>NC_090930.1:513901569-515230714 GCF_040938575.1 Ambystoma mexicanum | reverse complement strand
CACACTTAGGAATTCACATAGTTTAAGTATATGTTCAAACAATACACAGTAATAATAACCAAATATGGGGCGAGGACCATTATACAATTCTAACATAGGGCCTGTAAGGATATAAGCCCCAATAAGATTTTATTACTAAGCTTTGTAAGTCCAATCCGTATCCTAAGCATAACAGTTGGCCACGTTTGATTACATTTATGATATTTTGTAATAACATTCACAGTTCTCCTTTAGGGAATAAGGTGCTCAATGCAGCAATAGTTCTAGAGTTCATGCAATAGTTTGTGTTTTATGGAAGTTAGGTTTACTAGGCAGGGAAGTGGCAGACAATTATCCTAGTAATCCAGAGGGACACTATATAGGAGTCTTAGACTTAGGTTTAATCTCCAAAAGTCAGGCCAAAGTATCTGCAAGAGCAGACATTACATTCATAAAGAAAGATATGGACAGGGGGGGCTGCAAAGCAAGTATGCAGCCCAGCCCCTCAAATTCTGAATGAATGATTGTTCTCTTGGTTGCAGGGACAGCCAATTTGTATGTGGGGTTTTTGACCGGGGAGGGGGTTGTTTCGATCCCTGGTTCTTGGAGCTTTAGATACATCACCCGGCACGACATCAGGATTCCAGCCACGAAGAACCTCCACAATGAGACATGACATTGAAGTGTCAGCAGATGGAAGATGGAATTAAACCAATCTCTCCAAGGGTCAGCAAGAAAGATGCAGCAGGATAGGTGGGCTCAGGTTCCAGGCGGGCATCTCTCTCTGACAAAGCACAGAAGCAGCAGGATGATGAGGCAATAGTCCCATCATGAGGCAGTCTTGAAATTGTCCAGCCCTAATGCTCGACATTGTGCATTGCATGAAATGGAGGAGTCCCCACTTCAGATGATTCCAGCCAGATACAGTCTGAGTGAATCTTCAGAGATCTGTTGGGCACAAATGCAGAGCAGAATGCTAGACTAGTTTGGCACATAAGTCCAAGGGAGGTAAGGAACCGGGTATAGATCTTCACTGTATAAGAAGAGAAGAGATTTGTCTTTGCTGAAGAAGTAATGGTAGATAACGGTTACAGCTGTAGTCATCTGTCGTCCTCCTTAAGCCTCTTATTCTTTGGAATCTTGGCTCCAGTGGTCAGCTTTGGAAAAGGCTCACATCTTAGTAGGTGAAATCCTGGGCTGCGGTTGATCAGGATCTGGGCCATTCTAACAGAACATAGCTCTCCAATCCTGAACAGCCAGCTCCCTCGGCAACTACCCAGTAATCATGACAGCACTCTGCCTGGAATATGTATTGGATCAAACAGTCCACCTACCTTTGTGCAGTCTGTTCATTCATACTGAGCATTTTGCTGGCTTCTTGCTTTGAGCCTCAAGAATGCAAAGCCCCTTTCTTACTTTGCTGTGGAGAAAAAAATCTAGTAAAGACAGAACAACAAAGATGGGGATTGAACACAATTGTAAGGTAAAATAGCTATCTCTATCCATGTACCATCCAGTACAAATACATGGGGGAAAAGTAGTACGCCCAAACCAAAAAAGGTTAAAAGAATGTGTGCAGGTGATTTATATAGTGCAACCCTAGATAGAAAGCATCTATGTTTCCCTGAAGTGTTTACCATAGGCAAGGTAGTACTGTGACACAAAGAAGATTCCAATGGCTGACATAACTGAAGTCCCTCTGCACTGGTACCCATCAAGCCTGAATAATGCCCCCAAAGCAAATGAGTTAGGTCATGGAGTGGGATTGATAAAAAAAACTCACTCTCAGAACTCAGTCCTGGATCACACAAACCATATGCTGAGTGCCCAAAAGAAAACATTTCCTTACAATTGATGTATGCATGAATTCATTGGTGATGCATTTGCATGACTAATATCATCATGAGTGCATCAGGAAGGCAATGCAATACCTGGAACAGCACCCTCCAAATTAGCTTTTTACAATATAATCAGCGTTATATGCTTTTTGTTGCCTACATCTAACTCAGTTTTCAAGCAATATCAATGTTACATATATTGGACTTTTGGGATTGTTGGCTCGTATCCTACACCAGTCATACTTGAAACCCAATAATTCACAGGACAGTTGCATCAGGAAACCATTTAGGGGTCTCCCACCATGCTGAGTCAGTCCCTATGCCTTTTCTTTCTAGCAAACCTATGGAGCAGAGACACTCACTCAATCTTTTCTCATTCTCCAATAAAGCTGAGTGTCTGTCTCAATGATTCTGTCTCTATTAAATTATGCTACTCCAACAATCAATTTTGTTGTAATATTCACCCAGAGATAAGCCTCTCATTCAGATGTTATGTATTCCCTACAGAGATGTACCATTCCCTCAAAGTTTCTGGCTCTCTCACTACCTATCCACTATCTTATTTTACTTGCCCACAAAGCAAAGTTAACCCCATTTCCTAAATGTTTCCTGGTTTCCCATAGTGATATGTCATCCCAATATGGTATGGCTCCCAGCCACGGGATAGGCACTCCATCATGACTTTCTTTTTCTTTTACCTTTTACACTTTGTCCAGCCACCTTCGAGTGGAAAAGATTATGCTGGAACATATGCCTCTTGCCATGGCTGAGGAATCAACTTATCAGTCAACACCCCAAAACTATGGTTAACAGTGTGTTATTTCACAAACAAAATATGCTATGTGTATAGGGTGGGTTTAATTCAAGGATGTGGGATACTGAAAAAATCAAGAAAGGGCAATACCAGTTTGTTTAAGAACTGTAGTCTATCATTCCATCTGTCTGTTCTTCTCTTCCCTCTGGTTCTGCCACTTGCAGGTCGAGTAAAAGTCAATAACAGGCTTTAATGTCTTGCTTTGGCTGGATGTTTACTTATTTTTGGCTTGTGTCAAGATCTCACTTTCCTTGATTACTGCCTCCGTCAGTCACTAGTCGAGGGGTCTCTGATTCAAAAGTCAAGATTGTGTGAGGTAGTTCCAGATCCCAATGCGCCATAGTATGGCAAGGCTCAGGCCCTCATCAGCACAAGTGTAGTAGGTGCATTGTGAATCAGGTGCCCATTGGATCAGGTCACTTCTTCCTCTTGATTTTCCTCTGTCTCTTTCTCCTCTCCTTCTTTACTTTCTACTTCCTTCGCAACATCTCACAATGAACAGGCATTCTTACCTTGCCACTTGTCCTCCAGACCCTGCTTGTATCTTCATCCTTTTCTGTTCTTACTGTTTCCTTCTCCCTACACGTGTGGTTAATTTTGTTCACACTTCATCTTTCCTTTTATTTTCCCACCTCTACCTTATTCTCCAATGTCTCTTTGCCTATCAGGTCCCAGCGTCGATCCTGCAGAAGCAGACACATAGCCCACCAGATCCTCCAAACTGGTTCACCCAGCATTCAGTTGAACAACTATTGAGTTGACCAGACCGGGGGAAAGGGGGAGTGGATAAAATAACAAATGGTCAGGATTCCTCTGGTTCCCTTCAACTCCTGGATGTCTCTGAACACTGGAAAACCTGCAAATAATATATTACTGATTAAGCATTCTATCAAATTACACCAGCACTTGAAAATAGATATGTTCTTCCCCAAAACCCCCTGATTACCTGACTGCCTCTGCCTTTTGCCTAGAGGCACTTAAAAGAAATGTTAAGAGTTCTTGTATAGCTGCAATTTGTGCAATCTGCTATTTGCTGCTGTACTCTCAGTGGCTAATTTATTTCTTGTCTCCTGTAGATTTCTCACCATAAAAATAAGTAAATATATTCTTGTTCACTCTTGTTCTCTGTTTCAGTTTTTACTATGCTCTTAAATAAGAGATCTTAATGCAGTCTCTTGTTTACTAACTTGTTTCTAAAACTCTTAAAACAATTTCCTTGGTCAGTTATGTTCTGTGTATTTTATTTCCCTTTGACTGGAAATGTACTTTCAGTGTTCCATATTATTAACATACGTAGCTTTTCCACCCTTCTCCAGACTGCTTTTGGTTCACTTCAGTAACGTTGCTTTGCTGCGCTCCTCCTATTTACTTTTCTCTCCCTTTGCATGCTACTGAAGCTACTGCTCTCTTGCTGCATTTCACTTTTCTGGCTTTAAAGTATTTGCGCGCGCGCATTACCTTTCAGCTGACAAGCCACTTCAGAAACTAATTGCCAGGCAACTTCTTCTTCCCAATTTCCATGCACACAACTTGCCAGCCGCCGCCTCAGCTGATCCTTTCACACTGCACCACACAGCTGATCGAAATAAAGCCTAACACAATTTTCCTTGCTTCCTCTGTCACGCAAGGACACACCGCTAAGTCCTTTCCTCTAACACAAATGGATTCAAGACACGCTCAAAACAAACTAACATTGCAATGTTTGTTTCACATACGCAAGCTGAATCTCAGTCTCACATTCACTTCTGATGCCGGCATGTGCATAGAATTCCAGTTCTATGTTAAAAGCTATTTACAGTACAAATTGCATTAAACTTGAAAAAATACTTTAACAATTTGCTGATAAATTTTTACAGACTTCTTTTCGGTTAAATTATTAACAACACTGTACATGCAGCTTCCATTGAGTAGTTTAACTTAACAAAACATTTTTACTGATCAAAACTCTGATTTTACTTCAGTCACTTATCTGAATCAAATCTCTGGCTCTTTATGATAGATATCTTCTAGGAAGTGGGATTTTTTTTATCTGGTTTCACTAGTTTTCTCTGGAGCTCTTAAGCGCTGTGACCACTCCTAAACCGATGTTGAAAGAAAGGCAGTTTAGAACCTCTCCTGAGGTACCAAACTGCATCACAATAGTCTTCAAGCCAATCACTGCTGTGCAGGAAGTTCTCCATCTTGGACTGGGACAATAGTAGCTTGCTGATTTTATGGTTAAAGACAATTGAAGTTGCAACCAAACCAACTCTCCAAACAGCAACAACTACTATGCCCTTAAGAATGCCTGGGGACCTGACATTGCCAAACTCTTCTGACATAACTTTCTTTGTTCTCTACCTTTGCTTCTGCACCTTCTGCTCCATCAACCTTCTGTCAGCCTCCTCTGATCTCACTATGCTTCTTCCATTTGCACCAATGTTTCCCTAAATGTTAGGCAGAAACCTGTGCAGTTCCCCTAGGGAACACTGCAAAAGATTTGAGACTACAGCTGTTGGCAGTAAACCCACTTGGTAGCAGTCTGCACCACCCAGATTTACCTGGTAGCTGTGGCTGAGCAGTCAGACTTCCCTCAAGAGAGTTAGGCAGTATGCAAAGTATACTCAATAGGCACTCAGATACAATAATACAAGCAAACACTGACCAGAGCTTTGTATCAAAGTATATAATTATTTATTTAAAAACACACAGTTGAAACACTCCAGCACTCTTATTGTAAAATATTCTCAACACAGTTACTATCATGATATATACACCCCTTTTTCCCTATTAGAAAATCACAGTAAAACACCACTTATTTTCATACAGAGGTGAGCGCTTAACTAGATTGCACTCTAATAAGTTTGTGAAAAAGGGAGGGAAAAAGACAGAATATGAAGAGGTACACCACTCTATGATTCCAGAACACTGTTAGCAAGGCAGAGAGCAAAAAGTCACTGGTGAGCCAAAGTCCAAAGGCTGGGCCCACTCTTAGCGAGAGCAGAGCACACATGCGCCCAAGATCACACAGTTACACTAGGCTGAGAAAGTCTTGCAGAGGGTTCAGAAAAGCGTTGGGAGAGATTTAGAAACGTTTAGCCAAGGTGTCCCAGGCTAACCCAGGTTCGAAAGCCGGGGGCTAAATCTACCCCGTACAGTCGGTAGCAAGGGAAGCCAGGCGGGACACGGTACCTTAAGTGGGAAGGATCCTCCAGCGGTGGCAGTTGTTCCTGGTAGTGGGTGCAAGTTGCGTCGTCGTCCAGGGGAAGAGAAGATCTCGACTTGGAGGAAAGATGAAGGTCGTTGCACTACCAGGGTAGAAACCAGCCGCGGAGTTTTCCGGTTAAAGGTGGTACCTTTGTCTCGCGGTCGTGGTAAAACATGGTATCCCGGTTGCCGGGGTGCTTGGCACGGGCAAGGCGGCCACGAGCTACGTCGGGAAAGCGAAAAGACGGTGGAACTGGTTATCCCCACCAGTCAAAGGAAGAAGACTCTCCGGCAGGAGATCTCCTCTGTCGTTGGGAAAAGTGGTGAGGCAGTCCAGCAGGGCTCCACCTGTGGTGGTGTCGTGGCAGGTTGGCTCAGCTTCTCCCTCGTCGGATTCTTAGGTCCTGTGGCGACTTCTGAAGTTCCAGTGCTTTTATGCAGCAAACCCCCATTCACTCAGCCTAGCTGTCACTCAAACATGCTAAGTGGTGAGCCGGCCGGCTCACCACTTGGGCCAATCAGGACGGAGTGCAAATTGAGTTGCCTAGGCAACTCAGTCTAGGGTGCCTAAATTCCCCTCCACCCCTCCTAAGTACCCCAGACAGAGTGGCACCACTTTGGAGGGCTTCTGTGGAGAAGCCCGCCAAAAAGTGGAACAAAGGGCTCGACTTGGGTTGGAGTCACAGAAGAGAACACAAACGCCATTTTAGAATCAAGTTTTGGCAAAAAATACCAACCGGAGAATTAATATTAATTAAATAAACCGGCAGTATGTTTGAGGCTACCGTAAATAATTAAATAAAGATAGTAGCCTAAAACAATGGGAAATCCCATAGGAAAATATTCGCGGTTGAATATAAAAAGTAGTATCCACTGCCACCAGCCAAAACTCGATCAGGGGGGACGAAGACGTGCCCCCTCGACTAACAGACCCCGGGGCAATTGAATTGCCCCAGCCAGTACGTCCACAATATGATGGTTTGTACTGGTTCTGTTCAGAATTTAAGACTAGTAAAGTCAATGGTGACTTTACATGCCCTGGAAGACAGTAGTGAGTCCCAGGGTATGGAGTCTATACTGGGAGGTCACTATGACACCCCTGTGTCACTGCACTGAGGATGCTGTGTAACACACATCACAAAAACACATGAAGCCCTATGGAGTAAAAGACCCCATAGCCCATTCAACACATCTAGATTCAAAGAAACACACTAAAATCATGCCCAAGAGTGAGGGTAAAATAGTCTCACTCTTGGCAGGAGAAAAAAATTAAACCCCAAAAATCCAGCAAAGCTGCTGGGGGACTCACTAGGTTAGGACATTCAGCCTAAACAGAGAATTCTCCCTAACACTAAACTCCTCAGAATATACTATATCTCTTTTCTCTTCTTTCTTCTCTCTGCACTCCAGCGATACTTTTCTTACCTCCTCAGTTCTTACTGTCTACTTTATCTCTCCCTTCTCCTCCATCTGCAGTACTATCCCCAAGTCTTTCCAACCTTCTTATTGTTCTCTCAGTCCCCCTTCTTTCCCTCCTCCTTCTTGTACTGCTCCAACACTAGTGTCCCGTCTCTTACCGTTCTCTTCAGTCTCTATTATTGCACCATCCTTTCTTTGAAATGCCACATTCTCTCTTCAACAACTCCACCTATTAACAGTTGGCTGGCACTTCTCATATGCTTGTAGGCTCAAGCCAACAACTGTTGGTCCATGCTCAAATATGTCTTTCACTCTGCATATGAATGGGCTCTCTTTAGTTATTTTCCCAGGTCCTCATTTGCTCCAACAGCTGTGCAAAATGCTGCAGAACGTGCATTGATAAGCCAGTCGTTCATCTTGTCTGTCATGCTAGCATTGCTGCTGCAGGAAATCAACTATGTGGCTCCTGACATGCATCCAGCAGTCATCCAAGCATCAAAGAGCATTCCGATGCTTGTGGGTGTGGGAAAATGTAGCAGGCATTGTAGGTGCCACATCATTTTTCCTTCTGAGAAGTAAAAGTTGAATATTACCAGATACAATTAGATACAAATCATGTTTCTTGTCTCCCAGGCAGGACTCTTCATTTTTACTCTAGTTCAATCGCCAAACCTGAGAAATGGGAGTTAATCACACTCCCCACTGAATCTTTAAGTTCTGTGTTCTCCATCTGCCAGGACTGATTGGCACAAGTCAATGCAGGCAATGTGTGAATGCATGACTCAATAGCCAACCATGACGGTTCATTCCAGCCAGATGAAAGCACAGGCACTACCTTTGTGATAGAGCAATCACGAGGCAACGCAACCCTGCTCATAGTAGGTGATACTCACACTGAAAATGGTTGTGGGTCAGCAGGTCCAGGGAGAGAGCTCACATTGAGGGCTGCTTGTGACTGCAGCATTTGATTTGATTTGCTTTGAGGTATTTATAAACACGCACAAAGACTCAGTAAATCGTACAGAGGCGCAGATGATTTTATAACAACATAGCAGAAGAGCGGAAATTGATCGAAAAAGGTCACTTAGCCAAAAAGAACAATATACCATTGGACGAAGAAACACCGGTATATCCTGCTTATTTGAAAAGGAATGTCTTATGGACTCTTCGAAACTCAAAAAATTATTAGAGACCTAATCTCTAGGGGAATTCTATTCCCAAAGCTTAGGGCCATATACTGAAAATCTTCTATCTCCCCCTTGTAACATGCCGGGATTGGGGCACATTCAGCGGCAGTTGATCCCCTGAACATAACACCCAGGTCGGTTGGTATTGACTAAGTTTGTCTGCAAAATATAATGGGGCAAGCCCCTTCAAACGCCTACAAATCAAGCAGGCAATCTTGAACCTAGTTCTGTCGTCCAATGCCAGCCAGTGCAGAGTCCATCAGGCAGTCGAGACATGGGCAGATCTATTCAGAAAACAAACCATTCTAACAGCTGCATTTTGTGCACTTTGCAATCTCTGCTTCTGCTTCATTGGCATTCCAGTAAGCAGGCAGTCGAGACATGGGCAGATCTATTCAGATGACAAACCGTTCTAACAGCTGCATTTTGGGCCCTTTACAATCTCTGCCACTGCTTCACTGGAATTCCAGCAAGGAGGCAGTTGCAATAATCTAAATGTGAGTTAACTAAAGACCCCACTGCAACTGCATGGTCACTGCATGGGATGTATGGCAAAACTTGTATATGCAGGTACAAGTAGTAAAAGACTGCCTGGACCTTGGCACTGACCTGACTTTCGCTGGCAAGATTGTCCTGCCATATACGTCCCAATTTGTTTATTTTGGAAGCACATTTAAGATCGGTGCCAAGGAAATGTAAATCTTGGGGGCGCTTATCCACAGTAAGAAGATATTTTGGCCCAAAAAGAGCAACTTCAGTCTTGGCTGGATTTAGTTGCAGCTGATTTTCCGACATCCGGTGACAACGTTCCCTCTGTGCGGAAATGGTTGGCTTTTGTGCAAACATAATTTTCCATGTGGGGAACTCACCAATGAGGTAAGCCACTTTGTGAGCATGCACAGTTAGTTAGTGATCATCCCCGAAGAAAGATTGGAAGGGAATTTCCACACCCAACCTCTGTAATCCTTGCATCCTATACACTTTTCCCAAACATATAGGCTACAAAAAAACAAATATTTCATATGTGATTACAAAGAGTGTTCATCAAGCAGTCCAAGACTTGAATGTCTGCCACAGAATCTAGCAAAAGTACTCCTATGCAGAGAAAAATAAGTGTACAAAACAGCATTGTACGCTCAGTATAAACAATTGGTTTAGTTATGGCGATTCATTTGTCGACACTGCTCAGAGACAATGCAGAATTTTGTTTGTCATTGGGAAAAACCCTCAGATAAATTACAAAAATTAAATATCACTTGTCATAACGGAGGTGGCTGTCAAAAAGGAATGTGTCAGAAAACATGTCAATAGGAGTTCATGTGCCACTTTAATGAAGTAATTCACGAGCTAGGAGAACGTGCCTCTCATAATTAGTGTAAGGATGATAACTAAATCAGAATAACTGCTCCGCAGAATAAAAGGGTCATAAATCCTTGTTCCTCTGCTAACCATCAACATTATATTGTTCTGTGACAGAGCTGTGACAATGCATACTCAAAAACAGCCTTTCAGCTAAGAGGCATATATACACCATCAATTTTTGCACCATAAAATCAGGAAAACATGTTCAATAAAGACGCAAAACAATTAACATAAAGGAGTCTACCACCTACTTCTACCCAAAAAGCTCTATTTATATTTTCTAATCAGGCACTAGCATAGCAGTTGCATATGAAGGAACTCTAATGACATTACTACCCAATCTCAAGAGGCATTTCAAGGGGAAATAACGTTTAAGAAGCATAAAGTATCTATACTGACAAAGCTAGCTCCTTTATTACTCCCTGAAAAATCATTTCATTGCACGTAGGGAGTAAAATCTTCTCAGGGCCCTGCTTGTAACCCTGACATAGGAAGTGGAATGACAGGGCACATAATACAGCCTATAGTGGTGCCCATCCTTCCTCATCACAGCCTACACAAAATTCAACAAGATCCTTACTGAGGTTTCTTATGGGGTCGTTGAAGAAAATTACATATATTTGCAGTATAAGTTTATAGTCATAACACTCAGAGGTACATCGGATTGAGTGCCTTCTTCTGCAACTAAGGACCCTCTTGTGCAATTTCACTGTTACTGTTATATCAGTTAAACAAGTTAAACAAGATGCATGGGGATGCTCAAGGCAATAAACTCAGAACACATGGTTATATTTGGAAAGACCTCAACAGCAGGGACGTCATTTAGGGGTCACCAGAGGTCGCAACTGCGACCTCTGAGGTCTCCCTTGCGACCTCTGTGGTCTCCCTTGCGACCTTTAAAATAAAAGCAAAAAAATAAAAATTTTGTGTATTTTTTCTTTTTTTTAAATTGCAAGCTCCTGCGCTGTTGCCAGCACCATGTGGCTTTTTGGTTCAGGAGTGGCTGACTTTCTTGATCAGGCCCCTTAAAAAAAAGAAGAAAAATAAGAATCTGAGTGCCACAAGTCCAACACTTTCAGCACTAACCCTAAATCAGAAAGAATAGGAATACCAAATAATGTGTCTTTCTGGAATTCTATACAATAATTGCTAGACTCATTAAAGGTTTATTTCAGGCACACTTCAGGGGGTGAGTCACTGATTTAGTCTGTTCTTAAACGCCTCAACTCAGCCTTTCAGCCTTCTGAGGTCGATAAATGAGTACCAACACAGGTTGGGTGATATAGGGTGTATATTTTTTCTATATAAAGCGCTTAAGCGCAAGTGCTATATAATAAGACATCATTAGCATTTGGTCATGGACGTCTGCTTGCATTCACAGTAATTTGGTAATATGGGCCTATACACACTGATCTTAACAATACATATGGCAATCCATTCTTGTATGAAATGTACATCACATTATAGTGATATTGTAACCATATTTTTCGTAGTGTACAATGCTATGTGATGCAAATTCCTGTTTTGTCAATAGGTGAAAGGTCGTGTTCCATTGCTTCCCGCGATATCACTTTGGGATGGGGTCAAATGACATCACTTCCTCTGATGTCATCATGGGGTCAAGGGTTGTGTGATGGCACTTCCGCTACCCTTGGTATTTTGGTGAAATGACGTCCCTGCTCAACAGCTGAGCAGAAAGAAACAGAAGGTGCCGTTTCCTAGATGGTTACCTTTAGTTTAGCAAACAAACACATTTCCTTCACTGTTCTGTACTGCTGAAACATCTGACTTGGTTTTTGAAAGTTGCTGATTTCTTCTTCATCATCCTCTGCCCTCCCCTCCAAACTCCATTCCGTTCGTATATCTCCTCAGCTCCTGGGCTAGCCTTCAATACAGGTTAACAGGGCTTTGTAAAAAAGTGAGGAATTGTAGCAGTAAAACACTTACTGTGATATTTGCATAACCACAATACTTTGCAAGCAAAACATATTTAAAGCATCACCATGATATTATGTGCAGTTTAACAAAATGTAACAATTCTGCATGTACACAATTATTTTGCAGTGAATGCAAGATTGTTTACAACATACCCTGCCCTAATAATGTGCTGTAGGACAAGTGCTCAGTGAAACCGTTTTTCTATAGCAGCGAGTTACCATATAATTTGTTATGGTCTATGCTCAATGCAAGTCTGAAAACTTGGAATGGATGAAGATTGTGTGAAAAGTATTCTAGCTGTCTGAATATCCCTTGTTCTAATAGTATGTATGAGTAATGCCAGGCATAGTCCATGCCAATTAACCCTTGCAGGCCAAGTAAATTATATTGCAATCTTGCTCTCCACTTATAGGGTAATGGTAACAGTGCTCAAGTAGGAGACACTGAGCATGACATTTGCCTACCCAAAATCCTTAAAAGGCAAATTAGTATTTGAGTTTCATATTGTGTTGCAAAGGTACCACTTCAAAGCCTGTGCGTGACATATGTACAAAAGCATAGTAAGCATGGGATGAGGTTACACATCCAAGTAGCCTTCTTACTTACAGTCAGTATCCTATATTTGAGCTGACAGTTTGGTTACATCATGTTGATGATACTTTTGCTAAGGATCATGAGTAACAGACATTCTGGTGCATGATTGTTATTCATGTTACAACAAACATAAGACAGGCGGATGTAGGTACATGTCTGGTAACCTTGCGCAGAAAAAAACACTATGTTCTCACAATGCACATCCAAGATAATGATAATAAAATAAGAATCTGATCTAAGTGTCCAAGATCGTGATTTAGTGGACCTTAAGGTGCAGGAGAGAAAGATTGATCCTGGCACATGGATGAAATTCCGAGGGGTGTGTGGGGTGTGTCATGAACCCCCACCCCCCCACCCACCCCCATTGATGGGCACCTGTCAGCAGGCCCCGACTCATATCCCCCCATCCCCCCACCCACTCCCATTTATGGGCACCTGCCAGCAGGCCTTGCCTCATTTCCCCATCCCCTAACCCGCCTCCATTGACGGGCACCTGCCAGCAGACCCAGACTCATGGCCCCCCAGCCCCCACCCCACCCACCCCCATTGACGGGCACCTGCCAGCAGGCCCCGACTCATGTCACCCCACCCCCCCATCCACCCCCATTGACGGGCACCTGCCAGCAGGCCCCGACTCGTGTCCCCCAACCCCCCACCCACCCCCATTGACGGGCACCTACCAGAAGGCCCCGACTCATGTCCCTCCACCTCCCCACCCACTCCCAATGATGGGCACCTGACAGCAGGCACTGACTCATGTCCCCCCACCCCCCCACTCACCCCCATAGACGGGCACCTGCCAGCGGGCCACAATAGATAGCCCACCAAACAACATGTCCTAACAAAACAGACCCATGGCCCTAATGCCAACCCAAATCCCCCCAACCCCAGTACAAGCATGCAACCATCCACTGCGCCCACTCCCAAATTACCCATGCCATGAGAGTCTTAAAAGAACCACCATGGCCATGCATAAATGCAAAACAGAGCCACACAGTGGCAACACATGACTGAGGCAATGTTCATTGAGACATGCACAATACCAATGATAGAACACAACACCAATCATGAAGTAAAAAGAAAAGTATTCAAAAACATAATGAAATAACATAATGAAAACCAAACTTACAAATTAACAAATAATTAAAGCAATTAAAAAAAAAGTAAAATCCAATGAAAAACAAAAATCCACAACATGAAAAAAGATCATCATCCTCAATGCTGATTAGCCATTAAGATCAAGATTGTGTTAATCATGTGAAATGCTTGTCCAATGCTTGTCCAATCAAAACAAAGGATAAGGAAATCACACTTTGGCACCACTTGCACCTATGTGGCACACTCTGTTTTCCCTAACAAGCATTAAATAAAGGAGCGTCTTCCCAATCCCATACCCCAATTTACAACATCCCCCTTTTTTAACCTTCAAAATAATGTTAAGTGTATTTGATGATCTATCCCTACATTTTATTATAAAACAAAAACCAAGAATTGCTTACTGAATTCAATAAAAGTATTTCTACCTCCCAACTAGCATATAGTGTGCCTGTCCCATCTTCATATTTCATATTTTCCATGTATCTAATATTTTAATTTGCCACTTGGTCAAGATTGAGATCCCAGACCTTATCATGCTCCCCTGCATTAAACCTAGCTTACTCACCCTCATAGTGTTTAATTTTTTTTAAAAAAGTCATTCATTTGCTCTCTCTCTTCACAATTTTCAATATGAGGTCTTCTCATGAATAAAACGCCTCTGCTTCAGCAATACATTATGGGAGATACATATACATGTTAGGGTGCCTAAGGCTTCCAGCTCTCCAGCAAATTGTCAAAGAAATACTAGCAGATTTACACCAATCCAACAAAGGATTTAATGTACACACTTTATGGTGCACATGAGCAAATATTTCACATTTTCCCTATGGGGAAAAATGCAAGAAATAAAAACATGTTTTTGACTGTTCTGGTGTATGGTGGATTCCAGAAGAAGAAGAGGGAGGATGTGCAGCAGTGCTGGTACTGGCAGAGGGTGCCTGCACAGGTTGATGGCCCCAGCACAGGGTGATGCAGTAACTATTTCTTATGTCTCGGAAGCACATCCCTGTAGGTGTCCTCCATGTCACCCCAGTAACACCGGATCTGGTGCTGGATGAGTGATGATGTACCTAGGCTTTTGATTAAAGTTTTACTGGAACCTGTTAGAGGTTATTCTGGCAGAAAGTGCCGGGTGCACCTTCTTCCTCCTTTAGTGTCTTGTCACTAAGAAATACCTTCATATGCCCTCTCCAGGCCAAAAGGATTTTGCCTATTTCCTGGGAGGGCAGGCATTGGGCACCAAGGTTATAATGTCTTATGTGATTATGGCCAACTGCATCTGCTGTTTGATGCAGAGTTTTCATGAGATGACTACTCCCCCTGCCTTCTGAATCCATCACTATGCCTCGCCACCTTGATACGTTGGGGCGTGATAGGGGACATGAAAAAAATACAATACAAAATCCAAAACCACTTAAAAAACTAACATGAAACAATAAAAAAGGCTTCGCCAACTATATGGTCTTTCCCCTTTTGTAATGGCTTGACAGGCACAGAATGATGGTCTAGAGGGTTGCCCAGAGCAATGCCAGAGGTTAAAATGTATTCCAAACCTTCACCTCTTTTGTTTTTTCAGCACAACAAAGTCCCAGGGAGTAAATGTGACTGAAAGAAAAGGGCATAAAAATAATAGAAAGCTGCTGGTCTTCTAAATTAGTTGTAGAATGCAAGCGAATATTTCACTCGAAAAAAAGCAATTAATTCTGCATACATTTCCTACCGAATACCCCATGTGTGTTCTCATGGGAATGGGAACAGGCCAATAGGCTTGTAGTTATTCATCTCACAGGATTTGGTACTATCATTTAATTCCATGTGCACATGGAGGACATCTCATTAGAAACATTTTAAAGTAATGGAAAAGAACCTTAAGGATGTGTGGGATAAGTACATTTCAATAAAGGTTGTTTTATCCCACGTCTTCCCACGGTAACATCTTAACTATAAAGCTGAATGTATGTATGTCTGGGTGTATGGTTGTCCAGCTATACAAATCCACACCATTGAACCCACGGCTACCACATTTTTCAGAGTGTCTGTGTGTCAAGGACCCTGCTTCACAAATTATGGACTTCGCTGCTTGCTGTTTGCCGTGTCCTCATTACAAACTTTCTGAGTCTGTCTTTCATCACCTATCCATCACAGAATTTGCTGCCCGCCTTCCCTCGAGACGCTGAGTCTGTTTTTTCTGCTGATTTCCTGACACTGTGCTTCGGTCTATGCTCGCTCTCAAAACCATTCTGAGTAGCGAAGCGTAGAAGAGTGTTGAAGATTGTCTGGTGTCCGGTGGCTGATGGATGAGGCCATGCTGCTAAGGAGCTGAAAACATCTGAATACATTGGAGTAAGGTTTTTCACTACATGCTCGACATAAGCTTCCAGTACTCTCCACTGACTAACTGGACTTGGAACTCAAGGGACTATCATGAGTACACCTAAGATCTCCACCTTGAATGTCACAATGGGCCTCATTACGTAAAACCGCCTGGTTAACGCCGGACTCGTATTACCATTCCGCCTCCGTGATTCCCGGAATTACCGGGGCATCACAACCCCGGCTTTCCGGGAATCACGGAGGCGGAATGGTGTAAATCCCCATTCCCATTGAGTCCTGTGGGACTCAATGGGAATCGGGATCATGGAAACACCGGCAGCATCTTGTAATCACCTCCCGCCTGCAGGGGTCGGGATCAGGCGGTCCGGAAACAACGGTGGCGGCGGGTTTACCGCCACCGTTATTTCCGGACCGCAAGGGTCGTCATGAGGTCTCCCTTCTCTACAACGCGGACCTCTTTGAGTCCAGCAATTTCTGCCATTCCATCAACAGCAGCCCCTATTTCTACAAAGTCGCAACAAGTAACCTTTACAGCTTCAGAAGCTTTACCTCTGCTTATTCATTCATCCTGTGACTCTTTTCATCCATAAGCTGAGTGTAATGCTTCCTCAAGGTCCTTGTTGCGCGCGGCTGTGCAGGTGCCTGAACAGGACTATTTATTGGCTGCAGTTTGTCAGCACCGATTAGTTCCCCAATCATTCACTAATCTTGGTGAACTTAACTCTAATGGCCTTTTTGACACTGGGAATTCGAAAAGTTCTTTGTTAACGGCTACCCCAGTTAAGGGAGTGGTGACCTTCATACCTGACTACTTGAAGCCATACGAGGGGGCAGTCCCGGCAGATTGCATCTCAGTTACACCTGTCTTGATTGAGGCCCAAGTGTATAACAACTCGCGGGTCACTGGACATCTACTTTAGACTCCTTTGCCTCACACAAGCATTCTTGTCAACAACGAATGAGATGATGATGCATTAACTGTCTCCCCTATGACTGCAATCATCAGTAACATCACAAGTACTGGCCCTTGTTGTCCAGGCGAGGTGGATGAGCACGCTTTAGGGGTGATTCCTCGGGTATTAGACCTCGGTGTAAGGAACCCTGAGAGCACTTCTCCAGAGAATATTACAAGCCTGGCTCTTAAACGCCCATGTGTCAAGACTCGACCAAGTACATCTAAGGCACACTTAAGTGACATGATCACAGGACACCTGGCGGGTCAAAAGAAGTTGGTGAAGCCACCTTTGAAATTGATATATAAGGATTGTACATTCCACAAACTTTCAAAATGTGGCTCCGCTTCGGGCCCAACCGTGCCTTCGAAGTTTTCCAAAAAACTGACCTCATCTACTTTCAAACCTAGACCCGGGGATTTATCAGATGCTGATCTCCTGGATGGGGTAGAATTGTGGGCGTGGTCTAACAAAGACTTTCAGGATTCAATTAAGGACCATGTCGCGGACCTTAATTTAACTACCCCATTTAAATTCACCGCATCTAACATCATGATCAAACATCTGCAACATACCCCCTTGCTGCCTAGGTTGAACAGGCAAAGCAGTGAATTGACATCAAGTAACAACGGGGCGGGTCACACACTTCTGATCACGTGGTCCCCAACGTTCTGGGGACAAAGTGTCAGCCCCCAAAGACTCTTCTCCCGACCGGGCCCCCTACTATGGGGTCCTACGGGGAGATGGAACTCCTGCAAACCCTGGAAAATGACATGGGGACTAATGATCAACATGGGGTGCTATCACTGTCTGGGAGCCATCAGCCTGCTGCTCCAGCAAACCAGACAGGTCCTGAAACAACACTGTAAGGCCCACAAACAGGCTTGGACATGTTGTCATGCGAAGAAGAAATTTGAGCAATTGGTGAATTTGTGGGCCCGTGCTTGGGTTCTCTTTCCTCCACGTTCCTGTCCCTTCCACTCCGGAGATTCAGGCTGACCCACTTCTAGGTGAAATTCGAACAACCCCCTCTCACAAGAGAGAAAAATTTTACATATTTTCCATCATGTCAACGATCACTGTTGCCTTGGCGCCATTTACCACGTTGTACGAACAGCTAAATGACCCTCTTAAAGATCACACCACTCTGCTGGCCATGACACACGAAACTCATTTATTTGGAGTCTTTTGTTACTGCACAAGAAAATCAGTTCTCAGGGAATAACTTCCAGCGCCATAATGGTAGCACGACTGGACGCAAAGAATGTGTGACCAGTGCGAAGTCAGTGCATACTACTAATGCGTCATTTCCGATGGACTTGACAAAAGAATGTCTAGACTGGTCAGAAACATCTAACACCTTACAAAGGGAAGAACCACTTCTGAAAACTTTGGAGAACGGGCCAAGTACCTGCAATGACGAAACATCATACAACATCTTGGTGGCAGATGAGGTCGAAGGTGCTTCTGGTAACTTAGACTTCTCAATTTTCAACCAACAAAAGACCCCAGTGCTCTCTAAAAGAGAGAAAAGTATCAGCAAACCCATTAACGATGATCAGCCACAGTGTCAAAAAACCAAACAGAGCTCTTTGACTGGAGCACCCAAACCAGCCACAAGACAGACAGTCACCAAGACAATTAGCCTGGTCCATATAGGCTTGGCTAAGCCATCTACGGACGTTAGTGACACAACATTGTGAGTCACCCGCCCACAAATCCTCTCAGCGCAACTTCCTTATCTCTGCTGGACTTGTCAAAGTACTCTATGGATGTACATACAAGCTCTCTGTCCCAGCGAGGATGGCGGTTCCATCAGCGAAGGACTTTAAAGACAACACTGAAAAAGGAGAGATAACGGCAGTCACTCCAGCATCTCCTCCTTTCTTGACCTTGGCAGAGAAAAGACAGAGAGTAAAAACTAATGATCGGCCAGTCCTTCCCAGGGATTACAAACATCGTGAAATGCCCGCTCTTCGGCCTAAAGGCCTAGACACTCGCGAAGGAAATCCAACAAGACCAGAATACCCAAGACCAAACGAGAATGGAGGGCGTAATAATAGCCAGATCGCAGAGAGAGCAGGGCACAAAAACTTTCAAACCCGCACCTTTAAATTAGAGAGAGTACTGGATTGCCACAAGCTGACCATCCTTAATCGCCACACAGTTTTGGACCTTTTCAATTCTATTCCATATCTGAGACAGTTACGTTCCTCATGATTTTTCATTGATTGAATTCTGTGATGAAAGATGCTTGGACGCTGTGTTTCACCATATCAGGTCGCCTGTTGTCAAAAACATGTTGCTTGAGACGTTTGAGAGTCTATTAATCTTGCGGTTCGACCTGATGGCTGCAAAATTCCTGGATGAGGCAGCCCCAAATTGCCCTAAATATGAACCAGAGAAGAAAAACACCAGCAACAGCATTGCAGGTCAATCACTAATAGAGGACAAAACAGCTTGTCCGACTTTACCAATAAACTACGAGGACCCACTAAGTGTAGGTAGGATCCCCATTGGCCCAGGACTGAAGTTAAACATTAACTTTCCGCCAGAGTCCTCTCTTCAACAATTGGGTTGTGCTGGGAAGAAGGTGACACCAAGGAAGCCTAACCTGGCTTCAGCCGACTGGACTTGGCTCTCAAGAGCACTATTGTCCCAAAACAACTGCTAGAAACCGAGCACCAACCCTGAAGGACAACGTCGGGGGAACTGTCTACAACTATCTTGTGTTCTTTATCCCCCCACAGACAATGTCCCCAAGGACAAGTAATGGTGCACCAGCATTCAGACTGCCCTTGCTAATAAAATAGTATCCCTCCAAACCAAAATAGCTAACAAAAAAGCCTCTCTGCTCTCCAACGAGGCGCAACCTACCTTATTTCACTGAATCTCACAGCACTCTCTCTCTCCATTTAGATTCACGATAATTTCTATCCAAGAAACTGAGAAAATTATTTTATCCTTGAAGCCTTCAAACTGTCAGGGTGACAACTGCCCGGGACAAATCACCAAGGACGCATCCAGAGACTTAGCGCTGTTTATCTCTAAACTAATTAATGCCTTCCTTTATAACTAATACCATCCCAAACAACCTCTGCTAAAGAAACCCCTCCAACCCTACAAACTACAGACCCATTACCACGGTCCCCTTCCTCCTTAAAATAATTGACAGAATAGTTTATCTCCAAATCCAGAGCTACCTTGAAACTAACCATTTACTAAGATCCCACCAATCTGGTTTCAAACCCCAACACAGCACAAAAACGGCACTAACTGATTTAAAGACCCAAATCGATGAGCTCAAGGACAAAGGTAAAACAAATATGCTACTCCTCCTTGACCTATCGGCAGCATTCAACCTGGTGGATCATGCAGTTTTATGCAAACACCTTGCGTCAGCTGCCCATTTCTCAAGTGATGCTATAGCCTGGGTCCAGTCCTTCCTGGATCATGCGTCTAACCCACAATGTTTACCAAGCCCCTTTTCGACAAATTGGACAGACTGGGTGTCACCTACACTAATTGTGCGGATGACACCCAGATCCTCATTCTGCTTTCAGGCAATTTTGACGAGGACACAGCCTTGGTAAACAAGATATACCACCTCATTCATTTAATGGATGTCATCACATGGCCTCTTCCTGAATGACGATAAAACTGAGATCCTGATACTGGGGTCCGGTGCTAACCTAAAAAAAAAACTCAGCACCATCTACACTGCATTTAATATTGACGGAAAAACAATCAAACAATCAAACACTTAGGAAACAAGTCAACTCCATGGCATCATCAACTGCCTATACCTACAAACTTATCAGGGCATCTAGACCGTTCTTATCTATAACCAGTTGCATCACTCTTGCCAGTCTGAAACACTTGTGTACGAGCACGATAGAAATAAAATATCAATCAATCAATAAATCTATCAATGCACTAATAATGTTCAAATTAGATTAATGCAACGCCCTATACTTTGGCGCCAATGAATACATCCTAGACAAAATACAAATACTACAAAATAATGCCTTGAGAGCAGCCCTGAATATATCTAGCAGAGAGCACATCTCTAACATCAGAAGAGAGCATCGTTGGCTAAAAATAAGCGATAGGATCCTTCTCAAAACGGTATCACTCACCTTCAAATGCCTCAACAATGCAGCGCAGCCATACCTCACTGAGAGAATGACTAGGAGAACATCGACCCGTCCATCTAGATCAGCCAACTCCCATTGCCTAGAAATCCCCAGATTTAAGCTTTTGAAATCAGGCGGTTCTAGCTTCCCGGTTAAAGCTGCACAATCCTGGAATGCACTACCCCTAGCCTTCAGAACTGAACAACCATACTGCCGATTCGGACACAACATGCTAAACTGGCTACGATTGAATGACATCTGATACCTAACTTCTTTACTGTACTGACCTTTATACTGGACTATGTATACTTATTCTTTACCTACTGTACCTCCCTACAGGACCTACCTGTAGCACTACTGCATTTACTGTATCTTACATGTTGTATCTAAACTTCAGATTTCCTTGTACTGTCGTGCCCAGTTACCTAAGGGTTCGATGCGCATTATCAAATTAATAAACAAACAAACAAACAAACATAAAGTTGGCCTCATGGAATACTCAAGGGTTTGGCCATCTGACCAAACCAAGTGAAATAAACCTGGGGGATTTTGACCTGATCTGCCTGCAGGAGTCCTGGTTTAGGAAAAAAATAGTCCTGGATAGTTTTGAAATATCAATAAACCCTGCCTACAAAGAGTCTGCACGGCGTCCCTCAGCAGGTCTCTTGGCTGCGGTCAAATCAGATAGTTCTTTATCCCTCTTAAATTCCAGGTCAACTAATCTTCTAATGCAAGAATGTGTGATTGGATGGGAACCCGATTCAGCGTTGAAGGGCAATGAATTTCCAAGTAAAATAATAATCATTAATGATTACAACCAAAGGATTTATCGCTAAAGCCTCTTTTTCAATAGCAGCATACGATATCTCATCCCCCTTGAGTGATCTTGATGCAAATGCAATCACTGCTTCTCGGCCCTTATATTCTTGAGTAACGACAGCTCCCAGACCAATATTACTGGCATCGGTGGTAATGATGATTTTCCTGTCACTGCAAAAATGTCTCAATGCTAGGGCTTTATCTATTGCATTTTTAATAAAATCAAATTCCTCTTTGCATTCATCATTCCACTAGAAACTTTTCTTCTTCAGTAGTTCACGTAATGGGACAGTGTGTATAGCAAAATCCGGACCAAACTTAGAATAGTATTCTGCCATGACAAGGAATGTGCGAATTTCCTCCTTATTGCATGACCTGGGCATTCTTTTAATAGTATTCACTAATTGCTCTTTAGGTGATATGCCGTCAGCAGAGATTTTGTGACCTAGGTATTGAATCTCTGGGCGACTGATTTTACATTTGTCCTTGCTCAGAGTCATTCCAGCTCTATACAATTTTTCACACACATATCTCAATCTTTCATCATGGTCTTTTTGGCTGTCAGCATGTATCAGGATGTCGTCTTGAAAACATATTACTCCTGCCACTCCCTCAAACAGATTATGCATTATTTTCTGAAAAACTGATGCCGCGGACACCAGCCCGAACGGCATCCTCTTGAATTGGTATAACCCATCTGGAGTAATAAAAGCTGTGAGATGCCTGGAACGTCTATGTAGTTTGACTTGATTATAGGCTGAAGTCAAATCAAGAGTGGACAAAAAACTTGATGGCCCAATTGTGGAAATCAACTCCTGTATGTTGGGAAGAGGATGTCTGTCGGGGACAACACACTTGTTCAGCTCCCGCATTTCCACACATATGCAGAGTTTGCCTGACTTCTTCCTAAGAAATACTAATGGTGAAACCCATTCACTTGCATCTATGCCTTCAATAAATCCTTGACTTTCCATAATTCTGATCTCTTTCCTGACTTTGTCTTGCATGGATAAAGCTACACTCCTTAATTTCTGGGCCACTGGAGTATGATTAGGTTTTAATTATATTTCATGCACATAACCACAAAGACATCCGACACCATCGCGGAATACTGCTTCCATGGCATCATTGGTGTTATACTTCATCAAATTGGGATTAACATCACATCTATTCACATCATTATCAATGGCAAAAACAGATTCCTCCGCAACAGAGTCTATTTTTACTTGTAGTTTTCTCTGGTGAGTCCAACTCAGGAGAGGTGTTTTGCCTACATTGGTGATGTAAACCTTCCCTTTAGCTCTTCTTCCCTTAAATTTTAACTTTCCCCAGAAACACCCTATCGTGGCAATATTCACACCACCATAGGCTCTGAGTTTGATATCGGTCTCATGCAAATACTCATGTTTATTTCTATTCCATAGTGACTGCGGTATCAATGTACATTTCACCCCCGTATCAATCATCATGTTCATTTCTACTCCATCCACAGAAACTGTGGCTTTAGGGCTCTCTAGAACTTTTTTGTCATCATCTTCCATAATAGCAAATATACATTCTTCACCTTCATCTCTGTCACTGCGATCACTGTCCAAGTTTCCCCCTATCCAATTTGTGGATATGGTGCGAAATCTGCAGCACTTAGAATAGTGACCCTTCTCTTTGCATCTACTGCATATGATTTTTATTGCTGGACACTCCGGATCATCGGCCCATTGATTAATGCTGTCACATTTATAACATCTCCCTTGGCGCCTCTTTCTTGAATTCATGTGTTGCTCATTTGGACTGTCTCTCCTGGTGTAGTTATTGAGACTACCCTTTTGATTGTTTCTGTACTTTCCTCTGTCATTTTGTGGTGGTTGAAATGGTCTACTGGATGCTTTTCTTCTGACAGGAGCATTGTTAATCATGGAAATAGATTAATTATTTTAAGCAACATTGCACGATATCTTTGCAGCTTTCATGCAATTGGTATCTATTTGGACAGATTTCATTTTATTTTCCAGTTCCTTTACACATTCTTCTGTGTGTTCTACTTCTTTTGCTACTCTTAGCACAAAATCAAGCAAAGGATCATTCTCTGACCAAAGTTTTTCTCTTACGTTTGCAATCCTGCACTCCAACATAAACTGATCTCTAAGTCTTTCATCCAGTTGATCATTGAAATTGCATGTCTTGGCAAGTTTTCTCAAAGCAGTAATACATTTCTCAACACTTTCTCCCTCCTATTGTGTCCTCTTGCCAAACTTATATCTCTCCAAGATGATGCTTACTTTCTTCTCATAATGCTTATCTATCTTCCTGACTGTGCGCTCATATTCATTTTTATCCACATCCTCATCCACTGGGAGTTCTGGTAATGATTCGTATTTTTCTTGGCCAGCTGGGCCCAAACAGTGAAATAATAATGATTTCCTCTTTTCAGCACTGCAGTTTTGACCACAAACCACTCCTTCATAGTGCTCAAACGATCGGATCCACCTCTTCCAAAGAATGGTGGGCTCACTGGCATCAGGCATAAAAAATATGGGAGGTGGAACACTGCTGAATGCCATTGCTCACTGAAATGTTAGTAATATGACTCAATTTCTGTAACAAAAATAGTGCACAGTATTGTAATATCTGTTGCTATGTTTGCTGTGGCACCCCAATTTCAACATGCAATGTACATTATTACACTGTAATTGTGCGCAAGAGGTATGAATAGTGTCACTATTTTTTTTTCTATGCTGGCTGCAAAATGCAGATTAATTGCAATTAGTGTATGCTCTGTCCCGCTTCCTGCTGATGTTAGCATTAATGTATGCCTGTGGCTTTAAAAGCGTCCATCAATATTTGCACGCTGCTCTTACTGCTATGTAGACACAAAAAGAAATAGTGCGTGTGACTTTAAGACATCCGAGAAATATCCTGATCGTGAAGCAGAGGAACACTCATGGGCACGACTGATATGGAGGAAACAGAAAGGCCGTGAAGATTAGGCAGTGTATCCGCTCGGATCCACGGAACTCCAGCACACAAGGAAAAGGTACATTACCATTTGACGATACGATACACGCCGTTCGGGGCCATTGCAATGCTCGGGCATGAGCTAAGCGGCCTCATAGGTAAACAGAAAGAAGGTCTTTGCTGGTTGAGTAGGCACAATCCTCGTCACCAACTGTAGTGTTGAGGAATGTTGGGAATGAGGACGCAGGGCTAATCGTGACTATACTTTGATTTATTAATAAGTAAATAAGCACATATATATATATATATAATATATAAGTAGGAGGGAGTAAGCGTCCGTTGGCCGCCAAAGCTGACTGTTGATCTTCAATCAGGGTTCTCGTTCCACGTGACGTAGTAGAGGTCCATAGCATACTCCCAGGCACAGAACGATGGCAGGACAGGAACACAGCTGTGTCTTCCTTAAGACACAGATCGGATGCTACATTACCGTACCGGCAAACTACAACGTCTGACCTGGCGGGCGGACAGGCACCCGTGAGCAGACCATGTCGGATGCACCAGCACCATTCACAAATGGTGCCTCCGGCCTCCCCATTCCCATTGAGCCCTAGAGAGCTCAAATGGGAATGGGGAGAATTTGTTTCTGGTGCCCGGGAATGGGATATTACCGGGTCCGGTGGGGCCGTAATGACCCGATAATTGCCCATACCTGAGCGCCAAAAGACAATTATACCGGCGGCAGCCGTGCCGGTTTTACCAGCAAGGCTACCACCGCTCTCATAATGAGACCCATTGTGATGTTTTGAGGAAAACAGTGGGTGTTGTAATGGTGGTGTTTAGATGGGAATAGAAAGAGTGTGAATGTTGCAATATAATGAGTAAGAGTGAAATCAATGTTGTTGATTTGAAAACAATACTCTAGACTAATATATAGTGAAAGTACATTGTTACATTTAAAAAGGTAGACATGCTATATTAATCTACTTACTTTGTACAATGTGAAGAGTGCTCTTTTTTCCGTAGCTGTCTTTGACAATCGTCTTCTTTCCTGTAATTGTAAAAGAAAGTTATTGGGTATTTGTGGGAATGGTGAAGAACTTTTAGTGTGCAAGGTTGTTATTTATTAAGGTAGGAGGAGTTGTTGGAAAAAAAGTTAATTAGGTTGTGTTATAGGTGGTGTACTAAAGTGTGTTAACTATGTTGGAAGAGCAATTTAAGTATGATTACTGTTGTTTGGCACATTAGAAGTAACAAGGCAAAAGTGGGTGTGAGAAAATGGTGCATATCTAGGTTATTATTGTGCTGCTCATTTTAATACAAGACGTGTTGTGTTTGTTCTAATGTATTTGTAATGTGTTACAGTGTTTTTAAAGAATAGGGACATTGTGGCCTAGTGGTAATGCAATGGCGGATTGATGTTGTAGTAGAGTTTGGTGTCTTATAGTAGAGGTTGGGAAAGAAGAGTACTTTATATGTAAGTTAAGTGTTGTATATAGATACTTTGGTATCATATTTGTGAGCAGGTGGAGAACTGTGGCAGTGTAAGGGATGTAATGAGTGAGGTTGGAAAATGTGACATTCATATGGAATGTACAATGGAAAATGCTGACCATTTAAAAAAAAATCTTTTTAGGAGCAATTTGATGAAAGTAAAAAAATGCAGATATGCATTTATTGCAGTACTGTGTGTAACTTTTTTGGAAAAGAAAAGCCGATGGAGAAGATTTGTAGCAAATTATTGAGTGGCAGTTGGTGTGTGGAAGTTTAATATGTTGGCAGTTCATGCATTCTTGCCAACTAAACCCATTGCAATATTTAGGTGCTTATAAAGTCTTGGTATTTTTCTTTGCATTTTGGGAGTGATAATTTCACTTTTTCCATTAGAGTGCAAGCCCCAGATTGCATAGAAGAAACTAGGACTGGATAAGCACCTACAGATTGGAATGGGTGTTGGGAGCAAGTATGCATGTATTGTGAATATATTGAATTTCCACATACTAGTGGGCACTTACAAATGTTGGAGAAATGTTTTGCATCTGCTTTTCTTTGTTTTGCAAATATATTACACACAGTGCTGCTGTAAATGTCTATGTTCATTTCGTAACTTTAGTGAAAATGCTCCTAAAAAGAAATATTTATAAACGCTCAGTATTTTACATTTTTCTTTTAATTTAAATGTGACACTTTTTAATCTTGAAGTTTAGGCCTGGTTAGTTTTTCTTTGCATTCTGGGACTTGTAGTCTGTGTTGTGTAATTGCAGAAGGGGTATTAGAACTCACAGAATGCAATTAAAGAAACCCAGACTTGATAAGCAGCTGTAGTTTGTAATGGGTCATGTTGGCAAGTTGTACTGGCAAAATATTAAACTTGCACACACCAAGTGCCACCTAAAAATGTTGCACATATCTTTTTTACCTGCTTTTCCTTTCCTTTTAGAAAAAGGTTACACACAGTGCTGCTATAAAAGCACATATGCATTTTTTTTTATTTTTATGAAAATGATTCTATAAAGAAACATGTTTAAATGTACAGCATTGTACATTACTGCCACTTGATATGATATGATATGATATGGCATTTATAGCGCGCCTATACACAAGTGTTTCAAGGCGTGATGCAGCAGGGGTGGGGGAACAGATGGAGGACAGAGACAACAATCTTACTAGGCCAGGTGACAATGAGATCACGCAAGTGCAGGGAGGGGCGAGGGGAAAAGTGCCAAGGGAAAGGGGAGAGGGACTGTGCTGTACACGGGATCAAAACAATAATAAGAAATGGGGGCATCAAGTGGCAGTTGCAAGGGTAAGTGCAGACAGCAGATGTCCAAAAGTGCAGGTAGGGGCACTGTAGGGTTATAGATATCAGACCCAAAGTGCACGGGCTGCCGGGAGTCATTGCAGGTGTGCAACTGGGTGGGCGGGGAACTGGGCCCGAATTCAGAGGGTAGCCAGGTGAGCAGTGCAGTATCAGACAGGAAATCAACAGGGGAGAGAAAGAGAGAAGGCAGAAGCAAAGAGGAAGGTCTTGAAGTGCTTCCGGAACCAGAGATGGTTCTCCTCAGGTTTCAGAGAGGCAGGGAGGCTGTTCCAGAGGGAGGCCCCAGCCGAAGAAAGAGATCTACCGCCAACTCGTTGCTTGGAGAAGCTACTGACGCTGAGAGAGTTGGAGGTGGAGAAGCGAAGAGCTCAAGTACGAAGGTATTTACGAAGAGTGAGTTGGAGGTGTTGAGGACCCAGATGTCTTGGAGTTTAGAGATGAAATGAGAAGCCATGGCCGTATAGAGGGTCTGGGAGGGGACGGGAGAGGTAGAGACTGCAGCAGGATTGGCTAGCTCCTTGGAGATTCCAAAGAGTTCTGCGGAGGTGTTTGATGCCGCAGAGATGTGGGATTGGATGTGGGCTCTCTTCTTAGTGCAGACAGAGATCCAGTATTGCCTTTGAAGCAGGTGGCAGGCTAGTTTGTCAGTGGATGCACAGGAAGCTAGCCATTTCCTCTCAGCCACCCTGCACTTACGTTTAAGGGTGACGAGGCCAGAGTCGTAATAGAAGTTGCACTTGGCTTTGGGCTTCGAGCTGATCCCCATGACAGGAGCAAGAACATCAAGAGTATCAGAGACAGAAGAGTGAAGCATGGAGAGGGCTGTGTCAGGATGTGAGTTAGCCAGAGGAGGATGATGGGAAAAGAAAGTAGTGGAGAAAGCCTCAGCTGACACACACTTCATGGGTCGAATGACCAAGAAGGTGGGTGGCAGTGCTGGAGTTGGCTTCGCCTCAGGGCTAGAGAGGAAGAGATGGGAGGAAAGGAGAAAGTGATTACTCCAGGATAGGGGAGTGGTCATAGGGATAGAGAGGGGGAGGTCTGAGGAGATCAGAACATCCAGGGTGTGCCCTACAGAGTGAGTGGGGCCAGAGGGGAGAACAGAAAGAGAGAGAGAGTCGCAGAGGTTGGGAAAGAGTCCCAAGGAGGAACATGAAGCATCCAGGTGGATGTTGAAGTCTCCAAGAAGGAGGAGTTAAGTGGTCGAAGGAGAGGAAAGAGGTGATTTGACCAGATGGCTGATAGATAGTAGCAATGGTAAGAGAGTGGCCAGGAGTGAGAGACAGCCTGCACACAAGGCATTTGAAAGAGGAGTAGGTCTGCATAGGAATGACAGAGGCAGAAATCCACTCGGGAAGATCAAGGCTACACCTCCTCTACGAGAATCTTGTATCCATCAGGGAGGAGAGTATCAAAGCTCATGACAGAGCTGGACATGAACCATGTCTCAGTGAGACTGAGGACATCGAGGTCAAGTTCTTCCAGGAGGCTGCATATATCAGAGGATTGTTTGACAGCTACGTGAGAGTTGAGAGTGGCAATATGGAGAAGGTTGCCAACCTTAAAAGACTTCCGGGGAGGGGTACAAATCAGAGGTACACCCTGCAGAGGTATAGAAGGTGCCAGAGGGGGTGTAGAGGAGAAAGGAAGGAGGAGAGGGCAAGTTAGCCAAGGAGGAGGCATAGAGGGGAGGCAAGGAAGCCAAGGAAGGGAGAGAAAGAACAGCAGGAGAAGATAGGAAATTGATGAGGCATGGTAAGCGTCTATCAAAGAGGAGAAGGTTTCCCTGAGGGCCTTGGACCAAGATGGTGCAATTCAGGTAGACATTAATGATGACCTTAGAGGAGTAGAAGGGGGCCAGGAGGGCCTCCTACCGGGTGCCACCATCAATGGGAGAAGAAGAAAAAGTAGAGAGCACAGAGACCATATGAAGAGTCCATAGGTCTGGCGAGGGAACGGACGGCAAAGAGGATGTTGGTGAGAGTCTGTCTGGACAAAGCACTGGTATAGGTGTTAGCGAAAGGCCTGGGTTGGAGACCAGGATATCCTTTTTGAACTTCTTTCTACCAGACTTAGTGAGGAGAGCAGGATAGTCGATAGAGAAGCAGTTTGAAAAGATAGGAGAAATAGAGCGCACCATATAATAGGGGGGTGAAGATGAGAGATGAAGGGGGTGGAGGCGAAAGGTAGGGGGGAGGTACTTGGGGAGTACGCAAGGAGGGTACAGGCAGATGAGTCAAAAAGGGACCAGACAAAAGCAGACAATTTAACATAGACAAGAGCTCAGATGGAATAGCAGGCAGAACAAGGCATTCCAGTAAGCAAATCAGTTTACCAGGGCATCAAGAACAGAGTGCAGAGCAGTCAACAAATGATAACCTAAAGGAGGGAAGCATACAACAGAACACAAAGCAATACAATGCAAAACAGAGCAGTCATTAAGGAGAAACACAAAACAATATACAAAGAGGAGAGCAGTCGAAAAATAATAACCTAGAGGAGGGAAGAATACAACATAACACAGAGCAATACAGTGCAAAACAGGGCAGCGAATGAGGAAGATCAAAGGGGGCCCACAGGTGCAGGAGGAAGGATAAGGGGGGTGCGGGGCACACATGGTCAGGGGTTGCAGAGGACCAAGCGGTCAGGGGCGCACAATGTGACAAACCAAGGATAGAAGTGCGAGTAGGGGATTGCGAGGGACCATGCTGGCTAAAGGCACACAGGCATGTGCGAGACCGAGGGTGGAAGGACGCTCAGAGGCACAACGATCACGGAAGTTCAGAGGAACGCACTGACACAAGTGTGCCCAAGGATGGAGAGGGTGTTAGAGCACACGCACTCACAGGATTTTGAAGGACCATGCAAGTCAGAGGCATGTGGGTGAGGCGCGGAGGCGCACGCGATCGAAGATTGCGAAGGAACACGCAAGTCAGGGAATGCGCAATACACACGGGGGCAATGCAAAGGAAGATTGCAAGGGGCCACGCAGCTAAGGGAGGTGAAGCACAAGCAATGCGAGGATGGAGGTGGTGAGGGCACACGTGTAGCGAGCGATCAAAAATTACGAGGGGCCATGCAGGTAAGGGAGGGAAGTGCGAGCGATGCGAGGATGGAGGTGGAGAGGGCGTACACATAACAAACAGGGATAGAGGGGCACGGATGGGTACGCGAACAAGGAATGAGAGGGGGAGGGAAGGGCACAGGGGGGACCGGAAGGAAGGGTGAGAGGGGGCAGCAATGTAAGATTCACAGGGGAAGGGTAGCATCAAGCAGGGGGGCATGGAGAGAGTAGGTTGCAGGGCAGGGGAGGGACACAGTCATGGATGAGGAGCAGCCAGAAGGGCAAGAAGTGCAGGGTAGGTAAGCAAACTACCCAACTTCTTAGTTGGCAGCTGCAGATAGGAGGGTGAATCGTCCGCACTCACAGTCCCTGCCGCAGACCCCTACGTTGCCAAACACCTGCGTTGTTGAACACTGCAGCCTTGTCCTGTGAGGGCTTTCCTGATCTCCTGATGTGAGCAGGTGTTAAATGCTTCAATACATGGCATTTGATAGAGTGGTTAAAAAAGAGAATGTGCTTATTGAGAAGCTTATTACGGGGTAAGTGGCAGGAACCCTGCATACATGAATTTGTAAAAGAATTGACCAAAATAGTTTAAAAATATAAGCATACCTGTACTATTTCTTGTTAGATGCAGATAATTTTGAATCTGGAAATAGAAATCTTTGAGAGTTTTACAGTAGTTGTGATGTAGATGTCTGTGAATAACAGGAGACATGTACTCTGTCAGTTCAGGAGTACATCTGAAGTGTTGAACTGAGGTGACAGGGATACATGTAGAGTTTTTGTATGTGATTGATGGATGGATGTGTGACTGTTTGAAAGCAGCCAATGAGGGATTGTTACAAATATGAAAGTGGAAAGGGTAGAAAGGCTGCCCTGTGCTATGGTTTCTGTGGACACCACAATAGTTCACGGATGTCACAAGCCACATCCGGGTCTTTTAAGGATACCTGACATGAAAAGGGGACTATGGGGATTAGCTAATGGGGTGTTCGGGTTTGTGGTTTACAGGAAGAGAGGGTAGCAGGTGTTTTGATTGTTGTGTGAAGGGAAAACCGATGTGGCTATTGCTAGGAAAAAGCTCACTTTGTGGATGTTGGGAGATTGTTGGATGAATAATTTGAAAAGGTACATTGAATTGTGTGGCATCTCTGGTACTATAGGATTGGAGGGAGTGGAGGTTTGGTGGTATACAGTGGCTAGGCTAAACTGAGTGAGTTGAATATCATTTTGTAAGACTATGGCTCACTTTCAATGTGCAGATTTTATTGTTGTGCATTGTGGAGGAAATAGTTTGGGCTACGTTACTCCACTATCTTTGCAGGTTGCCTTAAAGGATATGTTGCAAGGCTTAATTGAACTATTTCCATGTGGAAAGACTATTATTTCACAAATACATCGAAGCGAAGTGTGGAGATACCGAAATGTGTTTTGTGCACAACTATTAGAAGTTAGACATCATGTAAATAAATGTGCATGTGGTTTTTTGAATGGTGCGGGCATGGCAACTTTGAAAATGAAAATATCAAGTTGGATGGTGCAAACAATTTTTGGAGTGAAGGAGTGCATTTTACTGATTTTGGGAATAAGATGTTTCTTGTAAATATTCGAAATGAACGGGGAATGTTTACGTGAAAAAGATGTACAGTGCATTTGAAAATATTTGTAAGTAATTCTAGGAAATAGAAATCGGAAAACCAAAAAAGATTCTAAACTGAAAGAAAACAAAACGGCTCTTTTAAGAGCTACCACTGTGCAATAAATTGTTTAAATTACGTGTAAACCTCCCCACCCCTCCAATTGAATGTTCTGTATGCAGATAAAGTAGTAGTCTGCTGACAGCATGTGCTACATGTGTTTTTTTTTTTAGGATCCCTGGGATGGAAAGGGGACTGTGGTGTCCGCGGACATCAGAGGATCAGCCTATCAGGTTTCCTGGGTGTGGTGTTTGGTGTGCAGGAACACTCTGTAGCAAGAGTTATCTTTGTTGTGTGCAGTGAAGATGTCTATGGCTATGGCTTTGAGGAAGCAGACTGTCTGGACAGTGGGAGACTTGTGGATCCATTGGCTGAAGGTGTATTCTGGGCACTGTGGAATGTCTGACAATCTTGGATTTGATGAATTTCAGGTTTCATAATATGGAGTTCAAGGAATGAAGTGGCTGTATTTACTCCCACTTTGTTAGAATATGGTTAACTTATAGAATCTGGACATCACTATAGTGCACTGCAGAGGCAACAGTTTGGGCTATGTTCCCGGAATTGCATTACAATTTGCAATGAAGGATACATTTGGAAAGTTGATGGAACTGGTTCCACATTCAAAAATATTTTTTCCCCGGATAGCTTAGAGATAAATGTGGATACGTTCAAATTTATTTTGTCCTCAAATTGAAAAAAAGCAAGGCGCAATGTGAATACATTTGGACATGCTTTTTCGCAGGATGTTGGGATGACATCTTTCCATAATGAAACTATTAAACTTGATACTGTCTACATTTTTCGAAGAGATGGAGTGTATCTCGGTGATGTGGGCAATCAGATTTTTCTTAAAAACATTCAAAATGCATTGAAGCAGTTTTTGTGAACATATAGAATATGGATTAAAGTATTCATTAGTAGTTGAAGTCAAGAAAAAGGTAAAACAAAAAAATTAGAAGCACTTTTTGTGAAAGTTAGAAAACATGATTAAGTTCTGTAGAACAATTTTTTATTGAGTAGATAAAACCAAAGAATTAAAGAAATATATAAAAGCTAAAAAGAGAAAAAAAATATTTTAAGAGACACCATTTTTGAACAAAAACATTTTAAAAGATTTTAATTCTCCCAACCTACGCCATGGACTACTGCACTGCCTGTGGACTATGCAGGCTGCAAAATGGTCCTGTGATTATTTTTGCAGTTCTACTTTTTAACTGTGAAAGGTGGCTTCCAGAGGAACCTTTTTTTTGGTGTTTTGTGATTTTGTTTTTTTTTAGACCTTTTTAGTTTTTTCATGAGGGGCAATGTTAGGCAGGGAAGGCACACCAACCACAGAGACTGAGGGACAGGTGGACAGAGGAAGATTTTGGGTGGGCCTTAAATTTGAGGTGGGGCAGTGTTTCTCATGCTCCTTGACCACAGCCCCGAAAGCACTTTGAAATTGTTCTTCCCTGCAGATTGGTGTGTCACAGTACAAACTTAGTACTGTGACCCTCGAAAGGTAGGGTTCAACAGCATTCTGTGCGGCCTTTGAGGTGGCCGCTGGGATCCTCTGCCCCACAGGAGTAGTCTGTGTGGTGACAGGAGCAGCCGAGGAAGGAGGCTAAAGGCTGTCAACCTGCTTCTCCCTGAAAAAGGTACAGCCTTTATCAGTGCCCCGGGTGGTTGGATCTGGTGTGGCAATTCATGGAGGTGGTCTGGTAGGAGTACAGACCAGGTTTTCCACAACTGAGCACAACTCAGCGCATTTAACCTTGGCTGCCTGAGCCTTTGGTACACCCCCAATGGTGCTAAAAAAACACCTCACCTCAGCCACCACTCATATTCATCTTCCTCTTCAACCTGTTCTGCATCCTCACGCCTGTTCCCCTCGCCAGGCCTTCGAGATGGTTGTTGTGGTGGTGGCTGGGGAGGAGGAATGGCCGTGACAGAAGCCATTGATGCTGGTTGCAGTTGGTTTGCAACAGCAGGTCTTCTGACATGCTACCTCCTGGAGTGCCAGATTGAGAACGACTAAAAGTAATGGTGGGTCCCTTCAGAGGAACTGTCTGCAGACCATGCAAATGTCTGTGGACTACCAAGTTGAAAATAGACCTTGGAAAGTTGCAAAAAGTGCCAGATAGACTAAGAATGGGTCTTGAAGCACCCCATATTGGCGGATATATGCAGTTTTCCACTGTCAGTGGAGCACGAACTCCATCATGCCACATGGGTGCGGTCACATTATGACGTCCGAGGACATCTGCGGCACTGACAGCTGACTGCGGACACCAATCATCAGGAGACACAGCACACTTGCACGTGCATGTCCGTAAAACAGGTGCGCTGTCTGCGGACTAATTAAAAGTGCGTCTGGCCAATACAGACATGTCTGGACATGCAGGATTTCCACGGACACCCCCATTTTGTGGACACTCACCCCGGACATTTGTTACATCCACGGATTGTTTATTGGGCTTTTAAAAAAATAAATATTGCAGAATTATATGCAAGACTTTTATGGTATATAACAACATTATTCATGAAAGGGCTGCAGTATCGGAATGGGAAACATAAATGGGAAAATTTTGAATTTTTATACAATGATCATCAGGGGAGGAGGGTGTGAAGTTTTATCAAAGTGGCTTTCATTTATATTTTGGGAATTTGATGGGTGTGATTTATGGTGTAAGTGGAACAGGTGCAAGAACAACAGTGATAATTAACATTTTTCATAACATGATTTTTAACATAATTTGAAAGTTCCTTAAAGTCATTACTAAGTTCATTAATTTTGCAGAAAACATGATGATTTACTTATTTATTTACTGTGCATTTTTAAGGCACTTATACATCAAGTAAATTGTGTTTCAAAGCGCCCAAAGGGCAACAGGGAGGGAATATGGGAATGAACAGCAAATATAACAATGAAAGAGAGAGGCGGTCCTACTAGAACTTGTGAGAATTTAGAGTGTGCAAGTGCAGAAGAGAGAGAGGGATGAAGGGCGTGGGGTAAGTGCTAGGAGTAACCAGGAGGGAAGCGCTAGGGAGTAAGTTTCAAGCTGCTAAGTTACTGGAAGAGATCATTTGGTGAGTGTTCAACAATAAATAAGTGCATGCCTGTGATAGCACGGATGAGTGGGTGCCTAAGGCAAGTCCTGGGAGTGGGTGGAGGCTGAAATCGATTGGGGTATGAGCCCAGGAACCAGGTGAACACATAAGGGCCCTTATCACCAATCTCAGTGACTGTGGAATTTAGCAAAGTAGAGAGGGGAGAAGGAGGAGTCAAGGTGGATATTAATGTCACCCAGGAAAAGGAGTTTAGAGATGGATGAGAGTACAGAGGAGGAGAAACCAGCCTATTCAGAGAGGAACAAGGTTGTACAGACGGATGCCCTGTATATACTGGCAATGGTCGGGGAGGAAGTGGGAGAGATGACCAGTTTGCAAACCAGGCTCTCGAAGGAAGAGTAAGGCTGGTTTGTAGGAGGGAAGAAGGGACCCACTCAAGGAAGGATCAGGGCAACCCAACCACCAACTCGGTTAGGGCTAGGCTTAGAGATGATCTTGTTGCAATCAACTAGAAGCTAGCCAAAAGCAGTGACTGAGTTGGCATTGAACCACGTCTCGGTAAGAGCGAGGACATCGAGGTCATGGTCTTCAAGGAGGAGGCAGATGTCAGCTTAGTGTTTGATAGCAGAGCGAGCATTAAGCATGGCTAGATGCAAGCGGTCAGTGCATTTGAAGGTTTTCCAAGGAGGGGTATCGGGGTGTGGTAGGGGGAGGGGGGAGAGAGAGAGTGGGAGAAGGAGTAACAGGTGTGGGAAGGAAGATGACAAGGGACGGCAAGCACCGGTCAAAGAGTAGGAGGTTGGGTTGAGGACTAAGATAGTGCCATAGTGATAGACATTAATGATACACCTGGATGATGAGAAGCCTGCCAAGAGTACTTTCCATCTCGTGCCACCATTAATGGGTGAAGATGTCAGAGGAGAGAGAGTAAAGATAAGATGAGAAGTCCATAGATCTGCAGAGAGGACAGAGAAGAGGATATCAGTGAAAACCAATACGAACGTTGCATTGACATAGGTGTCTGGGATAGGTAGGACAGGGTTAGTGGTCAGAATGTCTTTTTTAAGCTTTGTTCTTTCGGACTAGGTGAGAGAGAGAGGATAGGTCATAGTATAGCAGTTAGAAAACATAGGGAAAGGATTAAGATACAGGCGGATGGCACAGCACAGTACAAGCACAACTCACCAGGTGGACTAGTAGCCAAGGGAAGCAAGAAAACAGATGCAATGGGAACACTTTAGTACCAACAGTGGGGTGCAGAGATGTAAAGACACACCAGGATTTAAATTTGCCCAAGGGCACAGAATGCAATGCAAATTGGGGTGCAGAGATATTAAAACACACCAGTATTCGAATTTGCCCAAGGGCACAGAATGCAATACACAAATGGGGTGCAGCGATATTAAAAACACACCAGGATTTCAATTTGCACAAGGGCACAAAAATGCATTGAAAGAAGGATTAGGTAAGGCAAGGAAGGCAACAGGCATATGCACACCTTGGTTCAACAGCTGTTTAGGTTAGTGGAAAAAGATTGACAGTGTCCATGAGGTTCTGCAGAGGTCAAGAGGGGGCCCTCCAAGCCCTTAAGGTCCAGACAGGTTCAGAAAGGGCCTTAGTTGTGGGCCTTTGTGGGGTGTCAGATTCTCTGTCTGCCAGCTTCCATGATTGGCCCTTTTTGTTACAAGTGATGCCCTGGCCAGATTTTCACCCTTTTCTTGCCAATAAAATGAGGAGGTACAGAGAAGCTTGTGTTTATTCCTTGCAAACGCTAGGAACACATGATTTGCTGTTCTGAATTTGCCATTTTCTAAGATTTCAAGAACAGGTTAAGTGGAAACAAAAAATATATTTTTTATAAGGTTGCCATTAGTTTTGTGAGAGGTAGGTGATTTTCCTTTCCTGTCCCCCTCGGCCTTCACCAAGTGCCCCCCTCACCTTTACCAGCTCCCCCCACTCCCCCCTCATCTTTACCAGCTCCCCCCACTCCCTAGATGGCCTCCGCACCTCACCTGCCTTCTCCCTTTCCCCCACAACACACATTGAAGCAGTTTGTTTTGAGATGTTGGCTATTCAAGGCTTTAGTCGTGGCTACAGAAACCTACAGAAAGCTTTGTGTTGCAAACTCAGTCGCTGGACCTCCTATAACTCCCAAATAAATGCTCCCTCCTATAACTCCCATAACTCCCAAATTCACAAATTCGCAAATTCAGCTAAAGCCACCTTAACTTCACGCCCCCTGCTGCGCAACAGCCTATGAATGCATTGGTTCCTGGGTTTTCCAAAATTGTTCAATCTAAAAAGTACAGGGCTGCCATACTAATTTACTGTGGAGGCATTGCTTTGGGGAATCTATGAGGTGTGTGCCTTACTTTAATGATGAAACAAGACTTCGAAAAATGAATGGAACTTTTTCCTCACACCATCTTTATCTTTTCCAATCTGGCTGAGAGGCAAAAATGGAGATGGACCTCCAAATGTAATGGTAAAATCAATAAATCACGTAGAAATGTTAATAAAGTAGTTTCAGCATTCATAAGAGGCCAAAACCAATTATGGATTTCAAACAACAACATACAGTTCTACATTGCCAATTTCTATCGACATGGTGCAGTACACCTAACCGATAAAGGAAATACAGTGTTCCTTCATAACATCAAAACAGTACTCCAAATGTGCTAAAGTACTACACTCAGTGTACCCCAAAACAAACCTTTTAAGGTCTACTTATCACATATAAATACACAAATACAATTAAATAATACCCCAACATTATTTTTTATATAATAAACGCGGTTAGAGTTTGTTGACTTTTTTTTATAACACTGGTTACAAATTGTTAATTAAAGGAGGATGCTCAATTCAGGTTTTACAATACAATAAAAGTTAAAAGATCAATACAGTAAAACACTGCTCAGGTAGTTATGTAAGGTAGATGAAGAGAAAGAAAACACAGTATAATACATGATACCCATTTAATAGGTACAATAACACAAGATATAATAGCATGGGTGACAATACACAGGCTAGGATACAGTACATGGAGCATCTCAAATTGAACCACCCTACTCTAAAAGAGTAGGGTCTTTCCTTTTTGTATTGATGTTTTAAAACAATTTTCTTCTGTTTTACTCCACAGTCTCACATGTAAGAAAGCCTTTCAGGTTTTATAATGCAATGAAAGTTAAAAATCATTACACTTAAAAACTGCTCATGTAGTTGTGTAAGGCAGATGAAGATAAAGAAAGTACAGTATAATGCATGACAGTAAGCTAGATGGGGATACATTTAGTAGGTACAATTACACAAGATATAATAGAATGGGTGACAATGCACAGGCTAAAATACACTGTATGGGGCATCTAAAACTAGAGCAGGGTGGTTCCTTTATGTATTGATTTTTTAAAACAATGTTCTTCTGTTTTTCTCCAATGTATCACATGTAAAAAAAGTCTGAAAACACACAACCAAACTAGATAAGACACCCAAATACCTGCCGTGTTACTGGCCATATGACAATGGCCAGTGATTTTTAACCCACAACATCCCTGTACATATAAAAATAATTCTTAAAAAGAAATAAAACACAAATGACAAACACTCCAAAAACTAAAACCATGAGCACAGAACTGCTGCTACCCGACCTTTATAGCCTCGACTATTGCTGCGATTATCTGAAAAATGGATGAAGAAAAAAAAATGTCCTGCCCCCCAAGCACTCGCCAAGTGGCCCCCTCATCTGTGCCAGCTCCCCCACACTCCTCAAATGGCCTCCTCACCTCCCCTGCCCTATCCCTTTTCCCCACAACAAACGCTATTTTTTGCTTTGAGATGTCGGCTATTCAAGGCTATAGTCGTAGCTGCAGAAAGCTTTGTGTTACAAACTCAGTTGCTCCAGCAACCTCTCCACCTCTAGACTAAACTCATTTGCAATTATTTTAACCTGCAAATAGCTTTTTAACAATTTTCTTTTCCCCTTATCCTTGGCCATAACCACAGTTTTCTCTCGCATTGAGAGAAAAACAAGACAGCGGCTGTTTCAGGTAAATCCCCAAGATTTAGCTATCTATTTTTGAGATGGGGCCCCCCCTTCCCCATCAGATATTTGAGTAACTATTCCACGGAATAACCCAAACCACGCTTAATGCCCAAGTTCTTTTGGACCTGGTCCAAATCAGTCCAGCGGTTTGGGCTGTGCGCTTTGACAAAAAACTACCTGGTTTGTCTATGGGAAAATGATTGGGTAGTACGTTGCACGTTTGGAACAAAAATGGTTGTCTTCTTAATAACTTTTTTATTTTGTAAGACATGTTTATGAAACTTTGCAGTCTGGGGGGCGCAAATCCTAATCACATTTGCAATTCTGGTCAAATCTGTTACTCAAATCAAATGTTATTAACAATAGAATCATAGGGGTCCCAGAGGATGCCTTGAAGGGGCCCATGGAATTGGCAGTTGAAGAGCTTCTGAAGGATCTACTGGGGGACCCGGGCTGGTCTTCGATGTTCGTGGTTGAACAGGCGCACAGATCCCTAGCAGCAAGACCCAAACCAGGAGCCTTCCCTCGGCCAATAATAGCACGCCTCATGAACTACAGAGACAGGAATATGGTTCTGAGATCCTCAAGGGAGAAGCTAGACTTGAAGTTGGGGTCCAGTGTGATCCGTATCTTACCTGACTACACCTTGGCAGTCCAACAAGAAAGACAAACATTCATCGGAGTGAAGAAACTGCTGAGGGAACGTAAGATACCCTATGCAATGCTATACCCAGCCAGGCTGCGCATGCAGTACAAGAATAAAACATTGTTCTTTACGTTTCTTGAGGAGGTAGCCACTTTTGTAGAAGCAAACATCCCTATACCCGACAAGCAGCCAGTCAAAATAGAAGAATATTGAATGTAAGGTAACCTATATCACCTGAGAAGACAATGAACTTGCTGCATAATTTAAATTCTCTTCTATTATAGTCATGTCAATGACTGTGATAGCTAAGTGGTCTGATAAAAGTTGTATAGCTCCCCGGATCAGCTCGGGGTTAGCAGGGTTTGGGGATGTGTTTGCACTTTGGCTGTTGTAGGATATGTGAGCAGCAATGTTTCGTGTAATGGGTTGAATTGGTCTACGGGACACACCGGGCAAGGGATTTGTAGCAGCATATGAATGTGGGAACTTGATGAGTACTGAGTGTACCTGTGGACTAAGATATACATGATGTGTGTTGGCAATGTAGTGATGTGGCTTAGCGGAAACCGTAACAGGATAAGGCTTAGTTACTATGATTCCGAACCCGGCCGCCAGGAGAGCGGTCGGTCCCCAATCCGAGTGCACTGTTTAGTTAAAAGGGACGTAGAGGGAGGAGGGGAAGGGGACAATGGGCAGAGCATAGTCAAAGTTCGGGGTATTATGAGGGTGGGGGTGGGGTTGGTGGGTTAAGTTGGGATAGAAAAGTTGTAAAAATTCATAGATTCATAGCAACATGATATTACTACATTGGCAAATTGCATGGAAATAAGCAGGCAGTACTTAAACGTGTGAGAGATGCTGGCTGACAAGGGGGTGACAGGGATAAAATTGCTTAGCTGGAATGTGAGGGGTCTGGGCACACCTATTAAGATGAGGAAGGTGATGGCATACGTAAACAGGCAAAGTGCCAAAATACTATTCTTGCAATAAACACACCTGCTGGAACACCAGGATTTTTTTTTCTCGAAAGAACTCATAACCATGTGTTTTTTTCTTTTGGGGGGGTTCCCCCCAAACACCCCCTATTAATCTAACACTATTCCCCGTATATACCCTTCCCGATAGCCCCCTATTTTATTTTATGTCCACCTTACTGGATCTTAAAGGAAACATCCTGCAGTGATGCGAGAGAGGATAAACTGCACTCCTGGTGCTTTTGTTCCTCACTGCAGCTTCTGATCTGGTGGACCATTACATCTTGGTGGCTAGACTCCAGGACTATGCCTCATTCTCGCGGGAAGTTTCTTCTTCGGTTCATTCATTTCTGACAAAGCGGAGTTCATCATGATGTTAAGTGACTTCAATTCAGCACTCCAACTAAGTCAATGCCTAGTCTGGGATGCCCAAGGGACACCCTTATTTATATATTTTTATGACCAGTTCATAGATCTGGATGATAAACCCTTGTATAAAGCCCCTCTCTTTGAATCCCCCTGACCTCACTGAGCCAAGAAGTAGGTTTGTTTTGGAAATTAAAAGATGTATTTGAAAAATTAAACAATAAATATATATCACACTTTTATGAATAAATTAATATCTGATAGCACACTTATGAATATGACAGTGATCAACAATGGATAATATTACACTAGCACACTTTTTTGTAATCACTTAGGTGTTGGTATAGAAAGGATAAGGTAGCTGATAATCCTTTATGGTTTCAAGGAAATGCAATGATGGAAAAGAATGCAGCACAGGGATAAACTGATATGGTTTCAACAAGAGATAATATAATCACTTTTCCCCTTGTGGCAATTCACTCCCCCCCTATGCAATATAAAGAGATGGAAGGAGAGCACACCATTTTCGGGAATATAATCAAATGCAATACCAATTCAGTTTCCCCCTAGCAAGCTTGGAACAACCGGTATGCTTTTAAAACATGCAGAAATATTTTTAATGTGATTTGCAATGAAGTAGAAATATGCTAAAAATGATTTTAATTCCCTATAGGAGCTCCAGGGTGGGTGACAGCTACTTTGAATTAGTTCGGGTCAACATTAGCAATGATTCATGAGGGATTATCAGGTTGAAAACGAATTTCGGCAATGGAAGCAAAAGACAGCTATTTTTAACGTGTGGTAAAACTGAGCCAAATTGCAATTCGTGGCACTTTTTCCAAGTGCGTCGATCACGATTACGGGAATACTGTAAGGAATAGAAAGTCTTAGCTTTAGAATGAAAGTAAAATCTCGTTCCTAGCACGTATGGTTCAAAAGATACAGACGATTTAATGTAGGTAGATTCTCAGAAATAAAGTAAGATTCAAACGACAAATGACACTTTCACAGGTTTGAAATCACAGAATGGACACACGATTTCTATGCAGTTCTAAATAGGTTGAAATGGTTTGAATTTGATTATTTTAAATTAAGAGATTGGTTTTGCACAGCTCTGGCTGGATACTCACTCCTAATTTTGGAAGCAATGGGCCTTGTCACAGATCTGGTCAACAGGTTTAGCTGCGGTTCTCTCTGCTCTGCTGGTCTGGATCTCTGGTTCTGGCAAAAGTTCTTGCCACTGCACAGCGGTCTGGTCTTCTATCGGCACTGCACAGCTGTCTAGTCTGGGTCTGGTCTCCGGTTCTGGATACAGCTATGTTTTCTGGGTTCTGGCACAGGATTCTAGCCAGAATCAAACAGCTCGCCCGGCTGTTGAATATCAGGTTGCAAAAGATTTTGAGGCCTGCTGAAAATGGATTCAGCTTGTGGTTCAATCAATTGAAAGGTATTCTGGACTGTTTTGGAAACATAGACTCCGGGATCACACTTGTGTTCTGCATCCTTACAGCTGGGTTCATCCTGATCCTGATCACCTTTTTGTTTAATAGTGACAAGTAACAGTTCAATGCACCTAATTTGTATTGTGACTAACAGATGAGAACTGTTTGGAACCTTTTGTGTAAAGAAAATCCACCCATCTCTGATTCATAAGCAACCATCAGTGACTGAAGATGGTCTCCTGACCAGTACCTGCTGCAGCCAGCTCTGCTCAAGAAGATAACAGTTTTATGTTTTAGTATTTAATAACCAGTGAAGATCCTGAGTGAAAACCTTTCATTAAATAAGTGTCATGTACTGTTGTACATGCTCTTTTATCTCTTCACTCTTATATTCATGATTCCTATGATTCCTCCGTGGGTAGTTCTATGGCTCATGGAGGGGTGACATGTATTCTCTTGTCCAACCATGTTTAAAGCATTATATTAGAGGAAGCCCAGGCTGTTGATGCAGGAAGAAAGGCATATTTCTAAAACATGAGTAATGCCTTTGAAATGCTATTTGAATTACTGAATTACCTTACATTCAGGGAGGCTAAGCAAAATAACATACTTGTACATCAAACAGAAAATAGTGTCTTCATTTGAGAGTCTGGGAAAGGCACCAAGTGACCTTGTTATTAGAGCACTGTGCACATTTATTGTAACCAATACCTTCCAACTGCTCCTCAGACTTTCTGGGATGATTGCCAAGTGTCCTTGATATTAGAACATTATGGACATTTATTGTAAATAAAACTGAATAACAGTTATTTAAGAAAACTGCATTTAATCCTGCTGAGCTTTTTAAAGTAGGTGAAAGGTGTGTCAGCCTTGCTTATAATACAAACAATCTTTTTACTTTGCAGGAAAGAGGCTATACACTGATATTAGACCAGTGGGCTCAACACCTTTCTGGAGCTCAACCACTTCTTGCTTCTGTCTGAGTATGCTAGTAATGGGAGTTGACAGTTTCAGCCCAAATATTAAAAAAGGGATGACTTTGTAAGCCAGAACAGGAGTCAATGGCCACAGAGGAAGAAGAAGCACTGGGCCCTTGCAGAGGAGAGGGGTTGAAGCCCTTCCTTTTTTCCTGGCTAGTTTTGAAATCCACTAAATAGTATGTGTGGCTTTTCTGCAACATTTGAGTCCCCAGAGGACTCTGCCCATTGACCTTTTAGCAGAACTTTTCAATTTTGACTGAGCTGCATGGGGAATATTTTTTTTTATATTTCCATCCTAAGCAAAACAGCTCTCTATCTTAATGCTGATGCTGACACCATGGTTATTCCAAATTGACAAAGACTCTTTTTGAAGTATGTTGTCCTATGTTTATGCTGTTTTGTAATTGTGTTTTTATTGGATTTTTGATATTTTTGATATTTTGTGGCATTGTACTGGATTTGTAAAGACCACTCCAGGCATTCAGCTCTCGCATCTCCCTGCCTTCTACAGATAGTTAGTATGATTGTTTTTCCCCTTCATTGATATCACATTGAGAAAGGTATTGGGGTATTGAAAGGGGAAGTTCTTTTTGGTGTGTTGAGGTGCTTTTAGGTGCTTCTATGAAGATTGCCTAGCAAGATTTGGTGAGTTGCTTATCAAGACCTGGTGAGGCAGCTAGTTGTTTTTGAAGTGGCTATGATATCTTGGAGAAGGTTGATCAGTCCTAAGTATTGAGTACTTGTAGAGGTAATGAAAATGATTGCTGCTTATTCATTCATTACTTTTTGCATTGTAGGTGTGTTGTGCATAGTGACCATTATGGTAGGAATCTTTCTTGTTTACTTATTTATCATTATTAAAAGATTTATGTTGTACATGTAAGGGTAAGAAGCATACATTGAGTGTTCATTACTGAGTTTTTTGTCAAGAAACTGTTGGGTGTCCTGACCCACGTTTGAGCTATCATGCTGCAACATTTGGTGCTGTGGGCTTAGAAAATCCAAGATGGCCAAAAAGCCCACATGTACACCAGAATAGGAAGACTGTGCAGTGCTGGCATGGAAAACATCATGATGGCCAGAACTTCCCAGAAAATGCACAGGGAAATGCATGAAGAATAGGCTGCCACCCATTTTTGCCTATGTTGTGAGCACAAGAGGGCACTGCCTAAAACCACCATTGGGCTACCCACACAGTAGCCTGAAACCATTGAGAATGGCAATGCTGATTGCCAAAAGCAACCCAGAACTGTGGGGAATTCATTTTCTTAAATCCCAAAAATGGTTGCATTACCAGTACTCACCACTATCAGAAAGCCGGCGTTTTAAAACCACCAGACTTTTGTGTAAAACTGAACAAATGAAACAAAACCAGACCAAGGAAAGACTTGCTAAGAGATGGATACAATGTAAAACTATATTCTGAAATGACTTGAAGGAAGTAATTATTTAATGTGTATGTAAAAATCGTAAGTGATTTAAACTGGGAACAAAAAAATGACATGTAGCTAAAAACTGGCTTAAAGAGATTCCAATTCTGCCTGACCTCTACCCCCACAGGAGTTAAAACCTGCTCAGCCACTCTTCCCCTTGCCAAAAGGAGTTGTCACCTCTCTGATTAGATTAGGGGTGGAGCAGCTACAGGGAGTTGAACAAAGGCCTGTCCTGGACTCAGGCAAATGTTATATTGGGGGCATCGTAAAAGTGGCTTCCTCTTGGCAGAAACGGGGAGGGGCAGCCCCCTCTGAGGACAGACTGAGCTTAAAGAAAGTGGATAGACTGGTTTCTCCACCATGTCACCTGGGAAGACACACCCCTGTTGGCCAGAATATGATTTTAAGAAATATGTATAACTCATGGTGCGGACTTGTCAAAATTATCTAAATGATACCATAATTCTTGTGATTTTTCTGCCCACATTTTAAGAGGTTTTAGGACCCGGTGGTATGATCTGGGGGGTTACGAGCGGAAAAGAGGTTGTCACTCCAAATGTCTGCATGTTAAAAATCTGACACTTCAACAATTAATGTCCATACTCCTTGCGCACATGTGTGTAATTTTGGGTAAGTGTCCGATATTGCAAAACCAGTTAAAATGCGCAAAATGTTGCCATTTCGGAATGCAAGCCCCCAGGAAGATCAGAGGCAGACAAGCATGGACCATAAGGAATATATAATGTGCACATGTAATTTCAACAAATTGTATATCTGGGAAGGATGTATTTGAATCAAATATAGATTTGTGGGCAAACTAAACAGGGTAGGATCCTCTGACCCATAAAACCTACAGCATCACTCTGACTCACATTTCCTTCCCCCAATCATGGGAGAGGGGAGAATTGGGCCAATGACAAGTAGAGAGGGGCAGGCTTAGCTAGGCCCAGGCACACACCCATTTCCAAAACACATAAAAAGAGACTGCTGGGACAGGTAGAGAGATTCAAATCCAGTTGCTGCGGAGCGCTTTGCCGGACCACACAACAGGCAGAAGATACCAGTTCCAGACTGACTCCAGCTACATACTCCAGAACCTAGAACTTATACTTTAGAACCTAAATCAGAGGCCTAAAACCACAAGCTGAGTTCTCTGCAGCAGGTCTCAAATCATTGCAAGCTACTCACAGCTGGGCAAGCTGCTTGAATCCCTTGCCAAGAACTTTTGCTAGGACCAGTGCAGAGATCCAGGAGCCGTGCAGAGACCGCTGTATCCGGATAGACCAGACCAGTGCCAGACCAGACCAGACCAGACCGTGCAGAACCGTAGACCCAGAGACCAGATTGCTGGGAAGGTCGCTAGCCTGATTGATCAGATCCGTGATGAGGTCCAATCCTTCCAAAATATATTGTGAGTACTTAGGTCAGATTGTGACAGAATTAAGCTCTTAGTTTAAAATAATCTAATCCAAACTATTTTAATCTAACCAGAACTGCCTCCTAGAAGTTGTCACTTGTCATTTTGTAAAGTTGCACCACTGTCACTTGTCAATTCTGCAGCTGCATAGCTGTCACTTGTCAATTTGAGTTTACTTTAAATCCGAAAAACGACCTTTATTTAATCGTCCGTATCTTTGGAACCGTTTGGGCTAGGAACTTGGTTTAACTTTCCTCTGAAAGCTTAGAATCTCAGCTTTTCAACAAGCCTTTTTCCGCAATCACGATTCACGCGCTCGCGAATGTTACCGCGATTTGCGATTTGGTTAAAAATCCAGCCACGTGTAACCATCAGCAGTCATTTCTTTCCTTGATAAAAATTTGTTTGCCTCTTAATCACCATCCCTGAATCATTGCTAAAGTGAGCCTGAGCTCATCCCAAGTATCTCTCACTCACCCTGAACCTCTTAAAGGGAATTAAAAGCATTTTCAGCATATTTCTCACTTCATTGCCACCACATTCAAGGCACTTGGGCCTGTGTTTTAAAACTCATACCGGTTTTCTCTAAGCTTGCTGGGGGGAACTGAATTTCGTATTATATTTGATTGCATTCCTAAGAACTGTGTGTGTTACTTCCATCTCCTTCCATTTCTTACATTGCATAGGGGAGGGGGGTGAATTGCCAGAGAAAAAGTGATTATATTATCTTTTGCTAAAATCATCTCAAGTATTTCTGTACTGCATTTATTCCTCATTTCTTTTCCCTTGAAATCATAAAAGTATTTTTGCTACTTGATTCATCCTATACTAACTCCTCATTGATTATAAAAAAGTGTGCTAGTGTTAGATTACCCATTGTTGATTAACATTATATTTATAAGGGCGATATCGATTATTAATTTATTATAAAAGCGTGGTATCTATATTTTGTCTTATTTCTCAAATAAACCTTTTAAACTTGCAAAACAGATCTACTTCTTGGTTCAGTGGCGTCAGGGGGATTCTAAGAGAGGGGTGTTATATATGGGTAGTCATCCAGAACTCATGAACTGGACATAAAGATATATCAATAAGGGTTTCCATTCAGTATCCCAGACTAGGCATTGACTTAGCTGTAGTGTTGAATTGAATCCTCTTACAAAACATTTTAATATGAATATTAAGGATGGGCCATCTATTTAAAGGTATTGTGTATTGATATGTTATATAGGGTACATGTATTTTAATACACTTATGGAGGGTTACTGGAAGGTATGAGCTGTGGACATTCAATGAAAATAATGTGACATTAGTAAACCTCTCTTGTGCAAATGAATGAGTAGCAGCCACCCAGTGCAGGGGTGTGAATGCCTGCTCTCTGTACTGTTGCGCAGTGACAGGTATATGCTCTTCCCTATCTCTATTACTACCTCAGCCCCTGCAAGGAGGCTCTTGGATGAGACCCCCCTGAGGGTGGAGGATGGGCCCTGAAGATAGGGGTGAGAGGAATCATGTCACTGTTAGTCTGAAGGACTGATCAGTTTCCCAATGGCAAAATGAGCAAAAGGCCAGGGAAGTGAAGGCGAAGCCTTCACTTCTCTTCACAAAGTCAGGACAGGTTCAAAAACAAAAGCAAAATGTTTGGGGGTCCATACAATATTGAGGGAAAGTTGTCTAAAAGGGAAATCTTTCCTAACAGTTACCGGTTTCTCAGGTAGCCTACCACTGCACCCAGCCAGAACACTACATAGTAAAGTTTCATGTTTATTATATTGTCCTATGACCCCTATTGTCTATGTAAAGTTCCTTCTATTACATAATTCTCACACACTTCCTCCCTCCTGCACTGGATGCTATTCTGATAAAGCTTGGGGTGGGTACTCATTGCACCGCTGACTAGTAGCATAATTGAATCATGAAATATGGCCATTTTTTGGTTCTTTTCATTATCTTTCTTTGTCTTGAAACACTACTACACATGCATTTCAGCAATCACAATCACTCAACCACATGTTACCTTTCTTTCTTTGTTGTGACCCATGTCTGCTTTGTTCTCAGACTTTCCCTCTTTGCCATGTACCGCTTACCTTTCTCCCTTTACTTTTTAAACTCCACAGACTACTATCTCGTTTAAACCATGAGTGGGGGGTCACAGTTCACCCATACAGACAATGTTTCATAGCTTTAAGACCGCTACAGTGGTGATCTGCGCAGTATAAAAGCTCATTAACAAACTTGTTGGTGTTCTTTGAACGACAAATGCAGGTCACAGCACCAAGCAACCAAATGATTGTATGGTCACTAACCTACAAGCTCTCCAAATGCACAAAATGTTTGCACCATTCACACAATATACTGCTTGCTTCACTAGACAGCAGAAGGCTCCTCTGGGTAATCCAGGCCATAGTGCTCCTCACAACTGCAAACTCGCCTCGGAAACATGCACTCTTCAAAAGTATCAAACATTTCCAAATGAAGCCTACCGTACTAAAGCCAGAAATGTCCTCATGAAGTTTGTACATGTACTGGTCTGCCCAGACTGCTATGCTCACAGCTCCAATGGCGGTGTCAGCCAAGGAAGGCAGGCTAAGACACTGCCCAGACTGCTCCAATCCCAGCTTCTTCAATCAAGTAGGTGGGTAAGGACAGAGAGACTCAAGTAATGGAAGTAGGCCAGTAGCAACTAGTGTCACTCATTATGATGTTAGTGGTGGTCCAGGTGACTGCAGTTGTACTGCCTGGAGCGGGCAATGGGTCAGGCGTAGATTGGTCAGGTGTGCTTTAACATACTAATACAAGAGGAAAACAAGCAATGGAAAAGCCAACAGTTATGGCCTTTGCGTAGGCATGGAAAAGACATGCCAGGCACTACTTTAATGGTACAACCTGGCAGAAATATGCTAAGAGAAGTACATTTTTTTGGTACCTGGGCATATGAAGTTTGTATCCTGCAAATCAAAAAGAACCATGCACACGGATAACATGTTGTCTTTTCCAATGCTTGCATTAATAGGGATTCAGTGCAAGGAACAGATGCAAGGACACATTGCTCATCACTAAAGCAGGTGAAGGCATACTTGGTTTAAGGAATTAAATCAGTCAGTTTATATTTGCAATTAAGCTCTTAACTCTTGGAAGACTGCTTACAGGTAACACTGACAGCCTCTAATCAGCTACAAGTTTCATATTATTGCATAGCAGAGCAAGTTCAATGATCCTGTTTGTGTTTTATGGGCAGCAAGACACACATAGTTGGTGGGAATGGCCATGGGAGGTCAGCCGGTGAGTAAAAGGTCAAACAAACACAAGCTGCATGCCACTCCTCACAACGCTTCTCCCCTCCTAGCAGTATCCCCATGCAATATATGCTTATAGGTGGTGCTTCCTAATAGACTAAACAAAGATGTGATGACTGGAAGGTTTAGACTTAATCTTAAAACTCTGGTAATTGTTCTGAGCAACCCTCCAGATCATCGTTCTTCATCTGTCAAGCCATTACAGAAAGGGAAAGACCAGATACAAATGAGGCTTGGTCCCAGCCCCAATGAGAGACTGTCCTTGAGTGGGAGTGACATGAAGTTCAATATGACCTTGTCGGTAGATGAAAGTGGAAAGCTGCCCAAGACAACTAGAAACAAATCAGAGGTGTAGAGGTGGTTTTAGGGTGGATGTGCATGAACTATAGAGAATGAGGCAGACACCTCTCCATTTTCATTAGGTGGACAGAAGATAGTAAGCAGTAGACTATGTGGATGAGGACCTACAGCCTGTGGTGGTTGGTGGGTGACGTACTGGTGTCAGTCATTAAGGAATACAAGTTGGGTATCGGCTTGCCGACCTATGATGCTTGTTCCTTAATGTAAAGGATTGCCATTTGGAAAGGGTGTAGAAGCCCTGGCTTGTTGATTTTTATTTCAACTTAAAATGATATTGTAATCCTCCCTCAGAGAGGGCGATCAGCTGACCCGAAAACCCCCTCTCCACAAAATGCCATGCCACAAGCATAGTATACACCTGTGTCCAGCTGAATCAGTATCCTGATCTTCAACCCCTGCTCCTGCATGGCACAGAGCAGGTTCAGAGCAGAACTGCCTGATTAGCGGCTGCAGTGACAGCCAAAGTCATTGCAGTACAGGAGCTGCATGTAACGTATGTAAATCCGTTCCAAAATTCCATAAGTATGTGTTTTCTGTCCTGGTGGCATGTTAAACTTTAAATATAAGCCATACCTGAGTTAGGGTATGCAGGATGGTATTTCTCATAATCATCACAGCCATCCAAATAATATCACATGGGTCAGCCTTGTGGGCCAAGCTCAGCTGTGCAAGAGATATGTGTGTTCCCCCAACCAGGCTGCCCTGGCTGCTGCCTGCAATACTGTAGCCTTGGTTGTTGCTTCTCTCTGTTCCTTTGTGGGGGCCCAAACCACCCTCCCCAGTGAGACTGCCCTTCCTCAAGAAGCTGTCCTGGGAACAGGATTCTTACCAACAAGGCCTTTGATTCTATTGAGAAAGGAAGGGAAGGGGGTGGGTGTAGTGTAGACCGAGTTAACTCCTTACAGCTAGATAAAGTTCCACCATCTTTTTTTTCTCTGTCACTCTCTGTCATTTATACCCCCTCCCCCCACATCCTATAGTACAACGCGCTTTCAGGTTTAAGATAGGAGGCTAAGTCCACTTGCTCCAGGACCAGGGACTGAACCCTTAAATCAGGCTTGCCTTTGAACAATCACCTGTAGACTTTTGAATTTGAAAGAAGAGGTCTCTCACACCTTCTTTACAACTACTCTGGAACAAGCATCCAAGGAAGACTTTCACTGGACATCTGTTGGGAGAGTTGACTTTCCAAAGCCCTCCAGCAGTGAGGTTAAGACTAAGGGCCGCATCACGAGTTTGGCAGTAACCCTTAAATCCGGCGGTAGCGCTGTTACCGCTGGATTTAAGGGTCTGCCAAATCAGGGCTTCGGCGGATTTCTCCCCAGCTCTGAGCTGCGGGGAAATCGCCGTAAATTCGCGCTCATACCGCCAGCGGGAAATCCGCCGGTGGTATGAGCGTGAAATTTCCCCATTGAGCCCAATGGGGCATTCCCGAATGGGGTCAATGGGGAATGGGGAATTCCAAATCCGCCAAACCCGTGATGGGAGTAGGGGAGATAGCGCGAGCATTACTGCCCAACTCGTGATGAGGCCCTAAGTGTCCAAGGCAGAGGTGAGCTCTTTCCACTGACAATCCCCAGGGTACTTTGTTAGTTACCTGCTTCTGCATCTCTGCCAGTAACACTGCTGCCCAGACCCTCATCATGGTGAATGACTCCTGGACGTTTTCACCAGCCTTCCTTGCATTTTCAAGCATGGCAATAAGTACTACAATTGACCCTGAGACCCCTGAGAGTGACTCACAGCAGCTGAGAGCCAAGACTGCCAGAATTCCGGCCATCAAACCAATGCCAGCCGTGATTCAAACCTGTTTGACCACATGAATGCAACAGGTTCCTCCGGAATAGGCTCTGGAACTGATCTAATCTTCACACCACTGAACTGCACAGTCTAACCTGTTTGATGGAGCAATGCTCTAGCTGAGCGCGTTGTTGCCTCAGCTCTAACTCCAAGCTCCATGATGCATCAGCAGCTTTTGAAAGCTTTTCCAGCATCTTTGCTTCCGATCTTCATCACCATTTGACTGACCCTGGTAGACCATCGAACTGTGACCATCGGATGCCACATCAAGTCACTCTACACAAACTGCACATCACGTCTCCAGCATCTTCACAATTGAATCAACTGTTTAACCGAACCTGGAGGCCCTCCCGATCCGTTCTTCATGAAGCACCTCAAAGAACTGATCACATAGACCAGCGTATCCAGTTACCAGCATCTTTGCAGTAGAACCGACTGTCAAACCGACTGTTAAAGTGACCCTTGTGGCCCTCACCATCCTCTCTTCCTCATGCATCACCTCAAACTGAAATAATCTCCTGTTCAACCCCTTCTCGACAATGCTCCCCATCTAGAGCAATGCAACCGCCATACTTGAGCCACTTGGAACTGCACAAACAGCTTCTAGAAGCCTGGTTTGCCATTTCCGAACTGCCATGAACAGTGAAACGTATTATTTACTGGTAACTGCCTCCAAGGCCCATTTTTGGGCACTAGAGACTGACTAGGTCACCATTCATCCCTTTTTTACTCAATTACATATCCTTTTTTTACAATCATTGCGGTTATTAGTTCCCTCCTCCACACTTCATTACCCAGAGTACTGGATATTATATATGTGCATATTTGTTGGTCTTTCCTGAACGGTAAATTTTGTACAGTGTTTTTTTTTATTTTGTTTTCTTGCAGATCGGGTGTTTAATTAAAGTATATGTATTTTTATAGCACTTTTATTGGACTTTCTTTTTATTTTAGACTGTTATACTTTGCTGTTTGGAGGGCTACTGGATCAGATTCATGCTTCTCTTGAGAGTGATTCCTTCCCTTAACCCATGTTATGACAAAAGGTGAAGGAGGTATATCTCATAACTGTGTCTGTTTGCCATTTATGATTGGGATCACTGTTGGTTTCTAGAGGTGTGATGCTAAGTGATTTCATTTCTACCCAGCCTTGTACTCCGGCATAGCAGAAGTCTTCTTTTCACACTTCGGATTAGAGTGGTTCAATTCTAACAAGCATGTTTTCATGATCTACATGATCGACAACAGCTTTAAACGTACTAGCTAATCCCCTTTCTGTATGATCCATTAATATTTTCGTCAGCACAGGCCAACCAACCTATGTGTGTCATACTAATTTTCGACACACAAGAATCAACATGTACAAAGAAGACAGAGTGATCTGCCAATAATAGAAGCTGACCAGCAGGAGAGCCAAAGCACAACCCTCAGATCTTGTCACACCTCTGCAGATCTAGTGAAACTTCCACTGCTGTTCAAACAAACACTCACAGTGATATTCTGACGTAACGTGTACTAATGTATTGGGGTGTCCAGTCATATTTTCGAATGCAATATTTTCGAAAGTCAAAATGTCGAAAATATTTATTCGAAAAGAATAATGTCGAATTACAAAAAAATTGAATTAATGTTTTAATAATTAATTAATTAATAAATATTTTACTAAACATTTTTTTAAAATAATTAAAGGTATATTAATGGGGGGTGGGGGGGATGGGGAGGAGGGGGGGTTGGTGTAGGGGTTTGGGATGGGGGGTTTTCATAATTAATTAATTAATTAATATTTTATTAAACATTTTTTTTAAATAATTAAAGGTATATCCATGAAGGGTGGGGAGGGATGGGGAGGGGTGGGGGTTGGGGTAGGGGTTTTGGATGGGGGGAACCCCCGCATAAAAAACGTTAGTATTTGTGACATTTTACATTGTAATTTTAGCATTGGTTTTTCGATTTTTTTTCGACATTTTATTTTCGAATGAATGACTTTTTATGTATGTGATTTCGACATTTTTGAATTCGACATTATTTTTTCGAATGTTTTGCTGTTCGATTTATTTTTTCGACTTTTTGACTATAAACCATGTATTGGTGCATTGGAATGGTGTGACTGTGGAATGTTTGAAGAAAAATGTTTATCGGGTTTGAATGCAGGTGTTTCAGGTGGGACAGTTACAGTGAGCTGAGCTGGAGTGGATGGGCCAGTGTTTCTTCCCTGTGCACTTAAGGACTTATGTGTACATCTGAGCACAATAACCCTCACTTACAACTTAACGGGTGTGTCCTTCTCAATACATCGTGGAAGGACCCCACCTTGGTTACTTCAATGGCGACGAGGAACGATGATTCTCTTAACAGGACCAGGTGCTGCTGGGTTGGAGCAGCAAATGGAAGGCACTGCCTGTGAAGGTTTCCCATTCACTGAAACATCAGCAATTGTGTTGAGTGCCTTGCAGGCTAGGCAGTGCAAGGAGGTGCTGTCAGGTGGCCTGGCTTGATGTGTGCCCAAACAGAGCGGACAGTGTGAGTGGGACTGTGCCTGCAGTCCGGATGGAGCAGGTGGTTCCCTTTTGTCAGTGGGACGTTGTACAGTCCCTAGAGCAGATAGCATTTCAGCTGTCATAAAGGCATGGGGAAGTCCTGTGACCCGCTGGTGCAGGTAACGTTTGCCCCTACAGACACAGCATCTGCGGGACTCAGTGCCCGCTCAAGAAGGGAACCCTTTACTTGGGGTTCACAGGCAGGCTGTGTGCCGGGTAGCGCAGCAACGGAGCCTGGAGTAAGAGGAGAGTGCGTTGAGGAAAGTAGAGATATCTCGTTCGGCAAAGAAGTTGAAACGGACAAGGGTGTTCTTCTCTCCTATGCCAGAGTGAAGTGGTGATGCCAGCATCGCAGGGGGTAGTTGAGTTGCAGACTCACATGGAACGCAGCATCGCCGAGAACACTGTGTTTAAGTGGCACACGGCGTGACTTCTACTGAATGGTGCAACGCGCGTTTCAATGAGGTTTCGGATTCCATTGCCTGCAAATTGAGCGTTGCAGAGCCTTTCCCATCAGTGGGCCTCATTATGAGTAGGGCGGTAAGGGATACCGGGCACCGTTAAGGAGACCGGTGCCGGTAATCCCTTACCGCCCTACTACTAGTTCCCTTAGCGGGTCCCTCCTTCAACGGCTGATTTTACCAGGCATTATGGACGGGACCCGCTAAGGGACTTCAGAGCTAATAACGGTACCGCAAATTGCGGTACCGTTATTAGCTACTTCCCCATTCCCATTGAGCCCTATGGGGGCTCAAATGGGAATGGGGAATGGTTTTTCAATGGGGACTTACCAGTCCCGCAAAGGTCAGACTACACCGGTAAGTCCCCATTGAACGAGACCGGTGCCGGTACTGTTATTGGAGGCAGTCTGGTGCAAATAGCGCCATGACTACCTCCAATCTCGGAATGTGGCCCAGTGTTTTCTGTTTCTGGTGATGGTGATTCAGGTGCAAAGGGCATAACGAGGCAGCAGTCAGTTGTTTAATTTGCAGACTTCAGCCCGCAACGTGACCCAAAAAGGTGTTGTGTTGCCGATATCTCCCAGGACAAGGGGAGATTTCCTAATTGTATGGTGAGACAATAAGGGAGTGAGGAATTTTGTGAAAAGTGCAGCGGTTTCCTGGGAAGGTTAAGAGAACCAGATCCAGACCTTTGGTGCTTATGTGTTCATTTGAAAGCTCTCACAGTATCAGAAGATTGACCTGTTTAGGAATCAGGGGGAGGCCAGTAATTTTCATGTTGTGGTGATGGTGTTGTGGCCTCTGGGTTAGAGTTTGTTGTGGAGTTGGTCATGGGTTGATGCTGTTTGGGGCCTGTAAATGTTGGGTGAGTGTTCATGTTGTGGCCCCTGATTACCTCACTCTATAATGTTGCCAAGTTTATGATGTCTCTTTACTTTAAAATGATGTCTTGTATTAACTGATGTTTCTTTTCCAGGGGCATTTTGGACATGTGGGTTTGGGGTGCTAAACTCTGGGACACTTTGTTGCTTATTTTTACAATGTGGACATTTTCTTCCAATTTTGAGAGCATTGACATTACAATTGCTCTTGTGGGTGGTTATTTTTATCTTATAGGTACAGTGTGTCGTATCGTTTTTATGAATCCTTTAATGGTGGCTGTGTGCATTATTACAGTATGATATGTGCGTGTGGTGTTAGGGCTGTTGATTACAGCTGGAGTTTCTGGCTATGTATTACAGTTGGTCAGGTAGTGTATGGTGTAAGGTGTAGTGTCAAGCTGATGGTTACAGCTGTGTTGGCTGTTGAATACAGTCGGGAGGTTGTGTTTGGTGTAAAGCTGTTAGTTACAGTTAGAGTTTGTGTGTGGTGTTTTGGGGGCGTGTTAGTTACAGCCGGTATTATTGGCTGTGGATTGCAGTCAGTGTCATGCTGGGGAGGTGGTATGCAGTGTTATAGGCGTTGTCCATTGTGCTGGGGTGACGTGTTTTCTTGGCATGTTCCCACTGTTAGGCATGATCACCTTCTGTGTCTGATGCATGGAATAGTTTGTCAATGTTGCAGTGTTTTGCGAATGTGTTGTGTGCTGTGCAGATGTGCAGAATATTTTGCAATTTGCTGTTCGTGATCTGCATGTCTTATCCATTGTAGGAGGTGGGTTATGGTGGATGTTGGTGTACATCATCCATTTTGTGCCAGTGTGTGTTCCGGAGTTTTGTGTTTAAGGGTTGGGATACTCCATACCCTAGTTATTTACTATTTGGGTTTTGGCTACAGCGTGTGTGAGCAGGTGTTGTACAGTGTGGCTGTCCTTATTTTCCTTGAGGGCACTTTGTGCCTAGTAAATACAATGTGCCATTCTTGGTGTTTGTGGTGCAACTAACAGGGGGAAAAGTGTAGTAATGTGTTGATGCAGTGGAACGCGGTGGCTGTGGAATGTTCGAGGTAGATTGTTTATCAGGTTTGAGTGCAGGTGTTCCAGGTGGGACAGTTAGAGTGGTCTGAACTGGACTGGATGGGCCAGTGTTTCTTCCCTGTGCACTTAAGGAATCATGTGTACATCTGGGCACAATAGACCTTACTTACAACTTACCTGGTATACTGCTTGATGCGTGGTGGAAGAACCCCACCTTTGTTACTTCATAACTTTATCAAGAAATTCAAAAAACATGGATCAAATGCACACCCCTCGAGTACCACATAGCCTTCCTACATCCACGTAGTCCAAGACTAACTAGTAGACTAGGAAGGCCATAAAGAGAGGGAAATTGCCATGCCTCAAAGCACAGCTACTAAAAAGGTGCAGAACAAAGCCATTGTAGACTGCTGATAGGCCCTTTCTAAATAGAGTACGTAATGGAGAAAAGAGATGCGTTTCTCCTACAGTCCCTAGATATTATGCCTCAATAAATCAATGTGAGCCTTGTTTTACATTTCAAGCAAGATTAATACTCAACCACAGATGTAAGTCTTTGAATTTGATTGAAAGTAAGTTACGTGGTGTCTGTACTTTCACTACGGGGAAATGGTTGGTTTTTTTAACAGTTTGCTTTTTAAAGATTTCCTTGAATTGTAGAAGTCCTTTAGTTTGGTCAATTCGTGCATGAAGGGCAATCCGAGTGTTTGGGTTAGTTCTAACTTTGAGTTGCCTCCCTACTTACTTTTGTGGAAAGCACAGGCTAGAGCATGCATTGCTTGAGAAGCAGGCTTGTCCCATGATTACATGTTTGAAAGCAAGCTAAACAGGTTGTTTGTCATTGATCACTTTTAGAATTTCAGGGGCACATCATCTAAGTAAGCATGAATTCAACCTTGGCAACTTGTATAACAGAAAGTAGTGAATAGCATACAGACGAATGACACAACAGAGACCTAGAAGGCGAATATTAAAGGAGAATAATAAAATGTTGTAAATGAGGGTACCATCAACCCCCACAATGGGCATTGGCATCTCTGGGTCAGGAAGGCACTCTGAAGCCCATCAGGAAACTGAAGCAAGATTTTCAAAGACATCAAGTTTTTTTATTTATTGTTTAATCAACAAGAGATTTTCACAAAAAGAAGATCAAAGTAAGTGAAGTAAGTTACAAGTTACAAGTGAATAGGTTGTGTTCTACATTTCCAGTCCCATTTCTCCTCAAAATCATCGATAGAGTAGCCTACCTCCAGATCCAAAACTATCTGGAGATGAACCAATTGCTAGGATCTCGCCAATCCGGATTCAGACCACTACATGGAACTGAAACGGCCCTTATCGATCTTAAGACACAAATCGACGAGTTGAAGGATAAAGGTAAAACAGCTATTCTCCTCCTCCTTGACTTATTGGCGGCCTTTGACCTGGTGGACCACGCAGTGTTATGCAACCACCTAGTGTCTGCCGCCAATTTCTCAAGTGAAGCTGTAGCCTGGGAACAATCCTTCCTAGCTAACCGTACGATGAGTGTGTTCTCCCTCCTAGCTTCAGCGACCCAATACATATCACCTGTGGCGTCCCACAAGGTTCATGTGTCTCTCCTACCATGTACAATATCTTCACTGAGCAACTCTTCGACAAACTGGACTGGGGATAACTTATACCAACTACGCGGACGACACGCAGATCCTCATACCACTATCTGGCAACTTTGTTGAAGACGCAGCCTTAGTAAACAAGATCTACCTCCTCATTCAGGCATGGATGACCTCCCACGGCCTCTGCCTGAATGATGACAAAACAGAGATACTGATCCTGGGTTACGACTCTAACCTCAAAAAACTCAGCTCGAATTACTGTGCCTTCAACATAGACGGCAACATAATTAAAGTGGCAGCCGAGGTAAAAACATTAGGTTTCTACCTCAACTGCAAATTATCTCTCAAAAAACAAGTAAATTCCCTAGCGTCCTCTACAGCTTACACCTGCAAACTAATCAGGCCCTGCAGACCTTACCTTTCCAAAAATAATTGCATTACACTAGCAAATGCCTTAGTAATGTTTAAATTGGACTATTGTAATGTCCTCTATGCAGGCGCCAGTAAAACTGTCATAAACAAAATGCAAATATTGCAGAACAATGCTCTTAGAGTAGCGCTGGACATACCCCGCAGAGCGCACATTTCTAACATCAGGAAAGACCTTCACTGGTTAAAAATTAGTGACAGAGTTCTCCTCAAGATGCTATCCCTCACCCATAAAGGCCTGAACAATACTGCGCCCCCTACATCTCTGCTAGACTGATTAGAAAATCCCCCACTCACCACACTAGAGCCTCTAACCACCTTCTTCTTGAAACGCCCAGATTTAGACTATCCAAAGCTGGTGGGGCAAGCTTCCCTGTCAAAGCTGCCCGTGCCTGGAATGCACTCCACACAGCACTGAGAGCTAACATACCTTACACCAGATTTAGACGTAATGTGAAAAATTGGCTCTGGACCAATGATGACCTACAACTGCCCTAGGCCCGGATTGTTTATCATACTGAACTACCTTGATATCTTTGATACCCGACATCAGACCATCTCATGTAAGGTGTAAGGGACCCACATTTTTTGGACCATGCATTCATAGTCGACACTTTCTGTATACCAGTTTTGCAAATCTATCAATAATTTATGCACTGTATTTTCCGTATGTATCCTATGTATGTATACCTGTTCTGCAAACTCATCAATAATACATGCACTGCATTTTACCCTGTATCCTATGTATGTAACCTAAGCTTAAGTATTCTTATAACTACTGCACCCGGCTACCCCTGGGTTTTGTGCACATTATCAAACAATAAACTAAACTAAACTAAACATTTGTTACTTCATCATAAGTACGCCAAAAGTCTCTCAGTTTTTATTTTCTTCCAGCAGGCAAGACACATAATAGAGCAAAGACATCTCTGGAACTCTCCCAAAATCTCTGGGCTCTCCCTGTCCTATATACACTCTAGGAAGGTGAGGTGATGGCCTGATCAAAAGTACAACCCCCTTCCTGCCTGTGATTCGTTGACCTATAATGGCATGATAAATGTACAACCCATCTTCCTGCTTGTGATTCGTTGGCCTATCTGCCACTCAGACCCAGTCTAAACAGGTTTATCTGCCCTATTCCCACCAGTGAACTCTAGATGAACTTTTAGAAAAAAGTTCTTTATTGATGTCATAATGAATTTGCAGAAAAGCCACCATTTTAGAAATTGCCTGACCATGCCTGACTTATCACAAATTGATGGATTACCCAATTCCTGGTCAAAATGTGATGCTTGCTCCAATTCGAATCTAGTTTTACAGTAATGTATGATACGCAAGTACTATTTAACATACTTTCTATCGCACAAAACATTTCTAGACATTCTGACTCCATAAGATAGATCATCCTCCAAAGCGCTTTTCTGCAAAGCACTATAATTCTGACTTCTACAACATTTAAAGTCATTGATCAACCTGACAAGTTATCAACATTCGGTTTGAGGTGGAGGGGGTCTGTCTCTGCTACATTTAGTTTCAGGGGGGATATAATCAACTTCTGTACAATGGGGCCTAAAAACGATATATCTTCAGAAGTGGAAAGAATATTATGTTTTAATTGTTTCCAGACTGCTTCCAAGATACACTCACAGTACAAATGAAACTTTCTGTACCAGGACAGTCAGCATTAAGGCAGGCGTATAGGATGTGGACTTACATTTTGCCTATTGCAAACATCCGTGCAGACATGTTTCCTTAATACAAACCATATGTCGATGGGTGAATGAATTAAGGCTTGGGCAGCTGGGATTAGGGTGTTCTTTCAGTAGAGAGGATGTAGCTTGTAGAGTCTGAACACACTTTAGAAAATAAATCATATGTGGCCTGAAAGAGAGGCCTGGTTCTTGGTTGCTGACTTTTATTTTTATATCATGTGAATCCTGGTGAAGTCTTAGAAGGGGCATCATAGATGAATGGATGTTTTGACTAAAATGTCTGCTACACATCATCAGACTGCCCCAGAAATGCATGAGAAATACCAGCCCACATGGCATGATGTCCGGCATTGATTGCATGCAACTCCAATAACTATAGATACTTTGGTTTAATTGCTTACAAGTGACACTCCTTTGATTACAATAGCTTATAGCTTGAGCATTCTTGTGACAAGTCAACTTCTGGGGTTCCAGTGGTCCACAGGTGTATATCGGTTTCTAAACCATCAATCAGCCCCACACCTCTAATACACCAGAAGGGATCCGAACAGATTGGAATAACAAGCAAATTATAAACCTCCTTGTCCAATTTTGGTAACATGGATGGAACAGCAGGCTTATCTCCAAAAGGTCATGGATTGTTGTTTGGTTGATCAGGCTGGCCACCGCAGGGGGAAGCGTGGTCCTCCCCCTTCCTGGAGATGACATAAAGCACTCCTGGCTATCACAATCGAACAAAATATGACAGCATGGACTGAGCCTGTAGGCTGTGTCCACCTAGAGTACATAGGTCTATACATTTGGTGTGTTGCGAGCGTACGGAAATGTGTGTGGATAAGCCCCAAACATATTCCTGAGGTTGGTCTACCATCATTCCATTTCATTACAAATTTCAAAAATCCCAGGCGACCACAAGCCCACCATGCGGATGGTCGAATTCCTCACACTTCTGTTATCAGGATGTTCATGGCAGCAACTTCCAAAATGCAATTTTTGTGTCAGTTTATTGTCTGGGACAGTTACCTACACCCTAGGGCCCCAGACTTCTGTTAACTGCCTTCATTCAACAAACTACTAAATTACTCACAACATGAGTGGCCCACCATGCACTTTCCCTTTAAGTTGCTATTGTATTGTATTGTATTTTATTTATAACGCGCAAACCCGCAGGCCCGGAGGCATCAGGGCGCAACATGTTGTTGAAAGGCATGCAGCTTCCAATACCCACTATGGGGGAATGGTGCCCCCACTTTCCCTGTGTGGTGTGCTCAGGGCACACTAACAGCCAGAGAAAGCAATGGTTTTAACAATATTTTTAGTGGACGTGTAGGGCCCGATATGTCCTGCAATATGGTTTACTATGGCCCCTGCTCAAGTTATACCCCTGCACCCCCCTCACAACAGTCCTTGAAATGAGCTCTATTCTGTCTCTCCCGCCTTCATCGGTGAATGCTTCTGGCTCCCATTCATGCCCTCCTTGCCAAAGCAAAAGCTATCACAAACCTTCTAAAAACAGATGAAAAGAAAGTAGCATAATTTCTCCATCAAGGGAAGGGAGAACTTAATTTCGAGATGTGTGCCATGGTGCCTGAATTGGTGAGTGACGTTTCTGAATATGTGTACTTTGTTTGGTGCCATCTAAGTGAAGTCATTCGCAAGCTTTTGCTTGACATTGTGAGTTTGCTATTGATTTTAAGTAAAAATTGCTCCCTCTGGTGGCCTTCTGCTGGTGGTTAATGTAGCACTGCTTCTGTCCACAATGTTACTCAAAGTTAGAAATGCAAGGACATTGCAATCCTTGGGCTGACGCTAATACCATGGATGCAGGATGGCTGCAGTTTGGGAAATAGATCCAATCGAAGACTTTGACACCTTTCTCCCAGGGAAAGTAATGTTATGGATCTTGAGGCTACACATGTCAGCTCAGCGCTAATCACTTTTGAAACAAGCATTGGCAAGTCCAATAGTTTTGGTGTTTGTAGTGGTCTATAGTATTTTACATTTAGCAGAAGGAATGAAGAATGACAACACAGGTAAGAGGAAATGACAGCATGGGAGAAAATGGAGGCCAGTGACGAGTGGGGAGGGAAACACTGTGGGGGGGCAGGGGGAATAGAAATGAATGATAACAAGAGGGCAGTGTTTAAATTGCTAAAGAATAAGTGCCAGGACCCAAGTATTTTCTAGCACCTCTTTGACACAGCAGCGAGAACATCTCCCTGCCACTGTTGCTACCTCCCACAACTGCTCCCAATAGTGTCCCCATATTCGGCTTAAAGCTGCAACTCACATCGTCTCTCTGGGGTTGATAGATGCACTGATTAGAGCAGACATGCTATTTACAAATACCAATCAGCATACTATGAAGTAACATAAAATACTAGTTGTATCTTGAAATGAGACACGTTTAAGTGCTTCTTTAAACATATGTTCATTGTTAATACTGTTCTGATTTTATAGGTGGCAAGTGGAAAATGTTGACTGTCTAGCCCTAGAAAACAGAGCAAATGTAGGCAGAATCATTTCTAAACTGACAAACTTTCCTATGAAACACTACAGCAATATATTTTTGTGTGCTTGGGGCTGGTGCTCCCATTCAACAGTGGCCTTTTTCCTGGCATTGCCCCAGTACTGGTGCTGCTGGATGCCCTCTTGTTGTCAACACGGCCTTCACGGGCACTACTGCTGGCTATTACAGTAGCACAGCCCCGCCATGTCATGCATGTTCACTGGAGCAGTGCATGGTCATAGGCAGAACGAATGCCCCGCATTATAAACTTATAGGTCAATGTTATTCATGAAATGGATACCTAGCACTGGTCACACCAGTGTGGGATCAGGTTCATGTACTAGAATGAGCTAGAACGTTCGAGGTAGTTATCTCATATCAACAGTTTACAGTCAACATTCATTAAACGTGCTGTAAGAATTACATATTTAATACGTTTTTCATAATCAATTTCATAGAAAAACACACATAAGCTTAAAATAGCGGTGGGCCAATCCCATTCACTTTGCATAAAACAATTGCATGCTGTCTAAAAATAGACGATTTTGTCATGACACTTAGACTTGGAAGCAATCTAATAACCTCTGTCTCATTGACGGGTATTTGATTCAATGACCAATGCAGGGAGCAATTGCTAACTTGCACTGTTCATGGGACCTATATTTGGATCGCTGTTTCGTCATTCTAGTATTTACTCTAGATGGAGAGTTTTCTCCATCTAGAGTAAATACTAGAATGCATTGGTCATTGAATCAAATACCAGTCAATGAGACAGAGGTTATTAGATTGCTTCTAAGTCTAAGTGTCACGACAAAATCGTCTGTTTTTAGAAAAATTGATTATTAAAAAATGATTAAATATGTCATTCTTACAGCGCAAATTTAATGAATGTTGACTGTAAGCTGTTGATATGAGCTAACTACCTCTAACGTTCTATACAACTACTCTCCCGATAAAAGGTAGAGCTACTACCTAGGTATTAACAATTGGTAGTAAAAATTGGGTTTCCCCCTTATAGTATATTGGCTAGAATGAGCTAGCCCAGGCAGAAGACACAGGCCTAATGAAGCAATAAGTTCTGGCGCTCAAGAATAAGTGCCAGAGCTGAGCTCTGGCAAACACAACCCACAAATTAAGCACTGCACAAAGGAGAATAAATATATTCAATCGATGAAAGCTAGTCCAGCAACAATATAAGGAGCATTGTACAACCCTTGGAGGAAGGAGTGGCAGTGCAGATGGAGGGAAAGAGTGACAGAGCAAATGGGAGGGAAGGAGTGACAGTGCAAGGGGGAAGGAGTGACAATGCAAGTGGGGGGGCAACAGAGCCATGGAGGAAGGAGCAACAGCATAATGGGAAAGGAGTGACAGCACAATGGGGGAAGGAGCAACCGTGGAAGGAGGAGCAACAGCGCACAGGGGACGAGCAACAGTACACCAGGGAAGGAGCACCAGCACATGGAGGAAGGAGTGACAGCTAAAAAAGGACAGAACGACAGCACAGGGGGTGAAGGAGCAACAGTGGAAGGAGGAAGTGCCGACAGAGCTAGGGGTAAAAGCAACATAGCAAGGAGGAAAGGAGCAAAAGAGCAAGAGGGAAGGATCTGCAGAACAAGGGGGAAGAAGTGACAGTGCAAGGGGAAGGAGAGACGGAGCAAGAGGTGAAGGAATGACAGCGCAAAGGGGAAAGAGTGACAGTGCCAGGGGGAAGGGGTGACAGCACAAGGGGTGACAGCGCAATGGGGGAAGGAGCGATAGCGTGATGGTTTATGACAGCACAATGGAGGAAGGAGCAACAGCACATGGGAGAAGTGACAGCGCAAAAGGGATGGAACAACAGTGCGAGTTTTGAGGTGCAGCGACAGCACAGCTGAGGGAAGAGGTACAGCACAAAGGGGAAGTTGGGCAGAGCAAAGGGGGAGGAGGGACCGCCAAAGAAGGAGAAGGAGAAGGGAAGCAGAAGGACGGTAGGACAGCACAAGGGGGAAAAGGAGCAACAGCGCAAGTGGGGAGTTCATCTGTTCAACGTATGTATAATTGCAGCCTGTTCGTAGTTGTGCTATATCGTAGGTTTGCTCTCAATGAGGCTAATTTTCAGCCCGGTGCAAGTGCCCTTAAAAAAGAAATCTGACGTGTCTTCATAGTTATATTTGAATGCATTCTGATACCTTTTCCCCAATGTTGTACGCAATTGCACAAAGCAGTAGGGCAAAGTGCATTTCTACCCATTTCAAAGTGCATCACAAATTTTAAAACATGATGTGCTTTGAAATGCGCCTAAATCATGTTTTGATCAGCAGCAGGGGAATGCACACATATCCTGGTCATTCATGACCCTGTCATACTATTTTTAATTTCTATCCCTTCAACAGGGAAATGCTTGAACAACGGACACAACACACTCAAAGCACAAACATGTTTTCCAACAATGAAAATGTAAGGCAGATATGAAAACCCTGGTATCTGGGCATTACAGGCATTTTGTGGAGAGGTGCAGTACCATTGACAACATACAGAGTTCCTCATAAGAAATCTCAGATTTCTTATGAGGACGTGTGCATGGAATTATTTTTTGGAGAGGTGCAGTACCACCGGCAACTTACAAAGGTCCTCCCAGATTTCTTAGGAGCACCTCTGCATGTTGTCAGTGGTACTGCACCTCTCCAAAATATAGTGACAGCACAAATGGGAGGGAAGGAGCGCAAATGGGAGGGAAGGAGCGACAGTGCAAGGGGGTGAAGTGACAGTGCAAGGGGGCAGGGGCAATAGCACAATGGAGGAAGAAGTAAAAGCGTAATGGAGAGGGAGTGACAGCACAATGGGGGTAGAAGTAACCATGCACGGAGAATGAGCAATAGCGCCAGGAGAAGGAGCAACAGCACACCAGGGATGGAATAACAGTGCAAACAGGACGGAGCAACAGCACAAGTGGTGAAGGAGCAACAGCATAAGGGGGAAGGACCAACAGAACAAGGGGGAAGGAGTGACCGCGCAAGGGGCAGGAGAGACAGAGCAAGAGGGGAAGGAGTGACAGTGCAAGAGGAAAGAAGTGACAGCGCAAGGGGGAAGGAGCCGCAGTGCATGGGGAGGGGGCAACAGTGCAATGGGGAAGGAGCAATAGCGTGATGGTCGAAGGAGCGACAGTACAATGGGGGAAGGAGCAACAGCACACGGGGAAGGAGCAACAGCACATGGGGAAGGATCAACAGTGCAAAAGGGATGGAATGACAGTGCAAATTGTGAGGAGGGACAGCACAAGTGAGGGGGAAGTACAGCACAAACGGGGAGGAGGGACAGAGCAAAGGGGAGGAGGGACAGCCAAAGGAGAAGGGAAGCAAAAGGGGATAGGACAGCACAAGGGAAACATTTTGCAACAGCACAAGTGAGGAGTACATCTGTTCACTGTCTCTATAACTGCAGCCTGGTCATAGTTGTCCTATATTGTCATTTTGCTCTCAATTGGGCTATTTTTCAGCCCGGTGCCAGTGTCCTCAAAAGAAATCTGACATTTCTTCATAGTCATAGATGAACACATTCTGATAACTCTTTTTGCCACGTTTATGCAATTTCACAAAGCAGTGCGAGAAAGGGCATTTCTATCCATTTCAAAGTGCATCCCAAATTCTGAGATTTCTTATGAGGACCTGTGCATGGCATTACTTTTTGGAGAGGTGCAGTACCACTGGCAATTTACAAAGGTCCTCTTAGATTTCTTAGGAGGACCTCTGCATGTTGTCAGTGGTACTGCACCTCTCCAAAAAAATAATGCTTGCATTACATTGCAAGCATTATTTTGTGGAGGGGTAAATTACCACTCACAACATACAGAGGTCCTCTTAAGAAATCTCTGATTTAGGAGGACTTCTGTATGGCAGTATGTTTTAGAGAGGTGCAGTACCACTGACAACAGATTTCTTATGAGGTCCACTATATGTTGCCATTGATACTGCACCTCTGCAAAAAAAGAATATTTTTTTTACTGTAACAGTACCCAGAAACAGAAACCTAGCTCAATTCCCGAAACTCCGAAAAGAAAGATCACTAAGGGGCCCCAGCTTTGAAACTGACACACACACACACAGACACGCGCGCGCGCATGCATGCATGCACGCACGCACGCACGCACGCACACACACGTTAAACAGGTCATTGTTGGATTACATTGGCATAAGGAAACAAGAAATACCATTTCTTGAAGATCATGCCTCAGCAATTCCAGTTGTCATGCCAACCGCAAAGTTGGCTTCCAGGCACCCTTATACTCTATCTCTCTTCTCTTTAGCAACTGAGTTGGCAATATTTTATTGGCGGTTCCACCAAAATGCGTCAAAATCAATTACTCAGAATTGTAGCGTTGAGATAACTTGTGTGCTCCTGGTGGTGGTTTGTATGTTTAACTAGGTAGTCAGCCCTGTTCCTTTGACTCTCAAGTGACTTCTGTTTCCTTTCGACAACCCTCCCACACTTTCCGTCTCTGATTGAATGTCTCAATGGACGCTCCTTTACCTTCTGAATGCACAAGGAAAGCTATGCCCAGTTTTGGAATCAGAGTCGTTTGATAGCCTGGCGCGTTAGAATGTATCAGCATTTCAATAAAAGCAAATGTGAAATAAAACACATGCTTTAGGTGGTTAGTGTCACCTACTGGAATTTACATTTTTGTAGATCTGTCTAATTTCCAGCATTATTTGTTCATTTTTTTAACAGCAAATATAATTATTTTGAACAAGACCAACAGTAGCTAAGTATTTGTAAAAAGGTGTTATGTTGATGAGTTGCAAGTGGTAATGTTTTGTGAAATTGGGTTTGGAAGCATATGCTTACATAGCAACCAAAAAGCGTGCTTTGTATTGCATTTTACTCACAAATGCTGTCACAATGTCATCAGTTGGGAATATCTAATAGCTGTGTACATGAAGCTCTCCCTGAAAGTGCTCTAAAGTACTGTAGGAGTCTGTATTTTGCCGCCTAGCTGCCAATGGCTTGGAGCAGACCGGCTGTGAGTTCAGAGGATGGAGATGTGCAACTTGATTTCCCCAGCATAGCTGCATTAGCATGCAGCGGTGGGCGCGCATGATAATAGTATTAAACCCATCCTGGCCTCCTGTTGTCATGGATGCAGCACAACCTAATACTGCAAGCAGAAACCCACCAGCCTTTGAACAATCTCATTTTTATCAACCAATTTCAATTTAATTACATTGCAAATTGTTTTACAGTGTATTCCCGGCTCGCTTTTTTTCTCTGTCGGTGGACTTCAAATGTACAAATGTAGCAATTAATAATTATTTTGCCAAACCTAATATTTTTATCTCCTAAACAGCACTGTCATTGATTGTAGCATGGCTGTAAAAAAGGCGATGGCTGCAATGGGCGCATCGCTTCCTTCGGGGACAGTATTGTGATGGGGTTAAATAGAGCCTCGGTGTTTTCTTTGCGTGTGCGTGAAGAAACTGACCAACACGTACTGTGCACATTGTTTGTGAACGTGACCTTGCGCAAAAGGTGCCCCGTGTCTGTATTTTAACAAGGCACCCTGGTGGACATGCCTCGAATACACTAATGATCTGATTAAATCACGTGAGCATGTAATGTAAGGCTTCTGATTCCAAAGACGTGTTGTGATCACGGCTCAGGCAAGTAGGATTGCATTGTATGTATGTATGTATATATGTATGTGTTGCAGTTTCTTAATCCCTACGATGTATGTTGATGCACCCGCTTGTAGGAGACAGTATGGCCGAAATGAGCACCAAAGTGGGCGTTTGTGTCCACACGGTACCACAGGATCTCCTTTCCAATAGGATGTTTCCATACACGCTCCAAACTGGCCGTTCCGTACCATTGACGCACCGCGGTTCTCTCCGGGTTCTCCATCGTGGCCTCTGGATGGGATGACTATGGTTCATACGCGATATTAGCCATGGCTTTTTGTCAGGCTAAAGTGGGCCCCTATGTTTGTGGCTGCAGAGATGGGAGGGACCATGAACCTACATTCATTCATCTTGAGAACATATATGATAGCATTGATTTTGAGAGAATATATAAACATGCTGGTGGCTCTGCGTGAACCGCATACGCTATATACGCTGTGTTATGGCCTGGCCAATGACGCTTGTATGTTTGCTTTCCGATTCCTTGTCGAGGGAGCCCTGTTTTTTTGCAACACATGAATTATAGCAGCACGTGTTTTTAAGGGGCATTTTGCCAGCATTTGAGGCAACATAATAGGAGAGCTTCGCGTGCAATGGGGCAAGGCTTATCTGTGATCACTAATTATGAAAAGGCAGAATATTGAAATTAAATGAACCCGAAATCGACTTCACTGCCTGACACCAACAATTTCATATGGTCATGTATGCTTAAGCATTGACATTGCACGAACATCATACAATCTTGTATTTCCACATCTGCTTTCGATGTTTAATCCCGCCCTTTAGTGAAATCCTGTTACTGATTGGCACGTGGTAGGTCTGCCGATAAATGTAAGCATTTTAGGAAACCTTCGGCTTGACCTGTGCCGATGCATACATAAGTCTAGCTGTGAAAACATTGGGGAAATATACTTGCCATTCTGTTGTGTTTGGTCATTGTCAGGGCGCGTATATTCTCTGCGTTCCACCTATTCGTCTATCTATGTGTTTCCTAAACGCGTAGGATATGCGTCGGTCCTGAGAGCTTTCTTTTCATGAATGTGCAATCCAATTTGCCAACGATGGTTTTTAATTCATGCTGCGTGGCAGAAGGCAAAACAGAACTTCAAGATTTTGTGCTGACCCATAATTAAATGTCTCCCAACCCGCATGCATCATTCAGCGAAAGCAATCACCGGCATTATGGAGTGAAAACGGCGAAAGCAAGGCAGGCGGGTGTCTGTGCGCCTGCTGCTAGACACTCGAGCGTGCAGGGCAGGATACACCTCTCTGGATGGCTAGCTTTCCCTATTAAACAAACACAGCGGGGCGCCCAGTGGGGGACGCACTAAAACAAGGCGTTCCACTCATTTCCGGAGAGACATTTCCCAAGATAGTAACTTGAAAAGCTTTTAATCACGTGGCGAGCTGTACGGTGAGGTTTGCTCATGATGGCAGAGCAAGGAGATCACTCATTACACCACCTCTGATTGCACAATATGCTCCAGAAGCCACTTTCCGCAAAGCCCTGCCTGGCACGGGTGTTAATGGAGTTTAACTCCTGAGGGCTGACACATGCATTCTCTGGAAACCCTTACACCTGTGACAAGCGTATCTAGAGGGCCTGATTCACAAAAGCCTTTTATAATGACACAATCCCATTGGAAAACTCTCTGTGAAGCAGGCCCAAGAGTGCTGGCACGTATTTAGCTCGGCAGGTGCATATGTGCTTTTATTTTAGAAGTATATTTTGGGAACGACTATGCTCCTTGGCTAGCAAAGGGACGAAACAAATATATATGTGGCTAAACATATTTGCATATTTAATATTTGGAAGTTAACACACACAAACGCAAACACACACGTGTGTGTTCAACTAAATTTAGACGTATGTGTAAGCTCGTGTCTGTACGCCTATCTATCGTTCAAACTATCTATCAACACACCCCACAGTGTGTGTATATACTCACCGAAAAAACGTTTAGTTTGAAAACAGTGAAGATGAACAATACATTGCAACAAAACGATTAACATTCAGCGAAAAAACCTTAGTTAAAGAGATGCTAAGGTGAAAATGTAACACAACACAACCCTTGACATTCGGCAGACAATTCAGACAAAGCCACCTTAACTACTCACTCCCTGTTGCGCAGCATACGACCGCAAAGATGACATCAGAGATGACATCCCTGATGACATCATTGGTGCCATCACTAATTACATCACTGATGCCATCATACATAACATCATATATGACTTTATTGATAAAAGCACTGATTCCGTTAATTACATTTTCAACTTTTACGACTATTTTCTTTTACATAAAATATATATATACATTTTCGAAGTACATTTTATTCTGCAGTAATTTCTTTACATGTAATGTAAGGTCCACAATTTGAAGTAAATTCAAAAAATGAGTGCAGCAAAAAATAGTATAGTATGGCAGGTTATCTGTTAGAGTGGAATACAAATTCATAATTAATTTAGAAAAGAAATAACTGAAAGTAATATAAATCCAATTATTTACATGCTCTATGGTTTGGATGCTTTGGCAATGCAAGATTCTTCATGGTTGGATGTGCTAGAGGGATTGTACTGGTGTTCATTACTGTGTATAGCACCTTCTTGCTCCATGGAACTTTTGAGACTAGAGATTGGTCTAATATCATTAGCGGGGATGGTGAAGCGGGAAAGAGGGTGCTTCTACCCTAAAGCATGCTCTAAACCATCCTGTGCGTTATTGGAAACAGTGGCTCTCAATATGGCTAGTGAAAGGGTTTTTAGGGGTCGAAATTATCATGAGTTGAATGTAGATCTTTTTAAAGATATTGGGTGGACCTATGAATCTATGATAGCCAAATTACCTAACCGATATATCCATCTGAGGAACGCTTTTAGAAAAATATTTGATAGATGGGATTGGTGTAATAATTATACCCACCTAGCCAAACTGATGGGTTATGAGGAAGTATCCCACGTGGTACATCGATATTGTAAAGTACAACCATATTTATTGCTTAGTCTGGATCCGGCACTAAGGACATTTATATTGAAACTATGCACAAATCAACTCCCACTACGTACAATAATGGGTACCTGCCTGGGTCTGGGAACCAAGGAACGATATTGTCATATCTGCACTTTAAATTGCAAAGGGAAACAGCCAGACATGTTCTCACACAGTGTATCAACATGGGTGATACCTATATGAAGAACTATGGCCCATTTGTGCATAATTACAAAACTATACTTAGTGAAGCTTTCTGGGATATTTGTCTGAATCCAGAATCACTATCTTTACAAATTGCACTGTGGCGAGTATGGAAATAAGTGGCAGCGAGCCTCATATAGACCCTAGAATATAGACCCTATAATATGGCTTTGAATTGCATACATATATGATGGCATTGTACAAACTAGTTAATATGCCTGACATTAATTAGAGCCTATTTGTGTCCTGTGTAAGAAGCAGATATGAGAAGTGATGGGAAAATTGTGCAATTGGGAAATTATGTATTGGAACCCTATTTTGTGGCTATTATGTGGCTCAGGTATGTATGAATAAAAGACAGTAGTATTGTAATTTGGAGTTTGGAGACTCTAGGTTATATACCGTTTAGTAATTGGTTAGCATTTCCCAATTATGATGGCATGTAATTATTACCATGCTACTTATTATGCTTATCACGGTCAACCTCCGTGTCATTTTATATGGATCAGTTTTAATATTTTTATGGGTAGAGAATGTGTGATCTATTAATTTTGATACAGATGATATACGATAGGTGTGATATACTTGATATTTGGCATATCTGATACATTTGATATATGAGAAGTGTGAAATGTCTAAAATATGATTTGATTATGAATTTTGAATTGCTAATTGTCTATCTGTGTAAAGTTCTTAATTGATTTGTTAATTGAGTATTTATGTAAAGTTCTTAATTGAATTAATCACAATAAAGTTTATATATATATATATATATATCCAATTATAAAAGTAAATCTTCAATTTCTAAGCTTCATTTCTTTTGTATATATAGGTGACTATGTAGTATTCTTTTTTAGAATACCCATACTTAGAATTTGTATTATATATCACAATACATAAATGCATGTAGTTTGTTTTACATGTGTTTTATTTTACGCTACTCATTTAGAAAACACTACGTATATATACTTTTTCTATAATAAGCACAATAGAAGATGTAAATCTGCAATGCATTGTTCATTTTAACTGTTTTCAAACACATTTTTTTCTGTGAATTTCAAAGGTTTTGTAGTTATGCATTTTTCACATTAAATCTGAACACCTTAACTCTCTTTTAACCAAAGTTTTTTAATGGAATTTCAAGGATTTTGTTATACTATAGTTTCTTTGGGGCCCACAATCCATGGCCTGTGTCCATGTCCACTGTACACGTTGCACCAATAGGTTTCGTTGGGGCCCCACTATACATGGCCATCACCATTTGCCACTACACATGTTGCACCAATAGGTTTCCTTGGGGTTCACTTGCCATCGCCTTCGGGCGTGGCCACTGTGTATATTGCAGCAATAGTTTTTTTTGAAGCCCAATTGCCATGGCTTTTGGCATCACTGATGGTGTCACTAATGACATCACTGATATCACTGGTTTGATTAATTACATTTTGAAATATGACAACTCTGTTTTGTTACATAACATATATGTACATATTTCATACTTACACAGTACATTGTTTTTGGTTTATAGTGATAGCATCGAATGCAAAAGCATCGAATGCAAAAGCATAGAAAAAAATGCATTGAAAAAAATGCATTTGTTTTTCATTGGATACCTTGTATTCTGCCCATGTTTCTAGTATACAGTGTAAAATTGTAAGTACATACAGAGATTATTACAGTGAAGAGTAGTCTATAAGCATTTCTTACTTTGGAAGGTAATCTATTGTATTGGAATGCAAATTCTTAATTTATTTTCAAAAGAAATGACTAAATTCAACAAACTCCTCTGTTTCATTTATTCACCCGACCCCTAGAAGATCGTTCGGGTTGTCGAATCCAGTGCCCTCATCAGTTGAATTAACCTTGACAGCAATGAACCGAATGCATATTTGGGTATCCCTTCCATTAGTAAAATTGCGTTATATATTGTTTGCATGGGAACAGGACTGCTCCTAGGTAGGGAAACAGTTGAGTGAAATTCAAAACAGAATAGACTACACTGGTGTTTGGTGAGGCATATAGTGCTAACAAACAGCATTTGGGAAATAAAACCTGAGTGTGTTTTAGCATGAATATTAATTGGGACTCTTGTCCATAGCGCCTGTATGCTATTGAAAAGAGGAATGTGGAGAGAGACCTGGATTAGGCAAGCTCTCACGCTTGCGAGAGATTTAATGCATGATCTTGCAACAAAACTTTGAGACGTTGGGTTTAGCTGATTCCAGGCGGTGAAAATGTGGAAGCGATGTACTCAGTTCTCTGCAAGAGGCGTGAACGCCAAGATTTGTTGGTGTTGCACATGTGCAGCGGATGTTAAATAATTGATATTTTGCTCGCGTGAGGCTAGACGGAACGAGAAGAGGCTACCATGGTAACACGTTGACGTCATGGATGGAACAGAGGCTCTGGGAGTCTATATTGAAATGCGCTGTGAGAGAGCCAGTCAGAGCACGAGTAAACGCGGCATTGCTTCAACAAGGAGTAGCATTTTGCTTTCCGAGCCAAAAGGTTTAAACGGTTCGGTATGTATATTTGTAAATATTTTCTGATTTTATCTAAGGGCACACATATGAATTGAGTAGCGTATACCACACAATAAAAATAGTGAGGAGGATAACCTTCCACTTTGTTCATTGTAGTTTCTTTTACAGCTAAGAAGGTGAGCTGGTATTCGATCCTGCACTCTATGGATGCATTTATATATGCAGACCCTGTGCCTGGAAACTGCATGAGCAGGCAGTCAGTAAAAGATCAGGTAGGGACATGTGAACATTGCAATATTTGGGTCTTTTTATATGTGCGATGAATGGGTTAGACCCAATGCATTTGGGGCTGTGTATTTGGATACTATATGAGTTTGCCTGCAGTTAGAGATAAGCATGTGCGGGCCATCTGTTTTGAGTTAATGGAGACAGGCAGCATGGGGCACAGATTACAAAATATGATTGAATTAGGAATAAAGAGAGTAAGGGAGGACAGAGCTTGCCCTACAACAATTTAAAATAACATCCCTGTATGTCTGTTCCCATAGATACAACAATATGAGGTTTAACATTTTTGATAAATCTCAGAAGAATTTTTTGTTCCGGGAAGTCTTCAATACGGACAAAGTAATGCAGTTTAGACCTATGCCTGTGAGTTTAAAATGAAATTAGGAAATATGTATACATATTGTGTTTTACATTGTTCCCAGATTTGTTCCACAACAAGGAACATTTAATATTACGAATAAAACACTTTGAATAGTATAAAGAACTTGTGAAAGGCAGAGCCACCAAGAGTCACAAATAAGCTTTTTTACTCTGACCGTTTGAATGTAACAGACCCTGTCAAGAGTGATTGAGTTTGAAAGTTATGGTAGTTGGTTTTCTTGCAGGAAAAAATGTAGGAACATAAGGATCCACTTGTGCCATGCATTCCAGTTTCACCATGGGGAGCGATTTGTTGTTTGACCTGATGACGGCTTAATCAAATTGAGGGGTGGTGCAGTTAAAACCACCCATCAGAGGCTGAAACATATGTCTGTCGACATTGTTTTTGTTATTGTTTTACATAGCGCTGTAGAGGAGGTGTCAAGTACCCCACCAGAAGCTCCGCCCCCATGTTGCCTATATGTTGGGAACAGGAAATTGTGACATGTGCAGTGCCAGTGAGAATGCCTGGAAACACGTTATCCATTGAGAAAACCCTATATGCATTCACGAAGATATGATGGTCTTCTGCACAAAGTCCCAGAGGAAGTATGAAAACAAGTGAAAAAGAAGACTGGTGACGTCATGCGGAGCAGAGCTGACACACCCAGAAAAGATGCACAAGGTAAAAGAACATAGACATCTCTAAGATCTGAAGAGAAGGTGTAAACATGAGCAATATTTCGGGCTTGAGATGAAGATGCTCATTCTATAGAAACACTGAAGAAAATGCTTAATCAGTTTATACACTAATATGTAATACATAACAATGTATAGAACCTAGATATTCCACGATGCACTTTAAGCAAGGCTTGAAACCGTGTGATTGGAAAGGGTTTTTCAATGTGGAAAATAACTAAAGGTAATAGAAAAATACAAGAAAGGCTTGGCTGGCTAAGCACCAAGAATTCGGGCCACTGTGAGCCTGGTTGTCCATCCAGTAGTTGCATGAACGTGATAAATAAACAAACTTCTGTTTGAGGTGAAATGGAAAAACACTGAAGGCGTCAAGAGTTCATCATTTAATAATAGTAAATGCTACAAAAAGCTTGAAAATGCGGTCTCCAAGTCACATGGTCAGATCAAAATAGACATTGGGTCGAGATACACTGAAACCAAGTAGAGACTCCCTTTTATTCCCAGACACAGAGAGCTTTTGCAAGGCCAAGTTCAAAGCCTTAACTGACTGGCAGACTGCAAGAGTGATGATAGATGTCGGGCTAATTGGGTAGCAAGGCATGATCACGCCGACCCTCCCTGCACCTGGAAAGGTAGCCTGTGTGCTGTTAGCGTGTGCAATATTCCAGAAGGTTACAAGAGTGCCAAACCAATTGTAGAGGGCCACGTATCAAAGAGCCCTATAGTTTGTATAATCAATGAAGTGTCGAGTATTAGTGTGACACGGAAGATGACTTGCACTTGGGATGGGCTTAGTTACCGACCTGACACTGAAGACCCAATAACAACCCCGTCAGTATGGAACGTATACTTAGATGTTCCCTGTAAGCCTATCATATTCCCAAGTAGGTTTTTGTAGTTTGACACATAGTGTGATATCATTGATGACGAGATTTTACTATAAAAGTTGTGTTTTTATTATATGCGCTCAGAGAAATCGAGCAAACGTCCATTGATGTCCGTTGTAACTCCCTATTTTAGACAATTGCAAATTAAACAGACCAAGATTTGCCAACTTCCTAAGTCGGTTTTGATTATTTATGTCTGAGTAAATTCTGCATCCCCATCAATTCATAAGTATTTCTACATCGTCTTAAAGGTTCCTAGGTCTATGGGTTCACATGGTAGCGGAGGTAGGATGGTTCAGAGTCCGTCAACCTAGTAGGCTTTTAACGGTCTTGGAAATATCGGATGTTATCTGCCAGTTAGCGGAGGACTGTGAGGCTTCCAGTGGATAGCGGCCAAGAATCAAGATCTTGCAAGACAAACGAAGCAGGTGGGACGGGTCCCTCTTTCACAGAATTCCCCTCTCGGTTTCTACAGGCAACTGAGCGAACCGAAGGCGAAGGTGGGCAGTTGAGGAGGAGACAATCCTGAGGTTTAGGAGCTAAAAAGCGAATGGTGAGTAGAATAAGAGAGGTGGCAAAAATAATTGTGTACTAAATGGGCAAAGTGATAATGGGGAGAAAGTAACAGAGGGTTGGTGGGGTATTTGAGGTAATGACAAAGAACATTAGGTGAAGATACATGGACGAGGAGCGATCCATATGATAAACCCAGAATCCTACATCCAGTGACGTCTAGAAGGAGTTGTTTTAGAATCCAAGTGGATGCTTAGACTACAAACAGATAGATCTGTTAAAGAGAACAACTCACACTCCGATCTGAGTAACTTTAGGGGCGAGAGTAGGCATGAGGAGCATTGACAGAAGCGTATGTGGGCCGGCCAGTTTGTCTGTCTGTATACTGTAGGTATTATATGTGTTAAGGAAAATGATGAAATGTCAAAGAGCTATAACCAATAGAAGGCTGAGAGTAGATTATTTATTTCTTTAGTTGTCAAAAGTATTGACTAGAACAGGTAGACTGAAGTAAAGTGAGACACAAAGGTTTGGAGCTGCAACGATTGGTGCAGGCTCATATTGTGTTATATTTCTGAAAAGTATTTTCTGTGTAAAACAACGGTAAGTATTGACAGTATTGATCCAAGGACGCTCTAACCTGCACCATCGACTGATTTGTCCCGCTGGAGAAAGTCGAGGCCGCCGACGCACCGAGGTGCATCTGCCGGTGAGTTTCCCGCCACCTGACGACCGTAAAGATGCCGGACAACTCGACACCCTTGCTGGGCCACAGTTCTTCACAATCTCTTTGTGGTCCTGAACTATCGTCATCGAGGTGCCCCGCACGCCTCTTCCTTGCAGGATGCCAACACTCTGTCGTCGCCGAGCAATGCTAGGAATGAAGCTGCCGCCTCACCGTCATCGTTCGCCCCTCATTCCTCGTGGGATCTCGATGATCCGTGGCTCCTGCCTTAAAGGGAGCCGCTCAAGAAGGATCCGTTGATGACAAACTCTGCTATTCCAGGTACATTGGGGTTGTAGAACTATTTTAGGAGGAAATAAGACTCTTTTGAACAATATATGGACTGGGCGTGTACGATATATCTTTATTTACAGGTTGCCCAGGTGGGGGGATCTCCACACAGAATTGTGCCTAGTTGGTAGGGGTCAATATTCTGCCAATTGTTCTAATCAACTGCTTTCCTCCTATATCTATTGTTGGTTACTTTTATTCCTTGATCTGTGTGACATTTGACCAGAGTATAGTTGATGCACTTTAATGAGATCTGATAATAATTGTGATAGCACTTTAGAACTGTATATATTTGCCATTGATATGATGTGATATGATATTGCATTTGTAACGTGCCTATACACAAGTGTTTCAAGGCGCGACAAGGCAGGGAGGGGGGACAAGGGAAGACAGACAACGATCCTACAAGGCCAGGTGTCATTCAGATTGCGCAAGTAAGGGTAGAAAGGGAAGAGAAAAGTGCAAGGGGAAAGGGAGAGGGGAAAGTGCAGTACAGGGGTAGTAGAAAAACAAGATAAATAATAAGGGCCAGCTGGTGGCAAGTGCAAGGTAAGTGCAGACAAGTGCTGGGAAGGGGGCTGTAGGGATACAGAGACAGTCCCGCAGTGCAGGGATTGCCAGTGAGGCAGTGCAAGGGGAGAGTGGCTGGGCCATGGACCGATATTGGTGAGAGTGGGCCAGTTGCAGACTCAGTGCAGTTTCAGTTAGGAATTTAGCAGAGGAGAGGGGGAGAGAAAGCAGAAGCAAAGAGGAAGGTTTTGAGGTGCTTCCGGAACTGGAGATGGTTCTCCTCAAGTTTCAGGGAGGCAGGAAGGCTGTTCCAGAGGGAGGCTTCTGCCGCGGAGAGAGATCTACCACCAACTCGTTGCTTGGAGAAGCGGCTGCCCCTGAGGGAGTTGGAGGCAGATGAGCGAAGAGCTCAAGAAGGAAGATATTTAGGAAGAGAGAGTTGAAGGTATTTTGGCTCCAGACCCCTGAAGGCCTTGTGGACAATGCAGAGGGTTTTCAACTTAATCCTCACAGCCACTGGGAGCCAGTGTAGGGATTTCAGTCCTGGAGAGATACGGTCCCTGGGCTTGAGGCCAAGGACAAGTCTTGCAGTCCTGTTCTGGATGAGTTGCAGAGGGCGGAGAGTAGAGGCAGGCAGATTTAGATAGGGGCTGTTACAGTAGTCCAGCTTAGAGAGAACCAGGGTTCTGGAGAAACCATTGTAGATTTTCTGAGCACAAAATGAGTTATTGTGATAGTGTACATAACCTTGAATATTAATTATATAAAGACTGTGTTTTAACTAATACAGTGTGTGGACATTCCTTTGTGGGGGCTTGGGGACTACACTGTACTTAAGAACCAGCCAGCATCACCTCCTGAGAAGCTAGGCCTTGATTGCTCATCCATTGCTACCTTATAGAGAATCTTGGCTGGGGTCCTCTGTGCCTCTCCTCTACCATATAAAGAGCAGAAGTACAGACCCCACCTCCAGTGTTCACAGCTGCACGCAGCGTACATGGTAAAGAAGTAAGAAAAAAGATTAGCTAGTCTAGAGCTTTGGAAAATGTATCAGGAGGAACAGGAAGACCCACCTCCTGAAGACTGGATGCTTAACCTATTAAAGAGGGGGGCGTCGAGCCTTCTGCTCCCACTACTGTTCCTGAATTAAATGACGATAGTACGAAAGAAGAGGGAGTGGGTCCATTAAGGGAGCTTAAAGCAGCAGCAGGATACATAATCCAACACATGAGCCATCTGCGTATAGTAGTGACGAAGGTCCAGAAAAATCTCCACAAAGGGATGTGATCTCTAAAGTCCCAAGGGACAAAGAGAAAAGTGAACGACTGAGTATGTCTCTAGATATAGCACGAGAAATTAAGAGATGGAAAGGAGAAAAGGATAAAGCTGACAAGATAGCGCTCATACAGAACAAATGGATGGGCGGTCAGATATTTCTCAAACTCGATGGGAAGAGCATTGAGGAAGTTTGGCAAGGGGAAGATCAAGACGAGCAAGATAAAAAGGATTGTGAAAGTGAGAAACGATTGAAGGAAGAAGAGGCTAAAATAAATAGTAGACAAAGACAATAGCAACTGTATCAAGAAGGACAGTTAAGAAAAGAGGAAAGGGCGGAAGAGCAAATAAAATGTGACAAGAGACAAAGAGCAATTGAAGAATGAGACAGACTAGAAAAGAGGAAACAAGAAGTGGAAGAACAGTAATTAAGAGACAAAAGAATGCAAAGACGATGAGGTGTGCAGGTTAAATGAAAGAAGGGAAGCAAAAAGGCAGGAAGAGGAAATGATTAGGGAGGAAGCAAAAAACAAAGGGAATCAAAGAGAACACAGAGGACACGCAACATTGATCGCATTGAAAGAGAGTTAATGGAACCAAACCCAATAGTGGCATGGGAGGACATAGAGGAGTTCCTATGACAGGACCCTCTAGAATAAATCTAGAGGAACATTTTGAGATAAGAGATATAGGAGTCAGAATCGAAAAAGCCTATCAAGAGATGAGGGCAAAAGGTGAATCAAGAAATAGAGGAAAAGACGATCGATCTGAAATTACTCAATCGTGAGGCAAGGAGGGAGGCCTATTCAGCCTCGAGTATAAACCACTGTCTCTGGACATGCTTACACTAAATAGAGACAAGAAGGAAGGAAGATAGTCGTACGAGTTGGGGACAAGATATATCAGATGAAGAAAGGGAAACGTTCCGTGGGAAGGAGGGTGGTGTGTGTGGTCCCGAGGGGTCTTTTCAGACAACAAAGGAAGTGAGGTGTCCAGATTTGGACCTGCCTAAAGAAAGGACACTAGAGCCCATGTCGCTGCCACAGTGACCTAAACAGCAACCTCTCAGTGAGAGGGGGGTCTCACCACCTTATGTGAGGAGGCTTTGGTAATTAACAGGAAGAAGGTGATCAGGAACCATTGTCCCTGCTATGAACAGGCAGACAATGGGAGATGATGGGAGACAACTGCAATTTTGGGATTTTGCAGTTTCCCCTGTTAGAAAAAGACAGGGCCAGACCGCAGTATATTCTCTGGCCCCAGATAGATAAGAATAATCTAAGGTGTAAGCTCCTGAGTTTGACTTCGGGCACCGGGAAATGGATCTATGAATTAGAAAAAATGACAGGAGGAAATATGTTAGCTAAACAGGATATTAAGGGCCTTCTAGCAGCTATCCTTGGGGAAAGGACTGATGACATTTGGATGAGAGCAGGATACGCAAGTGTCCCAGCACAGAATACAGTGCACAACGGAGCGCTGTTTAATAATTGTAGAGCGGCAGTCTGGAAAGCGCTTAGAGTACAATATCCTGATAACTCAGATATGGGTGCTATAATGGCACAAAAGATGCAGGAAGGCGAACATCCGCTTGCTTACATTCAGAAATTTCAAGAGCAGTAGTTTCTGGAAACTTGAAAGCTGTGGGGGAAATTTATACCTGTATTCTATCATATATTTTGTCAGGGAATACCAGACCAGGTCAGAGACAGCTCAAGAAGCTGGTTGGTATGGAGGCAAAGCCATGGCCAGAAATACAGCTGACCATTGCACACCATTGCCGATTGTTGCAAGAGAAAAATCGAAAAAGAGAAGATGGTAGGAAAATTGAAGAAGCTAAGTTAGTGCAGAAGAAACTGTTGAAATATTCTCTGGAAGGGGCAATGCTGACTAGTGGAGAAGGGTCAAGATCACAGCAAGTAACAGGTATAGGGCAGGTGAAAAACCAACTGCAGTCAGATGAAGGAGGGAACAAATTTATGCCAAGAGCCAGAGGAGGAGGCTTCCACGGAAGGGGAAGCTTTCAGAATAATCAGGGAAACTTTCAGAATAACCAATCGGGTTTCAGAATATGCAAAATGATAGTAAAGGCATACAGGGAGGGCAAGTTAGGAGATTCCCTCCTGTATGTTGGACATGTGGAATGACAGGGCACATTGTGCGAACATGTGGGAGCCAAGGATATGTGCAAATCTCAAGAAGAGGGGAACAGCTTATCCTCCAGCATATAACCCACAAAACAGGGACAGGTTCACCCAACATCAGACAGTGTATCAAGCACAGGTACCGCAAACACAAAAGGCTTTGCAACCACAGCAAGCACCATTGAATCCCCCGCAAGAGCAGTCACAGCATGCACCCATGCAGACACAGCAGAGTGCAAACACAGGACAGTTATTGACTCCTAGAGTAGGGAGTGTTACTATCACAGGAGGGAATCCTTTTACAGGCATGAAAATACGTATGTACCCACAATAGGACAGCTCACAGGGTGACTTTATGTGTTCAGTACTATTGTGATGCCCAATCCTCAAGAGGAACCGAGGGTTGACGTTACCACAGGAGGCAAATCCCTTTCTTTTTTAGTAGACACAGGGGCAACTCGCTCATGTATACGATAGGGAACATTTTTCTCTGGAGCTACAAGTAGAGTTCGTTTTACTGAGAAATTGCCAGTCTCTATAAAATAGTGTGATATGGCTGTCCCATTGTTGTATTCAAGACAGACACCAGTTAATATACTGGGCAGAGATTTAATGACAAAGTTAAATATGACGATTTTTATTTCACTGATGAAGTCATAGTGTGTTCAATGCCGGGAAAACATTATTTAAACTTGGGTTAGTTTATCATGGCATATACAGGGCAAATAGCTCTATGAGGAACGCCGTTAGAGCCAGAAGTTTTTCACTATGGGGTACCATTTTGTTAACGTAGCTACGAGGTATAGTGGGCAACATTATGAGAATGCCTGATGAATTTTTGTTCAGGACACAGATACCTATGGATGAAGAGAACTGATGGGGTTTCCCCTTGGAATTACAGGCAGCCATAATGCAAGGAGAATTAGCCATGCTCGAAGGTTGTGATCGAGGCAGGCCATGGAGAACAGTGATTGCTATTGAGGAAGGATATAGATTGACTGACATCACTGACGAGGATATGTTTAGAGGCAACCCGTCAGATGATGAAGTAGTGTTCGAGATGAGCATTTCTTATTGGGTCAGGACAGAAAAGCGAGAGATCCTGCAGAAAATGATGATACTGTGGCAGCGCCCCGCATTTTTTGTTGAAGATATGGAGAAAGTGCCAGTTTCTTTATGACGTAGGCCTGTTAAAGAGAGTTGGAGAAGTTAACATTAAATTGAAATCAGGAGCAATTTTACCTCAAGCAACGCAGTATCTTATGTCTCGAGAGGCAGATGAAGGTATTTTCAAGACTATATCAGCCATGATGGATCAAGACAGCTTAGTGACATCAGAGTCACCATGCAATACTGCAGTGTATCCTATCAAGAAGTCAAAAGGGGCAGAGTTTCCTTTAGTTCTTAATCCGGCGAGGATATTAAGTAGTATCCCTTTTGCGGCAAGATACTTTTTGGTGATTGACTTGAAAAATGTGTTTTTCTCAATCCCATTGCATAAAGACTCCCAAGACCTTACGTCGTTTACGTTCCATCAGCCTAAGCTGAAAAGCACACATTTGCCCCAGGGGTACTGTGAGTCTCCATCGTTTGTCAATAGGGTCCTGCAGATGGACCTAAGCAATATTGATTTGCCAAGTGTTGTGCTGCAATACGTAGATGATATTTTGGTCTGTAGCACATCAGAAGAAGAATGTAGACGAGACTCGATTCAGCTAATGATTATTCTAGTTAAGAAAGGATCTAAGGTGTACAAAGAGAAATTGCAGTACTGCCAAGAAGAGGTGTTGTACATAGATCAGTAAATCTCACATGAGGGAAAGAAGGTTACGCCTGAAAGAGCTGAGGCAATTTTGAAAACATCGAAACCACACAAGATAAAGCAAATGCAACCGTTTTTAGGACTATGTAATTATGTTAGAGCTTGGTTATTTGATTATAGTTCACACACGAGGCCATGGTTGCAAGCCCTAAAAAAGGCTCATGTAAATCATCAGGAAAACATTGAATGGAGTGAGGAAATGGAGGAGGGGTTTGATGAATTAAAAAAGTCAATATGCACAGCTCCAGTTTTAGGAATTCCTAATTATTCTGAGGAGTTCTTTTTTTTTGCACATGAATGGGACAGTAATGAGCAGCAGTGCTTATGCAGAGAACTACCTTGGGGTGCAAACATTTAGCATATTACAGTGAGATTTTAGACCCAGTAATGAGGGATCACTTCCACTGCAGAGAATCGTTGGCTGCAGCCACGTTCGCTATTGAGAAGTTTGCCAGTATAGTGATGGGGTGTTCATGACGTTATTTGTCGAGCATGCTTTGTTTGCTGTTTTGGAGAAACCAAAGGGTTTGCTGATGTCTCAAAGAGCTTCTGCTTATGAGATGGTCATTTCAAATACAGTGAACTAAAGAGTCAGGTGTAAAATGGTGAACCCTGTCACTTTTGTAGCTGAACCACTGGCACAGGATGAACAAGTACATGATTGTTCAAACTATGAGGAATTCTATGATGAGAACCCAAGGGTAAAGGAAAATGCTTTAGCAGCAGGGGAAATTCTTTTTATTGATGGTTCTTCAAGGATATATCAAACTGATGGATAAGGGCATTCAGGTGCCACTGTAGTGAAGCACGAGGCTAATGGGGAATTTGAAGTAATAACGAGTGAAAGACTACCGTCTCATTTTTCAGCACAGGCTGAAGAATTAGTGGTGCTTATTGTTGCATTTGAGAATCACGCAAAACAGGAAGTAACAGTGTACAGTAACTCTGCCTATGTGATCTCAACCATGCACGCAGGGCTAGCATGTTGGAAAAGGAGGGGCTACCTCCGAGCAGACGGCACTCCGGTGCAACATGTCGCATTATTGGACAGGCTTATTAAAGCACTACAGCTCCCAGTAGCCATTCCTATAATTAATTGTGCATTGCACACTAAGAGAACAGACTTTATTTCACGTGGAAACCAAGCCGCAGACGAAAAGGCAAAAAAGTGTTACATATTCACCGGATATAATGAGTTTTGAGACGTCTGATGTGAAAAAGAAAATTGTTGTGATGATGGTTGTGAATGAAAGATTTAACCACTTATCAAGAACACAATTGATGGAAGTTCAAGGTGAAGCTCCAAAGGAAGAGAAAGACCTGTGGACACAAAGTGGGTGTTTTCTATCCCTTTCCAAGGCATTGCGGCGACAAGACAGCACTGGTATACTGGTGATGCCTGTAGCCTTATTAAGGGTGGCGTTAGAACAGCTACACTACCCTCCACATGTCACTAGAGAGAGCCTTGCAGCAACTATTGCAGAGGACTGGTTTGTACCAAACCTATTAGAACATGTTGCTTTTTATGTAGTAAATTTCATCGTATGTCAAAGGTTTATTGCTTAGCACATGCTACAAACAATTGGAAGAGTAATTCCATGACTGAATGGTCCTTTTCATCATTTACATATCGATTATGTTGATATGCTGAAGGTCTGTAATGGATATAGGTATATGATAGTGGTGGTATGCCCCTTCTCAAGGTGGATCGTGGCCGGTCCATGCACACACCCTGATGCCACTTGTGCTATGAAGTTTTTAGTCTGACAAGTATTTCCCAGATGAGGAGTATGTGAGGTGCTGAGAACAGACAGTGGCCCCCATTTTGTGAATGAGCTTATTACTTGATATCAAGCAAAAGTGTTCTGCTGCTTATCACCCGCAAGCGAACGGTGTGAGTGAGAGACTCAATGGTCTGCTTAAAGAGAGAATAGCCAAGTTGAAATGAACACTGAAAAAGGGGTGACTGCCCTGCCTGCTCCTTGCATTATATGCATTAAGAAATCAGCCTGGCTCTGACCACCACTTCACGCCCCACATACTAGTTAGAGGGAGGCAAATGAGAATGCCTCTAACTCCTCCATCGAGGACTAGAAGTGATGCCCAGACAACTACAGAATTGTTAGGAGATGAATTATGTGACATGTTTGACGGCTAGTATCTCTGTCATTTTAGACAAAAGGAAAGGGTGTCGGTCTCAGAACACAGATGAAGACCATACAGTAACCACAGCTAAAGAACTATGTTTACCTAGACTCTGCTGGAGATAAGGTTTTAATCAGAAATTTCACACGAAAGCCCCGTTTCAGCAGCCATTTCATTGTGGAGGACATCACTCTGTCAGCAGTCAAAGTCATAGGATGACAAGCTTGGATCGACTAAGGTGATGTGAAAGTCTACGCTGGAGAGGCCGACGAATCCCCAACCCATTCAGAAGCAAGTCAAGGAGAAGAAGTTCCGCCGTCCAAACTCGATGGATGGCGAGGAAGAAGGATGCAGAGAGTGTCAAATAGACAGATAAAGTGTACATTTTGGACTGTGGCTCCCCTGAAACACTCTTTGCAGTTGCTAAAGCAAGGAGTGAGCAAGTTACTGTTCTTGCGCCACATGAATTTTGATGACATTGGACTGTGGAGTGCAGAAGTAAGCAAAATATGCTGGACTTAGATTTTGTGTTTGACGATTGGAAGAGGGAGAAGTTCCCTGACTCATTTCTCACTTAATTTCTTTTTGGAGGTGCCTATGGTGCTGTCTGATGCTGATATACACAGACAACTTCTTGCTGTCTTCATATATATACTTAGAGCTTACCCTGCTCTAGTTGGGAGGAGCATTGACATAGATACTTTTGTCCAGGATCCTAAGAATGACTTGCCTATTAGACGCTTATTGGCAATAATAAGACAGATCAGACTATTACCTGGGCATTTTACTGTAGGTACAGATTAACCTGTCTAGCGATGATGCCGTCAAGCTACTTGCTATGATCTTTTACTATTTGCTCCAAGTTAATCCTTATCTTGTTTGGAGCAACACCAACACTTTTGTGTTTATGCAAGGTCCCATAAACCGTCCAGCAATCAGCCAGTTACTTGTGGAAATCATTGAACAGATTCAGCAACTACCAGAGTATCTGATAAGTTTGCCTGAATAAAACATGTTTTTTCTTCCTTAAAAGTAATCACAGAAAACATGTGGACCATAGAGCATATTTCAGGTCCAGAAAGTGAGCATAGTCAACGATGAATGGAGAGGCGTGCAATGGTGGAGCCTCATGTATTGGTGAATAATATATGCTTGTTCTACGTTTATCTTTTTTTCTGATTCTGCTAATCCACACTGTGTATTTCACTGGTCCCAAGGAAGCTATGGTCCCTTTGAATCTTCCCACTCCAATTACCATGGCAGACCTAGACATTTACTCCATTCAAATTCAGAGAAGTCTCAGAAAAAGAGGTAATTGATATCGTTAACAGAATCAAACCTTCAAACTGTAAAGGCGACGCCTGCCCCGCCAAACTAGTTAAAGACTGCGTAGAAACACTAGCACCATTTCTTAAAACTTTCATCAATGCACCCTTCAACACAAACTCAGTCCCAACCAGCCCAAAAGAAGCCTGGGTGCGCCCTCTTCTTAAAAAACCAACTCTTGATCCCGAAAACGCCAACAACTATAGACCCATCACTACCGTTCCCTTCCTGCTCAAGATCCTCGACAAAGTTGCCTACACGCAAATACAGCAATACCTGGAAGAAAACCACATTCTAGGAAACAGGCAATCTGCTTTCCGCCCGGGACATGGGACCGAATCGGCCCTACTAGATCTCAAAATCCAACTAAATGACATCATGGACAAAGGAAAACCTGCACTCCTGCTCCTGCTAGACCGATCTGCCGCCTTCGACCTGGTCAATCACGATATTCTAGGCACGCAACTCAAAAATGAAGCCCACTTCTCACCAGAAGCCATCTCCTGGGTCAAATCATTCCTCGAGGGTCGATTTATGAAAGTCTTTTCAGACTCTGCGAGCGCTACCCCCACCACCATCTACTGTGGCGTCCCACAAGGGTCCTGCACTGCACCCACCCTACACATCCTCTTCACCCTCCCAATGTTCAATGACTTGGACTGTCGTCACATAGCATACACCAATTATGCTGACGACGCGCAAGTTCTGCTCCCTCTCACAGGGGTCTATGAACAAGACGCAGCGGCACTAACCAAGATCTATACTGCCATCCAAACCTGGATGGCAGCCAATGGCCTCTGCCTAAACGGGGACAAAACAGAGATCTTACTAGTTGGCACCAAAGAAATACTAAACAAACTCCCACCGCAGTACAAATCCTTCAACATAGATAACTCCACCATCACAGTCTCCACTGCAGTAAAAACACTAGGAGTATACCTTAACTCCACTCTCTCCATGACACGGCAAGTCAATGCCATAGCTTCATCTGCCGCACTCACCACTTAGATAAATCAACGCCGTTAAACCCTTCCTATCCACTAAAAACTGCCTGGCCGTAGCAAGAGCCACAGTAGGTACCAGATTGGACTATTGTAATACCCTCTTCCTGGACACATCTGAACAAAACTTAAAAAAATGCAAGTCACACAAAACAATGCCCTAAGAGCAGCCTTAAGCATCCCCAAAAGGGAGCACATCTCCCAATCCAGAAAAGAAGCCCACTGGTTACCAATAAAAGAACGGATACTATTCAAATCTATGGCCATCACCCACAGATGCCTTTCCGGAAAGGCTCCACCCTATCTCTCCGAAAGAATCACCCTTAACACCTCCACTAGACCCACTAGGTCACACATGACCAATCTTACCCACGTACCCACATTTAAAAGAAGCAAAGCCGGGGGGTCGAGCTTTCAACACCTAGCACCCGAAAATTGGAACGCACTCCCCACCGCGCTTAGGAACGAAAACTCATACCATATCTTCCTCAGACTTCTCAAAACCACGCTGTTTAACTAACTCCACCCAACCTTACCTATCCTACTGTATTTCACAAATGTATATATATAAGCACAATTGTATGTATATATGCTAACATGTTCTGCATTGTTTCTTATAAGTATACCATGTATGCTTGTAACAAGTTAAGATTGCCTCAGCGCCACGATGCCTCTGGGCAGATGTGCGCTATACAAATCCAAATAAATAAACAAATCCAAATAAATAAATAAAATTGTGAGACAGCCATGGCCTTATGTGATTGTTCCTACTCCAATAACTTATGTGGAGACACCTAGTTATGTGGCAATTGTCCCTAGAAATCCTTATGCAGGAAGGACTGAGCACCAGATACACTTATAGATATTCTTACTGAGCACCAGATACAGATTCTGAGAGAGTGACAAAGAAAGAGACCTAAGAGAAGTGCAAAGGAGGATGCTTACGAATTAAACAATTATTTGGACAGTACATCGCATTTGGGGAACAACATGTGGTATCAGCACATGAAAGAGGTGGGAAGAGAACTTCAGAGGAGGATTGCTATGTATGTGCACTCTGCGTTATGCTATGGGAAAGTCTAAGATATTCACAGCTATCGAAATAGGTGTTCAAATGGCTCATTGCCTTACTCACCTTGCACTCTGTCTTACAAGAGGTAATTCCCAGAATTGAACGGCATCCTTGGTATGGGTGACAGAATGGTTAGCACCAGATGAAGATGATTATTTCCAAGATTTGAAGACAAGAGCGAGAGCACACACCAAAAATCATGTGATAAGATACGAACAGCCTGGTGTGAAGGGAGGAGGAATCAGATGGGAAGTCAACAGAAGACTCAGTTGTAAAGGAAAAGCTGATGAAGAGGTTCAAAGGTGCAAGGAAAGGGGCCAGATGCATCTGGGGAACAGTGTTTTTCTCCAGACGGATGGGAGGAAGGTGTAGTCATATGCAGAGTTGTAGCAGTAACTGATCATCACAAACCAATTATCGAACAAGTGGAAAATGGATGCAAACCTCTATGGCCAAAGCTTGCAAAGTTATTGTTATGGGTTGATGACAAAGGAGGTCCATTACAGATAGTGCCTTTGGCAAGTACAGAACTATGTTTCAGAAACAATGGCACGAGAAAGGTTGGAGTGATTCAGCAGTGCAGTCAAATCTTGGATGTACCAGCAATGAAGGACGGTACAGCAGTGATAATGGATCACTACTGGGTCTGTGAATCCAGAGCATACATGAAGCTGCCCAGAAATTGGGGAGGACTATGTTCTATAGTGATTGTCCATGTCCCAGCGTTGATGATCCCAAAGAATGACTTGAACATTGGTGAGTTCTCAAAAGCAGATGTCCACCTGAGGAAGAAGAGATCTGCTGAACTCTTGAATCGAATGAAGAGAGAGAACTATTTTTCAGCCAAATCAATAGAAGCTTTTGATGCCATTCCATATGAACATAGATTGCAAGACTTTTTCAGTTTTTACTATTATCTTTATGCCTGGGATTCAGACGATGGCAAATACCAAATGGTTACAGATAATCAGATGGGAGCTTTTGCAGATGATCACCACCACTATAAAAGGATTCAATGCTATCAAGGAGGAGCTGAGAGCCATAAGACTGATGATTCTTCAGAACAGACATGTCCTTGGCATGATCACAGCTATGGATGGAGGTGTTTGTGCCAAAATCGGGGAATAATGGAGCACATTCATACCTTCTCACAACCATGAGAATGGCACCTTGACAGAGGCCATAACGATCTTGACAAACCTACACATCAAGATAGAAGACGAGACAGAAGACATTGCTGATGATAGCTGGTTCGGGTCAATCTTCTCATGGGTTCCACGATGGATGGCGAATATCTTCAAGTTACTTGGAGCCCTGTTGATGATGATCATGTTTGTGTGATCAGTATAAGAAGACTGCAAAGAAAGCAGTAGGAATGAAGACTGTGATTAATGTCGAATCAGGATTTGAACCAAAAGAACTGACAGATGAAGAAATCAGAGACTACATGAAGACCAACATTCATGCACCTGAGGGGACAAAGTTTCTGTACAAAAAGAACCACAAGAAGTATGTGGGGAGATGGATTAATTGCAGTCCCAATGGACAATGCATGCTCATGACTTGGAGTGTTGATGAGCATGTGAAATCAGCAGGATTCCTGAAGGGAGTCATAAAGATATGGGTCTCAAAGAAGCACTTTTTCAGATGAGGATGTATTGATGTGAAGATTGATGAGAGAGTGGTTGATGAATCGCCCAGAGGAGAGAGTGTAGAGGAGTAGAGGAGGAGTTAAGTACCCCCACCAAAAGCTCTGCCCCCTTGTTCCCTATATGTTGGGAACCGTAAATTGCTACACGTGCAGTAGTAGTGAGAATGTGTGTACTGCAGGGAATCCTGGAAACAAGGTATACACTGAGAAAACCCTATATCCATTCCCATAGATATGATGGTCTTCTGGACAAAGACAGAGGAGGAAGAATGAAAACAAGTGAAAAAGAAGACTGGTGACATCATGCGGAGCAGAGCTGATGCACCCAGAAATGATGCATGAGATGAAAGAACATAGACATTCTCTAAGATCTGAAGAGAAAGTGGTAAAGACAAGCAACATTTCGTGCTCGAGATGAAGATGCTCATGCTATAGAAATGCTGAAGAAAATGCTAAATCATTTTATACTTGAACAGACGCAGTAACGCAAGTAGACAAAGTGATTTTATGGCTGGCTAAGTAGTAAATAGTTGCAGCGATGGGCCAATGTATAATACATAGGAATGTATAGAACATGGATATTCCACGATGCACTTTAAGCAAGGCTGGAAACCCTGTGATTGGAAAGGGTTTTTCAGTGTGGCACAGTTGGAAAATAACTAAAGGTGATGGAGAAATACAAGAAAGGCTTGGCTGGCCCAGCACCAAGAAGTCGCGGCCACCATGAGTCTGGTTGTCCATCCAGTAGTTACATGAACGTGGGAAAGAAACAAACTTCTGTTTGATTGAGGTAACATGGAAAAACACTGAAGATGTCAAGAGTTCATCATTTAATAATAAATGCTGCAAAAACCTTGAAAACAGTGGTCTCCAAGTCACATGGTCAGATCAAAATAGACACTGGGTCGAGCTACACCGAAAACCAAGAAGATACTCCCTTTTATTCCCAGGCACAGAGAGCTTCTGCAAGGCCAAGTTCAAAGCCTTAATTGACTGGCAGACTGCAAGAGTGATGATAGATGTTGGGCTAATGGACATGATAACGCCGACCCTTCCTGCACCTGGTATAGTAGCCTGTGTGCTTCTAGCGTGTGCAATATTCCAGAAGTGCCAAACCAATTGTCAAGTATCAAAGAGCCCCATAGTTTGTATAACCAATGAAGTGTCGAGTATTAATGTGACACAGAAGATGACTTGCACTTGGGATGGGCATGGTTGCCCACCTGACAGTAGAGACACAATCACAACCCCTGTCAGTATGGAACATATACTTAGATGTTCCCTGTAACACATCCCTAAGTAGGTTTTTTTAGTTTGCCACACATTGTGACGTCATTGATGACAAGTTTTTACTATAAAAATGGTGTTTTTTATAATATGCATTGAGAGAAATCGAGCAAACGTCCATTGATTTCCGTTGTAACTCCCTTTTTAGACAATTGCAAATAAAACAGACCAAGTTTTGTAAACCTCCTGAGTCGGTTTTGATTATTGATGTTTGAGTAAATTATGCATCCGCATCTATCTCTAAGTATTGGTACCTCGTCTTAAAGGGCCCTAGGTCTATGGGTTCAGCGCATTGAGGTTATGAATGTGACTCTGAGACTGATATTGCTTTTAGTTAGTCACGTGCTTGATGTTACACTTGGCCACAGGAATACATCTAAGTTTAATGTGATTTTTGGGAATGGTCATAAGAAGAACAAAAATTTGAGACAATGTGCCCAGACACCTCTCTGTGTTATAGAAAAGTGTATTGTGTTTAAAAGTATTGTTAGCTTTGTATCTAATGTTTTCGTCACTTTTTACTAACCCCAATCACGTAACATTTGTAAAATCAGTCCACCTGGAGTGGATGTGAGACTGTTATTTGGTCCCCTGAGAATTATTTTAACTTCTTTTGATGTAATTAAAATCAATTATGTAAGCACAGAGTATAGTTTTGTCTCTGCAAGAAGAGAATGTGGCAAGTAGTTCGTGAAGATGCAAGACTAAAGAGTGAGTGCATATGGTTGGAGTTATTCATATTTGACGTGTCTCCCATAGGAGCTTTTTTCTAGACTTTTCATACAGGTAGAGGGAGACATTAGTCTGGTCCCTAACTTTTGTAGCTAGCAATGGACACAACATTCATGACTCTGTCAAAACCTTATGATTCATTAAATGAAAAAATCACAGCTCAGATGGCCTTAATCTCAACATTGCTGACAAAGGTGTTGGGCCTGAAGTAGCAACTCCTTGACAAAAACATCTGAAACGTCATCCCTTCAGTCCAGCTCACTTTCCGTCGAGCCAGGAAAGGGGGGTGGCAGTATGAAGCATGCCTGTAGGAGATGAGGGAAAAACACATCCCCTCTGATACAAGAGGAACTGTTGTATCCTTTTGGCTTGAGACATGTTAGAACTAACTACTCACTTGGTTGAGGATTGACAATTAGCTTGCCAGTTCATCCAGCTACATACTTCCGGGACCCTATCACAACCCACCAAAGCCTATCAGCTGGGGAGCAGATGGGAAGGTCAGTATTGCCTAAAGGGTTTGGTTTAGTAGTAGAAGGGCAATCTATACCATTCATAACCATTGAACAGAGATGGGAAATGTCATCCAAATCAGAGTGTATGGTCGATTCCACCAATGGTTAAATGCTGCTACTGATTAGGGACCAAAAAGAAGAGAGATATAATAACCAGTTGGCCAATTTGCAAACTCACCAGGGGGGTATAGGACAAAGATTTTAGATGTTCATCACTACGGTCATCATGAATGTTTAGAACAAATTGAGGCCTTAGCTCAGGCTTTCTATGTTAAACCTCTGAATGTTAAGGGGAAGTTTTCCCTTCTATTGAAATGTTTGGTTGTTTACCCCGAGCCCAGGGTTCTGAATACAGCTAATGTGCTGGGCTTATTTTACATGATCCCTCATCTAAGATCCATTCAATCGGGATATATAGATCAGGTGGAGTTTGTTCAGGAGACAGATTTATACAGAATATTCCTGTCCATTCCATTGATGATGATAAGGGACATAATTATGGAGGTGGGAGCCCTCTTTCGTTCCTGGGATACATGATATTTGAAGTTAGCAAGTGGGAAAAACCTCAAGTGAGGATTTTGCTAGAGCTCTCGTTAATGAAACAATGCTAACAACTTCACTGTGTTCCTTTGAGGATAACCTGTACACAGAGTTCCATTGTGGGCCTTTGCCATATTCAATATGGTTATAATCAAGAGGGCACTCAGGGGGTTTCAGATTGGTCCTGGTTGCCAGGGTTCTTTGTGGGTACCAGCTACAAAAGGAAGTTTCCAGATTGCAAATACAGATGAGGACCTGGAATACAAATGGACACACGCTCCTATTACAAAACACTGACAACCCCATGGGTACTCTAGTTGTTTTCTGTTAACAGGAGACATGGCTACCTAGCAGATATTGCAGTGGACAGTTATTCCCTTACTCATACAGCAAGTAAAGGAACATATAGAAGACTTTCAGCAGGCCTTTGACAGCATTTAGAAATGGCCTGGATCTGGGTTTCTACCCATGGTTCTCCCCTAATGGATTTTCACACCTTTCGAGTTTCTGCTGGTCCTCTGATACAGGAGGTCCAGGGGACTCTGTGGACCGCATCAATTTATATTCAAACCTTCTGGTCTTCTGGTCTGGTCGAAACATTCATGGAGGGTGTGGTCCTGATATTGGATTTGGGTGTGTTGAACCCCACAATACATGGGGTGGTTATAATGGAGGACCTGCACATTTCCAGTCTGACTAATTCATTTGGGCCTAAGCAGTCCAGAACACATGCTTGGATGGCCTTAATGAAATCTAGAGGCCTTCTTATGGTTGATGGCACACTTAAAAGGGATATCCCACCATGCAGCACATGGTTTAGAGGCCAACACTCATTGCCTCTTGATTATGTCTTCGCCTCTAGGAACCTATATGTGTGGATAGATGACCTAGTTGTGATCCCTCCATAAGAATAGTGACCATGATCTGGTTCCTACAACCTGGGTTCTCCCTGTAGCCCTGCAGGTTAAAGAAAAATACAGGGAATTAGGAGTATCCAATGATTTTGGACCAGTTTGCAATTAAATCAAATGACACAAATAGTTGGAAACCTCTATATAACCATGTTTTTGATCCAGAGGTAGTATCCAAAAAGAGGGAAATAAGAAGGGAAATTAGTAGAGTTAGTCCTCAGGACAAAGAAGAGAGGCGGAATAAAATTAAGTCCCTTAAGTCCCTTAAACAAAAAAAAAAAGTGGCTCTGAGGCTACATATTTTTCATGTTCCAAAGAGATGTAGAGCGATTGTTGAGAGCTCTAGCATCCAAAAACAGTGCAGCAAAACCGTCCCCGTTAAATCATAATAACAATACCAAGCAGCTGGAGCTTCAGGCCAATGTGATATCAGAGGAAGTATGGTCGCCAATTTCCAGGCCCTCTTTTCACCCTCGGTTGGAAGGGTATGGGAAAAAGAACATAATATGCAGGGTAAGGGGCAATGGGATCTCCTTTATGATAAGGATGACATCAAAGGATAATAGCCCACTCCTGTAACTCAAGAGTGCCCGGCCCGGATGGGTTCTCTAATTTGATGTTGAAAACTCTTCTGGAGCAATGGGGAATAAAGTTGGTAACAATGTTTATTACAATCCGGAAGTATGGAAGGGTACAGAATTCAGGGAGAAAAAAAGTGATAATCCTGATGCTTAAAAAGGGGGATCAAGTTGACCCTCATAATTACCAGCCTATAGCCTCCTTGATGTCTCAGCCAAGATCTTTTCTAGGCTTATTCTGCAACAACTATGGAACTCGGCAAAAGAAACAGACGTATTAGCTATCCTTCAGTCTGGTTTTGTCACCGGTCTGGGGACCTCAGTAAATTTGGTGACCCTGGCATTAATAAAGGAGCGTGTAAAGCATACAGGTCAGCCAGTATTTCTCGCATTTATTGATTTTAAATTAGCATTTGATTGCGCTAACCTGTGGTCTAAAATGGAATAATGGGGTTGCCCAATGCCTATAATAGTTATAATAAAGGATTTATATTCCTCCATGCAAGTCAGACTTAATTGCCATGGTCAACTTTCCAAATCAATCCCATCATCTAGAGGATTAAAGCAGGGGTGCATCTTGGCCCATGCCTTGTTTAATTTTTATATAGCTGACAAAGGGGTTAGTTTGAGAAAGGCTAGGGCTTTCCCTCCAAAGTTGGGGGTATCCTGTCCAATGGCTCTTGTATGTGAACGATATGGTGATTGTGGACCAGACCCCTGTGGGCCTACAAAGGCAGTTGTATATGTTAGAACGATACCTCCAAGATAATGGGTTTAAAATTAAGACAAATAAATCAAACATTAGGTCGCTTGAGCCACCATTTGGGAAGCAAACCGTATCCTGGTAAATGACACCTGGGTGGAAACCACTTATAGGAATGATTCAAAATTGAAAATCACCACAACGGCTACTCAGCGTCTTTTATTATACAAAAGGTTTGGCAGATTTTCTTATGAACCATTGCTCACATTTTATAAACAGAAAGTGGTCCCAACCATGAAGTATGGAGTAGAAGGGAAACTATTTGTGTTGAATTTGGATTGGAAAAAATTGGAGGATAGCTTTTGGAAGAAGGTTTTAGGCCTTCCAGGGCGTATCTCAATTCAGATCATACGTCATGAGTTGGGGGCGGCTTTCTTTGTCAGTAATGGTAACGTGGAAGTATCTGACTCTGTTTAGGAGGATGGTGTTGGGGCAAACAGATTATATTTTGCCCCTCTTAAGACCTTTAATAAAGGTTCATCAAGCAGGTTTGACGTCAGGTTAGAAGGCCAAATGTCTCAGCTGGTTAAATGCAGCAAGCATATCACTGGAAATATTACTGCAGAAACCGGACAATGCAAAGCTGAGACTTTGGAGATTAGACTGGTGCATTACAATCAAGGAATACATACTTACGCGACACAAAGCACACGATTACAATCTTTGAGGGCAAAGAATTCAACCCAGAAACTGATATACTGGTTATAATGGACATAAAAAGCCCTCTACTCCAATATTCCACAAGAGGCAGCCATTGAGTGCACACGAGAATGGCTAACTAGAAACCCATTGCAACAAAGGGTCCCAATCAACTTCATCCTTGAGCTGATGACCATAGCCCTCACAAAGAACTTCTTTACATTTAATGGACAGATGTATCTGCAAACAAAAGGTACGGCATGGGGGCAGCCTTTGCCCCGAGCATGGCCATTCTATATATGGCCACATTTGAAAAAAAATATGTAGTATCACAAACAAACCAGTGGAGGACACACGTGAGCTTGTGGTTTAGATACATAGATGACGTCATTCTAATCTGACGGGGAGATCAGACCAACCCTGTACACTTCTGGCAGTGGTTAAACACTTGCAATCAAGACATCCAATTTACTATGGAACATAGTACCAACCAAGTCGCCTTCCTGGATTTGATTATCCGACATAAAGATGGAAAACTAGAGTGCGACCTATACCGGAAACCATCCGATCGGAACACCCTATTGCATCATACAAGTAATCATCCCAGCCATACAAGAGCCAATTTGCCATACGGACAATACTTAAGAGTAAGACGGAATTGTACGTCCAAATATGATTTAAAAAAACACTCAAAAGACCTTACCAACAGGCTCAAAACCAGAGGGTACCCAGAAACAGCACTCAAACAAGCAGCCAAAAGAGCCCTGAATACAAACAGAGAAACACTACTAGAACAAGACAATCAAACAAGGCAAGATGGAGAGGATGAGGATCAGATGACATGAGTGATCACCCATGGAGTACACACATCGCAAATGAAAAAAACTATCCGGAAACATTGGCATATAGCCAAATTAAATTTACCAGATGATCCACCACCTCGCTTTGCATATAAGCGAGGAAAGAACCTAAAGGAATCATTGGTACACTCCCTCTTTCAACCTGATCTAAGACACCAATCACAAAGAGTTTTACGACCACTACAAGGACATCATCCATGTGGAAATTGTACAGCATGCAAATTCACGAACAAACTAAAATCCTTCAAAATATGTCAGCGTCAAAGGCACCTCCGTGACCTCACTAACTGTAAAAGTGAATGTGTGGTGTACTGTATCCAGTGACCATGTGGACTTAAGTACGTGGGACAGACCACAAGGGCAGTCAATTTACGAATACCGCAACACCGCTCGCGGATTAGGTGTAAGAACCTAACCGCTCCACTGGTCTCCCATTACGTCACAGCCAGGCATACACCGAACAACCTCATCTGGTGGGTACTTGAGAAGGTCAAAGGAGGCCCTGACATCTTGGAAAGCCTAATACATCGGGAGTCAAGATGGATACACTGGCTAGATACATACCATCATGGTCTGAACGAGTCCTTCCAACCTAGCCTCTTTAGATCCTGATTTCCACAGGAATATATACCCAAATACATGATCAGAGTGGAATGTCACTCCAGAGACGCTCATCGTTACCCCCCTCTCAGCAATGCATTGTTTCCACATGCACGGGTTGCAGTCTGCACCACATCCTGTGCAATTCTGTTGGGTTAAATGCACCCAGACAGGCAGACTACCTGGCATCTCTTTCCCCCTTCTCCCCCCCTCTCACACCCCCTCACATACAGGAGTAGCCTTCTTATGCCATGGGGCACCTCCGCACTCTGGCCTCACTGGCCTCGTCTAGTGATATGACTCCACGGCCACGCCCGACCTTATATACTGCACTGGTCTGCGCTGTTTTACACAGACTGACGCAGGGAGTAACCAAGACAAGGAGTGGCTGACGTAACCTGATGTAGCCATACACATTCCCTTCCCCCGTTTTTCCACTTTCCGCTCACCACTGTATGACTATTTACAGACTAATATGTCCACATACCTTCCACAAATCCTGGCTTTTGTCCACAGTGACAGAGCTCACGGCATTGTTTCAAGCCGCAACACACCCTTGGCCCTCGTAGCTTGGGCGTCGTCCGTCACCCAGACAACACAGGGCAACCAATCAGGAAGCACGCCGTGGGCGCAGGTCCTAGTTAGAGTTCGTGTCGCTTATTAGCTAGCTGTACCGTTTGTTCGTCCCATACGTGTTGTCTGTCTTCGGTCTTGCAGGAGCAGTGTTTTATGTACAAGCGCCCTGATGCCTGTGGGCTATCGGCGCTATATAAAAACTAAATACATACATACATACATACATACGAACCCCACAACGCTTCACGCTGCACCAACCAATGCACAGCTTCCTCTAGCGGTCGCCATAACTACTCGGAGGCATCCGCTACTGCAAGACTAATGCGCGGCATTCGCAACCAGCAGCAGGAGACCTAGACACGGATTAGGAGAAGGACACATAGGAGCCCCTCGCAACAGGTGAGAGACAGCCACACAGTGAGAGCTTCCCTACCCCCACGCATGGGATCAAGGGAGGGAGGAACGAGCAGCGCCAGCACCATTGCCCCCAGCCCTCTGGCCTCCGTGGTTTAGACCCACATGACGAAGCAGGCACTTTGTCTAATAAGAGCCTCTCCACCCCCGGGCACGGATGAAGGGAGGGAGGCAGACACAGCACCAACACTATTTCCCCCTTCACTCCCGCCCCTTTGAGCCAGACCAACCCCACTCAGCAGGCACTCCCCGCATTAGGGTATAGGCACGACTCTACACCCGGGGCACACCGGCCCATATAGTGAGGCCTCTTCACCTGCCTGCAACAGCAAGTAACCTGGCTGCACTAGCAATTTATCCCCAGTTAATAACACATCACAGCCGACTAGGATCCTGTCAGCTAACACTAGACTATGCTCTCTCCTCTAGACAGACGCTCCGACTATCCAGAGGCAAACGCCGCAGAGAAGTGGCCCCCTCTCTCCTTCCAGACTCTACATCACTTACCACCAGATGGCACCCTAGCCACCATAGAAGAATAGGTCTACATTAAGAGACCACAAACAAGGTAATTATATATTCTCAGCCCGAGGCACACTGTTCATTACTCCAATTCACACCAGGTCTCTGACAGATGCTGACCCCTTGTTTTTCCTCTCCCCCCCTTTTTCCCTTTCTTTTCTACTGCCCCTCCCTTTCTGCATCTCCATAGAGGTACTTTCAACTACACAAGGAAGCCCTCCACAGTCTGCACCAGAAGCCGCCTGCCCCAGGTCCTCTGTGAGTGCCCCACCCAACCCAGACCCCCCAGGAAACCTGGGATCCCGATACCGGCAAAGCTTCAAGTATAGCCGGTAACTAGAGCGACCCTGTTAAATTTCTAAATATAAAGCTGCAATACCAGCTCCTTAAACCTGAGGAATTCTCACATTTCTTTTTGTTGTCTGGTCTTGGCACAGGGTCTACCCACTGGACGCCCTGAAGAAGCTAAATTTCGAGATTTCCCTAAAGTCCAAAGACCTAGTCCTTAAAAAGTCAACCTAAACATTTGAGTTGAGAGACCTGTCAATAAAATCCCTCTCAAATGACCAATCCTAGAGTAAACTGTCCCTCAAAACGCATATGGTATCCCAGACATGCTTTATAATTGTTTAGTTTGACAGTATGTCACGAGGAATATATGTTTTTAGGAACCATTGAAGCTGAACTTTTTCTACTTTGTGTACTACATTTTGGCACTGAGAATGTAAAGTGAAACATGGTTATATTTTGTTTGATTCTTGTTGCACACTGTATATATGTGTCACTGTGAACTTGTCGTCATTACACCACACACTTGTAACATAAAAAATAAAAAATAAAAAAAAAAATATTTTTTCAATGCACTTGGTTGTATATGGTAATTTTTCTCCAGTTTGGTACATACAGGGCCTGAATTAATAGAGGCGTGGTACAAACTGCAGAAGCAGATATAGACCTTGACCAACGCAGAGAAACGCTGCGAGTTCCTCAGTAGTCCCCTTGTCCAATACTTAGTGAAGATTCAGACAGGGACAAGGTAGGAACAAGTTTATGCCCCCACCAATGTTAGGAGGGACTTTAACAATCTGTACAATGGGAAAGGGGACAACTTTTTCTTTGTTGGCATATGACAAGCAAAGAATGTCAGAAATATAAGATCTTTCAGAGTTATGCTTATGAATGCAGAGCACTGAGCTCTTTACTGAATTATCTAAGCCGCTTTCCATGTGCAAGAATCAGAAGGTTTTTAAAAAACTTTGCTTGTTTTTGCTTGAACCTCTGGTTAACAAGAGAGATAAATGGGACGAGAGGAAAACAAAGAGTAGAAGCGAAGCTATGTTGTTTTTGTGCAACAGGGATAGAGACATTAAAACATTTGGGGGGTAATTCATAGAATTTAGCGCACAAGTGGAGCACGCGGCTGGTGCACATTTTGCGCGTGCGAATCTCTGCACCAGCCATGTGCGCTAAAATCCATTTCCGCGCACAGCGTATTCATGGATTTCAGCTACCAAAACCAGCTGTGGCGCACAGTGGCACAGCGACCCTGCAGCAGTGCAAGTTACGCCCCCAAGAAGGCCCCTCGCGCAGGGAAAAGCCATCAAAATCCCCAATCCAGCGCAAAGGGCTGCACTTACCCTGTACCAGCACGGCAAGCGGGGTACGTGTATTACTGGGGTTCGCGGGAAGTTTCACACACGATTGGCCCTGTGCGAGCGGGGTATGTGTATATCAGGGGTGCGCAGGAAGTTTCACATGCGATTTCAGCAGGGTACGTGTATTACAGGGGTGCGTGGGAAGTTTCACACGCGATTTCAGCAGGGTACGTGTATTTCAGGGGTGCGCGGGAAGTTTCACATGCGATTTCAGCAGGGTACGTGTATTTCAGGAGTGCGTGGGAAGTTTCACACGCGATTCCAGCAGGGTACGTGTATTTCAGGGGTGCGTGGGAAGTTTCACACGCGATTTCAGCAGGGTATGTGTATTACAGGGGTGCGTGGGAAGTTTCACACGCAATTTCATCAGGGTATGTGTATTTCATGGGTGCGCAGGAAGTTTCACACGCGATTTCAGCAGGGTACGTGTATTTCAGGTGTGCGTGGGAAGTTTCACACGCAATTTCAGCAGGGTACGTGTATTTCGGGGCTGCCGGGGAGTCCTACACGTGATTTGGCAGTGTGGGTCCTCCCAGGTGTTCCCTGTACACCCTCCACGGCCCCTGCAGGCAGCCCACACCACAGGGGACTACCCTGCACCCCTGGTCATGTCCCGCAGTCAGCCCACCCAACATGGGCATGCCCCCCAGCAAAGGCACATGTCTCCTTGCACTACTGATCACCAACTCATGTCCCCTTGCACCCCCACCCCCCAGCAGTGCAGGGCACCTGCCAGCAGGCCCCCACTCATGTCCCACTCATGTCCCCTTGCACCCCCACCCCCCAGCAGAGCGGGGCACCAGCCAGCAGGCCCCCACTCATGTCCCCTTGCACCCCCACCCCCCAGCAGTGTGGGGCACCTGCCAGCAGACCCCCACTCATGTCCCCTTGCACCCCCACCCCCCAGCAGTGTGGGGCACCTGCCAGCAGGCCCCCACTCATGTCCCCTTGCACACTCACCCCCCAGCAGTGCGGGGCACCTGCCAGCAGGCCCCCACTCATGTCCCCTTGCACCCTCAACCCAACCCCCAGCAGTGTGGGGCACCTGCCAGCAGGCCCCCACTCATGTCCCCCTGCACACCTACCCCCCAGCAGTGCGGGGCACCTGCCAACAGGCCCCCACTCATGTCCCCTTGCACACCCACCCCCCAGCAGTACGGGGTACCTGCCAGCAGGCCGCCACTCATGTCCAACTCATGTCCCCCTGCACCCCCACCCCCCAGCAGTGCGGGGCACCTGACAGCAGGCCCCCACTCATGTCACACTCATGTCCCCCTGCACCACCACCCCCCAGCAGTGCAGGACACCTGCCAGCAGGCCTCCACTCATGTCCCATTCATGTCCCCCTGCACCCCCACCCCCCAGCAGGGCGGGGCACCTGCAAGCAGGCCCCCACTCATGTCCCACTCATGTCCCCTTGCACCCCACCCCACAAGCAGTTCAGGGCACCTGCCAGCAGGCCCCCACTCATGTCCCCTTGCACACCCACCCCCCAGCAGTGTGGGGCACCTGCCAGCAGGCCCCCACTCATGTCCCCTTGAACACCCACCCCCCAGCAGGGCGGGGCACCTTCCAGCAGGCCCCGACACATGTCCCCCAGCCAACACGTCATCACAATCTAGATCCCTGGCCCTTATGGGCAGCCTCCACATGCCAAATACCCATCCAAGTATTGCATCCACCCACTTAGAAATGCCAATTAGATGATACAACCCCAATGCAAGTATCTAAATGAACACATGTCCGTCACATACACACAATGGGTGCAAGTGAATGTCAAAACCCATATCATGACATGCATGAAACCAATGAGATGATACCACACATCGAAGTTTGATGAAAATGGTTTATTAAAAGCAACATGAATGCAATTAAAATCAAACAAACGTCAATGGAAATCAAAAAAGAAAAGCTGCATATCTGTAAAATAATGATAAACAACAAATCATAATCCAAAGGAAAGGTGTCCAAAGTCACAATTCCAAAAATGAAATCCAAGGGCAAAACAAAAGTGGAAACCATTGCTCCATGGGGAAATCAAAAGAAAAAAGTAGAATCCAACAGTGAACTATATACAGATGAACAATCCAGGGTCCATGATCCCAACTGAAGAAATGAAACCTATCAAAAACTCCTACCTAATAAAAAAAACTATACACAAAAATGTGGTCCATTGTCCTAAAGGTCCAAAATAAAGAAAAAACCAAAGGAAACCTAACACTATCTAACTATTTACAAGGGCAGCGGGCTAGTCTGACGGCTCACTTTTGGTTGTCCCGGGTCAAGGCATCATCGAACTCCTGCTCAATGTCCCGGAGGTGGTCCTCTTCCATGGCCCCGAGGGTTCGCAGGGACGATGACATCTGGAACTCCAGGTCCCTGCGAATGGCCCCAAGGCACTCGGCCCGCCTCAGGGCCCTACGCATGGAGTTTCTCCGCCCTGACCATCGTGAGCCGTGCCTCTTCCGCCCGCTGCCGTTCCGCATCTATCGTATGGCCCAACTGCTGCCACACGGAAGACACTTCCCGTCCAGGGTCCTCCTGCCCTCTGGCCGATGCCTGCCCCTCCGATGATGAAGGCCCCGAGCCATCATGGCTCCCACCTTGTTGCTGCTGCTGTGCTGCTGCCTGTGCCCTGTCTCCTGCTGCCTGCACATCCTCCTCCAGCTGGGGTACAGTTGTGGAGGTGGCCACCCCTGCTGGACGTCCGACTCCCGACTGTGGCAGGGATCAGTCGTCCACCAGCCTGGTCGCAGGGTCAGAGGCAGCTCCACAGGGCACCCAGGTGATACATGGGTGGAAAGATAGCATGGAGGACGACTGGGGCATAGGGGGTTCAGTTGAGGAGGGGGTCGGAACAAGGTCCAGGAAACTGAGGAATCCGGACCTGGTGAGCTGTCCCAGTGGGTCACCGCGGTCAACGAGCCATGCGAGAAGGCGTGCAGTCTCCTCATGAAAAGACTGCAGGTCACCTCGCATGGCACGTTGACGCAACGCCACCCCACCCTGGACAGGCTCAACCTGATGCCGGATAGCCACATCCGCAGGGAGAGGAAGGCCAGTTGGTGTAAGCCAGGATCAGGGACAGGATTGTACACTGGCACCTCCGCGGCGGCCTGTGCTGCCTCCTGTCCCTGGTTCTGCACTGCACCACTAGCACCAGTGGAATCCCCACCTCCAGACCCCATCTCTGTCCCTTGCACGGCCTCCTCCTCCACCAAACCCCCCACCAACCTGGATGACTCCGTGCCATCTTCCTCCGTTGGGCCCTGTGGGGTCTCAGCTGCCCCTTCTGCTGCCGAGGAGTCCAACTCTGACCTCCGCCTCTTGGACCTGCCCTCGGCAGCTGCGGCCTGGGACGCGGCCCCGGACTCCTCACTACCCGACGAGATGACAACCTGGGAGGCGAGCCGTGCCTTGCGTCTTCGGCTGGCGGTGCGATCCCTGCAGCTGTGCTCCACAGCACCTTCTCCACCCTCTTCATCAGCTGACGCTGCAGACGGGGAGAAATAAAACACAGGCCTCAGGGCACCGTACAATGGACTCATACACACATGACAGTTCCACATGAGTGGCATTGTCAAACTTCAGACATGGCATCACAATCCCCAACACACATGTCATTTTGACTCACACACATGAGCTATTCCACAGCCATATTGCAACAGCCAGCACCATCCATACACATACAACAGCATGAGCAGCCAAAGGTGAGGCAGACATCACATGAAACACAGGGAGTGCACTACACATGCACACACGCCACCACACTTACATGCATGTGTACACCTCCGCCAACTGTCGCAGTGTTGAGATCGGCATCCATGTCACATCTGCAAATCAGTTTTCCACATATCAGGGTCACATGCATCCATGTTGCATCACTGTTGCACCCTTGTCAAATAGACACACATGCACATGTACACGGTGCACATACATGCAGCTGGAACCAACATCCATGTGTGACACCACAACCATGCCAACTGACATACACAGTAATCCAAACATGTGTGCTCACACATCTGCATTTGGCTTGCATGCTTACCCACACACACACCATCCATGTGTCTCACACATGAAAGGACTTGCATGTGTCTGCCTCACAGCCCTGTACATACACATCCATACATGACCCTAGAAAAACACATGTACAACCTGTACACTACTGGCACACCACCACACGCACAGCTTCCAATCAGTATGCATGTACACTTACCGCTCGACTCCAGACGGGTCTGCCTCTCAAGGACCTGGACATGGAGCGCTGGGCATATGCGTTCCAGGACCCTCATCTGATGTTCCGACAGGTGGCCCCGGCGCCCCTTAGCATCCGCTGCCTTCAAGAGGCGCCGGGCCTTGTTGAGGGTCCTGGACCTGAAGTCCTCCCGCCCTTCTTGACATGTTGGAAGTCGCGGACTGCCACCCCCTCCACGTTGATGGCAGTCACGATGTCCGTCCAGATCCGAGTCCGTCCTTCCTTGTCGGCGCGGGAACTTCCGAAGAGGGCATCATACTGCCCCAGGACTTGCTCCACCAGGACACCAACTTCGGTGGCAGTGAAGCTGGTGGCCCTCTGCCTCTCTGGCTGGGGGTTGCCAGTGGTGCCAGATGGTGTAGTGCCCGACATGGCAACCCCAGAGGCAGGAGTGGGTGGGCAACTGAAAAATGTGCACGTCAGCGTGTGATTCGAGGAAAGGCCCCTAGCGCGTAAGCGCGTCAGCACTCGTACGCGCTTTCATTGGACCAAAGGCCCTTCAAGCGTAAGCGCCTCTGTGACGTGACGCGCGCGGGCGTACGCGGCCGTTTCCCTCGTGACGTTAGCATAGTGGTTCAGCGCGCGTGAAAAACTGCACGTCCGCGTATGAATGTGTGTAATCTGAGGAAAGGGCCCATGCGCGTAAGTGACGTGGCGCGCGCAGGCATTTCCCTCAGCACGGGTTAAAGGTGAGCGGGGGCAGCAGTTCGCTGTACATGCCTTTCATGGAGACCGACGTGTGTTGCTGCTTCCTGATGTTTCGCGCGCCATCACAACTTCACAGCTATCAAGGACGTATCTCTTCTTTTGGCGGGGGTATTGGCTATGCGTGTTTTTCTGCATCGCAGACGGTGAGTCGCACACGCTATTTTTCCCACTGCGGGTGCCCCTGTGTATCGCACCCAATTTCAAGGTCATAGTAGCATGCGTGTCTCACGCGTACGCGTTATTCGTGTTACTGGGTGCCACTGCATACTGCGGGAGGTTGATTCCACGCACGTAGGCTGCAGGGTTGCGTGCACAGTTTTACTTCAGTTTTGGGGTGCCTGAGCTTTGCATGACCCGTCACTACATCACCGGGGTCACATACAGCCTTGCAGGTGCAGGGGGGCTGTTAACATCTTGCTTCCCACCCCCTTCACTCCAATTGCCCAGGTCAATTGTGCTGTACACCTCCCATTGGCACTACTCCATCTGTGCCGGCACTACTCCATCTGTGCCATGGTTGGGAGGCCAGCAAAGGTGAGGGGCGCCTCAGCTGGGTGTACTCCTCGTGGCGGGCGTGGCCAGGGAAGTGGCCGTGGTGACCAGGGAGTAGGGGGACTCCAGGGTGTCCAGGGCGGCCACAGAGGGGGAAGAGGCAGGGGTGCGCCACTTGAGCACAATGTTGTGCCATGTGTCGGTGCAGTCATGCCACCACCCCCTGTGGTTCCGGGAGATGCAGCTTCTGCATCTGGCACTGTCGCCCGTGTGACCCGGCAGTCCATTCCATCGACTGCCACGGGCCCAAGGGTAGTGGTAGCTGCAGGTGCAGCTGTGGACACCGCCACCCAGATTGAGGGTCTGCCAGCGCAGGCTGCGTTGGCACTTGAGGAGCCCTTGGAAGATTTACAACAGGCCAGGAGGGATACCGTAGGGGCATGCAGGGCTGCTCTGACCAAGACACGTGTCCCTGGGGCAGTTATGTCATCTGCTGCCCCGAACAGCCGGGTGTTGGCAAGTGTAGGGGCAGATGCACCCAACAACACCCCGGTTGTGAGTCTGCCAACCAGGACCGTTGCGGTCAATGACCCTGCCACAGCAGATGTTGCTGCGCAGGGTCCATTAGAGGGCACCCAGCTGCCACTGACACAAGTCAGGCCTTTGGTCGTCCCTCCACCTGCCACTCCCTTGGCTCAATCCACCGAACCCACTGGCCATACTGGTCAGGGCGGCATTAGCCAGCCAGGGTCTGCGCCACAGTCCAAGAGGAGGAAGGTTGCACCTGCAGCACAGGCTGGGACCCCACACACAGCCACGACCTCCTGCACATCGAGGAAGAAGCCTTTCTGCAAGCAGGAACTGGACTTCCTCGTGGACTACGTGTGGGGCCACAACCGTGACATGATAGTGGGTGCCAATAGTCAGACTATGGCTGCCTACCGTGACACCCACTGGAAGCATGTTGCGGAACATGTCAGTTCATTCGGCCATGAGGTGCGCACGGCGCAAGAGTGCAAAAAGCATTGGAATGACCTCAAACTCAGCGCTAAGGCTAAGCGTGCCTCAAATTACAACTTGACTCTGGTGACTGGCGGTGGGCCTGCACCAGAGGAGGAAGAGCTCACTCCGCATGAGTCACTCGTTGCGGAGTTCATACCACCTGAATCGGTCGAAGGAGTGGGAGAGATGCTGGACTTTGATGCCCAGTCCAGTGAGTGTTGATGCGTGTTTGTTGAGGACGTGTGCGTTTTACTTGTGGGATGTGTTGAGCATGATTGCCACTACATGTGACGTGTACATGGTTCTGATGTGTAAGTAATGCGATGCTTCCGTGTTGCATGTCTGCTCTGCTGGATGGTGGACATGTGGAGCAGACAGGGACTGTCCGCATCACCACTATTGCACCCTACTCACATGCTGGTTACCAGTATACCCCTCCGGTCCATGTTCCAGCTCACTGGCCCTTCTACATGTGGCGTGGGGTGACCTTCCTCTCAGCCCAGGCACAATGTCATAGCATGACTGACGTGCATGTGTCCTCTGCCTGCATGCGGGTACTCCATGTAGGCATGCTCCCTTGCCCCTCCTCCGCCACTCTGCACCCCAGTTCCACCTTTGCACTGGTCTGCTTCAATCTTGCCATTGTGTACTTTCCTGTTCATGCGTCCTGTGTACATGCAAACGTCCAGCGTACAATCTGCCAGACATATGCTGTGTGGTACAGCCTTAGTACTTGATGCAGGGTATCTCACTTGTACTGTGTATAGGTCAGATGCCCCGCAGGGACATGAGTGCCCATTCATGCTCCATGTGCATTGCACGCATGCCCCTATGTGTCCTTGACTGGATAATCACTGTAATACAAGTCCTGGATGACATACATTGCATGGCATCTCATCAGCCTTCCCATGTCAACTGTGGCTCAGTACTGCGTTGCACACATGTTTAGGGTCTGACAATCTGTGTGGTCACAGGCCTCAGACTGTTTAATGGCCAATGACTCTGTCTGACTGTTGTAGTGTCTTCTTCACACGTGGGCGGCCTGCAGAGTTTTCATCATGTGTCCTGCTTACTGTCCCATCATCATTTGCAGTGTTGTCACTTGAATCACATTAAGCTGTTGATGCCAGTCAACACCGCCTGTCAATACACAGGTCTATGGTCAGCCTTTTGTACCATGCTAGGCATCCCTGCTTTTGTACTTGGGTGGAGGGGTGCTTTGCTTGTAGATATGCTACCCATTGAATGCACAGTGCACGTGATGCCTGAATTTGACCTTGCACTGCCTTCACATTTCCTGACACACACCATGGAGTCCTTGTACATATAGGTAGTGAGTGACATACACATTTGCTGCACTGCATAGACCCACTTCTATGCAAACTGCCACCGTTCAACAGGTCTGATCACAGAAGCAATTCAAAGTTGACCCAGCATGCATGCCAGGTTCTATTTTGTGTGTCACATGTCTGCCTGATGTGTTTGTTGTCGGTGTGTGTGTGTGTGTTGTGTGCTTCTGACATGTGTAGTGACCTTTTTTCTCTCTATTTTTCAGGTGATGATGCAATGGAGGCGGAGGATGGTGTTGTCATGCCAGACACAGGGTTGTTACCACTACATCAACCCGGCACAAGTGGGGGTCGTGGGGTGGTCGGCCACGAAAACCCCCAAGTGCTAGAGTCCATCCTGTCTCTGGCTGCCTATGAGTCCAGCCCTGATGACGACTCTGACGTCCATGTCGAGTTGGATGAGCATCAAGTCCATGTGTCAGGGGTGAGTGATTCTGATGTGGACACTCCTCTGTCCGCGACACCTGCACTGAGGGGTCAGACAGTCTTAGTTCATCCGCCCGTGGTGGATCGGGACGCAGGGTCACCCTCCACACAAGTCACTGATGTGCCTGGGCCATCACGTCAACGGGGGCATGTAGTCGTGCAGCCGCGGGCGTTGCCAACACAGCGAGGACACCCAGTCCTTGGGTCCCGCAGGGGTTAAGCCCAGCAACACGGTCGCCGCACGCAACCGCAGTATACTGAGTGGGAGCAGGACATGACTGCCAATTCAGAACGGCAGGGGGCAGCAATGGAGAACATCGCTGAGAGCATGGAGCGTGTGGCCCGATCTGTGCTCCCCCCTGCTAGGCAGGTGCTTCTCCAGCAGTAGGCGGCACGGTCCACGGCCCGACTCGCTCAGGCTGGGCATGGCGGCCTCAGACAGGGCACTCCAGGCTCAAATGTCGTCTCTGCATCAAGCAATTGCTGCTCACTCAGAGGCGCACATGGATGCCCTGAGGGAGGAGTATGCTTCCCTCAAATCTACTCTGGGTGTCCTTATGATGTCCCAGAGGCAGCGGGCAGAGGAGAGGTTTGCACAGCTTGAGCGTACCATCTTGGCTGAGCTACAGGCTTGCCGGGAGGTACAGCGGTTGTCCAGCCAGACCTTGCAGGAGGAACTCCGTGTTACACGTGCTACCTTGCAAGCGGAAGCACGTGTATCACGTGAGGTTCTGCATGCATACCTACGTCACATCGCCACACAGAACCAGGCTCACCGTCCGGCAGACTTGCTGCCGTCGAGGGGCAAGCTGTGGCTAGGCGTGGCCAGGCTACTGTGCCACGTCCTCCTTTCCAGGATGAGCCAGACTCAGACGACCATCTACCTCCCACATAGGTCGGGCTGTGCAGGCGTTGAGTCCATGGAGGTTTATTTTTTGGCTCAGCATCATCGCATGTGGGTGTTGAGCAGCACCCTCTACCTCCCCCCTCCTGGGTGCCTCCCCCCCGGGTCGTATGTGGCCATTTTTGATTTTTCTTTTAGTTTAGTTAGTTAAGTTTCTGTTTCAATGTTTGTTTAATTAGGTAATGTAGGTTTTTCATAGTTAGTGTAATTAGTTAATATAGTTTAAAATTGCTTGTCTATTGTGCTTTCATGTGACGGTGCGGTGCTTTGTGGCTTTTGAAAGCATCCACTGTCTGTTCCAGCTGGGTCCTTCAGGCTTGTCTTGTGTATGTGTTTGCTGCTTGGGGTCCTTGACTCACATATGCCACTCCTGCCTCCCTTATCCATGGGCTCGCAAGGATGGTTCGGTGTAACAGCCTATTACACAAGGGCTTTGGACTGTCATATCTGTGGCATGTCTGGTGCTGTGTAACTTGTGTTATCACTCCTAGTGGGGATGATTGCGGTGTTATGGGGTGTTTCATGATTAATGTGCACATTCATTGCTATGCATTGTGTAGTATGTTTCTTATCTTTACTGTACACGTGCTTGTTGCAATTCATGCCGTAGATAGTGTGTTCCACACTTTGGATGTGAAAGACGGACTGATGGTGTGATTTCTGAGGTACGTCTCTGACACGGTCTAGTAATGAGATGCCTGAAGAGACACACAGAGATGACTCTAAAGCATTAATCATGTGTTTCATGCCCTTTCTGCAGGGGTTGAGCCTCCAGACCACCTTTGCACATGTGTGCGCAAGCAGAGGCACAGGGATTGCAGACATACATCCTAGAACTGCTGACGTGTTCCAAGGAACTCCAGGCAAGGTGAGCAGCACAGGGGGGCCACAACACAGCAAAGCTTCCACCAGGCCAGTTGCACATGCAGGCTTTGCAGCAGCACTGAGGTTGAGCTTGGACGAATATTGGTGTTGAAGCACACAATACAGCTCAGATGTGTTGGTGGACTGATGGCTAGTTGATTGTAAGGTTGTCTGGGGCACCTGAAGGGGCAGTGGCACATACCCTCCGGTCCACCATGGGCCATTGAGCCACTTGTATCACCCATGCTGCCTTCCGAGACATGGAAAGGAGCAGCTCACAGGGACATACAGCAAGGGGCAGACTCGGGTGCAGTGCATTTCATTTCCATGTACATTTTGAAACATGCACTGCCTATTTTTTTACGGTCATGGTGGGACATGACTTTTTCAGAAGTCATACCTTGCTATATGCGTCTGTCTGCTTACCCAGGGAACATTGCATGTTGTGTGAATCATGACACATTGGTGTTCCATTTGCCACGCACCCACCGGCGCCTGACTTACTGCATTGACTGTGTATGAACCATCACAGGGGGAATGTTACGTATGGTACGAAGCATCCACACCAGATTGTCTGTTTGTAGAGTAGTTTGTTGCTATGGGGCATATTTGGTGGTGTGTTTGTGTGTTATGGGCACACACAGATTATTAACTGTGGCTCTCTTTGCAGCATTGAAGTGCTCCTGTAACCGGTCCTGAGAGTGCGCAGGCAGGAGGCCAGCACTCAAAACCAGAGCTGAGTATCTTGTTGTTTTTCTTTCAAACTGCTCTACATAGGCTTGCTGGCGGGTGCACTGTTGCATGGATGAATGTGTAATTCAATTTGGTATGTTTTTTTTTCCATAATCACCCCGAGTCCTATCCAATTCTAAACCATGTACCCTCTACCCGGTGTTCCTGCTTCCCGTACCTATCCAACCAACGTTCCCTAACCCTTTTTCCCTGCTGGGGTTGCGGATGCCTGTGTAAGCCCCAAGCTTGCAGGCGCCAAAACCCTAGAGGGGGTGGTTAGTTCGTGCCACTCCTTTGCCTGGACTCCGGAAGGCCCTGACAATGATGTACAAGTTTGTTATGATTGTGGATGTGTTAATGCAAGTACTCCATTTTAGTGCATTCCCTACTTTCACATGTCATTCATACTCCCCTCTCCTGCCCCTCATTCCAGTTATCCAGTATGCCAACGGCTGTCCCAACTGCATATCCCTGACCCTCCTTCCCCACCAGGGTCTCAGAGGGCTGTGTGAGTTTGACCTTGCAGGCACCCAGGCCACGGTGGGGTTGGTTGTTTCGTGCCACTCCTGCGCCTGTACACGGGAGCTGTGACAGTACACATCCATTCATGGTGCATCATTGTATGTTATGTACCACACATGGCTCACATCCTGTTGTGACATTGTTTTACTGTGCTACCTTGGTTGTTACATCATTGTGGTAGTACTTGGACTTTGTGAGGTACTGCTACTTCAAGTCATCTACTGGAGGCTGTTCAGGTTCGTTTTTCTGCCTTGGATTTTGTGTCTTTGCAAATGCAGGCGGACTCTGAGGGTGCAGGCAACTTTTGACACACAAGGTGGGAGATGGTGACGAAGGGGAATGGTGATCCTGTGGCCAGGTGAAATTGAGGGTTGAAGGCTCCATGACCCAGCTGCAGTTGTTCAGTGGGTCATGGTCATTTGTGAGGGAGGGGGGTGTTTTGTTGTTAATAGTTGCCTTGCCCTGCAGTGTGATGGGAACCCTGACATTGTAATTGTGGTATCCCATGTACATGATGTGTTCTGCTGATCAATGCATGTTCATGTGTTGTATTTACCTTTCAGGTGTGAGGAGATAGTTGTGGTTTGACATGCGGGGGTGTACACATGGTGAATGTTCACATGTGATGTGTAGAGGACACTGATGGTCAATTGATTGCACATGCATATGTTGAGTGCATGTCCTTGCTGACCCGCACACTCACACTATGATGCACTACATGTACAACCACCCTTCGATATCCACATGTACACTCTGTTTGCCTTCTTCTGCCCACTGTGTCCCTGTAGCACATGTTCTGTGACCAATTATGGATCCTGTACATGCCTATTTTGCTTTTTGATGTGGTTTGTCGCTTAGATGTGATGCTCAGGGTGTGCATCACACACAATGGCTGTTCACTGTGCTGTGCGCTGAGCAGTGTGTTGCAGGAGTTGGACACAGCACACAGAAGCTGCAGTGTTGATTTTGCAATGCACAATGTGCATGTAGACAGGCATTCTTTGTTATGTTGCGGCTACTACCTTTGTGATGCATTTGGGAATGACTTATTTTGGGTGGGAGGTTGTTGGTCAGTCATTTCATCTGATTCCATGTCAGGCATCATTGTCTGATGCCAATTTACATTTTTCACATGGCAATGTGTACCTTATTGGTACTGTGTTGGTGTATGGCTATTGCTTGCCATGTCATGTTGTGGTTTGGGAGGGTTTGAGTGACATAACAGTGATGGGCATGGCCTGTTTTGCAGGTGTGTGTGATTCACACCTTGGATGTCAGGGTCAGCCGCTTCTCGAAGCAACAAGCTGGGGGTAGATCTCTCTCTGCGGCAGGGGCCTCCCTCTGGAACGGCCTTCCTGCCTCCCTGTAACTTGAGGAGAACCATCTCCACTTCAGGAAGCACCTCAACACCTTCCTCTTTGCTTCTGCTTTCTCTCTCCCTCTCCCTTGCTAATTTCTTCACTGAAACTGCACTGAATCTGCAACTGGGCCACTCTCACTGACCTCGGTCCCTGGCCCTGCCACTCTCCACTTGCACTGCCTCCCTGACAACCCCTGCACTGTGGGACTGTCTCTGTATCCCTACAGCACCCCCTTCACAGCACTTGTCTGCACTTACCTTTGCACTTGCCACCAGCTGGCCTATTTATTTTTTATTCTACTTACCCTGTACTGCACTCCCCCCTCCCCTTTCCCTTGCACTTTTACCTTCCACCTACCCCTGCACTTGTGCAATCTAAATGACACCTGGCCTAGTAGGATCGTTGTCTGTCTTCCCTTGTTCCCCCCTCCCTGCCTCGTTGCTCCTTGCAACACTTGTGTATAGGCGTGTTACAAATGCCATATCATATCATATCATATCATATATCATATGTGTGCCTTTTGGTCACACAGGATAGCTTGTGTTTAAGTAGCTAGGGATGCACACAATGTGGTACTTCCATGGCAACAATTCCAGGGTGGTAAGGTTGTGACAGTTGACTGTCTCTTTCTCATCATCGATTGTCACCTCGTATGTGCCAGGCCTGTGTGCACTCCGCAGGGGTGGAAGTTTAGGTGAAAAATGTGGCCACAAGCTGGGTCCGGGCTTCTTCGCCACATGCTCTATCCCCTCCCATGGGCAGCGCCTGTGCCTGTGGTTGGAGATGTGGGGGCACCACCATGTCCACCGGTACGCCCTGCCGTGTTGCAACATTGTGCAGGACACATGCTGCCACAATGATCCTGCACACTACTGGGGGTACATAGAGTAGCTGCCCGCCAGAGCGGTCAAGGGAGCGGAAGCGTGACTTGAGCACTCCGAATGTGCGCTCCACTATGGCCCTGGTTGCAATATGGGCCACGTTGTATCTTACCTGGGGTGGTGTGGTGGGGTTCCGGATTGGCGTCATCATGTGGTTGCTCAGAGGGTAGGCACTGTCCCCTGGGGAGGTGATAATAGTTGAGATTATTATGGTTTGGGTATTTGTCTGTGTGTGACTTGCATGCATGTGCACAGGCATTTGAACTCACCTAGGAGCCATGTGTCACCATGCTGCCCAGCTTCCAGGGCCCGGCTCAGGGCGGACATTCTGTATATGAAACTGTCATGGGTGGAGCCAGGGTAGTTTGCATAGACAGAGGTGATTTTTCCCTTTGCATCACATACCACCTGTACGTTGATGGAATGCCAGTGCTTGCGGTTTCAGTAGATGTGCTCAGTGGCCCTAGGTGGACGTAGGGCCACATGGGTGCCATCTATGGCCCAAGCACTTTGGGTAAGTGTGCCACCCTGTAAAAATCCCGGACCACGGCCTGCCTTTCTGCGGGTGTTCTGGGCATGTATATGTGCCTGCGGACCTGAGGGGCGTGCTGTCATGATTGCCAAGACCTGGTGTAGGCAGCGTGACTGCGTGGCCTGTGAGACCCCCCCCACTATGGCAGTGGTCCGCTGAAATGACCCAGTGGCCAAAAAATGCAGGACATTGAGCACCTTCTCCAAGGGGCTCAATGCTTGGGAGCAAAGGGTGGGTGCTGTAAGGTCATCTTCCCACTCCCTGACCAGGTCTAGGATGATGTAGGGTGGAAACCTATACCTGCCGTAGACCTGGTCGTCAGGCATTCCAAAAAGACTTGTCCGTGGTGAGAAAATGCGTGCCCTGGCTAGTCTCCTCCTCCTGCAGTGTCCCACGATCAGTGCTGCGACAAATGGGGCATTCCTCGTACCTGATTCATCGTAGCTGTATATGCGTGTTTGTTGTTTGCACGCACTTTTGTACTGTGCACGGGGGCGCTTCCGCCTGCCTTCGTGTGGCGGATGTGTTGACGCCTGTGCGCGTCTTTTGCCGTGCGCGGGTTTCCCGTATTCGAATCCATGAATATGGGTTGTTCGCGTGCGTGTGGGCGTTCCGTGTAGTTCCCTGCAGTACTTCCCCAGTTACGCCTTCTTTTTCACGCGTTGTTCCCCATTCAGCGTGTTACGCCCACTGTTCCGCCCACTTTTGTTGTGTGCACCACACTATGTGCACTTTTGCTGTGCGCGTAGCGCACGCCGTTTGATGACGTGTGTGCCCGTGTGCGACATGCATGGATTTGGCGCACGACCAGCGGGAAACTAGCGCAGCGCCTTCCTTGATTTCTCACGCTTGCGCCTCCTTGCGCCTGCTTGCACTGGGATTTTCGGCGCATGTTTGTTCCATGAATCGACCCCTTAATTACAACTTGCATGAGATTGTTTGGCCTATGGCAATTATACTTGAAGAATACTTCACTAAATTAAAGTAACTGGTCTGGGTGATGATTTTTACGGGGGATAAGGTCCCTCTGGTTTTAGTAGTTATTAGATTTTTGGAAGTGATACAAATAGGAAGTATTTAAAGCAAAATTAAATTGTAGTACATATTTTATTAGTTTAACCTTGACTCTGGCTTGAAGGGTTTGTTTTAAATTAATGTATCAATGTATGTATTCAATGTATTTTAAATTGTAGTATTGTATTATTGTGTATATTAAATTGTTGAAAGGTTAAAAACCAAAGCCAAAACAATTAAAAAAAGAAATGACTAAAAATAGTAGTAATACAATTGCCATGTCTATAATGTATACTGTCTAATCTTACTTTTGTTTTCTATACATGTAATTATGTAGTAAGAGTAACTGATTTGTTTTGTATATTAACCAGACTTTGAATTCTTAGATTCTGTTCAATTACAATGCACAAACCTGTAATTTAGAAAATAATTTGTTCATGTAATGATAATACAGTCATGAGCATTCTAAATTTAAATGTATGCATTTACAGTTTTCGTAACACTTACATTGAATGTGTTTCTACTATTATCAATTCTTAATGTTTTTCTTATGTTATTTACTATTATGTATACTTATTATATGATGTTTGAAATACCTGAAATAGATTTACCTGAATCAGTTACTTTCCCGGCAATTAATCATTGTAATTGCTTACTAATACTTGAAATTCAAGCCATTTGCATAACGTTACACATTTGTATTTTAAACTGTATAAGTTAATAAGTACTACAAATGAATGCTCCCCCATGTAATAATATGATACATCTACACATATTCTGTGCATTGGTCCATGTTATGTTGTTATTATTGTAAAGTGTCATAAAATAAAATATTTTTCAAATTAAATGAACAAAGATATTCTAACTAAAAATCAATAATGTCATATATGATGTAATTATGGATCTCATCAGTGATGTCTTGTATGATGTCATTAGTAAAGCCAACAGTGATATAATGTGCAATGTAATTAGTGATGTCATCATTGTGGCCATACGCTGTGCAACAGGGTGCACATAGTTAAACTGCACTTGCTTGAAATTCGACTGTTGAATTTTAGGGATTTGTTGCTTTAAATCTGATCACCTTAACTCTCTCTTAATTAACATTTTTTCACTGAATTTTAAGGGTTTTGTTATACTATATTTCCTCATGGCCACTGTACATGTTGCACCAATAGTTTTCCTTTGTGCCCAATAGCCATGGACTTTAGCCATGGCCAGTGGTCATTGCCAAACATGTTGCATAGTTTCTTGAGGTCTCGATAGCTATGGGCTTTGGCTGTGGTTTCTGTACAGTTGCACCAATAGCTTTCTTTTGGGGCCACCAGCCATGGCCACTGGCTATTCCACACAATTAATTTGTTACCAAACACCCATTGCCCCCTACCCAGTAGATGTAGATGCTACAGATGTTAAATCTTGTTTTCTTACTCATTTGCACAATCATTTCACAGTAATCGTTTCCAATAACAGAAAATACTGATGTAGAATAGCAGTTCGCCGATTCATGCAATAACGGGAAACAATGCTCGGAATTAAAAAGTCTTCCACGTCCTCACTGGCACTCAACATGTGTCCCCCTTCTTTTTTCCAGTTGCCCTCACTCAACTCAATTGCTTTTTCCATCCTAACCCTCTTCCACAACCCCCATATCACTCATTACTTTGTGTGACACACATGTGTCTTGCTATGCTGTAATCTAATGAGATTCCCATGGTCTTCCCCAGATAAACCAAAAATGTTCTACGCATAACTGGCTCTCCAACCCACCTTCAAATCCATAACCTCACATATAGTCTTCTTTCCCACACAAGACCTCTAGCCTGATGTTATTGCTATTGGTATTGGTATTTAGATACGCCTACAGCCAGGCCATATAAGTGCTGTCATTCAAAACAATTAGTGTTCCCCTCGAGTGACTACATAAAGAGAGGCATTTTGAATCTCTTTCTAAAATCGAGAAAGTTATTGGACTCTGTAAGGTTGTGGGAGAGTTTATTCCAAAGCTTGATGGTATACGTTTTTCTCCTCCAAATAGTGTTTTGAGTTCTTTCATTTTCGCCTTCTACCGGCATTATTGTGGGAATTGCTTGCATCAGGCAAAGAAAAAAGGTGCCTTTTCATTTCTGAAAGGTTTCTCTGATGCAAATCACCAGGGCTGGCATACATAACATTTTTAAGGAACAGGGGCACCACTATGTCTCTGTCGAATATTTTTTTAAACTACTGGATGGATTTAACCGAAACTAGTCAAGGAAATTAAGTCAATTCTTTGAGCCAAAATTATTTTCTGATTTGGTCCAAATCTACCGAACAGTTTACACGCTATGGCTGTTCAAATATTGCACTTTTTCTGTATGGGAAAATTAATGGGACCAGGCAGAACATGAAATGCATTTTTTTGTTTTCCTAATAACATTTTTCATTTTCAAATGTATTGTTGCCAACATGTGCCTTAACAAACATTTTTGTTGAAAAATGTCATCCAAATCCATCCAGCAAGTCAAACGTTATTATCTTCTCTCTGCCTCTCTTCTGCAAAGCTCCAAAGCCGATATACAGGTTTAAACGAGTAGTGGGCATTCCCTTCTCTGTCAAATATTTTCAAAACTACTGGATAGATTTATCCCAAACCAGTCAAGGAAATTATATCAACGCAATGTGCCCAAGTTGTTTCTTATCTGGTCCAAATCTCCACAGTGTTTTTTGCACTATGGCTGTTCAAAAACAGCACTTTTGCAATATGGGAAAATGAATTGGAGTAGGCTGAAAACAAAATGCATCTTTTGTTTTCTTAATAACTTTTTCATTCTTTTTATGTATTGTTCCCAACATTTTACATATGCGGGAGACAGACGGGGGCTTTTTCAATCCTTTTCTGTGGGAAATTTCATCAAAATCAATCCAACAAGTACAAAGCGATTAGCAATAAAATGTTGGGTAAACATGTCAGCTTTTAATTTCCGGAAAAACCTCTCAGCCTCTCTGCTGCAAAGCACCATTGGAGATATAGCTATTTTTTGGGAAACAGGGGGCACCCCTTCCCCGTAGAATATTTTAAAAACTCCTAGGTGGATTTACCCCAAACTTGTAATGAGAATTGAGTCAATGCTTCATGCCCAAATTGTTTCTTATTTTTTCTCAATCCGCCCAGAGTTTTTTTGGACTTTTTCTCAATGGCAAAATAAATGCGGTTCAGCCCAAAACTGCTTTTTGTTTGCTTTCTTAATATCTTTTTATTTTTTTAACAAATCTTTCTCAACATTTCCAGTGTGGGGGGTCCGTAACAAACTTTTTGTTTGGAAAATATCATCCAAATCCATCCTGTAAGTAAACAGTTATTAGCAATGGAATTTTCGGGTTTGGGTATGCCTCATAGGTATTACCTTAACTATGGGGCAGTGACTGCTGCCCTAAAATATCTATATATATATTCAATGAAAACACTTTGTTAAAGGGACTTTATGGTTACAAGTAAAACCGAAAAAGCCTAGAAATTCGCCAGCAATGGTAATATGAGCAACCATAACTCACACCACCACCGAGCCCTGTTAAGACTAACACCCAGGACATCAAAGATGACATCACAAATGTCATTGATGACATCACATATCTGGGCCACTTGTTTTTGTTAGTAGAGAAAAGAAAGAGGATCCAAAGGTAGGAGCCCTCCCGCCCCCTGCACACTATCAGTATTCTATCAACTGATGGTTAAATGAAAATCTTTTTAGAGTTTAACGGTCAATAATCTTTTGGTAAAGTAAATATAAGAACAAATAATGTTTTAGGCATTGAAATATAACAGTTTAATCAGTACAAGAAATTGTGTTGCCATAGGGTCATTCGATTCAGAAAACAAATTCAATATGAAGTAGTAGATGCTGTAGACATGAGCATCAATCATGTATGCAACCAGTTCAAAATGGGAAGTCGGACGCGTTTCGGGATCAACATCCCTTCTTCTTGAGACAAAAGGTATGAACTGAAAAACAGTGAAATAAATAAGAAATATGTCAAGCTACTGAAAAATAGATGGACATGAGTTTTTTGTTCAAGGACAATGAATTCAAGTCAAAGCATTAGTTGCAGACCACTGTTTTTGTTCACTGACATATATAGGCCAGGTGGTCTTGTTCACTAACAGTCAGAATATTAAAATTGAAAAAGGTGCTATATATCTAGATGTTAACCTCATCATATGTTCTATAAGTACTTTCGTTAGGGTTTGGTCTCAGCTCATGGTGCACATACATGGGGAAATGAGCAGGACTCAAACACACAATTCATTTGTATACATGAAGATAAACTTTAATGTAATTTACATTTTCTGATGATGCTGTTTCTTTCATCCTTACTTTAGTTTCCCTGTATGTGCCTCTGATTTGTATGCGTTGTGGTTATTCATATGTATTGTTTGTACCAGCACAAGTTTTGTAAGTCTTGAATTGTTAGCTAGTTACTACCTGTTTAACATTACTCAAAACTCTGCTAATGTAGCATTCATTATTGTACTATCCAAAATTACAAGATTATAAATAGTGTGCTTCTAGGGTGCATGCTGCAATCATTGACTTTGTTTATATATGATAAGGTTTCTGTATTAATAACAACACTCCAATACAATGATTTTAGATGAGTGCATTCGTTAATAGATTAAGTACTTCAGATTAGGGCTCCCAATGACTCCTGACATCTTGTTACCAACAATATAAACACAATTCCTTGTAGGGACTTTCCATCAGTGATGTCATCAATGACATTTGTGATGTCATCTTTGATGTCCTGGGTGTTAGTCTTAGCAGTGCACGGTGGTGGTGCGAGTTATGGTTGCTCATATTACCATAACTGGAGAATTTTGGGGTTTTTCGGTTTTAATTGTAACCATAACGTCAACTTTAACAAAGTTTTTTCATTGAATTTCATAGGTTTTTATTAGTCCAACTTAACCATAACGTCCCATTAACAAAGTTTATTCAGTGAATTTGAAAGGTTTTTATTAGTGCAAATTAACTATAACGTCGCCTTAACAAAGTTTTTTCATTGAATCTATTTTATATTTCTCCGTAAAGTACATAGACGCAATAAGATCTTCCAACATTTCCATTTGCATTTTGTGTTATGCTAATGGAAATATTGTGGCGTTTATGCCCCATTTCAGGGCCTGTACGGGTGGATACCGGCCTAGCAGCCCAAGTTATCACCCAAGCAAAGCGAGGTGGATAAAAAATTCTCCGGACCTTCATCCGCCCAAGTCAGCGCCTACAATGGGGGATGAAGGCCATTAGTACCCTAGGTTCCCAATGCATCATCCCGGTGTAGGAAGGAAAATCCTTTTCCAAGATGGCCACCATGCAAAGGGAAGGCGAGGTACTTATGCACCATGTGACAACTAAGAATGAACACAAATGAGAAACAATGTAAAAGCAGAGAAAACAACATGCAATGTTGGTATCCACTATGTGACTGAGAGGTTAGTGCTATGCAGTCTGTTAAGCTCGCAACGGGAGGCCGATCCAGAATTTTTCTGAAGAATTCGAATAACACATAGACAGCATTTTAACATAACAGTAGCCTAGAATTGGGAGTTAGTGGAACCTGTGCTAACACTAACATGGACTCCATGCATTTCGGTGCTGGACAGCCCATGTGCCATGGGACAAATACAAGAACACACTGGTTGTTTTTGCATCTGCTCACCAATAACAAATTAATCATTCCACTACTTATGCACCGTGTGGCAACTAAGAATGAACAGAAATGAGAAACAATGCAAACACAGAGAAAACAACATGCAATGTTGGCGTGAACTATGTGATTGAGAGGTTAGTGCTATGCAGTGTGTTAAGCTCACAATGGGAAGCTGATGCGGAAGTTGACTGAAGAAATCAAATAAAACATAGACAGCATTTTAATGTAACATTAGCCTAGAATTGTCCGTTAGTGGAACCTGTGCTAACACTGACGTGGACTCCATGCATTTCGGTGCTGGACAGCCCACGTGCCATGGGACAAATACAAGTACACACCGGTTGTTTTTGAGTCTGCTCACCAATTACAAATTCATCTACTGTAAAGCTTACATAATAATTGCCATTTCCATTATCTTGGCGTAACGCAGAGTGTCTCTTCAGATCAACGATTTTTCATCAAATGAAATGAAACGTTACTTTGTCCAGTTTTAGAATGCTGACCCTCATCATGTTTGACGTTTTTACATACCTCATTCCATTCCTTTTTATTCCTTACGAATACTCCCTTTATTTCCAAGGACAGAAAACAATACAGACTTATGCGTAGCTTGCTTTCATAAATGGAAGCAACAAATTCCCTCGGCAGGATACGAGGGAGTAGACAGCTCAATGCATTGACCTTCAGGCCTACGCCAGCGATTCCCCGGTGGACCGCTGTAGTATTAGGAATATGTATTAAAAACAAACAAATTGTTTGCTTGCATTCAGCAATGCCGCAGGAAATTTCCAGAGATTTACTGATTTTATGAAAACACTTGGAATTCATAATCCACCTGTCAGCTGAGCACGGCTCTAGTTTCCTGCTAGCGTGCGCGGCACACAGCGACAACCAACAGCCCCCACATTTGCAAATGCTGCACGCAATGAACAGTGACTGCCCCCCACCTTTTTCCTGCAGCGACTACCTATTTGTCACAGCTGGTCCACCGCGAAGTGTTATAATTCAAACAGTGTATTGGTTTTGCTTCCACTCATAAGGTCTTTGAAGAGCAGTACCCCTTTACTCCACCTGTACTCCCCACCCCTGCAATCATTTGGAAATGGAATGTGTTTCATATAATGCTTTACAGGGCGGCAGAGTTATCTGTATGCTAAATCTCTATGAACACTTTATTCTTCTCAATGTCACTCTCCTACTCTCATTCCATTATGGATGTGTACAATAATAATTATTATTGTTATATTTTGTATTTAGGGGACCTTGCGCCTGTAGACCCTACCCTTGCACCACCTCATCACCTCCCATATACCTAATATCACAGTCTTACGTGGTGAAAAACACCTTTTTTTTGCATCTTGCAGCCATAACCCATCCCATCTCATCCTCATTACCCCTCGCCTCCGCAGAGATTATTTGATAAATTTGACAAGTGCAATGTTGTGTTTCTAAATATGTTTTTACTGTATTGTCTGCAAATACAAGATGGCGGGCATTTCCAAAAATCTGACGCACTTTGCGCTTTTCACCATCTAATCACCGGGCACGTCCAACACCACGTTGCCCTCTAAGCCAATCTGAGTCCCATAGACTGAATGGTGAAAAAACTTTGCTCATGCCTACAGCCCAAACCGCTGGATGGAATTTCACCAAATATGCGACAGGAGCAGCGGCTTGGTCCCGAAAGCGTGCTTTTGTAAATTTGTTGAAAATCTGTCCAGTAGTTTTTTAAAAAATGACCAAAAAGTAGGCCCAAAAAAATTAGTGATATCTATGTTCGGTTCGCGGACACACTTCCCTGTTCGCTCCGCAGACAGTGTCCTGATTGGCTAAGCGACTTGTGTCATGTACGCGGACATGCGGCGTGTTCGCTGATTGGATGGTGGAGAGCGTGGCGTGCGTCAGATTTTTGTAAACGCCCACCATCTTGTATCCGCGGACGTCCGCAGACAGCGCGGTGACAAATGGTGGGGAAATACAATTTTGGCAAGTGTGTTGGCCCGTAAGACTGTTTGGGGAGGGTGGGGGAGTAAGAGATGGTTCAAATATTGTATATATTTAGGCGGTAGGCACCGCTGTTGTGTTCATTGTGTCCGCGGACAGCTGCACTGTCCTTGATGTCCACAATCGACCCAGATGGGGATGTCCTAAGGACACTATACCTGTTCGTACTGTTCGCAGGCAAGTTGAAACTGTTCTTAGAACAAACACGGTGTCCGGGGTGTCCGCAATTAAATAAAAATGGAGGTGTCCTAAGGACACTATACCTGTCAGTACTGTTCGTAGGCTAGGTGACCCTTTTTTACGAACACACATGGTGTCCGGGATGTCCGTAATTAAATGAAAATGGAGGTGTCCTAAGGACACTATCTTTGTCCGTACTGTTCGCAGGCAAGTTGAAACTGTTCTAAGAACACACATGGTGTCCGGGATGTCCGTAAAAAAAATAAAATATGGAGGTGTCCTAAGGACACTGTACCTGTCCGTACTGTTTGCAGGCAAGTTGAAACTATTCTAAGAACACGCATGGTTTCCGCGGACATTAAAGGGGCTATATGACATGGTTAAAAGGTTTAATTCTATGGGTGTGATCTATGGGTGTGATATGCTGTGATGGTTGTGGCCAGGGCCTAGAGTCTTGGGTGGACTCTTGGCCCTGGCCACAACAACCGCAGCATATTACACCCATAGATCACACCCATAGAATCAAACATGGGTATGATCTATGGGTGTGATATGCTGGGGTGGTTGTGGCAAGGCCTAGAGTCTTGGGTGCATTTGGTGGTTGTGGTGAGGGCCTAGAGTCTTGGGTGCATGTGGTGGTTGTGGTCAGGGCCTAGAGTCTTGGGTGTATGTGGTGGTTGTGGACAGGGCCTACGCAAGACGAAAGTTATAAGTACCGAAGTTATAAGCTTTCATGGGTGTGATATGCTGCGGTGGTTGTGGCCAGGTCCTAGAGTCTTGGGTGCATGGGCCATGCATTCAAGACTGAAGTTATATGCACTGTTTGTTTCAGTTGATGTGTTATGGAGCAGTATTTATGAGTTGTACTTATTGTAATATACTTACTGTTTGGTTTGGTAACTGCAGTACATATATTCTTTGTCAATTTCTGTGATAAAAGAAAAGATCATGTTAGTATTGATAGTTTGTAAGGACTTATAGCACTGAATAATAGACATTGTTTATTCATTTTGACCCTCATATTTAGTAAATTACAAACCAGTGTACTGTACTATTTGCTCAGTTTCTGTGTTTGTTTTTCAAATCATTGGGTCTGTGGTAAAAAAAAATCCATATCGTATTAAAAAAAAACTTTTTTTGTTATGCTACAGTCTGTTTGTTTGTTTTCAGAGTTCACTTGTTTCTGGCTAATGTTCTATCTGCTGGTGTGTTACATAATTTTGGAGCAGTTAGATACCCGTTGGCATATTGTAACTGTTTATTCTTTGCTATAATTTAGTAGTATTGTTTTATCTGTTTGGTTGTTGAAAATCTTGGGGCAGTTAGATAACTGTTGGCGTATTCTAACTGTTTGTTTCTTTTTATAACTTAGTGGTATTTATTTATCTGTTTGGTTGTTATAAAATCTTGGGGCCGTTAGATACCTGTTGGCGTATTCTAACAGTTTATAGTTTTTTAATTGAAGTTTTGTTAATGTTTAAGTACAGATTAGTTATAGCATTTTGGTTTTAAGAAGATTAAAGAAGTGTTTTTAAGATTTGCTGGCAATCTCTGCTTTAGAATAATGGTGTTTGTTTTCAGAGTTAACTTGTTGTTTCTGGCTAATGTTCTATCTGTTGGTTTGTTACATATTTTTGCAGCAGTTAGATACCTGTTGGCATATTGTAACTGTTTATTTTTTGTTATAATTTAGTGGTATTGTTTTATCTGTTTGGTTGTTGATAATTTTGGGGCAGTTAGATACCTGTTGGCATATTGTAACTGTTTGTTTCCTGTTATAATTTAGTGGTATTTACTTATCTGTTTGGTTGTTATAGAATCTTGGGACAGTTAGATACCTGTTGGCGTATTCTAACAGTTTATAGTTATTTAATTGAAGTTTTGTTAATGTTTAAGTACAGATTAGTTATAAAATTTTGGTTTTAAGAAGATTAAAGAAGTGTTTGTAAGATTTGCTGGTAATATTTGCTTTAGAGTAATGGTACTCTAGATTATACCTATTGTTGTGAAGATTTTCTTACCAAGTGATACTTGACCATGTGTGAATCCAGTCAGTTTGCAGTTGTTCTGGTACCATCTGCATTGTAACATAGAAGCATTAGTATTATGTATTTACTATGTGTTTGTAATAGTATGGTGTGGTGGAGCAATTATCTGAATTGCAGGTAGTACATAATTTACCATGGTTTGCATTTTGTACAAGTTGCTGAAATGGAACAGATTCACAATTAAGTATGGATACATACACAAAGCGTTAATTAGGGATTTGTTCCTGTGTCACATTGTTACAGAGAGTGCATGTATGTTTCTACATGTATGAAATCTGCAAGATTTCATTTATAGGTATGTTTTTGTTTTCCAGTACTTGTAGTAAGTACATTAGAAATTCGTGTGGATCTTCTTGTGAGTTTATAGTGAATTTCACCATTCCAACACAGTAGTCTAATTCTTGTCTTATTACATGAACACTATACGTGTTGTCAGGATTGTTTGTTGCGTTTCGATGAAGTACTAACATTTGCAAACACAATTGGTCTGTACTGTGTAAGTAAATGTTCTCAACAATTGTTGGTAATTGAAATAGAATTTTCATTGCTACATGTGCATAGCAACTTACACCAGTTACATTTGAAAATTTGAATGGACCAGATAGGTCTGTGTCCAAGTCATTTTTTCTGAGTGTTTGTTGCTTCTTTGAAGAAGTACCTGAGTTACTTTGAGTAATAGGTTCTTCTTTGGTTGTGGTAATTGATGAAGTATTTGTTTCTTTTTGTCTCTTTGGAGGATTTTCAGTGAGATCCTGTTGCATTTCTGTTTGAATTATTTTTCTTTTACAACATTTTATTTTTTGTGGAACAGGATATGTTTTTAGATGGGGGTGTATAGAGAACGTAGTCTATTGTATTCTAAAATGCAAGGAATATCAGCCTTTACTTTATTTGCATCTAAGTTGATTAGAAATAAACCAGCAAGTTTACATAAGCGTGATAGTGCTACGTAGCTCATGCCTTCTTTAAAGACTGTGTTACCAATATCTATCAATGCTTTGTCTAGGGTAAGACCTTGGGATTTATGAATGGTGACTGTGTATGCTAGAGTTAGAGAAAATTGTTCTCTGCGTACATAAATGTCTTTGAAGAGAATGAAGCGAGCTGTTGAGCGGCCTATCCTTTTTATTTCTGAAAGTTTGTCAAAGAGAATATTGACAGACTCAATGTTATTGTCACGTGGGTATGTTTGAAGGCCGCGTTAAGAGCACCAGGGACCATGGGTTGCCGCGCCCTCCATCTTTGTTATTGGTGCACTAGCAGCCAGTCGGTGGAAACTTCTAAAAAGGCCTGTGCTCGTGGTGCCTATTGTGTGTATACAGAGAGAATTGTTACTATAACAATTCTCTCTATGTTTGAAAGCCAACAACTGTACCCAGTGCTCTTTAACTAGTCCTTGCTCCACGTCAAGGTTACGTTACTCTACAGTTTAAGGATCATTTTTATATTTTTTCTAAATCAGCTGTTTTGGAGATAGAATTTTCTAAGGTATTTAGTCTTGTTGTGGCTTGGTCACACATGGGTAGTGTCATACCATTGTTTTGGTGTTCTAATGGTAGGAGTAGTAATCGATGTAAAGTTACACCCGATATGTTGTAGGCAACTAAACCTGTGGGGGCAGTTACAACAGCTGACAGTTTGTTGTTTGTCAATTGTTGAAGGAACTTGCTGATGATTTTGATTAAGAATGTTTTGCCAGAACCAGCTTCACCGCTGACGTATAATAGTATAGGTTTGTAATTTTGGCAGGTACATTCTTTATTTTCATGTTGTACAGCATGTGCAATTTCATTTGTTACTTCTTGAAAAATGCTACACTGCTCATTGTTTAGTTTTGATTTTAGTGTACTTAAGTCTTTTGTATCTTCATACTGACACATGGCGTTTTCTACTTCTGTCATAGCTAATTCTGCCTCGTTTGCTATTAGTGGCGGTCCCAGTGGTTCTTGGTTTCCTGTTACAGAAGGTTGACCACTGTCAGGAGTGTCCTTATCTAGTTGAGCCTGGAGTTCTTCTTCGTGTTGCTGTTCATTGTGCAACATTGTTTTGTACTGTGTAAAATTTACATCGGTGATAGTGCTTTCATTTGCTTTGAAAGCGTCTTCATAGGAGTCATAGTTATATAGTATTTCTTCTTCTTTTCTCCATGGTTTAAAGAGTTGTAGCAGGGACGTGTAATATAGTTCTTTATGTTGAGGAGTTTTTAATGACAATTTGATATGATTAATTAAGCTTGGTTCGGTAAGTTTTACTAAGCTGCCTTCACAATTTGTCACTCTGTATCTACCTTATTTGGGCTATGTGGTATAGGCACATGGTTTCCAAAGTGGTACTTCTGTTTGGGTAGTATGTGTCCATTAAATTGTTTTTCAAAATGTCTTGGTTGTTTGGATCATTTTTGGCTATTGTTTCTATGTTGTCGTATGATTTGAGAACTCTTTTTCTAGATTTAGCAGGACCAAGACTTAGCCTTACTATATTTTCAGATTTTCCATACAAAGCAGTACCGTTAAACGATCTGCAGCTTCATAGCAGCCACATTCTCTATGGAAGCGCATTTTTATGCCCAAGCTGTACAATTTCTGAGACAGTGTTTTGTCTGATGAAAGGTCATTCCAGAGGTCTTCAAGCTCTGGTTTTTCTGCTTTTGTTAAGTAAACTGTAACATATTGTGTAACTGCAGTGGAATTGTCTGCAATGTGCTGCACATCTATGCATTCCACAATAGGGCAATGACAGCATTGTAATCATTGATATGTTTTGCTTCTTCTATTCTTTTTTTGTAATATGTATTTTTAGGTGATTTACCTTTAACACTATGTCTAACTGAAGACATGAAGTTGTTCACTTCACCTGTTTCTGTAACTGGTCTAGGGAAACCAAAACGGCATTTGGTGTACTATTTCCCTTTGTTTTTGTATTTGCGACGACAATATTTGCCACATTTGTGTCTTTGAAATTGTACAATTTGTGCATGAAGATCACTATTTGTTGCTTCTGATGGAATTTCAAAAGTGACATATTTTTCGATAAACTGTAGCACAGTGGAATCACTGTCTTGAGCAAATTTAGGAGCATCTTTAGTCCATAAAAGCATGTGGATATGTGGTGCTCCTCCTGCTTGGTATCCTTTTCTCCAAAAGAAGTGTTGCACTTCTCCGAGGGGAGGAACAGTTTTATTACAAATAAAGTGTAGCATAGCAATAAAGCAGTGATGGAAATATCTTGAAACATTAACAGGATCTAGAGAGCAAAGTTCTCCAGGTGTTAGTATATCTATGTTTGATTTGTTTTTGTTTGATATGCGTAGGAAATCATGTAGATCTTCCCATTCATATTCTGCACAACTTAATGTAACAAACCAAGTGGGTGGGCCAAGGTTTCTTATCATGCAACGTACATCTCTGTGACGTCGGAACCAGTACTCTTTCATACCACGCATGTTTACTAACAGATTTGTAATACTTGATTGTAAAACTTCATCTTTTTCTTGCACTTTTTGTAGTAATTGCGTAGCTGACATATTTTGAAAGTGGGTTCCTGATTTTAATGTGTGTGCAACTCCGTAACATAGAGTTGCTAGTTCACTTTCAAAGAGTAGGTGGAATATGTATTCCACAATTTGTCTAAATCTGGGATCTTCAGAATACATTCGTAATGAGCGGTATGCTGTTATCTGAGTGGGTCTATCATCGTACCTTCCTCCTTTGCCAGTAGGAAAGAGTAAAGAAAAGCACGTGCTTCTATACTTTTTTCCCATATGCTGATTGGTGATCCTTTTGTTTGTCGCATTTGGTACGTTTCTAGTGCATCATCTATGGTGTCTTTAGAGTGTAATGGATGAATTGTATAATGGTCTAAAATATTGGATATTGTAGCAGGATCTAGAAGTTCAAATTGACCAGTTTCTGGTGACTCTTGTATTATTTCAGTTGTTTCTCTTAAGTTTTCTTCAATATTTATTTCTTTGTAGTATTCATTATTGTCTTTTAGATATTGCAAGGCTAGTCTAACTTTATGTAAATCTACCAGTTGTTGACAATTTCTTTTGTCTTTTGTAGGTAAGACAACTAAAGATTGTTCTATTGGACGTTGCACTCCCAGAGTGTGTACATTTTCTTTTAGATCTAATGGTAAATATACTACTTTGCTGCGAATGCCTTTCACCAATTCAGTGGGAAGTAATTTTGCTGTTTTTGGTTGAAGGCGTATTATTGCTTGGAATGGGTGTACTGTTGGAATGTTGATGCTCTCATATAAATTGAGTGGTTGAAGGGGTTTTGGTAGAGAGAATAATTCCAAATTATTTGTGATAGCACGTGAAGGAGTTTTATTGTTGTCAAGTTTTGTAGTGCAGTAACTGCAAAATGTTAAGGGGTCAGTTATTTCATATTTGTTTTCTGCTATAAGGTAGAGAGCTAATTCAAACCATTTGGAATCTTCATTGTCTTCCATTTTGTATGTTATGTCTATAGTTTTTGTATTACTTTTATAAAAAGTTCTGCGGCAACAAACACACACATGGTTTGGTATTTCAGCGGATGTACTTTTGAATTTTAGTATTTCTTTTTGTATGTGTGTAGTAGAAGGTTGCCATGTGCAGAATTGTTGCTAGTCTGTTGTAAAGCTATTGCATTTTGTAAGTGGTTTTCCTCTGGATATGGTTGATTTCTTCGAGTAGGTCTTTGGCGGTACCATGTAGAAGATTGTTATTTAAATTGGCTAGTGCTAAAGCAGGACTTTTAGCATAGTACAGTTTATAGACTAGATTTCTTATAGTTGAATGATGTGTTGATTTCATTTTGATATGATGGAAGCTGCTTTTGCAAATAGGTCCTGAAATGCAGGCCAATGAATGTCCTTGCAGTCCTGTGTATTTGCGCACTGGACAGGTATCCATATTTTGCAGCAGTTTTATTTTGATTTTGTCTTTGCCTTTCACATATTGATTGAGGAACTGGCGTAATGATTTGAAAGATTGTTTGGCAATGTTACACATTGACGTGCATGACCATTTGTATACTGGACGTTCTGGTTCAGTCAAATGGAGAATTGATTGTGAGTTCTTTGGGGATATTTTTGTAAGCAGTATTTCTTGTTCCATTATGGTATTATTAAGTTTTTCATAACCACGTCCACTGCTATGGATGGCAATTGTGTTTGTTTGATGTTGTTTGTATGCTTCTTCATTGAAATATGCTTCTGTGCTTGTGGTGTGACTCCATTCACCTCCACAGATATTTAAGAAGTTATTTTTGTTGACATTCCATTTATTGAGAAGCTTTTTTTTGTAATTTAATACTTAGTTTTGTTAGTGGTTTCATTCTGTTTAACACTGAAATAAATAACTTTCTTTTGAGAAGGATTGCACTTTCTATCAAAGCTTCTAAGATTAATTTTCTACTGTAGTTTTTAAGGGTTGTGCATGATTTGTCTCCTGATTTTATAAGATTCTGAAGGACTTGTGGTGAAAATTTTTGCTAATATACTTTTTTTGGTATGTTTACTTCTTGCTATATCAAGATTTATAGGAGCAGTTTTAGCAGTAGTGGTCCCTGCATTTCTGTTAATCATTGTCTGTTTTCTTTTACATTTTGATAGAGGAGGCAACGTTTCTGTACTGGAAGATTGTTTAGTTTTGCTAAATGACTGTATTAGCTGTTTTGTTTGAACTTTTTGTACAAACTCTGCTAGAGATGGATGCTTATTTTGGACATTTGTATTTTCATTTGCTCTATTTCTGCATTGGTTTCTACGGACTTGCTTTCTGGTAGGCATTCTGTGTGGTCTGTTGAAACAAAAAAATAGAAGGCATGGGTTGGGCTGTTGTGCAATGTATGTCTGCTGTATGCATGAGTGTTTGAGTATGATTGTAAAGATATATCTGCTGGTGTGTGATTGTGCATTGGGCAGCTACAATTAGTTGGGAAGGCTACTCTTCTATTTGTGTGTTACTATACTGTGGTTCAGATGACAGTAACAAGTGAGCTATTGGTTAGGAAAAGCACTAATAGTACATCAAATGGTATAAAATTAAAACTATTCTTTGTTTTGTAATACTAATATTCTAGGGGCTGAATTATGTTATTTGTGCTCTGAAAAAACGTGGATTTGTGTGCCATTCTGCGTGCTAATCCCTGTTTAATAAATGGTGATTTGTGGGTAGAATGGTACAAAAATCTTCGTTTTTTTGGTGCACAAATTACATGAATCACCCGCACAGTGTATTTGAGTAATATATTTTAATAACAAGATTCAAAATATAACATGTAAAATTATAACAGTAACAGTAGAAACAATTTAAAATTGAGAATCAGACCAAGAAAACAGTAAGTAGACCAATTAAAGTGAAGGGAAGAAGGTGAGTAGTGCAGTAGAAGTGAGAGGGAAGGGTGGGGAAGAGGAGGAGGAGGGAAACGGATGGGGTTAAAGGTGAGAATGGGGGAGAGGGAAGGGGAGGGAGATGATTAAGGAGATAAGGCAAGGGGAGAGGGGGCAAGAAGGTGGGAGGGGATTCATGTTGGGGAATGGAGAAGGAAAGATTTGAGGAAAGTGTAGAATAAGGAAAAGGTAGAAATAGAGCGGAGTGAGAGAGGTAAGGAGTTCCAGTGCAGAGGGGCTAGGAGTTGAAAGGAGCGGAAATGGGGTGTGTTACAAGGCAAAGGAGGAACCGTGAGAAGAAAGTGGTCAGCAGAGTGAAGGGAGTGGGAGGGAGTGTAGAAAGAGAGGAGCGATAAGGGGGAGAAAGATTGTGGAGAGATTTAAAGGCTAGGCAGAGAAAGTAAGGTAGTGTTGTACTTACTCTTTTTTGTGGAATGAGCAGGTTTCTTTGTAGTTGGTGTTTGTAGTTCAGATGTTGCTGTTTGCCAGGAGAGTGGTCTTCACTGCAATTGTAAAAGAAAGAAGTTAGTAATTTTGTGTGTTTATAGCAGTGATGTTAATTGAGAGATTCATTTTTATGTTTTTGTAGTAGTATTCTTGTTTGATATCTGAACATAGTGAATGCATGCAGTTTCATTTGACTATGTGCAGCCTTTATATTTCATTTACAATATGTTAGTTCAACATGCTTTGCAAATGAGTAGAATATTAAGTGTATCAAACTCACTTGGTTTTTTAAAGCTATGTTATAGGATGTTAGGAGAAAGAAGAAATAATGATATATTTATTTTGCAATTTTTATGGGGTAAATGGCAGAAACTGTATAGAAAAGCATGGAATGTATGCATTTGTGAAGATGTGGGTAATAAAGCAGAAGGATGTGATTTACAGGTATTGGTGTTATTGCAGCTGGGAGCTTTTCAATTATAGTGTCTATGTGTGTGAGTGTATGAAGATGCATGACCTTTTACTGGCTGTGTATAATTTTATAATACACTACTAAGTGTTTTTCCACAATTATATTGTTATTTCTCCCATCTTCTAATATTATAATTTTTTAGATAGGTGTGTGTGTAAAAAAAAATAGATTTGGACAGGTTTGGAAGTGACAGTTAATTATATCAGATGGGACAGTAAATTAATTTCATAGGTTATACAATTTAAGTGGCAATTACTCTGTTTATATGCATTTATAAGAGTTGTACATGTACTGTGCAGAAAATATGCATACCTGTAGTTTGTATTCATGCATGTGGATATGCATGCAGCTGCAAGTAGAAATATTGGAGACTTGTAGAGCAGTTTTTGTAGTAGGTGCTTTCCAATGATATGAGACTTGTACTCAGAATGATCAACAGTACATTTGAAGTGCTGAACTCTGATGATGGAGTTAGATGTAGAGGCCGTGGATGTGATTGGTGGATGGTTGTGTGACTGGTTAGCTGTATCCAATGAGGGAATGCACAGAGAGTGAAGTGGAAATGGTAGAAGGGCTGTCCAAGTTACGATATGTCCGCGGACATGGCGGTAGTCCACGGACATCGCGTATTACATACAGGGATTTTGGGGTGGAGAGGCATGTAAATGAGAGTGAGCAGAGCAATTGATTGGTTAGTAAAATTTAGTGGGTGTGTTGTGTAAGGAGAGAGTTTGTCAGAAAGTATTTTTCCTGAGAGAAGATCAGTTAGCTATGGCTGTGTGTTTCAGAAAACAGATTGTGTGGATTTTGGGAGACTCATGGATACATTGGTTGGAGGTGCATGCACAACACTGTGGAGTAGCTGCAGATCTTGGATTCCCTCATGTGGAAGTGCACTGGCATGGAGTGCGTGGAATGAAGTGGCTAGACTTGCTACCTCTCTGTGCTAGTTTGGAGACAGAGATTCATCCAGACATAATTATAATTAATTTGCGGATGGAACAGTTTGGGACATGTGTCAGGAATTTCTTTGCAATTTGCGATGAAAGAAGGACTTGGGAAGGTCATGGACATGTTTCCAAATTCCCAAGTAATATTTTCTCATATTGTGCAGAGACAAATGTGGCTGCGTTCTTCTTCATTTGGTCCACAAATGGAGAAAGCGAGGCGCAATGTCAATAAGGCTGTTTGTGCCTTTCTAAGAGATGTTGGCATGTCATCTTTTCACAATGAAAATATGTTTCGTAGCACATACATTTTTTGTAGAGATGGAGTCCATCTTATTTATGCTGGTAATCAGATTTTTCTGAGAAATGTAAAAAATGCATTGCGTCCTTTTGTGGAATTACAACCATCTTTTTTGCAGTAGGTGTTGACTATTTCATGTTTTTCAAATATAAAAAATACCACCAAAAGGCTCTTTTCAGAGCCACCACTTCCTCCCAGAGAAAAGTGCAATGATTTTGACAGGAAAGCACCCCAAATTTTTTGATGTTCGTGTACTGTCCGCAGACTTCTAAAAAAAATAGCACAGGGCCCTGCTCCATGTATTAGTCACTTTTATGTTTAGACTATGAAGGGCGGCTCTGAAAAGATCCTTTTTTTGGGATTTTTGTTGTTTTATATTTTTTTGGGTTGTTTACACACGACACACTAGGAGAGGGGAAAGGAGGGTAAGGGGGGACACCAAGTCTCGAAAGCACTTCGAAGTCTCTCCCCCCTGCAGAGTACTGCATTGCAGTACATACACAAAACTGTGACCCTCAAAAGGTAAGGGTCATCAGCATTGTGAATGGCCTGTGAGGCAGCTGGAGGGATGCGCTCTCCCACAGGAGTGTCTCTTGTGGTGAAAGGAGCGGAAATGGAGGATGAAGTAGAGGAACTCAACCTAGTAAGCTCCTCGCAAGGTACAACCTTGCGAACGGCCCCACCGTAGCACGACCTTAGGTGTCGCTTCATAGTAGTCGTACCAAAGCTGTACGAACCAAGCCTCCCGCGACTCAGCACCATTTTGCACTGGTTGCAGGTGACTTTGTTCGCACGCGCCTTGGGTACGTTACCATGAATGGTATATAACGCCACACCCAAGACTCACGGCGAGTGCTGATAGTAGGGACTTCCACTACCTCATCCTCGTCATCCTCTTCATCCTCCTCTGCATCCTCACACCTGTTCCCCTCTTCAGGCCCTTGGGGAGGTGATGGTGGTGGAGGGGGTGGGGGTGATGCTGAGGCAGATGTAGCACCAGGTGACAGTAGAGGAGCCATGGATGCCATCAGGTTTCAGAAAAATCTGGAAGATTGGCAGCCAAAGTACACCGTGTTCTGTAAGATAGCCAGAAACACAATGAGGATGAGCTCTGGGGTGTGGCCTTTTATAGGGGTGCAGGTGCGTGGTTTGCGGACACCCGCCCTGTCTGCGGACAGATCGAACATCCCAAAAAGGCTCAAAAAGTTCCAAAAAGTATGTAGAGAGTCAGGGTGATTGTCTGGGACATGTGCTATGGTGGATGTTTACTATAAAATACTGTGGATACCCTGAAAATTGCACTTTTAAAATGTTCGGGGACCCGGACAGTGTCCACAATTCAGAACACACGCTCAGCCTGGGTGCGGTCACATGAAGGTGTCGCAAACAAGTCAGCGAAGGGAATTGGTGTCCGCAGGACATCAAATGCACGGGAACGGTTGTGCACATGTGCGCGGGTGTTCTACGACAGTGTTCGGGTCCTGAAATTAATTAAAAGTGCGACACAAGTGACGCGAACAGTTATGGACAGGCGCGATGTTCGGAAAAGTTACAGGTGTGGTGCGCATGTGCATAGATGTTCTTCAGGCAGTACGGACAGGTATAGTGTCCTTAGAACACCCCATTTTACATATATGCGGACACCCCGGACACCGATTGTATTCTTAGAACAGTTCCCATTTGCCTGCGAACAATATGGACAGGTATAGTGTCCTTAGGACACCTCCATTTTGGTTAATTGCTGACATCCCAGACACAGCTTGTGTTCTACGAACGGTTCTATTTTACTTGCGAACAGTACGGACAGGTATAGTGTCCTTAGGACACCTCCATTTTGGTTAATTGCGGACATCCCGGACACTGAGGGAGTTCTAAGAACGGTTCCATTTTGCTTGCAAACAGTACAGACAGGTATAGTGTCCTTAGGACACCTCCATTTTGGTTTTTACGGACATCTCGGACACCGATTGTGTTCTTAGAACAGTTTCAACTTGCCTGTGAACAGTACGGACAGGTATAGTGTCCTTAGGGCACCTCCATTTTGGGTTTTACGGATATCCCAGACACCAAGTGTGTTCTTAGAACAGTTTCAACTTTCCTGCGAACAGTACGGACAGGTATAGTGTCCTTAGGATACCTCCATTTTGGGTTTTACAGACATCCCGGACACATAGTGTGTTCTTAGAACAGTTTCAACTTGCCTGCGAACAGTACGGACAGGTATAGTGTCCTTAGAGCACCTCCATTTTGGGTTTTACGGACATCCCGGACACGGAGTGTGTTCTTAGAACAGTAGAACAGTTTCAACTTGCCTGCAAACAGTACGGACAGGTATAGTGTCCTTAGGACACCTCCATTTTGGGTTTTACGGGCACTCCAAATCACTGGGCATTTCTGTGAAAAAAAGAATCTTACTTTTATTGTATGTAATACAGAAATTTTATAAATATATAAGAAAAATGAAGTACACTTACTAGCTTCTGGTAAATTGTGTTCTTACTGGTCTGTAGATCTGCTGTTGCTCCTAGTTGTGCAGTTTCTGTGAGGTAATTATGTTAAAGGCTATCTTTTTTTATTTTAGTATATTCCATTTAGTACATATGGTTTTTATATGGATGGTTGATGTGTTAGATATATAGGTTCTATTTCATATTTATTACTACATGTACAGCCTGTTTCATGGAATTATTAGCGCCGAAAATGCAAATTTGTGCTCCTTTCTGCCCGAAAATCCCTGTTTGAAGTATAGGGATTTTCAGGCAGAAAGGAGCACAAATCTGCGTTTTCGGCACAAATAATTCCATGAATCAGGCAGTTAATGTGTTTGTGTGCTGGTTTTTGAACTTGTGTACAGTTCATATGGCACAATATAACAATTTAAGATACCCCTGGGTTTTTGGGTAGTGTTGCTGTTGTCCGCGTCCATCCGCGGACATACGCATAGTCCGCAGACATCAGAAACACTAGCTAGGGGTTCAATATGTTCTATGTTACATATATATAAAGTCAGGGATATTATGGTTAAGTTGTGCTACTAAAAACCTATGAAATTCAGTAAAAAAAGTTGTTGAAGTGACCTTATGGTTAAGTTGCGCTACTAAAAACCTATGAAATTCAGTAAAAAAACTTTGTTAAATGGACGTTATGGTTCCAAGTAAAACTGAAAACCCCCTGAAATTCGTAAGTTATGGTAAGCTAAGCAACCATAACTCGCACCACCACTGTGCACTGCTAAAACTAACACCCAGGACATCAAAGATGACATCACAAAAAACTTTTGTGAAGCATGAGACCAAGTGGAATACTAGGTCACACAGCCGCTCTCTATAGAAGCCAGTCTGGGTATATGGTTAGTTAAGATTACTAAGAGTTCAATTTTCAAGTAAAAAAGAGATGTCGTTGGTTGACAAACGACAAAACCATTGAGGTCCGGTTGTTTTTTCAAAACAATTTTATCAAAAATAATAGTCTCAAGAATGAGAAGTCACTAATATTCTCTTAGTGAGGAAGAATTTGCCACAATTGATTCATCCATCAGACCAGAATTGCCAATGCATTTCGGAAATAGATTTCCTTCGTCAGGGCCAGTCTAAAGATAATACATACAAGTTCACACGATAGAGAAAAAACTGTTCAAATTTGAATAAAGCAACATATAAGTGTCATACATTATTGTAACAAAATTAGGAACATACCATTCAGTTGTAGTTTCAGAAGTGGATGAATAAGGTGAGAGCATGGGAAAAAAAGAGAAAAATGATAACCATCATAAGACCCTGTTTACTGTAGGTATCAGATAGTAAAGCCAAATGAGGGAAACGTTTACCTGAGATTGGTAGGTTGCATGCAGAGTGTGTGGCGGGGTTTGCTCATGGAGGCCATGTTCGGTCAAAAGCTGCCTGATAGAAATCAGCGCAGAACAACAGCCAGAAAAGTGTTGGCTGAAACCAGAAGAAATCCAAAGTTGTAAAGGGTTGAAATCCGCGTTTAAAGTAAAAAATAGAGATGTGAAACAAGATTACCGTGCGTGACACGGGAGTAGCGGAGTTCTTACATGACATTTGTGTTGTCATCTTTGATGTCCTTTGTGTTAGTCTTAACAGTGCATGGTGGTGCGTGAGTTATGGATGCTGGTTGCTTACCATAACTGGTGAATTTCTAAGGTTATTCGGGTTTACTTGTAAGCATAACGTCCCTTTAACAATGTTTTTTATTGAATTTTATAGGTTTTTAGTAGTGCAACTTAACCATAACATCCCTTTAATGAAGTTTTTCACTGAATTTCATAGGCTTTTATCGGTGCAACTTAACCATAATGTCTCTTTAACAATGTTTTTTCACGGAATGTATATATACATATAGCGAGACAGAGGCCCTCATTACAAGTCAGGCGGAAGACCATGGTGCTATTAGCACCATGGTCCATGCCGGATTCCGCCATGGTGGATGGCGGAATTACCGCCCCATTCCAAGGTGAGTGGGGCGGTAATTCCCCATTCACCATTTGCCCTTCCCCATTTTTGCCCCATAGGGCATAATGGGGATGGGGAAGGCGCTAATTACGGCACCGTAAGTTAGGTTCCGTAATTAACACCAAGGTCGCTTAGCGCCTTGGACTTTAACGCCTGCAAAAAGCAGGCGTTAAAGTGTGAATCAGGCGTTAAGGGTTTAACGGCGCCGACGCTCTTTACGGCGCCGTTAACCCCTTAACGCCTGACTTGTAATGAGGGCCAGAGAGAGAGAGAGGGAGGGGGGGAGAGAGAGTTTATATAGTATATCATTCATATAAAATGTACATACACTGTATGAGTAAGAAAATATTGACATGGGGCGTGGCTTGGCGTCGATGAGAGCGAACGCCTAGTTGCAGCACTCTGCTCCAATGACTATCTATGAATTATTTATAACTAATTAACACACCTTAATTCTGCTTTTCTGGTGCTCCGTTACGTTGATGGGGAGCAGCCCATACTCTACAGCATTCTGGTAAGGACTGCGTGTAAAGACTGGAGGGGGGTGTCTGTACTTCTGCTCTCTATATGGTAGAGGAGAGGCACAGAGGACCCCAGCCAAGATTCTCTATTCGGTAGCTATGGTCGAGCAATCAAGGCCTAGCTTCTCAGGAGGTGATGCAAGGTGGTTCTTAAATACAGTGTAGTCCCCAAGCACCCACAAAAGAATGTCCACACACTGTATCGGTTAAAACACAGTCTTTATGTAATTAAGATTCAAGGTCATGTACACTATCACGATAACTCACTTTGTACTCAGAAATCAACAATGGTAAATATATACAGTCTAAAGTGGTACCACTAACGTATCAGATCTCATTAAAGTGCATATGGTCAGAATGACACATAGATCAAAATAAAGAGGAAACTAGCAGTAGAGAGAGGAAGGAAAGCAAGATGGTTGAGCAATTGGCAGAATACTGGCCCTGTTACCTAGACACAGTTCTGTGTGGAGATCCCCCCACCTGGACAACCTGTAGAAGAAAGATACAAGCCCAGTCCATATATTGCTCACACTAGACTTTCCAATAGTTCTGCAACCCCAAAGTACCATGGCATTGTAGCGTTCCACGTCAGGGAATCGATGGCCCTTCTTGAGTGTCCTCCCTTTCAGGCAGGAGTCACGGGTCGCCGAACGTCCAACGGAGAACTGGTCGAGCTACGACGGTGAAGTGGCCGCGTCATTCCTAGCGGTGCTCGTTGACAGGGAAGCATAAACATCCTGCCAGGAAGAGGTGTGCGGGGCACCTCGGTGTCGATAGTTCTGGACTGCAAAGAGTTGAAGAACTGTGGCCCAGCAAGGGCGTCGAGCCGTCGGCGTCTCTGTGGTCTTTGGGTGGCAGGAAATCCACCGGTAGATACTCCTTGGCGCATTGACGGTCAGGCCTTCTCCAGCAGGATACAGCGGCGATGATGCGGACGAGAGCGTCCTTGGATCAATGAAGTTCTTAGGCAACGGGAGCACGACAGCTCCAGTCGGCGACAGAGGGCGTCGACAGTGGCGGACAACAGTCCGGGCGCTTCTCCTTGGAGTTCCGCAGCAATGCCTGTATCGGGTCGGCAGCCTGTCGAAGGTCTGTCTACCAGGGAGCTTAGGCAAAGATCCCCTGTGCACGATGGTCCCTCGTACCTCGGGAAGAGGGCGCCTTACCAGGTCTTGTCTGGGTCAGCTCTTGAAGCACACCAGCTTTCAGATTGCAAAGGAGAGCAACAGCAATTCTTCTCGTCCAGCAGGGTTTCAAGATCAAGCTTCAGCTACTCCAATTACTCGTCGTAGTGGACTTCAGCTTCTGAACACAATTCCTAGCAGTGAGAGGTCCCCAGATATACTGTTGATCTCCCATTCATTCAGCTGGGTCACACTCAAGCATCCAATCACGACTACGGTCATTCATGCAGGCAGGCAGCCAATCAGGCACACGGGGCATTCAGGCCATTCACTTCTCTCCAGACACTCACAACAAGTTATGTTTATTGGGACAAGTACCGAGCCATTCAACACTCCAAGCTGCATTCATACCAGTTTCGGGCAGGGCTGTCTCAATCATTGCGTCAACCACCAAATACTAGACAGCCACAACATAGAATGCATATTTGTCACACACTCCATTCACCCAGGTCCCACCCACAGGCGTACCCACAACATACGGTTGTTGAGAAGGCTCCAGCCAGTCTGGTCGGCACTTCCCCACACTACCATATATGGAACTTCCACCCAACAGCCAGTCAGGGGGAGGGGACAGAGGCAGGGCTTCCCAGGACTTCGGGAAGATTAAGGTAACAGGTGATGGAAGGCAAGAGGCCATGGGGACCATTTTGTCTCCATCCGGAATCTACCAATTCCAAATGACAGGGCCTGGCATCCCAAAATGGAGGACGCTCAGAGCACCAGGCATTTCAGCACGGAGCTGCCACCAGCCCATACCCTGCTCTGTGGGTCACACACAGGTGCCCAAAAACATACACTAGGGGCACAGGGTTGCACCCCTACCCATGGGTGCCATAAGGGTATCCCATGGGTCTGTTCACCAAACCAAAAGAGAGAGAGCTGCACCGCCAGGAGTCCCACATGAACTCATGCGCGGAAAACACGACAGAACACACTATAAAAAGCAGTAAAGGACAAGGATACAGAGGCCCTGTCCCTCCGATGCATTTCCAGCATCACACTGCGCTCCCCTCACGTCGAGTTTTGTGTACGCCCGGAAGGCCGGGCCTGAAGCCGCAGTATCCCGTGATTCTTTGGCCGATGTCTCCTGTCAGCTGATCGGCTGTGAAAGCGCAGGTAATGCGATGTACAACGGAGTACAGTTTTCTCCCTAACAAAGGTTTTTTCTTTCTTTTTTCTCCTTTTTTCTTTCTGGATGCTTTTTTCCTGCACTTCCTGCCTGAATGCTAATACCAAACTTGCATATATGGAAGTAAGAAAGATTAATCAAGTTTACTTCACATGGAGAGGGGAGAGGGAGGAAGTGGAAATTAAACATAGTGTGCCATTCATATTCTAAATCCTGTTCAACAATATGGAACTATTTTTGCGGCATATTTGAATTTTTATCAAGTGTTTGGATTGCTTCCTTGTTTATATTCTCCTCAATGTAAAAAACATATACTTGAATATAACATCTCCATTAAATGCAACTTTTCTGAAGCAAGGTCTGTCACAAACACCTCTCATGGATGATTTTGTCTGCGTCTACGGATTGATGTTAGCAGTATCATATAATTTTATTTCATAATTTTGGCATTACATTTTGCCTCACACTGGCTTTGCTCATCCCTGCAAGAACTCAATCACTAATAATAGTACTCTGTGTTGTCGTAGTTATCTATCACTACTACATGATAATATTTCAAGTACTATGCTCTGCATATAAGAATCTGATGCAAGGTGGGGAAAAGATTAGAAATTTGGAACAATGCAAAGGAAAAATCTGGTTTGTGCTGTACTATTTTGTCCCTACACTCTCACATACATATAATATGGCTACTAAAAAAGGACAAACCAAAGAACCTTGTGTGCCGTCTCCTACTACCTTAAAGAGACAGAAGAGTGAATCTCCAATGCCCAAAGAAGATATAATAGACACAGTCATGCAGATCATTTTAGCAGAAATTAGAGCCTTGAACCCCTTTGTGGAGGATACAAATGCTAAGCTGCAACTTCTTGATAATAAATGGTCTGTTTTTTAATCTTGCATGAATGAAGTTGAAAAGCAAGTTAGCAATGCAGAAGACGTTTCTAATAAAGTCATTAATTTAGAAGCGTAGGTTGCCTCCCTAGAGCAACAAACTGAAAACCTTGAAAATAGGAACAGAAGAAATAACTTGCGCGTTGTTGGCCTTCCAGAAGGAATTGAAAGAGATGATCATATTGCCTTTTTATATGTATTTCTTCCTCAAATCCTTAATCTACCGACCTCGGTACAACTCAATATCCAGCAAGCGCATCGAATGGGCCACAGCAACTCAGCTTCTAATTCTCGTAGTCATTCCAGAACTATGATTCTAGCTCTTCTTGACTTCACATTTATTACCCTCGTAATACAGAAGGTCAGACATCTTAAACAGTTAACATGGTGGGAAGGTAACAAAGTTTTTATTACTCAAGATGTTTCAAAGATAACAGTGGCACGAAGCAGAGATATTTTAACTTTCCAACCTGCTTTGAGGCAATTAAATGTCAGGTATGGTATTATCCACCTTGCTACCCTGAAAGTTACTTTAAATGAGCACACCTCAATCTTTCAAAATACAACAGATCTAAGACACTATATCCAATCTCACAAAAGGTCTGATATCGATACTTCTAACCCCATCACATGAACAAATTCTACAAAGCTGTGCATTTTGTTTTTCATCTTAAAATGCAACTTGTATCATTGGAGCGGAGAATGATGGGCTGTCCTTTTTATTTTTCAGCTCTCCTTCTCCCTTTTCTTCACTTTTTCTGGACATGGATTTGTGTGGCTGTTTCCTGTTTGCCACTGTTCTTCTGATCTTTTTTGATTACAACTATTTTTTACCAATTTCCATGTCTTTTTTTGTTTGTCCTCCCCCTCCACTATGTCTCATTCCTCTTATGTTGTTCCTTTCTTTGTAGGGTACTCACTTTTTATTATATGCCATTATTCTTCTATGCGTTCTGGTTACTGTTGTTTATGAATCACGACGTGTGTTTCATCATTTTAAAAAGCCCTTGCTGTGGAGAGGATCTTTCGTTTCTGCTTATTTACTTAACCCTGCATTGCGAGCTGACAAGGGGCTCTTGCAGGAGAGTGAAGGCTGTCTGTTGGAGGCGGGCTCTCCACTCGGCACGTGACCCATCACGTGACTTGCCCCAGTGCTAAAGTGCACTGCCAGCCGCCCGAGCGGCGTGTGTTTCATCATTTTAAAAAGCCCTTGCTGTGGAGAGGATCTTTCGTTTCTGCTTATTTACTTAACCCTGCATTGCGAGCTGACAAGGGGCTCTTGCAGGAGAGTGAAGGCTGTCTGTTGGAGGCGGGCTCTCCACTGGGCACGTGACCCATCACGTGACTTGCCCCAGTGCTAAAGTGCACTGCCAGCCGCCCGAGCGGCGTGTGTTTCATCATTTTAAAAAGCCCTTGCTGTGGAGAGGATCTTTCGTTTCTGCTTATTTACTTAACCCTGCATTGCGAGCTGACAAGGGGCTCTTGCAGGAGAGTGAAGGCTGTCTGTTGGAGGCGGGCTCTCCACTCGGCACGTGACCCATCACGTGACTTGCCCCAGTGCTAAAGTGCACTGCCAGCCGCCCGAGCGGCGTGTGTTTCATCATTTTAAAAAGCCCTTGCTGTGGAGAGGATCTTTCGTTTCTACTTATTTACTTAACCCTGCATTGCGAGCTGACAAGGGGCTCTTGCAGGAGAGTGAAGGCTGTCTGTTGGAGGCGGGCTCTCCACTCGGCACGTGACCCATCACGTGACTTGCCCCAGTGCTAAAGTGCACTGCCAGCCGCCCGAGCGGCGTGTGTTTCATCATTTTAAAAAGCCCTTGCTGTGGAGAGGATCTTTCGTTTCTGCTTATTTACTTAACCCTGCATTGCGAGCTGACAAGGGGCTCTTGCAGGAGAGTGAAGGCTGTCTGTTGGAGGCGGGCTCTCCACTCGGCACGTGACCCATCACGTGACTTGCCCCAGTGCTAAAGTGCACTGCCAGCTGCCCGAGCGGCGTGTGTTTCATCATTTTAAAAAGCCCTTGCTGTGGAGAGGATCTTTCGTTTCTGCTTATTTACTTAACCCTGCATTGCGAGCTGACAAGGGGCTCTTGCAGGAGAGTGAAGGCTGTCTGTTGGAGGCGGGCTCTCCACTCGGCACGTGACCCATCACGTGACTTGCCCCAGTGCTAAAGTGCACTGCCAGCCACCCTTGCGGCGTTAAGCCCGGCGGGGTAAAGGCCGCTAGCTGTGCTGTTGCGCGGCTGTTGGGTGCTGAGGTGCTCTGGTAAGTGCCACACCACTCGGAGGATTTTAATATCTATCAAAAGTGAATAGTCGTCTTTTCTTGTCAGTTTTATCGCATTTTCAATCAAATTTATAGTATTTATTGACCAGCTCTTCTATTATGCAGTCACGACTGCCTTCAATAACAATGGGATTGCCCCCAAAATCACAATTGGTACGCAATTCATGTTCACGAAATTCTATAGCATTAACTGTACAACAACCAGCATTGTCTTTGTGCTCAACGCCAATAGCAAGCAGAACGCGCAAGGGTCGCAAAGCTGCGCCTCTCGGACCTCCTTTGCAGGATATTTGACAATTTTACAAAGGATCTGCAAAGTGGCCAGTTTTAAACCTCCCAAAATCGTCTTCTATTGTTCACATGGTTCATGAGCAATCCTTTGTTGAAATGAATGTGCGTCCTATTTTGCGTAATGATATCCAAGATGTACCAATAGCCGTTAAACCAGTGACACCTCTTTTGCCTGGGTCAGTGCAACATGTTTCCCTTTCTGATAGCATATTATTACACAATATACCTTCCTCTGCCCCTACTCAACCAGTAGGGGCTCAAACTCCTATTGCTATGGCAAAAAATGTTACCGCAAATCTAAATTTGAGTGATGCTGATCTTTCTTCCCAATTACTCCATGTGGATGTTTCTCATCGTCTCTCTGAATCTCCTATTATGTTTTCAAATTGTGAGTCGAACTGCTCCGCCCTTGATGCTTCTTATCTTGCTCCTACCCCTCGACAATGTCCACAATCCCCAATTTTAGCATGTAAGGTGGACCCAGAAATGACAAACAAAAGCTTGGTCAACTTAACATTAGCTGCCATGCATACTTCACTTCAAACATTAATCAAACTATTTGATGTATGGACAAACAAGTCCACTGAACATACTCAAAAATTAGACAAAATCCTGGAATGGCAGGAGCATGCCCCCACCCTATTTTCAAAATATGCTAATGCAAAGAAAGTATGTGAATCAAGTGATACACTTGTAGTATTGAAAGCTTCTTTAGGTACACAAACTTCTGGCCCATTGCAAACTTTGGTGAGTCATCTCACTGAGCACAGTACACCATCCAAATCTTGTGCATACACAGCCGTTCCATACATTGAAGGCATAATTCATAGTGCCGCGGTTCGTCCAAGTGCTTTTGCACAAGGTCTAGCCACTACTCAGTCTGACTCTGGCATCTCATCAACTACCAATGCTCCCTATGAAATATTTACAGATAAAGCGCAGACAGGTGCTGGCAAGGGGGTTACTCCTAAGAGGGCGGAGTCAAAAATAATAAAAACAAAAAAAACAAAAAACCAAATCACTATCAATCAAGATCACACATCCAAAACTAAAAATTTTATTCGTCAGATTCACTTGCCGAAAAAAAATACCTTAATTGCTTCCTCAGCAGTATCAAAAAAATATCAACAATTGGCCTTGTTGCGCACCTCGACTATCTCCTTGACTAAAAATCTCAAAAGTGCGCCTATCGTGCCGCCATATGCCCCATTGGATGCTCTGGTGACTGCAATTAATGACCCTAAACCATCAAATTTCATTCCACCTAATGAAAGAGATATCACCCTGAATCCCTCATCTTCTAAAGTCAGTAGCTCTTCCTCAGAGCTCCATCGTTTGGAACTTAGACGGGCTGTTGATGCCTATATGTCAGATCAGGGCTTCCGCAAACATGAGTCCTCTCCCGTCACTCAACTAATGCAGACTAAACAGGCAATGCCCGAGGTTGAACAAGATCGTCAACCTGTGAGTAACCCTTTGTCTGTATCTACCGAGCCCAAGGCATCTCCCATCAAGCATTGTTCTGAAACTAACTTTTTGCCCATACCCTCATCTGATAAGTCTGGGAAATCACTTTTGGCTGCAATTGTTCCTGAACTATTCAGCCTACTTAAAGCCACCATTGCCAAGGATCTTCAAACGCCAACTAGTGTAGCTTTAACTAGTGATAAAAAACTTCTCGCAAGTCACTCGGTTTCTTTGGCTCCCAATAATAAATTCATCACTACTCAACTTACTCCAAAACGTTTAGCTAATTTCTGTCTAGTGTTGAAATGTCGTCCGTTGCCATATAAGCAGTTTGTTTTGAACAGAAACTCTATTTTGAATATCTTTGCTGACATAGCGGCACTTGAGGATATCAGCTCGGACGATTTAACATTGGTAGATTTCTTTGACAACTCGAACTTACATATTGTGAGACTTTGGATGCAATCTCATGTAATCCAAAACGCAATATGGTTAGCAAGAAAGGACCTGTTTGACCTTGGTTTTGAAGTACACTCTGAATCTAACCCAAATCGGCAGGTTGCCCACCAACAACATTTTTTTAGTCAGTCAAAACATGCTACATATGAAAGCCATTCGTATGGGCCTAAAGAATCCAGAGCTTTTATAGGTTCTGAACACCAGCAGTAACTAAACCAAGCTCTGACAACAAGTGAATTCACACTTTTAAGTTGGAACTCCAGGGGCTTTTCTCATCTCTTGAATAATGATCTGAGTTCACTAAGCAAATACAATCTGATTATGTTACAGGAAACTTGGCTAACTAGCATGCCAATTTGGGACACACATGATGTTTTAATTAATACTGCTAGCAAGAGTTCTTGTGGCAGACCTTATGGTGGTCTTTTAACAGTCATTCAAGCGAACATTAATACCAGTCTCACTTTCTGGTCTTCACCTAATCCCTTTATGCAAATGTCACGGTTAAAATTGGATGCTACCTCGTTTGCCATTATTAATGTATATTGGAATCCGGCGGGGATAACGGACGAACGCTTTTTGGAAATGTTGAGCGATATGATCAGTCTGGTCTATATGGACAACACAGTACACAAAATTTTGATTGCTGGTGACTTAAATCTAGATTGTATAGGTGGGAAAACCTTAAACTCCCAAATTCGAATTAAGAAATGGTTACAATTTGTAAAATATCACAATCTCTATAGACTCAATGGTGCGTTCAAATCCGATATCCCTCCAGGTTCAACATGGCATAGAGGGAAGTCTTCCACCATCATAGATTATATGTACATGAATCTCAGCTGTTTCTCTGATGTAATAGACTTTGAAATTGTACAATCTGACGTGAGTGACCATAATCAACTGACGGCCAAATTTCTGTTCAATGGTGTCCCAAACTTGCAGAGAGATAAATATCAACATTCTCAATTGATCACCAATAATGCAGGTAATAAAGTAAGATGGACGGACAAAACTTTGGCCCGCTTTTACACACATTTGAATCATGAAGGTAACAAAATTCAACTGAATGTAGCAAACTCTAACATCTGCTATTCTGACATGATTCAAGCCTTTCGACCTCCTCTGGCGAGCACTGTATCTAAACCTAAGACTCGACTTCCCTCTCTTCATAACTTCAACTCTGAAGTCAGAGATCAAAAGATATTATTCAGACTTCAAAAAAGAGAAGCTATGAAATTACCTCATAGTATTCGTTTCAGTCAGTTATTAAAAATCAAAACCAGTTATAGAAACTGGATTAAATCCAGGCGTGCCACATTATACCATCTTGACAGCCAACTGTTATTGGCTACTATTCAAAGCCTGAATATTGCTAATACCTGGTCCCTGCTCAATCAAGCCACAAATGGGCCTCAGGCTATAATACAGGCCAACGAAGTCACTGAGGCGGACTGGATTTCCTATTTCTCTATTTTATATAGTATTCCAAAAGGGGGCTCTGCACCATCATCCGATAAGTTCACGACGAAGTTTCATCTAAATTTTGATTTGGATGATATTCGCCTGTTTATCAAGAAGTCCAGTCGCTCTGGTGCATGCGGCCCTGATGGTTTATCTAACAGAATGTTCAAAGACCATCCGGACATCTGGTCCAAATACTATTTCAAATATTTTCTACCATTATTAATACGCAAACGCTCCCCCCGTCTTGGACTCACTCAATAATCATTCCCATTTTCAAGAAAGGGAACAGGAAAGACCCTACATGTTACAGACCCATAGCATTATTGGACGCTCCCGGTAAGATCTTCTCACATATAATTTTAAGAGAGTTTCAAAAATGGACTATGCAGGCTGGACTTAATGATCCTTTTCAAGCAGGCTTTGTGGCACAAGTAGGCACTATTCCTAATATCTTCACTCTAAATACACTTCTTTCTGAGCATACTGTCCAGAAACAGATTTTATTTTTAGCCTTTGTTGACTTTAAAGTCGCTTTTGACTCAGTCGACAGATCTCTTTTATTCTCAAAATTAATTAAATACAATTGCCCCTCTTCGCTGACATCACTAATAGTTCTCCTACACACAAATACTACCATGCAGGTCAGACTTGCTTTGGGCGGCGATCTGTCGGCTAAATTCAAAACACACAGAGGATTGAAACAGGGGTGCATTTTGGCCGCCTCTATATTTAATTTTTTTGATTTTTGATTTGGGCACTGCTCTTAAGCAGATAAGTAGTGATTTTCCGAGTATGGGTTTGACCAAAATCCAATATCTTCTGTATGCAGACGATTTGATTCTCATCTCAAAAACTCAAAGTGGTTTACAAAATCTCTTAAATGGTCTGGAATTGTATGTGGATGCAAACCACCTAAATATAAACATGAATAAAACACAAATAATGGTTTGGAAATGGCACACGGGAGTAAAAGTCAAACCTTAGATGGAAATTGCATAATTTGGCCCTTGTCAAGGTTCCCACATATAAATATTTGGGGACTTTGATCATTGATACTCCTGCAAACCCCAGTCAAGATTTGGAAATTAAGGGCAAACTTCAGACTTTAGTTGCCCAGGCTAAATTGTTAATGGGCAAATTTGGCAAATTCACAACAAAACATGTAGTAACTTTCTATGTGCAGAAAGTCCTTCCAATCTTAACTTACGGGTCAGAGGCCCAGGCCCCCAAAAAAGAAATTTGGTGGGATAGATTGGAAGCATCTTTCTGGAAGCAAGTACTACATGTTCCGGCAAGTACTCCGCTGCCGTTGATTAGGTTTGAACTGGGCTCTCTTTCTATTTTTTCGTATGTTACTTGGAAATACTGTGCATTTCTTCGAAAATGTCTTCTCTCTCTTGATCGCCCAGATATCTTGGGTCAGGTGGCTGTCCATCTATTAAGCAGAGATCGATTGTTCTCCCAACAATGGTGTAAGTTAACTCTAAATGTATTAGCTGATGCATCAATCTCGCTGGAGCTTCTATTATCAAATGAAGGCAGCGCAAAAAAAAAAATTCAACAGCATGATTGGTGTACTACCCAAAATAAATGCGTAACTTACAAAGATTTCAAACGGAATTTATTTGGTCACAAGCGTCACAGTGTCATGGCTGATTATTTGGTCAAATTTCCATGCTCCAAAATACGTCACAAGCTGCTTCGCTTTCGTTTAAACTTGTGGCCGACTCGAGATGTTTTGTCTCGTAGAAATTTAATCCCGAAGGCTGAAAATTACTGCCGATTTTGTAAAGTTCTAGACCAGAAAGAGACTTTGGAACATTGTATAGTGTACTGCCCTCAATTAGCAGCGACTCGTAAGCTATACTTCAAAAATCATTTGGAAGAACAAAATAGGTATATACACAAAGATCTGTGGCAATTCATCTTTTCATCACCTAAGATAGTCATAAAGATAGCCACCATACAATTTCTGGATGCTGTATTTCCTAATGATCACAATAAGCTGTAGTCAAATCCTACTGAACATCAAAAAGAATACCAACTGAGTAGCCCAGACTGTTAAATTCATTTACTGAAATTGTTGTTTTTGTACAAGTTTACTGGTAAATAATTATGAAATGCAATTTGCTTTGTTTTCTCTTGTATGTGGAAAATTTGAAAGGTTGATTGTATTAACCAAACAAATAAATAAAAAAAAAAAAAAAAAAGAATCACGATCCATGTCATTACATTATTTTCCATTTTATTAAATGATGCCTCTTGATAATGTATCCTGGAATGTTAAGGCCTACACAATCCCATTAAAAGACAAAAAGTGCTCTCACAACTTAATAGATTTAAGCCCTCTATAGCCTGCTTACAAGAATCACATATTTCTGTTAATGAAGCAGCAAAACTCAAGTGACTTTGGGTGGGCCAGGTTTTCTCAAGTGCTGCCAACAGGAAAAAGAATGGTGTTATTACACTTATTAACAAACCCCTTAAGTGTAAAACTATATCTATGGATGCTGACCAGTTGGGGAGATGGGTTATCATTAGCATATTAGTAGAATCTATAACCTATACAATTCTGAATGTTTATGGACCTACCTCTGCAGATCCACCCTTTTGGAAACAACTTAGAAATCATATACTACGAAGTAACCCCCTCTATTTGATTATATGTGGAGACTGTAATCAAGTCATGGATCCTTTTGTGGACAGGAAATCTGATGTGCGGTATACTAATACTACATCCCATACACAATGTATTAAATTTATTTCTGAAACTGGTCTCAGTGATGCATGGCAGATCCTACATCCCACAGATTCAGAATTTACCTTTTACTCTACACCCCACAATTCCTTATCTCGGCTTTATTATATTTTTATCCCTAACTCTGCAGTTAATCTTCTTCTAGATGCCCAGATAGAATCCATCACATGTCTGATCATGCTCCAGTGAATATTTAAACTGCTACCCCAATAACCTCTCACAACTCTTGCAGATGGAGATTTAATACCAGTCTATTAAATGATACATCTTTTACTAAGTTCATTACAGAACAACATAATAATTTTTTCTCTGAAAATAAAGACCAGGATACGTCTATCCCCAATAATTGGGACTGCTACAAAGCGGTACTTAGAGGTCACATTATCTCCTATGCAGTGAACAAGAAGAGAAACCTTAAAGCAGAATCGGAATCCATTCTCAAACGGCTTAAACCATTGGAAACTCAATTTGCTCACACTAACTCATCCGTTATCCTTAGAGATATTATGAAATTAAGATTCCAATATAATAAGCTTATCACACAATACTCATGTTCCAATCTGCTTAAATAGAAAGCCAAAGTATACCAATTTTCCAATAAAACTAGTAAAACTTTGGCTTCTTACCTTAAACTTAAGAAGAAGAAAACCAGAATTGTTGTGATTAAAGATCCTTTGGGAAATAGGAAAATGTCTGACAAAGATATTGTGCAAGTCTTTAAAGAATTTCATACCAATTGATATACATCTGAAGCCCCCCCTAACAATCCTGCTATTCATAATTTCCTACATGTTGTACCTAACCACTCCTATCCTCAGATTGATCTATCCTCCCTTAATGATCCTATTATATCTCCTGAAATACACTTAGCTATTAATAACCTCAAAAAAGGTAAAGCCCCGGTTGTATACGAATTGTTCGTTTTACAACTGTTTGAATTACAATTGACCTTCTCACAATTGACCGAATTGTGAAGGTCAATTGTAACATATATGTGGGGGGAAACCCCCCACAACCCCCCACCCAACGCCAAACCCCCCAAAACCCATATATATATATTACCAAACCGATATATATATATATATATATATATATACATATATATATACGGTCAATTGTGAAAAGGTCCATTGTGACCCTTTAAATTCGGTCAATTGTTCATTCGAACAATTGTAAACGAACAATTTGGGTAATACCAAAGCCCCAGGACCGGATGGCTTCCCTATTGATTTCTATGCCTACTTCTCCAACCTTTTAGTTCCTAAGATAAGTAATCTTTTCTCTCATTTCATTCTAAATAACATGGCTCAAGGTTCCTTCTTAGAAGCTATTCTAATAGTATTCCCTAAATCGGATAAAGATCCATAACTCCCCCAAAACTACCGTCCTAATTTCCCTTATTAATACGGACTGTCAAATTTATGCAAAAATCCTTGCCAATAGAATTCTCCTTTTCCTACCCAAGCTCCTCAAACAAGATCAAGTAGGTTATGTTAAAGGTAGAGTCTCCTCTTCCCATATAAGGCTAATTTTGGATGTTATCGATATTTCAAACAAATCAAACGACCCCTTTGCAGCAATAGCTCTTGAAGCTGAAAAAGCTTTTGATATCGTTGAATGGAACTTTATGTTCCAAGCACTCAAGTGGCAGGGTTTTGGACCCCCTTTTCTATCTATGATTAAAATCCTATGTTCTAATCCCAAAACTGCAATCTTTGTAAATGGACAATCATCCTCTTTTTTCCCCTATTCAGAGGAACACGTCAGGGCGGTCCACTATCCCCTATTCTGTTTATCCTTGCATTAGAACCCTTTCTCGAAGTCATAAGGCAAAATGACTCAATTTTGGGAATTCCATTTGATAATCTACATATTAAAACTGCCGCTTATGCCGATGATGTACTTATTTTCTTTAAAAAAATCCCCAGTTGGGAGCCCAACATCTACTTAATATTATCTCTAGATTTTCAGATGCGTCAGGATACAAATGTAATACTGACAAATATGAGATTCTTCCACTAAATATGCATTGTACCACATTTCATGTCAACACTCTAGCTATGAAATGGTGTCCTTTGGGATTCAAATATCTTGGGATCCACATATCTGCTTCCATTAATGGTATTCGCAAACATAACTTAGATAGCACATTAGCCAGAGTCAAAGAGTTAGTATTTTCCTGGTCCCCCTTTTATCTCTCCTGGTGGGGCAGACTGGAATCGATCAAGATCATAATCTCTCCAATAATACTCTTATGCTGCCTCTTCCTCTGCCTCCCTCCTTCTTCAAATCTATAGATTCCAGTCTCATGAAATTCTTATGGGGGAGAAGGAAACATAGAATCTCCCTGAGTAAACTCAAAAACCAGGTGCCCAAGGAGGGGTGGGTTTCCCCGATTTAAAAAAATATCATCTAACCTTTACAGTTAAACAAACACAGTGGTGGTTTGTGCAGGATGTATCATTTTATGTGCCTTACTGGATTAGCCTGGAGAGAGCTATGGCTTCCCCAATGTCCCTTGCGGGCCTTTACCTAATCAAGGGGAAAAACACATTTACCAAATACTCCTGTCTTCCTAAATCCATCCTGTCCCTTAAAACATTTATGTTTCCTTCTATAGCTAAGCAATCCTCTTTTATATCCCCCTTCATTTGGCATAACCCTTTGATTAAAATAAGAGGAAAATCCATTTTCTGGAAGCCGTGGCTCTCTGAGGGCATTAAATTCTGCAACCAATTATTTAAATGTGGTGTTCTTATCACTTTTGATTTATTTATTGTCAATTTTCATATGCCTGCCTCTTCCTTGATACAATTCCTTACAATTGCTGCAATTGTAGAACATCTAGAGGCACTGTTATATAATTCCAACAATCCTGAGGTGCAAAGACTCCTTCATATGCTCAACTCTAGTACGACTGCTTCTATCTTCTATAACATCTTATTAAATTCTGCTCCTACGCCGAGGATTTAATGCCTTCACACTGACTGGAAAGAAGACTGCGTAAAGTTAGATCATCAGTTCTGCTGGCCCCTCCAATGGCAAAGAATTTCTAAAATTACCACCTCTGCAAGCCTTATCCAAACTCTTTTCTTTTTCCACCACAGAGCCTTTATCAGCCCTGTTTCCTTTTTCAAATGTGGTCTATCACCTAATGACAATTGCTGGAGCTGCTTACACGTTCAAGGTTCTTTTAAACATATGTTTATAGACTGCTAATATGTTAAACCATTTTGGATCTCTGTGTGGTTTACCATCAAATGCATTTTTAACCTTACTATATATTTTTGTTGTGATTTTCTCATTTTAGGCAGCTCAATATTGCATAATTGCCAGTCAATAAACATGCTAAATATCTGTTTGATTTATGCTTAATGGTGACAATCCAAAACATTACTACAAATCAGAAAAACCTAAACCAAATTCACTATATATTTTGTTGAAATTCTAACTGTAATAGTCACAGATTGGAAAGGTGTAATGCTTCGACCCCTGAATTACAGAACAAGTTTCAGTTCAAATGGCAACCATTTAATAACTTTTTATCCGTGTAAATTTGCATTTGTAACCTATGAATTAACATTCTTAAGATGCATGATATATTTGTACCCCACCTTCCTTCTGCTTCCCTCCTTTTGTTTGTGTCTTGTTTACTTTGCGTCTTGTGGGTTATTGTGTGTTTCCCCCTCAATATTAAAAAATCTTCTTGCATACGTGCAAAACTATTTGATTGAAATATACTTGGCTTTCTTTGTATTAATTCTCATTATATCCTTGTACATCCGCTGTTATTCTTGGCATATGATGTTTCTATATTTTTTCCTTTTTGCCTTGTATACCTAATTTTATCCAATAAAAATCTTTAAACACAAAAAAAGAAACCTATTTAAATAAATTAGTGGGTAAGATTTTCAACAAAAAAAAAATTACATGAATATAATTGGGGTTGTTTCTGTAAAAGATCACTCATGCCACTTCTGATTCCACCTGTGGCTCATATGTGCCCACACTATCACAACAGAAAAGGTTCCCAAGGTCTCCAGACGAAGGAGCCCATTTAAATTGGGGCCTTGTCCATCCTAATACCTCACGGCACAAGACCGCAAGGTGACAGACTTCAGGCTGACTTACAGGCTTTACACTGCGGATTGCTTATCAATAAAGCATGGCTCCTGTGTGAAGCAGCGTGCCTGGGAGATGCCCGCTTCTGCTGCACAGCTCCTTTGGTACTGCTGCTCAGTAGTTAGCACAGTCGTATTGAACCGTTCCCCTTCTTGAACCCAGCTAACTGTGCACTCACGTTGTGCCTCGTAGATGTCCTTATATGTAGCCACGCAGGTCAAATATCCCCATTGAAAATATCCATTATTTGAATTAATGATGAAAAATCTCTGTGCAAGGTTACCTTATTTTACGGGAAGAAGCCCTTTAATTACACGGCAAGCATGTCATCATTAGGCTCAGAAGTCGAAGACAAGGTGCATTGTTTTGGCGTTGCGGGCGATAAAAGGGGATCTATATAACAGAAGGCGATGTCCCCGTTATTTAATATGAAAGCTAAGGCAGGCCGAGCATCTGCATCCCTATTCCTCTCGCAGTGTCTTACTTGTAGGGCATCCTCTTTTAATAAGTAGCAAAAGAACATTGGGAAATGGTAAGGGATGTATTACAAAACGTTCATCCAGGCACCATAAGTGCACATGTGTTTTTATGGTAATACCTGGCTGTGCATTCTTTTTAAAACGCTGCCGGTGATATAATTGGGGAGAGGACTCCCCCTACTCTCTCAGAGTGGAACTGTCCATTGCTTATGCAAAGATGAGGGAAATTGAATGACGCAGCAGTCAGTGGAAGGCAGCAGGAGCTTTTTTCCACACGAATTGCTTTATGTGCGATGATTTTGTGAGATTGTTAACGTATGCCCGACACTTTCTGAAAGGGACAAGTACTTTGATATATAATGTCACAGGCATGGCATGGCTGCCTTTAAGTCACTGATCCCAAAACGGTGCTCGTTGTTCACCCTTAAGTATAACTGAGTTTTAATAAACACCGTTTCAACAGCGACACTTGACGTATATGTTAGCAGTTTACAACCTCAGTCACTGATGGGGTCGTTTTACAAAGCGTGATAAACACGCTCTGAAAAGTTCCTCTGCTTACACTGCTTTCCTTGCACAGCGCATGCAGCTAATTTGTATTTTTTATACCTTACAACCGAAGCGCCACTTTGGACTACAGCGCAAGGCGTAAAGACGAGGCGTATGTGCCTCACAAGTACACAACGTAGCGGTGTATCAGACATCATATTTTCTTCCTGGTCTGCTTGAAAGGTAAGTGAATCCTGGAATGGATCACGATGTGGCCAGTGGACGACTCACAAAAGCCCCCCCCACCAAACCTCGCAGACCCCCTAGACTCCTAAATAATAATAATAATAATAATAATAATAATAATAATAATAATAATAATAATTAGGCATTTATATATAGCGATCCCCACACGAGCCCCAGGGCTCCCGCCCCTCCAACCTCTCTTTTAATTAAAAGAGAACCAACTGTTGCCAATTCTGGGTCTACCCACCCCATCCTTCCTAGAATCTCAACCCTCCCACTCCACCCTAAGGACAAAAATACCCTTGCACAGGCCACCACACCTCACCTCCACGCCTCCCGGGATCTCAACCTCACCAGAAGGGGCCAGTAACCTCAAGGCAGCACTCTACCTCCACCCTAATCTGCCCTAAGTGAGAAAAAAAAAAAACAGAACGCCTGCAGCCTGCTCCTTCACTCCCCAAGACCACCAAAATACAGCTTCTGTCCCTCTGACCTTTTCTGTTTAACGCTAAACTGACACAATGCCTCTGTGCCTCAGTCCCAAATCTACCACACTTTGCCCCTTTGACCCCCTCATTGCTGTGCACTCTCACTCCTCTCCCCCCTACTGGTACTGGCACCACCATCCAGCACCAGTTGCCTCCAATCACCCCAGCATGCCCCAGAGTCACATCATCTACATTCTCACCCTCATCCAGCCCAGCTTCATTACTATCGATTCCCTATTCCTGTGACCCTTACGTGAGGCCCACCCAGCACCTGACCAGACTGCCTCCTACACTGGCCCCCTCCACAGGCCACACATTAGGACCATGTCTCGCAAGCTATAATTCATTCTCAAGGAACTTAAAGCCACAGAGGAGTGCAATAGGATCTGGGAGCCCATCTGCCCCGAGGTGGATGCTATTGTACACGCTCAAAAAACCCTGGACCAGTTCGAGAATCACTGCAGGACAAGCTGAAATGCGTCCACAGGGTGGCTAGTGGCCATCTCAGGGCATGCCTAGTGACCGGAAGGAAGTGCATCGTCACCACACCTGGAGCTGTGGTAGTGGAAAAAACAGGACAGGATGGTGATTGACTTGAGACAGGAGCCGAAGGTAAGCACTCCGGAATCATGAAGGTGTACATACACAGTGCCATGTCATGGGGATGTCAGTGGGAAATCACAAATGAGGACAGAATCAGGCAGACATTTATTTGTACCATGGTGTGGCCCCATTTCTGCAGTGACATAGGGCCTCATTACACGGACGGCGGTAAGGGTTAACCGTCACCGTTAATGGTAACGGTGACCGTTAACCCTTACCGCCGTACTACGAGGTCCCTTTGCGGGTTGGGGAATTTAACGCCTGCTTTTTGCAGGCCTTAAAACCCAACCGGCAAAGGGACCTTGGTGCTAATTACGGTACCGTAATTAGCACCTTCCCCATTCCCATTATGCCCTATGGGGCAAAAATGGGAATGGGGAAGGGCAATGGTGATATATGATATGATATGGCATTTGTAACGCACCTATACACAAGTGTTTCAAGGCGCGACGAGGCAGGGAGGGGGGAACAAGGGGAAGACAGACAACGATCCTACTAGGCCAGGTGTCATTCAGACCGCGCAAGTGCAGGGGTAGGGGGAAGGGAAAAAGTGCAAGGGGAAGGGGGAGGGGGGAGTGCAGTACAAATAAGTAGAATAGAAATAAAATAATAAATAAATAGGGCCAGCTGGTGGCAAGTGCAAGGTAAGTGCAGACAAGTGTTGGGGGGGGGGGGCTGTAGGGATACAGAGACAGTCTCGCAGTGCAGGGGTTGCCAGGGAGGCAGTGCAAATGAAGAGTGACTGGGCCCAGGACCGAGGTCGGTGAGAGTGGCCCAGTTGCAGAATCAGTGCAGTTTAGGTTACAAATTTAGCAGGGGAGAGGGAGAGAGAAAGCAGAAGTGAAGAGGAAGGTTTTGAGGTGCTTCTGGAACCAAAGATGTTCTCCTCAAGTTTCAGGGAGGCAGGAAGGCTGTTCCAGAGGGAGGCCCCTGCCGCGGAGAGAGATCTACCCCCAGCTCGTTGCTTCGAGAAGCGGCTGACCCTGTGGGAGTTGGAGACGGATGAGCGTAGGGCTCGGGAAGGAAGATATTTAGGAAGAGAGAGTTGAAGGTATTTAGGCCCCAGGCCCCAGAAGGCCTTATGGACAATGCAGAGGGTTTTGAACTCAATCCTCGCAGCCACTGGGAGCCAGTGTAGAGATTTCAGTCCTGGAGAGATACGGTCCCTGGGCTTGAGGCCAAGGACAAGTCTCGCAGTTCTGTTCTGTTCTGGATGAGTTGCAGAGGGCGGAGAGTGGAGGCAGGCAGATTAAGATAGAGGCTGTTACAGTAGTCCAGCTTTGAGAGAACCAGGGCTCGGGAGACAGTGAGCTTCTAGGGGAAGGAGAGGAAGGGAAGAATACCTCTGAGGAGGTGCAGCTGGTAATGTGACTTCTTAGAGACGTCAGATATATGAGGAGAGAAGGAGAGTGTGGAGTCGAAGATGACCACGGGTTTTTTGCCTTGCAGGTAGGAGCAGGAAGAGGGCCAAGAGAGGCCGGCCAGAGAGCTGCAGGGAAGGAGGGAGTGGGTGTGCCAATGAGTAGGATCTCAGTCTTACTAGCATTAAGGCAGAGGTCATTGGCAGCACACCATTCCTGGATAGCAGACAGACAGTCAGAGATGAGGGAGGGAGAGGAGGAGGCCGAGGGTAGCCTGAAAATGAGCTGGGTATCATATGCATAGCACTGAAAGTTGGGGCAGAGGGCGGCGATGCGGTGGGCAAGGAGTGCCAGATACTGGTTGAACAGCCAGGGAGAGAGATTAGATCCCTGGGGAACGCCACAGGTGGAGAAAAAGATGTCAGAGAGGAAGGACCCAAGTTGGACCTGGGAGGGTCGATTGGAAAGGAAAGAGGTCAGCCACGCCAGAGCCTGACCAGTGATACCCAGGTTATCACGGAGACGGTTGAGCAGGATGCCATGGTTGACAGTGTCAAAGGCAGAAGAGAGATCGAGCAGAATGAGAACACACAGATTGTTGGAGTCGAGGTTCAAGAGCAGGTCCTCACGGATGTTCAGGAGAGCAGTTTCCGTACTTCTGGCCGCTCTGAAGCCAGATTGATGGTCATGGAGACTATCAACAGCTTCAGCATGGAGGTTAAGCTGGGAGATGGCCAGTTTCTCCAGGAGCTTGCCCAGGAAGGGAGTGATGGAGATTGGGCGATAGTTAGCCGGACAGGAGGGGTCGGCAGAGGGTTTCTTAAGGAGAGGGTGCACAAGGGAGTGCTTGAGGGGGGATGGGAAGACTCCAGAGGCGAAGGAGTGGTTGCAAAAGTCAGCCAGGGCAGGAGCCAGGGAGTCGATGTGGTCCTTGATAGTTTTGGAGGAACAGGGGTGAATCTGTTTAGACGAGACTTTCATAGATCGGACTTGTCTGGAAACCTCGTCAGCAGAAAAAAGGGGAAAGGCAGAGAAGGAGGGAGAAGGGGTGGCTGCAGAAGGGCCAGAGGAAGAGCAGGGAAGAGAGGGGGGGAGGTGATAGGAGGAGAGTGAGGACAGGATGTCCTGAGTTTTAGAGATGAAGTGGGAGGCCAGTGCAGTGCAGAGGGCCTGGGAGGGGACAGGAGAGGTAGAGACTGCAGCAGGGTTGGCAAGCTCCTTGCAGATTTTAAAGAGTTCAGCCGAGTTGTTAGATGCCGCAGAGATGCGGGCTTGGATAAGGGCTCTCTTCTTGGTGAGAACAGAGAGACGGTATTGCCTTTGGAGCAGGCGGCAGGCCAGTTTGTCAGAGGATGAACATGAAGCATGCCATTTCCTATCTGCCACCCTGCACTTGCGTTTTAGGGTGACGAGATCCGAATCATACCAGGAGTTACATTTGGCTTTGGGCTTCAGGTGGATTTTCATGACAGGGGCAAAGATATCAAGAGTATCAGATATAGCAGAGTGGAGCAAGGAGAGGGCTGTGTCAGGGTGGGAGTCAGCCGAAGGGGGAGGGGGGGCCAGAAGGTGGCAGCGAAAGCCGCAACTGACACGCGCTTCATGGGTCGGATGACCGAGAAGGTGGGTGGCAATGATGAGGGTGGCTTTGCCTGTGGGGTAGGGAGGGTGAGGTGGGAGGATAGGAGAAAGTGATCACTCCAGGAGAGAGGAGTAGAGAGAGGGACAGAGAGGGGAAGGTCAGAAGAGATCAGAGCATCAAGAGTGTGCCCTGCAGAATGAGTAGGCCCAGACGGGAGAATAGAGAGTGAGAGAGAGTCGCAGAGGTCACGAAAGAGTCCAGTGGGGGGACAGGAGGCATCTAGGTGGATGTTGAAGTCCCCAAGAAAGAGGAGTTGAGTGGTAGAGGACAGGAGTGAGGAGGAGAGGTCAGCCCACTCAGAGAGGAAGGAGGAAATTTGACTAGGTGGCCGATAGACAGTAGCCACGGTAAGGGAATGGCTAGGAGAGAGAGAGAGAGTCGGCAGACAAGACATTCAAAAGAGGGGTAGGTCTGCGTAGGAGTGACAGTGGCAGGAATCCACTCAGGGAAGATAAGGGCAACACCCCCCCTACACGGTTGGTCCTGGGCACAGAGAGGATCTTGTAACCTTCAGGTAGGAGTGTGTCAAAGCTCGTGACAGAGCTGGCTGTGAACCATGTCTCAGTGAGACCGAGGACGTCAAGGTCCAGTTCCTCAAGAAGGCGACAGATATCGGAGGAATGCTTAATGGCAGAGCGAGAGTTAAGAGTGGCAAAGTGGAGAAGGTTGCCATCCTTGAAGGACTTCCGGGGAGGGGTACAGATCAGAGGTACGCCCTGCGGAGGTGTAGAAGAAGGAGGTGAAGAGGGAATGCAAGAGGGGGCAGGGAGGGGGGGCAGAGGCAAGGTAGCCGAAGACAGGGGGGGAACAGCAGGGGAGGGAAGGAAGTTGATGAGGCGAGGGAAGCGTCTATCAAAGAGGTGAAGGTTGGCCTGAGGGCCTTGGACCAAGACGGTCCCATTAGCGTAGACATTAATGATGGCCTTAGAGGAGCGGAAGGGGGCCAAGAGGACATCCCAACGGGTGCCACCATTAATGGGAGAAGAGGAAAAAGGAGAGAGCACAGAGACCATATGAAGGGTCCATAGGTCAGGTGAAGGCACGAAAAAGAGGATGTCAGTGAGAGTTTCCTTAGAGCAGGCACTAGTGTAGGTGTCAGCGATAGGGAGGCCTGGGTTGGAGACCAGGATGTCCTTTTTAAACTTTTTCCTACCAGATTTAGTGAGGAGAGCAGGATAGTCAATAGAGAAGCAGTTAGAGAAGATAGGCGAGATAGAGAGCACCATGGAGTGGGAGGGGGGGGAGACAGATGATGCGAGAGCCCACAGGCAGGAAGGAACGGCAAGACATGTTACCACATTTCAGAACAACAACAGTATTGTGTTTTAGGAACACAGTGGAGAGGCCACCTAAGTTTGAGAATCCTGCGAGGAGAGAAAAACCCTAGTTACCACAACTGTGGAACACAGTGAGGTGAAGACACCGTGCGAATGCAGTGACCAGGCGTGGGTGGGGGTGGGCAGGAAGAAGGTGGAGAAGGCGAAATTTACTTGCGCCTTGCGTCCCCTGCGGACACCTGCAGACACACAGGGAGCCGCAACTGCAGGAGTCGCCCTTGGCCTTGGGGCCCTTAGCCGCAGGGGGCTGCCGGGCAGAGGGCTGCCCAGGAGCAGGGTGGTAATAGAAGAGGGAGGAGAGGAAGGGGAGGGGGGTGTGGGCGGGCAGGGAGGTGGGAGGGAGAGGAGGACCAGGAAGTGGGAGGGGAGGGGAGAGCAGGCACAACAACGCGCTCGGAGCGCAAATGCAAAATTCTTTTTTTTTAAAAAAAAAAAATACAGGAATTCACTCACAGAGGCCCGCTAGGGCCAGACAGGGCTTCCTGGCCTGCAGTTCCCTCTTGGCTACCGGCGACCGCTCTCCAACGCTCAGCTCAACAAAGAAGCGAGCAGGGGAGCGGGCGTCGAGTAGCCCAGAAGGGAGGCAGCCAGAAGGGGGAATTACTGCCCCACCAACCTTGGAGTAGGGCGGTAATTCCCCTTTCCGCCAAGGCGGTGCCGGTAATATACCGGCATGGACCAAGGTGCTAACAGCACCTTGGTCCACCGCCTACCATGTAATGAGGCCCATAGTTGAGGAATGGCATGTGCCATCTTGCTGTACTGACCTGTACTGACCTCCATCTTGGTGTCACATTTCCTCATTTCCAATCATAAAGATAACCAGCCTGATTCATAGAATTATTTGCGTGAAAAACGCAGATTTGCGCGCCTTTCTGCCCAAAAATCCCTGTTTGAAGTATGGGGATTTTCGGGCAGAAAGGGGCGCAAATCTGCGTTTTTCACGCAAATAATTCCATGAATCAGGCAGAATGTGTGTCGCTTTTACAAAGTTGTAGGGCAGGCTGAAACCTTACCACATGTGCTAATTGATTGTGGCATTCTAACTTCTTGCCACATCCAACATTTAAAAACGTATGTACCAGAGTATACATACTTGTCCCCGGCTTTGTTATGGCAACTGATATTTTGTGGAAATATAACTCCACTTAGACTCGGGGCAATTCGATTTTTGCATGCACTGAAACTCAATGAAACTAACATGGATATCTAAATGACGGATGAGTATTTTCGTTTAATAATTTAGTTGAGTTCGCTTCTCCCTTTTGAACTGTTAGCATGATAGAATACAGATGTTAGTAATTTTAATAAATGTGATATCCATCAAACTATGAACCATTGTATCCAATTTGAAATGTTCACAACAGATTTGATCAACATGTCGAATTTCAAGCAGTTATTGTTAATGTAAAGCGGAATGGTATGATTGATTCAATAATTTTATGTTTTTGTATAGATCAATTTTATAATCTGTTTTGAACGTTTAAACTGTGATTGAGTTGAAGTGTTAAATATTGTAAAGGTGATGTAAGTCAGCTAAACCAATAAAGTGTTATCTACCCACGTATGCAAGACAGATCACACAATGGAAGAGTGAAGGACAGTTGATACATTCATTCCCTTTCATATAGCACTCCATTGTGCACATTTCATATATAAATACAGGAAATTGTTGAATATATTTGTGATTTTGCAAAGTGGTTCACACAGGCGAGACACAGTGATTTAATAATCCCATTTCTACAATCCCACCTAACAATTCAGTGCAAAGAAAAGACAGTGAGTCATTAAAAAATGTAAATGTATTTAAGAAAAGTGTTATTATTTTCTTAGCACTGGGTCTCCAGCTTTACCCTGAATACCACTACAATTATGGTACGTACATAAAACAATTATTTAAACCGCAAAGACATTTTACCTGCTTATATGAATCTCACTAATCTAAGACCACAAAGGCATTCACATTCAATCATAACAATCTCCACACAAATATCCTATATTCTAATAAACACTATGAATACTGACATATCTGATTAGGATTGATCTCCTTCTGTTTGTCACTAATATATCGATAAAAACCTTCCACATATAAGAATATGCTGAAACATGTGATGTTCTCAAGACACAAGACAAATATGTCACTGCAGAGTTAAAGAAAAAAAAGTTAAAAGAAAGTTCAGAAACGTTACATGCAAAAGGTGTCTTGTTTGCATTGGCTCATGCAATTTTGCATGAACACATTTTCTTCTTGGGAATCTATATTTTTTTCTGAATCCACATGTACACTGTTTCCTGCATGTGAGGGTACACATTCTCTGTAGAGATGTACATGTGGATTCTATTAAACTAGGATGTGCTTTTTCCTTTAACAGTATTTGTGTGTGAGTATGGCTCTACTTGTACATAAATGGATTCCTTTCAATACACATCCTGACAAGTGCCTTTTTGTCAGTGACAGCAAGGAAGAGGGAAACATATCCAATGATTTACATTTTGGTTGTGATATGATATGATATGAGTCATTTAGAACGCACCTGTACACAAGTGTTTCTAGGCGCAACAAGACAATGGAGGGAAGTCAGAGGGATGACAAAACAATGATCTTATTAGGCGCTTTGTGTCATTCAGATTGTGCAAGTGTAACAACACAAAGTGCAGGGGGGAGGGGAAAGGGGTAAGTGCCAGGGAGAGGGAAAGGGGAAGTGCAATCAGGGCTGCATTGTTCTGAGTTTGTGCAGCCAGGGCAGCACAGCTATCTGTAAGTGCAAGGAGGCTGGGGAATGTAAGGTTACAGTTACAGCCCCTTAGTGCTTGGTAGGCCCGGAGACAGTGAAGAGGTGCCTGGTCATGGAGAGGCCTGGTACCCAGGGAGACTCTGAGGGTAGTGAGGCACCCAGTCAGCATGGCAGACAGGTAGGACAGCAGGGAAGAGAGAGAGAGAAAGCTGAGGTGAAAAGGAAGGTCTTGAGCTGCTTCCAGAACTCCACGTGGTCCGGCTCAAGTTTGAAAGGGGCAGGGAGGCCTCTCAGAGGGAGGCACCTGCAGAGGAGAGAGATCTGCCTCACACTCTCTGGCTGGAGAAGCGTCCGACCCTCAGAGAGTTTGAGGTGGCTGAGCGAAGGACTCGAAAAGGCCGGTGTTTAGGAAGAGACAGTTTGATGTGGTACGGAACCTGACCCACAATGCCTTGTTCACCATGCAGAGCATTTTGTACTTGATCCTTGCAGCCACCAGGAGCCAGTGGAGAGATTTCAGGGCTGGAGAGATATGGTCCCTGGTATTGAGACCAAGGATAAGTCTTGCAGTTCTGTTCTGCATTAGTTGCAGTGGTTGGATAGTAGAGGAATGCATATTGAGAAAGAGGCTGTTGCAGTAGTCCAGCCTAGAGAGAACCAGGGCTCTGGAGACAGTTCAATTTCTGGGGGAAAGTGAGAAAAGGAAGAATACCTCTGAGGATGTGCAGTTGGTAGTGGACCTTCTTGGACAGGTCTGTGATAAGAGAATAGAAGGAGAGAGTGAAGTGGAAGGTCACATCAAGGTTTTTTGTCTCACAGGAACGTGAAGAAAGATGGCCCAAAGAGGGCAGCCACAGTGAGAGAGGTAAAGCGAGAGCAGGGGTCCCAATGAGAAGGATCTCAGTCTTTGTGACATTAAGGCAGAGATCATTGCAGGCACACCAATCCTGAATTTTGGATAGACAGTCTGGAATGAGCGAGAGAGGGGAGGAGGCTGAAGGGAGTTTGAAAGAGAGCTCAGTGTCATCCGCATAATACTGAAAGTTAGAGGAGAAGGTGGAAATCAGGTGGGCCAAAGGGGCCAAGTAGATATTGAAAGATTTGAGCCCTGGGGAACACCATATGTGGAGAGAGAGGTGGTGGAGAGAAAGGACCCAAGTTGGACATTGGAGGGTCGGTCCAAGAGGAAGGAGGTCAACCACTGAGGGCCTGATCCGTGATGCCCAGGTTCTCACGGAGTCGATTTATCAGAATGGTGTGATTGACCGTGCCAAAAGCAGAGGAAATGCCAAGGAGGATTTGTTTAAATGTATTTGTATTTGTAGAGTGCACTGCAGCTCATTGGTATCGAGTCGCTATGAGACAATTTAAGAAGGCTTGATTCAGGAATGCGGCCTCAGCATAGAAAGCTTGGTACAGAGAGTTTTGTTGCAGTTACACGTTTAGAAGAACAGCAAAAAGGCATACATGAGTGTGGACAGCATGAAAGCAGATGTCAAACATGCAATGTCGAACAAAGAGCCTGGTTTTGATGGCTTTCCTGAAGGAGGCATGGGAGTCAATCATCATAATGAAGGGGGGAGAGTGTTCCAGTGGGTGGCTGCCATGTTAGGGAAGCTGGAGCCGCCCGCCCGCACTCTGTGGGTGAAGGGGACAGTCATTCTGTTAGTATAGCCAGCTCTGGTGGGTCTGGAGGAGGTGTGAAAGGAGATCCTTTGAGCTAGATAGGGTGGGGAAAGGCCTTGAAGGCATTTGTGTGTCAACGCTAGTGCCTTGAAGGTAATTCTTTCCTTCCTTCGGGAGTCAAGGGACTTTCCTCCTGACCTCAGATATTTGATCATCACATTTGTAGATGACAGTTGCAGCCCTCAGGGCATTATTTTGTACTGATTGTAGTTTGGTGAGATTCTTTTGGGAGGTGCCAGCGAAGAGGGCATTACAGGAACCAAGCCTTGCTCCCATAATCGCCCTAGCAATGGTGAGGCAGTTAGGTTGGGAGAGGAAAGGTCTGGCTGCAGTGAGAAGTTTAGAGTAGTAGGCTGACGTGGAGGCTACTGCGTTGACTTGTCTATTCATGGATAGATCAGATTCAATGTAGACGCCCAGTGTTTTCATGGTTTTGGCCACAGTATTAGGGATGTTATCAACTGTGAAAGAGCAATATTGTTCATTCAGTTTACCCAATGTGGATGGGGACCCAATTAATAGAAGTTCGGTCTTCTCACTGTTGAGGCATAACCAGTTTTCTGCCATCCACGATTGGATCGTAGAGTAGATGGAATTAAGGGTGATGAGGTCAGTCAGCTTGGTAGTCCCCTGAGATGGGGATGAACACATGAGTGTCATCAGCATAGTTAGTATATGTGATGCCCAGTGCATCGAGGATATTAAAGAGAGGTTGTGTAAAGAGGTTATAGAGTGTGGGAGCTATGCAGGAACCCTGTGGGACCCCACACTTGATGAGACTAGGGTTAGCACAAGAAGTTTCTGAGAAAACCTTCTTCACTCTTTCCTGCAGGAAGGAAATTATCCATGCAGGATGAGGACAGAAAGAAGGCTTGAGTTGAGACTAGTTGAGACTAGTGAGCAAATCTTCATGGCTGTTCAGGAGAGCAGTTTCCATGCCTGTGGCTGCTCTGAAGCCAGACTGATGGTCATGAAGACATGTGTATTAATACAATGGAAATAATTAAATCAAGTTCAATGTAACGAAAATACGCATTTATGAAATTCCAATGTCAATAGTGACTACAATGAAGAATGATAAATACACTGATCCCTGGAATGCTCAAAATTATATTAACTTGAATATTGTTTTTTAAAGCACACACATCACCTTATGAACATTTTATTTACCCTGAGTGCACATTTACCATATGATGAAAAGTGTATGAGGGTGTGGGGTAAACATGTCATTTTATAGAAAGCCAAATTAAATCAGAACATCCTGTCAGTCCAGAAAAACCAAACACCCCTTGAGGGTCCGGAAATGAATGATAATTGGTTGGCCGAAGACCAACCGCCTCATTTACAGTGTAAGAATATATATTCATTAGTCATTAGTTATTACGTAGCTATGAGTTCAACTAGAGTGAAGCCATTTTAAGATGACCAGAATCACCATTTTGTTTTCTCTCTCTGCTCTCTCTAACATTGCCACTTTGCCTCATGTAAAACTGCTTTGCTGTAGATATTATTTCGCTTCAATGGTACAAGGCTAAGCAACATGTTGAAACATTACACTGGAGAGCCAGACAGAAATGCCTGATTCCCTCCCTCACGTATGCTTGAAGACAGGGAGCAAGGCATTTAATCAGTACACGAATGCCAGCGAGTCTCCTGAAAGAATAGCAATGTACGAAACTAGCATTAAAAGAGTTGAATTATGATCTTCTTTATGGCCCCCCTTTCTGAGACCAGTGAGGCCCCGGAGAGCGGGCTGACTTCTAGAGCGAGAATCAAAACTTAGAGATAGTGAAGCCTGGTATGTGTCAGTCTCCTACGTGCAGCTTGCCCATGAAAAACAGAAACGCTGTGTTCTCGCAAACAAAGAATGGTGTCTGTAAAACTGGAGATTGCAAACTGTTACTAAATATGGTGGTCTAAGGTGTCATATTTGTCATGATGGTCAATCATCGCCTCTAATTCAAAGGGAAATGAATTGAGGGCGGCATCGAATGTGTCATACTGTGTCATTGCTGATTGTAAGGTGCTCAGTTTGTTTATATGTAGCTGATGTACATCTCGCACCCTCTTGCGTGCCCCGAGGTCTGTTAGACACATGTCGCGGGGCGTGGGACCACTTGACCAACTGGGACTATTTTGTATTGCAATAAACCCTAGATTTTGGGAACAGAACCTTGTGTTTGGCGTATCTATTCGTGTGTGGTGACTGTGCCTTGTTTCCACATCCGAGGGTCCCTCAGGATCCCCTTCAAGATGGCACCCGAATAGGGACCCTCCCCCACTTGTTCCATCGTGTATGTTGCAAAATAAGGAAGGCGGTAAGAACGGCGAGGACGGGAGCGATCGAGCTGGGATCGAGAGGTGTTCGTGGCACCCCTGCGTAAGTGATGAGATTCCTTGCTGCAGATCTGCACACTGCTGATCCCTGATCGACGTCCCTGACCAGTAAACATGGAGGTGAGGGTCCCGAAATGAGGCAGAGCCGAGATACGCCGACACAACGTCATTGGTTGCGTCACTATACGGACTAATTGTGTCTTGAAAAGACAAATTGATTGATCAGGTGAGCCGTGCCCCGATTCGTAAGTAATCCTGATATTGGATGAGAGTTGATTTTGCAAAATCAAACGCCCAGAGTAATTTTGATTAGCCAAGGGTAAGGTTAAAACATGCCTGGGGTATTGTCCACCTTAGCAGGATTTTTCCGCTGCGGTGAACAATCTTTGCAAACTGGCCAGGAAGCACCTCCAGGAGGAACGCCGGCTTATGATATGTACATAAAGTAGAGTATGGGAGCGATAATGTTTTGTGAAACTTGGCATAAGCAAACCAGAAACCAGGAAAATCTTCAGTGGCCGAGGGATGGGAGTTTTGAGATGGAACGTATAGATAACCTGGAAAAGGTGTTGATAAGTAAAAGAGCACGCCCTGGGGCACTTGATATCCTTAGGGACTGGAGGAGGGAAGCACTGCTCCGATTTAGAAGTAGAGAGAAACATGCACGCAGGCATAAGTCAAAGATGGAGAAAGCTGAGGAGAAGGAGATGGAGGAGTGGAGTAATAGCTTGCGAAAGGCGAGGCGGCACGATGAATTAAACATATAAAAAATATATCCACAAAGAGAGCTACACTCATCGGATGAATTAATAAACAGAATCTTAACTGAAATAAAACAGGGCCCGAGGAGTGTAACTAAAAAGACTACGGCACTAGCTGCCGCTCAACCCCCTCCCGTTTCTCAGCTCCTCCCAACACCAACACAACCCCAGACTGCATCAGACACTGCACTGCCCACTAGCCAGCCAGCCCCGAGTGTTTTGCAATCAACACAGCCCCAGCAGAAGTATCCCGCTCTCACTGCCCCCTCTGCACCTCCTGATCAAGAGGGTGCCACTGCACCGACCGCCCCTCCCATGAGTGGAATTGAGCAGAATGAATGTACGAGAGTAACTCACAGCGCAATCAGTAAGGAGAGAAAGTGTGAGCTGCAAGAACAGGCGGAAATGTATATAGACGATAATGATGAGGTATCCACATTAGCGTCACTATATGACTTCAGAAGAAACAATGAAAGACAGGCATTGTTGGAATGCATGGGGGAATATTTGTCAGGACAATGGAAAAAGTTAATTGGGAAGTTACCACCGCAATGATTGTTGCATTTGAATGCATTAGCCCGTTGTAGAGGGAGAGATGAAGAAATAGAAGAGCATGTGAAGCAACTGTTTGAAATAAAGAATGAATTGGATGAAGAGTATTCTGAAGTACTCGCCACACCGGGGAATAGGAGAAGGATATAGAGAGGGGCAGGAAGAGAGCGTCAAGACTGTATATGCAGAAATCCTTGCCGCCTTCGGACAGATAGGTGACAGACAAAGATTGCAGGTGTGTGTGCGGGAAACAATGAGATGGATGTCAAGCCCTAGGACTTCGGTAGGGGAGATAAATGAGACATGTAATGAGTATCCTTTGCAAATAAGAATAGAAGCTCTGTGGACAATAGTAGGGGTGTTACTCCAGCAGATAGCAGGACACCACAGGGGAAGGGGAAATGCACAGTGTAGGGGAAATTTTAATATGCATGCAGGGCCTTTGGGATTAAATCAATGTGCATACTGCAGAGAGGAAGGACACTGGCGGGCACAATGTCCGCATTTGCAAAATAGAGGCGGATATAGTCAGAGAAGGCCTCACAGAGGGCACATGGGAACAAATGGTCACAACAGAAATCATATGCAGCAGCATCAGAATGATCAAGGGAATGGTGCCTAGAATCAAGGCCAGGCTTCGAATCAAATTACGCAAAGTCAAAATCAGCAGGTTGTACAAACAGGAAATAGAGGGAGAGGGGGGAACATTTTTGATAACCAGACAGGCGCATACTATAATAACAGTGGTGACTACACATCGGATGACGTGTTGTTACCCCAATAGGACAGCCCAGGACAGGGGTCGGAACCAGTGTCTATTCCCGTGAATCAGAAAGGACCCTACGTAGAGATGAAAATCAGGAATGAAGAGCATAGATTCCTCGTAGATACGGGGGCACAAAAGTGCTCGATAGATCATCACTTGGTTCCAGACATACCTCTGTCAGGGTGACAAAATATCTCAGTAGGGTTCGCAGGTACCCCAGTAATAAACTCTGAGTGCAAATCAGTGGCAGTGACAATAGGGCCTTTTACTGAACTTTGTCCATTTCTTTTAACAGACCATTGTGGAGAAAATCTTTTAGGAATACACTTATTGAAAAAGCTGAGTGCAGTTATCCATTGTACACCAAATGGGGTACTATTTCTCCCCAGAGTATGCTGACTTCTGAATTTATGGCGGAACTCTTAACAGGGGAATTGAGTACAGTGCCAACTAGCATTTGGGCCGTGAATGAGAATGGTGTGGGATGTTTGAAAATAGAGCCAGTAAAAATTACATTGAAAGAAGGAATAACGCTACCGCGTATTCCGCAGTATAAAATTTCAGCAGAAGGAGAAAAAGGATTGAAAAGTATTGTTTCTGATTTGGTGAAATTGGGAGTGATTGAAGAGATTACAGGTAGTGTATGTAACAGCCCCATTCTTCCCGTATAAAAGAAAGGGAGTAACGAGGTACCGTACCGTTTCATAATTGATCTCCGTGCACTGAACAAAGTGGTAGATCCCCAATTCCCACTTTCCACTTAGTTAGTGCCAGATGTCACTACGATCTTGACAATGATCCCTGCTTCGGCAGAATACTTTAGTGTAATTGATTTGAATTCACATTCACATGCATTCCACAAGGCTATACTGAAAGTCCGAGCATATACAATAGAGCGTTGAAAGAGCAGTTGGACATGTTAGAATTACCAGCAGGCTGTGTATTGTTACAATACATTGACGATTTACTAATCGCTGCTGACACGGAGGAGATATGTAAAGAAGGTACTGTTCTATTATTGACTCATCTAGCCACGCATGGCCATAAAGCAAGCCTAAAGAAATTCCAGGACTGTCAGAAAGAAGTAGCTTGTTTGGGTTACCTACTCTCAAAGACAGGGAGAAGATTAACACCAGAGAGAATAAAGAGTATTTCTGGTATGCCAATTCCAACAACACAGAAAGGTGTGAGAGCGATAATAGGGATGGATTCTTATTGCCGTCAATGGGTTATGAACTTCACTTTAATTGTGAAACCAATGGTGGAATTAACAAAAAAGGATGCTGTGATGCCTTTGCAGTGGAATGAAAAATGTCAGAAAGCATTTGATTTGATAAAAACCATTTTGAGTTCTGCTCCAGTTTTGGGCACACCGAATTATGAAAAGGTTTTTAGGCTATTTGTGCATGAGAATGAAGGATGTGCGTTGTCTGTCCTAACACAGGAACAAAGTGGAAGAAATATGCCGTGCAGCTATTTTTCTTCTGTGCTGGACCCTGTAGCGCGCGCACTACCACGATGTTTGCGAGCTGTTGAAGCGGCTGCTGCGCCAGTGAAACAAACAGAAGGGATGGTTTTGGGGCACACCTTAATTTTGATGGTCCCACATGCCATAGATGTTCTACTCAATAGAACACAGACGCAACACCTCACATCTGCTAGATTGACTAGATATGAAATTGTATTGTTCGCGCCCAACATTCAAATTATGAGGTGTAGCGCTTTGAATCCAGCAGAATTAATGCCAATGCCCGGGGAAAACAGTGGTAGGACTGAATTACCTCCCCATGATTGCCTAATGGTTACTGAGGAAGAAACAAAAGGGAGAATTGATTTGAGTGACACACCACTAAAAGAACGAGATGTTTTAAACTACCTGACGGCACATCAACTGCCGCATATGCTGTTACGACATTAAAAATTTCGGAGAACTTGAGCGTAAATATCTATACTGATAGCCAGTACGCCTTTGGCATAGTTCATAATTTTGGCCGATTATGGGCCGAGAGAGGATTCTTAACATCCCATGGGGCTAGAATTCAACATGGCCCTCTGATTGTGTGATTACTGTCTGCACTTACATATCCAAAACACCTGGCATAGTGAAATGCGAGGCGCATAAAAAGGTAACATGTAAAGTGGGAGAAGGAAACACATTTGCAGACAAGATTGCAAAACAGACTGCCACTGATTTGAGTACAAATATGTTGACAGTACAATCGGAGGAAGTGCCCTGCATGATAGAAAATGGAATTGTGAATGCTAAAGAAATGCAGGCGGAAGCTACCGCCGACGAAATACAGGGATGGGCCAATGGGCTCTGCAGAACTGTATTTGGAGGGTTGCTGGGTGGACAAAAAAATGGGAATTGGATGTTGCCAAATGCTTATGTAAACACAATGGTCACAATGGCTCACAGTCCCACACACATCTGTGCGAACAAAATAGTCCAACATTTAGCCACGGTCTGGGAAAATCCACTCATAAAAAAGAATGCTGAGAGGCTGGTACAAAACTGCATCACGTACCTACAGCATAATGTGGGAAAAGGAACAGTGACTCCAACAGGAAGTTTCGGACCTCCCTCTATGCCATTCGAAGTGATTCACTTTGACGTCATAGAGATGGAGAGATGCCAAAATCTGAAATACGTTCTAGTGATCATATGTGCATTCAGCAAATGGGTAGAAGCATATCCCTTGAAAGATTGCACAGCCATGAGCACAGCGAAGGTAATGCTAAAAGAGTATTTCTCTTGCTTTGGTCTGCCCCGTGTCATATGGTCGGACAATGGTCCGTACTTTGTAGGTGCAGTGATAATGCAGATTTGTGCAGGATTGCAGATCGATAAACGATTCCATTGTTTGAGACATCCGAGTTCGGCCGGTCTTATAGAACGACATAACGGAATTTTGAAATCCAAAATCAGTAAGATCTGTGCAGGTAGCAAATTAAGCTGGGTAGATGCATTACCAATAGCGTTACTGTGCATGCGAACGTCAGTGCAGGCCTGAACTGGGCTCTCCCCCTATGAGATCATAATGGGGAGACCGGCGAATATGTGGTGCACACCTCAGCCTAAGAGAATGAGAGAGGTAGAATACACTGTACTCAGCATTTACTATAATTTGTTAGTAAACAAACTGTGTTTGATTCATCAGCAGGTGCAGGAGGCATTACCGGTGCAGTATACTGGCCCAGGACATGCATTAGAGCCCGGAACCTGGGTGCTCATCAGAAATTATGAGCGGAAAACATCGCTGGCACCCAGGTGGCCTGGGCCCTACCAGGTACTTTTAACCACGCAGGCAGCATTACGCGTGGATGGAGCAAGGCGTGGATTCATGCCACGCACGCCAAGAAAGTCCCAATCACATTCAACACATCAACTGATCGGGACAAAGACCAGAAAGAGACAGCAGCGCTTCCAGAAATGAAAAATGCCATTGCCAGTCCCTTGCCACAGAAACTGCCTGATCCTGAAACAAAGCCTGATGAGATTGCCATAAAAACGGAAGAGCAGAGAGTGCCTCAACGTTGTCCAGGAGATGCTGCATCTCTGCTGGCCAACATCAAGCGCATACCTCTGTGGCACCCACCATCTTCTGTTGCGCCACAGCCTGCATTGTCGCCTGGGCACCCATCATCATCTGGCATTGTGCCCCAGGCTGACTCCAAGCTCGAGACTGGAAGTGCACCCACACTATTTGTTGATCACACGGTACCAGGAGCAAATCGGTACAACCTGCGGAGCAGAAAGAAGGAGTGATCACATATTTTTTTTCTCTTGGTGAATTTCTTGCCTCTGTTTCCTATTTTCGGATGAAGTGGGAACCGGAGGCCTAGAGGAGGGTGGCGTAAGAGTTGTGCAAGTTAGACAGCTCACGAAATGCAACTCCTCGGTGCTAAATCCATGTGTCAGGAACCAGAGTGAACAAGCGGGGCGCACGTGGTACAAAGGCAACTGCTCTGAAATTGTAGAGCAATGTGCAAAATGCACGAAGGCCTTTCTAAGTGAAAAAGCTATCCAGGCAGATAGCAAACAGGCAAAGAAAAAAAAACTGTAGACATTGATTGAACTGGTTCAACATCAGGAGAAGCACAAGAAAAAACAATATTCAAGACGAGCGCAGCGGAAGAAGAAGGACGAGAGAAGAATGTCGGAACCAGCAAATGCCCCCTCCTGCACCAATGCTGATGGAGAGTTAAACATAGTACATAATAAGGTGAAAAAAGGACATGGTAAAAAGAATTGTATGCTGGGTCTAACCATAGTAATGTGCATAATGAGTATATTAGCCCCAGTGTTGACCATAACAGTGTTATAGTACCTAGAGGAAATGCACCCCCTTGAAGTACTTTTGCCTATGATGAACATTTCCACAACGGAACGCCCAGTCCATGTGATTTCCTATACCTTGTCCCCAATGGAAGAGAAACATAGGGAAGCATATGGGAACAACACATTGCTGTTAATAATGAATATAACACACTCAATCCTAAGAAAAAGAAATGTTGGGTTTGTGCCCACCTGCCGCAGCATGGTGGTCAGGGAATAGGATGGTATGTACAGTCCCTGCCCTTAACCTCTGCATGTTATGCTTCTCTGAGTGCCCTATATTATGGGAAATGGAACAAAAGTGAAACTGGTCAACTAGATAAAACTAGATAAAACAAATATGTATGAATTCGAGGAAGTGATTATGAAACCGGTGGGTTTCTCCATGTTCCACAAAAGATGATTAATTACACCAGCAATAATGCCACAGGATAGATTGTCTGTACCTTATAAAACTTCTGTGATCACATTCCACATGAACCCACAGGGGAATAAGGATGCGGAACCCCCTTCATATACAGTGAATTATAACCCTCATTCTGTCCCATTCTGTTTAAAGAAAAAAGGTTCTTTCTAGGTAGGAACATTTACCAGATGCAGGAATATAGCATTCCTTGATAAAGAAGTGGAACCAATATATGTGAGAGATCCTGTGTATTTCATATGTGGAGAAAAAGCATATCCTTGGTTACCTAGGAACTGGGGAGCTACGTGTTATTTGGTATTTCTGTTTCCTGGGGTGTTTCTTTTAAAAACATCAGACATAACCAGATTGACCAGGTCACAACCTCGCCGTAATATTGAAGACGGGTTGATTGTAGGGGACATAGCAAAATCATTCATACCATTTTGGGGCCAGGCGATAAACTCTTATAACATAAGACGACTGTCTAGGATATTAGTAGAAACAATAGATGGAACCACTGATATATTATATAATATGACTCTTGAAGAAAAAGGAATTAGATTAATGTCACTACAAAATAGAATGGCCCTTGATATAATCTTAGTTGATCGCGGCAGTGTTTGCAAAATCGTGGGATCAGCGTGTTTTTTATTTGTAAGTTACTCCTCCCCCACGATTTTTGAGGCGATAAGAAAATTGCATGTGTTAAGTTCTGATCTTCACCCCCCTGAAGGCGGTCGGGAATTGAACATAAGCTCCTGGTTCTGGGAAGTGTTGCGATCCTGGGGATGGAAACTATTTGCAATCCTAGTAGCAATTCTAGGAATATTCGTGACATGTTGTTGTTGCATACATTGTCTCCCCATAATATGTACTGAAATTAGCGAAGAGTGTGTACAAATGATGAAACAAAAAAAATCACTAAACCAAGCACTTGCCATAGTAACGAATCTGAAACCATTAAAGAATTCATGGCAATTGATATAGATAATAATAACGAGGAGACAATAAGTGTACATGAGTCCGAATTTGAATCAGATTCCGAATCTAATCCAAATACTTTGTCGGAGGAGGATGCAATGTATGGATGAGACGTTTGGCTTACGGCCAAGTGGAGGGTTTGTCAGTCCAGAAAAACCAAACACCCCTTGAGGGTCCGGAAATGAATGATAATTGGTTGGCCGAAGACCAACCACCTCATTTACAGTGTAACAATATATATTCATTAGTCATTAGTTATTACGTAGCTATTAGTTCAACTAGAGTGAAGCCATTTTAAGATGACCAGAATCGCCATTTTGTTTTCTCTCTCTGCTCTCTCTAACGTTGCCACTTTGCCTCATGTAAAACTGCTTTGCTGTAGATATTTTTTCGCTTCAATGTTCCAAGGCTAAGAAACATGTTGAAACATTACACTGGAGAGCCAGACAGAAATGCCCGATTCCCTCCCTCACGTATCCTTGAAGACAGGGAGAAAGGTATTTAACCAGTACATGAATGCCAGCGAGTCTCCTGAAAGAATAGCAATGTACGAAACTAGCATTTAAAGAGTTGAATTATGATCTTCTTTACGGCCCGCCTTTCTGAGATCCAGTGAGGCCCCGGAGAGCGGGCTGACTTCCAGAGCGAGAATCGAAACTTAGAGATAGTGAGGCCTGGTATGTGCCAGTCTCCTGCACGCAGCTTGCCCATGAAAAACAGAAACGCTGTGTTCTCGCAAACAAAGAATGGCGTCTGTAAAATTGGAGATTGGAAACTGTTACTAAATATGGTGGTCTAAGGTGTCATATTTGTCACAATGGTCAATCATCGCCTCTAATTCAAAGGGAAATGAATTGAGGGCGGCATCGAATGTGTCATACTGTGTCATTGCTGATTGTAAGGTGCTCCGTTTGTATATATGTAACTGATGTACGTCTCGCACCCTCTTGCGTCCCCCGAGGTCTGTTAGACACACGTCGTGGGGCGTGGGACCACTTGGCCAACTGGGAATATTTTGTTTTGCAATAAACCCTAGATTCTGGGAACAGTTACTTGTGTTTGTAGTATCTATTCATGTGTGGTGACTGTGCCTTTTTTCCACATCCGAGGGCCCCTCAGGGGCCCCTTCAAGACATGCCTGTCTAAGTCTCTCTAGTTCTCTTTTATTGAAAATAGCTACCTCCCCTTTTACTCAATGGACATTTCAGAATTTCACACAGCATTCTAGAAAACACAATTGAAGCACAGCATACTTGACATTCCTGCATGTGAATCAAAGAGAGAAAAGTATATGTTTAACATGTGCAATTGTTAGAATCCCTTCAGTAGTGTCTCTATTGCATTAATGTGGGAATATGTGCATTGGTAATTTTCAATGGGCTACTTAAAGGTGGGAAAATGGGTAGCATATAACAACACTTTTTCCTTTTTCTTGAGTGATTCAGTGCTAATAACAGAACCCTGCTTGATGTAGTCAGTAAGGGACTTCAATTACAGGTATGCACACAGGAAGATTTCCTTTTGCCTCCCAAAATACTTCTTGTGCATTACACAGAGGAGGAGTCAGGGAGTTGCTCCATATGCACACTATCAGACCTATTATATCAAATCTATAACTCCAGAAGCACACACACTTCTAAAATATTTACAAATGTCTTAGAATGTACAGTAAATGGAAGGTACTTTCACAAATATAAAGTGCTGGGATATAATATATTTCCCTTCATAGTATAGTTCCCTTCTATTCCCTTCTTTTATGTTTCCCTCTGGATTTATATTTCCATAGAAGTTTCATTTGACTGACTCACAGACAAGTGGGCCCCGCTTTAGGACAGGTTCAATTCATAACCTCTAGGGACAGGTGGACATCAGTCAGCAAGATGGGGGCAGTTTCCCACTACAGTCTGGTTTCCCTCTTTCTCTCTTGGGCCTGTATGCTATTATTTCCACTGAAGTAGGCCTGGGGCTTTAATCCCAGTTAGGCCTCTCTTGCAGTATACTGCTGTAATCCAAAAATGGATCCAAAAGTAAATAAATCTATTCCATTCTCCTTTATGTTGTTGTCACTTCTCCTTCTGCCAGTCTGTCAGACAGTCCATGGCAGCCAGTGAGTGAGCAAGAGAGTCCCCAGAATCTATGGGGTTGGACTTTGATAGATTATGAATCCTTCCCATTAGAGGTGGGTATAATTTCTCCAACCTAATTGGCCAATGTATGTGATTGGATAATGTTCTAAAAGTGACATCACTTCGGGCTTCAGCACACAATAAATAAATACATAAATAAACCATTCCCTTCATACTCAGTAGACATATAATGGAGAGGGCAGTCTAAAGGGAACAACATCCACACCAAGTTTCCCTCCCACTTGATGTGATGTACTCTTGGAGATTTCTACATTAAACAATCGTATTTTTTCTGAAACATCATTTTCCTCACATCTGATCATGTTACTAATTGCTTGAACAGATTGCTCTCACTCAGGTGACTTCAAACATGTGATTCTCATCTCATCACAACATGTGATGTGTATGATTTGCCCATTTCAGTATAACGGCCTAGCTACCATGGATGCTAGAATATATGGATCACTAGCATGAACTGTTTCTGTACAAAATGAACCCAATTGACTAATTAGCATATTTAAACAGACATCAAAATTTCTCCTTTATATTTAGCTGGTAAAGATTTTCAACACTTGTGTATAGGTGCGTTACAAATGCCATATCATATCATATCATATCAAACTGAACAATTTTTATATTCAACTGAATAATTTATGACATTTTGTACAAAAATTATATACCAAAATATGATTCAATATGTACAATTATAATTGGTTGTTATTTCCCTTAAATGTAGTAGGTTGAGCAAAATATTAATGGTATTCGGAAGTGCTCGGAAATGTGGTGTTATGGTGAGGACTCTTGTGAACTGTGGACTCACTGCTGGATTACTTTGCAGACCCATATCAGGAGGCACTAAGGAGGCTGTAAGGAGGAGGAGAAGGGCAGAAGGGCAGCACTACCTGGTACGTGAAATGTGGCAAAGGCATACAAGGACTTCAACATCCAAAATCCTTTGCATGCACTAGCCCCACCTTCAGGATTCCCAGCATCCATTATATACTTGGGTGCAGGCGCATTTTGCGCGCGCAATAAAAGTGCTTGGAAGTGTGGTGTTGTGGTGAGGACTCTTGTGAACTGTGGCCTCACTGCTGGATTACTTTGCAGATCCATATCAGGAGGCTGTAAGGAGGAAGATAAGGTATAAAGAATTGGGTAGACCCTGTTTTTTATATACGGGACTGACTTCAGGGGACAGGAAAATGAAAAAAGATCACAAAGAAGGCAATTACCCTGTCTCTTGACTTCAAAATCTTAGGGTTAGTGTTACTTCATGAGTCTATGTCAGGTAGGGATGGGCCGGCTCAGAAGTGACCAGCATTTCAGAACTATATTCACAAATGTATTTAAAGGTCATTTTTAGACCAGCAGACTGAACCACATTTATCCACATGAGTTGAAAAATGTTTTATTTGTTAATTTTTTTAATCTTCATATAGGCATAAAACATTAAAAAAATGTTTTGAAAAAATGCTCACAATACTTTTCAGAATAACAGAGATGTAATGAAATAAGGCTAATACATGTCATTAAAACATTTTTGTTAGGCAGAATCATGCGCAGTACCCTTTGGGATCACCACACACAATTAAGACAACAAGTGACAGTACAAATTCACCTTTGGTACAAACCTGTACTACACAGCAAAGTGGTAGCGATGTCTGAGCAGCCAGACTTATCTCAAGAGTAAAGTGAGCAGTGCAGAAGTTACACAAAGGACAGCAATTTACTATGGTTCAAGCAAACATTAACTCAAGGTTTCTGATTAAAAGAATATACATTTATTTACACATCATTTATAAAACAATTCACTAACGTAAAGTATCAGAAAATCACACTCTTAATATACTAAACACCACCCCATAGATTCTGGACAAGTTAAGCTGAAAATGAAGTGTGAGCAAAAATGGCACTCCAGCAATTTAAAAGGGAGGGAAAGACAAGGTTAGACAAAAATTAAGCAGCACCAACAAGTAAGTAAGCAGGGCAATCTAGAAAATGCAACTACGGTGAGGAAATCAAATCAAGGGGCCCGAGCCAGTCAATGGACCAGAGTCTTTGCAGAGGATCATACAGTTCAGAGTAGTTTGCGGTTAAGTCTTTGCCAAGAGTTCAAAACAAAGTTGGTTGGAAGAAAAGTTACTTAAAAGAGTAAGGAAGAACAAGCCCTCGGATTGGCGAAAGATTTAAAAGACTTTCACCGTGGTCTGACGGAATGAACAACCGGGTTAGCACAGTACCTTTAGAGCAGAAGAATGCTGTAGCTGAGGCAGACATTCCTGGCAGGTCCTGCAGGCTCACGGTTCCTGAAGCGACTGTCGGACTGACAAGAAGGAGGAAGACTGGAGGGTCCTGCACTGCCCAGGGAAGAAACCAGCAGTGGAGCAAAGCGACAAATAAAAGGAGCGCTCCTTAAAACCCAAGCAGGGTCCGGTCCTCCTGGCTATCTGGTTCACTGTAGCTGTGCACAGCAAATTTGACCAGAGGAGGGAGGCCTGGCTTGCAGTTTGGCAAACTGGTTGGTCCCACCAGATCAAGGGGAGAAGATTCCTTGCAGATCTTCCCTGTCATCAAAGTTTGGAGATTCGGACCCGCAGCAGGGCTTCACCGGGAGGTTCAGTCGTGGTAGTGGTCCTCTTCTTTCTGCTTCTCTTCGGTTCTCTCGATCCATTAGTGACTCTACCTTCCAAGTCCCAGAGACCTGCTTTTTATGCAGTTTTCCCCCATTCACACAGCCTGGCTGCCAATCACAAAGCAGGGTGGCTGTCCTGGTGGGACATTCAACACAGGCAATCATGCAGAGTGCGACATGGGTCTCCAAGGAGACCCTGTGCAGGGAGTCTCAAACCCCTCCCTTACATCCTGTCCCCCTCAGACATTCAGGCACCTAAGGAAGGCTTCTGTGCAGAAGCCCGCCAAAGTACGGCAAACAAAGGAACCAAACCTGGTTTGGCGCATAGAGTAAAACACGAGAAAGACCTTTACAAAAAGAAATAGTGAATAAACCCAGCCGGAACCGAAATAAAATAAAAGGGGTCAGCGGATAAAAGTTTGAGGCTAATAAATTAGCCTAAAACATTACCAAGGCTATTTTCAAAGACCGCGTTAGGGAAAAAATGTTAGATACCACTGCCACCAGCCAAAGAAAGAGGAACAAAATAATGTTCCATGAGAGACAGACAAAATGGGATAACTATTAACCCTTTCCAGTACTCTAGGGAAGATAATTTGTACTGGGTCTGTGAATTTAAAAAGACTAATAAAGTCAATGGCTACTTTCCATGTTCTGGGAGACAGTAGTTAGTCCCAGAAAATAGAGTTCAGAGTGGGAAGTCTGAAAAAGACAACCCTGTGTCACTGCACTAAAGGTGCTGTGTGACACACAGTAACAAGATGAGCCTATGGAGTAGGTGAGGCTCCACAGTCCATGAACACATCAAAATGTACAACACATAACCAAAAACACATGTAAGAGTGGAAAAAAGGCTCACACTCTTACCAGGTGAACAAAATAAAATCTAGAAATCCAGCAAAGTTGCTGAGGTACTCAGAAGGTAAGGGAAATTACCCATTTTGGACAATTATTATTTATTAATGTGATACAGTTTTAAACAAATGTAAAAAACTTTACACATAAATTAACATCAAATATCTAAAATACAAAATACAATACAGTAAAATACAATACGATTCCGAATCTTAATAAAATCCTTGGTACAATTTCTGGATAGTTAATTTATAAGGATTTGAGTCGAGACCTAAAAGAAATGAGAGAACATATTAATCTGAATCATACTTAAGATACAATATTTCATATTTGCACTACAAAACACAATGTCATTTACTTATCGGGGAAAGACCCCGTTGGGCTTAATTTCATGAGAGCGACTGCTATTCGCCAGACCTGATAAAGTGCTAAATGCAATTTAGGGTTATTTGTGTTAACACATTGCTTCCAAAAGTCTGCTTGGCCCATACAGTCTGTATTGTGGACAAATTCGCCCAGGTACTTATTGTATTCTATTCTCATCCTACCACAGCTCGTCAGCACGTGTTGAGCCGTCTCAGGTTCAGTAGGAAGGTCACAGATCCTGCAGTATCTTTCTGCTAGGTTTAACCCCCATGCAGGGCCCTGGGTAGATAGAATCGGCAAGTAATTAAGGCGCATTAATAGGATAAACTGCCTCAGATGCTCTGATGGGCACTGATTTAGATAAAGTTGCACTTTTCCATAGGTGTAAAGTCTAAATAAAATAAAGCTATAGCTTTTCAGACTATTAAGGTGTTTAAAATTGTTCTGCCAGTCCCACAGATTAAGGCGATTGCGCATGCTGGCAATCAGGTCTTCGTTTTCCCGGCCCCATTCAGGTGACCAACTGATTTCTTCAGTTAGGGACCGAATCTGATTCTCAAATTTAACATGTCTACCAGTCGCACAGTCTTCCCTGATCGTCTGAAATAGTTTGTTTGTTGGTTTGTTGTTGAGCTTAATATGGAATTCCATCCTCTTTCTTATTACCATGGCACTGAGGGAAAAGATTCCCATCTCAAGCCTAATAATAGCCATGGGAATACATTGCGGAAGGCCGAGGATTTTCCTCCAGAACTTACCCTCTATCAGTTGTAACCATCCTAAATTCATATTTATCAGTGGGTCTAAGCCATACGTCACCATAGGAGCCAGACATTGAATATATAGCTGACGTGCTGCCCATATTGAGAATCCACATTGCTCACGTGTGAATTTATAAACTAAGGCTGTAAGTTGAGCAGCTTTTGTTTTGCGCTCCTGGATGCAGGTAAAATAGTTTCCTTTGTTATCGAATTCCACCCCCAGATATCTATACATGTGCGTGTATTCAATTTAGGGAGCATTTTGGACAATGCTCCCTAACAATTTTAAAGTGAGGCTAGTGCAAGTGTATGTGTGTTTGCATGACACAGTTCTTTATTTTTTAAAAAGAGCAGAGTAGTACTGTTCAAAAGACAGACTCTGTCAGAAAAGAAGCTTTTTGGAGGTCTCAAGCTTTAGTGATTGTCAACATATGTTTCGGCTTATGGCAAAAAAGATCAGGCAGTATCACCACATGTCTGTCTTTGCTGGTGTAGCCATCTTCAGGACAGGAGAGTAATTCGATATCTAATAAACCCGTATCAAATACTTGTATTATGTTCATATTTATTTTGGTTATCAACCCACTATAAATGAACATAAAAAGAATGTATAAAAATATATATGAAAATACGGGTTCAGAAATGCCAATCGTTTTCTAGGTAACACTTAAATGTATACAATATATTAACAAAGACTCATGGTCAACACAAACCTTAACAATTTAGAAGAGACGTATCAGAGACTAGAGAGTGGAATATCATTTTCCACAGTTTTGAAACACAGTTGATGTAGTCAAACTTCAGTTTTTGAGAGTCTCAATTATCTTTAAGAGATGTAAAATTCTGTAAGAAATTAGCGACAGAAATGTCTTAATTACTTTTCGTTTGCCTTGCTATTACTGCATATATGAAACTTGTTTCAAAATGTTCTCATCTATTCATAGATTATATAAATTATAAGGAAATTGAAGGCAGGATCTTCTTTGTTTATTTAAAGTCATCAAAACCTTTTAAGGCGACCTGATGTGTCAAGGGCCTATTCAAAAGGTAAAGGAGATAGAAGACACAATTCTCAGTATGAGTGCGAGAACGTAAAATGTGTATTTTGCTATTTATATCATAACTTGTTTAATTTCAGAGCAAGATACATTTCAAACAAGCGAGGAGAACAGATCTAAATAGATACCTTTTAATGTTTAGTGCTCCCAACTCGTCACTACGAGTGTGGTCATATTTTCTAGGAAACTTGAAACACTTGTGTATAGGCGCGTTACAAATGCCATATCATATCATATCATAACTGTAATTGGTGTACAATGGCTGTTGGTGAAAGGAGTCCCTGGAAAATTATATTACTTTCAATTATTCAAGGTTGCTGTCTCCATCTGTAATGGGAAATATATCCGTGAGACAGACACAGGGGAATTTTTGGTCTTCCTATTCTAGTATCAATCATGTAGGTTGCATAGATATATTTTAATAAGATGTTAAATACCTTTAGTTTTCCAAACCGAAAGGGAAGCCAACCAGGGGTAAATTCTGTGCTCTATGCGTATTGCTCGTCTTCACTACGGATGAAGGGGGAGAAGAAAGGCTCAGCCACACCCGGCTTTAAGGACCTTCAAATGGAAAAATCTCAGTTCCTAATTGATAAGAGACATTGGGCCGCATTACAAGTGCTCCGGTCCGGAATTAAGGCAGCTGCTATAACCATACCGGCACCGTTTCCGCGTCCGCCTAATCATGACCTGCGAACCCGGAAACAGCACCACCTCCAACCGCCACCGCGGAGTTAAAGCTCCCGTAAACTCCGCCTGCACGGAAACGCGCCCAGTCGACTTCTACGCGACTTCACACAGAACCCGTAAAACAACACAGATCATCTCACAACACAGCGCCCAACAATTCGGAATATGAAACTGTGGTTTAAAAGCAAACAGCAAGATTGTACAATTGGTAAAGTAAATTTATTTGACGTCAAATGTTTAGAGAATATTCAGCAATTCGCATTTTTCTTTGCTCTCGATCCGCAAAAGTTCATCTTGAGTCACGCGATGTTCCTTTGCGGTACACAGGGTGTTGGTTTACGATAAAAGAAGCACTATGGTCGCACTGATAATCGCAAGGCTGTTCCAACAACGAGGCACTACCCCACCATAACGGTTGGTTTGTTGCTTCTAGCAGCTGGTACCGCGTAAGGGCATATTGGTCCTTGCCGATCGTCCCATAAAATGGTCAGGGTGGTGAAGTTGTTGACATGGAGCTGCACCTGGCAGCTGAAGAACCCGTCGGCCGGGGTCTGGAAATGATGGCATTGGTAGTAGGGAAGGATGTACCTGTATCAAAAACATGAATTAGTCTCTCCAGCCGATCTTAAATTATTAATTTCATTTATTGGGCCTGAAACTATTTGCTAGTGAGGATAGTGCAACGGCGTATGTTACGTTATTCCCACTAACCCACCCCCTCTCCTCCGCCTTTTCCAGAGCCGCCTGAGCACCATTGAAGCACCTCGGTGTTGATAGTGCGTGGTACAAAATGCCACATTAAACGAACAAGTCCAACTTAACCGGCCTTTAACGCTACGCTATTGTTAATATATTCCGGGATAAAATCATCTAAAGGGTTACTTATATTAGATTTGCATTTTCCATTGTCTAGGCATAATGCAGTCCCTAAATACCACTCCGTATGTGCCAATGATCTTTCTTATAGTGAACAAACATGAAAATCGGTCTTGTTTCTGAAATTTCATCCTTATCATCTCTAACGTTATTGCACCCCTCCTTCAAAAGAAGTCTTTAGGCACGGTGCCTGTCTGTCAAGGTCAAAAAACAATAGAACCTTATACTGCGAGTCGTGGGCCACTCCGGCCCACGAGCAATAAATCGAAGCAGCTGACCTTCACTGTGAACTTGCATACATTCTTACTTTGCAACATTCTGTGTAAAGCCATCCCTGAGAACTTCAATTCTACACTCCATCTTTGTATATTGTCTGCGTGCTTTGCAGCCCTAGAGAACCATAAATATGGAGATAATTGTCTATTTATGTAAAAGTGAGATTTATCGTTTGTTTAGTGGACGAGGGGTCGGGTTGGGTCCATGGCGAATTTTACTGCGATCGACCGATTAATGTTTGAAAGCGCATGGCCGACCCGTAGGGACAATAAAAATTTGGGACCGGAAATACCATTTAATTGTACTGCATATGAAATGACAGATGTCCACTCATTATGGTACTTTTCAAAGGTGTTGTATTTTCGATAAACCAGGTAAGAAAGTGCATTGGGTAGGTAAACTGTACACCCGTGCCCACCCACCACCCAAACATACACACGCCCAACCAGGCCCCAAACAACTAACTCCCCAATGGACCTCCCCCACCACCCAAACGTACCCACCCCCTACACCCATGGTGTCCCCAAATGTCATGTTGACTGGTCTCCCCACATGCCACTATTTGCGGGTGCGCTTATGCGGTGCTGTGTCCTTGCTGGTGGCTCCAGTCACCCGACTAGAACGCCTCTGTGTCCTGGCAGTGGCAGAACTGGATGAGGTGGTGCTGGCTGAGGTGACTGTCGGTGTGACTGTGGGCAAGCGCCCTTGAAATGCCTGCTGGGCTACCAACATTGACTGAGCAATGCTGGATTGCACACTGTTCCCTTCCCTGACATGGCGTGCAAGGGTGACAATGGTGGCCGCAACTCGTCCAATCGACCTGGAGAGTCGCCGCACCGCACGTAGCCTTGCTCTCACACTGCAGCCTGGCCTCCACCCGCTGATGCACGGCCTCCTCACGCTGCAGCCTGGCCTCCTCCAGCTGACTTTCCACCAGCTGCGTCAGGGTGGCCTGTTGTTGCTCAAAGTGCTGCAAGCGTGTACTGAGCTCAGCCATGGAGGGAGTTGGGGAGCACATGGGGATGTGCAGTTGTTGGGGGCTGAACTGTAGGCCATGGATGGGTGACACCTCATCCAGGTTGTCCCCCTCACCCTGTTGTACTGCTTCGGCCTGCATGGCCGGGCCACTTCCATCACTTGATGCAGCCTCCTCAGCTGTGCAGATGGGCTGCGAATCATCATCCGGGGCTAGGGTGGGTGCCTGCATGGGGATGGTGGCGTATGCTGGTGTGCCTGATGTAGCCAGTGTGCCTGATGTAGCCAGTGTGCCTGATGTAGCCGGTGTGCCTGATGCAGCCGGTCCTTGTGTGCTGGAGCAGCTAGCATCATCCTCCTGTGCAGAAGTGCTGAGTTCGGCGCGTGCAGGTGGCCGCTGCGTTGCCTCTTGGCCGTCGCTGTCACTTGTCTCGACTGTGGGGATACAGAGGGCATGCTGTTAGTTGTGTGATGTTACTAGATGTGTCCATCACATGCATCCGACATGATAATCCATGACCACTTGCATGTACACACTTGTGACTATTGATGCACTCAGGTGTGTGTGTGTCTGCTTTCAGTCAGGCACGCACTGTGTGCATTTCCAGGGTTCATGCTTTGGGGATGTGTTACTTGTCATCTGGCCAGTCAGTGGGTCCATTGGGTCACTCCTGCCCTGTTGGGGGTGGGAATTGTGAGTGGGTCCATTGGGTCACTCCTGTCCTGTTGGGGGGGCATTGTGAGTGGGTCCATTGGGTCACTCCTGCCCTGTTGGGGGGGCATTGTGAGTGGGTACATTGGGTCACTCCTGCCCTGTTGGGGGGGGCATTGCGAGTGGGTTCAGTGCGTCACTCCCATTCACACTTATGGCTTTGTGCTATGTGCACTTATCAGCATGTGCAGGTGGGCTCACTCCTGCCTCGGCGGTGTGCAGTCATGAGGTTGCGCACCCGGAGCCTGTGGTCATCCCACCTCTTATGGCAGTCCTTCACAGAGTGTGTGGTCACACCGACCACTGTGCACTTGCCTGCTGCCTCCGCCCACATCTCCTTGCGCCGTTGCTGAGTAGCGCGCCGCTGGTCTGCACTAAAGAGCATTTTCACATGCTCAACAATGTGGTCCACCAGAACTGTGAGCTCAGCCTCACTAAAGCGCGGCTTTCGCTGTCTGCGTGCTGGTATCCTGGATGCCATACGATGAGTTGTCAGTCTCAGGGAGGTAATCTGACCTGTGGTTTCTGAGGATGGCAGTGGATTGTGCTTTGTATAATGGCCGCCTCTCTGTTTCCGTTTGTTTCCCGTGGTCATGCTGTTTCCGCTTCCGGTGTTGGTGTTTCCGCTTCCGGTGTTTCCGTGTCGGCGGGGGCGGACACGGGTTTAGCACCGTTTTCTGTGGCGTAAAGTCCATGTGCGTGGGTGTTTACATGACGGCGGTGACTCCGTTTTCACCTTGGTGTGTTGTGCGCGACCCAAGTGCCGTAATCGGCCCTTATTTCCGCAACCTTGCGGTCACGGAAGTGGAGTAACCGTTGTCACGGAATCACCGGATTCCGGCACAGCCGACTCGTAATGAGGCCCATTATCTTAGAATGTTTATTTTAAGGCAAAAGAAGCACAGCGGTCAACAGTTTTCATTGTTACATATTACCTGTTAACAGGATCGGAAGGTTGCCATTTACCTCACGCAGTATTTGATCCGGACACATCAACCGAAGCTGCGCGCGTCTATGGTTTACAATCCCTTGTGATGCATGTGATGCAAAGTTTGCCCTGGTGCTTATACAGAATGGTATTAGCACTAGCACAAACTTTGCCCTGATGAAAAAATGCATCAAAAAATGTATCTTTTTGCACTAGGGCAGTTTTCTCCCTTGTGCTTTTAATATGTCAAACTGCACTTGTCATGGTGCAATAGTTTTCTAGTGGGTCCCAGTGTATTTAAAAATAGGGCAAACTTTGCCCTAGTGCTAATACCGTGCAATTTTGCACTTGCACCAGTGCAAAGTTATCTGGCCCCAGGTTGGCTTCCCTTTCGGTTTAGAAAACTAAAGGTATTTAACATCTTATTAGAATGTATCTATGCAACCTACACGATTGATACTAGAATAGGAAGACCAAAAAATCCCCTGTGTCTGTCTCATGGATATATTGCCCATTACAGATGGAGACAGCAACTTTGAATAATTGAAAGTAATATCATTTTCCGGGGACTCCTTTTACCAATGGCCATTCTACACCAATTACAGCTTCCAAGAAAATATGACCATGCACGTAGTGACGAGTTGGGAGCACTAAACATTAAAAGGTATCTATTTAGATCTGTTCTCCTCGCTTGATGGAAATGTATCTTGCTCTGAAATGAAAGCAAGTTAAGATATAAATAACAAAATACACATTTTCCATTATCGCACTCATACTGAGAATTGTGTCTTCTATCTCCTTTACCTTTTGAATAGGCTATTGACACATCACGTCGTCTTAAAAGGTTTTGATTACTTTAAATAAAGAAGAAGATCACGCCTCCAATTTCCTTAGAATTTTTCTAAATCTATGAATAGGTGAGCAAATTTTGAACCAAGTTTCATATATGCAGGAATAGCAAGGAAAACGAAAAGTAATGACGACATTTCTGTAACTAATTTCTTACAGAATTTTACGTCTCTTAAAGATAATTGAGACTCTAAAAAACGGAAGTTTGACTACATTAACTGTATTTCAAAACTGTGGAAAATTATATTCCACTCTCTAGTCTCTGATTCGTCTCTTCTAAGTTGTTAAAGTTGGTGTCTACCATGAGTCTTTGTTAATATATTATATATATTTAAGTGTTGCCTAGAAAACGATTGGCATTTCTGAACCCGTACCTTTATATATTTTTTTATGTTCTTTTTAAGTTCATTTATAGTGGGTTGATAACCGAAACAACTACGAGCATACTACAAGTATTTGATTCAAGTTTATTAGATATAGACTGCCTCTACTGTACTGAGGACGGCTACACTAGCAGAGACAGACATGCAGTGATACTGCCCGATCTTTTTTGCCACAAGCCGAAACATATGTCGACCATCACTAAAGCTTGAGACCTCCAAAAAGCGTCTTTTCTGACAGAGTTTGTCTTTTGAACAGTATTACTCTGCTCTTTTTTAAAATGAACTGTGCCATGCAAACAAATGTCCACTTGTACTATCCCCACTTTAAAATGTTTTAATGAAATGTATTAGACTTAGGTTATTACATCTGTGTTATTCTGAAAAGTATTGTGAACATTTTTTCAATTTTTTTTCTTATGTTTTATGCCTATTTGAAGATAAAAAAATAAAACATTTTTTAACTCATGTGGGTAAATGTGGTTCAGTCTGCTGGTCTAATAATTAACTTTAAAGGCATTTGTGAATATATTTCTGAAATGCTGGTCACTTCTGAGCCGACCCTTCCCTATCTGACATAGACTCATGATGTAACACTAACCCTAAGATTTCGAAGTCATGAGACAGTGTCATTGCTTTCTTTGTGCTCTTTTTTTCAGAAGGAGAAGGGCAGCACTACCTGGTACGCGAAACACGGCAAAGGCATACAAGGACATCAACATCCAAAGTAAATATTGTCCTGGAATGACACCCGCGAAACACGCTTTGGGAGTGGGCTGTGCTGTTACTAGTGGGCTGGGCTGCACAGGTAGCCACAGTGACATGAATAGATTTGCCATAGGTCTCTTGACTTAGGTACATTTTTCTTTCTTTCCTTTCCACTTAGATCCTTAGCGTGCACTAGCCCCGCCTTTAGGATTCCCAGCATCCATTGTATACTTGGGTGCACCGTCACGCACATTTCGTGCACGCATTCAAAGTGCTGGTTGTGGTGTTAGGGTGTGAGGGTGCGTCGGTGAGTAGAAAACAACTGTTTGACATCAATAGTTAGTAATCTGACCAAAGTATTATAACCTAATGGCTAAATAGAACCATAAGTCAATCTTGCGTGCTTTCCGACCATTATTTTTTTTTTTGTCTTTTTGTGGGAACAATGGCCAGCGGCCTCTGAAATGGGAGATGTGCTGAATTAGTGGTGTTGCAGAACAATAGTTTTGACTTAGCAACTTTTACCATTATGATAGCCGAAAAGAACTCTGTAGATCTGTGCCCTAGTACTATGTGCAACAATCGTGGCAATGATAATGAGGGGGGAATCAATCTATTAGCTTTGCCACAACCATCTTTATTAGTGATAAGGAGTTAGCAGAGGGGACTTTGAATATCCAGTCCTCCCACACTGCCCAAGTGCACCTTTCTGCAAATGATTCTATTAATACAGCGGTAGCTAGGTTTCCGATGCAGGAAATACTGGATATGGATCTGGCGGATTGCTCTGGTGCGGCAGAAGGTGCCTTGCCTTAATTGCACACATCTTGCTCTCCAATCGACCCCGATGTGAATGGTGATTCCTCAAACAAAACATCAAAGATTGGACCGGGAGCAATGGCTGAATTGGATAAACGTGTTTGTTTATCAATTGTCCTATTAACCCCCCTGATCCCACGTCTTTGTGGAACTAAGGAGCTTAGCTATACTCCTGACAATAATACTCATATGAACAAATGTACCAATACTGCTGATATAGCTGAAGTGATTAATGATGATGTCTTAAGGCAGGTTTATGTAGAGTCTGGTAATTTTCATACCATAGAAGAAGAGATCACCTTCCACATGGAACTGCACCTAATCTCAACTTTTCATCTACACCAGACTCGCAGGGCCCACATACATTCCCAGTAATTATTTGTATTTTGGACCTGCTAGACAAAGGTTACTATTTCACGCACCTGGAGATGCGTGACATCAAATATTCTATTAATGATATCCTTACTAAGCGTAACCGCCTGGAAGGTTTTATAATTGCAAGGGAATCTTGTTGCAAAACTGGAAACAAACGTGATACAGCTACAAATGTAGGAATTAAAATTATTTGTGAACAGGGTTCACAATGCCCAGACGCCTTCTCAGTCAAGGTTTGAACAAAGTTATAAATAATAAGTTCAATTAGGGTAACGTTCAGATTTCAGTTCACTCATTGGTAGGATTGGCGGATGATATTAAGGCATTGAACATCACCATTGCCGATTTGAGAGCTAATCTCTGTCCAGCCAATCATGATCCAATTATCCAATCATTACCACAGAGGGAGGAGCTCTTGGATAGTCCCTCAGTGCTTATTTATACTATAGATCAACAAACAAATGTGGAGTCTCTTGTGGAGTCCATAAATGAGAAGCCTGGATTTCTGTTGCAGCGTACTAAAAAACTACAGCTGCACGCAGTTAAACGGGCAGAGAAGAAAAGAAAAGCCGCTGATGAAGATCTAAAAAACTAAAAATATCAAGGAAGGAAAAGGTAAAGCTATTAAATCCAACAGTAAAGCTGTTTCTATTATTAATTTGGAGGATGATATCATATATCTTGACCAATTAACAAAAGAAAGTCAATCTCATCTTGTAGCCATGAAATGAGCGAACAGCCTAGTTGTTCTATACAAAATGTCTTGGATTCTAAGAAGGGAAATACAGCTGTATTGCCCTTTAAAAGGGATTTTCATATATATCTTAAGGAATTCTGACCAGAATGGAGTAATGAAAAAGGTATCGCCTTCTTAATTATCAGCATAAATTGAGAAAAAACAAAAAATGCGAATAAACTACTTTCCGATTGAAGGTAGGAAATGCACACAAAAGATTGTACAACTCAGTATAGAAGGCAATACTACCGTTACTTGTGATAATATGATCAGCCAACCAACTTGAATTACCTATGACCGGGATAATCAAAGTCGTTTGTATTGGGAGATTTGTTGCAATTCGAATGCCCAGGATACAGCAAGCGCTCAACATGACGCCGGTATCCCGGTAATAATTACTGGTTCTGGAAAGTGTAGGCAATTAAGGGCATCCCAGGTAGTTAATCAGCTCATACATAGTACTACACCTGACCTTCCCACATGTATGTATACCAAAGGCCTCCCATAATGCACTAAAATCTCAATTTACCATGAACTGTGTAAATCCCAATATGGAGTGTGGTAGGAATGGGAAATGGGCACTCTTTGCCACCTAGTTCCCTAAAAGATCAATCTCACAGCTATAATCTTGACAATTTGAAAAAGCATTAGAAGATGGATTGTTAACATCAGAAACACTAACAAAAATGTTAAAGCCTATGGAGGTTAGAACCCACCTCACTGATACACAACATACAGTTAAGGGAACTACACTGTGTAATATAACTAACATTGGTGCAAGAGGATCAACATCTGCAATGGTCAATGCGTCTGTCAGTGGGAATGACATCTCTACTGCTATACAATCAGATGCTTTGACTGAGCAGATTTTTATAGATACTAAGTCAGCGGATGGATCTATGGACCATCAGTCTCACAGTAGTGTAATTAATATTATTGGGCTTGAAGGGCTTGAAGGGGGACCAGACATTTTAGGAAAGGCAAGAATTAATTGTAGTTACCTTCTGGACTTAATCTCTTGCATTCCATCCTTAAGAATATTGACTACAATAGATTTTGATAGGATCTCATTGCCACTTCAAAATAACTATAGAATGACTTGCCATCTATCATCTGTAAATATCCTAAAGTGTATTTGGTCATATAGAAGAGAATTGTTGATCTAGGATTTACATCATATACCTTCTATGATGAAGACATTGCTTCTGAATTCTTGCAGTACCAGCCAATTAGTCAAGATTTGGCAGGGGGCTTCCCACTAGAGGGATTGGAGGTACACCAGATGAGAAACTATGTATCTCACAAGTACTATCCATTGCTGGTAATAATGAGTTGTCATGGGTTGAGCCCTTACTGAGAACTATCTTTACTGCCAAATAAGGTAAGAGCATGACCTAGCTTCAGAAGAACCCGAAGCTGTTTACTCTCTCATGGAACTCATGTGGTTACCTAAATCTATCAAGGTGGTTTTCTTCACTTTCCTCCTCTAAATTTCCAAATGTTATCCTGTTTCAGGAAATGTTGAAAACTGACGCTTTGATCTTACAAGGCTTTGGAACCTATTGTTCACAGGCCATTAAGGCCTGTGAAGGACGCCCTTCTGGTGGCCTAGCCATTTCTATCAATAATAATATTGAATGCCAAACTATGCATATCTAGACATCTGACATACATTGGCGGTAGCTGTGATTTTAAAGGGAAGCGTAAATAAACCACTTTTACTCATTAGCCTTTATTGGAATCCCCTGAAATACGATATTGATGAAATGTTTGATGATATTGATCTTTGTCTAGAAAATGCATATATTCATAATCCCAACTTTGAAATCATCATCGGAGGTGATTTCAATTCGACTTGCCTTATGAAGATTGATGAGACCGATAGATTTAAAAAAGATGGTAACACGAGGGCTGGACTCCGGGGGGAAAGATGGAGGTCGTATTTTCATGATTGGGAAATGTCTTTTGTTAGTTGTATGGAACTGTTGCCTACAGTTTCATAGAAACGCGGTTCCGCATGCTCCATGATTGATTTTTTCTGTGTGTCTTATTTGCTTGAACAAATAGTTGATCCAGTTAGTGTGCATGAAATTAATCATATTGATCATGCACCTATTCAGCTATCTATAGACATTTCTTATACTGAATATGGTATTAATGAGCTGCTGCAGGTATTAGAAATGGATCGCTTTCCCATCTTTCTTAGATAAAATGCTGTATTATGCCATCAACTAGCTGCCCGGGTTTCTCTAGAACTAAATAAAATGGGTGAATAATGTATGCCTCTGCTCACCTCAGCAATTGGATAAGATAGTTTCTACTTCGGTCTCCATTGTTTTGTCCTATTTTGTTGCAAAACAGAAACCACGTGAAGAACCCACTAAGATTTTTTTGATTATAACTTAAAAATGTTAAAACATAGAAAAAATAGGGATCTGAGAATCCTTAAAAAAGAACAATTAAGCAAATCATAGTTCTCTTTTTTTAATACGTATCCTACAAACATATAAGAATAAGGTAAGAGGCACTCTTATTTTGGGTCATAATAAACAGAACTGTAAAATGATTAGATCTATCTGCCATCATGACACTTGAGCTATTTGGTCAGCAATTAAGAACTCTGACTTTAGAAGATGTGATGGTTCTTAAAATATTATTCCAGCAGATGCTTTGAGGGAATACATTGCGGTAGAGTATCAGCTTCCAACTCGATTTATTAATATTACTCATGATTTAATACAAAGCCCAGCTATTCAATCATTTAAGTGGTCCATGCAAGACACTGAATGGGCTTTTGGTAGGCTGTCCCGTTCGAGAGCTGCTGGTCCAGATTGTTTATAAGGCAGATCCAAGCTTTTGTGAAAAGATACTTAAAATCAAATTTGATCAAATTTTCTTGACCTTCTCACTTCCAGAAACCTGGGTCACCTCTATTGTAGTTCCTACCTATAAAAAGGGGGACCCAGCAAACCCGGAGAACTATCGCCTGATCTCTCTAACAGGTGCTGCTGCAAAAAATGTTTTGAATCTTATTCTACATGATTTAGAAAAAGATTGTGATACATAACATATATTCGAAATATCAAATGGGATTTCGAAGGGTAATGAGTGCAACGTTAAATGCAACAATCATGGCCAGGTACCAAAACTAAAGAACTCCAATGAATATGGTTTTTATTGACATGTCTGCAGCATTTAATACTGTGATAAGAAATTTGTTATGGAAGAAGATGTCTAATCTAGCTATTCCAGCAGGTTTGATCTATTGGATTGCAAAGCTCCACACAAATACCTTGTATAAGGTCAGAATTACGCAGGGGGGTGCCATGACAGATTCTGTAATGTCGTATCTGGGATTGAAGCAGGATTGCAATCTGTCAGCAGCGTTATTTAATCTGTATTTGTGGGATTTGGATACAATTTGGAAGAATTCTAATACATTTTCTGCCAGGTTGTGCACTCTGCGATTGCATTGGTTAGCAAAACGTTATTTTATTTGATCTCACTCCATCAGGCCTTCAGAAGAAGCTGCAGTTATTTGGAGAATTTACGTTCCTACATAACCTGAGACCTAATTCCACAAAGACCACAACTGTGGTGTGTGATGCAGGATTTTCTTTTAAACATTATACATGGGAGATTGATGGAGAAGTCATATCCCAATCAATGGAAATCATCTATCTTGGTTATCATGTGAGTAACTGACCGTCTTCATCTCAAAGCAAGACCTTTGTTAAGTCAGATGAAGGTAATCTTTCACAAATTCTGCAAATTCTCTCTGGTCCTGTTGCTGGAAATTATGACACTGAAAGTGGAATTGGTTCTTTTATATGCACCTGACATGTGTTTGCTTAATTTAAACACACATTTTAACACCTTGCAGGGTCATTTACTAAAACCCGCATTGCACCTTGCCCCATCTATCCTGAATTGTATAATTCGACATGAGCTGGGGCTAATCTCATTGTCATGTAGATGGGAGTGGCGAGCATTGTCTAACTATGCTAGGATCCTGGACCCTTCTAAGAATTCTCTTTATCAAGATCTTTATCAAATGACATTAGGAGGTGTTTCTCGTTCCTTTATGCAATATCATGGGAGGATGAAATCATTACTCACAGAAATTGGGGTCCTGCAAATGACTTATGCTTGCGACCTGCTTATGTGAATAAAAACGATTTGAAAGAGATTGGATGATGACAATAAAGGATTTAATAAATATAGAACCTACAAAAAATATGCAAGGCACACTTTAAAAAGGAATGGTTGCTGTTTTTACTTAACCATGTTTCCTTGTAATGTGACTCGTATGTACTATATGTGTTTTAAATTGAATCAATTTTACACGCGTGAAAGGATCAGGTATTGGGTAAGAGAAAAAGTTAAAGAACATGAAATGACTTGTAGATTTCCAAACTGTGCAGAACCACAGGAAACTCTTAAGCATTTAATACTTGAATGCCCCCATTTTAGAGTACTAAGAACTAACTTGCTTATGAGATATATCAATATTGAATTTGAGGACTGCCTACATTCCCTTTGGAATAGGATGATGCTAGGAAAAGATAAAACATTGATCTTTGCGTGGGTACATTGTTAAAGAAAATAGAAGCAGAATTATTATCGAGTATGAAGTAAATATTTTGTAAAGGAAATGAGACTGGTTATTTGCTAAATATAATAAGTAATTTCTATGTATTTGAGATATTTTATATTGTGATATTTGTAGTTTTTTAATCTGTATTTGTGAATTTGCTTTGTTCTGGTGATACAGTGTTTTATTTGTTTGCTTGTTTATTTGTTTATACTGGTGATATTGTAATTTTTATATTCATTTTGTCTTTTATATGGGTAACTTTTGTAAAGGATTTTATTAAACCATAAACAAATAAAATAAAAAAAATAATGGTATTTACTGTTCCTGACCTGGTAACAACCAAACAATATCAATTGCTTTGAGGCTCAGAGCTGGGGCATTTATGACCCAGAGAGTCCTGGTCATTATGGCAAAAGTCCTTTGAAATCATGTATCATAGCTATTTGTTGACCCAGTATCCTGCCCTTGCGGTGATTACAGCCACTTTCTTTCAATTTAAACAGGCAAAATTATATATTTTTCTTTGCAATCAAACACCTGTCAAGGTTTTACCTTTTAAACTGTTCTCTTTATCTTCCTTTATGCAAAGCTGATTCTCAATCCTGTGAAGGTTGTTCGACTGTGGATGAGTCTTTCTTCCACCATCCCTTATTCCTGTTCAGGGAACAATGAAGGTTTCTTTTGTGGATGTTCTCCCTGCTATGGTTTTTCCTTGGAATGATCCTTTCCCATCTCTCAGGCCCTGGAAAGAATTTGTCAGTTATTGAACTAAAAAGACGTCCTGTCATGGAGTATTTCACATTAACATTAATAATTTATAAAGTTATTTTCATACAGACATTCTCTTGTACTCTAATTGTGTTACTTGCAGGTTAATTTCCCTTTTTACTCGTTTCCTTTTTCTGTTCTCCAGGTTTCAATCTCCAGAATATTCTTTAACTCTGACTTCGGATGGCTCCTCGATCATACTCAAAGCTGGCCGAGGTTAACAGCTTTTCATTTGATTGATATGAGCCCATTTTTCCTCAATCAGATCTTCTTTTGGGATGCAGATCATATAAGCATCAGGAGAGATAATCTCAAAATCACCTCAGAAGAAGGTAAAACATCTACTTATTGGTTTTGTAAGTTTGCAAATTATAGAGTAAAACTCTCACCTACCTTATAGGCCCATTTTGTGGTTTTGAGGTCATATTACGTATTCATCCCTTGAACAGACTTCTCCAAATTGCGATGGGCATAGGCAAAAGCAGGATTTAGATGCTTCCTCAAAATCTAAATATATTCCTTTTTGAGATGTTCATCAGTTTCTGCTCCTGAGTTTGTTAATGCAGATGTTAAGGTAATACGATTTTCCATCCCGCCATTAACTCAAATGGAGACATCTTTGTGGCAGAAGAAAGTTTTGATCTGAAGGCCATCACGACAAACAGCAATTGGATGTCCCAATGTAGTCCAGAATCAACCACATAGTTCTTCGAGCTACTCACAATAGGTTTGGTGTATTTCCCCACAACCCTGCACAAGGCTAGTTGGCACGCGATGTGGAATTTTTTCCCACATCTAAGTCATCACCTCACTGCTGAAATAACTGGCTGTATTGTACATTTGTTATTCTGAATGGGCTACTTAAAGGTGGGAAAATGGGTAGCAGATAATAACACTTTCCACTTTGTATAGAATGATTTGCACCCATAACAGAACTATGCTTGGTGAGGTAACCAGTAAGGGGCTTCAGTAACATTATTGTTCTAGGTATGCACACAGGGTGATAGCCCTTTGGCTCCCAAAATACTTCTTCTGTGCTTGTGCATTAGACAGAGCAGTAGTTTGGGGCTCTCCCGTATAAACTTCATCATACCTATCCCTTCAATTCTATAATTCCAGTAGTAAATACACCTCTGAAATATTTACTAATTTCACAGAATGTACAGTTTATTTATGTAGCCCGCCCCCAGTAATTTCACAAATAAAAAGGGCTTGGATTTTTTATATTCTAATATAGAGTATAATTCCCTTCTAGTATATTTACACCTGGCTTTATACTTAAAGAGGAATTTATTAGGGCTGTCTCACAGGCAGCTGGGCACCCTCTTAAGGACTGGTTTAATTCTCAGAAACAATTTTAAAATTCTCTGCCTAATCTTTAAATGCTTAAAGGGTCTTGCACCATCATATCTGCCACAGAAGCTTAAATGGTATCAAGCAAGCCGGTCGCTCAGATCTTTCGATAAGCTACTACTTGTGGCTCCTTCTTGGTGGTGTGTGTTTGGAGATCAGCATTTCCCTGTCTACAGTCCTAAACTCTGGAACTTCCTCCCATGGCAATTTCGAAATTTGAAGCAGAGTTAATGTACTTTTGTAAATCGTTAAAAACATGTTTGTTTAATTAGGTTTTCATCCATAGGTCTAGTCCCTTTCTCTGCCCAAATTTCATTCTGATGATACAGTCATGCAGTCAGATTGTTCTTTTTATTATATACCCTGTGGCCATATGAAGTTTGTTCTGCTAGGCTTAGTGCTACATACATATCTCAAAATAAAAATAATACAAAAAATGCAATTCTCCCCCTCTAGGAAAAGATGGGGATTAGTCAGCAAGATGGGGTCAGCTTCCCACTGCATCCTGTTTTTTTTTTCTGTCTGTATTGGGATCGTCTGCTGTCTTTTCCACTGTAAAGGGCATGGAGCTTTAACTCCAGGTAGGCTTCTCTTCCATATGTTGCTACTAATAAAAAAATGATCCAAAAGCAAATCATTCTATTCCATTCTCCTTTATGTAGTTGTCATTATTTCTTTTCCGTCAGTCTGCCAGTCCATCCCAGACAGTGATTGAGCAAGTGAATCCTCAAATTGCATGAGTTTGGACTTTGATAGATTAGAAATCCCTCTCTTTAGCAGTGCATACATTTTCTACAACCTAATTGGACAGTGTTAAAGAAGGCGTCTCTAGGGCGCTGAGTACCTGGGCTTCCGGTAGTTGTTCTTGGTGAGGTCGCCAGGCTGTCCGACAGGTGATTGAAGATTATGAAACGCGAGAAACCGGCGCACCCCTTCCCCTCGAGTCAACAGGGTTAGAGGTGGACCGGCTCCCAACGCCACAAAAGTGCACCTTCCTGGTTCTTGCAGTGTTGGAGCAGTTTGCAAGATAGAACTGCGGACGGAATGCCGTGGTGTATTCAGAGGACGAAAACCTGGAGGAGGCAGGCAGGTCTTGGAAGGCAAAGTAGAAGAGCAAGACCGTAGCGGGCAAAATTCTGTAGAACCAGGCTGAAGCAGACAAAGACTGGTGGGCAGGCTGGAGCCGGCAAGGAATGGAGGGCAGGCTGGAGCAGGCGAGGACTGGAGGGCAGGCTGAAGCAAGCGAGGACTGGAGGGCAGGCTGGAGCAGGCAAGGAATGGAGGGCAGGCTGGAGCAGGCGAGGACTGGAGGGCAGGCTGAAGCAAGCGAGGACTGGAGGGCAGGCTGGAGCAGGCAAGGAATGGAGGGCAGGCTGGAGCAGGCGAGGACTGGAGGGCAGACTGAAGCAGGCGAAGGCTTCAGGAGCGAAGACACGATCCGAGAAACAAACCGCGTTGAGACGCGGTGAGTTTCGGGATCTCGCTCCTTAAATAAGACGGGCAGCACTCGTGAGGCTTGGAACGCAAGCCGTGTTATCCCCGAGTGCTGCCGCTTCCGAAATGAGGCTTGGGAAGCAAGCTTGTGGCTTCCCAGGCGCCTCGAGGACTGCGCATGCGCGAAGACCGAGACGCGGCCTTCCGCGCATGCGCAGACCCCGGGACACAGAAACCCCAGAAGCGTCGGGTGTCGCGGATAACCGCGGACCCCCCAGCCGATATCGGGGATAACAGCGCCAGGATGGGGCGCGTCGGAACCCATAATCGCGCCCCCTCCGTCAGGTAAGTGAGGTGGAGGTGGTGACAGACAGTCTATGTGATGGGATAAGGTTCCAAAAGTGCATCACACTAAACCATCCCCTTTGTACTAATTGGGCATATTAAAGAAGAGGGAAGTAGCCATCTACTCCCAGTTTCCCTCTCAATTGATGTGATGTCATCTTGGAAATGTCTACATCATAAACATGTAATTTTCTGAAACCACTTTATCTGATGTCATCTTGGTGATTTCTACATTAATGAATTGTAATGTTCTGAAACATCATGTTCCTCACATCTGATCAAGTTACTAATCGGTTCATCAGATTGCTCTCACTCAATTGAATCCAATTATGTGATTATCATCTCGGCTTAATATGTGATGTGTGTGTTACATATTCTTACATGTTACCATCAGAAACTTTTCTACAAACACATTTTTTTCAACTCAGAATAACCACCTATACAGTATGGACGTTAGGATATATGAATCACTAACATGCACTGTTTCTGCTCAAAAATATCCACATTCATCCGATTTGCAGAATAAAGAAGTTATAAAAAATATTCTATATATAAATTTTAAAAAGGTTAGCGTCTACAACATTTCCTTCAAATATATTAAACTAACATTTGATTCCCTATATAACATTACAATAGGTTGTTATTTCCTTTTACATGTATTGGGTATCAGTTCCTTTGAGAATCACAGCTGGGGCATTTAAGACGTGGTCAACATAGTAAAGGTCCTTTGAAATCCAGTTACTCATAGCTAATTGTTGACCCAGCTATCAGCCCCGTGAGTGATTACAGGCCCTTTCTCTCACTTTAAACAGAGTAACATTGTAACATCGAATTTGTAATCAAACTCATGTCACATGTTTACCTTTTTAATATCTCTGTATGTTTCTTTATATAAATCTCATTCTGAATCCTGTATAGAAAAACATGCACAAGGCAAAGCCCAATTTGTTTATTTTTTTATTTTTGCATAATGGGCTGTGTTTTTACATCCCAGGTTTTCCATTTAATAGAAATTGCTGTATACTTTAAGACCCGAGAAATCGTGAGATATTTATTGGTGGAATGCCCTTGTCTCAAGGTCCTTAGGAAAGAACACCATCACACATTTGTGGGTGCATTTTGCATTCTTTCACAGCAGGATATGTGGCAACTCATCGTTAATGCACAAATAATATCATTGAATCTGGCAATTGTAAGATTTCTGAAAAAGCTTGAATTAAAATGATGACATTGATTGCATACAATATTATGGATCATGAATGATGAAAGTACTCTAAAATTCCTTTTTTTTCTAGTTATGAAATCACATGTGAAGTTGTGAGTATTAATGTAATAGAGATATGATAATATGAATGTAATATATTGTAAAAGTTGAATTACAACTAAAACAACTTTTTTTGTTTTTATTAAAAAAGGAGTTTCAGAAACACATTGCACAAGGAATGGGTGAAACATGCCCAATCTGGCCCTGCGCGTTTGTCCATGGCTACATTCTACCAAACAGCCTCACAGTATACTACTAGAGATGCCCATGTAACATACTCACGGGTACCTGCTGGTCATGTCTGTTGCATTTCATGTTAACCAATGCCTGTATACCCAACATGCACATTGCCTAATTGTCATCCAGGCACATGTTGCTTTCAGAGTGAGATGAAACATGAAATGCTAGTAACCACGCAAAAAGCAATTACCTGTACAAGAGAAATGCAATACATCAACAATTGGTTGTATATTGCACCTGGAAAAAGGACACACATCTGTCTATCCAAGGGAATCGATGCTAGTAGACCATGTGCCATAAAAAAACAGTAGCCCAGAATTACACCTGTATGCAACATGTGCCCACAACAGACCCACATATTGTAAATGGAATGATTACCTTGCAAACATTTTACCCCACTAATGCATACCCATTCTGTGAATGAGAGGCCGAATTCACAGTCAACAAGCAATGACTCACCATCGTAAAACCATTCAAATGTCTGAAGATATTGCACAAAACCCCCTCAACTCTGTTGTCTCTGCCACAGCAAGATCCTGGTTGATGATACAGAGCCTAGAGAATGGTGGGGAGAGTATTGAAAGGGAAATGTAGCCCATCAGGGTGAGTAGGGAAAGGGAAAGGCAGCCCATTGGTCAACCAGCGTTATGCCTGCCGAAACAAATGTCAGAAAGGCAGAAGACAAAGCAGTGTTAATCACAACACGTGCTGTTATCAGGCAGACATGTACATTGTTATTTGAAAATAAGTGACATAATCAGTCATAAAACACAAAAGGCTAGCATTGGAATGTTAGTGTCATTCATCATGCATAATGATACAACATGAATACACTTCCAGGCAGCATACATGTCAAATGTGACATCTCACCAACTCATATAACCCAGGCAATACATGGTGCATGCTTACAAGACATAGTTAGCCGTGACGTAGTGTTCATGCTGAATACCAAAACACATATAGAGTGAATCACCCCACAAAGTGGCATCCAATATGTTTCCACAGGTAGGCAACTGAAGGTTTCATCAGTGCAGGGTTGCACCCAGCAACTAGTGGTGAACCCACATTAGATGAACATCCCCTGTCTTAAAAGAAGGTGCCAATGCAGGAGCAATGTTTGCCACATGTATGTCTACACAAAACATTGACTTTGGTATATTGATTGGACCAGTTGTGGACCTTCTAAGGAATTACTGCTGATGACTCACTGGCAGTAAACTGGGCCAGATATATTGATAGCATGACACGAAGTTGTGACCCGTATACACAATGCAACATATTTGCCAAAATCTCTCCCACGTCCTACACTATGACATAATAATATATGTGGACAAATGTTATTCCTGCAAAAATCCATGTGCATGGAATACAGCATTAAGAAATGTTCTGCACATACTAATATCAGATTATGAGTTCAACGAACATTATGAATAGAAGACCAGTGCATTGCCCCTACAAAAGAGTAGGAGGACACTCGATAGGAGACAGATGGACAGGATGAAGATGATGATGATGGACAAATAGAGTGGGAAAGTGAATCTGAAATCTTTGTGGCAGTACCCCCTGATTCTCCACGGGACAGCAGTTCTCCATATGCAAGCTTCATGGGGCCCCACCACACAACCAGCAAGAGGAATCATATGCACAGTTGCAGTGACCGGAACACCCATCAGCACACGACAATGTCACTGTGGCAGCACAAGAGACACATCAGTTGAGGGCTAGGGACACCACCACTCCTGTAGAGCAAGCAACACCTGTGTCACATACAGGGCACACTGCATCTCCTCCATGGACAGTGCCATCAGACCCTGCCCTGGAACAGGCATCAACCATCCATCTCCCTTCTGCCCTACCCATGCCCACAGTTCCTGTGCCTGATACCCTCTTTATTGTTTTGATTGAAAGATTGTCAGCCATGGTTGCTACCGAGGCACAGGTGGATGAGTCCAAGGAAGATGCCCAACTGGCCCGGGAGCAGGCCTCCAAGCAGAGCCAGGCTGTACACACCTCCTCTACTGCTGCCTGGGTTTTGGCACATTGAAATGCAACTTCATGCTAGCACACGGTGGAGGCCAGCCGGCACCAAGCTCAGTCAGACATTTTGTTGAATGCACTGACCCATCAGGAGCAGTCCCTCAACCATATAACGGAGTATGTGGTGAGGGAATCCTCCCCTCCTTAACCTCCAGCCCTCCCTGCTTCAGCTTCCTCTGCTGCACAGCAGTCCCACATTCCAGGCTAGCATGCCGCTCGCAACGGGTGCAGGTTATGCAAACACAGCCCATGACATAACAGGACCATGTACCCAAGTGGCCACACCAGGGAAGATAGTTGCACCATCCCACCCTCTCACGGTGCCCTCTTCCTTTCCTGGCAGGCTTGCCACATTATTTGATTTCTGTGACACTGAATACTGCATTTTGTTTCCCGAACCTCGGACATTTGTTTCTTTGGATTTCCTTTGTGCTTCCTCATCATCCACATTTCCCTGGACTATCCCTTGAATGGACTCTCCCTGTAAACAGCAATGGACAATGGACAGGACATTTGTTTTTCATTATGCAATCTTACTCCACAGGGGTAGAAGCATCCTACTAACCCTTCCATGTTGAGTACATTTACATTTTGAACCACATTTATTGTGCACTGCCTGTATCTCATCTTTGCATATGCGAAGGGGCAGTGCGGAGTAGGGCCAGGCTGTGCAGCATACTGGTATACATATTGTTCTTTTGAATGTATATTCATCTATGAAGCACATTCGCCAAAGTACAATTATGAATTGTCATTTGGCAAGGGTGTAGAAGCCATGGCTTTTTTTGCATTACCTAAACAAAATGATACAGGTAATTCCATCTCTGGAAGGAAAATCTGATAATCGAATTCCCCTTTAATAATCCCCAGGCCAAAAGCATAATGTAGACTTGTGCCCTTCTGCATCATTCGTCTGATCTGCAGCATCTGCTCTCCAGTGTCATTGAGCAAGTTTGAGGTCACAGGTACCCATTGGTCAGCTGCACTGATAGCCATGTCTCTGCAGCACAGTGACTGCATGTAAGATATGCACCCCTGTTCCAACACCTACATAAATTTGAGCTTGCTGTCCTGGTGGCATGTACAACTTTAAATATAAGCTTTAGCTGAGTTTAAGGTATGTTGAAAAACATCTCTTATGGATATCCAATTCATATTAATTTGTATCACACATGTGTCAGCCCTGTGAGCCCAGTTCAGCTGTGGATGGGTTTTGTGTATTCTCCCCCAGACTGGCTGTCTTTGCTTCTGATAGCAATATTGTTGCCTTCCGGGTTGCCTTTCTTTGTCTTTTTGTAAGGTCAGGTAACACCCTCCCCAGAGAGAAAGCCACTCCACAGGAAGCACTGTCTTGAAAACAATAATCAAAGGGCATACCCATTCACATGCGGCTTTGCCTCACACCATGGTGCAGCATACTGAAATGGCCTTTCATTTTATTGAGAAGAGAGGGGTACAGAGTTAGTATAGACAGGGGGAGCTCTTTATAGCTGGCAGAAGTTTCCACCATCATAATCCTCGATGCCTCTGTCTTTCCTTCGTTTCCACTCCATTTGCTTTAGTGCAACACACGCTGGGTGTGATGTCAAAAAGTAACTTCCATTTAATCTAAGAACAGGAATTGGACCCATGAAGCAGGCTAGCTTTAGTCTAATCCCCTGCGGGCTTTTGCCTTTAGAAGAAGGGGTCTCGCACCCATTTTCTGAATCACTACTGAGCAGAAACATGAGGAAAACATCATTGGTACTCTGTTGAGGAAGTTGATCTTCCCAAAGTCCTCTACCAGTGAGGTGAAGTCTGAGTGTCCAAGGCAGAGACAAGCTACATCCCTTAACCACCCACAAGGACCAGTGATGGTCAACTGCTGTGGGGTCAAGACCTGCCTATCTGCCACCCCACAATGGTACCTAGGACCTCACTGTGTTGAGGAGTACCTTCAGTTGTGGGCCGGCATCCCCTGTGTGTGGGAGCACAACAAGGACAGAAACATGTCCTTGAGTTCCTGGATTGGGACTGACAGCAAATAAGAGCCAATGCATCTAGGAACCCTGTGTTGTTGCAATTAAGCAAATTCAAACTGTGATTTGAGCCTGTGTGACTGCCTCAAACCATCAGGTCCCTCTAGAGGTGACTTTGGCACTCACTCTCTCTTTAACTGCTAAGCTGCACCTGCACCTGATCGCTGCTGCCCCGCACTTACTGAGCGTATCGTTGCCCCAGCTCAAACCTGAAGCTCATTATTGCACCCTCCACTTTCAAACTGCCAGCATATCGACAGTCAGTCAGATCCTTCAAGCAGAAACCTTTGAATGATGATCAGGGCTACTCAACTCGATTTAAACATCTAGTTATCAGACTCCTCACTGTCAAACGACAGTGGTGGCCCTTACAATCTGTACTTCTCTGACCCTTGCTTTAAACCGCAAGATCTTCCATTCAACCTGTGCACGACATCCGCTCCCCTTCTACAACATTGTGACTGCTGTACCTGAACCGCTGAACTGCATATATGAACCTGTTCACAGCTGCATCATGCTAGCAGAGCCATTGAATTGACAAGAAATGTGGACAGTATTATTGACTGCTATCTGCCCCATTTTCCACTTTTGAATCCTAGAGATTGGTTAGGTGACCTAACATCCCTTTTTGCACCAGAACATATCATTTTTACAAATATTGTGGTTTTTACCTGCCTTATATTTCTGCAGGTAGTGTGTTTTTATTAAAGTATACCTATCTTCATAGAACCTTGATTGGACAGTCCCTTTATTTTGGACTGTTGTACTATTGGGGTTTGGGTTGCTATTGAATCAAATTCAAACCCCTCTTTGGAGTACAGCCTTCCCTCGGCCCACATTAACACAAATGGCGACAGGAGGTAAATGTCTTAATTGGGCCTGTTTTACCTTTATGATTGGGATCACTCTCGGTTTAAAGTAGTTAGAAGTTGGACTAGGTGTCTTATCCACTACTCACCCTTTTATTCCTAAAGTGCAGAATTCATGGTGTCACAAGTGCATGATCCAGCAATAAAGACAACAAAACAGTACACATAGGAAAGGGACCATTTGAAAAAGCTGAAAAAGGTGACATTTCAGAGGAGTACAGTGTTTATGGAGAGGGGGTTGGGAACGGATAGACCCAAGGAGGAGAATGAGCAGTAAGAAGGAATTGGGACTGTGAACATAAAGAGGGAGGTGGAGTGTATAGGGAAATAGGAAAGGGAAGTGAAGGAGGGGTAACACAGTGAGCAAATTGAAAATAAAGACAATAGTCAAAGGGAAGAAAAGAGATAGCAGAGAGGGCGTGAAACAAGTACGCAGTGACAGAGAAAAAGTTAGGCAAATAGCAGAATAATAGACACAGCATACAGTTTGAAATCCAAAATAGGGAGACCACTCAGGAGAACAGAGCAATAATCAATATGAGAGAGGATGAGAGACATAGTGAGAATGTTGGTGTCCTGGAAAGACCTGAAAGGGCAGGCACAATCAATGTTAAAGTGATGAAAATGGCAGACATTTGTATTAAATATGTATTACATATGTGTGAAAAGAAAGATTAAGAGGACTCGAAGATGACACTTACCTCTATCGGAAAGAAGTTGTGGATGACCTCCTCCAAAGGCCAAGATTGTCCATATTATCCTTTTGCTGGCAAAGCCCTGGGGCCCCTCCATCATGCCCATGGCTGACATCATCATGATCATCCTCGCGCTCCTCTAGCTTTGGCATATTCTGGTGCCAGGCAAAGTGTGCAGCATGGCATATATGATCACAATGTGGACGACCTTCCAAGAATGGTATATGAATCTCCCAACCATCCTGTGAAGGCATCAGAAGTAGTTCTTAAATAGGCCAAATACCATCTCAATAACCAGGTGTGAGTTTGGGCAGCATTGTACTAATACAACTTTATGCCACACTAAACCTATGGGGCATATACCTGGTCACTCTAATTGAGAAAGAAACTCTTTAAAATGTTTCAATCAATTCAGAAAATATAGCCTCTTTTCAATCAAACTTTCAGAAAACATAAAAAACACATACTCCGTAAATGTCTTTTAGTAGGTAATTGTATTCATCATTCCTACAATATTCTTGCTCAAAGGGGTTTTGTTTCCCCACACAATCACAATCACATGATGTTTGTCCACTACGCGTTTCGGGGGTTATCTTCACCCCTTCTTCAGGTGTTGATGTGTTGTTTTTAACAATTTCTCTTTACCCTAAAAGTAAATTTAACAAAAATCATAGATTTGTACCAATATTGCCTCTATGGTCCAGCGAGCGCCAGTATTCCACGAATGAATTTTAAGCTAATTTCACTGACCTTGGAAATATCCAGGGTCTCTATAGTCAATTCTACTGCCGTGTCACTTCCTGATTAATCTTCCAAGGATCTGGCCAGATATTGCAATCACTCTGTGGAGAGAACAATAATAATGAACTTATTACCCACCACAATCTGCTATTCGCTACATCTGTGTCAAAATAAATCTAAAAAGAATCAAAAAAAGCCAAAATCCCATTTCCCAAACTTACTTGCCCTCAACTCAACTGGTATCACAAACACAACGCGGTGACGGCGAAAAGGCTGCAACCACAGCCTCCCGTCCCGCGGTGCGGTTTTTAAATAGGATATAAATTAGTCACATGATCGTGATTCTGATCATGTGACCCAAAGTACCTCTCTTACGGGACCTACAACAATACCAACGCTTATAAATACAAATATGTATCAAACGCAACGCGGGAACGGCACATTGGCTGCAATCACAGCCTCCCGTCCCGCGATGCGTGAAGTTAAATATATTAAATCAGTCGCATGAACAACCCGATCATGTGATCGCGACGAAATATGATGCCTGTCCTTTGGTGTCGCCCCACGTGTTACCAAGGTCATCACGTGACGTCCTATCCGTGATGGGTCACACAATTCGAAAACTTAGACTATTCATAATTAGCTCCCTTCGCATTGTCCGGACAGTTGTGAATTCTTGTTTGTCGGAAAATCAAAAAATAATAGACTCATGTACAAATTGTGTGTATGAGAAAGAAAACCCCCCAGTGGATATAAAATCCAGTGCAGGTAAGCCCTATACCAATGTCTATTCAATAACTATACTAAATTCCATTCTCTAAAGGGGCAGCTATATATGATAAATATAAACCAAAACCATCCCTGCTCTACAAAAAAGTGAAGTGGGACATGCTTCCTTGATGTTCATCCTCTCTTCTCCCAACAAAAATTTGGCGCTAACTGTAGTCCAATATTAATGCGACCAGAGTATTCCAATCTATTCAATGCCTAAATTCATTCAGGTACCACAGGCGCTCGCCATGCAAACAGAGACAATTAACTACATTTCCCTTATTTATTTAACATACTTCATATTCCATCATTTTTATCGTGAACATATACTCACAGGTGGATCAACACTCCAATTTCAGTTATTACAGTTCTATATATACTATAAGCCCAAAAATAGGGCAATTCCAAAAGTGAATAAAAAAAGCAGTTATACCCACAATAATCAACAAAAAACAAACAAATGATCACATCAGATAAAGCAAGTCAAATCAAACTCATTATTCATACCCTTTGGTTCAAGTGTCTCTAGCCGATCAATCCACTCCACCTCTTTTTGTCTCAGTAACTTTTGTATGTCACCCCCTCTTTTAGAGCATTTGACTTGCTCCAAAATCACCACTTTCATCCGAGCCACTGAGTATTTGTATTCTTTAAAGTGTTGTGCCACTGGTGAGTGGACTGAGCATAATCGGATGTTAGATTTGTTCTCAGTCCGCCTCAATTAGGCTTTTCTTGGTGTCAGCCCCACATAAAATAGTCCACATGGACATTTAATTGCAAACACTACATTGCTTGTATCACATGTACTAGTGTGTCTAAGGAGGATCTTTTTTTCCTGTATGAGGATGGTTAATGCTTGCTCCCTTAATCACATTATGGCAATGCTGACAATTATTGCAGGGTAAAGTGCCCCTGAACACATTAGGGCCGATAACAGGTGTTTGATAATCAGCTCGAACAACAAAGTCTCTTATAGATTTACTCTTTCTATATGCGAAGGTTGGTTCTTTCTCAAACAAGTGTGTTAACAAAGGATCCATTTTCAACATTTGCCAATTTCTTCTGATAATTTTCTTGATTTTGTGACTCTGTTGAGAGTATGTTGTCACGTATACCATCGCTTCCGAATCTTCCTTTGGTGACCGTTCCAATGTATTAGCTCTGGGGACTGCTGAAGCCTTCGTTAAGGCACTTTCTAGTGTGGTTGTTTTATAACCACGTTTAGAAAATTTCTCCTTCAGTTTGTTAGATTGAATCTCAAACTCAGCTGGCTCTGAAATCAGTCTGCGATACCTTAAGAACTGACTGTAGGGTATGATTTGAATTGTAGTAGATGGGTGAAAGCTAGATGCCATCAATTTGCTGTTTCGGTCCGTGGGTTTGTTATAGATGGTCGTGTGCAGGTGATTGTTTTTAACATAGATTTCCATATCCAAAAACTGGATCCGATTTTTGTTGGTCTGGGTCATGAACTTAATTCTTGGTGCTAGCCGATTCATGTACTCAAAGAATTGAAGGAGACATTGATGAGAACCTCTCCAGATACCAAAGATATCATCTATAAATCTCATAAATCTTCTTAAGTGAGGCTGATATTATGGATTGTTCAAAACCATTGTTTGTTCCAAATACGCCATGTAGGTATTTGCATACACAGGTGCCATAGCGGCCCCATTGATGTTCCTGCAATATGAATAAAGTATCTATTTTCAAAACGGAAAAAAATATTATTCAAGACCAATTTCAATAAATTCAGTATGCACATATTGTTTGCATTGCATTCGTGTGATGACAGTAGTAACCATTCCATTGCCCCCAGGCCTTCATCATGTGTGATATTTGTATACAAACTACAAACATCCATTGTAAAAAGAATGTCTATAGTCTCTTCAAATTCAAGATCCTTGATCTTTAATAAAAAATCTGTAGAATCCTTAATGTATGTTGTAGTATTTTGCACAAGTGGTTGAATTGCTTGATCAATGTATTGTGCCAATGGTTCTAGAAGACTGTCGGTTGCTGCTATAATAGGTCTACCTGGAGGGTTCTGAAGATTTTTATGTACTTTTGGTAAGATATACAATACCGCCATTATTGGACAATCCTTGGTTAAGAATAATCTTGTTTTATCCGTTATCCACTCTTGATCTACTGCTTCATCCAAAAATTCATTGATTAATGTTCTCACTTGATTTGTAGGGTCAAAACTGACCTCCAGGTATGTATCTTGATCGTTCAATTGGCGTTCCACTTCCAATTCATATTTCGCTCGGTCCATTATTACTAATGCGCCACCCTTATCGGCTGGCTTCATTATAATGTCTTGATTCTGCCACAATTTATCCAACGCCAGTCTTTCATTTTTGGAAAAATTACTCAATATATTTCTGTTCTTAAAGGAAATAGATTTGAAATTTCTTAATGTTTGTTTATAAAAAACGTCCAAAATATGATTCTGTGTATGCGGTGTGAACACACTTTTTGGTGAAATTTCAAGATATTGTACCATTGCTGTCAGGGGTTGGCAGAATTCCGCATTGGTGTCAGGAGCCACAGACGCAATGGGTATCCTGCCTCACCCGTGGGGCACAGAGTGCAGTACATACAGTCAACACAATGCAGTTGGCCCTTGCACAAAGCCACATATTACTTACATGTTCTTTATGGATTTGTACTGTGGCATTTGCCATTTTAGCAGGTCTCTGGTATGTATTTATACTGTTGGAGACACAGCTTGGTATCATGTACATTTGACTGGGTGGACTATAGTGGAGTGTAGCCAGCCAACACTGCCTATACTCTTATCTTTCTGAATTTGCTTCATCATCATGACACAAAGCATTGAATAGAAGCTTTAAGGGTGACATTGTACAATGGGCTCTCATGTAATGCATCTACACAGCAGCAGGTGCTATATGTAGGGTGATTACATTGGGCTTACATCTATTCACACTATTTAACACAATGCCGTAGTGATGTGTGCACACGGAATGGAGGAAGAAGGCATCGTGCTGCTGTTTATGATATGATAGGTTATTTATAACATGCTTAATACCCAGGGATCAAACTTTTATTGCTTGTGTTGTCTTGCTTCCAAGGCGAGCACGCTGCCGCTGAGCTTTCCTCCCGAGACTGCACTGCTGTGAGTATCTCCTCCACGTCTTGTGAGCACAGACTTTGGCCAGCACATTGAATGGAGCCGTTGTTTCTTTACCCATATCATTGAAGACTCTGGGCCTCATTATGACCCTGGCGGAATGGGTTTAATGGCACCGGTAAAGGTGCCAGCGCCGCTAAACCCATTCCGCCCTATTACGACGTTCCCTCATGGGACCCGCTCTGGAAGTCTGTTCAGACCAGACGTCCTTTGCGGGTCCCGCGAGAGAAATAGCAGGCTAACAACGGGCCCATCATTAACGGGTCCATTGTTAGCATGCTCCCCATTCCCATTGAGCCGTATGGTGGCTATTGTGGCTCAAATGGGTATGGGGATCGTCCAGGTCCGGGTTCCTTGAATGGGGAAATACCGGGCCCTCCAAAGTCGGAATGTCCCGGTAATTCCCCATTCAGGGAACCCGGACCTGCTGTAGACAGCCGGCACGTGTTTCGATCTCTTGGTTGTACTCAAGGCCTTTGTCCTGTGAAATGGTAGTGTGCCGTCTTGGTCTGTCGACACCTGTATGTAGGACATATGTGGTTTGTATATTGTAAGCCAATGAATAATAAAAGTGCACCTTAAACTTGGCGCATCTTGGTAAGTGCGTGTAATAGCAGCTCCAAGCTGCAAGAGGGATTGGACCCTAGGAACAGTGCAATGCCATTTGAGATGGGATTTGTTCACTATAAACTGAACGTTTTCAGTTACTCGTGTGAAAGCACGTTAGCATAAAGTATACGCTGCCACGTGCACTTACCAAGATGCGCAAAGCTTAAGGGGCGCGTTTATTATTCAATGCCTTCCAATACAAACCACATCTGACCTACATTCAGGTGGTGACAGACCCAGACGGCACACTACCATTTCACAGGACAAAGGCCTTGAGAATGACCAAGAGGTTGACACACATGTTGGCTTTCTACAGCAGGAATACGTTTTATTTCTATAACATACCTTTGCAATTTTATATTTTCTCTAAATTTGAGAACAAATGCTAACTGTTATAGAGTCAGAGCGAGTCACCAATTTCTTCCTTTATATTAGTTTTACCATTTCAAAAACTTGGTGGGTGGGTTTTGTGAAAGGGTGTATGCTGCCTATTAAGATTTTAACCATAAAGAGGTGTGGTCACTAGCGCACAGATATACTTTCAAACCCATATACTAGACAGTGTGTTTCACCTGCATATTTCTTCATGTCTGGCATGGAAATTGCCATTTGATATTGGCCAATGAAATGAGTGTGAAGGATTGCCATCTGTCAAGGGCATAGAATCCCTAGCATTTCCCAAAAAAATAATAATCACATGATGCAGGTAACTTCATCTCAGAAAGGCTAATCTGATAACCAGTTTCCACTTTCAGAAGGTCTGTGCCAAAAGCATAGTAACAGCTATGCCCTGCTGGATCAGTAGCTTGATCTGCATCAACTGATACACCAGGAACTCAGAGCGGGTCCAGAGGACACAGGTGCCCATTTGACAACTGCAGTGACAGCCAAGTCTCTTGAGCCCGTGGGATGTATTTAAGACATGCAACCCTGCAACCAAAACTACATGAGGTATGGTTTCATTGTTATCGGAACCACATCAATTTGATTTCACATATGTGTCAACCCTGTGAGCTCAAATCAGCTCTGGAAGGGTTATGAGTATTTTCAAACACGCTGATTGCTGCAGCTGCCAGCAAGACTGTAGCCTTGGTGGGGGTCTCATTCTTTTGGCTGTAAGAACTGGTCGCACCCTCCCCGGAGAAAAAGCCACCTCGCAAAGGGTGTCCTGGGAGCAGGAAACAAAAGGGTACACCCATTCACAAAAGGAGTAATCTCATACCTGATCCGGCATACAAATGGTGATTTTCATTAAATTGAGAAGGGAAGGGTTGGTGCAAACAGAGGGAGCTTCTTACAGCTGGAGGAATGTTCCAGCATCATGTTCCTCGCTTCCTCTATCTCTCCTTTGCTCAAATATAGTTGAAATACCCATAGGGTGAGCAGAGACAGGCCAGGAGAAATCCCCTGCCCCAGATAATGGTGGAGACCAAAAGCTTGACAACACTGCTGTTTTATTTAACAATAACCATATAAAACAGAGATGGCTTGAGCATAGTGCAAAATGTCCATGTATCTAACAGTTCTGAACTCATCAAGTTCCTTTTGAGGGGCTGTGACATCATGGATGATGGGTTAAAGCACAAATTCGAAGGTGGGAGAGGATTGAGTGAGTAACATAGCTACATACGCATTCTGTAGGAGGCCAGGACTCTAATTGGCCAGGCTATTGTGTATTAAAATACATTGACCTACCCAGAATGGGAAGACAGCCATTGAACATACACACACACAAGCTCCCTCCCTCTCACTGGTGTCATTTCTTGCTGAGCGTCAAAACTTTACCTCGCAGGCACACCGGTTCAAACCAGATTTGCTTGTTGAAAATGAAACAGAAGACAGTGCTGTGTGCTAAGGTCAGTTCATAGATTCCCTTCCTTCTGATTGGATGCCTGAAACATGTTATCTATCCTATTCTGGTGCCATTTATTAGTTTAGAAACCCCTTCCTGCCATGGCACTGCTGGAATCATATTTTCCTACCATTTAATTCTACATTTGGCTGCCAAGATCTGTACTTGGCTTCTAAAATGGCCCTTCTTTTTCTCAATAACCTTGGCATGAGTTGCTACCTGCTTGTCTGAGCTTTACACATCTCTGTATTTCTGTGTTTTCAGCAGTTTGAATTTCCATGAGGCTTTTGATGCCTGTATTCATTTTAATGCATGGTGTGGCATCCATTTTGGGAAAGATGGCTACCTTTTTGCTGTTGCATTTCTATGTCAGGGGGCTATATTCTATGTGCCATTATTGTTGTATTCAACTTATGCATTGCTTATCTTAGTATTACTCAGGGTTTATGGATGCCGTGTTAATAATCTTCATGTATGTCAAAATGCAGGTTGACCAAATTATTTGTGTAGCTTCATGATGATTGTATATCTGCCGCTTGTTCGAGGGTCTATGTGTGTTAGTGGTGGGATGACGCTACTTGCTTTCATCATCCTTTGGCTTCAGCCTGTTGCACTGTCTGCTGCATCTTCTTACAGTATGGGTGGCACAGTTGTCTCAGTGAATAATACCTCTCACCGTTACAAAATGGACATGGGGAGGGGCAAGAGCCCTGAGTGGCATGTTCATCTGTCCATCACTGGGGTGGGGGGGGGGCAGTAGCTTTTGGTCTACTTCTCCACACCTTCCTGTCACCTCTACTTCTTGTAGCACAAAGCACTTTGTCTGTGGTGACAGAAGGCAAAGACCACTTGTTTCAAGGACAGGTATTGGACCCTTAAGGCAGGCCTGAGTTTGTTCAATAACCTGAAGAATCTTGTCTTTAAACAAAGGGGTCTCCCACTCCTTAGATGATTCACTTTGGAACATGGAACAAACATCTAAGAAAGCATTTAGTTGGATCTCTGTTGGGGGAGTTGACTTTCCAAATCCCTCCACCAATAAGGTGAAGACTGAGTGTTCAAAGCAGAGTTGATCTCTGTATTCTCCCCATCCCCAGTGCACATTGAGGGTGAACCAGCTTCTGGAACAAGACCTCAATATTTGCAAGTAACACAGCTACCCAAATCCTTATTGTGGTGAAGGATACCTAGTAGCATACATACGTCTCTCTTGGATTGCAAGCCTGAGAACAAGGATACAACTTGTTTCTGAGACCCCTGGGAGAGACTCACAGTGTCAGAGAGCCAACAAAGCCAGGATTCCTGCATTCCCTGCTGTCGAACCATTGTAAATCTTGATTCAAGCATGTTTGATCGCATCGAACTATCAGCATACTCTGGAGGTGCCTTTGGCACTCACCCAATCTTCATGTTGCTAATTTGCATGTACAAACCTGTCCGCCATTGCACTATGCTAGCTGAGCATGTCTTTGCCCTGACTTTACCTATAAGTTCTTTGTTGCATCTGCCACATTCAAACCGCTGCTTGCCCCGCCAGTATCTTCACTGCTGTTTTTTGCACCACTCAAACCGACCCTGGTGGATTGTCTAGCTCAGACCATCAGTCGCTGCATTGAACCGATCAAACTAAACTGTGCTTCCAGTATCAAGCATCTTTGTTGTTGAATCGACTGTTGAACTGACATGAGTGGCCCTCATTATTGACAGTCCCCAAGCGCTTGTTCAAACTGATCACGTAGAGCAGCACATCCATTCTCCAACCTCTTCACAGTCGAACTGACCAGCAAACAACCCTGATGGTCCTCACGATCTTCCCTCCAAGTATCGCTTTCAAACCAGAACAAGCTCCTCTTTGACCCCTACTCAATACCGCTCCCCTCCTACACCAGCATGACTGCTATACTTGAACTATGTACAACCGCAAAAGCAGCACCCAGAACCCAGGTTCACCGTAGCTGAATCACCAAAAAGTTTCTTTTGGGCCAAAACTTCCCCCTTGTCTATTTTATACCTTGGAGACTGGTTTGGTTACTTGTGCACCTTTTTCTCAAAAACATATAATTTTCAAAGAATATTGTGGTCATTGAGTTTCCTTTCCCCCCTGTATTCTTTCCCGGAGTGCTGCATTCTCTGTTTTCTTGCATCTTCTCTGTTCATTATACAGAGATGTGTTTTGTACTGTTTTTGTATTTAGTTTTCTTGCCGATGGTGTGTTTAATAAAAACATAAATGATGGTATATTTATATATATATATGTATATATATATATATATAGTAAAAAAACTGTTTTAAAGGGATGTTTTGGTTCAAAGTAAAAATGAAAAACCCCTGAAATTCGCTAGTTATGGTAAGGTAAGCAACCATAACTCGCACCAGCACTGTGCACTGCTAAGACTAACACCCAGGACATCAAAGATGACATCACAAATGTCATTGATGACATCACTGATGACATCACTTGTGCATTTACCTTTCATGAAAAGTCTGTACAAGGGATTCTTATTGTATTGTTAATAAAATAAAAGTGTCAAGGATCATTGGAATAAACATCATGAGGTACATAGTGCATTAAGCAATGCATTAATCCAAATAGCATTGTATTATCACGTTTTTTCCAATATACCAAGGTGCACATGTAGTAACATAGGCATAGTGTGCAGCAGACATGATGGAGATGCAATATTAATAATCTTGCCATGTTAAATACTACAATTATAAATGCTTTCTTATTAGAGTTTTGCATACTGTAAAACATTTAATAAGTACCTAATAAAACCCACTTACTACATTATTACATTACTGCACACAAAACACAACAGACAACAACACATACAAATATGAGCATATGCACGGAAAGTGAAGTAACCTAACTGATTATCTTCATGCACAGAAATGATTGCTCTGCTTCAAAACTACTACTTCCCTATGTATAACTATCACATATTGTTAATAGGCTCTAAGGAAAGTAGTATAAATGCAATGTGTACAAATATGAGTATACCCAGGGAAAGTACAGTAATATAAAAAACAACAGAACTATAAGACAGTGTTGATAACCTTACTAATCATCTTCATACATAGATAGCATTGCTGTCTTCCAAGTCTGTGTTATCCCGTTTGTATATGTTTCAAATGCTGTGAGTGGACCCTAAGTGAATTACTGTAATAACATATTTCAAGTACAAGTCTACAAATATAGTACTTTTGGAATTTTTAGTTCCTGACTGTTACTGGCCTAGATATATGAGTAAAGGAAAAAAAGAGTGAGGCAGGCATCCAATGTCATCAGTGATGTCATCAATGACATTTGTGATGTCATCTTTGATGTCCTGGGTGTTAGTCTTAGCAGTGCACAGTGGTGGCGCGAGTTATGGTTGCTAACCTTACCATAACTAGCGAATTGCAGGGGTTTTTCGGTTTTACTTTGAACCATACCGTCCCTTTAATAAAGTTTTTTTTACTGAATTTCGTAGGTTTTTAGTAACACAACTTAACCATAACGTCCCTTTAACAAAGTTTTTTTACTGAATTTCATAGCTTTTTAGTAGCGCAACTTAACCATAACGTCCCTTTAACAACGTTTTTTTAACTGAATTTCATAGGTTTTTAGTAGCGCAACTTAACCATAACGTCCCTTTTACAACGTTTTATTACTGAATATACATAGGTTTTTGGTAGCGCAACTTAAACATAAAGTCCCTTTAACAAAGTTTTTTTACTGAATAAACATATACATACTGTGAATTTGATGTATGTTTGCTAGGATTCCCTTACTTTATATACATGTAACATAGAATATGCTGAACCCCCAGCTAGTGATTTTGATATCCACGGACTGTGCGTATGTCTGCAGACAGATGCTGAAATGGGGGATGAAAGCCATTAGCAACCTAGGTTCCCAAAGCGGAACCCGGGGTACTAAAAAAGAGTATTTTGCTTCCTACACCGGGACGCCTCTGGCATCCCAGTATAGGAAGAAAAATCCTTTTCCAAGATGGCCACCATGGAAAAGGAAGGTGAGGGTTCCATACAGGGCCCTCTTCGCTTTCCATGGCAGCCTGCAGAAGGCAAAAAGAGAACCCTATGACCATATTACCACAAGCATATTTTTCTTCCCTTTCAGATCTATCCTAATGTCAAATAACTTTACCACAAAGCTGGCCCCAGGTGGACATGGCCACTTTAAACCTATGTTTTCTCCCTTGTGGTCATAGCCAGTAGCCAGATTGTCTGGATCATGACCTTATTCCATGAACCAGACAATCTGGCCACTGCCCATTGCCACAGGCTACCCCTCATTCACTAAAAGTATACCGCTATTTTTTTATAGCTAAATTATGACACTTGGCAAATAATAAAATACTGGCACATTGGCAAAGCCATGCTTGTAGGTCCTTGCCAATGCTCCTTACTCAAGTTTTCTACAAATCCACCCATGTTTTATTTTTTCAAAGTGTCAAATGAATGCACACACAATCGTCATATAACCTAGCCCCCACTTGACAAAATCCATTCAGACTGTACGAAAACATTTATATTTAGATCTATAATCTTTTTGCAAACCTTTGTGTAGATTTGTCAAATGGCACCACATTTATAAGCCTTTACATTATTTTGGCACACCTCCTCTAATTTTGCCCCTCCTGACAAAATCCCACCAAACTTCGCAAAAACATTTATATCTAGATTGATTATCAGTTTGGCAAAATAAGTGTAGATTCATCAAATGTCACCTCATTTATAAGCCATCACATTATTTTGGGACCCCCCTCTAATTTTCCCCCCTCATGACAGAATCCCACCAAACCTTGTTGTGATGCTGGAAATGCATTGGAGGGACAGGGCATCCGTATCCTTGTTCTTTACTGCTTTTTATCGCGTGTTCTGTCGTGTTTTCCATGCAGGAGTTCATTTGGGACTCCTGGCGGTGCAGCTCTCTCTCTTTTGGTTTGGTGAACAGACCCATGGGATACCCTTATGGCACCCATCTGTAGGGGTACAACCCTGTGCCCCTAGTGTATGTTTTTGGGCACCTGTGTGTGACCCACAGAGCAGGGTACGGGCTAGTGGCAGCTCCATGCTGAAATGACTGGTGCCCTGAGCGTCCTCCATTTTGGGATGCCCCTGTCCTGTCATTGGAATCGGTAGATTCCTGATGGAGACAAAATGGCCCCCATGGCCTCTTGCCTTCCATCACCTGTTACCCTGATCTTCTCGAAGTCCTGGGAAGCCCTGCCTCTGTCCCTTCCCCCTGACTGGCTGTTGGGTGGAAGTTCCGTATATGGTAGTGTGGGGATGTGCCGACCAGACTGGCTGGAGCCTTCTCAATGACCGTATGTTGTGGGTACGCCTGTGGGTGGGACCTGGGTGAATGGAGTGTGTGACGAATATACATTCTATGTTGTGACTGTCTAGTATCTGGTGTTTCACACAATGGTTGAGACAGCCCTGCCTGAAACCGGTATGAATGCAGCTTGGAGTGTTGAATGGCTCGGTACTTGTTCCAATACACATAACTTGTTGTGAGTGTCTGGAGAGAAGTGAATGGCCTGAATACCTCATGTGCCTGATTGGTTGCCTGCCTGCATGAATGCCCGTAGTCGTGATTGGATGCTTGAGTGCGACTCAGCGGAATGAATGGGAGATCAACAGTATATCTGGGGACCACTCACTGCTAGGAATCGTGTTCAGAAGCTGAAGTCCACTACGACGAGTAACTGGAGTGAAGCTTAACCTTGAGCCCTGCTGGACAAGAAGAATTTCTGTTGCTCTCCTTCGCAATATGAAAGCTGCTGTGCTTCAAGAACTGACTCAGAGAGGACCTGGTAAGGCACCCTCTGCCCGAGCTACGAGGGACCATCGTGCACAGCTGATCTTTGCCTAAGCTCCCTGGTAGACAGACCTTCGACAGGATGCCGACCCGATATGGGGATTGCTGCAGAACTCCTAGGAGAAGCGCCCGGACTGTTGTCCGCCACTGTCGCTGACCGCCGTCTCCGACCGGAGCCGCCGTGCTCCCGTTCCCTAAGAAACCTCCGTGATCCAAGGATGCTCTCGTCCGCATCGTCGCCGCTGTATCCTGCTGGAGAAGGCCTGACCGTCGACGCGCCGAGGAGCATCCACCGGTGGGTTTCCCGCCACCCAAAGACCACAGAGACGCTGATGACTCGACGCCCTTGCTGGGCCAGAGTTCTTCAACTCTTTGCGGTCCAGAGCTATCGACACTGAGGTGCCCCGCACGCCTCTTCCTTGCAGGACGTTTACGCTTCCCCGTCAACGAGCACTGCTAGGAACGACGCGGCCACTTCACCGTCATAGCTTGACCTGTTCTCCGTCGGACGTTCGACGGCCCATGACTCCTGCCTGAAAGGGAGGACACTCAATAAGGGTTGTCGATTTCCCCGACGTGGAACGATAGAACACCAAGGTATTTTGGGGTTGCAGAACTATTGGGAAATCTAAGGGTGAACAATACATGGACTGGGCTTGTATCTTTCTTCTACAGGTTGCCCATGTGGGGGGATCTCCACACAGAGCTGTGTTTAACGGTAGTTACCAGTATTCTGCCTATTGCTCAACCATCCTGCTTTCCTTCCTCTCTCTACTGCTGGTTTCCTCTTTATTTTGATCTGTGTGTTATTCTGACCATATGCACTTTAATAAGATCGAGTAACGTTAGTGGTACCACTTTAGAACTGTACATATTTACCATTGTTGATTTTGGAGTACAAAGTGAGTTATTGTGATCATGTATATGACTTTGAATATTAATGATATAAAGACTGTGTGGATATTCCTTTGTAGGGGTTTGGGTACTACACTGTACTTAAGAACCAGCTCGCATCACCTTCCGAGAAGCTAGGCCTTGATTGCGCGTCCATTGCTACCCTAATAGAGAATCTTGGCAGGGGTCTCTGTGCCTCCCCTCTGCCGTATAGAGAGCGGAAGTGCAGACCCCCACTCCGGTCTTTACACTTGTAAGCTCATTCGCAATCAAGTCTCAAATATACCATCCCATTCTCATTACCCCTCACCTCCTTAGAGATTATTTGATAAGTTTGACAAGAGCAATGCTCAGAAAATATTATTGTTCCGAGGGTTCAGGCATGTATTTTTATACATAGGTTGATCGATCGCACAAACATTTCCAATGCACTTTACCTTAGTTTTCCTCTTTTGTACACATGTGAAATCTGGCAACAGGGCGCAGCCATCTTGTGCTAATCTTACCAGTTGCTGCATCGGCCTAAGATGAACTGCCCTGATGGCACTAAATCATATGCCCCGCCCTTGAGCCACACATCACCAAACCTAGTAATATTGTCCGCCTTTCTCGGTGACGTTCCTGAGCAGCGTACCCAAACGCGTCCAGTCATCACCTACGTGACATGACGCAGAACCTGAAAATCAACACACAACTTCTCACAACACAGCACGCCACAATTCGGAATACTAAACCATACTTTAAAAAGAAACAACAAGACTGTACAATTTGTAAAGTACTTTTATTTCACAATTAACGCTCTGACAACATCCGACTATTGCCATATTCAATCAAATTCGAAATTTCTTTCTTCGCTCGGGATCCAAAATGTTTATCGTGAGTCACGCGTTGTTCTTTTTGCATACACAAGGTGTTCGTTTTGGATAAAAGAAGCACTCGGGTCGCACAGTGAATTCCAGGGCTTGTGCATCAACTTGAAGCTAGACCATCGTAAAGGGTGTTATGTTGCTCCTAATGGCTAGTACAGCGTTAGGGCATATATGCCCTTGCCGATCATCCCAAAAAACTGTTAAACACATCCAGTTGTTCACAAGTAGCTGGAGCTGCCGATTAAAAAATCCATCAGTTGGCATCTGGAATCTATGACAATCGCTAAATGGCAAAATGTACCTGTTTCGGAAACATAATAGAAATATGTCTCACTAGCCGATCTTTATTACAATTTGCTTCCGAGAATATTGCTATGTAGCTTGATCAACTCTAAACGGGATACGAAAGCTGATGCTACAATTCTATGTGCTCATACATGGCATTTTAATGAAATATTAGCGGTGTACCTGGGGGAACTGAGTAGTGGTCTACATGCATATCAATGCTGGCCTGCCCATCTGGACAGTAAAAAGAACATTACACACAAAGGTTATACTTGCGTTTCATTGTAATATGCCACACAGAACAAACAACTACAATGTAACTCACAAATAATGCTCAGATAATGATAAGTTGATGCTCGTTCGAGTATAAAATCATCCAAAATGAAACTTACATTACATTCACCATTTCCATTCTCTTGGCATAACTCAGACCGCAAGGCAGACTCTGTTCGCACCAACAATCTTTCATAAACTGAATTTACATGTTCCTTAGTCCACTTTTTGAATACATAACCTTATCATATCTTACATTATAACAACCCTCCTTCATTCAATTCCTTTCGGAATGGTCCCTTTGTCTCAAGGTCAAAAAACAATTGAACCTTATACTGTGTGTCCGATGCGTGGGCTTCCTGAGCTCGCAAACAAAAATTCAAAGTGGGTGACCTTCACTCAGAATCAAAATACATTCTTACTTTGCAACAACTTGCCACACCACATCCATGAGAACTGTAATTCTCATGCAAGTGTAGGGCGGTCTTTGCTTCAGGGAGTGCAGGTGGCTGCCTGGGGTGCCGACTGTCGGGTGCGCCAGTCTGACTCCATTATTACTTTAATGACATTTTAACACAGACTTGAATAGCCCTTTCTTTGCCGCGCTCTGGGTGTAGCACAACAACATCAATTTATAAACATCAAGTGTCATTGCAAAGTTTCCTTACCCCTTAGCAGTGGGTACTGTATCACTTCTCTGCACAGTGCTTCGGGCCTGCAACCCTCACTAATTTTCAAGTTGATTGCATTATTTCAGTGACAACACAGATGATGAGGCAGAAACGTAAATGGTGGACTTGTAAACATACATTGTATATCAATCAACCACTTCTTCTGGTCCTCCATAGGACTGTTCACAAACATCCTAACTGTTCACACTTTCGGAACAATAGAACACCTGTTTTTTGCTTCTTACAGCCATATCCCATCCCATCCTCATCACCCCTCACCTCCCCAGAGATTATTTGATAAGTTTGACAAGTGCAATGTTGTGTTTTTCAATATGTTTATACCGTGCTGTCCGCGGACACCAAGCACGGATCCAAGATGGCGGGCGTTTCCAAAAATCTGACGCACTTCACGCTCTTCATCATCCAATCACGGGACACGTCGCATGTCCGTGGACATGACGCAAGCCGATTAGCCAATCGGTGTCCTGCCCGCGGAGAGAACAGGGAAGTGTGTCCACAGAGCGGACATAGATAATCACGAAATTTTTGTGACCTACTTTTTGGTCGTTTTAAAAACTACTGAATGAATTGTCACCAAATTTACAAAAACACACTTTCAGGACCAGGCTGCTGCTCCTGCCGCAAATTTGGTGAAAATCGGGCCAGCGGTTTGGGCTGTAGGCTTGCGCAAAGTTTTTTCCCAATTCAGTCTATGGGAAAAAAATAACTTTTGAGATCCCCCCTATAACTTTGCCCCCCCTGGACTAAACCTCATCAAACTTTGCAAAACAATTCAGCCATATACTTTTCTTGTAAAGTTTGGTGTGGATTCGTTCAGGGGCAGCGAAGTTATGAGCCACGCAAAAAGTGCTCTTCCAATGGGATTAGCAATTTAACCATAACTACACGTCCACAAATATATATATATATATATATATATATATATATATATATATATATATATATTCAGTAAAAGAACTTTGTTAAAGGGACATCATGGTTAAGTTGCGCTACTAAAAACCTATGAAATTCAGTAAAAAACTTTGTTAAAGGGATGTTATGGTTCCAAGTAAAACCGAAAACAATAACTCGCACCACCAAAGTGCACTGCTAAGACTAACACCCAGGACACCAAAGATGACATTACAAATGTCATTGATGACATCACTGATGACATCATATGTCTGGCTCCCTCTTTTTTCCTTTACTGACATATCTAGGCCACATGGTTTTCTTCAGTAACAGTCAGGAACTAAAAATTGTAAACGTACTATATTTGTAGACTTATCCTTCAAGTATGTTCTTACAGTAATTCCCTTAGGGTCCAGTCATATCATATGAAACATATACATTAGGGAAGACCCAAGCTTGAAAGACAGCAATCCTTTCTGTGCATGAAGATAATCAGTAGAGTTATCAGCCCTTTCTGATAGTTCTGTTGTTTTTTTAATTACTGTACTTTCCCTGTATTTGCTCATATTTGTATACATTGTACTCACACTACTTTCCTTAGGGTCCAGTCACATCATGTGATACATATACATAGGGTAAATAGCAGCTTTGAAACAGAGCAATCGTATTTGCATAAAGATAATCAGTTAGGTTATGAATTGTTTCTGCTACTACTTCTGCGTTTTTGCTTACTTCACTTTCCCTGTATATACCCATATTTGTATGTGTTCTTGTCTCTTTGTGTTTTGTCTGTAATAATGCAATTATGTAATACAGGGGTTTTATTAGCTACTTATTACATATTTCACAGTATGCAAAACTCTAATAAGAAAGCAGTTATCATTTCATTATTCATCATATCAACATTATGAATATTGTATCTTCATCATGTATGCTGCACACAATGCCTATGTTTCTGCATGAGTAGCTTAGTATACTGGATAGAACTTTATAATAGAATGCTATTTATATCAATGCATTGCTTAATGCACTAATTAGCTCATGATATTTATTCCAATGATCCTTGACACTTTTTTCTCAACATTATAATAAGAATCCCTTGTACAGACATTTCATGAAAAGTAAATGCACATGTGATGTCATCAGTGATGTCATCAATGACATTTGTGATGTCATCTTTGATGTCCTGGGTGTTAGTCTTAGCAGTGCACGGTGGTGGCGCAAGTTATGGTTGCTTAGCTTACCATAACTGGCGAATTTCAGGGGTTTTTCGGTTTTACTTGGAACCATAACGTCCCTTTAACAACATTTCTTTACTGAATTTCATAGGTTTTTAGTAGCGCAACTTAACCATAACGTCCCTTTAACAAAGTTTTTTTACTGAATTTCATAGGTTTTTAATAGCACAACTTAACCATAATATCCCTGACTTTATATACATGTAACATAGAACATACCGAACCCCAGCTAGTGATTTTGATGTCCGCGGACTATGCAAATGTCCGCGGTCGGACGCGGACAACAGCAATACTACCCAAAAACTCAGGGGGTATCTTAAATTGTTATATCATGCCATATGAACACTTCATAAGTTCAAAAACCAGCACACAAACACATTATATGTACTAATAAATAAGAAGTGGAACCTATATATCTAACACATCAACCATTCTTTTAAATACAATATGTTCTAAAATGGAATATACCAAAAGAAGAAAAATAGCCTTCCAACATGATTACCTCACAGAAACTCCACAACTAAGAGCAACAGCAGATGTACAGACCAGTAAGAACACACCTTACCAGAAGCTAGTAAGTGTACTTCATTTTACTAATATATTTCTAAAATGTCTGTATTAGATACAAAAAAAGTGATATAATTTTTTTTTCTCACAGAAATGTCTAGTACTCTGGAGTGACTAGAGGAGCATTTCGCTCGTGAGGAAATGTCTGAAGATAGTGAACCTAATGGTAGACACTTTTCTGGATAAACCAATTAATAAATATTGTTTTATATATATTTAACATATACATTTTTTTTGTACAGACCATAGAAACATTGAAATTAGTAAACAAAAAGAATTATTAGATAAGACTCTCCAGCACATGGAAGAAAAAATGGACATACTCATGGAAAATTTCAACAATTTAAAAAACGTTGTGGAGGATCACTTGAAAGAAAAAACGGGATACCATTGTCCCACATGTACCTGTCTCCCCTCACCATATCCCACTCAATTATCCCCAAATCCTCTCCATGAACAAAAACGTTTTGATGACACTACCATCCCTTCTTCACCTCATATGAATCCTCTTGAAACCCCCAATTCTCATGTTTTTGCTTCAGTTTCTGCCTCACCTTCTCTGTCATAAATTTAACATCCATTTAAAATAAAGTAAAATTATTATATTGTGTCCTAATTCATTTCTTGTCTTTTTTTAAAAAGCAGTTCAGGTGTCAGCGGACATCGCAAGTGTCCGTAATGTCTGTAAAGAAATGAAAATGGGGGCGTCCTAAGGATACTATATCTGTCCGTACTGTTCGCATGCAAGTTGAAACTGTTCTAAGAACACACCTGGTGTTCGGGATGTCCGCAATCAAACTACCACATGCGGTGCCCTGAAATGTTCGTAAATAAACAAAATGGGGGTGTCCTGATGACGCTATTCCTGTCCGTATTGATCACAGGCATGTTGAAACTGTTCTAGGAACACACGCGGTGTCCTGAAATGTTCGTAAATAACTGAAATGGGTGTGCCCTGAGGATGCTATGCCTGTCCGTATTGTTCGGAGGCAAACTGAAACTGTCCTAAGAACACACGCTGTGTCCTGAAACGTTTGTAAATAAACAAAATGGGGATGTCCTGAGGACGCTAGACATGTTTGTGCCGTTCGTAAGCAGGTTCAAACTGTTCTAAGAACACATCAAGAGTCCCGGGATGTTCGCAAATAAACAAAATGGGGGTGTCCTGAGGATTCTATGCATGTCCGTATTGTTCGCAAGCGAGTTGAAACTGTTCTAAGAACAAAAACCTGTTCGTAACTGTTTGTTTCGTTTGTGACACACTTTTAATTAGTTTCAGGACCCGAACAGTGTCCGTAGAACACCAACGCGCATGCGCAAAACAGTTTCAGTGCATTTGGTGTCCTGTGGATACCCGCTCCCTTCGTTGACATGTTCGCAAAGCTATCATATGACCGTGCCCACGCTGAGCGTGTGTTCTGACTGCGGACACTGTTCGTGTTCCTGAACAATTTAAAATTACCTTTTCAAGCAATCCACAATATTTTTCAATAATAAATCACCATAGCACAAGTCCCAGACAGTACTCCTGAGTTTCTACATACTTTTTGGGACTTTTTGAACTTTTTTTTTGGTGTTCGATCTGTCCACGGACAGCGTGTGTGTCCGTGAACCGCGCACAAGCACCCCTATAAAAGGCCACACTATAGAGCTCATTCACATTGTGTTTCTGGCTATCTTACAGAACACAGAGCATTTTGCTGCCAACTTTCCAGATTTTCATCTGAAACCTGATGGCATCCATGGCTGCAGTACTGCCACCTGGTGCTACATCTGCCTCAGCACCACCCCCACCCCCACCCCCTCCACCACCACCACCTCCCCAAGGGCCTGAAGAGGGGAACAGGAGTGAGGATGCAGAGGAGGATGAAGAGGATGATGAGAATGAGGTAGTGGAAGTCCCTACTACCAGCACTCGGCGTGGGTGTGGCGGTTATTTACCGTTCATGGTAATGTACCTAAGGCGCGTGCGAACCAAGTCACCTGCAACGAGTGCAAAATGGTACTCAGTCGCGGGAGGCTTGGCTCATACAGCTTTGTGACAACTACTATGAAGCGACACCTAAGGTCATTCCACACTGGGGCCATTCGCAAGGTTGTACCTTGCGAGGAGCGTAGTAAGTTGACTTCCTCTACTACATCCTCCGTTTCCGATCCTGTCACCACAAGGAACACTCCTATGGGACAGCGTATTCCTCAAGCTGCCTCACCGGCCATACGCAATGCTGATGACCCTTACCTTTCGAGAGTCACAGTTGTGTGTATGTACTGGGACACAGTACTCTGCAGGAGGGAGAGACTTCAAAGTGCTTTTGAGACTCTGGTCTCAGAGCACGAGAAGATCTGCTCACTACCCAAGTAAGACCCACCCTACATATTCCTCTCTCCATCTGCCCTTTCTTATCCCCATGGTTGGTGTCCCCCCTTACCCTCCTTTTCCCTCCTCTCCTAGTGTGTCGTGTGTAAAAAATAAAAATAAAATATAAAACAACAAAAATCCAAAAAAAAGGCTCTTTTCAGAGGCACCTTTCACAGTTTAAAAATAGAAGGTGCAAATAAATGGAGCAGGGCCTTGTGTATTTTTAGAAGTCCGCGGACAGTACACGAACATCTAAAATGTTGGGGTGCTGCCCTATCATAACCATTGCACTTTTGTCTGGGAGGAAGTGGTGGCTTTGAAAAGAGCCTTTTGGTGGTGTTTGTGTTTGAAAAACTTGAAATGGTCAACACCTACTACAAAATGGATGCTGTAATTCCAAAAAAGGTTGCAATGCATTTTGTACATTTCTCAGAAAAATCTGATTGCCAGCATAAGTAAGATGGACTCCATCTCTGAGAAAAATGTATGTGCTACGAAACATAATATTTTCATTGTGAAAAGAGGATATGCCAACATCTCTTAGAAAGGCACAAACAGCCTTATTGACATTGCACCTTGCTTTCTCCATTTGTGGACCAAACGAAGAAGAACACAGCCACATTTGTCTCTGCGCAATCCGAGAAAAAATTACATGAGAATTTGGAAACATGGCCATGACCTTCCCAAGTCCTTCTTTCATTGCAAATTGCAAAGAAATTCCAGACACATGTCCTAGACTGTTCCCTCCACATGAATTACAATTATGTCTGGATGATGCTCTGTCTCCAAAGTAGCAAAGAGAGGTAGCAGGTCCAACCACTTCATTCCACATACTCCATGCCAGTGCACTTCCATTTGTGGGAATCCAAGATCTACAGCTACTCCACAGCTTTCTGCATGCACCTTCAACCAATGTATCCACGAGTCTCCCAAAATCCAAACAATCTGTTTTCTGAAACACACAGCCCTAGCTATCTGTTCTTCTCTCAGGAAAAAGAGTATTTGACAAACTCTCTCCTGGCACAACACACCCACTAATCTTTACTGACCAATCCCTTGCTCTACTCATTCTCATTTGCATGCCTCGCCACCCCAAAATCCCTGTATGTAACACGTGATATCTGCAGACTACCTCCATGTCCGCCGACATATCGTAACTTGGGCAGCCCTTCTACCATTTCCACTTCACTCTCTGTGCCATTCTCTCATTGGAGATAGCTAACCAGTCACACGACCATCCACCAATCACATCCAAGACCTCTACATCTAACTGCATCATCATAGATCAGCACTTCAAATGTACTGTTAATCACTCTGAGTACAAGTGTCATATCATTGGAAAGCACCTTCTACAAGAAATACTGTACAAGTCTCCAAGATTTCTACTTGCAGCTGGATGCATATCCATATGCATGAACACAAACCACAGGTAAGCATATTTTCTGTATAGTACATGTACAATTCTTATGCATTCATATAAACAGATTAACTGACTTTTAACTTGTATAACCTATAAAATGAACGTACTGTCATTTTTCCAATCTGCTATAATCAACTGTCACTACCAAACCTATCTACTATTTAATTTCTTTTTACACACACATTTGCAAACCATGTTCAACTAACATATTTAAAGTAAAATATATAGAGTGCCCATAGTCAAACAAAATTGCATGCACACACTAGGTTCAAATCTCAAACAACAAGACGTGTACAAAAACATAAAAAATCAATGTCTAAATTAACATCAGTGTTATAAACACACAAAATTACTAATTTGTTTCCTTTACAACTGCAGTGAAGACCACTCTCCTGAAAAGCAGCAGCAGAATTTGAACTACAAACAACAACTAAAAAGAAACCTGCTCAAAAGTAAGTTAAATACCACTATAATATTTTTACTATAACTCAAACACATTGTGGGGTTAATTCATGCTATTTCTGCACCTAAAAACAGAGATCGTGCACAATTCTGCCCACAAATCCCCATTTGTTAAACAGGGATTTACAGGCAGAATGGCGCACAATCTCTGTTTTAACTCAACCCTAGAATTGTAATATTATATAACAAACAACTGTTTTAATTCTATACCATTGGATTAACTATGTGTACTTCTCCTCACCACTAGCTTACTTTCTGCTGTCATCTGAACCCCAGTTTAATAGCACATAAATTCAAGAATACCCATTCCAACTAGTTGTAGTTGCCCAATGCACAGTCACACACCATCACATACATCTTTATCATCATACTAAGACACTCATGCACACAGCAGACATACATTGCAGAACACGTCAACCCATACCCTCTTTTTTTTTCAACAGACCCTAAAGAATGCCTACCAACAATCAAGTCAGTAGAAAGCAACGCCAAAGTAGAGCAAATGAAAATAGAAGTGTCCAAAATAAGCATCCATCTCTAGCAGAATTTGTAAAAAACGTTCAAATGAAACAGGTAGTACAGACATTTAGCGAAACAAAAAAAGCTTCAAGTACAGAAAATGTGCCTCCTCTATCAAAATGTAGAACGAAACAGACAAAGATTAAAAAGAATTCAGCTAGCACTACTGCTAAAACTGTTCCTATAAATCTTGATATAGTGCCAAGTAAGCATACCAAAAAATGTATTTTAGCAAAAATGTTCTGCCACAGAGTCCTTCAAAATCTTATAAAAACAGGAGACAAATCATGCACAACCCGTAAAACCTACCGTAGAAAATTAATCTTAGAAGCTTTGATAGACCGTGCAATCCTTGTCAAAAGAAAGTTATTTATTTTAGTGTTAAACAAAATGAAACCACTAACAAAACTACTGACTAAATTACAAAAAAGACTTCTCAACAAATGAAATGTCAACAAAAATAACTTCTTAAATATCTGTGGAGGTGAGTGGAGTCACACCACAAGCACAGAACCATATTTTAATGAAGAAGCATACAAACAAAAGCAAACAAAGACAATTGCCATACATAGCAGGGGACGAGGTTATGAAAAAGTTAATAATACCATAATGGAACAAGAAATACTGCTTACAAAAATATTCCTAGGAAACTTAGAATTACCTCTCAATTCAACTGAACCAGAACGTCCAGTATACAAATGGCCACGCACGTCAATGTGTAACATTCCCAAAAAATCTTTCAAGTCTTTACGCCAATTCCTCAATCAGTATGTGAAAGGCAAAGACAAAATCAAAATTAAACTACTGCACAATATGGATATCTGTCCAGTGCACAAGTACACAGGACTACAAGGACATTCATTGGCCTGCATTTCAGGACCTACTTGCAAAACCACCTTCCATCATATCAAAATGATATCAACACATCATTCAACTATAAGAAATCTAGTCTATAAACTGTACTATGCTAAAAGTCCTGCTTTAGCACTAGCCAATTTAAATAACATTCTTCTACATGGTACAGCAAAAGACCTACTTGGAGAAATCGACTATAGTCAGAAAAAATATTTTGGAAGTGAAAGCCACTTAGAGAATGATATAGCTTTACAACAAATTAACAGCAATTCTACGCTTGGCAACCTTCTACTACACACATACAAAAAAGAAACACTGAAATTTAAAAGTACATCTGCTGAAGTACCAAACCATGTGTGTGTATGTTGCCGCAGAACGTTTTATAAAAGTAACACAAAAACTGTAGACCTAACATACAAAATAGAAGACAATGAAGATTCTAAATGGTTTGAATTAGCTCTCTACCTTATAGCAGAAAATACATACAAAATAAGTGACCCCTTAATACTATGCAGTTACTGCACTATAAAACTTGACAAGAACCAAACTCCTTCACGCGCTATCACAAATCATTTAGAATTATTCCCACTACCAAAACCCTTACAACAACTCAATTTATATGAGAGCATCATAATTCAAACAGTGCACCTATTTCAAGCAATAATACGCCTTCAACCAAAAACTGCAAAATTACCTCCCTCTGAATTGATGAAAGGCTTTTGTGGCAAACTAGTGAATTTACCATTAGATCTAAAACAAAATGTGCACACTCCGGGAGTGCAACCACCAATGGAGAAATCTTTAATTATCTTAGTAAATGGTGTACCTACAAAAGACAAAATAATTTGGCAACAACTGGTAGACTTTTAAAAATAATATTGAAGAAAACTTGAAGGAAACCACTGAAATAATTCAAGAGTCACCAGAAACTGGTCAATTTGAGCTTCTAGATCCTGCTACAGTATCCAGTACTTTAGACCATCATACAATTCATCCATTGCACTCTATTGACACTGTAGAAGATGCACTAGAAACGTATCAAATGCGACAAACAAATGGATCACCAATCAGCATATGGGAAAAAAGTATACAAGCACATGCTTTTCCTCTACTCTTTCCTACTGGCAAAGGAGGAAGGTACGATGATAGATCTATTCAAATAACAGCATCAGAATACCGCTCATTACGGATGTATTTTGAAGATCCCAGATTTAGACAAAATGTGGAATACCTATTCCACCTACTCTTTGAAAGTGAACTAGCAACTCTATGTTACAGAGTTGCACATTAAAATCAGGAACCCACTTTCAAAATATGTCAGCTACACAATTATTAGAAAAAGTGCACCAAAATGATGAGGTTTTACAATTAACTATTACAAATCTATTAGCAAACATGCGTGGTACTAAAGAGTACTGGTTCCAACGTCATGGAGATGTACGTTGTATGACAAGAAACCTTGGCCCACCCACTTGGTTTGTTACATTAAGTTGTGCAGAATATGCATGGTAGATTTACATGATTTCCTACGCATATCAAACAAAAACTAAACAAACATAGATATAGTAAAACCTGGAGAACTTTGTTCTCTGGATCCTGTTAATGTTTCAAGATATTTTTACCATCGCTTCATTGCTATGCTACACTTTATTTGTAATAAAACTGTTCCTCACCTCAGAGAAGTGCAACACTTCTTTTGGAGAAAAGAATACCAAGCCAGAGAAGCACCACATATCCACATGCTTTTATGGATTAAAGATGCTCCTAAATTTGGTCAAGACAATGATGCCACTGTGTTACAGTTTATCGAAAAATATGTCACTTGTGAAATTCCATCCGAAGCAACAAATAGTGTTCTTTATGCACAAATTTTACAATTTCAAAAACACAAATGTGGCAAATATTTTCGTTGCAAATACAAAAACAAAGGGAAATACTACACCAAATGGCGCTTTGGTTTCCCTAGACCAGTTACCAAAACAGGTCAAGTAAACAACTTTATGTCTTCAGTTAGACATAGTGTTAAAGGTAAATCACCTAATAACACATATTACATAAAAAGAACAGAAGAAGAAAAATATATCAAAGATTACAATGCAATCATTGCCCACTTATGGTATGCAAACATAGATGTGCAGTACATTGCAGTCAATTCCACTGCAGTTGCACGATATGTTACAGCATACTTAACCAAAGCAGAAGAAACAGAGCTCCAAGATCTCTGGAATGACCTTTCATCAGACAAAACACTGTCTCAGAAATTATACAGCTTGGGCATAAAAATGCTCTCCCATAGAGAATGTGGCTCCTATGAAGCAGCAGATCGTTTACCGATACTGCTTTGTATGGAAAATCTGAAAATATAGTATGGCTAAGTCTTGGTCCTGCTATATCTAGAAAAAGAGTTTTGCAATCATATGTCGACATAGAAACAGTAGCCAAACATGATCCCAACAGCCAAGACATTTTAAAAAACAATTTGCTGGACACATACTACCCAAACAGAAGTAGCACTTTGGAAACCATGTGTCTATACCACATAGCCCAAAACTTCAAATACAAAAATAATATTAAACCTGATGAAAAAAAGGTAGATACAGAGTGTCAAATTGTGAAGGCATCTTAGTAAAACTCACCAAACCAAATTTAATTAATCATATCAAATTGTCATTAAAGACTCCTCAACATAAAGAACTATATTACATGTCCCTACTACAACTGTTTAAACCATAGAGAAAAGAAGAAGAAATACTAGATAACTATGACTCCTACGAAGATGCTTTCAAAGCAAATGAAAGCACTACAAATGATGTAAACTTAACACACTACAAAACAATGGTGCACAATGAACAGCAACAGAAAGAAGAACTCCAGGCCCAACTAGATAAGGACACTCCTGACAGTAGTTAACCTTCTGTAACAGGAAGCCAAGAACCACTGGGACAGCCACTAATAGCAAATGAGGCTGAATTAGCGATGACGGAAGTAGAAAACAAGATGGGGGTAATTCATAGAATTCAGCGCACAAGTGGCGCACGCGGCTGGCGCACAGTGTGCGCGTGTGAATCTCTGCACCAGCTGCGTGCGCTAAAATCCATTTCCGCGCATAGCGTATTCATGGATTTTAGCTACCAAAACCAGACGGGGTGCACAGTGGCGCAGCAACCCTGCAGCAGCAACAGTTACGCCCACAAGAACGCCCCTCGCGCAAGGAAAAGCCATCAAAATACCCAATCCAGTGCAAAGGGCTGCGATAACCCTGGACCAGTATACAGGGCCGCCACACAGCACACGGCAAGCGGGGAACGTGTATTACTGGGGTTCGTGGGAAGTTTTACACGCGAAAGGGCCCTGTGCGAGTGGGGTACGTGTATTCCTGGGGTGCGAGGGAAGTTTCACATGCGAAAGGGCCTGTGCGAGTGGTGTACGTGCATTCCTGGGGTGTGCTGGAAGTTTCACACGCGATTGGCCCTGTGCGAGTGGGGTACGTGCATTCCTGGGGTGCGCGGGAAGTATCACACGCGATTGGCCCTGTGCGAGTGGGGTACGTGTATTCCTGGGGTGCGCAGGAAGTTTCACACGCGATTGGCCCTGTGCAAGTGGGGTATGTGTATTCCTGGGGTATGCGGGAAGTTTCACATGCGAAAGGGCCTGTGCGAGTGGGGTATGTGTATTACTGGGGTTCACGGGAAGTATCACACGCGATTGGCCCTGTGCGAGTGGGGTACGTGTATTCCTGGGGTGCCCAGGAAGTTTCACACGCGATTGGCCCTGTGCGAGTGGGGTACGTGTATTCCTGTGGTGCGTGGGAAGTTTCACACGCGAAAGGGCCTGTGCGAGTGGGGTGTGTGTATTACTGGGGTTCGCGGGAAGTATCACACGCGAAAGGGCCTGTGCGAGTGGGGTGCGTGTATTACTGGGGTTCGTGGGAAGTATCACACGCAATTGGCCCTATGCGAGTGGGGTACATGTATTCCTGGGGTGTGCGGGACGTTTCACACGCAATTGGCCCTGTGCGAGTGGGGTACGTGTATTCCTGGGGTGTGCGGGAAGTTTCACACGCGAAAGGGCCTGTGCGAGTGGGGTACGTGTATTACTGGGGTTCGCGGGAAGTATCACATGCGATTGGCCCTGTGCGAGTGGGGTATGTGTATTCCTGGGGTGCGTGGGAAGTTTCACACGCGATTGGCCATGTGCGAGTTGGGTATGTGTATTCCTGGGGTGCACAGGAAGTTTCACACGTGAAAGGGCCTGTGCGGGTGGGGTATGTGTATTACTGGGGTTCGCGGGAAGTATCACGCGCGATTGGCCCTGTGTGAGTGGGGTACATCTATTACTGGGGTGCGCGGAAAGTTTCACACACGAAAGTGCCTGTACGAGTGGGGTACGTGTATTCCTGGGGTGTGCGGGAAGTTTCACACGCGAAAGGGCCTGTGCGAGTGGGGTACGTGTATTACTGGGGTTCGCGGGAAGTATCACATGAGAGTGGCCCTGTGCGAGTGGGGTACATGTATTCCTGGGGTGCGTGGGAAGTTTCACACGCGAAAGGGCCTGTGCAAGTGGGGTTTCGTGTATTCCTGGGGTGCATGGGAAGTTTCACACGCGATTAACCCTGTGCGAGTGGGGTACATGTATTCCTGGGGTGCGCGGAAAGTTTCACATGCGAAAGGGCCTGTGCGATTGGGGTATGTGTTTTACTGGGGTTCACGGGAAGTATCACACGTGATTGGCCCTTTGCGAGTGGGGTACTTGTATTCCTGGGGTGCGCAGGAAGTTTCACATGCGATTGGCCCTGTGTGAGTGGGGTACATGTATTCCTGGGGTGCACGGGAATTTTCACATGCAAAAGGGCCTGTGCGAGTGGGGTACGTGTATTACTGGGGTTCGCGGGAAGTATCACACGGGATTGGCCCTGTGCGAGTGGGGTACGTGTATTCCTGGGGTGCACGGGAAGTTTCACATGCGAATGGCCCTGTGCGAGTGGGGTACGTGCATTCCTGGGGTTCGCGGGAAGTATCACACGCGATTGGCCCTGTGCGAGTGGGGTACGTGTATTCCTGGGGTGAGCGGGAAGTTTCACATGCAATTGGCCCTGTGCGAGTGGGGTACGTGTATTCCTGGGGTGCACAGGAAGTTTCACATGTGAAAGGGCCTGTGCGAGTGGGGTACGTGTATTACTTGGGTTCGTGGGAAGTATCACATGCGATTGGCCCTGTGCGAGTGGGGTACGTGTATTCCTGTGGTGCGCAGGAAGTTTCACACGCGATTTTGCTGTCAGAGCGGGGTACGTGAATTTCGGGGGTGCGCAGGAAGTTTCACACGCGATTTTGCTGTCAGAGCGGGGTACGTGAATTTCGGGGGTGCGTGGGGAGTCCTACACGTGAATTGGCAGTTTGGGTCCTCCCAGGTGTTCCCTCTACACCCTCCACGGCCCCTGCAGGCAGCCCACACCACAGGGGACTACTCTGCACCCCTGGTCATGTCCCGCAGGCAGCCCATCCACCATGGGCATGCCCCCCAGCCAAGCCACATGTCAGCTTGCACTACCGATCACCAACTCATGTCCCCTTCCACCCCCACACCCTAGCAGTCACGGGCACCTGCCAGCAGGCCCCCACTCATGTCCCACTCATGTCCCCCTGCACCCCCACCACCCAGCAGTCAGGGGCACCTGCCAGCAGGCCCCCACTCATGACCCCAGCACCCCCACCCCCCACCAGTCAGGGGCACCTTCCAGCAAGCCCCCACTCATGTCCCCCTGCACCCCCACCCCCAGCAGTCAGGGGCACCTGCCAGCAGGCCCCCACTCATGTCCCCTTACACCCCCGCCCCCCAGCAGTCAGGGACACGTGCCAGCAGGCCCCCACTCATGTCCCACTCACGTCCCCCCGTTCCCCCACCCCCCAGCAGTCACGGGCACCTTCCAGCAGGCCCCCACTCATGTCCCCCAGCACCCCTACCCCCCACCAGTCAGAGACACCTTCCAGCAGGCCCCCACTCATGTCCCACTCATGTCCCCCTGCACCCCCACCCCCCAGCAGTCAGGGGCACCTGTCAGCAGGCCCCCACTCATGTCCCCTTGCACCCCCACCCCCCAGCAGTCAGGGACACCTGCCAGCAGGCCCCCACTCATGTCCCACTCATGTCCCCCTGCACCCCCACCCCCCAGCAGTCAGGGGCACCTTTAGCAGGCACCCACTCATGTCCCCCAGCACCCCCACCCCCCACCAGTCAGGGACACCTTCCAGCAGGCCCCCACTCATGTCCCACTCATGTCCCCCTGCACCCCCACCCCCCAGCAGTCAGGGGCACCTGCCAGCAGGCCCCCACTCATGTCCCACTCATGCCCCCCCTACACGAAATAAAGATGCACAATCATGGCCCACTTCTACACCATAAAACCACATCACGCCACCCCATTCTTGAGACGCAATGATTTCCCAATCCACCCCACACTGACATGCCTATCTCAAGACACAAACCAAAACTCAACTATGTACATCAACACATGTCCATCACACACATACACTGGTTGGCTTTGCTTGTGTAAACCCACATTTTCACATGCATCAACCCAATGAGCGAATCCCACACATGGAAATAAAATATGAAAATGTATTATGTACATAAATAAATAAATGAAATGAAAGCATATCAAAATATCAAACATGAAATGAAAAGCATTTGAAAAAGAAGAGTGAATCAAAATGATAACCAATCCAAAAAGATTTGAAGGAAAAACAGTCCAAACTCTCCCTCCACCAACGCAAATCCAAAGGAAAGGTTCAAAAAGATATCCACTGTTTCATGTTCATAATGAAAAATAAAAAGAGAAATCAATCCATAGTCCAACTATTTAGAATACATTGTCCTGAAAAATAAATCCATTACTCCATGTCCATAATGGAAAAAAAAAAAATCCAAATTAATCCATGATCTAACTATATACAATCCATTGTCCAAAATAAAAATCCATTAATCCATGTGCAAAATTACAAAAAAAGAAATCAATCCATTGTCCAACAACGTAACGGGTCCAGGAGCCCAACCAAACAAATGAAACCTACCTAAGAAACTATCTAAAAATAAAACTATATACAAATGTGTGTGGCATTGTCCATTGACCACAAATAAAAGGAAAAGGAAAAGGAAACCTAACTCTCAAAACTATTTACAATGGCAGCGGGCTAGTCCGACGGCTCACTTTTGGATGTCCTGGAGGCGGTCCTCTTCCATGGCCCGAGGGTTCGCAGGGACGACGACATGTTCTCCTCCAACTCCCTGCGAATTTCCTCAAGGCACTCCGCCCGCCTCAGAGCCCTACGCATGGAGTTCTCCGCCCTGACCATCGTGAGCCGTGCCTCTTCTGCCCGCTGCCGCTCCGCATCTATAGCATGGCCTAACCGCTGCCAAACGGAAGACACTTCCAGTCCTGGGTCCTCCTGCCCTACGACTGATGCCTGCCCCTCCGATGTCGAAGGCCCCGATGCCATCATGGCTCCCTCCTTGTTGCTGCTGCTGCTGTGCCTCTGCCTGTGCCCTGGCTCTTGCTGCCTGCACATCCTCCTCTGGCTGGGGTGCAGTTGTTGAGGTGGCCACCCCTGCTGGACGTCCCACTCTCGACTGTGGCAGGGATGTGTCCTCCACCAGCGAGTGGATGAAATCTGTACTTCTTGTCGGTTCACACGCGATTACTTCACAGCGTTTCTAGTTGTAACGCTCACCTGGCTCCCACGGAGGCGCTGACCTGGTCTGGATTGCTGTGACCTCTTCAAGCGTGATGCGCAGGATTCAAAACACCGACTGAACTGGACCCCCAAATCTGGCTTGTCTGGCCCGTAGAAAAATCTTTCTGTAGGTGGAGAAAGGGGATTAACTGACTGCAGAGTATTGTGATTGCTTCCCACCTCCCCTTTGCTCTTCTCTGACCACCTCCGAAATCCCCAATCAAGGCTCACCTTAATGTTTGAATGGATGAGCTCTCCATCCTGCTTCTGGTGCAGGGGCGCGTTTTTGACCAGTTACTTCACTGGTTTCGGAAGGCGAAATGCCGTAAGTATGCAGTTTAAAAAGTTCCAGAGTAGAGTCTTCTCTTTGTTTGCTTTTCTTAACCTGCGATCTGTCCTTATTTTCAGGTGCAGAGTGGAAGTGATGCTTCGAGGGATATTGCCGGAGATAAACTCAGGTGAGTTTGTGATAAAATGATCCCTTTAAATGTCTTTGAATCCCTCTAGTAATGTCTTTCTTTTTTCCCCTTAGGGGCCGGGGTGCGGTACCAGGCCAAGAAGTGGCGCCGACCCGAAATGAGGAGTGGTTCCGTCAAATATGGCCAGGTAAATCTTGTGACGGAAAATCAGGCTTTCCTCATTTGTTCCTGCTGCTCACCTTTTGTCTCAAAGGTGCAGAGATGTGGCGGAATGCCCAGAAGGTCGCGGTGGATAGTGAAGAGCCCACGAGGCAGGTGAGTGATGCGCGGCGCTGCTACAAGTAGCACGATGCTTTTAAAGAATGTCTATCTTCAGGATCGCTGGCGTGATGATTCCGGAGACAGGTAGGAAATTAGATTAAGTTCTTGGTTTTCACCTTTTCTCTTCCCTTCCTTCCTTTCAGGTATCCCAAGATCGAGGCGGGCGTGGCTGGAGGCAAGATGCAGGAGCAGGCACGGTGAGCGTTCAGCTGCTAGATGCAGAGCAACGCGAAGCACGTGTGGCAGTCCGGGTGTGGTTTAAATAGCCTTGGAAGAAGTTCCAGGTAAGTATTCTTCCACGGTCCCCACCCAAGTAAAATAGTTCCTTTGATAAAATAGTCCCTCCTAAGCCTCATTTGGCTTGAGGCTTCATGCAGCATGGTCTGCGTCAGGTAAGTGCACCAAACACCCTCTTTTATGAGCCTGGCGCCTATGGAGCCAGGACTGATGTCCAACATGAGCCTGGCGCCAAAGGCGCCAGGACAAAATTCCAAAGAGCCCCTATTAGGGGCCGCTGGGCTTTTACCCGAGGGCATGATGCCTGCTCCCGGGGGTGCTGGGCCTGTCCTGGTGCTCCGGGGGTAGGCATCATGACACTAGTTGGTACTCCCTGTTAACTCTGACAGCTTTTTCCTGATTTTCTGTTGGGCCTGTTTCCTCAAACAGCGTTCACTTCTTCTTTTGTCCTGTCTCCTTAGACAGCGTACAATTCTTCTTTTGGCGGTGGTGTTGCCAACGCGCACATGCGCGTATTTTTCACATTCTTTTTCCAGGCAGACGGTGAGTCACGCACGTATTTAACAACTGTGCTTGCCCCGTGTGTCGTGTACCCCTTCAGAGGTCATTGTAGGCTGCGTGTATTACGCGTATGCTTATTTTTGTGTTTCTGGGTGCCACAGCGTAGTGTGGGTTCATTTTTTGACACACGTGGTCTATGAGGGGTTGCGTGCATGTTATTTTTTTATTTTGGGCTGCCCGTGCGTTGCATGACCCGTCATCTTCCCCCAGGGGTCACAGACAGCCTTGTTAGAGCACTAGGGTACAAATTCCATCTAGTACCCTACCCCTACGACCCCCAATTGCCCAGGACAATTGTTTACTGCAACTCCCATATGCACAACAACATCAGTGCCATAGTTGGGAGGTGACCAAATGGTAAGGGACGCAAAGGTGGCCGACCTTCACAAGGTGGCCATGGTGGGCACGGTAGGGGACATGGCCGGGATTTGCAGGGTGCCCCTATAGCCCCATGTGTGGAGGACCAATCAGGTACCACCCATGCCCCCCCCCATGGTTGAGGGAAACGTGGCTGACACCATCCCAGCTCAGCCCTTATTGGACCAGCCCATTGTGGCACCTGACCTGGCACAGGATGACTCCCAGGCTGACTTTCAGGTCAGCAAGTCTAGGCCACGTGTGGCGGTGCAAGTTGTTGTCAGCAAGCCACGTGGATCTGGGGCAGCTATGTCATCTGCTGCCCCAAGTAGGCAGGGTGGGGAGGCTGCAGGGGCAGCTGCAGCTCCATCCGCCCCAGTTCTGTCTCTCCCAGCCAGGACAGTGTCGGTCCAGGTCCATCAAACTGACAGTCCCCCTGCCAACATCACCCTGTAACCAATGCCTACAACAAGACCTATGGTCATTGTGCATTCGCACACTCCCAGTACCCAGTCCACCTGCGCTTCTGCCCCTACTGACCAGAGCGGCGTAAGCCACTCAGGCTCTGCACCACCTTTGAAGAAGAGGAAGAAGGGTGCTCTGGCACAACAGGCTGAGACCCCAGACACGGCTACACACTCCGGCACGTCAAGGAAGCCTAGCTTTAATGACCCGGAACTTGATGCACTTGTGACCTATGTGTTGGCACATAGCCGCGAAATGTTGGTGACTTCAGGGTGCAAGACCACACCTGATCAACGTAGGGCACACTGGCAGACCATTGCGGACCGCATAAGTGCCCTTGGATTTGTGAGGCGCACAGCTGATGATTGCTACAAGCGGTGGAATGACCTGAAACGCAGAGCAAAGAACAAGCTGGCCTCAAATCATGCCGCTAGTCTGGTGACTGGCGGTGGGTCTCCACAAGAGGACAACAAACTCACTGAACATGAGTCTGCTGCTGGGACCTTCGTCACAGAGCAACAGATCCAAGGTGTGGGAGATCTACCTGATTACGGAGCATTGTCCGGTGAGTGGCCATGCGTGTGTGTGTGTGCAATCCATGTGTATGTTGTTTGGGTGATGGGTTCTGATTCAGTGCCAGGTGAGGGTGTGTACTTCTGAGTGTTATGGGTCACCCATTTGCTTCCTCCCATACATTCACGTGCCTTGGATTTGGGTATGTCTGTATCCCTTCTGCCCACAGTTGCCAATTAGGCACACATTACTGCACTTTACCTTGAACTGTCATCTTGCAACTACATGGTTCACATTTTGTAAGTGTTCATTCAAGCTGATTGTATCCAATCTCCCCTTTTTGCTAGACATTTTTCTGCACTATTGCGACATATGTGCTATGTTTCGGTCATTGTTCACAGCCCACACTGGGGCACTATTTTCACATGGTTATGTTAATGATTAGACCATTCAGGCCGATGGAGTCTTGGCCTGCAGAACATTTTCATAAGGACCTGTTTTCATGTGGAAGATGACAGGGTTTTCCTGTGATGACAAAGGAACAACCATTGATCAGCCCACAATGACTGTGTTGTTGGACACTGGATGTGTTTCAGTGTGTGGCACATGCATATTTTGCAACACTATTCAGCATCAATATTCGCATCATGTCGATGTGACATGGATGTGTGACATTACTCATTCACTGACATATTGCTGTAGTTTTGTAATTTACCGTGGCTATGCTACATGACATCTGTGTGGTGGCATGTGTCATGTATGTGTATTGGACATGCCAGCCTGATGTGTGATGCCAGTGCTACTCAACATGCTGCAAATGTGTTACATATCCATATTGCTCTCCCCAGTGTGTGCCTTTTTGACTCCACTTCCAACTCTTTGACAATGCATGCATGGCAGGGTTATAGTCATGTGGGACATGTGTAATTCATGTACTGGATCTCTGGCTTGTCACGGCCTATGCGTGTGCTATGGTGCTCATGCCTGTTTCCATTTGTTGTCTTTCATGTTTTTGCAGATGATGACGCACTTGGTGCTGTTGAGGTTGAGGAGATGGTGCAGACCCAGGAGGAATCTCAGGCACGACCCGGCACCAGTGGGGGACGTGGTGTGGTGGTGGGTGAAAACCCAATGTTACTGCAGACCATACTGTCAATGGGTGCCTTTGGGTGCACCTCCCCAGACCTCTATTCAGGTGCTGAGTCGGATGATGAGACTTATGTGCAGTCGCAGGTAAGTGTTTCTGGCAGGGATTCTGTCCTGTCCAACCCACCTGGACCAGGGGTAGAACCCTCTATGGGGATGTCAGTGTTGGTAGGTCTGCCTTTGGTGGTTATGGATGCAGGGTCACACTCCACAGCATCTGATCCTGTTCCTGGGCCAGCAGATCAGAGGGGGAATGCAGTCCTGCAGCCTCAGGCAGTGCCAGCACAGCAAGGTGCAGATTGCCTTGCCCCAAACAGGTGTGGTGCCCATCGACACGGTGTCCGTGCCCCACCAGGCAATACTGTATGGGAAAACTCCATGTACGGTATTGCAACCCAACAGGCAGCATCAGTAGAAATGATGGCTCAGGCAATGGAGAGGGTGGCCACTTCCATTCTGCCCCCTGAAAGGCAGATGGAGCAACAACAGCAGGCAACAGACTCCATTTGCCAATCACACAGGGAAGACATGTTGGCGTCCAACAGGGACCAACGGGCGGCACTGGAGACTCTGTGCCAATCAATATCAATAGAGTCCCAGGCCCCCAGGGAAGCCCTGAGGGAAGAACTACATACCCTCAGGCAGACTCTGGTTGACCTTGAGGCTTCCAGTAATTTTAGGGCAGAACAGCAGCTGGAGCAGCTCACACGTTCGCTCTCAGCTGAGATGCAGGCAACACGTGAGGAGATCCGGGCATCACGCGAGGCCATGCATGCAGAAATGCAGGCAACCCGTGAGGTGCTGCATGGGGATCTCCACACATTAATCCTCCAGAATGAGACCTTCCAGACCTGTATGCTTGTTGCCATGGAGGGCCATACCAGGGCTTTGCGTGGGCTGCCTCCCATAGTGCCACCACCTCCTGATGCAGCGGCAGAGGGTGAGAAGAGCGACAGCAGTTCTCCCACAATGGCATGGCCATGCAGGCCATGAGCCCAAGGAGGTATTTTTTTTCGCAACATCCACGCAGATGGGTGTTGGTGTGCACCCTGTCCTCGAACCTCCTGGGTGGCCTCCCCCACACCCCCTAGCCCCCACTTGGCCATTTTCTTTTTTTTCTTTTTTTTTTACAGTGTGTTGCCTTGTGTGGCTCCCGTGGGCATCCACTGTATTCCGTCTGGGCACATGCAGGCTTGTCCTGAGTTTGGGTTAGATGCTTGGGTTCATGAGACACACACCCCTCCTGCTTCCCGTTTCCATGGGCTTGCAAACGGTGTGACCAAGTGACAGTGAATTACACAGTGACGTTGGGCTCCCATGAGCTGTGTGGGCAGTCTGTAGTCAATACTGTGTAGACATTCCTAGTGGATATTGTTGTTGTTTTGTACACTGCATGGTGTATTGATATGTGCTTGTGCATCCATGTCTTCATCCTAATTCGCAGGTTCCTTCCTCATGTCTTCACAAGGCTGTCTACTTTGCAGATGGAGTTCATGTTGTATGCAGTACACTGAGACATTTGCGTGGCAGTAACACTGTACAGTTGGAAGGTTTCGATGTGCTGGCGTATTCAGGTTGTAAGACTTGCACTACTTTGATTTTGTACTGTCATATTTTGCCACTGTTTCATCCTGTGTTTCTGTATTGTGTTGCTGGTTAGTGTTTGTTCATGTGTGCTGTTTCTTATTGATTACTGGGAGAATATTGTGTGTGGCCTGTTTCCATTTCGGACAGTGCACTTTGTGACACTTGTGTCATGTGTTGTGCATTCATTTGGTTGCTTTCACATTGCATGACATGCCATGGTGTGTTGGGTAGCTGAGATGGGGAGGGGTTGGGTGACATGCCACTAGTTTCATGTTGTATTTTGCAAGGGAGTAGTCATTCATGCAGCATGAATATGTGTGTCTTTTTATCAAACATCATTGGTTGTCTTTAAGTAGGAAGGGATGCACACAATGTAGCACTTCCAGGTGACCAATCTCAGGCTGGTATGGTATTTGACAGTTGACTGTCCCTTATGTCATCATCATTGATTGTCAGCTGGTATGTGCCAGGGCTTTGTGCACTCCGCAGGGGTGTGATTTTAGTTGAAGTAATTAGCCACCAGCTGCGTACGGGCTGCCTCACCACGTGCCCTTTCCCCCTCCCATGCGCAGTGGGCGTGCATGTGTTTGGGGATGTGGGGGCACCACCATGTCCACCGGCAGGCCCCGGAGTGTTGCAACGTTGTGCAGGACACATGCTGCCACTATGATCCTGCACACTACTGGGGGTGCGTATAGTAGCTGCCCACCAGAACGGTCAAGGGAGCGAAAGCGTGACTTAAGCACTCCAAATGTGCGCTCCACTATGCCCCGGGTTGCAATATGGGCTGTGTTGTAGCTTACCTCGGGTGGCGTGGTGGGGTTCCGAATTGGCGTCATCATGTGGGTGCTCAGAGGGTAGGCACTGTCCCCTGGGGAGGAGATGATGGGTTTCATTAGTGGGGTTTTGACATTACTCAGTATGTGACATGCATGCATGTGCAGAGGCCTTTATACTCACCAAGCAGCCATGTATCGCCATGCCGCACAGCTTCTAGGTCCCAGTTTAGGGTTGACATTCTGTAAATGAAATTGTCGTGGGTGGACCCTGGATAGTTGGCATATACTGAGGTGATGATTCCCTTGGCATCACATACTACCTGGACGTTGATGGAATGCCAGTGCTTGCGGTTTCTGTAGATGTGCTCAGATGCCCTGGGGGGACGTAGAGCCACATGGGTGCAATCAATGGCACCAAGCACTTTGGGGAGTTGTGCCACCCCGTAAAAATCCTGGACGGCAGCCTGCCTTTCTGCAGGTGTTCTGGGCAGGTATATGTGCCTGCGGACTGATGGGCGTGCAGTCATGATGGCCAACACCTGGTGTAGGCAGCGTGACTGCGTGGCCTGTGACACCCCCCCACTATAGCAGTTGTCCACTGAAATGATCCAGTGGCCAAGAAGTACAGTACATTGAGCCCTTCTCCAGGGGGCTGAGTGCTTGGAAGCACAGGGTGGGTGATGTGAGGTCATCCTCCCACTCACTGACCAGGTCGGTTATTATGTGAGGTGGAAACCTGTACCTCCCATACACCTGGTCATCAGGCATCCCAAAAAGGCTGGTTCTGGGTGTAAAAATTCTGGGCCTGACTATCCTCCTCCTCCTCCTGTGGTATCCCACGACCACTGCTGCTAGGAACGGTATATTCATCCTGGCGTCTGGGCTTGTTTGTTGTTTGCGTGCCCTTTTATGCTGCGCGGGTCCACGTACTCCTGCTTTCTGCTAGCGTACGTGTTTCCGGATTAGCGCGTCTTCTTTGGCGCACGCGTTAGCCCCGTTCGATTCCATGAATACGTGTTTTGAATGTGCGTGTGGGCGTTCCACGCATTGGCCTCCTGTACTTCCCCCATGACGCCCACATTTTCACGCGTTGTTCCTCATTCCGCGTGTCACGCCCCCTGTTCCACCTACTTTTGTTGTGTGCGCCGCGCTATGTGTGATTTTGCTGTGCGCGTAGCGCACACTGTTTGGAGACATGTGTGCCAGCGTGCGCCATGCAGAATTTTGGCGCACATCCTGGGATTTACACGCGCACGGACTTCCATGAATAGCTGTGCGTGGGTTTCGATGCGATTTTCACACTTGCGCTGCGATTCGCACGCTTGCGCTGAAAATTTTAGCGCACATTAATGCCATTAATAATCATAATTTTAATAATAATTTTAATAATTTGAAAACTTTTGTTGAAGATCATTTTAAACCAAAAACCTCATACCATTGTCCCACATATACTTGTCCCCCCTCACCATATCCCAGTCAATTATCCCCAAACGCTCTCCATGACCCAAAACATTTTGATGAGACTTCCATCCCTTCTTCACCTGACACAAATCCTGTTGAAACCCCTAATTCTCCTGTTTTTGTTTCCGTTTCTGCCTCACCTTCTCTGTCATAAATTGTTAATATATGTTAAATAAAGTTACATTTTTATATTGTGTTGTAATTAATTTAGGTGTCCGCGGACAGCGCGGGTGTTCTGAAATGTTCGTAAATAAACGAAAATGGAGGTCTCCTGAAGAACACTATACCTGTCCGTACTGTTCACTAGCAAGTTGAAACTGTTCTAAGAACACATGCGGTGTCCTGAAATGTTCGTAAACAAACGAAAATGGAGGTGTCCTGAAGAACACTATACCTGTTCGTACTGTTCGCTAGCAAGTTGAAACTGTTCTAAGAACACACGTGGTGTCCTGAAATGTTCATAAATAAACAAAAATGGAGGTGTCCTGAGGACGCTATGTCTGTTCGTATTGTTCGCAAGCAAGTTGAAACTGTTCTAAGAACAAACACCTGTCCGTAACTGTTCGTTTGACATGTGACGCACTTTTAATTAATTCAGGACCCGAACAGTGTCTGTAGAACATCAACGCGCATGTGCAAGCCAATGTCTGTGCATTTTGTGTCCTGCGGACAGCCGCTTCCTTCGCGGACATGTTCGCAAAGTGATCATGTGACCACGCCCATGCTGATCGTGTTTTCTGAATGCGGACACTGTTCGTGTCCCCGAACAATTTAAAAGTACATTTTCAAGTAATCCACAATATTTTTCAATAAAAACTCACCATAGCACAAGTCCCACATACTAATCATGAGTTTCTACATACTTTTTGAAACTTTTTGAACCTTTTTTTGTGTTCGATCTGTCTGTTGACAGCGTGCATGTCCGCGAACCGCGTACAAGCACCCCTATAAAAGACCACGCCCTAGAGCTTATTCTCATTGTGTTTCTGGCTATTCTTCAGAGAACAGCGATTTTTCCTGCCACTTGCAGATTGATATCTTCATCAAGATGGCATCCATGGCTGCACTACTGCCACCTGGTGCTGCACCTGCTTCGTCACCACCCCCACCCCCTCCACCACCTTCCCAAGGTCCTAAAGAGGGGAACAGGAGTGAGGATGCAGAGGAGGAAGAAGAGGATGACGAGAATGAGGTAGTGGAAATCCCTACTACCCGAACTCGGCGTGAGTCTTGGATGTGGCGGTTATTTACCATTCATGGGAATGGTCCTAAGGCTCGTGCAAACCGAGTCACCTGCAATGAGTGCAAAATGGTACTCAGTCGCGGGAGGCATGGTTCGTATAGCTTTGGGACCGCCACCATGAAGCGACACCTCAAGTCATTCCACACTGGGACCGTTCGCAAGGTTGTACCTTGTGAGGAGCGTAGCAGGTTGATTTCCTCTACTTCATCCTCCGTTTCTGATCCTGTCACCACAAGGAACACTCCTGTGGGACAGCGTCTCCCTCAAGCTGTCTTACAGGCCATACCCAATGCTGATGATCCTTACCTTTTGAGGGTCACAGTTGTGTGTATGTACTGCAACGCAGTACTCTGCAGGGGGGAGCGACTTCAAAGTGCTTTTGAGATTATCGTCTCAGAGCACGAGAAGATCTGCTCACTACCCAAATAAAACCCACTCTACATCTTCCTCTCTCAGCTCGCCCTTTCTTATCCCTGTGGTTGGTGTCCCCCCTTTACCCTCCTTTCCCCTCCTCTCCTAGTGTGTTGTCTATAAAAAAACCAAAGAAAATATAAAACAACAAAAATCAAAAATAAATAAGGCTCTTTTCAGAGCCGCCTTTCACAGTTAAAAAATAGAAGTGAAAATAAATGAAGCAAGGCCCTTTGTATTTTTTAGAAGTCTGCGGACAGTCCACAGACATCTAAAATTTTGGGGTGCTGCCCTATCATAACCATTGCAATTTTCTCTGGGAGGAAGTGGTGGCTCTGAAAAGAGCCTTTGTGTGGTGTTTGTGTTTGAAAAATTAAAAATACTCAACACCTACTTCAAAATGGATGATGTAATTCTAAAAAAGGTTGCAATGCATTTTGTATGTTTCTTAGAAAAATCTGATTGCCAGCATAAGTTAGATGTACTCCATCTCTGCAAAAAATGTATGTACTACGAAACATAATATTTTCATTGTGAAAAGAGCAAATGCCAAAATCTCTTAGAAAGGCACAAAGAGCCTTATTGACATTGCGCCTTGCTTTCTCCATTTGCGGACCAAATGAAGAAGAACGAAGCCACATTTGTCTCTGCGCAATCCGTGAAAAAATTACTTGAGAATTTGGAAACATGTCCATGACCTTGCCAAGTCCTTCTCTCATTGCAAATTGCAAAGAAATTCCAGACACATGTCTTAAACTGTTCCCTCCACAATGAATTATAATTATAACTGGATGTTGCTCTGTCTCCAAAGTAGCACAGAGAGGTAACAAGTCCAACCACTTAATTCCACGTACTCCATGCCAGTGTACTTCCACATATGGGAATCCAAGATCTACAGCTACTCCACAGCTTTCTGCATGCAAAAAAAATCCAAACAGCGAGCTCACCTCAACTCGTGGTTCACTCCCCAACTCAGAGTACTACGTAAAGAGAAACGCACTGCAGAGTCACGTTGGAGAAGCCACCCCTCTGACACTCATAAGGATGGTCTTCTACTAGCCACCCTTAATTATAAAGTAGCCATCCTCCAAGCCAAAAAGGACTCCTACAACAACCGTATTGCCTCAGCCAAGTCGAATACCAAGGAATTATTCAACATTCTTAAGGAACTCGAGACCCCTGCACCCCCCCGACCCGGGTACCAAAGATAGTACCTTGTGCACGAACATACAGACAGCACTCCTAGGCAAAATTGCCACCCTCCAAACCAAAATCCGCGACAAACAAAAAGCCCTACAATTGGACCAACTACTGACCTCACCATCTCACAGTATGCCTCAAGCCAATCCGTCTCATAAACCTTTCTCCTTCTCCCCACTTACCACCTCTGAAGTAGAAGAAATCATAAATAACCTTAAACCGTCAAACTGTCAAGGTGACCCTTGCCCAGCTCCTATCATCAAGGAAGCATCGCATGACTTAGCCCCGTTCATCACCGCATTCATAAATGGTTCCTTCAAGTCGGGTATAGTCCCAGACAACCTAAAGGATGCATGGGTGATCCCTCTTCTGAAAAAACCCTCCCTTGACCCTAACATCCCAACCAATTTTAGACCCATCATGACTGTCCCTTTCCTGCTCAAGATCTTGGACTGTGCAGCCTACCTGCAGATTCAAGAATACCTTGAATCCAACAATCTCCTGGGGCTAAGACAATCAGGCTTCCATCCTAAACACGGCACTGAATCAGCCCTGATTGATCTGAAAACTCAGTTGGAGACACTAAAGGATAACAGGAAGTCCTTCTCCTTGACCTTTCAGCAGCCTTCGATTTGGTCAACCACCAGATACTCTGCCAACACCTTAAATCCGCGGCTCACTTCTCCGATTCTGCCAATGCCTGAATCCATTATTTCCTGAGCAACAGATGCATGAGGGTATTCTCACCCACAGCATCTGCGGACCCCACCCCTATCCACTGAGGCGTTCCCCAAGGCTCTTGTGTGTCCCCTACGTTGTATAACGTATTCACCAAGCCCCTTTTCGATGTGCTCGACTATCTGGGGGTCTCCTACACAAATTACGCGGACGACACCCAGATACTCATTCTTATCACGAGCAATCACACCATAGACACCAAAGCACTGAATGATGTCTATTTGGTCATCCAGGTCTGGACGGCACAGCATGAACTCTGCCTTAACGATGATAAGACTGAGCTCTTACTACTTGGATCCAGCCATCGCCTCAACAAATTGGATCAAACCTACAAGTCTTTCATCATTGACGGGAACGACATCAAGGTCTCTAAAGATACTAAAACTTTAGGCGTTTACCTTGATTCCACGCTCTCATTGAACAGACAAACTAATGCAGTAAGGTCGGCTTCTGCCTATACCTGCAAACTTATCACCGCCTGCAGACCCTTCCTAAACCCTATGAATTGCATCACCCTCGCTAGAACATTGATTATGGCTAAAATAGACTACTGTAGCGCCCTCTATCTCGGGACTAGTCAGTCCAACCTTAATAAATTGCAAACCATTCAAAATAATGCCATAAGGGCAGCCTTAAACATCCCTAGACATGACCTCATCTCCTCCGTCAGATCTAACCTACACTGGCTCCTGATAAAACAAAGAATTGCCCTGAAGACACTAGCCTTGACCCACAAATGCCTGAACAATAATGCCCCACCCTACCTCTCCTCCCACCTCACACCCCACACCTCGGCTGGTCCCATAAGATCGGCACAAACTCACAGCCTTTCCCTGCCCAGAATCAAACTCCAAAAAGCGGGAGGCGTGAGCTTTCCAGTCTTAGCATCCAAACTTTGGAACACTCTACCCACCCTCATCAGAGCTGAACCGTCATTCCAAACCTTTAAGAACAATGCCAAAATGTGGCTATTCTCTCACATTCAGTGAGGTGCCTAGCTAAGACCTGCCTGCCTTCTGTAAAATAATCTGTGTATATACTGTATCTGTATTCTCTGTAGTATTGTAATTTTACTGTGCATTTACTGTTTACTGTATCATTCTCTGTAAGATTATGCGCCCAGTTGCCCATGGGCCTGGTTTTGCGCTTTACAAATAAACAAAATACATATACAAATGCACCTTCAACCAATGTATCCACGAGTCTCCCAAAATCCAAACAATCTGTTTTCTGAAACACACAGCCATAGCTATCTATTCTTCTCTCTCAAAAAGAGTATCTGAGAAACTCTCTCCTGGCACAACACACCCACTAAACTTTCCTGACCAATCCCTTTCTATGCTCATTCTCATTTGCATGGCTTCCCAACCCAAAAATCCCCGGATGTAACACCCGATGTTCGCGAACTACCGCCATGTCCGCGGACATATCGTTACATGAACAGCCCTTCTACCATTTCCACTTCACTCTCTGTGCCATTCCATCATTGGATGTAGCTAAGAAGTCACATGACCACCCACCAATCACATCCAAGACCTCTACATCTAACTGCATCATCATAGATCAGCACTGCAAATGTACTGTGAATCTCAGTACAAGTGCCAGTTCATTGGAAAGCACCTTCTACAAGAAGTACTGTACAAGTCTCCAATAATTCTACTTGCAGCTCCATGCATATCCATATGCATGAACACAAACTACAGGTATGCATATTTTCTGTAAAGTACATGAACACATTTTCTACTTTCATATAAAAAGATTAACTGACTTTTAGCTTGTATAATCTGTAAAATGAATCTACTGTCTTTTTTTCAATCTCCTAAAATCAACTGTCGCTTACAAACCTTTATACTATTTAATTTCTTTATACACACACACACTCAAATCATGATGAACTAACATTTTTGAAATAAAATATATACACTACATATAGTCAAACAAAATTTGCATGCCCACTCTATGTTCAAATCTCAAACAACAATACTTGTACAATTACGTAAACATTTTTTTATTTTTTTATTTATTTAATTACTTACATTTATATATTTTTTTTGCTACAGTTTGTCATTGCAATACAGTTTATTCATTAACAACATATGATTTGTATTCAACTGGTGCGACATATCTTATGTGAATAAGATAGTTTTAATGGTTTTGAAGAAGGCGCTGAGGATGTCAATTAAAAAACTCAATGTCTAAATTAAAAACAGTGGTATATACAAACAAAATTACTAATATATTTCTTTTACAATTGCAGTGAAGACCATTCTCCTGAAAAGAAGCAGCCGATTTTGAAGTACAAAGAACAACTAAGAAGTAACCTGCTCATTTTAGAAAAAAAGTAAGTTGAATACCACCATAATATTTCTATTATTACTCAAACAAACTGTAAGATTAATTCATGCTATTTCTGTGCCTAAAAATAGAGATTCTGCACCATTCTGTCCAAAAATCCCCATTTCTTAAACAGCGATTTACAGCCAGAATGGCCCACTAATTCCTATTTTTCGACACACAAATTACCCAACTCAGCCATTAGAATTTTAATGTTATAGAACAAACAACTGTTTTAATTGTATAACTTTAGATTTACTATTTGTACTTCTCCACACCACTAGCTTACTTGTTTCTGTAATCTGAACCAAAATTTAGTAACACATTAATTCAAGAATACCCATCCCTACTAGTTGTAGTTGCCCAATGCACAATCACACACCATTACATGCATCTTTATCATCTTACTCAAACACTCATGCACACAGCACACATACATTGCAGAACACCCCAACCCATACCTTCTTTATTTTTTTCAACAGACCCTAAAGAATGCCTACCAAAAATCAAGTCCGTAGAAAGCAACGCAGAAGTAGAGCAAATGAAAATAAAAGTGTCCAACATAAGCATCCATCTCTAGCAGAATTTGTAAAAAAAAAGTTGAAACAAAACAGCTAATACAGTTATTTAGTGAAACAAAAGAAGTTTCAAGTACAAAAACTTTGCCTCCTCTATCAAAATGTAAAACAAACCAGAAAACAATTAACAGAAAATCAGCTATCACTACAGATAAAACTGCTTCTATAAATCTTGATATAGTGCAAAGTAAGCATACCAAGAAAAGTATTTTAGCCAAAATGTTCCATCACAAAGTCTTTCAAAATCTTATAAAAACAGGAGAGAAACCAGGGTTCAACCCTTAACACCTATCGTAGGAAATTAATCTTAGAAGCGTTGATAGACAGTGCAATTCTTCTCAAAAGAAAGTTATTTATTTTAGTGTTAAACAAAATGAAACAAAATGAAACCACTAACAAAACTAATAACTAAATTACAAAAAAGACTTCTCAATAAACGAAATGTCAACAGAAAGAACTTCTTAAGTATCTGCGGAGGTGAATGGAGTCACACTACAAGCACAGAACCATACTTTAATGAAGAAGCATACAAACAAAAGCAAACAAATACAATTGCCATACATAGCAGTTCTTGAGGTTATGAAAAAGTTAATAATACCATAATGGAACAAGAAGTACTCCTTACAAAAATATGCCCTGAAAACTTAGAATTACCCCTCCATTCAACTGAATCAGAACATCTAGTGTACAAATGGCCATGCACGTCAAGTGTAACATTCCCAAAATATGTTTCAAGTCTTTATGCCAATTCCTCAATCAATATGTGAAAAGCAAAGACAAAATCAAAATTAAACTACTGCAAAATATGGATACCTGTCCAGTACGCAAGTACACAGGACTACAAGGACATTCATTGGCCTGCATTACAGGACCTACTTGCAAAACCACCTTCTATGATATCAAAAGGTTATCAACACATCATTCAACTATAAGAAATCTAGTTCATAAACTGTACTATGCTAAAAGTCCTGCTTTAGCACTAGCCAATTTAAATAACATGCTTCTACATGGTACAGCAAAAGACCTACTTGACGAAATCGACTATATCCAGAAAAAATATTTTGGAAGTGAAAGCCACTTACAGAATGAAATAGCTGTAAACCAAATTAGTAACAATTCTACACATGGCAACATTTTAATACACACATACAAAAAAGAAATACTAAAATGTAAAATTACATCAGCTGAAGTACCAAACCATGTGTGTGTATGTTGCCGCAGAACTTTTTATAAAAGTAACACAAAAACTGTAGATCTATCATACAAAATAGCAGACAATGAATATTCTAAATGGTTTGAATTAGCTCTCTACCTTATAGCAGAAAACAAATACGAAATAACTGACCCCTCAATACTTTGCAATTACTGCACTACAAAACTTGACAACAACCAAACTCCTTCACGTGCTATCACACATAATTTGGAATTATATCCACTACCAAAACCCCTTCAACAACTTAATTTATATGAGAACATCATAATTCAAACAGTGCACCCATTTCAAGCAATAATATGCCTTCAACCAAAAACTGCAAAATTACCTCCTTCTTAATTAGTGAAAGGTATTCATGGAAAAGTAGGGTCTTTACCATTTGATCTAAAAGAAAATGTGCACACTCTAGGAGTGCAACGTCCAATGCAGCAATCTTTAATTATCTTAGTAAATGGAGTACCTACAAAAGACAAAAAAATTTGGCAACAGCTGGTAGATTTACAGAAAGTTAGAGAAGTCTTGCAATATCTTAAAGAGAATAATGAATATTACAATGAAATTAATATTGAAGAAAACTTGAAGGATACAACTGAAATAATTCAAGAGACACAAGAAGCTGGTCAATTTGAGCTCCTAGATCCTGCTACAATATCAAATGCTTTAGACCATTATACAATTCATCCATTGCACTCTAATGACACCATAGAAGATGCACTGGAAACATACCAAATGTGTCAAACAAAAGGATCACCAATCAGCATATGGGAAAAAAGTATCAAAGCACATGCTTTTCCTCTACTTGTTCCTACTGGCAAAGGAGGAAGGTACGATGATAGACCTATTCAAATATCAGCATCAGAATACCGCTCATTGCGGATGTATTCTGAAGATCCCAGATTTAGACAAAATGTGGAATACATATTCAACCTACTCTTTAAAAGTGAACTAGCAACTTGATGTTACGGAGTTGCACACATATTAAAATCAAAATCGCACTTTCAAAATATGACAGCTACACAATTATTACAAAAAGTTCAACAAAAAGATGAGTTTTTACAATCTAATATTACATATCTATTAGCAAATATGCATGGTACTAAAGAGTACTGGTTTCGACATCATGGCGATGTACGTTGTATGATCAGAAACCTTGGCCCACCCACTTGGTTTGTTACATTAAGTTGTGCAGAATATGCATGGGAAGATTTACATGATTTCCCACGCATATCAAACAAAAACAAAACAAACATAGATATACTAACACCTGGAGAACTTTGTTCTCTGGATACTGTTAATGTTTCAAGATATTTTCACCATCGCTTCATTGCTATGCTACATTTTATTTGTAATAAAACTGTTCCTCCCCTTGGAGAAGTGCAACACTTCTTTTGGAGAAAAGAATACCAAGCCAGAGGAGCACCACATATCCACATGCTTTTATGGATTAAAGATGCCTGAAATTTGGTCAAGACAGTGATGCCGCTGTTTTACAGTTTATTGAAAAATATGTCACTTGTGAAATTCCATCAGAATCCACAAATAGTGATCTTCATGCACAAATTTTACAATTTCAAAGACACAAATGTGGCAAATATTGTCGTTGCAAATACAAAAACAAAGGGAAATACTACCCCAAATACCGATTTGGTTCCCCTAGACCAGTTACAAATACAGGTCAAGTGAACAACCTCATGTCTTCAGTTAGACATAGTGTTAAAGGTAAGTCACCTAAAAATACACATTACATAAAAAGAAAAGAAGAAGAAAAATATATCAATGATTACAATGCAATCATTGCCCACTTATGGAATGCAAACATAGATGTGCAGTACATCGCAGCCAATTCTACTGCAGTTGCACATTATGTCACAGCATACTTAACCAAAGCAGAAAAGACAGAGCTGCAAGACCTCTGGAATGACCTGTCATCAGATAAAACAGTGTCTCAGACATTATACAGCTTGGGCATAAAAATACTCTCCCATAGAGAATGTGGATCCTATGAAGCAGCTGATCATTTAACTGGTACTGCATTGTATGATAAATCTGAAAATATAGTATGGCTAAGTCTTGGTCCAGCTAAATCTAGAAAAAGAGTTCTACAATCATACGAAGCTATAGAAACAAAAGCCAAACATGATCCCAACAGCTAAGACATTTAAAAAAACAATTTATTGGACACATACTACCCAAACATGAGTACCACTTTGGAAACCATATGTCTATACCACATAGCCCAAAACTACACATACATAAATAATATAAAACCTGATGGAAAAAAAGGTAAATACAGAGTGACAAACTGTGAAGGCAGCTTAGTAAAACTCACCAAACCAAATTTAATTAATCATATCAAATTGCCATGAAAGACTCCTCAACATAAAGAAGTATATTACATGTCCCTGCTACAACTCTTTTGTTACTCACCACTCTGAAATAGGCCGAAGATGCAGAGGAAATGACCTTAGAGATGTTGGTGGAATAAGATTCAAAATTCAGCCTTACATCCCAGCTCCCCTGAGTACAAGACTCAGGCTTCCTCGAAGAGGGGCTCTTTTCCACAATGTACCTCTCTGCTGTTTGAGTTGGGACAGACAGAGGTATCAATTGAATAAAAGAGCGGGAAGAACACACACCGCCAATACCAATGCTGCAAAGGAATACAAAGATATTAGACAGTGTTGAGATTATGCAAGTGATTACAACAGTGGAAATAATTGGGCAACTACCTAGATAGATATTGGAGTTGAGTTTCCACGGGATGATCTACAAAGAATAACACAAATGAGTGGAAATGATCTAAATCAGTATCGGTTCCAACTATAGCTATAGGATTGATAACAACTGACCTGAGTAAAGATAAATGGAGGAAGAAGAGTCCAGGATTCTGAAGACAACGACAGGAGAAAATAACAAACAGGAAAGTTAGTATAGGGAAGTAACCCCGAACGGCACGAGGGACGCACTAGTGCCGGGTTGGTGCAGTTCAGGAAAGCGTTTATATGCACGCAAGAGCAATCTCACAGGAAAGTCACTCAATGTCCCAGAATCCAACAGAGGACAAATATCCAAACTAGTCGTGGATGTAACAAATAGCAAAGATGAGGAATGTCAATCAAGTATGTACCTGAGTACACGAGTATAGTTGAGTAGCCGTTGAGATGATCCGGATAGTAGACAGCAATTTGGTGTGCAGAGCGGCAACCAGGAATAAGAACCGCAAGGCACAGAAGAGAGTCTTCCACGTACAAGAAGTGTCACGTGACCCGGAGTGCATTGACGTTTGTACAGACGCCATGGTTGCTTGTACCTGGACCACAGAGGAGCCTGCAAAGAGGTCGTATTCTGCAAGGAGGCCCGCGGGGAAGCCTGAAGTGTAACAGCATCCTCCCCCAAAGATTCCAGCAACCCCCTGGCGGAATGGAAGCTCCTCAGAAGAACCAGACAATGCAAATTGGAGAGTGACTCCCAAGTACGGTCCTCAGGCCCATACCCCTTCCAATCCAAGAGGTAGAACAACATACCCCTAGACAGCCTGCAGTCCAGGATACGCGACACCTCATATTCCTCCTCACCATCCACCAAGATCGGCGAAGGACGAATAGGCAGACGAGTCCCGTGGACGAAAGGCTTGATCAGGGAGACGTGAAAGACTGGATGTATGTGCCATGATCGCGGCAGAGAAACCTTAACTGCCACAGGATTGATGACATCAGTAATGACATAGGGTCCCACATATTTGGGCAGAAGCGAGCGTTTGCCTGCAATTCGTAAATTGCGGGACGACAACCACACCTTCATGCCACTACGATAGACTGGAGCAGGTGATCGATGCACATCAGCATACTTCTTGGCACGATCTTGAACTCTGAGTAAATGACAGCGTACATCACGATGAATCTTATCGAGATCTCTGATGCAATCTTTTGCTGCAGGATTAATGGCCGGTAATACCGGATCAAGTGGGAGTGCCCTAGGATGACCACCATACAGGGCAAAAAAGGGAGAAACTCCAGTTGATGTATGCATAGAGTTGTTATATGCAAATTCTGAATAAGGCAGAGAAGTAAACCAAGACTGTTGGTACTGAAGGCATAAACAGCGTAGGTACTGTTAGATGGTAGCATTAGTTCTCTCAGTCTGCCCATCCGTTTGAGGATGGTAAGCCGAGGAATACCTGTCCTCAATACCCAGAGAAGCTGTAAGAGCCTTCAGGAATCATGACGTAAATTGTGTGCCACGATCGGAAAAAATAACCAAGGGTAAACCAAAGAAACGAAACACATTCGTCAAGAACAGTCTCGCCAATTCTGGAGCTGCAGGCAAACCAGAGCAAGGTATGAACAGTGCATATTTAGTGAAGTAATTAACGATTACCCAAATAGTGTCATAGCCCTGAACGTCAGGAAGTTCCACAATGAAATCCATTGACAGCATCTGCCTAGGTTTGTACGGCACAGGAAGAGGTTGTAACAAACCGACTGGTTTGGCTCTAGAAGTTTTACACCGAGTGCATATGGAACAAGTCAAAATGTAATCCTTTACATCACGAACCATGGAAGGCCACCAAGCCCAACACCGTAAGGCTTCAAGAGTTTTTTGACTTCCTGGCTGTGCAGCAATCAAAGAATCTTGAGACCACTGAAGCGCTAAATCTCTAGCTTGACCTGGGGGTATATAGAAGCCCCCTTGAATGAATGGCATACCCTGAATGATTTCCAGGTTGAGGTCAGTGATCTCTTTTGGATGTTTTGAAACCCAATCAAGGATGATTGAACGCAAAGAGGGCTAAACCGAACAACCACAAACAACTTTGTTCGGTAGAAGAGGAAGAAGTTCGACCTGTTGAGAGTGACCATCCGCATGTAAGCGAGAGAGAGTATCAGCCGAAACTTGAGCTTTAGCAGGACGGTATGTGATAACAAATTGGTATTGTGAAAAGAATAAATGCCACCGCACCTGTCTAGCCGTAAGACATTTCATAGATTTGAAGGCTAACAGACTGTGGTGATCCGAGTATACAGTTACAAGGTGTTTGGCCCCCAGAAGGTGATGCCTCCATTCTAAGAATGCATCTCTGATGGCTAAAAGTTTGCGTTCTGTGATGGAATAATTTCTTTTGTAAGCTGTCAATTTACGAGAGAAGTAGGCAACAGGATGAATCTCTCCCGAATGAGGACAGGTTTGAGACAATACCGCCCCAAGGGCATAACCTGAAGCGTCTGCTTCAACAAAAAATGGAAGCTCGGGATCAGGATGTTTGAGGACAGGGGCGGAAGTGAAGGCTGATTTTAATTGATCAAAGGCTCTCTGAACTTCTGAAGACCATACAAATGGTACCTTGGCACTTGTCAGAGAGGTAAGCGGTGCAGAGATTTCAGAAAATCGTCTAGAAAAGTTTGCAAATCCCAGGAATGATTGTAAAGATTTGACTGAATTGGGCACAGGCCATTCCAGGATCGCACTAATTTTGGATTGACTCATGCGCACTCCATTGTTAGTAAGGTCATATCCCAAAAATTACACCTCTGAGGCATGAAATATGCACTTTTCGGCTTTTACAAACAATCTATGTTCTCTCAGACGTTGGAGTACTGTTTTGACATGTTTTTCGTGGTCTTCCTGGTTTTGTGAATAAATCAAAATGTCATCCAGGTAGACAACAACAAATTGATCAAGAATGTCGTAAAACAGATCATTCATGAAAGCCTGAAAGGTGGCCGGGGCATTACATAACCCAAAGGGCATGACAAGATACTCAAATAGACCGTAACGTGTTTTAAATGCGGTCTTCCATTCGTCGCCCTCTCTCATGCGGACGAGATTGCAAGCTCCTCTGAGATCAAGCTTAGTGAATATTTTGGAAGAACCCAATTGATAAAGGAGGACAGAAATCAGAGGAAGCGGATACTGGTTTTTTATGGTTGCTGCATTCAAAGCACCATAATCAATACAAGGACGTAGATCCCCTTCCTTCTTAGGAACAAAGAAAAGTGGTGATGAAATTGGTGATTTGGAAGGACAAATGAATCCCATCGTCAAAGCCTTGTCTATGTAATCTTTAAGTACTTCGTCTTCTTTGAGAGTGAGGGAGTACACTCTGCCGGATGGTATCTTTACTCCCGGAATTAGGTCTATTGGGCAATCATAGGCTCTATGTGGGGGTAGAGTCTCCGCCCTCCCTTTGTCAAAAACATCTGTGTAATCTACATATTGAGAAGGTATCACAGAGTCAACCTTTTTAGAGACAGCTCCAATATTCATAGTAGGAGAAACTAGCACCCTGACTGGAATATCCTGGGTAATACCGAGTAATGTAGTACATCGAGTATTACATATATTGGAAGGGAACTGAATCTGAGATGTCGACCAATCGATGGCAGGATTATGAAGTTTCAACCATGGAATGCCCAGAATGACTTTGTATGCTGGTGCTTTAATGATATCGAATGATATATCTTCAGAGTATGGCCTTCATCAGTACTCATATGCAGTGGAACTGTTTGGTGAGTTACCATTCCTGAGACAAGAAGTGAACCATCCACTGCATCCACTGTTTCAGGTATAGGTTTGCAAACCAGTGGTATTCTTGACATGGCGGCAAAGCATTGATCAACATAATTACCTGTTGCACCTGAATCAATCACGGCTGTTGTCTGGAATGAAACACCGTGATCTAAGGAAAATGTAACAGGTAGGCGGACTAAATGACTCGGATTCTGTAATGTAGAGTCCAAAGGTGAGTTTCCCGAAATAGGGACTCTGTCTACTGTCGGGATTTGGCGTTTCCTGCCTTTCTTTTAGGTTTTTTGGAACACTCAGGTAATAAATGATCAGAGGCCCCACAGTACATGCAGAGATTGTGTGATCGACGATATTCTCATTGAGCAGGGGTAAGCGGTCCCCTAACCACACCAATTTGCATAGGTTCAGGTGCAGGAGGTGAAGAAGACGAGGCCTCTGCTGAAACCGTACTGAACAATGCTGTTTTCTTTTCGCCGCGTCTTTTGGATTTACGAGCATCAATCTGAAGGACTAAGTCTAACAGTTCCCCGAATGCCACGGGAACTACAGGAACAGTGGAGAGGAGGTCCTTTAGTTCATCTGAGAGGCCTTCATAGAAGACGGCTGTCTTCTTTTCTTCAGGCCAGTCAGTTTCTGCTGCCAACTGATTGAACCGGGCCAAATAAACCAACAAAGAATTGTTCCCTTGTCAATGTTTTAAGAGTTCCAGGTCAGTAGCTTAAGTAATATAACGTGCATCAAATACTTTACTCATCATAGCAAGAAGGGCATCACAATTGTAGAGAACATGATTATTGGATTCCAACAATGGGTTAGCCCATGCGGATGCAGTGCCTCCCAAATGAGACGAAACAAAAGCCGCTTTAGTTGTAGAGGTGGGAAATGAGGCGGGGCGACACAGAAAATGTAATTTGCATTGGTTAATGAAGGTTCGATATTGTTTAGGGTCGCCTAGGAAGCGTTCAGGAGGAGCTATAGGGAACCTGGTTGTACGCATGATCGGGTTTGATTCCTGCTGTGGAGGTGGAAACCCTGAACCTGATGCTGTAGCTCCAGCAGCAGCCATCTGTGACGCTGGTGTGGTAACCAAAGACTGAATGGCGTCCATGCGTTGGCGCAGTGCTTCTTGTGCATTGGTCAAGTCGGTACGCAGATCCATGACCATTTGCACTATTTGATTCAAAGCATCACTGGCCTCCGTGGACATCTTTTAAGGCTGCTAATTCTGTTACTCACCACTCCGAAATAGGCCGAAGATGCAGAGGAAATGACCTTAGAAATGTTGGTGGTATAAGATTCAAAATTCAGCCTTCCATCCCAGCTCCCCTGAGTACAAGACTCAAGCTTCCTCAAAGAGGGGCTCTTTTCCACAATGTACCTCTCTGCTGTTTGAGTTGGGACAGACAGAGGTGTCAATTGATTAAAAGAGCGGGGAGAACACATACCGCCAATACCAATGCTGCAAAGGAATACAAAGATATTCGACAGCGTTGAGATTATGCAAGTGATTAGAACAGTTGAAATAATTGGGCAACTACCTAGATAGATATTGGAGTGGAGTTTCCACGGGATGATCTACAAAGAATAACACAAATGAGTGGAAATGATCTAAATCAGTATCGGTTCCAACTATAGCTATAGGATTGATAACAACTGACCTGAGTAAAGATAAATGGAGGAAGAAGAGTCCAGTATTCTGAAGACAACGACAGGAGAAAATAACAAAGAGGGAAGTTAGTATAGGGAAGTAACCCCGAACGGCACGCGGGATGCACTAGTGCCGGGTTGGTGCAGTTCAGGAAAGCGTTTATATGCACGTAAGAGCAATCTCACAGGAAAGTCACTCAATGACCCAGAATCCAACAGAGGACAAATATCCAAACTAGTCGTGGAGGTAACAATTAGTAAAGATGAGGAATGCCAATCAAGTATGTACCTGAGTACACGAATATAGTTGAGTAGCCGTTGAGATGATCCAGATAGTAGACAGCAATTTGGTGTGCAGAGCGGCAACCAGGAATAAGAACCGCAAGGCACAGAAGAGAGCTGGATCCAGTAGCGTTCCGAGTCCAACAACCAGACGAGCACGACAGGAACAAAGGAGGAGACGAGGCAATCCAAAAGTCAGGCAAAGGTCAAAACCAGGAGTTCAGATGAGGAAACGTGTAGGGAGACACAAAGAGGAAACGGATGAAACCGCGTGTAGCTGGTAACCCTAATTAGCAGCAACGAGCCCCTTGGAAGACAGTGGTTTTATAGTCGTAAGAGGGGCGTGGCTTGCTGTACGTCTTCCACGTACAAGACATGTCAGGTGACCCGGAGTGCGTCGATGTTTGTACAGACGCCATGGTAGCTTGTACCTGGACCATAGAGGAGCCTGCAAAGAAGTCGTATTCTGCAAGGAGGCCCGCGGGGAAGCCTGAAGTGTAACATCTTTAAAGAGAAGTGTCTCCCTCCTGTACCCCCCACCCCCCCGCTCATGCCTGTGTCTCTCTGTTTCCCCCCACCACCCGCTCATGCCCCGTGTCTCCCCTGTTCCCTCCACCCCCCACTCATGCCCCGTGTCTCCCTCGTGTTCCCCCCACCCCTGCTCATGCCCCGTGTCTCCCCTGCTCCCCGCCACCCCCCGCTCATGACCCGTGTCTCCCTCCTGTTCCCAGCACAAAACTATATATTGGATCAATAGAACGGGTTGACTCTGGCAAAATTTAGAACATATCACATTTTATTTAAGTTACTTTATTACAAAAATATATCTTTGATTTCATAAGTACTCTTAAAAATCCAACAATTCATCGCCTCATTCATACCCTAATACACTCCCCATTCTAACATATCTATCTAAAAGACATCAAAATCTACCCTGCTTCGATTTTTGGCAGAGCATCCACTATTTATTGTTGTTTCATAGCATATTCAACAATGACCCAGTCCATAATATCAAGTGTCATTATGTAGCTGATGAGGTATTTGACCAGATATCTTGTTTGTAGAAAAAACGTCGACACGTGTTTCGGTCAGAGACCTTCTTCAGGACGTCGGGCAAGAGGACAATACTCCGCCCTATTGTAAGCTTGTATAGGCCAGGATTCAATCTAAAAACAATCAATAAAAAACCAGAATGTCAACCCTATTTCTTTTAGAAGGTGACATATTATTGTCACATTTATGTCAAAATTAAATAAAGACACACGCCTTACTCACCCCCAAGAAGCAATTCCTAGGATTGTGAAAAAGGACCACAGGGATTAATCCTCCACTGGCCTCGGTATTTATATCGAGCCTGTGGAACCAACACACACCGAAAACACTTAATACTTGAAACGTATGCCATGATAGGACTTATAACTGTACATATATCAAGATAGAAATGATATAAAAGCCACTTACATATATCTGATGGTACAGAGAGCAACTCGTGCGGAACCTACACGGTTGTGCAGGCAGGACGTACACTAATGTACTGAAATCACTAGATCCTCAATGGACCCCTCGATAACTGTAGCAAAACAAACATACACAGATCCAAGTTATCACCCGTAGATCACAAGATGTCACTTCATTCTCTAATAAAAAAGCACCATAGTGCTAACCTCCAAGTGCCGTTACCATAAACATCTTAGCCTGCTAGTAATATAAACTCAAACACCACCCGTGCACATACGACATGAATTCCATGTTATTTACAATGCGTATGCCCTAACCATACTACCGTCTTCTTAATCGTGCCTGTTATACATTTATATCTTACCTGGGTCCAATCAATCGACAGCCAAAGGCAAGGAAAACTACTACTACGGACGACGTTCCATTCGCGCGTAACCACCAACTCTGTTAAAAGCCAAGGACATAGACAGAGGACAATTCTAATATCCTCATACGGAGACACAAACAAGGGACTACATTCAACAAACAATTATATGGCCCCTCCACAAATAAACCGGACACGAATGAATAAATGTTGCGCAACCGGATATGTATCTTTTTTATAAACAATAAGGACTCAAACGTCCACTGATTCGGAAATAGAGTCACTCCATGGTTCCACACATCGAATCCCGTTCACGGCTGCACAACAATGAAAAGTCAAAACCAAACGAACTATAACACTTAAAAACGTGAAAAATACACGTAAAGAATGCTTGATATATTATGCTCCTTTCCCTTATACGGCACAGCTTGATTTTAGGAACTGGGTGCTGTGCTGAGATCATAATTTCCTGCATCTGGCAGCTCACACCTGATACATAAATATATCTATATCCAGGTCCTGCAGCGGATCTTTCTCCCATTCATTATTTTTTTATATTTAATAAAATATATATGGCATTCTGTAAACTGTGTATTTTAGGCATCATACAAACAATTTGAACAAATTTAGGAGTCATATATAGAAAACGAACTTGAAGCATATGATGGGGCCACAAAATCATTGCCTCTATTACTTCTTTTGATATATGCCAACATGCCCCAGTCTAGTATGTTTTTTCATCTATGCTTTCCAAAAACATTATTCAGCATCGGCTATATAGAAAGATTATCTGTGCTGCAAAGATTAAACTCAAATGATGTCTGATCGTGTGGTGTCTGTCCAAAACATGCATTATTCATTGTCAGCAGTATATACATAAGTTGGAACCAATGTTAATCGCTTGTAACCAATGTTAATTGGAGAAAATGTTAATTGTTTGTAACAAGAGTGTTCCACTCTACTGCAACATTCAATCCTTCCTGAACAGTGTTCAAAGTGTGAATCCATTTTTGTTCTACACGGTGTAATATTGTACTGATGTCCCCCCCTCTCATATTACTCTTAATATGTTGGAGTACGAACCATCTCATTTCTGTGTCTTTATGTTTCATTTTCAAAAAATGGTCAACAAGCGGTTTATCCGCCACTCCATTCCTAATACAGCTCCTATGTTCTGATATCCGTTGTCGTATTTCGCGTGTGGTCTTACCAACATATAGGAGTTGACAGGGACAACTGATGATATAAATCACATTTTTAGTCAGGCAATTAGTGTGGCAATTCATCTTCCACACTTTTTGGCCATATTGAAATTCCTTTTTAGTTATTGTTAGAGGGCATGCTACACATTTGCCACATTTATAGTGGCCCAATATGGGAGGCAGCCCCCACTGACTATTAATGGTGATGGCCCTCTTTGGTTCTCTATACGTGTGCACTAATCTCTGTCTTAGATTCTGATTGCGTTTGAATGCATACATCGGTTTCTGTGATAATGACCCTGGGTGCTTTACAAGGTTCCAGTGTTTGTTAATAATTCTCTTTACATCAACACTCACTGGATTAAAGGTTGTGACACACACTAAGCGTTCATTCTTCTGTCTTTCTCTAGGGGTTAGACAAATTTCTCTATTTGTATTTTCCGCTCTTTTAAGTTGGTCTTTCACCAACCTTCTCGGATACCCCCTCTTTTGTAACCTTTCTTTTAGTTGCTTCGCATGGATCTTGAATTCATCCTTTTCAGAGCAATTTCTTTTAATACGCAAGAACTGACCATAGGGTAAGTTCTGCCGTAAACTCGCTGGATGGAAGCTATTAAAGTGCAGAAGGGTGTTTTTATCTGTGGGTTTTCTGAACAAGGTGGTCGTAAGGTGATTCCCAGTTTTTTTAATCACAAGATCCAGGAAACTAACCTGTAAGTAACTGTATTCGATGGTAAATTTTATGTGTATATCGCATTGATTCAACCATATATGGAATTCTTTAAGGGATGCAACTGTCCCTTTCCAAATTAGAAAAACATCATCGATATATCGATGCCATATATTTAAATAGCCACTCAAAGTAGGATGACTAGTGAGTGAATTGTGTTGCCCCAAAATGAACTTCTCTTCATAGTCAGCCATATACAGATTGGCGACGTCGGGAGCAAAAGTGGCCCCCATACTCACCCCTGTCTCTTGTTTGTAAAGTTGTTTCTTGAACAGGAAGAAATTTTCGGTCATGGCCAACCTAATACATTCCTGTATAAACTCAGTAGGGGGCAGATGAGGTCTCATTCTTTTATTCAAAAAATGGCCTAGAACTTGTAGACAATCTTGTTGAGGGATTGCCGTATATAATGACTCAACATCCATGGTCACCAAAATATCACCCTCTTCAATTTGGACATCTTTGATAATGTTGATCATATGAGTAGAGTCTTTTACATATGACGGCATAGCCTGCACAAATGGTTTTAAAAACACCTCCGCATATACTGAAAGTGGCTCCAATAAGGAGTCTATAGCTGACACGATAGGTCTTCCGGGTTTTTTTTTAGAATTTTTATGAATTTTGGGTAGTGTGTAGAATGCGGCCTTCTTCGATCCAGTTTTATTGAGAAACCGTCCTTCTTCCACACTAATCCACCGTTCATTTATTGCATGATTAGTTAAACTTTTTATTTCTTCTTGCAGTCTTGCCGTGGGATCCCTCTCTAGTTTTTTATATGAGTTTGTGTCTTCCAGTAATCGTATACATTCTGCTTCATATAAATCTGTATCGAGTATAACAATCCCACCCCCCATGTCAGCGGGTTTTATGGTAATCGATTCGTCACTACATAGTCTCTTTAAGCTATGTCTTTCCTCTTTCGTTAGATTATCTGGTTTATGATTCTTGACTCTTATAGCGTCCAATACTTCACGCATCACCATATTCTCAAACGCTACAATCTCAGGTGCAACAGTGTGGGGGGGTGGAGTGAAGCTAGATCTAATTTTTAGCCCACTTATATTAGGTACCATGTCTGATTGTGATCCCTTTTCATACGGATGAGCCGGCAAGTAGACCTCAAAAAAATATTTCAATCGTACATTTCTGAAGAATCTGTGTAGCTCTAGTTCCGTATTGAAGACGTCTGCTCTCATAGTTGGGACGTAAGAAAGCCCCTTGGATAATAGATCAAAATCTGATTGCTCCAAGGTATATTGCGATAGATTAAATATGGGCATCTGATCAGTGGTTCCTTGTACTACTGGTTGGAATACCACTGTCTGGTTCTCATACCTTGCCCCTGCCCGTATTGGGGTTGTTGCTGTCTGGGCCTTCCTCGTTGTCCTCCTCTGAAAAAAACCCGCTGTGGGTTCTGGCCCCTTCCTCCGGTGCCAGTCCCTGTAGGTATATTCGGTTGCCCATTGGACGAGGGATCCGACCCACTAGAGGATCCTGAAGTATTGGAGAAGTTGGAAAATCGGTTGTTTCTTCGATAATTATAGCCACCTACCGGGGGGTCCGTAAAAAAGCCTTTTCTTAGATAAGGGTAAGTTTTTTCCTCATTGTAATTTGAAACATCTTTTTTTAATTTAATTGTTTTTAATTGTTCTAAATTTTGCCAGAGTCAACCCGTTCTACTGATCCAATATATAGTTTTGTGCTGCATAATACCTGAAGGATCAGGGACTATAATGCAGGTCTACCCCTTTATTTTTTCTTTGTGAAGTACAGCCCGTGGCTGCAGGGGCACACATTTAGGTAGTGTGAGTTGTTTGTGTCTCCGTATGAGGATATTAGAATTGTCCTCTGTCTATGTCCTTGGCTTTTAACAGAGTTGGTGGTTACGCGCGAATGGAACGCCGTCCGTAGTAGTGGTTTTCCTTGCCTTTGGCTGTCGATTGATTGGACCCAGGTAAGATATAAATGTATAACAGGCACGATTAAGAAGACGGTAGTATGGTTAGGGCATACGCATTGTAAATAACATGGAATTCATGTCGTATGTGCACGGGTGGTGTTTGAGTTTATATTACTAGCAGGCTAAGATGTTTATGGTAACGGCATTTGGAGGTTAGCACTATGGTGCTTTTTTATTAGAGAATGAAGTGACATCTTGTGATCTACGGGTGATAACTTGGATCTGTGTATGTTTGTTTTGCTACAGTTATCGAGGGGTCCATTGAGGATCTAGTGATTTCAGTACATTAGTGTACGTCCTGCCTGCACAACCGTGTAGGTTCCGCACGAGTTGCTCTCTGTACCATCAGATATATGTAAGTGGCTTTTATATCATTTCTATCTTGATATATGTACAGTTATAAGTCCTATCATGGCATACGTTTCAAGTATTAAGTGTTTTCGGTGTGTGTTGGTTCCACAGGCTCGATATAAATACCGAGGCCAGTGGAGGATCCCTGTGGTCCTTTTTCACGATCCTAGGAATTGCTTCTTGGGGGTGAGTAAGGCGTGTGTCTTTATTTAATTTTGACATAAATGTGACAATAATATGTCACCTTCTAAAAGAAATAGGGTTGACATTCTGGTTTTTTATTGATTGTTTTTAGATTGAATCCTGGCCTATACAAGCTTACAATAGGGCGGAGTATTGTCCTCTTGCCCGACGTCCTGAAGAAGGTCTCTGACCGAAACACGTGTCGACGTTTTTTCTACAAACAAGATATCTGGTCAAATACCTCATCAGCTACATAATGACACTTGATATTATGGACTGGGTCATTGTTGAATATGCTATGAAACAACAATAAATAGTGGATGCTCTGCCAAAAATCGAGAGCAGGGTAGATTTTGATGTCTTTTAGATAGATATGTTAGAATGGGGAGTGTATTAGGGTATGAATGAGGCGATGAATTGTTGGATTTTTAAGAGTACTTATGAAATCAAAGATATATTTTTGTAATAAAGTAACTTAAATAAAATGTGATATGTTCTAAATTTTGCCAGAGTCAACCCGTTCTACTGATCCAATATATAGTTTTGTGCTGCATAATACCTGAAGGATCAGGGACTATAGTGCAGGTCTACCCCTTTGTTTTTTCCCTCCTGTTCCCCCCACCCCCCGCTTATGCCACGTGTCTCCCCTGTTCCCCCCACCCCCGTTCATGCCCTGTGTCTCCCTCCTGTTATCCCCACCCCTGGCTCATGCCCGTGTCTCTCTCCTGTTACCCCCCACACCCTGCTCATGCCCTGTGTCTACCTCTTGTTGCCCCCCGCCCCCCGCTCATGCCCCGTGTCACCCTCATGTTCCCCCCACCCCCCACTCATGCCCTGTGTCTCCCTCGTGTTCCCACACCCCCCGCTCATGCCCTGTGTCTCCCTCCTGTTGCTTCCCACCCACCCGCTCATGCCCCGTGTCTCTCTCCTGTTACCCTCCACCCCCTGCCCCGTGTCTCCCTCATGTTCCCCCCACCCCCCGCTCATGCCCTGTGTCTCCCTCGTGTTCCCCCCACCCCCTGCTCATGCCCCGTGTCTCCCTGCTGTTGCCCCCCACCCCCCGCTCATGCCCTGTGTCTCTCTCCTGTTGCCCCCACCCCCCGGTCATGCCCTGTGTCTCCCTGCTCTTGCCCCCCACCCCCACTCATGCCCCGTGTCTCCCTCCTGTTGCCCCCCACCACCCGCTCATGCCCCGTGTCTCTCCCCGTCACCCCCTACACCCCACTCATGCGCTGTGTCTCCCTCATGTTCCCCCCACCCACCCCCGGCTCATGCCCCGTGTCTCCCTGCTGTTGCCCCCACCCCATGCTCATGCCCCATGTCTCCCTCGTGTTCCACCCACCCCCACTCATGCCCTGTGTTTCCCTACTGTTGCCCCCACCCCCGCTCACGCCCCGTGTCTCTCTCATGTTACACCCACCCCCCGCTCATGCCCCGTGTCCTCCTCTTGTTTCTCCCCACCCCCGCTCATGCTCTGTGTCTCCCTCTTGTTCCCCCCACCCCCCGCTCATGCCCCGTGTCTCCCTGCTGTTGACCCCCACCCCCCGCTCATGCCCCGTGTCTCTCTCCTGTTACCCCATCTCCCGCTCATGCCCCGTGTCTCTCTCCTGTTACCCCCCACCTCCCTCTCATGCCCTGTGTCTCTCTCCTGTTGCTCCTACACCCTGGTCATGTCCCGTGTCTCCCTGCTGTTGCCCCCCACTCCCTGCTCATGCCCCGTTTCTCTCTCCTGTTACCCCCCACCCCCCACTCATGCCCTGTGTCTTTCTCCTATTGCCCCCATGCTCATGCCCTGTGTCTCCCTGCTGTTGCCCCTCACCCCCCGCTCATGCCCCGTGTCTCCCTGCTGTTGCCCCCCACCCCCTGCTCATGCCCCGTGTCTCTCTCCTGTTACCCTCCACCCCCCGCTCATGCCCCGTGTCTCTCTCCTGTTGCCCTCCGCTCATGCCCTGTGTCTCTCTCCTGTTACCCCCCACCCCCTGCTCATGCCCCGTGTCTCTCTCCTGTTGCCCCCACCCCCCACTCATGCCCTGTGTCTCTCTCCTGTTACCCCCCAACCCCCTCTCATGCCCTGTGTCTCCCTGCTGTTGCCCCCAACCCTCCACTCATGCCCTGTGTCTCCCTGCTGTTGTCCCCCACCCCCTGCTCATGCCCTGTGTCTCTCTCCTGTTACTCCCCACCCCCCTCTCATGCCCCGTGTCTCTCTACTGTTACCCTCCACCCCCTGCTCATGCCCCGTGTCTCCCTGCTGTTGCCCCCCACCCCCGCTCATGCCCTGTGTCTCCCTGCTGTTGCCCCCCACCCCCGCTCATGCACTGTGTCTCTCTCCTGTTTCCCCCACCCCCATCTCATGCCCCGTGTCTCCCTCGTGTTCCCCCCACCACCCGCTCATGCCCCGTGTCTCTCTGCTGTTGCCCCTCAACCCCCTCTCATGCCCTGTGTCTCTCTCCTGTTACCCCCACCCCCCTCTCATGCCTTGTGTCTCTCTCCTGTTGCCCCCACCCCCGGTCATGCCCCATGTCTCCCTGCTGTTGCCCCCTGCTCATGCCCGTGTCTCTCTCCTGTTACCCCCGGTCATGCCCTGTGTCTCCCTGCTGTTGCCCTCCACCCCCAGCTCATGCCCTGTGTCTCTCTCCTTTTACCCCCCACCCCCTCTCATGCCCCGTGTCTCTCTCCTGTTGCCCCCAACCCCCTGTTCATACCCCATGTCTACCTGCTGTTGCCCCCCACCCCATGCTCATGCCCCGTGTCTCTCTCCTGTTGTCCCCACCTCCCGGTCATGCCCCATGTCTCCCAGCTATTGCCCCCAACCCCCCACCTCATGCCCCATGTCTCTCTCCTGTTCCCCCACCCCCTGGTCATGCCCCGTGTCTCTCTCCTGTTACTCCCCACCCCCCGCTCATGCCCCGTGTCTCTCTCCTGTTGTCCCCACCTCCCGGTCATGCCCCATGTCTCCCTGCTATTGCCCCCAACCCCCCAGCTCATGCCCCATGTCTCTCTCCTGTTACCCCCACCCCTCTCATGCCCCGTGCTACCCTGCTGTTGCCCCCCACCCTCCGCTCATGCCCCGTGTCTCTCTCCTGTTACCCCCCAACCCCTCTCATGCCCTGTGTCTCTCTCCTGTTACCCCCCACCCCCTCTCATAACCCGTGTCTCTCTCCTGTTGCCCCCCACCCCCGGTCATGCCCCGTGTCTCCCTGATGTTGCCCCCTGCTCATGCCCTGTGTCTCTCCCCTGTTACCCGCCACCCCCGCTCATGCCCGTGTCTCCCTGCTGCTGCCCCCCACCCCCCCGGTCATGCCCCGTGTCTTCCTGCTGTTGCCCCACCCCCTGCTCATGCCCCGTGTTTACCTGCTGTTGCCCCCCACCCCCCGCTCATGCCCCATGTCTCTCTCCTTTTACCCCCCACCCCCCTCTCATGCCCCGTGTCTCCCTCGTATTCCCCCACCCCCCTCTCATGCCCCGTGTCTCCCTGCTGTTGCCCCCACCCCCTGCTCATACCCCGTGTCTCTCTCTCCTGTTACCCCGACCCCCCTCTCATGCCCCTTGTCTCCCTCGTGTTCCCCCCACCCCTGCTCATGCCCCGTATCTCCCTGCTGTTGCCCCCTACCCCCTGCTCATGCCCCGTGTCTCCCTCCTGTTCCCCATGGCTTGCTCATGCCCCGTGTCTCTCTCCTGTTACCCCCTGCTCATGCCCCGTGTCTCCCTCGTGTTCCCCCCACCTACCCCCCGCTCATGCCCCATGTCTCCCTGCTGTTGCCCCTCACCCCCCGCTCATGCCCCGTGTCTCCCTCGTGTTCCCCCCAACCCCCGCTCATGCCCCGTGTCTCCCTCCTGTTACCCCCACCCCAGCTCATGCACCGTGTCCCCTCTTGTTCCCCCCACCCCCTGCTCATGCCCCATGTCTCCCTCTTGTTCCCCCCACCCCCGCTCATGCCCCGTGTCTCCCTGATGTTGCCCCCCACCCCCTGCTCATGCCCCGTGTCTCTCTCCTGTTACCCCCCACCCCCCCGCTCATGCCCCGTGTCTCTCTCCTGTTACCCCCCAACCCCCGCTCATGCCCCGTGTCTCTCTCCTGTTGCACCCCGCTCATGCCCTGTGTCTCTCTCCTGTTACCCCCACCCCCCGCTCATGCACCGTGTCCCCTCTTGTTCCCCCCACCCCCTGCTCATGCCCCATGTCTCCCTCTTGTTCCCTCACCCCCTGCTCATGCCCCGTGTCTCCCTCGTGATCCGCCCACCTACCCCCCGCTCATGCCCCATGTCTCCCTGCTGTTGCCCCCCACCCCCGCTCATGCCCCGTGTCTCCCTCGTGTTCCCCCTAACCCCCGCTCATGCCCCGTGTCTCTCTCCTGTTACCCCCACCCCCGCTCATGCACCGTGTTCCCTCTTGTTCCCCCACCCCCTGCTCATGCCCCATGTCTCCCTCTTGTTCCCCCACCCCCCGCTCATGCCCCGTGTCTCCCTGCTGTTGCCCCCTACACCCTGCTCATGCCCCGTGTCTCTCTCCTGTTACCCCCCAACCCCCGCTCATGCCCCGTGTCTCTCTCCTGGTGCACCCCACTCATGCCCCGTGTCTCTCTCCTGTTACCCCCCACCCCCTGCTCATGCCCCGTGTCTCTCTCCTGTTGCCCCCCACCCCCAGTCATGCCCCGTGTTTCCCTGCTGTTGCCCCCCACCCCGGCTCATGCCCCGTGTCTCTCTCCTGTTACCCCACCCCTCTCTCATGCCCCGTGTCGCTCTCCTGTTGCCCCCCACCCCCGGTCATGCCCCGTGTCTCCCTGCTGTTGCCCCCCACCCCTGCTCATGCCCGTGTCTCTCTCCTGTTACCCCCCACCCCGCTCATGCCCCTTGTCTCTCTCCTGTTGCCCCCGCTCATGCCCCGTGTCTCTCTCCTGTTACCCCCACCCCCTGGTCATGCCCTGTGTCGCCCTGCTGTTGCCCCTCACCCCCTGCTCATGCCCCATGTCTCCCTGCTGTTGCCCCCCACCCCCTGCTCATGCCCCATGTCTCTCTCCTGTTACCCCTCACCCCTGCTCATGCCTCGTGTCTCTCTCCTGTTGCCCCCATCCCCCGCTCATGCCCCGTGTTTCTCTCCTGTTACCCCCAATCCCTCTCATGCCCCGTGTCTCTCTCCTGTTACCCCCCACCCCCCTCTCATGCCCCGTGTCTCTCTCCTATTGTCCCCCATCCCCCAGTCATGCCCCGTGTCTCCCTGATGTTGTCCCCCACTCATGCCCCGTGTCTCTCCCCTGTTACCCCCCACCCCCTGCTCATGCCCCGTGTCTCCCTGCTGTTGCCCCCCACCCCCCGGTCATGCCCCATGTCTCCCTGCTGTTTCCCCCCACCCCCTGCTCATGCCCCGTGTTTCCCTGCTGTTGCCCCCACGCCACGCTCATGCCCCGTGTCTCTTTCCTGTGCCCCCACCCCCCTCTCATGCCCCGTGTCTCTCTCCTGTTGCCCCCCACCCCCCTCTCATGCCCCCATGTCTCTCTCCTGTTGCTCCCCACCCCCGGTGTTAGGGAGAATTCTCTGTTTAGGCTGAATTTCCTAACCTGGTGAGTCCCCCAGCAGCTTTGCTGGATTTCTGGAGTTTGTTTTTTTCCATCCTGCCAAGAGTGAGACTCTTTTCTCCCACTCTTGGACATGTATGTGTGTAATTCCTTTTGAAATGTCAATGTGTTCGATGGGCTATGGGGTCTTTTACTCCATAGGGTCTCATATGTTTTTCTATGTGTGTTACACCGCACCCTACGTGCCGTAACACGGGGGCGCCCTAGCGGGTCCCCCACCATACCCTCCATACCCGGGGACTGACTACTGTCTCCCCGGGCATGTAAAGTCACCATTGGCTTTACTAGACCTAAATTTACTAACAGAACTAGTACAAACCATCTTATTGTGGACGTACTAGTAGGGGTAATTCGATTACTCCTGGATCTGTTACTCGAGGGGGCACTGTCCCGTCCCCCCTCGTCGAGTTTTGGCTGGTGGCAGTGGAAACTACTTGTTATGTTGATCCCCGAACATAACCCCATGGCACTCGTCCCATTGTTGGAGATTGATACTTTTTCTCATTAATCTCTGACATACCACCGATCTACTTATCTTAAATAGGTTTATCAAGTGGTATTTTCTGCCAGAACTCGGTTTGTATAATAGCGTCTGTGTTCGTCTCTGTGACTCCTAAACCAAAGGTCGAGCCCTTTGTTCCACTTTTGGCGGGCTCTGTACAGAGACCCTCCAAAGTGGTGCCATTCTGTCTGGGTACCACAGGGGTGTGGGAGGGGGTTTAGACACCCTGGACCGAGTTGCCTTGCCAACTCCGGTCGCACTCTGGAGTGATTGGCCCAGGTGGTGAGCCTTCCCGCTCACCACTTAGCATGTGTTGATTGACAGCTAGGCTGAATGAATGGGGGTTTTCTGCATAAAAGCAGGGCTTTTGGGACTGGATCTTCAGAAGTCGCCACAGGACCTAAGAATCCGACGAGGGTAACGCTGAGCCGACCTGCATGACGACACCTCCGGTGGAGCCCTGCGGAACCGACTCACCACTTCCCAACGACAGAGGAGATCTCCCGGCCGGAGAGTCTCTTCCATTGACTGGTGGGAACAACCAGTCCCCTTTGCTTTTTATTCGCCTCAGGACACGGTGGTCGAATTGCCCGTGCAGAAGCACCTCGGCAACCGGATAGCCACTACCCCTGAACCGCGACCAAAAGGTGGTTCCTTGTGACGGAGCACTCCGCGGCTGTTCTCTTCCCTGGTGGTGCACCGGACTTCATTTTCTTCGACGACGAGATCATCTCTACTCTTGGCAAAGAACCAACGTGCATCCACCACCAGGAACAACTGCCCCCGCCGGAGCTGCCCTCCACAACAAGGTACCGTGTCCGCCTGGCTTCCCTTTCGATCGGTTCGAGTGAGGTGTCTTAATCCTCTCTGTTCCGTTGGGGCGCCTCCAAGCTTTTCTCATGCTTTGTTCTGAACTGGTTCAATCCACCGATAACCCTTTGCAATACAGACTTGAATGCATCTCCACTAGAGACTTTTTGGGACATCGCGCCTTGCCTCTCTCCGAGTGGGTCTGGCCTCTGAACTTTACGATCTATTGTGATTCTTGCCTTCCAGCCTTGCATTTTATCCGATAGGATCGAACTGTGTTGATTTCGTAACCTGCCTATCTTTTTCTCTCCCGTACTAACTAATATTCGAGTGTCATCTGGGTTGAGGTATACACCTCTGTCTGAAAATAAGTGGTACCAGTAGAACCTACAGTTGTCGATATTGCTAGGGGGATTGATCGTCTACTCCGTAGAGTCATTGTGTTTGATTTGTTTGCCGTGATTTGCCTTAGTGTTTTTCATAGACATTTTGTTATAAATAAATACCTTAATATCTTTACACTAAGCCTCGTTGCGTGTTTGCTTGTCTTGCTGTGAAGAATTGCCCTATTTTGTATACTCCACATACTGCTCAAATTTTCTTGAGAGAAGTCTGACTGCTCAGCCACAGCTACCACGTGAATCTGTGTGGTGCAGACTGCTACCAAGTGGGTTCACCGCCAACGCCTGTAGTCCTAAATCTTTTGCAGTGGTCCCAGAGGGAACTGCACAGGTTTCCGCCTAACACTGGTGTACAGCGGTGGGATTTGTATCGAGTATACAGTTTAGAGTGCTTTTCGACACTGTAGGATAACTAACCACAAAACTTTGCACAAAAAGCAACTTTCAAAAAAACATGTCTACGATGGAAACTTACAGTCAAGAGTCTTTGTCAAGTGAAAATACTGAGAGTCTGCGAGCTCTCTGTAGGCAAGAGAATCTTCCTGTAAGAGGCAAGAAGTTAGAACTAATCGAGAGATTGCTGGCGAACCAAAGTCTGGGTACTGGTTCAGAGGAACCAATCTCTCCAGCAACTGTAGAAAATAGCAATGGTGTTGATCTGAATCGTGATTCTGATGATAGCGATGAAGAGGCTGACGAGGACGGAGAGGCTAACGAAACTGTCTCCCCTGCTCCTCTACCTGCCTTACCAGCTGTGCCTACGGGGCCCATACCAGGTCCCACAAGTAACCCTGCTTATTTTGATCTTGAAAAAATGAAGCTCGAACTAGAATATAAACGGTTCTTGGCTCAATCTGAACGAAACCAAGAGCTCGAGTTCAGACGGATGAATGCCCAGGCTGAGCAGAAGCAAGCCGAGTTAATACTCAGAGAAATAGAACTTAATCACGAGTTAGAGATGAAAAAGTTGTCTATGGAAAATGCTTCTCTCTCCTCTGGTTCCTCTAGGAGCTCCAGTCCCAAAAGACCCCGGATGCCGAAGGAATTAGTGGGTATGTATGAACCGAGATTGGATGTGTTGGATTGGTTGAAACTGTTTGAATACAATCATGGGCTCCAGGACATCACAGGGAATGCGTTGCTCCCCTGGTTGTTCTCTAGGCTCCCTCCTGTTGCGACTGATGTGGTAATGGAGTTGGGGGAGGCGGATAAGACGGATTACGAAAGTGTGAAACTAGCTTTAATAGCTAGATTTTGGAAGACCCCTTCCCAGTATCTTAAGAGGTTTAGAACCCTCAAAAAGCATGATGGTTCCCCTTGGGCTACCTGGGTGAGTGAAGGGTTGAAAAACTTAGAGGGATGGATTAAGGGTTACAAAGTGAACACTTATGAGGGTATGAGAAATCTTTTTATGTTGGAGTCTATTTATGATGCCTGTTCTCCTGAGCTCAGACAGCACTTGGCTGATTCGAAGAAATTGGATTCCAGGGAGTTAGCTAAGGCTGCTGACTTGTGGGTTGCCAACAGGGCTACTCATAAGGATTCTGGGGCAACTCAGAAAAAGGATGAGGTAAAACCGCCTAAAAAAGACTCAAAAGAGAATTCGAATAACTCACATTCCAAAGAGGGCCCCAAACAAAACCAGATGGGTAAGCCACCGGGAAAACCACAGCAGATTAGTGTGTCTTCTGGTGCCAAACCGGAAGGCGGTCAGAACAAGCCATCATTCCAGAAAGCATTCGGTAAATGCTTTGTTTGTGGCTCGACTGATCACGTGAAAGGAGATCCCAGATGTAAGGGTAAACCTTCAGGGGTCCAGCTTGTCCCCTTAGCCTTCGCTCCAGAGGAGGAAGTCCAAATGGCAAGTGGAAACTTTCTACTGCTAGCCGACGAACCCATTGGAGTCTCAGCCAGCGTTTCTTTAGTATCTCTGGGGTTGTGGGAACAACAGAATTTAGATGTCTATAATTCTATCCCCGATAATACTAAAGAGTATTATAAGGACAGTGTCCAGGTGAATGGTCAGGAGACTCCTGCCATTAGGGACACTGGGGCCAGCATAACTGTGGTGGATAAATCGTTTTTTCAGGCCGAGGATGTTGCTAAGGCACCCAAACGCCTCACCAAGTTAGCTGGAGGGCCTGTGCAGATGCTTCCCCAATTACCAGTTCTCATCCAGTGTAACGACATGACTGTGACGATACCTGTCAGCATACAGAGTGAGGTACCAGGACGCGTACTGTTGGGTAACGATTTGAAAACTCTCTGAGTTGTATCGCATACTCCCAGACCTCCTAGTAAACGGTTACAGGAGCTAACCAGACCCGCAAGAGAGAGGACCATGCGCGGAACTCTCCAGGAGATGATGAAGAAAGATATCCCTCCTGCTCCACTGGAATTGTCGGCCGCTGTCTCCAACAAATCAGAAGCGAAAGGGAAACCTAAGACTTCTATCCCAAAGCCCACAGCCAGCATTCCAGTGCAGCCAACACGGACTTCCCCTCGGTTGTCCAAAGTTAAACCCATAACTCCACCTCCAGCCGAGGCTTAGAGGGAGGTAAAACCCTGTGTGGTAGAATTAGACTCTGAGGAAGAGCTAATGGAAGGCCAGGAACTCATTGGAGATCTGGATCCTGTTGACCATCCTGAGCTGCAGTCTTTACTGGCAGAAGGTGGACCCAACAGGGCAGACTTCAGTAAGGGACAGAGAGAATGTCCAACTCTGGAAGGTCTTCGCCACCAGGCAGAAGCTCAGGCTGAAGGGCAAGAGCCTGGGAAATACAGGTTGCACTGGGAAGATGGCCTCTTCTACAGTGAACCGACCGAGTCTGCACCTGGAGACTCCAAACGACTTGTAGTACCCCAAGAGAACAGACCACAGTTCTTGCAGTTAGCCCACGAGATTCCTTTGGCTGGTCACTTGAGTTTCAAGAAGACTAAGGAAAGGCTCTCGCTCTACTTTTATTGGCCAAAGATGGGGGCCGAAGTAGAAAAACACTGCAGGAGCTGCCACACCTGCCAGATCTCTGGTAAGGTTGGATCCAAGAATGTGGCACCGTTAGTGCCTCTCCCAGTTGTGGGAGTCCCATTTGAGAGAGTAGGGATTGACATCGTTGGTCCCCTTGATCCTCCAACCTCCTCAGGCAACAGGTTTATACTTGTTGTACTAGACCATGCTACTAGGTATCCTGAGGCAATTCCTATGAGGACTGTTACAGCTCCGGCTGTGGCTAAGGCCCTCCTTGGTATTTTTACTAGGGTCGGGTTTCCTAAGGAAGTAATCTCTGACAGGGGGTCAAACTTTATGTCCCACTACATGAAAGCCATGTGGAAAACCTGTGGAGTTACTTACAAGTTCTCAACAGCTTACCACCCACAAACCAATGGGTTGGTAGAACGGTTCAACCGAACCATGAAGAGCATGATAGGTGCTTTAGAGGAACCCCTTAAGCGTAAATGGGACCTTCTACTGCCATGCCTTCTCTTTGCTTATAGAGAAGTCCCTCAGGAGGGAGTAGGTTACTCTCCCATCGAACTACTCTATGGTCATCCCGTCAGAGGTCCATTGGCCCTGATTAAGGAGGGGTTGGAGACTGCTCCTTCCCCCAAGCCAGTCAGAGTGACTGACTACGTGATAGGTCTCCGGAGGAGAATGTCGCACATGATGACGGAAGCAAGCGATAACTTGAAAGCTGGACAAGCATTGGTCAAGCACTGGCACGATCAAAAGGCTAACATGGTTGAGTTCGCTAAAGACCAGCTCGTTCTCGTTATGGTCCCAACAAGGCAGAGGGCCTTGCAGGATAAGTGGATGGGACCCTTCCGAGTAGTGGGTAAAATCGGAGAGGTTAACTATCTGGTGGACTTGGGCAATCCCAAGGAGGCTCCGACAGTCTTTCACACCAACCAACTTAAAGCGTATGTCTCGCGACCTGATGTAGGAGCGTTGCTTCTAGCGTCATCCGAGGAAGAAGAAGAGAGTGAAGCTCTTCCGGATCTCCTCAGAGGCTTACCTTTAGATGAAAAAATTGAAGGAGTGAATCTCTCCTCCAATCTGACACCCGAGCAACAAGAAGAGTGCAAATCTATGTTGAATCAGTTTGCCTCCCTGTTCTCGCTTTCACCAGGCTTGACCCCTTGGGGCCAGCACGACATACTCACTGGTGACTGTCTGCCAGTCAAAAGCAGAGGATACCGCATGTCAGAAAATGTACGAACCCACATCAAAGGTGAGGTCAGCAAGATGCTCGATCTCGGGGTAATAGAGCCCTCTACTAGTCCGTGGTCTAGCCCAGTTGTGTTAGTACCAAAGGCCGGATCTAAAGAGCTTAGATTCTGCGTGGACTATAGAGCTCTTAATGCAGTCACCAAGACTGATGCCCACCCTTTGCCAAGAACAGATGAGTTGGTGGATAAACTTGGCGCCGCCAAGTTCCTCAGCACATTTGACTTGACGTCAGGCTATTGGCAAATAGCCCTGAAAGACCATGCCAAGGAGAAAACTGCATTTTCTACCCCCGTTGGCTTATACCAGTTTAAGGTAATGCCTTTCGGACTGAAGAATGCACCTGCTATGTTTCAACGGATGGTAAACCAGGTTCTAAATGGGATGGAGGACTTCTGCATGGCATACTTGGATGACATCGCATTGTTCAGCAATTCCTGGGAAGAACATGTAACCCACCTAAGAGATGTTTTGCAGGCTCTTGGACGAGCCAATCTGACCATAAAGGCAAGCAAATGCCAAATTGGACAGAGTAAGGTAGTCTATCTTGGGCATGAGGTAGGCGGTGGAGAAATAAGGCCTTTGCTCAGTAAGATTGAAGCAGTGCAAAATTGGACAACACCGACTACTCAAACCCAGGTGAGAGCCTTCCTAGGCCTCACTGGGTATTACAGGAATTTCATAGAGAACTATGGGACCATAGCTTCTCCACTGAATGTCATCTCCTCGCCCAAATTTCCTAAAAAGGTTAAATGGAACGAGGAGTGCCATCAGGCTTTTGAAAACCTGAAAAAGGCTCTTTGCCAAGCCCCAGTACTCCGAGCTCCTGATTACCGCCAACACTTCATTGTGCAGACAGATGCTTCAAATGTAGGAATAGGTGCCGTACTCAGTCAACTGGATGGGAAAGGTAGGGAGCACCCCGTTTGCTTCATCAGCCGCAAGCTGAAGGATCCTGAAACAAGGTGGGCAACAATCGAAAGAGAGTGCTTTGCTATTGTGTGGGCTCTGAAGAAGTTTAGGCCTTACTTGTATGGTTCTACTTTCGTCATTCAGACTGACCACCAACCCTTGAGATGGTTAATGCAAATGAAAGGGGAAAACCCAAAACTACTGAGATGGTCCATCTGCCTGCAAGGGTTTGATTTCACCATTGAGCACAGGTCAGGGTGTCACCACCAAAATGCTGATGGTCTCTCTAGGATGTATGTCATCGACTAGAGGTATGAGATTCATCTAGGAGTGGATTAAATCCTCCTGTCCCTTAGTCTGGGGGGGGGCGAGTGTTAGGGAGAATTCTCTGTTTAGGCTGAATTTCCTAACCTAGTGAGTCCCCCAGCAGCTTTGCTGGATTTCTGGAGTTTGTTTTTTTCCATCCTGCCAAGAGTGAGACTCTTTTCTCGCACTCTTGGACATGTATGTGTGTAATTCCTTTTGAAATGTCAATGTGTTCGATGGGCTATGGGGTCTTTTACTCCATAGGGTCTCATATGTTTTTCTATGTGTGTTACACCGCACCCTACGTGCCGTAACACGGGGGCGCCCTAGCGGGTCCCCCACCATAAACTCCATACCCGGGGACTGACTACTGTCTCCCCGGGCATGTAAAGTCACCATTGGCTTTACTAGACCTAAATTTACTAACAGAACTAGTACAAACCATCTTATTGTGGACGTACTAGTAGGGGTAATTCGATTACTCCTGGATCTGTTACTCGAGGGGGCACTGTCCCTTCCCCCCTCGTCGAGTTTTGGCTGGTGGCAGTGGAAACTACTTGTTATGTTCATCCCCGAACATAACCCCATGGGACTCGTCCCATTGTTGGAGATTGATACTTTTTCTCATTAATCTCTGACATACCACCGATCTACTTATCTTAAATAGGTTTATCAAGTGGTATTTTCTGCCAGAACTCGGTTTGTAAAATAGCGTCTGTGTTCGTCTCTGTGACTCCTAAACCAAAGGTCGAGCCCTTTGTTCCACTTTTGGCGGGCTCTGTACAGAGACCCTCCAAAGTGGTGCCATTCTGTCTGGGTTACCACAGGGGTGTGGGAGGGGGTTTAGACACCCTGGACCGAGTTGCCTTGCCAACTCCGGTCGCACTCTGGAGTGATTGGCCCAGGTGGGTAGCCTTCCCGCTCACCACTTAGCATGTGTTGATTGACAGCTAGGCTAAATGAATTGGGGTTTTCTGCATAAAAGCAGGGCTTTTGGGACTGGATCTTCAGAAGTCGCCACAGGACCTAAGAATCCGACGAGGGTAACGCTGAGCCGACCTGCACGATGACACCTCCGGTGGAGCCCTGCGGAACCGACACACCACTTCCCGACAACAGAGGAGATCTCCCGGCCGGAGAGTCTCTTCCCCTGACTGGTGGGAACAACCAGTCCCCTTTGCTTTTTATTCGCCTCAGGACGCGGTGGTCGAATTGCCCGTGCAGAAGCACCTCGGCAACCGGATAGCCACTACCCCTGAACCGCGACCAAAAGGTGGTGCCTTGTGACGGAGCACTCCGCGGCTGGTCTCTTCCCTGGTGGTGCACCGGACTTCATTTTCTTCGACGACAAGATCATCTCTACTCTTGGCAAAGAACCAACGTGCATCCACCACCAGGAACAACTGCCCCCGCCGGAGCTGCCCTCCACAACAAGGTACCGTGTCCGCCTGGCTTCCCTTTCGATCGGTTCGAGTGAGGTGTCTTAATCCTCTCCGTTTCGTTGGGGCGCCTCCAAGCTTTTCTCATCCTTTGTTCTGAACTGGTTCAATCCACCGATAACCCTTTGCAATACAGACTTGAATGCATCTCCACTAGAGACTTTTTGGGACATCGCGCCTTGCCTCTCTCCGAGTGGGCCTGGCCTCTGAACTTTACGATCTATTGTGATTCTTGCCTTCCAGCCTTGCATTTTATCCGATAGGATCGAACTGTGTTGATTTCGTAACCTGCCTATCTTTTTCTCTCCCGTCCTAACTAATATTTGAGTGTCATCTGGGTTGAGGTATACACCTCTGTCTAAAAATAAGTGGTATCAGTAGAACCTAGAGTTGTCGATATTGCTAGGGGGATTGATCGTCTACTCCGTAGAGTCATTGTGGTTGATTTGTTTGCCGTGATTTGCCTTAGTGTTTTTCATAGACATTTTGTTATAAATAAATACCTTAATATATTTACACTAAGCCTCGTTGCGTGTTTGCTTGTCTTGCTGTGAAGAATTGCCCTATTTTGTATACTCCACATACTGCTCAACTTTTCTTGAGAAAAGTCTGACTGCACAGCCACAGCTACCACGTGAATCTGTGTGGTGCAGACTGCTACCAAGTGGGTTCACCGCCAACGCCTGTAGTCCTAAATCTTTTGCAGTGGTCCCAGAGGGAACTGCACAGATTTCCGCCTAACACCCGGTCATGCCCCATGTCTCCCTTCTGTTGCCCCCCACCGCCCGGTCATGCCCCGTGTCTCCCTGCTGTTGCCCCCCCACTCATGGCCTGTGTCTCTCTCCTGTTTCCCCCACCCCCCTCTCTTGCCCCATGTCTCCCTCGTGTTCCCCCCACCCCCTGCTCATGCCCTGTGTCTCTCTCCTGTTACCCCCCACCCCCCTCTCATGCCCCATGTCTCTCTCCTGTTGCCCCCCACCCCCCGGTCATGCCCTGTGTCTCCCTCCTGTTGCCCCCTACCCCCTGGTCATGCCCCATGTCTCCCTCATGTTGCCCCCCAACCCCGCTCACGCCCCGTGTCTTTCTTCTGTTACCCCCCACCCCCCTCTCATGCCCCATGTCTACCTCATGTTCCCCCAACCCCCGCTCATGCCCCGTGTCTCCTTGCTGTTGCCCCCCACCCCCGCTCATGCCCCGTGTCTCCCTGCTGTTGCCCCCCACCCCCCGCTCATGCCCCGTGTCTCCCTCCTGTTACCCCCCCACCCCTGGTCATGCCTTGTGTCTCCCTGTCTCCCTCCTGTTGCCCCCCACCCCCTGGTCATGCCCCGTGTCTCCCTCCTGTTGCCCCCATACCCCGCTCATGCCCCGTTTCTCTATTCTGTTACCCCCCACCCCCTCTCATTCCCCGTGTCTCCCTCATGTTCCCCCCACCCCCTGCTCATGCCCCGTGTCTCCCTGCTGTTGCCCCCCACCCCCGCTCATGCCCTGTGTCTCCCTGCTCTTGCCCCCCACCACCCGCTCATGCCCCGTGTCTCTCTCCTGTTACCCCCCACCCCCCGCTCATGCCCCATGTCTCCCTGCTGTTGCCCCCCACCTCCGCTCATGCCCTGTGTTGCCCCCCATGCCCCTCTCATGCCCCGTGTCTCACTCCGGTCCCCCCTACCCATGCCCTGTTGTGTTCTCTTTATACACCCCGCCTTCCCTTTCCATGGTGTCCATCTTGGTAAAAGATTTTCCTTCCTACATGGGACCCTAATAACACTGTACATTCTATGTACTATGTTTGCTACAGCATTTTTGTATGACACACTGCTGCTGTATTGACATTAAATAATCAATGGGTCATTGGGAGAAAACCAAAACCTAATGGATTAAAAAAACTGATTGCAACAATTTGAGTGTAAAGGTGATGCTATGTTTGTTTGAAGTATGTTGTGATTAAGGGAATGCTTGAAGTAGTTAGATACATGTTGGCATATTCTAACTACAATAGAGGTTAGACGATGTTTTTGTCGTATAAGAATTGAGATGGCATATTTCATGTGCTTTGCAATGAAGGGTGTTTTTCAAGTAGTTAGATACCTGTTGGCGTATTCTAACCAGATTGACATTCAAAAGCACTATTGTAGTATTATGGATGTAGTTAGATGCCTGCCTCCATATTCTAACTGTTAATTGTGCTATAGTTTAGTGACTTAATTTGGGTTGCAGGAACATTAAGTAGAAATGTGTTAAATTGCTGATAACCTATGTTTTGGAGTAACAGAGGTATTGTTACATTCAAACCAACCATTTTCTTTGGACATATGCAGTGTAGTGGCACCAGTGTGGTATACTATACCTACTGTTGTGAAGGTTTTCTTTCAAAGAGAAACTTGGCTGTGTGTGAAGCCTGTAAGCATACATTTATTTTTGGTACCATCTGAATTGTACCTTAGAAGCATTAGTATTGGCTATGTGAGTTTATCTGTATGGTGAAACGAGTGTCTGAATTACAAAATGGGCATAATATGCCATGATTTAACTTCTGCAGAAGCTGGTGAAATGGAATGGATTTAGACTTTAGTATGGATACATATACAAATCGTTCATTAGGGATGTGGTCTTGTGAAAAATGGATGCAGAGAGTGCATTTATGTTTCCATGTGTATGAAATCTGCAAGATTTAATTTATCGGGATATCTTTGGTTTCTAGTACTTGTAGTAAGTACATTAGGAATTCTTGTGGATCTTCCTGTGTGTTAATGCTACATTTAACCATTCCTGCACAGTAGTCCAAAACTTGCCTTATACCTGAGACACTGTAAGTGTTGTCAGGATTATTTGTGGCATTTCTTCAAAGGACGATCATATGCAAACATAATTGGTCCAATCCGTTTAAGTAAATCTTGTTAATTGTTCGATGACATGAGGAATAGATGTGTTTCAGCCATATAGCTCATGGATTAGTCTACTATTAAATGGATTTTGAATCTTCAGTAAGCAGACCAGGTCTTATGCTTTTTAAAATGTTAGCATATGTGAGGTCTGCAGACTGGTGCATGATTTTTGGTCAGTTCTCTTTAGTGAACATTTTGCCAGAGATTTACATTTCCAATGCTGCCAACGATAGGCAGCAATGTTTGTGGCCTAATGTTTTGAAAATAAGTTGCCCTTTCACCAGTGTTAACTGCAGGGGGTCTCCAAAAACAATAACTTATTTTCCTCCAAACAGTTCTTCGTAGTTGGTTTTTAGGACTTCCTGCATTCTGAGATTAATTAAAGCCAACACGAGGTTGGATACCATGCTTACTTCATCTATCAGGAGCACTTTCATTTTAGAATTCTCTGTACTTCAGTAACAGCTTTTGCTGATATTTTGTAGTATTCTAATTTGCTTTGGTGTGCAACAGGGAGGAGTAGTAGTCAGTGTAAAGTTACACCTCCTATGTTGTAGGCAGCTAAACCTGTGGGGGCTGTCACTACAGCCGAAAGGTTGTCGTTTGTTAAGTTTTGTAGAAATATTCTGATTATTTTAATTAAGAATGTTTGACCAGAACTTAAATACAGGATCAGAGGCTTATCATTTTTACAGCTAAATGTTTCAGGTTCATGTTTTAAAACATGTTCAATTTTTTGAGTGTTGTCTAGATAAATGGTGAGTTGTTTATCATTAAGCTGTGATTCCCAAACTGGCAAGTCTTCCTCAGATTCCTCAGATTGTTTAAATAGATGCATGGTATTTTCTAACTCAGTCATGGCTAGTTCTGCTTCATTTAGATTGAGTGTTTCTCCAAGTGGGTCTTGGCATCCTGTAAGGGATGGTTGACTGCCCTCAGGAGCGTTTTTGTCTATTTGAGCTTCAATTTCTTCCTCTTGTTGGCATTCATTGTCCAACATTTCTTTGTATTGTTTGAAATTGTCATTTGTTATACTGCTTTTATTTGCTTTGAATGCAGCTTAAAATGAGTCAGTCACCTAATAATTATTTTTCTTTTCTCCAAGGTTTAAAAAGTTGGAGTAGGGCCATGTAATACAGTTCTCTATGTTGTGGAGATTTAAATGATAACTTTATATGATTTATTAGACTGGGTTTGGTGAGTTTCACTAGGCTTCCTTCACAAGTTGAGACTGGATATTTGCCAGTTGTCTCATTTGGTATGACATTGTTTTTGTACGTGTAGTTTTGGGCAATGTCGTACATACACGTTTTCCAATCCAGTACTTCTGTTTGGGTAGTATGTGTCAATTACATTGTTTTTTAGAATGTCCCGGCTGTTTGGATCATGTGTTTCACCAGACCATGTGCTCAGATTTGCCATATAAGGCTGTACCTGTTAAACGGTCTGCAGCTTCGAGCACCCACATTCTTTATGGGAGAGCATTCTTATACCAAAGCTGTACAATTTCTGTGATAGTGTTTTGTCACATGCTATGTCATCCCAGAGGTCCTTTAGATCTGTTTTCTCAGCTTTGCTGGGACAGGCTGTGACATATCTTGCAACTGCAGGATCATTGTCTGCAATGTATTGTATGTCTCTGCATTCCACACAAGGGTAATGATTGGATTGTAATCATTGATGTACTGGGATGTTTTGTCCCTTTTAATGTTGTATACATGTTTAGGGGATTTGCCATTTACACTGTGTCTAACAGAAAACATCAAGCTATTTACTTGTCCTTTTTTGCAAACTGGTCTAGAGAAGCTAAAGCAACACATGATATAGTATTTCCCTTTGTTTTATATCTACGTCAGCAGTATTTACCATATTTATATTTATTGAACCTAACATTTGTGAATGTAGGTCACTATCTGTGGTTTCTAAAGATCTGTCGCAGTTAATGTATTTTTCAATAAACTGTAAAACAGTGATGTCACTATCATAGCCACATTTTGGAGCATCTTTTATCCACAAAAGCATGTGGATGTGTGGTGCTCACCTGGATTGATATTCTATTCTCCAAAAGAAGTGTTGATCTTCTCCAAACAGAGGAGGAGTTTTATTCCAGATAAAATGCAGCATGGCAATGAAGTGATGGTGAAAGTAACATGATACATTTACAGGCTCAAGAGAACAGATTTCTCCTGGTGTATTTATATCTATTCCATCTTTATTTTGGTTTGCAGTTCGTAAGAAGTTGTGCAAGTCATAAAATGCATATTCTGCACAACTTAAAGTAACAAACCATGTGAGTGGACCTAGGTTCCTTAGCATACAAGGTATATCAGTGTGATGTTGGAACCAGTATTCTTTTGTATCACGCTTGTTTGCCACAAGATGTGTGATATTTGACTTCAAAACTTCATCTATGTCTTTTATTTTTTGAAGCAGTTGTGTAACAGATATGTTAAAAAAGTTAGAGTCTGTTTTTAATGTGTGTGCAACTCCATACCATAAAGCTGCTAGTTTGCCTTTGAAGAGGAGGTGGAAAATCTATCTGACATTTTGTCTGTATATAGGGTCTTCAGAATATATTCGTAAAGAGCGACATTCAGATGCACTAATTTGCATTGACCTTTCATCATATCTTCCTCCTTTTCCTTTAGGAATGGGTAGAGGAAAAGTTCCCATATGCTCATTGGAAATCATTTGGCTTTATGCATTTGATATGTTTCAAATGCATCATCAATTGTGTCTTTGGAATGTAGTCGGTGAATTGTATACTGCTCTAAAATGTTGACTGCAGTAACAGGATCTACACGTTCAAATTGGCCAGTTTCTGGTGACTCTTGAATCATTTGGGTGGTTTCTCTTCAGTTTTCCTCTTTGTTTATATTGTTGTAGTATTCATTATTTTCTTTTAGATATTGTAGGGCTTGTTTTACTTTGTGTAAGTCGACTAGTTGTTGCCAAATTCTTATGTCTTTTGATGGCACACCATTAACTAGTACAATCACAGATTAATATCTTGGCCATTGAAACATTTTGTTTTAGATCCAGTGGTAAATATACTACTTTGCCACACATGCCCTTAACTAACTTGGATGGAGGTAATTTGGTTGATTTTGGTTGAAGGCATATTGTAGCTTAAAATGGGTGCACTGCTTGTATTATAATGCTCTCATACAAGTTAAGTGATGGTGTTGGGTTGGTGAGTAAGACAGTGGTCGTGTTATGGAATCTGTATGTGATTGTGCTGTTTTGAGGAATAGAGTAGGTGTTGCAATGGTGGCGTGTAGATGGGAATATTAACAGTGTAAATGTGGAATATGGTAGGCTAGAGTTAAATAAATGTTGGTTTGAAAAGAGTAGTCTTAGGTAATATATATAGTGGAACTGTGCTGCTATAATAACATACATATACCTGGTACATTAATTTACTTACTTTGTTGGATGGGAAGGGTATTTGTTTTTCGGTTCTTGATTTTCAGTGATGTGCTTCTTTCCTGTAATTGTAAAAGAAAGTTAATGGGGATATATTGTAATTGCAAAGTAATTTTAGTAAGCAAGGTTGATATTTATGTATGAAGGGGGAGTGGTGGAGAAAAACAGTTAATAAAATGAGTGGATGGTTAAAAATGGTTACTTTTAGGAGCATTTCCATGAAAGTCAAGAAATGCATATGTTCATTTGTAGAAGCTCTGTAACTTTTGTAAAAGATTTGTAGTACACTTTTAAATGTGAGTTGGTGTGTGGAAGTTTAATATGTTAGGAATATATGCATACTTGCCAACATGATGGATTCTAATCTGTACGTGTTAATGTAGTGCTAGATGTTTTGTTTGCATTCTGGGACTTGTAGTTTCACTTTTCCCATTGTGAAAGTTGGAGTACAAGTCACAGAATGTAGTGAAAAAAGTAGGACTGCATAAACAGCTGAAAATTGGAATGATTATGTTAGGAAGTATACATATACTGTCAATATATGAAACTGGCACACACTGATTGCCAATTACAAATTATGTACAAATCAATTTGATCTGCTTTTCCTTTCTTTTATGAACATGTGACACAGTGCTGCTGTCAAAGCAGATGTGCATTTTTTAACTTTCTTCAAAATGCTTCTAAAAATATATTTTGAAAAGCGCAGCATTGTATATGTTTATTTGATGTACACGTCACAGTTTCAAATCTTGAACTTAGTTGGTTTTTTTTCTTTGCATTCTGGGACTTGTAGTTTGAGTTTTAGAATGGGAGAAGTGGAATTGGGAGTGACAGAATGCAAAGGAAAAAAGAAAGACTTAAGAAGCACCTGTAGATGGAAAGGGTGATGTTGGGCTGTATGCATGTGCTGCAAACATATTAAACTGGCAGACACCAAGTGCCCTTCAAAGATGGTCTACAGATGTATTTCATGTGCTGTTGCCTTATTTTATGAAACAGTGACACAGTGCTGCTATATATCTTATATCTCTGATATCTTTTTCTCTACCTGTGGTGTCCCCCAGGGATCTAACCTCTCTCCCTGGCTTTTCAACCAATACCTGGCACTCCTTGCCCACTCCATCACTGCTCTCTGCCCCAACGTTCAGTGCTATGCAAATGATACTCAGCTCATTTTCAGGCTACCCTCAGCCTCCTCCTCTCCTACCCTCATCTCTGACTGTCTGTCTGCTATCCAGGAGTGGTGTGCCACCAATGACCTCTGCCTTAATGCCAGTAAGACTGAGATTTTACTCATTGACACACCCACTCCCTCCTTCCCTGCAGATCTCTGGCTGGCCTCTCTTGGCCCTCTTCCTGCACCCACCTGCAAGGCTAAAAAACTCAGGCTCATTTTCGACTCCACACTCTCCTTCTCTCCTCACATCTCCGATGTCTCTAAGAAGTCACACTACCAGCTGCACCTCCTCAGAGGTGTTCTTCCTTTCCTCTCTCTCCCCCAAAAGCTCACTGTCTCCAGATCCCTGGTTCTCCCTAATATGGACTATTGCAACAGCCTCTATCTATTTCTGCCTTCCTCTACACTTTGCCCTCTGCATCTTATCCAGAACAGGACTGCAAGACTTGTCCTTGGCCTCAAGCCCAGGGATCATATCTCTCCAGGACTGAAATCCCTGCAATGGCTCCCAGTGGCTGCAAGGATTAAGTTCAGAACCCTCTGCATTGTCCACAAGGCCATCTGGGGCCTTGGGCCACAATACCTTCAACTCTCTCTTCCCAAATATCTTCCTTCTCAAGCTCTTCGCTCATCTGCCTCCAACTCCCTCATGATACGTTGTTTCTTCAAGCAACAAGTTGGTGGTAGATCTCTCTCCTCAGCAGAGGCCTCCCTCTGGAACAACCTTCCTCCCTCCCTGAAACTTGGGTGGAACCATCTCCGGTTCCGGAAGCACCTCAAAACCTTCCTCTTTGCTTCTGTTTTCTCTCCCCCTCTCCTCTGCTGAATTCCTAGCTGAAACTGCACTGGCTACCTGGCCACCCTTTGTGACCTTCGGCCCAGGGCCTGCCATTTGCACACCTGCACTGCCTCCCTGGCAACCCCCGCACCTAAGAACTGTATTCTGTTTCCCTACAGTCCCCCACCAGCACTTATGTCTGTTCTTACCTTGCACTTGCCAGCATCCGCCAGTTTATTTATCTTATTTATTCTACTATCCCATGTACTGCACTTTCCCCTCTCTCATGTATTGCATTTTCCCCTCTCCCTTCCCCCTCGCACTTTTCTCTTTCCCCCTTCCCATGCACTTGTGTGATCTGAATGACACCTGGCCTAGTAAGATTGTTGTCTGTCGGAGGGCGCTGTTGCGCACAATAGTAATGGCTGTCTGATCTGAGTGCTCCAGCCCGTGAACAATCTTCTGGAGCGTGCCGTGGGACACCAAACTGAAAAGACGGGTGGTCAAGGTCGGTGCACTCGTACAGAAATTCCTGAGATCGAGGGGGCATCGGTTGCAGAGATACGCTGGGTGGAAGTTTCGGCGGGACGGGGCCAAGGTGCGATCCGACCCGTACATCCAGGACACAGAGGCCCTGAGCCACTGACGCTCTAGAGAGGGAGAGCATCGAGAGGAGAGGCCTGCAGCACATTGGCGTTGGGCACTGGAGAAAAGGAGCCAGACCCAGAATAGGCAACTTCTCCCTCCTCCTCTACAGCAATATTGGAGCTGGGCTGGGTGCAGAGGCCCCAAGGAACACCGGGGCTGTGCAGAGGAGCTGGCTGACTGGCGCTGCCTTGACCGGGGCCCGTGCGCCTGGTCGGGGGTGACCGCGGAGTCGGAGCTTGGGGCCCGGGTAAGGCGAACACTTACTGCACACTGCACGACTCCCAAACAGTGTCCCCCTCCCGGCGTGGGTGCATCCCTTTACCCTTCCTTCGTGCCCCGGGGCTGAAGTTGGGGTTGTGAGGTGTTTGGCCTGTGGGGATTCCCGAGGCCTCACTGTAACATGGTGGGGGCACGGAAAGCCTGCTCCGTCTGCAGCGCCGGACATAATACACCACCCCCATGCATGAGGGTCGATTGAAGCGAAATTAATCTGGATCACAGAAACATTTTCAGTGCGCAGGACGCTACTGGGTCGCACGGTCATCTGCCAGTGAACATCCTAGATAAACAACGTGACACAGAGTAATTCTCCCCACTATGCGCGGGCACCCTGCTGAATGGGCCCATGAACGTGGCGAGTTGCGGGTATATATGTGTGATACTGTGCTTGGGCAAATTCTAATGCAGCAATAAGGTGCCGTGAGCTGGATAACACCTGCAGCACATGCCGCTGCACAGGCTTCATGTCCCAAAATAAATGAACAATAAGCCTGACAGTGATAACACGGATCGCCAATCTGAATTTCCGAAACATTGAAACCAGACCCTATATATGAATAATTGTTGCCAAATAAACTGTACACCATTGGGAAGGCTTAATATTCAACACATAGAAACGTGGGAGAGCACAGTCCATTGGCAATGTTGGGTAGACAGCCCTGTCCTTGTGCTGAGAGGCAAGGAGAGCCGTAGACAAAGTGCCTCCAAGCGCAATCCAACACCCGGGAAACATCCGAGTGTGCGGCATAGACTCTCCCCCAGCTCGATAAAACTACTGATTTGCAGACATTCATTTTTCGTGGAGCAGGTTGAAGTGGAGCACATAACTATGGGAAACACGAGGAAACAAGACAAGATGGCGGAAGGAGCAGACGCCAAAAAGAAAAGGCGATGGATTCATATTCCAACAGTCAGTTGGGGAATGGTGAACACGAGCCACCAACACCATCCATTTCTGAACCCATTGTGGAGAGTGGCGACAGGGTTGAATACCTGACTAACATAGTCCAAAATGGTTTCCTATCCCTAAATGTAAAATTAGATGACATCGTAACAACCATTGGAACATTGAAAACTAAAGTGGAAAAACACAGCCTGAGATTAACTGAGGCAGAAAACAGTATTGGAACAACTGAAGACACTGTCGCACGACACAATCAAGACATAGCCAAGCTTGAAGACAACATGAATACATTTCAGAATAAGTGGGAGGATCTTGAATCACGTTCAAGAAGAAACAACGTTCGTATTGTGGGAATGCCTGAGACATTCAGTAAAGACAAAATGGAACTGCAGGTTGAATCACTTCTTAAGGCTCTCTTTGGAACTGACTCCTTTTCGGGGAACTTCCTGGTCGAGCGTGTACACTGCACTCTGACCCCTGTGCCAAAACCTGGGTCCCCACCACGCATGATCATTGCGAGGCTGCTTAACTATAGAGATAGGGACACAATCCTCAGGATGGCGAGAGAGCTTGGTCCACTGCAATACGAAGAAAGCCGCATATATATCTACCCAGACTTTGCTGCTGGAGTGCAGGCAGGATGAAGATGATATGAACTTCTAAGAGCATGACAGGTCCCATATGCACTGATATTCCCGGCCAAGATGCGAATCCAATATGGAGGAAGGGCACATTTCTTTGAGACTCTGGCCGCTGCTCTGGCGTATGTAGAGGCCACTATTCCGCCAACCCATAGAGGCTGCAGCCTGGACCAGAATGGAAGGCACTCGCCTGCAGCAAATGACTGAAACCCTGCCAAGTGACTCGAGTCATGAGCGTATCCTTTTGTGTTGAAAAATGTTCAGCTCCCGTGGGGGCCTTCAAGAAACGTTAAAGCGGGCTGTAAGCCCGATCTGGTAGCCTCATGTAGGCAACGAGGTACCCTCAGGAATGTTCCTAATGGTTATAGGGGGTTCATCGTCAAGTTGGGGTAGATGATGTGGGTGGTGGGAGGGGCCGCGAAGTTGGGAATGTTTTGGACTGTTGGCCCCACCAAGACGAGTTTGAGTCTTGGGAGGTGTAATGTATGAACGGAGGTTTTAGTTTAATTGAAATGTGGTCTCACGGACACTGATACTACTCAAACGATATTAAACTACTATGGAGCGACCATTATGGTATGTCAAAATACAAATTCCTGAAAGATGGATGACAGGTTCAAGATAAAGCTACAAACATGGAATGTCCGAGGCCTAAATAACCCGATGAAAGTCAGAAAAGTGGGGGACTACGTGAACAGACACGGGCCACAGATTTTAATGTTGCAAGAAACACATGCACAGAGCTCAGTTAATGAGAACATACTGGCTAAATGGGGCAAATCTCGTTACTATACAGATTATTCCTCGCAATCCAGAGGGGTTTGCACACTCATACATCATTTGCTGGGCTTCCTGACCAAGGGGCACGAGGTGGACCCGATGGGGAGATCTGTACTGGTCTGGGGGGAAATAGCTGGGAAACAAATAACCCTGGTGAATACCTATGGCCCTAACTTAGACGACCCGGAGTTCTACTTGAATATGTTCAATATCCTTAACAAAAATGATTCAACTAACATAATATGGGGTGGAGACTTCAACATGGCACTTGACCCCGCACTGGACAGATCTGTCAGTGTGGCTAGGACACCCACCAGGACGGCATTAACCCTGGGTCAAATTCTCCAGCAACTGTCCCTACTGGACGCTTGGTGGGTTCTCCATCCTGTGGATAGACGATACACATTCTACTCCTCGGTGCATGACAGTGAGTCACGCATAGACTACTGGTTAATATCCTCATATATTTCACACACACTACAACATTGTGAAATCCTGCCACGTACGTTATCTGACTACTCCCCGGTGTTAATGGAGATTAAATTGAAAGATATCCTAGGCCATCGTTGAGATGGAGAATGCCCAGGGATATACTTAAGGATTCAAATATTGTTGAAGACTTACATGTTGAAATTACCAACTTTTTTACAGACAACGTGGGGACAGTAGATTGGGTGTCAACGGTCTGGGAAGCTTTCAAAGTCTGGGTTAGAGGAGTTCTGATATCCAAAACTACAGGCCTCCTGAAGGGTGTACGTCAAGAACTGGGAGGGTGGAGGAGGAATTGAACAAGCTAGAAGAAGCCATAAACCGCACGCACAGTGGGGACACCATAGCCAAGATACACAAACCCCTCAGAGACTTTGACGGTCTAGCCATGAGGGAAGTACAATATATTGCGGCCCCCACCTGGGCACGTAGGTATGGAGAGGGAAATAAAGCGGGGAAAATGCTGGCTAACTTAGTGAAACACGAGAAGCAGCAAACCCTGATCACCACTATCCAAACGTCACAGACTATTCAGCATAATGTCACAGATAAACCCAAATAAACAGGCGGCTGCGGTGTCCCTCGATGCCGAAAAGGCGTTGATTCTGTTTAATGGGAATACCTCTTTTCAGTACTAGAGGCGTTTGGAGTGGGCCCCAACTTTATTAAATATGTTAGATTGCTGTTTACTGCACCAGATGCAAGAATGTACACAAACAGAACCACTTCTGGGCTGTTTGAACTGGGCAGAGGCACTAGACAGGGGTGCCCTTTCTCTCCCATTCTATTTGCCCTAACGATAGAGCCCATGGCAGTGGCTATTTGATTGCGGCACAACAACAAGGGTATCACACTGAAGGGAGCCACCCAATTAATATCACTATATGCAGATTATACACTGCTATATGTTCGTGAGCCAGATAAGAACATTGCCCCTATAATGGCAGACATTCATGAGTTTGCTGAATATTCTGGGTACACAGTAAACAATGCAAAGTCAGAAATGTTCCCACTCACCCCCTCTACAAAGTGCCCTGCGTTAACGTGCTGCCTTAAGTGGTCAGAGCGACATATCAGATACCTAGGGGTGCTAGTCTCTGGGAATAGACAAACCCTATATGCCGATAACCATGACCAGATACTCCAGGCGCTCAACACAGAACTGTAGGTCTAGAGGCACCTCCCCATTTCACTACATGGCAGGATTGCAATTCTCGAAATGATTGTGCTCCCAAAACTACTATATTTATTTGTAAATATCCCCATATGGACAGGCAGGGATTTCTTTTCCAAACTCTGATCCTTGGCAGTGGCATTCCTTTGGAATGGAAAGGTGGCCAGGATGAGCTGGGAGAAGATGACAGAACCATATGACAGTGGCAGAATTGTGGCCCCAGATTTTGAGTTATATTATTTGGTGGCACAAGCACAGTTCGCAAAATATTGGTATGATACAATTGATAATTCACCCCACACATGGATAGAGACATACACCACCTCGCCTACGGATATTAGGTCAGTTATTTTTGATACACGACATAGAGATACATGTGAATATGACCCTGTGAGTTGTACTCTGAGAGCTTGGGGGGAAATATACAACAGATTGAAACTAGAGATACCCTATAATCTGGAGATTCCCCTGTGGGATTACACAAATATCTCCCCCACATTCGATACAAGCATTCAGGAAGCCTGGGACCCCACTAAAGAAATGAAGGTAGGAGACATGTATATAGACGGGAAGTTCGCGGCCCTGGCAGAATTCCCGAGAGCCATGGGAAGGGTCCCACTCCGAACCCTACAATATTATTGAATGAGATCCGCGTATCAGGCACGATGTCCATCCTTTCCTGATGAGCCCCCCCCCACCCATGCATAGAACTTGTCACAACACAAGGAGGGTTGGGGATTTCCAAGTTGTATGCATCCGTACAGACACACACCCCCACGACAAACCGTGTTAAAGAAAAATGGGAATCAGATATACAAATGCTGATACCTGATGACAAATGAAGAAGATACTGTACACTCATGAAAAGGGTATCACTTAATGTGGGGCTGCGTCAAATACAATTCAAAATACTGAATAGGCTCCACTATACACCTGCCAAAATTGCTAAATTCACGCCGGATGACTCGGGCAGCTGCCCCAAATGTGGGATTCCACAAGCGGGGTCATATCATATGTATTGGGAATGACCTGCTTTGGCGCGGTTCTGGGGAATGGTGGCCGAAATGCTTACAGAGATCACGCAGATCCCCCACAACTGGCTCCTCAAAAATATTTGTTCAGAGACATTGTTTAATGTGTCATGTGCTGTACCCAAAAAGTGTATTTTGCAGGCATGGAAAAGCCCAGTCCCCCCGAACATGAACACCTTCCTACGTGAATTGACGTATATTAATGAATGCGAGGAACAGTACGTTCTAACCCAACCAAGCACGAGCCGACCAAAGGACATTTCGGTCCCCCTCAGGACATATCTATGTGATCTTCTCTCGGACGGTGGAACATCTACGTAAACAATGTATTGCTCGAATGTTCACAATGACATTAATGTAAGATATACAGAATGTAATGTTGAGTAAGTGCCAATGTATCTGTTGAGACCACAAATAAAAAAGATGTTTTAAAAAAAAAAGATTGCTGTCTATCTTCCCTCTGTTCCCCCTCCCTTGCCTTGTCGCTCCTCGAAACACCTGTGTATAGGCACGTTATAGATGCCATATCATATCATATCTTATCATATATGCACATATGCGTTTTTTAACTTTAATCACTAGGATTGGAAATAGAAATAGTTTGAAGCGCAGAGCATTGCAATTGTTTGCTGCTTCATGTGAGCAGGTGAAGAAGACTGGAATGCATGGCATTTGCTAGAGTTATTAAAAAAAGATTATGCTTATTGAGAAGTTTATTACAGAGTAAGTAGCAGGAACCCTTTATATATATATATATATTTGTCAAAGAGTTCAAGGACATTTTTTTTCAAATATAAGCATACCTGTACTATGTTCTGTTAGATGCAAATCTTGATGAATCTGGAAATAGAAATCGTGTATAGCAGCAGATTTCTTTTTTACTGCTGATGTCTTTCATTAACAGGAGATATGTACTCTGAGAGTTCATGTGTACATCTGAAGTGTTGAAGTGAGATGACAGGGTTAGGAGACAAGGTTTTGGATGTGATTGGTGGATAGATGTGTGACTCTTTGAAAGCAGCCAATGAGGGAGTGTTGGGAACAGGAAAGTGGAATGGGTAGATGTGCTGCCCCTGTGCTACAGGGTCCGCGGATGACATGGTAGACCACGGATGGAATTTGCCACATCTCGGTCTTTTGACGATGCCTGGCAGTGTGGTGTACAGGAAAAGAGGGTAGCAGGAGTTTTGTTTGCAGGAGTTGTGAGAGCAGTGAAAATGGCTATGGTTATGTGTTTGAGAAGGCAGACTATGTGGATTTTGGGGGACTCTTCAATTCAGTCATTGAAGGTATATGCTGATAAGGATGGCTTCCTTGGAAATATTGGATTCGCAGAAGTATACATTTTCTGGCATGCAGTCTGCAGCTTAAACTGGGCAAGTTTGCTTTAATTCTGTGAGAGTATGGCTCACTTTAAATGTCCAGACATAGTGATTGTGCATTGTGGAGGGGACAGTTTGGTGTTTGTGACTCCAGTGTATTTGTAAATTGCGCTGAAGGATTTCTGTTAAAGCCTAATGCCGCTGTTTCCTGCTGCTCAGAAATAAATCAGGGGCAAACATGGAGATGTCCAACAAACTTTTTCAGTCCTCAAATTGAAGAAGCAAGGCAGATTGTTAATAAAGTGTATCTGCTTGTTATATGCTGCAGGAATGTCATCTTTTGAGAATGATAATATAAGTTCTGATTGTGTGAATGTTTTATCAAGATGGAGTTCTCTTCAAAGATGTTTGAAATGCAATTTTCCTTTACAATCTTTGCTATGCATTGAAGAAGTTCCTGTAAGGAAATTGAAAGGAAGATGTAGAGTGTACATAAAAGCAAAAAAGGAAAAAAAGGTGTTTGTTAACAGACCCCCCAATAAAAGGTTCTTTTCAGAGCACCCACTAAAGATTAAATCACTTAAATTGTGTTTAATTTGCCCCCTCCCATTTGACTGGCCGTGACATCCGTGGACAGCACATGCCATATACAGGTCTTTTAAGGTTGCCTTGCATGGAAAGGGGTCTGTGGGGATTAGCCAATGAGGTGCTTTGGTTGTGTTTTACAGGAAGGAAAGGTAGTATTTGTTTTGATTGTTGTGTCTAGGGAAGAGGGATATGGCTAGTGCTCAAGAAAAGCTCACTCTGTGGATGGTGGGAGATTGTTTGCTGAATAATTTGAAAAGGTACACTGAGTTGATTGGCATCTCTAGTACTATTTGGACGGAGTGGAGGCTTGCTGTCATACAGTATCTGGGCTAAACTGGGTGAGTTTACCATCATTTTGTCAGAATCTGGCTCACCTTAATACCCACATATTATTGTTCTTCATTGTGTAGGAAATAGTTTGGGGTACGTTACTCCACTTTATTTGCAGGTTGCATTAAAAGATATGCTCCAAAGCTTAATGGCACTATTTCCATTTGCAAAGGTTATTATTTCAGAAATACATCCAACGGAGGTATGGAGATGGCCAAATGTGTTTTGTGCACAACTTGAAAAAGGTAGGCACCTGGTAGATAAAGGTGTATGTGCTTTTTTGAATGGTGTCGGCATGGCATCTTTTGAAAATGAAAACATCCAGGTGGATGGTGTAAACAATTTCCTGAGTGATGGAGTGAATTTTACTGATTATGGGAATCAGATGTTCCTTGTAAATATTCAAAATGCACTGAGAAAGTTTATGTGAAAAAGATGTACAGTGATTATGAAAACATTTGTAAATAATTTTAGGAAATAAACATCAGAAAAGCAAACATAAAAATTTGTGATTTCGATATATTGCCATTCAATCCCTTGTATTCTTTTTGTTACATGAGCTAGCTTGGCTAAATATGGCCTGTTTTCTTCCCACATGTAGGCTGTTATAACGCCACCAAGGAATCCTAGTTTGCTTTATGGGGTGAGAGAAAATAACCCAAAGGCGAGAAAATGTGGGTTTTTATCAGAAAATGACAATAAAATGATCTACAAAGAAGCCTGTGTTCTTTTTCCTTGTAAGAGCTAAGAACAAATGGTTTGCTGTGCTGAATTTGCCATTTTCCAGGCTATTAAGAACAGGTTGAGTGGAACAAAAAAAACATATTTTTATATGGTTACCATCCATTTTGTGACAAGTAGGCGATTTTGCCCTTTTTTCCAATAGGACATGCATGGACGGAAAGGAAGAGGAGGGTACGAAAGGTGAATGGGAAGACAGAAAAGCATACATCTCTGAAAAGTAGACAGAATTACAAGTTTATGAAGTGGTCATTTGCGCAGGTCAGGCAACAACTATGTAGGGAAAATGTCCATAGTTTGGGAAGAAATTGGAAAAATGACAGGAAGAAAAGATGGTGGTGGACATGGTTGGCCCTGTAAGGCAATGGCTTCTGTGAATTGTGAGAAAATCAATACTCTGCTACATTACTCCGACTCTTCCATTTAGGAAATCACACATTTTTCGTAATGTTTCACAAAATAAGCAATACCACAAGCCAAAAACGGAGCCATGGTACACAGGATTTTTATGCTTATGGCGTAAAAAGACATACTTAGCATGTGTACATAAGGAAAACAAATGTGGTGGGGAATGGTAAGCATTTTCTGAAAGCGCATAGGCAGACCTTTTGAAGGGTAGGTGATTTGTGCAGATTACAAATGCATATAATGCCTAAATCAGCGAGTAAATGTAGGTCACATTTGGGAAATTAAATGGTTGTGTGACAAAGTGCAGCAGCAAATGTATGAAAACGTTATGAAAACCAAGCAAACAGGCCAAATGTCCTACCTTCCCACATTTCCACAGGTGTCCCGATGACAACAGTACCTCACATGTGTGGGTGCACCTACCTGGGCGCAAAGGGAAAAGGCTAAACCACTGCTAACCCCAAGTCTTTCGGAAGAGCAGATTTTGCAGGAATTTGCTCTTGGGGACAACCTAGAGATTTGGTCATGGTGTGTCACAGCCATCAAGGAAAACAGGGAACCCAATGCATTTCTTAAAAGAAGACATCCATGGGAGTCCACAGAGGTCTAATTTGCGCGAATCGCCCCAGAATGTATTAACCACAATCCTCAGCAATGTCAGAAATTTGATGGAAAAAAAAGACATTTCCCAACCGCCAACCCACCAAAACACGCCGCCAACAACACATGTACTACCTTCCCTCATTCCCACAGGTGTCCCAATGAAAACAGTACCTTACATGTGTGGTTTAACCTACCTGGGCGCAAAGGGAAAAGGCTAAACCACTGGTAACCCCAAGTCTTTCGACAGAGCAGATTTTGCAGGATTTTGCTCTGGTAGAAAACCTACAAATTTGGGCCTACGGTGTCGAAGCCAACAAGGAAAACAGGGAACCCCATGCATTTCCGAAAAGAAGACATCCCTGGGAATCTACAGAGGACTGACATGTACGAATCGCCCCAGAATTTATAACCCACAATCTCCTTCAAATCCAGAAATTTGGTGACAATAACACCATTTTCAGACATTTCCCCCTGCCAACCCAATGAAACATGCCGCCAACAATACATGTCCTACCTTCCCAAATTCCCGCAGGTGTTCTGACAAAAATGGTACCTCACATGTGTATGTGCTCCTACCTGGGTGCAAAGGGAAAAGGCTAAACCCCTGGTTACCCCAAGTCTTTTGGCAGAGCAGTTTTTGAGGGATTTTGCTCTTGTGGACAACTTACAGATTTGGGCCTAGGGTGTCGAAGCAAACATGGAAAACAGGGAACCCCATGCATTTGCGAAAGGAAGACATCCTTGGGAACCCACAGAGGTCTGACTTGCGTGAATCGCCCCAGACTGTATTACACACAATCCCCAGCAAAGTCTGAAAGTTGGTGAAAAAAAGGAAATTTTCAGACATTTCTCCCTTCCAACCCACCGAAACACGCTGTCAACAACACATGTCCTTCCTTCTCGTGTTTCCACAGGTGTCCCAACAGAAACAGTACATCACATGTGTGGGTGTACCTACCTGGGCGCAAAGGGAAAAGGCTAAATCACTGGCAACTCCAACTCTTTCGGGAGAGCAGATTTTGCAGGATTTTGCTCTTGTAGAAAACCTACAAATTTGGGCCTAGGGTGTCGAAGCCAACATGGAAAACAGGGAACCCCATGCATTTCCAAAAAGAAGACATCCGTGGGAATCTACAGAGGACTGACATGCACGAATCGCCCCAGAATTTATAACCCACAATCCCCTTCAAATCTAGAAATTTGGTGACAATAACACCATTTTCAGACATTTCCCCCTGCCAACCCAATGAAACATGCCGCCAACAATACATGTCCTACCTTCCCAAATTCCCACAGGTGTTCTGACAAAAACGGTACCTCACATGTGTATGTGCTCCTACCTGGGTGCAAAGGGAAAAGGCTAAACCCCTGGTTACCCCAAGTCTTTTGGCAAGGCAGATTTTGAGGGATTTTGCTCTTGTGGACAACCTACAGATTTGGGCCTAGGGTGTCGAAGCAAACACAGAAAACAGGGAACCCCATGCATTTCCGAAAGGAAGACGTCCTTGGGAACCCACAGAGGTCTGACTTGCGTGAATCGCCCCAGACTGTATTACACACAATCCCCAGCAAAGTCTGAAAGTTGGTGAAAAAAATGAAATTTTCAGACATTTCTCCCTTCCAACCCACCAAAACATGCTGTCAACAACACATGTCCTTCCTTCTCATGTTTCCACAGGTGTCCAAACAGAAACAGTACAACACATGTGTGGGTGTACCTACCTGGGCGCAAAGGGAAAAGGCTAAATCACTGTTAACCCCAACTCTTTCGGGAGAGCAGATTTTGCAGGATTTTTCTTTTGTGGACAACCTACAGATTTGGACGTAGGGTGTTGAAGCCACCAGGAAAACATGGAACCCCATGCATTTCTGAAAAGAAGACACCCGTGGGAATACACAGAGGTCTGACTTGTGCAAATCGTCACAGAATTTATTACCCTCAATGCCTGGCAATTCAACAATTTGACAACAAAAACCCACAATTTTCAGACATTTCCCCGGCCAACCCACTAAAACACGATGCCAACAACACATGTCCAGCCTTTCCGCATTCCCACAGGTGTCCCGATGTAAACGGTACCTCACATGTGTGGGTTCACCTACCTGGGTGCAAAGGAAAAAAGCTAAACCACTGGTAACCCCAAGTCTTTCGGCAGAGCAGATTTTGAGGGATTTTGCTCTTTTGGCAAACCTACAGATTTGGGCCTAGGGCGTCAAAGCCACCAAGGCAAACAGAGTACCCCATGAATTTTCGAAAAGAAGACATCTGTGGGAATCCACAGAGATATGACTTGTGCGACTCGCACCAGAATATGTTTCCCATAATCCCTAGCAAAGTCTGAAATTTGCTGAAAACAACACAATTTTCAGTAACTTCCCCCTGCCAACTCACTGAAACACGCCACCAACAACACATGTTCTACCATCCCACATTTTCACATTTGTCCCAATGAAAACTGTACCACACATGTGTGGGTGCACCTACCTGGGTGCAAAGGAAAAAGGCTAAACCACTGCAATCCCCCAAAGGGTTTGGGGAGAAAACCTACAGATTTGGGCCTGGGCTGTCGCAGCCATCAAGGAAAACAGGGAACCCCATGCATTTCCGAAAAGAAGACACCAATGGAAAGCCGCAGAGGTCTGATTTGCAGGAATCGCCACAGAATGTATTACCCACAAGTCCATGCAAATTCTGAAATTTGCCAAAAGAAATCAATTTTTAGACATTGCCGACAGCCAACCCACCGAAACAAGCTGCCAACACCACATGTCATACTGTTCCGCGTTTCCACAGGTGTCCCGAGGAAAACGGTAACTAACATGTGTGGGTGCACCTACCAGGGCACAAAGGGAAAAGGCTAAACCATGGCTATCCCACAAAGGGTTTGGGGAGCCAACCTACAGATTTGGGCCTGGGCTGTCGCAGCCATCAAGGAAAACAGGGATCCCCATGCATTTCCAGATGAAGACAACCATGACAATCCACAGAGGTCTGACTTGTGCGAACCGCCCCAGAATTTATTACCCAGATGCCCCAGCAAAGTCCAGAATTTGGGAAAAAATCTCAATTTTCAGATATTTTCCAATGCCAGCCCACCGAAACACGCCACTAATAACACATGTACTGCCTTCCTGCATTTCCACATTTCTTCCCATGAAAACTGTACCACAAATGTGTGGGTGCACCTACCTGGGTGCAAAGGGAAAAGGCTAAACCACTGCAATCCCCCAAAGGGTTTGGGGAGAAAACCTACAAGTTTGGGCCTGGAGTGTTAGAGCCACCAAGTAAAACAGGGAACCCCATGCATTTCTGAAAAGAAGACACCAATGGCAATCCACAGAGGTCTGATTTGCGACAATCGCCACGGAATTTATTACCCACAAGTCCATGCAAATTCTGAAATTTGGTGAAAAAACTAAATTTTCAGACATTTCCCACTGTCAACCCACCGAAACACGCTGACAACACCACATGTCCTACCTTCCCGCATTTCCACAGGTGTCCCAACAAAAACAGTACCTTCATGTGTGGGTGCACCTACCTGGGCACAAAGGGAAAAGGCTAAACCATGGCTATCCCCCAAAGGGTTTGGAGAGCCAACCTACAGATTTGGGCCTGGGTTGTCGCAGCCACCAAGGAATACAGGGAACCCCATGCATTTCCAGAAAGAAGACACCTGTGGGAATCCACAGAGGTCTGATTTGCGTGAATCGCACCAGAATCTATTGCCCAGAAGCCCCAGCAAAGTCCAGAATTTGGGTGAATAATCTAAATTTTCAGACATTTTCCAATGCCAACCCACCGAAACACGCCACCAATAACACATATACTGCCTTCCTGCATTTCCACATTTGTCCCGATGAAAATTGTACCACACATGTGTGGGTGCACCTACCTGGGTACAAAGGGAAAAGGCTAAACCACTGCAATCCCCCAAAGGGTTTGGGGAGACAACCTACAGATTTGGGGCTGAAGTTTTGCAGCCACCAAGTAAAACAGGGAACCCCATGCTTTTCCAAAAGGAAGGCACCAATGGCAATCCACAGAGGTCTGATTTGTGGGAATCGCCACAGAATTTATTACCCAGAAGCCCCAGCAAAGTCCGAAATATGGGGAAAAAACTCAATTTTCAGATATTTTCCAATGCCAGCCCACTGAAACACGCACCAACAACACATGTTCTACCTTCCCGTATTCCCACAGGTGTCCCAACAAAGACAGTACCTCATATGTGTGGGTGCACCTACCTGGGCACAAAGGGAAAAGGCTAAACCACTGGTAAACCCAAGTCTTTCAGCTGGATTTTGCTCTTGTGGGCAACCTACAGATTTGGGCCTATGGTGTTGTAGCCACCAAGGAAAACAGGGAACCCCATGCAGAAGGCGAATGGACTTCAAATGTATTCCCCACAAGCCCCAGCAAAGTCCTAAATTTAGGATAAACCCTCAATTTTCAGACATTTCCCATCTGGAAACTACTGAAACATGCCACCAACAACACAGATCCTACCTCCCCACATTCCCACAGGTGTTTGGATGAAAACAGTACCTCATATGTGTGGGTGCACCACCTGGGTGGAAAAGAAAAAGTGTTGACCGTCCACAAGTCCAACAGCAGTCCCAGGGAGCCCCGGCAGGGTCTCCATCCATTCCCTGAGGGAAATTCTGTAATGCTGCTTAGCCAGAGCTCCAGGCTGGTCGGGGGTGATGTCCCTGGACATGGGTGGCTGTCTCTCATGCTGGTTGACCGTCCACAAGTCCATAAGCAGTTTCAGGGAGTCTCGGCAGGCTCCCCATCCTTTCCCAGAGGTAGAAGTTGTAACGCAACCCAGACAGAGCTCAAGAATGTCTGGGGGTAATGTGCCAAGCTTTGGACACCCGTCACCCATGTGGGTCGACCATCCCCAAGCCCAGCCTGGAGCTCTGGCTGTGCTGTGTTACAGCTGCTCCATCTGGGAAAGATGTAACACATACCAGCAAGAACTCCAGGACGGTTGGAGGTGGTGTCCCTGGCCGTGGGCATCCATTTGCCATGTTGGTGTACTATCCCGAAGCATAGTGGCAGCACCAGGGAGCCCCTGGCAGGGTCCCCTCCCCAGGAGGGAATTCTGTAATGCAGCCCAGCCAGCGCTCCAGCATGGGAGGGACTGATGTCTCTGACCTTGGGCGGCTGTGTCCCATGTGTGTTGACCATCCCCAAGCCCAGCAGCAGTTCCAGGGAGCCGCGGCAGAGTCGCCAACCTTTCCTGGAGGGAGGAGCTGTAACTCAGGCGAGCCAGAGCTCCAGAAAAGACGGGGGTAATATCTCTGGCCTTGGCCAGATGTCGCACATGAGGGTTTACCAAACCCAAGTGCAGCAGCAGTCCGAGGGAGCCTTGGCAGGGTCCCCATCCTTTCCCAGAGGGAGAAGCTGTAATGCAACCCATCCAAAGCTCCAGGGTGGTAGAGGGTCATATCCCTGGCCTTGGGCGGCTGACTCTCATGTGGATTGAACATCCCCAAGCCCAGCCGTGGGTCCTGGGATTCCCAGGACATTCCCTGTCCTTTCCCAGAGGGAGAAGCTGTAACGCAGGCCAGCCAGAATACCAGGATGGTTGGGGATCATGTACCTGGCATTGGGCACCCGTCTTCCACATGGGTTGACCATCCCCAAGCACAGTGGCAATCCCAGTGAGCCCCAGTAGGGCCCCCCTCCCTTCCCGGAGTTAAACTCTGTAATGCATCCCAGCCAGACCTCCAGGATGGTCGTGGGGTGATGTCCCTGGCCTTGGGCACCCATCTTCCATGTAAGTCAACCATCCCCAAGCACAGCCTGGAGCTCTGGCTGGGCTGCGTTACACCCTTTCCCTCTGGGGAAGAATGGGGACCCTGCCGGAACTGCCACTGGACTTGGGGACGGTAGACCCACATGGGAGACAGCCACCCAAGGCCAGGGACAAGACCCCCGACAAATCCTGGAGCTCTGGCTTGGCTGTGTTGCAGAATTTCCCCCGGGCAAGGGATGGGGACCCGGCTGGGGCTCCCTGGGACAGCCGCTGCACTTGGGGATGGTCGCACCATATGGGAAACAGCCGCCCAAGGCCAGGGACATTACCCCTGACTTTCCTGGAGCTCTGGCTGCCCTGCATTACAGCGTCTCCCTGCCGGAAAGGTTGAGGACTCTGCCGGGACTCCCTGTAACCGCTGCTGGGATTGGAGATGGTAAAACCACATGGGAGACAGCCTGAGCAAAGACAAATGTGTTCTCTGATTTCCTTACTGGGGCATGCAGCCGAAGCCCTAGGTTTGAATGGGAAAGAATATTCTGCTTGCGGCTACAGCTTGAAATGTTGCATTAGAGTTGCGTGAGCAGTGTTAGCAAAGACCTGTAAGCATGCTTATGCACATTTGTTTTGTGTGTTATATTTCCAAAGATGACATATTTGAAGATAAATAGCAGTTCTGCTAATATTCATAGAAGGATATGCTTTATCCTGGAATTCAGATGCAGAAGAATATGTCTAGGAGCTGTGCAAGGGTAAAGTTTCACTTTAACACTTCCCAGATCAGCAAAAAATACAGCTCAGAACTGTTCGCGAAGCACAGACCTGTCAGACTTTCGTGGACATTTGTGATGTCCTCTTTGATGTCCTGGGTGTTAGCCTTAGCAGTGCACGGTAGAGGCGCCAGTTATGGTTGCCTAGCTTTCCCTAACTGGCGAATTTCATGGGGTTTTCGGTTTTACTTGTAATCATAACGTCCCTTTAATAAAGTGTTTTATTGAAGATATATACATATATATCTATTCAGTAAAAAAACATTGTTAAAGGGACGTTAAGCAGCAGTAGAAGCAGAAAGTGTTCACAACCTAACTGATTATCTTTCTGCACATAAAAGGTTGCTCTGCTTCAAACCTACTACTTCCCTATGTACAAATATCACATTATGTGACTGCACCCTAAAGAAATTAATGCAAATACAAATATAAGCACATCCAGAGAAAGTACAGTAATAAAAAAACAGCAAAACAATAAGAAAGTGTTGATAACCTTACTGATTGTGTATTTTCCCTATGTATATGTTTTATATGCAGTGAGTGGACCATAAGTGAATTATTGTAAGAACATATTTAAAGTATAAGTCTATAAATATACTACTTTTTGATTTTTTTTGTTCCTAACTATTACTGTCTAAGATATATCACTAAAGGAAAAAACAGCGAGTCAGACATGTGATGTTATCAGTGATGTCATTAATGAAATGACATTTGTGATGTCATCTTTGATGTCCTTGGTGTTAGTCTTAGCAGTGCACTGTGGTGGTGCGAGTTATGGTTGCTTAACTTACCATGGAAAAAAACGGCGGAGAGGTAGGCACCACTCTAAGTTCAAAATTTGGATCAAATGGCGTGTTTATTGCGTTTGCAGTAATTTGCTTCTCATATATGGAGCTACCAGGTTAGGAATAGCCCGAATGACACCAGGGCTATAACAAAAACATAGCATCAAAAAGAAAAACAGAGTGGGATCCACCCTGTAAAGCCTGGTGCTCCTCGTTGCTCCATAAAAGGAGCTCAGTTCGTTTGTTCTCAAGTACAAAGCTGTTGTTAGCAATTATGTTTGCTTCAATTCTTCAATTAAATTATTCCTAGTTTGCTTGCTTCAATGATCAGATGTTCAAAATATACTCATTCAAAAGTATGCTGTGAAAGATTTGTGTTTTAATCACACAATTATCCCAAGAGAATCAACAAATCCTCAGTTAACAGTACAAGCTCTTTGGCCAATGCATTTCGGTGCAAAGCACCTTTGTCAGGGCTGCGTTATTTAAAAAAAAACAGTAGTTCAAATAAACATTTCAAACATGTAATAAATTGTAAGTATTTACATACCCCCATTTGAGCGTCTCACAAATGATGCATAGTTGTATATCGATGAACAGGTCAGGAAAAAACAGAAAAAGACAGAGTGCCCTAATTAGAATACTCAAACCCATATTTGCATTGTGTATCAAACCTTTTACAAACTTCAGTAACCCACGTCATGTTACGTAATTACCTTAGCTATGACTGGCGAGAGTATGTGTCTCGTGTTTCTTCAATTTCAAGTATATGGGGTAGATATCTCTGCGGGAGAAACAGTATGCAATCAGTGTGTTGAGCTTCATGGTGTGGCTGTGTGTGTTTCAGTACCCATGCAGGTAAAGCCCTTACCACTAGGTCGTATTCATTGAACCATTCTGTTCACACGGCGGGCTGCAAATGCAACCGCACACCCGAGCTTTGTGTTTAAACATTGCCATGAAGTCCGAGGCGGCGCCAAACGTCCAGGATTGGATAGTGACGGCGCGCCTCTGGTCCCACCCTCCCAAGGGATTGGAGGGGCGGGACGTGGTCAACGTCATGACAGCGCTCTGTCTGGAAGTAAACACTACGTACCGGGTCAGTGCGTCATGTAGTTATGTGTAACTGTAAATATGGCAGTTTGTATATCTTTAAAAAAAAGTGTGAGTCAGAAACCCGACTCCCGCCATGGTTCAAAATCGCATGCAATAGGGTCTGGTGTGTGTTAAAAAGGGATCAGAAGTCGACCTGAACGTTAAAGAAATGTAGATTGGGCCGCCCATCCTTAAAGGGCACCTACATCATGTCAACATGGTTCTCTAACTAGGTGCTGGTGCCTTGTCTGTGTAGCGTCAACACCCCTATCTCGAGACAGAAAGGGCATGACAAAAAGGTTACAAAAAGTTAAACCATGTTCGCAGTCAGAGTGCACGCTCAATCTCCCCTCATGTTGATTGTATATTTCTGCATCCATAGACCAGAGACATCATTTCTCAATCTGTTACCCTTCCCTAAATTCTCTTTCTTTGTAACACATATCTGCAAAAACCATCAACTTTGTCAGCAGATTCCAACAGTTGACTTTGAAGCATTAACATTAACTTTTAGATGAAGACATTTAGAGAAAAACACAAACAAACAACTGCACATCATTCTTAAAGAAAACAGGCAAAGAATTATCTCTTAATTTAATCCCCTTGGTGTCAGAGTTCCCAATTTGTCAATCCAAAAAGACTCGCGTTGGTCCAGTCTCTGTTGTATATTCATGTGTGGATCTACTTTCTTTACCACTTCCAGTATCTGAAATCTGATCTGGGATAAATTATGTTTCTTCAAATCCCAGTGTCTTGCCACTGCCGATTTTTTGTTATGGTTGCAAATGCAGGAGCGATGCTCGTTCCCTCTTACTTTTGCGGTACGTGTGGATTGTCCCACGTAGTACAGTCCGCAAGGACATCTTATGGAGTAAATCACATTGCTGGAATTGCATGTTCCAAAACATCTGAGCTTTATTTTTTCTCCTGTGTGCGGATGGTGTACTATATTGCCTTTAAGTATATATCCACAGTTCCAGCAACTCAAACATGGGAATGTTACGGTTTTGGTGGTGTCCTTTGGGGAGATACTCCCCCTTGTTCGTACCAATTTGTCTTTAAGATTTTGGCTCCTTTTGTATGCAAAGGTTGGCAGTTCCTTGAAAAGTGATTCTACCCTCTCGTCCAGGGCCAAGATGTTCCAATTCTTCTTAATTATGTCTTTGATGCGTTTACTCTGTTTAGAGTATTTCGAAACAAACACCAATGGCGGTATCTCCTTTGTTGTGGATTTCGTTTTCAACAGATCTTCTCTTGTCTTGTTTGTCAATCTTCCTTCTGCCTGCTCTATTTCAGAACTTGTGTAACCACGAGTGAGAAATGTATCTCCCATCTTGCTGATAGCCTCTTCATAATCTGTAGGATCACTTACGATCCATATTACTCTCAGCATCTGACTATATGGTAGATTCTTTATCAAGCTTGGTTGGTGAAAGCTTAATTTGTGAAGAATGTTATTCCTATCCATCGGTTTTTGATAGATGTTTGTCCTGAAACCCATGCTTTATTTGGTGATCTTTACGTCCAGAAAATGAATTGTCTCTATGGAGTGTTCTGATGTAAATTGTATGCGTTGATCAATGCTGTTCAAATAGTCAAGAAAGTTCTTCAATTCTTCTTCAGTGTCGTGCCAAATTCCAAAAATATCATCAGTGTACCAAATCCATAGCCTCATCTTGTTGTTCCATCTCTCGTTTCTCAAGACGTGGTCTGTTCCAAACTTGTGCATAAACGCATATCCACACATGAATATACAACAGAGACTGGACCAATGCGAGTCTTTTTGGATTGACAAATTGGGATCTCTGACACCAAAGGGATTAAATGAAGAGTTACATTTTGCTGTTTTCTTTAAGAATGATGTGCAGTTGTTTGTTTGTGTTTTTCTCTAAATGTCTTCATATAAAAGTCAATGTTAATGCTTCAAAGTCCACTGTTGGAATCTGCTGACAAAGTTGATGGTTTTTGCAAATATGTGTTACAAAGAAAGAGAATTTAGGGAAGGGTAGAAGATTAAGAAATGATGTATCTGGTCTATGGATGCAGAAATATAGAATCAACATGAGGGGAGATTGAGCGTGCACTCTGACTGCGAACATGGTTTAACTTTTTGTAACCTTTTAGTCATGCCCTTTCTGTCTCGAGATAGGGGTGTTGACGCTACACAGAAGAGGCACCAGCACCTAGTTAGAGAACCATGTTGACATGATGTAGGGGCCCTTTAAGGATTGGCGGCCCAATCTACATTTCTTTAACGTTCAGGTCGACTTCCGATCCCTTTTTAACACACACCAGACCCTATTGCATGCGATTTTGAACCATGGCGGGAGTCGGGTTTCTGACTCACACTTTTATTTAAAGATATCCAAACTGCCATATTTACAGTTACACATAACTACATGGCACACTGACCCGGTACGTAGTGTCTACTTGCAGACAGAGTGCTGTCATGACGTTGACCACGTCCCGCCCCTCCAATCCCTTGGGAGGGTGGGCGGGAGGCGTGCCGGCACTATCCAATCCTGAACGTGTGGCGCCACCTCGGTCGTCATGGCAACGTTTAAACACGTAGCTCGGGTGTGCGGTTGCATTTGCAGCCCGCCGCGCGAACTGAACGGTTCAATGACTACGGCCTAGAGGTAAGGGCTATACCTGCACGGGTACTGAAACACATACAGCCACACCATGAAGCTCAACACACTGATTGCATACTGTTTCTCCTGCAGAGATATCTACCCAATATACTTGAAATTGAAGAAAAACGAGACACATACTCTCGCCAGTCATGGCTGAGGTAATTATGTAACATGACGCGGGTTACTGAAGTTTGTAAAAGGTTTGATACACAATGCAAATATGTGTTTGAGTATTCTAATTAGGGTACTCTGTCTTTTTCTGTTTTTTCCTGACCTGTTCATCGACATACAACTATGCATCATTTGTGACACGCTCAAATGGGGGTATGTAAATACTTACAATTTATTACATGTTTGAAACGTTTGTTTGAACTACTGTTTTTTTTTAAATAACGCAGCCCTGACGAAGGTGTTTGCACCGAAATGCATTGCCCAAAGAGCTTGTACTGCTAACTGAGGATTTGATGATTCTCTTGCGATAATTGTGTGATTAAAACACAAATCTTTTACAGCATACTTTCAAATGAGTATATTTTGAACATCTGAGCATTTAAGCAAGCAAACTAGGAATAATTTAATTGAAGAATTGAAGCAAACATAATTACTAACAACAGCTTTTTTACTTGAGAACAAATGAAGTGAGCTCCTTTTATGCAGCAACGAGGAGCACCAGGCTTTACAGGGTGGATCCCACTCTCCACTTTTTTTTTAATGCTTAACTTACCATAACTGGTGAATTTCAGGGTTTTTTTGGTTTTACTTGGAACCATAATGGCCCTTTAACAAAGTTTTTTTACTGAATTTCATAGGTTTTTATAAAGCAATTTAACCATAACGTCCCTTTAACAAAGTTTTTTTACTGAATTTCATAGGTTTTTAGTAGCGCAACTTAACCATAACTTCCCTTTAACAAAGTTTTTTTACTGGATATACATTTTCATAGTGTGAATTTGATAGATGTTTACTAGGATTCCCTTACTTTATATACATGTAGCAAAGAACATACTGAACCCCCTGCTAATGATGTTGATGTCCGCGGACTGTGCGTATGTCCACGAACAGCCGTGGACAACAGCAATACTACCCAAACATTCAGGGGGTATCTTAAATTGTTCTAGCATGCCAAATAAACACTACACAAGTTCAAAAAGCAGCACCTAAACACATTATATGTAATAATAAATAAGAAGTGGAACCTATATATCAAACATATCCACCATCCATTTAAATACCACATGTACTAAAATGGAATACACCAAAAGATATGCTTCCAACATAATTACCTCACAGAAACTGCACAGCTAGGAGCAACAGCAGACCTACACAACAGTAAGAATACAATTTACCAGAAACTGGTAAGTAAACTTTATTTTTCTTATATATTTCTAAACGTTTTTGTATTAGGTACACTAAAATAAATATATTTTTGTTTTTTACACAAAAATGTCCAGTACTTTGGAATGGCTTGAGGAAAATTTACCACGTGAGGAAATGTCTGAAGACAGTAATACAAATGGTAGACACTTCTCTTCATAAGCAAAGTAATAAACATTACTTTATGTGCAATTAACATATATATTTTTTAAAAGACCATACAAACATTGAAAATAATACACCAAAAGATACATTGGAAAATACTCTGCAGCGCAAGGAACAAAAAATGGACATGCTTATGAACAATTTCAATCTTTCAAAACATTTTGTGGAAGACCACATAAAAGAAAAAAATAAATACTATTGTCCCACTTGTACCTGTTCCCCCTCTCCATGTCCCAGTCAACTATCCCCAAACCCTCAACACCAAGAAAAACATTATGATGAGACATCCACCCTTTAATCCCCTCCCATCCATCCTCTACAAACCCCTAATTCCCCTATATTTTATCCGTTTCTGCTTCCCCCTCTCTTTCAAAAATTGTGTATCTGTGTATAAAAAAAAAAATATTATGTGTCTTTTAATTCAATCCTTCGTGTCTTATTTTTTTTTAAAAGTCAGCTGGGGTGTCCACGGATAGCGCGCCTTTCCGGAATGTTCGTAAACAGCCAATATGGGGGTGTCCTAAGGACACTATACCTGTCCGTACCGTTCACAAGCAAGATGGAACTGTTCTTAGAACACACTTGGTGTCTGGGATGTCCGTAAGTGAACAAAATGGAGATGTCCTAAGAACACTATACCTGTCAGTACCGTCCGCAGGCAAGTTGAAACTGTCCTTAGAACATGCGCAGTGTCTGGGATGTCCATAATTAAACAAAATGGAGGTGTCCTAAGGACACTATACCTGTCTGTACAGTCTGTAGAACATCTATGCACGTGCGCACCACACCCATAAGTCCTGCAAACATCGCGCCTGTCCGTAACTGTCCGTCTCACTTGTGTCACACTTTTAATTTGTTGAGCACGCAAACATTGTCCACAGAACACCCGCGCGCATGCGCATGACCATTCCTGTGCATTTGGTGCCCTGCGGATACCTGTTCCCTTCACGGACATGTTCCCGACGTCATCATGTGACCGCACCCACGCTGAGCATGTGTCCTGATTTGCGGACACTGTCCGGTTCCCCAAAATTTTAAAAGAACTTTTTCAGACAATCCAAATTATTTTACAGTAACAATTCACCATTTCACATGTCCCAGACAATGATCCTGGCTTTCCACGTACTTTTTGGAACTTTTTGAACCTTTTTGGGTGTGTTCGATCTGGCCGCAAAGTGCACCCCCCACCCCTATAAAAGGCCACATCCCAGAGCTGATCTTCATTGTTTTTCTGGCTATTGCAGATTGACGTTTGCTGCCTGTGTTGCTCTTGCTGAGATTATCTTATCAACCCTAATGGCATCCATGGCTGCTGTTGCTACATCTGCCTCAGCACCACCCCCAAACCCTCCACCACCACCACCACCACCTCCCCAAGGACCTGGAGAGGGGAACAGGTGTGAGGATGTAGAGGACGAGGATGAAGAGGATGAAGAGGATGAGTTAGAGGAACGCCCTACTACCAGCACTCGCCGGGGGTCTTAGGTGTGGCAGTTACTTACCATTAATGAAACATAACAAAAGCACGTGCGAACAAGCTCACCTGCAACCAGTGCAAAATGGTGCTGAGTCGTGGGAGACGTGGTTCGTACAGCTTTGGTACGACATCCATGAAGCGACACCTGAAATCAAGGTTGTACCTTGTGATGAACGTAGTAGGTTGAGTTCCTCTACCACATGCTCAGCTTCTGCTCCTCTCACCAAAAGAGACACTCCTGTGGGAGAGAGCATCCTTCCAGCTGCCTCACAGTCCATTCACGATGCTGTTGACCCTTACCTTTCGAGGGTCACAATATTGTGTATATTGTGATGCAGTACTCTGCAGGGGGGAAACTCTTCAAAGTGCTTTCGAGACTGCGGTCACAGAGCACCGGAAGACCTGATACCTACCTAGGTAAGGCCCACCCTACATTTTCCTCTCTCCACCTGCCCTTTCTTATCCCTGTGGTTGGTGTCCCTTCAGTACCCTCCGTTCCCCTCCTCTCCTGGTGTGTCGTGTGTAAAAAAAAACAAAAAATATAAAAGAACAGAGCCGCCTTTCACAGTTTAAAAATAGAAGTGGCAAATAAACAGTGCAGGGCCCTGTGCATTCTTTAGAAGTCCGTGGATAGTTCTAGGACATATAAAGTTTTAGGGTGCTGTCCTAGCAAAACCAATCCACTTTTCTCTGGGAGGAAGTGGTGGCTCTGAAAAGAGCCTTTTAGGGGTGTTTTTATGTGTTTGAAAAACATGACATTGTCAACATCTACTGCAAAATAGATGACTGTAATTCCAAAAAAGGTTGCAATACATTTTGTACATTTCTCAAAAAAATCTGATTGCCAGTATAAGTAAGATGGACTCCATCTCTGTGAAAAATGAATGTGCTACGAAACATAACATTTTCATTGTGAAAAGAAGACATGCCAACATCTCTTAGAAAGGCACAAACAGCCTTATTGACATTGCGCCTCGCTTTCTCCATTTGTGGACCAAATGAAGAAGAACATAGCCACATTTGTCTTTGCGCAATACGACAAAAAATTACTTGGGAATTTGGAAACATGTCCATGACCTTCCCAAGTCCTTCTTTCATTGCAAATTGCAAAGAAATTCCAGACACATGTCCTAAACTGTTCCCTCCACAATGAATTATAATTATGTCTGGATGATGCTCTGTCTCTAAAGTAGCACAGAGAGGTACCAAGTCCAGCCACTTCATTCCACGCACTCCATGCCAGTGCACTTCCACATGAGCTACTCCACAGCATTCTGCATGCACCTCCAACCAATGTATCCATGAGTCCCCCAAAACCCAGATAATCTATTTCGGAAACACACAGCCATAGCTATCTGTTCTTCTCTCAGGAAAAAGACGTTCTGACAAACTCTCTCCTTACACAATAAACCAAGTAAACTTTATTGACCAATCCCTAGCTCTGCTCATTCTCATTTGCATGCCTCTCCACCGAAAAAAAAACAGCATGTGATACGCGCTGTCTGCAGACTACCGCCATGTCCGCGGACATATCGGAAACCTGAGCGTGGTGAATTTAAAATTAAATAGTGTGCCTCATTTCCCCTTTGAGGTGGCTCTGAAAAGAGCTTTTTTTTGGGTTTTTTGCAGATGCTTGACAGGCACCTGTTATTTTGTATTTTTTGGGGGTTTTTTCTTCTTACTTTACTTCTAAAATCTTCACATAACCTTCTCCAAAGCAACCCTTATATTCCAAAACAGCATAGCATTTCCCAAAAAAGATAAGGAAATTCCATCTTCTTTAAAATAAACAGCATTACTGGAATCAATATTCTCATTATTATAGAAAAACATACCACCTCTAAGCATGAAAGCACACATGTCTCGGTTGATTGCACACCTACCAATGTTTTGCTGAAGACAAAAAACATAACTATTGTCCCATATTGCCCTAGGCAGTAATCCAGAAAAAAAGACTTTGGCATTTGGCAGGATGTTCATTACTGCTTGAACCAAGTGTTCCAAATCTGCCAAAAAAGTAGGGGCACTGATGTAGCCCAAATGGAAAGCACCATAGTGCAAAACTACCAGATGCGGACTGTTCATCCTGCCCATATCTTCACAAACTTGTACAATTCCCTGCACATTGCAATCAGGCACAGTGCTCCACACCACCTTCCCTCCTTTAACATCAAAATTGTTTGCCACATGCCTGCATTGGGCATACTGCTGTAAAGCATGCACAAACATATCTCCAAGCACCAACACCCTGACTTTCTCCACCTCTGCCATCTTCACTACACACAGTCTCTTTTAACACAAATCCACAACCTCAACATCTGATTGGCTGATCCCGACAGTCCCCTTTCCATGCGGGATTTTCTGGAAAACCCCGGATGTGGCACACATGTACAACTCTTATGAATGCATATAAACAGAGTAATGCCACTAAACCTGCACAACCTATAAAATGAATTTATTGCAATTTTCCCATCTACTATAATCAACTGTCACTTCCAAACTTGTCTGCTATCTACAACACAGCTTTAAAAAAACAAGTGAATTTCATACACTTAAGATTCTACTCATTTGCAAACCATGTTGAACTAACATATTGTAAATAAAATATAAAGGCTGCACATAGTCAAATGAAATGCATGCATACACTATGTTCAGATATCAAACAAGAATACTATTACAAAAACATAAAAATCAATGTCTAAATTAACATCAGTGCTATAAACACACAAAATTACTAACTTCTTTCTTTTACAATTGCAGTGAAGACCACGCTCCTGAAAATCATCAGCATATGAACTACAAACAACATATCCGAAGAAACCTGCTCATTCCACAAAAAAAGAATAAGTACAATACTACCTTAATATTCTTACTGTTACTCAAACACACTGTCTAGTTCATTCATGTAATTTTCATACCAACAAATCTGAGAATTCTGAACCATTCTGCCCACAAATTCCCATTTATTAAACAGGGATTAGCAGGCAGAATGGCACACAAATCCCCGTTTTTTGGAACACAAATAACATAACTCATCCCCTAGAATGTTAGTATTACAAAACAAAGAACTGTTTAATTTTATACCATTAGATTTACTATTAGTGATCCTCCTCAACACTAGCTCAGTTTCTACTGTCATCTGAACTGCAGTATAGTAACACACAAATAAAATAATAGCCTTCCCAACAAAATGTTGCTGCCCAATGCACAATCACACACCACCACATATATCTTTACCATCATACTCAGACACTCATGCACACAGCACACATACATTGCAGAACGGCCCAACCCATACCTTCTTTTTTTTTCAACAGACTCCAAAGAATGCCTACCAAAAAGCAAGTCTGTAGAAAGCAATGCAGAAATAGAGCACATGAAAATAAAAGTGTCCAAAATAAGCATCCATCTCTAGCAGAGTTTGTACAAAAAGTTCAAACAAAACAGCTAATACAGTCATTTAGCGAAACAAAACAAGCTTCCAGTACAGAAACTTTTCCTCCTCTATCAAAATGTAAAACTAAACAGAAAATGATTAACAAGAATTCAGCTACCACTACTGCTAAAACTGTTCCTATAAATCTTAATATAGTGCCAAGTAAGCATAGCAAAAAACGTATTTTAGCAGAAATATTCAGCCAGCCTTCAAAATCTTATAAAAACAGGAGAGAAATCATGCACAACCCTTAAAACCTACCGTAGAAAATTAATCTTAGAAACTTTTATAGACAGTGCAATCCTTTTCAAAAGAAAGTTATTTATTTTAACTTTGCTTCTACAAGTGTGCTGCATTAACTTGGAAGCACATAGCCTCAAGGATCTTTCTACACGGCAAATCGTTTTTTGGAAAGGCTGCACTGCGAGCATCTGCTCTTGCTGCCACAGCCACAGCCCCTTACAGAGCGTCGTGAGCGGGGAGGAGCTACACACTGTCACGGGACGGAGCACGTGACTTGAAAGGAAGTATTTCTTCCGGCCACGAACGCTCGAGTGGCGTTTAACTTTGCTTCTACAAGTGTGCTGCATTAACTTGGAAGCACATAGCCTCGAGGATCTTTCTACACGGCAAATCGTTTTTTGGAAAGGCTGCACTGCGAGCATCTGCTCTTGCTGCCACAGCCCCTTACAGAGCGTCGTGAGCGGGGAGGAGCTACACACTGTCACGGGACGGAGCACGTGACTTGAAAGGAAGTATTTCTTCCGGCCACGAACACCCTCGCGGCGTAAGCCCTGTAGGCAGAAGGGCTGGAGCCGCTGTTATGCTGTTTGGCTGTGACCTGTGAGTAACCTGAATCGAGGCCTGCAGCTGCTAACTGTACTCGCAGGTATTTTACTAGTTCTCTGGGATTGGGGTGGAGAGTCGGACTCTGGCAGCTCCACAAGCTGTCGGGCGTTCCCTTCCCTGAAAACAGAACAGTTGCCTTTTGATGAATGTGATCACTTCTAAAAAAATGATTTATTTAATTGTGTATTGATCAAGAATACTATCAATTCAAGTTTTTAATATATTTGTTATTAGTCTGTGCAGCAACCTGCGTGCGGCGCAAAAGTCCCCCTCTTTGTTTGTTTTTTATCTCTTTTAAAACCATTATCAAATTTACCCTTTTTAAGTGAAATCAAATTTAAATGTCTTCTGGTTGGCGCATTAAATGCGCCGACGCTTTTATTATCTGAGATCAAGCAAGCTGGCGACAGTTCCATCCTCCCCACCTCTTGCCCCTCAGAAAAGGAAAGTAATGGGTAGCACGCCCCGTCCGCATACAGCTTCAGCTTCCCGAGTCCCTAAAATTGCAAGATTTAAAGCAACGGTAGCATCGCGCGATATACAAGAGATGATCTCCACTATGGGTAAAGACAAAAGGGTATGTAATAATGACCTGCCCTGTAATTCTGCAGCTACTGATATTCCATCTGTCATAATTCCGCCCAAATCCATGTGTTCCATCTCGGATATAACAATGCTGAAGGATAGCGAAATTCCAATACAACCGGTTCTTTTGCCGGATTCCAATATTGATCTGAGAAAATTACCATGTGATAAAGATATACAGGCTATAAAAGAAGTGGTTACACCGCTGCCGCGGACAGATAATCTTATGTCTACTAGCAAGCCTTCTGTCATATCTGGGTCAAATTGCTTAATAACTCCTGCTGCTTCGTGTGTTGCATCTGTGTTTGGTACATCTTTTAATCCTACGGCTATAGCATTGGTTGATGAGTCTATAAAGAATCAAGGTGAACTTGATCACTGTTCTAACTCATCTTTTATTGATAATGATGTGGCGCCTGAGACAAACTATGAGCTACCTGAAATTTCTCACATCTATTCTGATGATGAGAAACATATGTCAGTATCCTCGTATATAGCGCCTACTCCCAGACGGTCTTATACTACACCGAAACCCATCCCTCTTCCTTCCATGCCCCTTCTTCCTTTGCCACTTCCACCTGCTGCATGTCTGTCTTCCACAATACTAGTCGAAACCACCCTGCAAGCTATGAATTTGGCTATATCATCGCTGTTTAAATTATTCGAGACCTTGGATGAAAAACTTAAAATCCAGGATAAACAACTTACTAAATTACTTAGATGGCAATCACAGTTACGCTTACAACAGTTGAAACCATTAAATGGAATTACTCTCATTTCTCCTAAAAAACCAAAGTTATCTCCTGTTACATTACTACAGCAGAAAACAACCAAGGACTCTCCTTTTAATCAATTGGAGAAACCTAAATTGATCATAGAAAATGTGGCTGCACCTGCCTTGTTTGCTCTGCCTTTATTTCCACAAATTATTCGAGAACTTCATACCCCTGTTCAGAATTGCGCTCCTGTAGGCCCATTATCTAATACTGTGTTGCCTTCAGCATCAGTGAATGAAATACAATCTTCTAAAGAACTATTTGCAATTTTTTCGGGTGCTGCCCCTTCTAAACAGATTCATACAAGCCCTTTAAAAAAGAAAACCAAAAATCGGCCAAAGCAGCATATTCCCTCCTCTATTGCTAAATCATTTTTGAAAGGACTAAAGCTACCTGCCAAAAATAAAATAACCATGGCTGCTAAAGTAGTACGGGATAAATATGCAAAAATCGCTGCTGAGAAAAGCCTAAAAGGGCTTGTAAATGAACAACTTTCAGTCGAACACTCGCCCTTAAATAATATTGTGGCTCTGATTGACAATGAATCTGTTTTATTGGATAATCACCCGAAATCAATCACGGTTCCAAGAGTGAAAGATCTATCGGATGCTGAATTATGTTTAAAACGTGCAGAGTTGCGCAAAGAAATAGACCTTTATCTAGACGTTAAAAGTATGAAACTTCCTCTGGCTGAAACTAACGTCACTGTTGGATCTAAACTTAAAGATAGTTCTCTTTCTCAAATTGAAGCAAATAATTTATCTCAACCTAGATTACCTTCTAGCCTAAATCCTACACCGCAGCTGCCATCCCTCCCTTCTTTGGCGGTTGCGAATAAAATGGATCAACGTAACTTATCCTCCGTGCCTCCAACTGTAGATTGTGTCATAGCGTCAGCTATTGAACAATACATGTTAAAATATCTTCAGACTTATGGTAATAGTGCTGTTACGTGCGATGAAGGTTGGCAGAAACTACCTTCATCTATTGCTACTCCTAACCTAAAACAAACTATATCTGCTCCCCCGTCTGGACTCACTGAACAGGTGAGCTCTCATGCTATACCCATTATGAATTTGGAGAGTACTCAAAACAGACAGAAAAAACCTGATGTAAAAAAAAATCTCCATTCACTAATTATTAAATGTAGGCCCTTGCCGTTTCATTCTTATGATTTGAATCGAGCTAGCCTTTTAGCCATTTTTGGTGACATATATGCTTTGGAGGATATTAATTCGGGTGACATTGAACAAGTTGAATTTCTAAATAATAATGACCTGTCTTCAGTGCGGCTTTGGCTCCGCTCAAGAGTGGTTTTAAATACACTTTGGGCCGCCCGCTCAGCCTTGTGGGATTTGGGTTTCGATCTGACAATTGACCATCAAAGAAGCTCTGCTACTTCAGTCTCATGTAAAGATGAGCAAGTAACATTGGGCGACTCTATTAAAGCGGATCCTAGCGGTCAACAATGTAAACAACAATGTAAATGTCGGTGCTCTGCCTCCTAAGCTTAACACTCTCCTTGGTAAGCAACTCTCATTATTAAGCTGGAATACTAGAGGCTTCAAACATCTTTTCTCTGATGCTGCTATTAAACTAAGAGAGTACGATTTTTTACTGCTACAGGAAACATGGCTATCAAATTGCCCGTCTTGGGATGGTTATTACCCCATTCTAAATCCTGCTATTTCTGCTATTAAGGGTCGCCCAATGTCTGGTCTGCTGATGATGTTGAAAACAACTCCAACCATGAGTGTTATTTCACATGAAACCCTGACCCCGTATAATCAGTTAGTCCAATTATCTATTGACGATTGTCAGTATTTCCTTATTAATACATATTGGAACCCAGCTGCTCTCTCTACTGATTCCTATTTGCGCTCTTTCGAGCGTTTATGGGAAAATATATATCAATATAAGAAACAATCGCATATAATCTTAGCGGGAGATTTAAATCTCCATTGTTTAAATAATAGTAAAGCATTATCTGACGATCGACTGCGAAGTTGGAATGAGTTTATACAGTCGAAAGATATGTTTATGGTGAATGGTTCATTTCCTGAGGATTCTCCTCCTCACCCGACATGGAAAAGGGGTAGATCTGTGGCTACCATTGACTTCATTTATGTTAGCCGTTCATTGTTCCATCTTTTGAAGGGGTTTCAGGTTTTGCCATCTTCGGCTAGTGATCATAATATGTTGCATCTCCAATGGTCACTGAACTCTGGTAACCAAGGAATTACTCCGCTTGTGTCTTCTATAACAATGGAGGGTACTTTTGCTGTAAATCCTGGTCGAAACCGTTTACGATGGTCCAGTACCAAACTATTGCATTTTACGGATCGCCTTAAAATATCATGTAAAAGCTCGCAAAATGATTGGAATTCCGATTTTGATTACACAAAACTAATGTATCAATTTGCTGGTCTTAATAAGATAACAAGATCCTCAGCTGTCTCACATTCTTACAATCAAAATATGCAGAAAGCGAAAGCTTTATTTCGAAAAAATAAGAAATCGGTCCAATCTCTACCAGTTGATCAGCGCTGGGCTGCTCTTAAAGCAATTAAGACTAAACATAGGAATTGGAGAAGATCTTATCGTTCGCTATTATATCAAAAAGATGGTGAGGCAATGTTGGTTAAAGTCTTAACAAAAAACTCTGCAGGATGTTGGTCATTAATAACACACACATATAGCACCACCCAATGTCAAATGCAGATTAATGATGTTGCTTCCTCCGCATGGCTCTCTCATTTTTCCAGTCTTTATGCTCTTCACCCTCCTACCAACTGCATACCTTCTGTAAAACTTGAAGGACCTTTCTCAATAGCTTTCACAATAGACGATATTCTTTATTTTATTCACAAAGCTAGTAGATCCCGTGCTCCAGGCCCTGATGGGCTTTCTAATGCCATGCTGAAAGAATTTCCGGATTTATGGGCTCCTATCCTGTTTGAAATCTTCTCTCAAGTTGTAATTACTCAAAAGATCCCTAAATCGTGGTGTACCTCATTGATTGTTCCCATTTATAAAAAAGGCGATAGACAAAATCCTGCAAATTATAGGCCAATCGCCTTATTAGACGTTCCAGGGAAAATCTTTGCTTCATTAATTTTAAGAGATCTCCAACAATGGATTAACTCATCGAACATGAGAGATAGGTTTCAGACAGGATTTGTGGCTGGTAAGGGAACGGCTATAAATATCGTCTCTTTGACTGCAATCAAGGATCTCTGCTGTCAGCAAAGGCAACCGTTATTCGTTGCCTTTGTAGACTTCAAGGAAGCATTTGATTCTATAGACCGCAATCTAATGCTGCATAAACTGCTGTTATTGGGTTGCCCTTATTCACTGGTTAAGCTGATTTCTATCTTTCATGAAAACACATCAGTTCATATCCGCCTTACTCGCGATGGGATGTTAACTCCTCCCATCTTAACATATCGAGGAGTGAAGCAAGGATGCATCCTGGCGGCTACCATATTTAACCTATTTATCCTTGATATGGGTGAAAAATTCCAGAATGTTAACTCTGACGCCCCCAAACTAGACCAAGAACAGATACCATGGATCCTTTATGCAGACGATCTTGTTTTATTGTCAAAAACTCCAGCAGGTTTGCAACGTTTGATTAACGGGTTATCGGAGTATACCGTAGAAAATGCTATGACCATAAACTTAACGAAAACACAAATTATGATGTGCCAAAATCGTAAAATGACAAAATACTCTCAATTCAAGTGGTATATAAAAAAGGAGCAAATTCTCTCAACCTCAATATATAGATACTTAGGTATTATGATTAGCCAGGGTAACAATGATAAAGTGTTTCAAAAAGAACTTGAATTGAAACTGCAAACCCTAATCTCCCAATCTAAGGTTATATTATATAAGTTTGGAAAGTTTACATGCAATCATATAATATCATTTTATTCCATGAAAGTCAAACCCATTATTTCATATGGGTCTGAAGCTGCGTCGATGTTGCCCCGCTTAGTATGGGATCGATTGGAGGGTAAATACTGGCGCTCAATTTTTAACTTGCCTACCTGTGTCCCCATTGCAATGATTCGTTTTGAATTAGGGCTGCTATCGCTATACAGTACTATTGCATGGAAATTGATAGCTCTATTGAGGAAATGTATTCTGTCACTACATTGTGTAGACATATCTTGTATCTTAGGCAAATATTTACTATATTCAGATGATCAATACCCCAAACGCTGTTTAAATACAGCTATAAATATTCTTTCTGATGCGGACATCTCCTTAGATACTTTAATCCACAATCCAACTCAAGCCAAAATTAAACTGTATCGGCAAGATTGGATATATACTTTGGAAAAATGCTCCTACTCTAAAGACTGGAACATCGCACAGTTTGGTCACAAAAAATTTAGAGTTACAGAATCTTATATCCTAAAATATCCGTCTCCAAAATTTAGAGATGATTATATTCGTTTTCGTTTAAATCTGTGGCATACAAAGGATATACTATTTAGGCGAAAACTAATAGACGTCAGTGAGAATATCTGTCGATTTTGTAAGGAGCCTGATACCATAGAAACCTTCAAACATGTCATCGCTTACTGTCCTGCATTATATGCTATACGTCGTAAATATTATTTTCATTGTTTTAAAGCGCAAATGATAACCGATATGGAAGAATTATGGCTACTGATCTTTGGTGCAAAGAGAATGTCAATTAGATTAGCAACAACAGGTTTTTTAAATGAATTATACCCAAAGTAATTGTGAATGGTCTTATGAGGGGAAGGTGATAAAAAAAAAAAATGCTGCTATTAAGTTGTACATACATTGGTTTTTATCAATTGTGAGATGTTGTTATAGACTGATGAATTGATTTGTAATATGTTTATGATATGTTTTTATTCATTTTTTTTGTAATTATTGAAAGGTTGTTTTATACAGCCGAACAATAAACAAAAATAAAAAAAATAAAAATTATTTTAGTGTTAAATAGAATGAAACCACTAACAAAACTAACTACTAAATTACAAATAAGACTTCTCAATTAACGGAATGTCAACAAAAATAACTTCTTAAATATCTGTGGAGGTGAATGGAGTTATACCATGGGCACAGAACCATATTTTGATAAAGAAGCATACAAACAAAACCAAACACAATTGCCATACATAGCAGTGGACGAGGTTATGAAAAGCTTAATAATACCATAATGCAAGAAGAAATACTGCTTACAAAAATATCCCCAGAAAAGTCAGAATTACCTCTCCATTCGACTGAACTAGAACGTCCAGTATACAAATGGCCATGCACGCCAATGTGCAACATTCCCAAAAAATCTTTCAAATCTTTGAGCCAGTTCCTTAATCACTATGCGGAAGGCAAAGACAAAATCAAAATGAAACTGCTGCAAAATATGGATACCTGTCCAGTGCACAAATCCATAGGACTAAAAGGACATTCATTAGCCTGCATTTCAGGACCTATTTGCAAAAGCACCTTCCAAAATGATATCAACACATCATTCAACTATAAGTAATCTAGTCTATAAACTGTACTATGCTAAAAGTCCTGCTTTAGCACTGGCCAATTTAAATAACAATCTTCTACATGGTACAGCCAAAGACCTACTCCAAGAAATCTCCCATATCCAGGAAAAATATTTTGGAAGTGAAAGCCACTTACAAAATGCAATCGCTTTACAACAGAGTAGCAACAATTCTACACATGGCAACGTTCTACTACACACAGACAAAAAAGAAATACTAAAATTTAAAAGTACATCCGCTGAAGTACCAAACCATGCGTGTGTGTGTGCTGCCACAGAACTTTTTATAAAAAGTAACCCAAATACTATAGACGTAACATACAAAATAGAAGACAATGAAGATTTCAAATGGTTTGAATTAGCTCTCTACCTTATATCAAAAAACAAATACAAAATAACTGATCCCTTAATAATTTGCAGTTACTGCACTACAAAACTTGACAACAACCAAACTCCTTCACTTGCTATCACAAATAACTTGGAATTAATTCCACTACCAAAACCCCTCCAACAACTACATTTATATGAGAGTATCATAATTCAAACAGTGCACCCATTTCAAGCATTAATACGCCTTCAACCAAAAACAGCAAAATTACCTCCCTCTGAATTGGTGAAAGGCAATTGTGGCAAAGTAGTTTATTTACCATTAGATCTAAAAGAAAATGTGCACACTCTGGGAGTGCAACGTCCAATAGGACAACCTTTAATTGTCTTAGTAAATGGTGTACCTGCAAAAGACAAACACATTTGGCAACAACTCGTAGACTTACATAAAGTTAGACAAGCCTTGCAATATCTAAAAGACAATAATGAATACTACAAAGAAATAAATATTGAAGAAAACTTAAGGGAAACAACTGAAATAATTCAAGAGTCACCAGAAACTGGTCAATTTGAACTTCTAGATCCTGCTACAGTATCCAATATTTTAGACCATTATACAATTCATCCATTACACTCTAATGACACCATAGATGATGCACTAGAAACGTACCAAATGTGACAAACCAAAGGATCACCAATCAGCATATGGGAAAAAAGTACAGAAGCATGTGCTGTTCCTATACTCTTTCCTACTGGCAAAGGAGGAAGGTACGATGATAGACCTATTCAGATATCAGCATCAGAATACCGCTCGTTACGAATGTATTCTGAAGATCCCAGATTTAGACAAAACATGGAATACATATTCCACCTACTCTTTGAAAGTAAACTAGCAATTCTATGTTACGGAGTTGCACACACATTGAAATCAGGAACCCACTTTCAAAATTTGTCAGCTATGCAATTAATACAAAAAGTGCAAGAAAAAGATGAGGTTTTACAATCAAGCATTACAAATCTGTTAGCAAACATGCGTGGTACGAAAGAGTACTGGTTCCAACGTCACGGAGATGTATGTTGTATGATGAGAAACCTTGGCCCACCCACTTGGTTTGTTACATTAAGTTGTGCAGAATATGCATGGGAAGATTTACATGATTTCCTAAGCATAGCAAACAAAAACAAAACAAACATAGATATACTAACACCTGGAGAACATTGCTCTCTGGATCCTGTGAATGTTTCAAGATATTTCCATCATCGTTTCATTGCTATGCTACACTTTATTTGTAATAAAACTGTTCCTCCCCTCGGAGAAGTGCAACACTTCTTTTGGAGAAAAGAATAGCAAGCCAGAGGAGCACCACACATGCACATGCTTTTATGGATTAAAGATGCTCCTAAATTTGGTCATGACAGTGATGCCACTGTTTTACAGTTTATCAAAAAATATGTCACTTGTGAAATTCCATCGGAAGCAACAAATAGTGATCTTCATGCACAAATTGTACAATTTCAAAGACACAAATGTGGCAAATATTGTCGTCGCAAATACAAATACCAAGGGAAATACTACACCAAATGCCAATTTGGTTTCCCTAGACCAGTTACAGAAACAGGTGAAGTGAACAACTTCATGTCTTCAGTTTGACATAGTGTTAAAGGTAAATCACCTAAGAACACATATTACATAAAAAGAACAGAAGAAAAAAAATATATCAATGATTACAATGCAATCTTAGCCCTCTTATGGAATGCAAACATAGATGTGCAGTACATTGCAGACAATTCCACTGCAGTTGCACGATATGTTACAGTCTACTTAACAAAAGCAGAAAAAACAGAGCTTCAAGACCTCTGGAATTACCTATCATCGGACAAAACACTATCTCAGAAATTGTACAGCTTAGGCATAAAAATGCTCTCTCATAGAGAATGTGGCACCTATGAAGCTGCAGATCGTTTAACCAGTACTGCTTTGTATGGAAAATCCGAACATATAGTATGGCTAAGTCTTGGTCCTGCAGAATCTAGAAAAAGAGTTCTCAAATCATACAATGACATAGAAACAATAGCCAAAAATGATCCCAACAGCCAAGACATTTCGAAAAATAATTCACCAGAAACATACTACCCAAACAGGAGTACCACTTTGCAAACCATGTGTCTATACCACATAGCCCAAAACTTCACATACAAAAATAATATAAAACCCGATGAAAAAAAAGGTAGATATAGAGTGACAAATTGTGAAGCAGCTTAGTGAAACTTACCAAACGAAGCTTAATTAATCATATCAAATTGTCATTAAAAACTCCTCAACATAAAGAACTATATTACATGTCCCTACTACAACTTTTTAAACCATGGAGAAAAGAAGAAGGGATACTAGAAAACTATGACTCCTATGAATATGCTTTCAAAGCAAATGAAAGCACTATCACAGATGTAAACTTTACACAGTACAAAACAATGTTGCACAATGAACAGCAACACGAAGAAGAACTCCAGGCCCAACTAGATAAGGACACTCCCGACAGTAGTCAACCTTCTGTAACAGGAAGCCAAGAACCACTGGGACAGCCACTAATAGCAAATGAGGCAGAATTAGCTGTGACAGAAGTAGAGAACACCATGTGTTAGTATGAAGATACAGAAGACTTAACGGTACTACAATCAAAATTGAACAAAGAGCAGCGTACCATTTTTCAAGAAGTAACAAAACAAATTGCACATGGTGTACAACATGAAAATAAAGAATGTACCTGCCAAAATTACAAACCTATACTACTATACGTCAGTGGTGAAGCTGGTTCAGGCAAAACATTCTTAATCAAAATCATCAGCATGTTCCTTCAACAATTGACAAACAACAAACTGTCAGCTGTTGTAACTTCTCCAACAGGTTTAGCTGCCTACAACATAGGCGGTGTCACTTTACACTGATTACTACCCCTTCCAGTAGAACACCAAAACAAATTAGAATATTACAAACTTTCTACAGAAGCTGCAATGGAACTACGCTGAGTGTTAAAACAAATGAAAATGCTACTAATAGATGAAGTGAGCATGGTCTCCAACCTAATGTTGGCTTTGATTCACCTCAGATTGCAAGAAGTACTTAAAACAAACTATGAAGATCTCTTTGGAGGAAAAAACATTATTGTTTTCTGAGATCTTCTTCAATTGACACCAGTGAAAGATGAAGCTATTTTTAAAACCTTATGACTCGAACTCAGCCGTAAAACTGTTGGCAGGATAGGAAATGTCAACCTTTGTCAACATTTCCAATATAAAGAATTAACAGAAAACATGCGCCAATCTGCAGACCTCACTTACGCCAACATTTTAAAAAGTATTACAGTTGGTGTACTATCTCAAGAAGCACAAGCAATATTAAAAACCTGGCACATCAATGCACTTTATGGCCATAACCCATGTGCTACTGATGTCATGGAACAATTAGCACACAATGTCAATTGTATGTCCTTAATGCCAACTCTTGCAAGCTGTTGCAAATTTAATGAACCAATGTTGAAAAAAGAAATGCAACCAATAATTGAAATTTTCTCCACAGACAAACTGGACGTACATGGTATGACACTACCCATGTGTCAACAAGCTACAACAAGACTAAATACCTTAGAAAATTCTATCTCCAACACAGCTGGTTTGGAGAAAATATTAAAATTCTCCTTAAACTGTAGGGTAATGCTTAAACGTAACCTTGGCATGGAGCAAGGACTAGTTAATGGAGTGCTGAGTACAGTTGTTGGCTTTCAAACATACCCACGTGACAACAACATTCAGTTTGTCAATATTCTCTTTGACAAACTTTCAGAAGTAAAAAGGATAGGGCACTCAACAGCTCGATTCCTTCTTTTCAAAGACATGTATGAACGCAGAGAACAATTTTCTCTAACTCTAGCATACGCAGTCACCATTCATAAATCACAAGGTCTTACCCTAGATAAAGCATTGATAGCTATTGGGAACACAGTCTTTAAAGAAGGCATGAGCTACATAGCACTATCACGCTTACATACACTTGACGGTCTATTTCTAATCAACTTTGATGCAAGTAAAGTAAACACTGATGTTCCTTGCATTTTATAATACAATAGACTACGTTCACTATACACCCCCATCTAAAAACATATCCTGTTCCACAAAAAGGAAAATGTTGTAAAAGAAAACTAATTCAAACAGAAATACAACAGGATCTCACTCCAAATCCTCCAAAGAGAGTAAAGGAAGCTGGTACTTCATCAATTACCACAACCAAAAATGAATCTATTGCTCAAAGTAACTCAGGTACTTCTTCAAAGAAGCAACACACACTCCAAAAAAATGACTTGGACACAGAACCATCTGGTCCATTCAAATTTTCAAATATAACTGGTGTAAATTGCTATGCAAATGTAGCAATCAATATTCTATTTCAATTGCCCCAATTGTTGACAACATTTACTTACACAGTACAGACCAACTATGTTTGCAAATGTTAGTCCTTCATAGAAACACAACCAACAATCCTAACAACACATACAGTGTTCATGGAATAAGACAAGAATTGGACTACTGTGCTGAATGGTAAAATTCACTATAAACTCACAAGAAGATCCACAAGAATTTCTAATGTACCTACTACAAGTACTGGAAAACAAAAACATACCTATAAATAAAATCTTCCAGATTTCATACATGTGCAAACATACATGCACTCTCTGCAACAATGTGGCAGAGGAACAAATCCCTAATGTTCACTTTGTGTATGTATCCATACCTAATTGTGAATCTGTTCCACTTCAGCAACTTGTACAAATGCAAATCATGATAGATTATGTACTACCTGCAACTCAGATAATCACCCCACCTTAATAATACAAACACATAGTAAATACGTAATACTAATGCTTATACGTTACAATGCAGATGGTACCAAAAAACAACTGCAAGCTGAGTGGATTCACACATGGTCAAGTATCACTTGGTAAGGAAATCTTCACAACAATAGGTATAATCTACCATGCAGGAGCCACAACCAATGCAGGTCACTACACTTCATATATTAAAAAAAGAAATGTGGATGGTTTGAATGTAATGATATTACCATTACTCTAAAGCAGAGATTACCAGCAAATCTTACAAACGCTTATTTAATCTTCTTAAAACCAAATTTAATAAATAATGTGTATTTAAACATTAACAAAAATTCAATTAGAAAACTATAAACAGTTAGAATACGCCATAGGTATCTAACTGCTCCAAGATTTTTCAACAACCAAACAAATAAATCAATACCACTAATAACTAATCTGTGCATAAGCATTAATAAAACTTTAATTAAAAAACTATAGACAGTTAGAATACGCCAACAGGTATCTAACTGCCCCAAGACTTTGAAACAACCAAATAGATAAATCAATACCACTGAAAAATAACAAAAAACAAACAGTTAGAATACGCCAACAGGTATCTAACCGCCCCAAGACTTTGCAACAACCAAACAAATAAATCAAAACCACCAATAACTAATCTGTGCATAAACATTAATAAAACTTCAATTAGAAAACTATAAACAGCTACAATACGCCAACAGGTATCTAACTGCCCCAAAATTCTGCAACAACCAAACAAATAAATTAATACCACTAAATTATAAAAAGAAATAAACAGTTACAATACGCCAACATTTATCTAACTGCCCCAAGAATCTGCAACAACCCAACAGATAGATTAGCACCTTGAGAATATAAATATAAAACTATAACCAGTTAGAATTCGACAACAGGTATCTAACAATCGGCAACAATCGAACGGATAGAAGATTAGCCAGAAACAACAAGTGAACACTCAAAACAAACAAACAAATAGACTGTAGCATAACAAAAAAATTATTTAAAAAACAAACACAGAAACTGAGCAAATTGCACAGTACACTGGTTTGTAAACTACTAAATATGAAGGTCGGAAAAAAGCTGAAATGTCTATTTTGCAATGTAATAAGTCTTTATAAAATACCTACACTAACCTGATCTTTTCTTTTATCACATAAATTGAAAAAGAATATCTGCTCCAGTTACCCAACTCATGAAAAAAATATATCCAATCACAAAATATCAAACAGTAAGTATATTCTAATAGAACACATAAATACTGCTGCATAAAGGAACCATTGAAGCAAGCATCTAACCATACACCACAATACAAAATGTTTACTTCCATGGATATGTTATACTGCAGTGCTTGTTACCAAACTCTACAATCTTAATGACATGACGTAGCCAAAACCTCACATACAAACTATACAAATCAAACAGTACACAAACTGTAGATTTGCAAATATTTGATAGATATTCGATTATATGGGCATGATCTATGGGTGTGATATGCTGCGGTGGTTGTGGCCAGGGCCTAGAGTCTTGGGTGCATGGCCTACAGCCTACGGCCTTCGGCCATGCACCTAAGACTCTAGGCCCTGGCCACAACCACCTCAGCATATCACACCCATAGATCACACCCATAGAATCAAACATTTTAGCTATGCCATCTCGGCATTTTTATGTCCGCGGACACTGCGCGTGTCCTTAGAACAGTTTAAACTTACCTGCGGACTGCATGGACGGGAATAGTGTCCTTAGGACACCCCTCATTTTTACTAATTACGGACATCCCGGACAGCGCAGGCTTGACAAACACATCAGGGGCACCTGACACCTAAAGAAATACAGTATTTGACCCATCTCTTACTCCCCAAACCTCCCCAAGCACTCTTGCACACCACAACACTCCCCAAAATTGCATTTTGCCTCTGTTCGCCGCTGCGTACTCGGCGGATCCAAGATGGCGGGCGTATCGGAACAATCTGATGCACTTCACGTCCTTCACCATCCAATCAGCGAACACGTCACATGTCCTTGGACATGACACGAGCCAATCAGCCAATCGTTTTCCTGTCTGCGGAGCGAACAAGAAAGTGTGTCCGTAGAGCGGACATAGATATCACTAATTGTTTTAGACCTACTTTCGGGACCAAGCCGCTGCTCCTGCTGCTCCTGCCGCAAATTTGGTGAAAATCCGTCCAGCGGTTTGGGCTGTAGGCGTGCGCAAAGTTTTTTCCCCATTCAGTCTATGGGAAAAAAAGAAATTTTGGGACCCTCCCTATAACTTTCCCCCCCCGGACCAAACCTCACCAAACTTTGCAGAAGAAAATTAGAGTGGGCCATATACTTCTTTTGCAAAGTTTGGTGAGTATTCGTCCTGGGAGAGCTAAGTTATAAGCCACCCAATAAGTGCTCTTCCTATGGGATTAGCTACTTAACCGTAACTACACAGCCACTACCGTGACTGTAATATATATAGTTAGCATTTTGAGAATATAGGTGAAGGAGTTATATCTCTTAACTGTGTCTGCTTTACATTTATGATTGAGATCACTCTTGGTTTGTAGCAGTGTGAAGGCTGAGATGTGCTTTTTTCACTTCTCAACCCTATACTCCTGCAGAGCAGAAGTTATGTTGTTACAATGCGCGGTAGACAAGTAGAGTCATGTTTGTGAGAAAATTGGTTCTAGTTCCCATGTGATGACCTATAGCAGAAATGAGGGCTGGGAATGTGCTGTTGGGTTGCAAATGGTTTGTGTGCATTCCCTCCTGTGACTACCTCTGGGATGTTGATAATTCATCTACATGCTTCATTTGCAATGTGTGCTTTGTGAATATGCCTTCATGCACGGTTGAGGTGTGACACTGGTCACGTTGTGCTGATCCTGGTACTATACAATACAGGCTGTCCAAATGTGGCATGGAGGGCATAGTGAGACACATAGTGCTCTTCTATGTGTCCCAATGATGTGTTTATTTATTTTATTTATTTACTGTGCACATCTTGCTTGCATGTCTCCTACAAATGCCCAGTCCCCAGGCATGGCTGCACCATGCATTGCATCAACCATAAACATTTCTTGTAGACAAGAAAGTGTTTACCTTGTATATGCAGTACTTTCCTTGGGTTCTGTGATTTTACCTAAATCATTTCACAGAGGTATATTATAACAAAATATTTATATCTAAAAAACTTCAATTTTGTATTTATTTTGTATCTTGGAGGGGTCCCCCAAACCCCTCCAATTTCCCTATGCTTTTAACCAGACCCAAACGCCCTCCCCACCCATTTGACCCCTTGCTCCACCCTATATATTTAAAAAATCAATGTTTTTTCGTTATAATTGTTTCATTAAAATATCATTCTCTGACATGCTTTCATTAAGATCACTGGGTACCCTTTCCTTGTACATCCAGTGATGGACATTTATCTACATTCCTTCATGTTGACACTTTATAGCAGTTCTCCCCTCCATGCATGTGCCTTTGTGCACTCATTGCTTGCATCCAGTTGGTACTGTGGGGGCAGCAGGGGTACAGCCTGATGCGCTACCCTAGGGTGGGCTACGGCATAGGCTGATAGGCTTCCTGGGGAGGGTCTGAGAAACAGCCTTGTCATGGGGAGGAAGCTGGGGTCCAGTCTGATGGGCAGCCTGAAGTCGGGGGCTGGGGCCCAGCCTGATGGAGTACCTGTTGTGGTTGTTGGTGTACCCTAGATGTTTATGCCAGCAGCCTGCATAGCATGCCGAGATGTACATAGTAATGTTTTCTCTCTCCATTTTGGTTCTATAAGTGTTTATCTCCCCTTCTTTTTATTTGTTGCTTCATACCTATATTTCTTTGTTTTTCACCTCTGTGTGGTGTGTTTTCAGTGGTGTCGAAGTCAAAGGGTCGAATACATTGTTTCAAACTGCAAGATTTGAATCAAAAGGACCGAAAAAAAAATGTGAATGCCTTTTTTTAATGTATTTGTTTTGCCTTCGTATAGGAAAAAATACTAGTTTTTCCCCAAAAAACAGGGGTTTTGGGGGAAACCCCCCCAAAAAAACAGTGCATTCAATTTTTTTTTTTTTTAGATCCTTTTGATTCGAAAGTATTGCATTCGATCCTTTTGTATTCAAACCTTTCACTATAAACCGTTTTCAGTTGGGTGGGCTTGTGCACGTGATTAGACCACCTGTATTGATGGTCACCTATGTGTGGTTAGTGTGTTTTCAGGTGGGAGGGCTTGCTCATGTGATTTAGGCCACCTGTATTGATGTCCAGCCTACTCCTCCAATTTGCACCTTGCCTGGAGCAGGCGCAATTTGAATGAGTAAAGTTGGGTGCATAGTTGGATGTAAACCCATTCCATTATAGGATGAGGTGTAGTTGCAAGGTGTAATTATGAAGCATACACACAAGGTGCGGCATTCGCCTTCTTTTTGTGGCTTTTCTATCAGTTGTAAACACAAAGTGAGGAGTATGCCTTAAATGTACGCCTGTTTTTTTAAGGCAGAAGGCGTATGCGGTCTTCCACTTTCAACTGTTATTGTAAGTTTAGATTTACACCTCACATTAACGCCACAACACTGCCATCATAAAATAACACCCTATATGTTATTTGCTGCATTTTGCATGTCAGATAGCTTAATACAAATATAGCCATTTCACAGGAACATAGTGAAGGGATTTGTTGTTGCTTTAGTGTGAAATAAGTCTCAAGCAAGGGTAAGGTACTAAATAAATGCAGAGGGGATAATTTACAGATCCCCACCTTGTGCAGTATGCAAGGTGCAAAGTGTACCTTGGTTCCTGCACCTGCATTTTCCTAGATGCAAATTCCTGATTTACCGCATAGATGTCCATGCAGGAGAAGTGATTTTCTGCGGGGGCAGGGAACACGAGAGCAGGCTCACCGTGGACACCCATTTTTTGGTGCATTCTTGACACAGTGGCAGGCACTGGCTGACTGAAACACCGTGGGTGGTGGCTAGGGTCAGACGATTACCCATGTGAAGGCAGTAAGCGCATTTGAAGTGGCATTCTTTGAAGAGTACGTGGCTGCGAAGACTATTTTTGCATTACCATCACTGTTTCAGAGGAGGAAATGTAAAACAAAATAAATAAAAATAGATGCGCAAATGCATAGTATGTGGGTTTCTGTTTGGGGCAGATACACGCTTCCAGTGGTGCCCTGGTAGCATTATGCTTCCCCTTACACCTAGCTCATGACAGGGGAGGGCAGACACAGGAGAAAGCGCTGCAGGAATGCTGCAGATCAAAGCAAGTCCTATTGTGAATCAGGGTGTGCCACCAGCTAGGCCGGTTGCCACTTCACGTCTGTATATCTACCGAGTGCCCATGCAGTTTTACAAAAAAAACCTGTAGACTGCTGATGTTATCTGCACATGTGTTTTACCTGCACAGGCGTACGTTGAGAACATATTCTCTTCTGCTGGTCCCAATATATTGCCTATGTGTTTGGAACAGCTCATGTCAGGCCACGGCAGAGGGTGTGTGATTTCCGTAGCTGACATTTTTCGTTAGGGATGATCTGTGGATCTGATTTCGAAACTTTGCTGAAGGGCATGCTTGCTGTGATGTATCCACAGTGGGTAAAGCAATGGTTTTGCAGATCACGGAGCCTTGACCCTCGAGCAAACTCCACCATGTTGTTATGCTTCTTTTTCTCTTGGTCAGTGTTTCATTGTTGCATTGTCTGAAGTTCCAGGGCAGTTCACAATGACACAAGTGTGTGTATGTATGCTGTGCACCTATCGTACAAGGTATTGTATATGGTACAGAATACTTTGTGTGCTGGACGCCAGTACTGTCTTTTACAGGTAGATTGTATTGTTAGTCCATATATGGAATAAAGGCACAATAACCATATACTAAATGACACACCAGTCGTGAGGTTCGAATTCCAAACAGGACTGTTTTATTAGTCAAAGTATCTCAGTCGGCCGATCGGGTCTCAACGCCTCACGATGTGTGCTCCCAGACACAGAGGAGAGAGAGCGAGCAGCGCTAAAGCAGTCATATGTATACATAATACATCATCCTTTACAATACCATTCGGCCCGCCCTTATACATGACGAACAAGCCAGGGTTCAGTAATTGACAGTTATGACAAGTCTTCATTCAGTCTGAACATTTAGTATTCTAGCAGAGGCTGCAGAGACAGTTTTCTGTTATGGGGAACACGGGACACTGGTGCAGGGGAGGATATCATGTTTTAGCAGGGAGACAGTCCAACCAATGTTATCTGGTCACTCCGGCTCATGAGCTAAGGGTCAGACAGTTCTGAGGCAGAGAAAATACCATCCTCCATGAAGGAGCACCGTTAGTTGCATATAATTGACATTTAACTGCCTTTTACAACAGCGCTTGCAAGACAAACTGGCACCTGGGCTACTGATTAGGCGCGGCTCTTTGCACAGCTTCAAGGCCTCCATGAGAGGAAAACAATGTATTTCTGTACGGCTCTACATTCCTGTCTATGTTAGCATTTCAGAGTTCAGGCTGTGGCCTTGCACCGTGTGTGGATTTGAAGCATAGGATATATGTGCAAAGCGTTACAAAAACAAAAATGTCTGGCATTTACAAAATGGACTCCCAATGGTCACATTCAGGTTTCACGGTTTGCAATGTTTGTCACATGATGCAATTTTCTTCTGGCCAACATACTATTTATATCATTCGTGCTATGCATTTGCATTTTCAATATAACAAACCCTCCTTTTGGCCTTAAACCAATAGTATCATCATCCATATATTGCGTCTTCTTCTGACCATGTGTCACTTTCTGAACTACCCATGTCGCTATCACCATCCTCATCAGAAATATTGATTGACATAAACTCTTTGATTATTTCATTTTCATGTTTGAGACCACCATTTATCATATGAGGAGTGGGCTTCACCATTTTTGTATTAATTGTCTGTACAAATTCATTTGTAATTGTGGAGCAAATGGCTGGCAAACATTGTATGCAGCAACAGCAGAACTGGATACTGAATATCATAACAAAAATTTCAATTAGTTTCCATCCCCAGGATTGTAACAGTTCCCAGAACCATGTACTTAACTTTAGATTACAGCCACCTATGGGAGCATGGATTTCAGAACTTAGAATGTGTAATTTCTTAATTGCTTCAAATATTGTAGGGGAGGAGTCACTTACAAATACGCAGCACGCTGATCCCACTAATTTGCATACACCCGCACGGTCAGCCAAAATAATGTCAATAATGTCAAGAACCATTCTATTTTGAAGTGCTACTAGCTTGATTGCTTTTTGTTCCAGTGTCATGTTGTAAAGTATGTCAGTGGTTCAATTTTTTCTAACACCCGGGACAGTTTTCTGATATTCCATGAGTTTATTGCTTGTCCCCAGAAAGGTATAAAGGGTTTTGCTATGGCTCCTAAAGTTTGCCCAGCAGTATCATCTCGTCGTGGCCGAGATCTAGATATTTTGCTATTCCAGAAGTTTTGGCGAGGAATACACCAGGTAATAATATCCCCAAGTAACAGGTACCTTCCCAATTTCTAGTTAACCATGTATAAGCTTGATTTCCAAACACAAAATAGACAAAACCTCCTATATATAATGGTTTCTCTTTGTGCTCAAGTACAGCAGTATTCATGCATCTGGTAAATGTTCCCACCGGGTGGGAAGCTTTCTTTTGTAAGCAAAATGGAACAGAATGTGGACTATGATTAATAGTATAGGAGGGGGGCATGGCATCTATTTTACCAACCGGAGCCATTTTGAAAGTAATTAGGGACTGGTAAGGCCTAGAGAGTCTATCAATGGGACTGGTCAATACAGTGTTCATTTTACTCTTATTTGTAAACACGGAACAACGCCCTTTCAAATTCATTTATGTTTGTTCCATCAAAGTTTCCAGTGACACTATCATTCCATCTTCCAAAAAATAGAGCTCTTAATGATGCATAACAGGCAGTACTAAGGGGTAGAGGATGTATACACCAACCCATTCCTCTTTCCTTGTGCTGGGGTAAATGCGAGCACTCCCAGCAATTGGATCTATTCAAAATAGCATGGGTCATATTCATAATCAACAATAGTGTATTGTTATCATAACCTTTTCTGTGTTTCACATCTTGTGACAGAAGTGTAAGAAAGCACATAGGCTGGGGTATTCATAGTGGGAGCATTGACAGCGCAATATGGTGTTCATGAGATGCATAGTTTCCAAGTACCAAAACATTGGGATTAGTGCAGATACGATACAGATGGATATAACTATCAGGAGCAGGCTAGTCTTTGTAGACCAAGTCTTTTTTGGAGCAGATTCAATGTTAGTGTCTATTGTTCTATCAATGGCAGCATCAGTGCAGGAGGCAGCAGGAGCGAATACAGGCATGATCTATAAAGCTTATTTCAAGAAAAGTTTCTCAGCGTCCGTCAGAAAAGTTCTCCACGGCAACACACGTGTTGTCAACAAAGTTCAAACAAGTTCAGTTCAGCCTGCTTTAAGACGGCAGCAAGCTGGTGTTTTCCTCAACAGCTCCAAAAAGGCAGGAGCAAGTATCAATTTCAATTTTTCATAGTGTCGGTACCTTTTGCCCCCGCCTGTTCACGCTAGGTTGCAAGGCCCTTCACTTTCAAAGATAGTACCGGGAAATTGTGTGTCAGAACTCTCATCCGATACAACTCATACGCTCCCTTTCCATAGGCCTCCGTTTCCAGATTTGTCTGTGAGCTACAAACAAAGGCTGCTGATTACTTCCAATTTCGTGGATGCAGATTGTACCTTAAAGCTCCAGGTACAGTGTGATTGATGAACAAGACACTGTCGTTGTTTGCAGCAGATGCCGAAACAGTGCCAACCGGCGATGCAATCAGTGATGATGATTCAGACGATGAGCAAAGTTGAGGAGAGCCTGATGTTTCAATCTTCGTTGCAATCTCCCCAGGCCCCTCCTCGGGCTTAGGAAGCAGTTACGGCTGAATTTTGGCAATGTCTTTGTGGTCGCTCAGGGCTGGTTTCTCTGCACGTCAGGATTATTGGTCTATTTCTCATGTGGCAAAGGAAACAGGATTCTCTTTGTGTGCGTTGCGTGGCTCCAGTGCTTTCAACCATTCACTTGGACTGCAGTCTGCATGGCCAGAAGCACCTGGTATGGTCCCTTCCAACGCAGTGCAAGTGAAGATTTTCTTTCAAAGTTTTTCACGAGGGCCCACTCTCCAGGTTGCAGACAATGTCCTGGGCCTGTATGTCTGACAGGACGAGCCTCCTTCATCTGCTGATGAATCAAACGCAAGTTTTGAGTCAACTGTCTACAATAGTCAGTGAGTAACGGATATTCAACATCCTTCAATTTTCTCGGACATGGCACATTCTAGACATTGGCTGGTCTCCCCATAACTATTTCGTATGGTGAGAGACCAGTCCTCGCCTGCACAGACGTGCGCATAAACAATAAAATCTGTGGTAATGCATCGGGCCATTTCAAATTGCTTTCGGCACATATCTTGGCCAACTTATTTTTCCAGATACCATTTTGGCATTCTACCAAACCGGCACTCATCCGGTGTCTATCTGAATGGAATCGTTTATCAATTCGTAGACCTGCACAAATTTGCAATATCACGGCCATATTAAAATGTGGGCCATTATCTGACCATATGACACGGGGCAGCCCGAATCTGGGAAAGTACTCATTTAACATGGATTTTACTTTTGACATAGCTGAACAATCTTTCAGTGGGTAGGCCTCCACCCATTTACTAAATGCACAGAGCACTACAAGGACATATTTATAGTTGTGGCATCTTTCCATTTCTATGAAGTCAAAATGGATGACCTCAAATGGCATAGAGGGAGGACCAAAACTTCCTACTGGTGTCACTGTTCCTTTTCCAATGTTATGTTGTAAGCAAGTCATGCAATTCTGAACCAAACTCTCGGCAGTTTTCTTAATGTTGCCATTGTACCATACAGAATCAAGGTGCTGAAACATCTTTCTTGCACATATATGTGTTGGACTATGGGCCATGGTAACCATTGCCATAACATATGCATTTGGCAACATCCATCTATTATTTTTCTTTGTCCACCCAACAACCCTCAGGATCTAATTCTGTTGGACCCCCAGACCATTGTTTTATTTCCTCAGGAGTGGCTTCTACTTGTATTTCTTTAACTGTCTCAATTCCATCCTCTATCATGCAGGACACTCTCGCTGTTGTCTCAACATACATTTTTGTGTGCAAATCAGTGGCAGTTTGTTTCACGATTCGGTCTGCAAATGCATTTCCCTTTCCTACATGACATGTTACTTTCTTATGTGCGTCGCATTTCATTATTGCTAACTGCTTGGGAAGCGCAAGTGCTGACAACAGTCTCACTATCAAAGTGCCATGTTAAATCTTAGTTCCATGTGACGTCAGAAAGCCCCTTACAGCCTCTAATTGACCAAAAATGTGGATCACCCCAAAAGCAAATTGACTATCAGTGTAAAGGTTCACACTAAGGTTTTCAGAAAGTTTACATGCTTTGGTTAACGCTATTATTCCCGCAGCTTGTGCCGAGTTATATGGGTTTTGTTTGCTCTCTAAAATGGTTTTCAGTGTAGTAATGGCATAAGCAGCAGTTGATGTGCCATTCGGGAATTTAAAACAAAAGCCTTCACAGAACAGTTCTCCATCTGGCTCTTTCAGGGGTATATTAGTTAAATCAATTCTTCCTTTTGTCTCTTGCTCAGTAATAATTAAGCAATCATGTGATAATCGTTTCTCACTCCCTTTTACGCTGAGAGGGGGCAATAACTCAGCCGGATTTAAAGTGCAACATCTCTTAATTTGAATATGCGATGCAAATAGGATTATTTCATACCTAGTTAGTCGTGCGGATGTGAAATGTTGCATCTGCGTTCTATTTAGAAGAACGTCTACTACATGGGGTACTTTCATGGTTAAAGAGTGACCTAAAACCATCCCCTCGATTTGTTTTACTAACACGGTAGCTGCAGCAACAGCTCACAAGCAACGTGGCAAAGCACATGCAACAGGATCCAGCAAGGAAGAGATATAACCGCATGGTCTATTTCTTCCCCCGTGGTCCTGAGTCAAAACAGCCAACGCACATCCATCATTTTCATGTACAAATAACATAAAATACTTCTCATAATTTGGTGTACCCAAAACTGGAGCTGAGTATAACGCAGCTCTGAGCAGGTCAAAAGCTGCTTGACACTCAATGTTCCATGGCAAAGGTAAAGTAACATCCTTCTTTGTCAATGCCACTATGGGTTTCACAATCATAGAAAAATTATCAATCCACTGCCTACAATATGATACCATGCCAATTAAAGCCCTGGCTTCCTTTTGCTTTTTTGGAATATGCATATCAGAGATGCTTTCTATGCATTCTGGTGTCAGTCTTCTTCTCTCCTTAAATGGAAGGTAGCCCAAAAAGGCCACCTCCTTTCGACAATACTGGAATTTCTTCAGCGATGCTTTATGACCGCACACCGCTAAATGTGTCAATAGCGCAATAGTTCCTTCTTTGCAAATGTCCTCTGAATCTGCTGCTATAAGTAGGTCGTCAATATACTGCAATAATATGCACCCTGCTGGTATTTCAAGCATATCTAGCTGTTCCTTCAATGCTCTACTGTAAATACTTGGACTTTCAGTGTAACCTTGTGGAATACGTGTAAATGTCAAGTCTCCTTTCTTTCTTATTTCGTTATCCTTTTCTGAATATACTCGGTTCTCATAATATTGGGCCATATATAATACTTTGCTTTGTGATTTTGCTTGCCATGCACTTTCAGATGTCATTATCAATGTCTGATTTCTTGTAACAATCCTCACACAAACTTATCAACAAATAATCTCTTTCCAGTTTCGGTACTTAAATCTTGACCACTAAAGTCTGCAAATACATCTTCAAACCAGTAAAAAAAATCTGTAGCTCCTTCCAATTATTTGCCTTGTAGACAAGCAGTCAATTTGTCCCAGACTATTCTCTTCAATATCTCTACTATTCGTGAAGGCAAAGTTAGGATGATTTGTTGAGGTTTCTCCCCAGCCTTTCTCTCACTGTCAACTCTGATCAATGTTTCCCAAGTATTGCCTAACATCGGCACATTTACATTTCTAATCTGTTTCCATATGTCTGCAGGAAGTATCACAGAAAACAATAACTCAATGTCACTCAGTGTAAAAATAGATGAATTCAAAACAGATTCAATTTTCTTATAGAAACCCACAGGATTTTTCCTAATGTCAAGGACTGTCTGCTTTATAGTGTTCACTTCTTGCCTAGAAAAGGGAACATGGACAAACTGTGCAATATAATGAGTTCTATTGTTCGCACTGGACTCGCTCCATCAGCAGCAACCTCTACTTTCGGGATAAACGTGCAAGGCACCTCCCTCATACGTAATTGCAACGTAGGGGATTCTACATCTGTACGTTTATTAAGCAACAAAGCCAAATCAAGGGAAAAAGCAGTTGTTCCGGTGTCAGACGAAAATGCTCTTTTATAAAACGTCATCAAATCAGCAGGACAACAAACCTTCTTTTTCATGCATTCATCCTGTAAATACTCAACCATAACCTGTAACACCTTTCTTTACATTTCTGGTGTATACTGACTAAACGTATCATGCACTTCAATCAGGGAAATGGCGCCATCAGTAATCCATCTAAGCGCATCTCACGTACAAATTTGCATCTCTTCACTAATAGGATTTAACAGCAGAAGCAATTGTTTCTGGACATATGACATATGCGGTTCATGCTTACACATTATCTCTTTATGCAATCGATCAAGTTCTTGCTTAAACACAAATATTCGCCCTACATGTTCTCATATTTTCGCCACATTATCTCATAAATTGGAAAGGACAATCAAATCATGCAACTATTGCGGTACCACTGTTCTAGTCAAATCACTCCTTATTTTAACAAGATAATCTCCCATACATTCTGACAATACCTGCTGTTCACCAAGGCCTCTATGATTGGATATGGAACTTTGCACAGCCACTTCATTGCCATCATCAATATACGTCTCAGCCCACTGTTTCAGTTTGTCTTTCTGTGCCTTACTAATTGTATTACGAGTCAGTCTAATACTTCTTCTTTCAGTCTGTATTGGTGCAGAACTGCCAGCTAAAGCGTATAACTCGTACTCTGTAGGAGGTGGAGGGAATGATGTTATGGGCGCAGATGGGATGGCTACTGCAGGTGCAGATGGAATTGTGCGAATAGCAACAGGAGGACATCCATAGGGAGGCGGTGCAACTGGGTCAGTACTTGGATGATCATTTCTTCGCTCATTTAGCTCGTCTGATGTATGCAAGTCTTGTGAAGGATATATTTTCTGTATGTCTAACTGGAATGCCCTATGCATGTTCCTAATGGCTTCTGTCTGCTTCTGTTGATCATGCTCTAGCACTTTCTCTGCAGTTGATTTATGTCTACGTGCATGTTTCTCTCTACTTTTCAAGTCTTGATTTGCTTCCTTTCTCCAGTCCCTTACAACATCGAACGCTGCAGGTCTGGCCTTTTTGTGCAGCAAAACTGATTCTAAATATTCTATACGCGCTAGTTCGAAGCTCCCATTATTCGGCCACTGAAGGTCTGATACATGTCTGGTCTGCCTATGCCAAACTGCATTAAACACTATTGCCCCAATTCCGTATTTAATGTACATGTCATGTGCCGGCGACCCCTTGGGTGGCGCGGCCTGGCCAGTTTCCAAAGAATGTCTACCGCAGTGAAAAAATCTCACTAGACAGGAAGACAATTTCCCAGGCATGGATAACTCTTACCTCTTTTTACCCTGGGCGTTTGTACTTGCAAGTGCAACACTCAACCAATAACAGGACATTTAAGAATCGGTGTACGACTCTCCTGATCAATCAATTTGTCTGTCAGGACGCAATTCGCCTGTATACAGGCACAACCAAGAATCGTCACAACCACGTGTCTGGCACAATTTGCCTTGCTTCCAGGACCCTTGCCTCGAAGCTCTCTAGGCGCTGCTCGTCGATCAGGGATCGGCTGTGTACATATCTGCGGAGGAGTCTCTAATCACTTCTGCAGGGGCACCTCAAACACCTTCTGATCCCGGTCCGACAGCCTCGTCCTTGACTTGTCCTTGCCTTCAATGTATGCGGTGGAGCATCACAGGGAGGGCCCCATTCGGGCACCATCTTTGTTTGTCCATATATGGAATAAAGGCACAATAAGCATATACTAAATGACACACCAGTCGTGAGGTACGAATTCCAAACAGGACTGGTTTATTAATCAAAGTATCTCAGTCGGCCGACCGTGTCTCAACACCTCACGACGTGTGTTCCCAGTCACCGTGAGATGAGAGAGAGCGAGTAGCACTAAAGCAGTCATATATATACATAATATATCATCCTTTACAATTCCATTCTACCTGCCCTTATACATGACGAACAATCTAGGGTTCAGTAATTGACAGTTATTACAAGTCTTCATTCAGTCTAAACATTTAGTGTTCTAGCAGAGGCTGCAGAGACAGTTTTCTGTTATGGGGAACACAGGGCACTGGCGCAGGGGAGGATATCATGTTCTAGCAGGGAGACATTCCAACCAAACTTTATCTGGTCGCTCGGCTCATGAGCTAAGGGTCAGACAGTTCTGAGGCAGAGAGAATACCATCCTTTGTGAAGGAGCACCGTTGCATATAATTGACATTTAACTGCCTTTTACAACAGCGCTTGCAAGACAAACCGGCACCTGGGCTACTGATTAGGCGCGGCTCTTTTCACAGCTTCAAGGCCTCAATGAGAGGAAAACAATGTATTTCTGTACAGCTCTACATTCCTGTCTACGTTAGCATTTCAGAGTTCAAATTGTGACCTTGCACCGTGTGTGGATTTGAAGCATAGAATATATTTGCAAAGCGTTACAAAAACAAAAATGGCCGGCATTTACAAAATGGACTCTGAATGGTCACATTCAGGTTTCACGATTTGCTTCTGGCCAACATACTATTTATATCATTCGGTCTATGCCTTTGCATTTTCAGTATAACAGTGTAACATTCACTTTTCACTGTTTGTGTGCAGACAGAGCCTTATCATCTGATTCTGTATCCAGTCAAAGAGATTGTTTATTGCGCATGATCAGATAAGGTTGTTGTAGTCCAGGTGTGCCATGATAAGGGGTCTATTTTCTTTATGCCTCTGGGTTTCGATGGTTACCACACTCCACACTAGTGGAATGTGAAGCTGCTGTCATGTTTTTATTCTGCAAAACACATTCTGGAGAGCATCATTATTGGAACCATTGAAGCAGAAGGAGTTTTGTCGTTAGAGTAGACATGAACTAGGAAAGTTCTGATTCTAAAATGAATTTTCTAAGTGCATGCGAATCTGTGGGTTGTACACCTACATCTGGAAATGTAAACGTCACTGGTCTATCGCGTGTGCCGAGTAGGAACACATTGGAACAGGGACACATGCATGTTAAAAAACTTGTTTGGGAGGGAAGATATGTAAGACATGCATCATGCTACCCACCTATTGGGGATATTTACGTGTCAATTGTGATGGGTTAGGACTCAAAGTTATTTTTGAGTAATTGAGAAATTGTTGAACCCACTTCAGGGCAGATGCCGAAAACACAACAGCATATTAGCTACCAGAGCAATATGTCATGGTATTGTGTGCTGTACACTACAGGGGTGTAGAGAAGTACACATTATGTTTGTTGGTCTTCATCAAGGTAAATAATGCAACCTTTTCTGATGATTGATAATGCAATCCTTGTCACTCTAGTGTTGGAAGCCTACCTGTCAGTTGTGGTGTTATTTAAATGCCTAAAAGGGTGAATTCTACATAGATCAGTGATTTACTAATACTTAAGTTCCTCTGTGAGTTTTTTCAGGGGGCTAAGAGAGAATATTTATTTATTTCACTTGCAAAGCGTGCAGCAGCCCTGAGGGATCGCTGTACTGTTACGACCAGGTACTCATATTTAACATAGTCCATTATTGACATACATACAGTTTATTCAAATAGCAGAGGGCTGAAAAGATGAAAGTGGAAAGCTTAATCAATGTCATGAGCAATGACCCGGAAAAGGTGGAAATGGGTGGGTGTTTTCAAGAGTTCAGTGATGCTGTCAGTGAGCATTGATAAGGATGTCTTGATGAATGATACTGGGCCCAGTTAAACCGGAAACCTGGAAGATTAAATCTCATTTTCAGCCTTTAGTAACTCATTAAGCAAGACAAATGTGAATGAAGAAAATAATAACGCATGAATGAAGCATGGAAAATGAATCTGATAGCTTCAAGGGCGTGTGGCGTGGTCTTGCAAAGTTTTGCTATTGAAGGGCCTCTAATGAGAGTGAAGGTAACCTGGCACACAAGTGAGCCACGTCTCAAGGGCTCTAATGCTACTAGAGCTTTCCCAGGGGGGAAGGGAGGCCTTGACTTGGACTTCCTATGTAAGAGCTTTTCCATGCTTCTTGCTCAGTGACGTAAACATCACAAAGTGAAACTTGGGATGGATTCTTTATCGGCAGTTAGAGCTTCCATGCCAAGGTTGCTGATTGGCACGAGAGTTGGAAACACTGAGAAGAACAAATGGAAAGCATGGAATGGAGATTTCTACGAGTGGTTAGAGCCTGCAATACACAATTTCTAATTCTCAAAGAAGAAGAAAACCTGCTCCAATATTGTGTTAAAGAATTTGATCGGGTATTCTATGGGTATATATAACTCTGAAGCAGGGGACTGCTGCTATTTTGTGGAAAAGATTATTTCCACATGTCACCATCTTTTATGCAGCTCAGGGGCTGTTTCCAGTAAGCATGCGTGATCCTTTTCAATTGTGGCTGTAATGTTGGCTGTACTTGCTGAAGCGCAATCCCGATCCCATGTGAATTAATCAAGCCATCAGAGGCTTCACTGGAATGGGTCTGGAAGCCTGATCCTCATGAAGGCATGTAGGCTAGATTGATTCAAAGCCCCATTTGAAATTATAAAGTATTGTTACATAGCATCATGATCATCACCTTGAAGCATTTCAAAGCAACTTTATTTATGCTATAAGTCTGTGAAGCAGTTTTAAAAAATATATTTTGGTCACTTATCGTTTAGCTACCTAAGAACATTATAGCAATGAACCCATGTTCGGGGGTGTAACGGGGTGGTAAAAGCCCACCAGCCACAGCCTAGGTAGGCCTGAGTGAAGCAAGGGTCTTGATGAGGGCTCAAGGCCATTATCGGCCCTGCACACACCCAAAGGTTTAATTACTGTTGGCTCTCGCCAGGTTGTGAGTAGCAACAACATTTTTTTATGATGAGAATGGCTGCACGTGTATTGGGCGAACCCAATCTCCCGCCAAAATCAGTAAAAAAGCAAAGATTGGCACGGATATTGTAAATACAAAAGGGAAATCCCATCAACAGATAAATCTGCTGTCAGGAAACGGAATAGGGAAGGGACAGGATGTCATGGGCCATAGGTGGCATAGGGTCATAGGATAGATGACTGGGAGAGGCCAGGGGCTGATGGCAAACAAATGGCAGCACCCAGGGAAGTGCAGAGGTTTACTCTGTTAGCTTGGGTGGACACTGACATTACCCACCTGCATTTCCAGCTATCTGATAGTTTGAGCATCCTTTCCAGGTTGGGAATATATATATAAACAGAACGTATACTGCTTTACTTGCTCAGAGTCGGGCAAGACTAGACTTAATTTGTAAAGTCTTCATGGTCCAGTAAAATCTATTCTTCACAAGTGGAAATATATTCCTTTTGTATGAATGTTATCTCAAGATCAATTACATAGTGCAAGTCATTATCACTAGTGGGCCGTGGGTCCTAAAAAAACCTGCTCCCAGAAAATGTATTGATCTTACACCAGTCTAATGCGATGATTTTGTTAATGTAGGGATAAGATAGAAAAAACAGTATCCAGTGATGTAATTGCTGGAAGAAACCATTGAGAGTGACTCGATATTGTTTTAATGGCTCTATCCAACACTTTCCCCAAATATAATAGGACTGGAGTTTGTTCATATAATTGCACCAATCCTAAAATATGTTGAGAAGGGTGTTTACTGCCTTTAAAAAAATATTCAGTCACCCTCAATGTTTTTTCCAGTGATTATAACACATATAACCGGAAAAACCTTTCCACTCAGTTGCATGCTCCATGTGACATAAGAACATATGAATGATGGTTAAAGCCTTTAGTCCTAGATAGAAAAACTCAAGTCCCTTAATTGTTTGTTTTTAAACAGTTTTCGCTAATTCTTGCCAGATGAGATGAGGGGCGGGCAAAGCCCACATTTAGGATGACATAAAGAGATGGATACAGTGCACGTACTATATACATGTTCACTTTTAGGTAGTTATGGCCTATCTAGATACCCAAAGCTAAAATACACCATTTGGTAGCATATTATTATCGAATTCAGATGATGGAACCTTAGCCATATTTTTGTGACTAATTGTAAAATTGTTGACCAAATTACCTGATTGTTGAGTGAAGGGTAGAAGATAAACATCAAACATGACAGAGATTGTAAAGAGTGGCAAGCTCTGTGGGACCACACAGTTCATTGGGTGGGGCCTCAGGAGTAGGGGGTTTAAAAACCCGCTGGTTGTGCCTTAGAAGAAAGGATTTAGCTGAGGCTATAACTAGCCTCTGACATGAATAGCCACTACTCTGGAAACCACAGTAGGATGATCTTTGGTGTCTAACAGTACTTGAACTCAAGTAAATCGGTATTTGTTACGCTCACCTGGATCCCACAGAGGCGTCGATCTGGACTGGACTGCTGTGGTCTCCACCAATGTGACGCGTAGGGCCGAGATGACGGACTGGAGTGGCCCACCTAGCTTTGTTTGCTTGGCCCGTAGGAATATTCTTCTGCAAGTGGAGAAAGGGAATTAACCACCCATGGAGTTGAGCGTAAATCCCCCCACCCCGTTGTTCTCCCCACTGATCACCTTGGATGTCCCCTCTTATAGTCTCACCTGATGATTTGAAAAGATGAGCTCTCCATCCTGCATTGAGCGCAGGGGCGCGTAGATAACCAGTTGCTTCACTGGCTCGAAGGAATTGGTGAGTTCCAGGACAATATTGACTCCGATATTCCTGGCAAGACGCCGTAAGTATGTAGTTCGTAAGAGTTCAAATGCCTGACTTTCACTCTTGTGCGATGCCTTGCATGTTGCAGCTTGACCCTACTGAAGAGTTCCTCGTGGCAACCGGTAATATTCTGGTAAGGATTTGTATTATCCAACACAGTTCGATAAAATAATGTCCATATGTAACCTGTTGCTTTCTCCATTATTCAGGTGCTGAGAGAAAGTATGAAGTCTCGGGGAATAATGCCTCCGGCGGTAAAATCAGGTAAGTCTTTTGTGGTGAGGAGGGTTCCCCTTGTTAGTCCCTTTGTTTCACCTTGCTGTCGTTTTGTTTCCCCTTAGGGGCCGGGGTTTGGCTAGGATGCAGTGGAAGATGCGCCGACCTGTGAAGTGGAATAGTACCCCCGGTGGTAAAATCAGGCAAGTTTATGGGGGGTATTCCTCTGTGTATTCCCTTGGCTCACCTTGCTGTTCTTGACTTCTCCTTAGGTGCCATAGTGCGGCGGGAACATGCAGGAGGATGCAGTGAAATGTGAAGATGCTTCGAAGGCCGGTGAGTTCAGCGCGGCGCTGCAGCAGGCGAGGCGACGCACATAAAATAACTTCTTTCTTCCAGTTCGAAGGCGCGATGGATTGGGAATTCAGGTAAGGATCAAAGGTATTGCTCCTGTCCTAACCTTTTCTCCTTCTTTCTCCCTTTTTCTAGGAGCTCCAAACTCGAGGCGGGCATGGCAGAAGACTGGATGCAGACTTGCAGGCACGGTGAGCGTTACGCTGCTGGATGCAGAATAAAGCGAAGCGTGTGCTGCTCTTCGGGCGTGGTTTAAATAGCCTCCAAAGTAGTTCCAGGTAAATATTCCTCCCCATCCCCACCCGAGTAAAAAATAGTCCCTAGGTAAAATAGTCCCTTCCAAGCCTCTTTTGGCTTGGAGCTCTTGCAGCATGGTCTGCATCAGGTGAGTTTGCAGCATGGTCTGCATCAGGTAAGTTTTAATTTATGAGCCTGGCGCCTATGGCACCAGGACTGACCCTCCATATGAGCCTGGTGCCATAGGCGCCAGGACTGCACACAAATAGCCCCTAGCATGGGTTGTTTGGCTTGCTTGGGGTAACTTGATGCCTGCTTCTGGGGTTGCTGGACTTGGTCTGGGTCCCCGGGGGTAGGCATCATGACAGCACTCCCCCCCAAGGCCTCACCTAAAGGTGTTCTTCCCTGTGGTTTCGGTTTGTCTGGGAAATTTCGGTGGAATTTTCTAAACAAATCGGGGTGCATGAACATGGTCACTAGGTTCCCATGACCTTTCCTATGGTTCCATAACCTTTCCAGTCGATTAAATAAAAAAGTTTTGACTTTATCAGCTTGGAGTCCAGGATGTTCTTAACTTCAAATTCGGGTTCTCCGTCTACAAGGATGGTGTCTGGTGGCGTGGTTAGTCTTGTCCCTGTTGTACTGGCTTCAAAAGTGACACATGAAAGACAGGATGAATTTGCATATTAGCAGGTAAGTCCAACTTGACAGCCACCGGGTTGATAATGGCCTTAATAGAGTAAGGTCGCAAATATCTGGGGTTAAAGGTCCGTGTTCCCTTTAGAGGTATATGTTTTGTGGCTAACCATAATTGGTCCCATATTTGGTATTGTGGAGAATCACTTATATGCCGATCAGCATCTTTCTTGTATTTTTCTTTCGCCTGTTTTAAATGTGTAGTTGCTTCCTTAAAGGCTTGTGTAATCGTAGCGTGCAGATGGTCCACTGCGGGCATTTCTAAGTGTTGGGGTGAGTCAAGGTCTGAGGTTCGAGGATGGTGCCCATATAAGGTGTAAAAGGGGCTTTGTCCAGTTCCAGAGTGTACTGAATTATTGTATGCATATTCGGCGATCCAAAGAATGTCTTTCCAACTACTCTCCGTCTGATGTAACATACAACGCAGGTATTGTTCGAGAGTCTGGTTGGTCCTCTCCGTATGACCATCGGTCTGGGGGTGACTGACTGGTCGATAACCTCACATCGATTTGTGCCAATTGACAGCATTTTTTCCAAAAATGTGAAATGAATTGACTGCCCCGGTCGGACGGGAATCCGTGTATGCGAACAATGTTTTCGAGGAACTCCTTGGCCAGGATTGAAGCAGAAGGTAATCCCTTTAAAGGAATAAAGTGGGCCATCTTGGAAAAAAGATCCACAATAAGTAGAATGGTGTTAAACCAATTCCATTGGGGTAGATCAGTAATAAAGTCTAACGATAAGGTGTGCCATGGTGTAAATGGAATGTCTAAAGGTTGTAAGAGTCCAGCTGATTTTTTCTTCTGACTTTTGTTTTGGGCGCAAATGCCACAAGACATCACAAATGATTTAATATCCTTTCAGCAGGTGGGCCACCAGAATTGTCTTTTAATTTTAGCTTCAGTTTTTGCAATACCTGGGTGCCCCTCCATTAGGGTATCATGATAACGGGAAATGACTAGCTCTTGTAGTTCCTTGTGTGGCAGAAATAGCCGTCCTCTGTAATAAGTCAGATCATTGGTGACAGAGTAGGCCGGGCCTTTCTTTACCAAGTCCTGCAAGGCTGTAGGATCAAAGAGTTGCTGGATCTTTACCTGAATGTCCTCTAGAGTCTGTAGAGTAGTCATGCCAAGAATCCTTTGTTCGGGAATTATAGGTACTGGTTCAGGGTTCACTTCTGCCTCTCCCATCACTATTCGAGATAAGGCATCTGCTTTACCATTCTTACAACCTGGTCTAAAGGTTATCACGAAACCTTTAACGTGACGATTGGGCCTTGGCTGTCTTTAAATACTGTAAATTCCGGTGATCGGTGATCACAGTAATGGTATGCCTAGCACCGAGAAGATAGTGCCTCCAAGCCTTGAAGGCAGATTTAATCGCTAATAACTCCTTGTCGGTAACCGCATAGTTTAACTCAGGTGCCGAGAACTTTCTGGACCAAAACGCTACTGAGTGAAGCTGGCCAGTTTCAGGGTCCTTTTGAGACAGGACAGCTCCCATGGCTAGACTGGATGCATCAGTTTCCACTATGTATGGAAGTTCAGGGCGCGGGTGCTTTAATACAGGTGCAGACATGAATTTCGCTTTCAGCTCTTGGAAGGCATTTTCAGCTTCTTCAGTCCACATAAAGTGTTTATTTTTTCGCAGGAGTGCTGTGATGGGATGTACAACATGTGAAAAATCTGGGATGAATCTGCGGTAGAAATTGGCAAAGCCGAGCATACTTTGTACTCCTTTAACTGAACTTGATGAGGGCCACTTAAGGATTGCGTCCACCTTTCGTGAGTCCATTCGGACTCCCTTTGGGGTCAGGATAAACCCAAGGAATTCAACTTCTGAGGCATGAAAAACGCATTTTTCCAGTTTTGCATATCGTTTGTGCTGGCGCGATTTCTCAAGGACTGCTCGGACGTGCTTCACATGGTCAGATTCTGAAGAGGAATATACTAGAATATCATCAATAAATACGACAACACAAACGTCAATGAGTTCATGAAGGACATCGTTCATGAAGTATTGGACGGCTGCAGGTGCATTGCACAACCCGAAAGGCATCACCTGGTATTCAAATAACCCATATTTAGTGCGGAAAGCAGTCTTCCATTCGTCGCCCTCTTTTACACGTACCAGATGGTATGCCCCCTGGAGATCTAATTTAGTGTATATGCAAGCGTCCTTCACTTGGTCTAGTAGTTCAGGGATAAGAGGCAATGGGTATCGGTTCTTAACAGTTATCTGGTTCAATGCGCGGTAGTCTGTGCATGTTCTGAGTTCACCTTCCTTTTTGGGCACAAAGAACAAAGCTGAAGATGCAGGGGACTTAGATGGGCGAATAAAGCCATTGGCAAGGTAATGGTCTAAGTATTGTCGTAGGTGAAGGTTCTCAGGTTCCTTAAGGACATAGATCCTGCTACAAGGGGGTTGTGCACCGGGTATGAGATCGATTTGGCAATCGTACGATCTGTGAGAAGGTAAGATGTTTGCCTGTTCTTTTTGGAAGACATCCTGGAATTATTGGTATTCAGGAGGTAGTTGCATGACTGCTGTGGTTACTGTGGCCAGGCCTGCACTCAGATTTTTCTTTGGGTAACAGGTTTGCACACAATCCGGGAAGGTTATTCTCTTCTCTCTCCAATCAATACAAGGATTATGTGTTTCCAACCAAGGTATCCCCAGTATTATTTCGGAACTGTGGGGCCTTGATTAGATCAAACACAATAGCCTCTCGATGCCCATCCGGACCCAATAATGTCATCTCTGCGGTGGAATGAGTTACAGGCCCAGAGGCAATTTCAGTTCCATCGACTGTGGTGATGACATCTGAGGTGGTTTTTCGGCAGAGAGGAAGATTCATCCTGGAAGCCAATTCGTAATCCACATAGTTTCTGTCACGATGCCTGCTCCCGGGGAGCCGGCTCAGGCCCTGCATCCCCGAAAGCGGACATCAAGTCCCCGGGGAAGGTCCCAGCAACCCCTTAGGACAGCGTCCTGGTGCCTATGGCGCCAGGCTCATAGAAAACGTCAGTCCTGGCGCCATAGGCGCCAGGCTCATTATGAAAGTGTTTGGGTGCACTTACCTGATGCAGACCATGCTGCAGAACCCCGGCCTCCTTGAGGCCTGAAAGGAACTACTTTACCTGTGGGACTCATTTAGCACCCGGGCGTGGTCGGGGAAGGATACATACCTGATTGGAGGAAGGACACATTCTAGGAACTTCTTCCAAGGCTATTTAAACCACACCCGATCAGCCACACGTGCTTCGCGTTGTTCTGCATCTAGCAGCTGGACGCTCACCGTGTCTGCTCCTGCATCTTGACTTCTGCCACACCTGCCAGCATCCTGAATCACCTGCAAAGGAAGGGAACAAGAGAACAGAAGAAGGAAAAGGCCTCACCTGCTAAATCTGCATCCCAGAGACATTTCGCCGACAATCCTGAAAAGGAAGACATTTATTTTTAAAAGCACATCGCATCGATCGCTGCAGCGCCGCATTCTACTCACCTTTACAGGGCGCCTCCATGTTCAGCAGCGACCATCCGGATTCGCAGTCGCGCCCCCGCGCATAGGGAGAAAAAGACAAGAACAAAGGTGAGAGAAAGAAGGGAAAAGGGAAGCTAAAACTCCATGTCAAGACTTACCTGTTGGGTCATTCCCTTTTCATTTCGGGTCCGCGCCGCATCCAGGCATTTTCGGACCCCGGCCCCTAAGGGGAAAAAGACATCAGCGTTAATGAGTGAATGAAAAGACATTACCAAAACACTCATTAAAAACTTAACTGATTTCCACAAGGATTTCACCGCTCACCTCGGTCGGTGCCTGTTCCCCGGCATTCCGTACCCCGGCCCCTATGGGGAAAAAGACACTAGCATTAGAACATTAATGCATGGACACAAGGGGAACCACTTATAGAAAAACTTACCTGGAAGCCAAGCAAGTTTGGTTCTCACCCATCCGAAAATCCAGTGACGTAACTGGATACCAACGCGCCCCTGCATCAGAAGCAGGATGGAGAGCTCGTCCTTCCAGACCCTAAGGTGAGACGCTACGGGGAAGCACAGAAGGGTTTTGAGGAGGGTGAGAGGGGTAAGTGGGAGGCCGATTGCATTACCCCGCAGACAGTTAACCCCCTATTCTCACCTACAGAAGGATACTTCTGCGAGTCAGACAAGCCAGATCTGGGGCCCGGTCCAGTCCGTCTTCCGAACCCTGCGCATCACCTTAGACGAGGTCACAGCAGCGCGAACCAGGCCAGCGCCCCCGTAGGAGTCAGGTGAGCGTTACAGAACGCGAAGCCTTCCTACAAATTCCCACCCAGGCGCTATGGAAACTTCTGAGACTGATCAGTTGGCCCAATTACTGGGGGAACTACGGGCCGAAGTACATGCCGCTCGTCAAGAGACTAATGCCCTCAAGAGGGAATTAATAATATCAAAGGAAAGAACTGATGACCTGGCCAGACAGCTTTTGCAAGGTCAAGCTGGACAAACTCCTCTACCCTGTTCCGGAGGGAACCCCGCTCCTGTGGTTCCCAGTAACCCCGTGCAGATTAATCTACCTGGAAACATGCGGCTGGCCCCACCTGAACGCTTTGCTGGGGACCCCAAACGATTCGCCGTATTCATGAATCAGTGTCGTTTGCACTTCCTATGCAGACCTGGGGCCTTCCCTAATGATCAGACCAAAGTAGCCTTTGTATTGTCATATCTCAGCAGCTGCGCTGCCGATTGGTCAGTTCCACTGGTTACTCAAGATGACCCGATTCTCTGTGATTTTCAAGGATTTCAAGCAAGCATGGAAAGGTTATTTGCTCGACACTCTCAGGGACAGGCTCTGGATGACGAACTTCTATCCCTGCGACAGGGCAATCAGTACCTCCTATCCTATATTGCAACCTTTAATAGACTAATTGTGGAAACGGGATGGCCAGAGGATAAAAAAGTCACGTTATTTTATCGAGGTCTACGCGGAGAACTTAAAGATGTCTTGGCCCAAGTTGTAAATCCGCCCCAAGAATGCACTGAATATACAGACTTAGTGGTCCAATTGGATCACAGACTTCAAAACAGAAAAACAGATCGGTCCAGGTTTGAGACCAGGGTGTTGGTGAAGACCCACGCTAACCCCAAGGGAGTTGATGTCTCTGAGCCTATGCAAATTGGAGGGGTTAAAGAACCCTTAACTCAAAAGGAACGTGAAAGGAGGCGGCAGTTAAAATTATGTCTTTATTGTGGGAACTCTGGACACTTTCTACGAGATTGCCCGGCAAAACCGCCCGAAAAGCGGTAGGAGCCGCTGATAAAAACCATGAAGACTCTGTTTCGGGAAACGACTCAGCCCGACAAGCGTAGGGGTCCGCTTGCCGAGCTTGAAAACCAACTTTCAGACCTCGCATTTCATTGTGCCAATGGTTCTCGTAGATCCAGAAAAGCCTAAGCGGTTGCATGCAATAAAGGCATACATCGATAGTGGGGCTATTGGAAACTATGTGGATCGTGAATTGGCCTCTAGGATTAACCTCCCTCTCCGTCCTAAAACCAGAAAAGATGTCATCACCACAGTCGATGGAACTGAAATTGCCTCTGGACCGGTAACACATTCCACTACTGGGGTGACTCTTATTGGTCCTGACGGTCATCAGGAGGCAGTTGTGTTTGATGTAATCAAGGCTCCACAGTTTCAGGTTATTCTTGGAATTCCTTGGTTAGAGACACATAATCCTTGAATTGATTGGCGAGCTAAGAGAATAACCTTCCCGGATTGTGCACAAACATGCTACCCAGAAAACCTGAAGATTAATGTAGCATCTGTAACCTCTGCCTCCATGCAATCACCTCCGGAATACCAGGACTTTCAGGACGTCTTCCAAAAGGAACAGGCCAACACGTTACCTCCTCACCGATCGTACGATTGCCAAATCGATCTGGTGCCCCGTGCACAACCCCCTTGTAGCAGGATTTATGCCCTTACCGAACCTGAGAAACTGCATTTGAGACAATATTTGGATCAATACCTCGCCAATAGTTTTATTCGCCCATCAAAGTCCCCGGCATCCTCGGCTTTGTTCTTCGTACCTAAAAAAGAAGGCAACCTTAGAACTTGTATCGATTACCGCGCATTGAACCAGATAACGGTTAAAAACCGTTATCCTCTGCCTCTGATTCCTGAACTCCTTGACCAGGTGAAGGACGCTTGCATATACACCAAGTTAGATCTCCGGGGGGCATATCATCTGGTGCGAGTAAAAGAAGGCGACGAATGGAAAACAGCCTTCCGTACAAAATATGGATTATTCGAATACCAGGTAATGCCTTTCGGGTTGTGCAATGCGCCTGCTGCCTTCCAATTCTTCATGAATGATGTCCTTCGGGAACTCATCGATGTTTGTGTTGTCGTCTATATCGATGACATTCTAGTGTACTCCTCTTCGGAATCTGATCACAGAAAACACGTTAGGGCAGTTCTGGAAAAACTGCGCCAACACAAACTATTTGCTAAACTGGATAAATGTGTTTTCCATACCACAGAAGTTGAATTTCTCGGTTTCATCCTGACACCCAAAGGAGTCCAAATGGACTCAAGAAAGTGGATGCCATCCTCAAATGGCCATCACCTAGCTCTGTAAAAGGGGTTCAAAGCATGCTCGGCTTTGCCAATTTCTATCGCAGGTTTATCCCGGAATTTTCACGCATAGTACAACCCATTACTGCACTCTTGAGGAAAAATAAACGTTTTGAATGGTCTGAAGAAGCCGAGCAGGCCTTCCAGGATTTAAAAGCTAAGTTTACCTCCGCACCTATATTGAAACACCCACGTCCAGATCTCCCGTATGTCGTCGAAACTGACGCATCCAGCCTAGCCATGGGAGCAGTTCTGTCTCAAAGAGATTCTGAAACCAACCAACTACATCCCGTAGCATTTTGGTCCAGAAAATTCTCGGCACCAGAGATTAATTACGCAATCACTGACAAAGAACTGTTAGCCATAAAGTCCGCTTTTAAAGCCTGGCGGCATTACCTGCTTGGCGCTCGACATACCATCACAGTGATCACTGATCACCGGAATTTACAGTATTTGAAAACCGCCAAGGCTCAGTCATCACGGCAGCTCCGATGGGCTTTGTTTTTCGCTGAATTTGATTTTGTGATTACCTATCGACCTGGCTGCAAGAACGGCAAAGCAGACGCCTTATCCCGAATTGGAATGGGAGAATCTGATACAAACTCAGAACCAGTACCAATAATTCCAGAACAGAGAATTCTAGGCATGACTTCGTTATAGACGCTTGAAGACATTCAAGTCAGAGTGAAACAACTCCTGGACCCTACAGTCCTACAGGATTGGATACAAAAGGGATCAGACTTTACCATAGATAATGGTTTACCTTATTACCAAGGACGCTTATTCCTGCCGCACAAGGATTTACACGAACTAGTTATTTCAGGTTATCATGATACATTAATAGAGGGACACCCCGGTATTGCCAAGACAATGGAAAAGGTGAAACGACAATTCTGGTGGCCCTCTTGGCAAAAAGATGTTAAATCTTTTGTGATGTTCTGTGGTGTTTGCGCCCAAAATAAAGGTAAAAAGAAAAGACCAGCCGGGCTCCTTCAACCCCTAGACATACCGCCAGCACCCTGGCACACCCTATCAATGGATTTTATTACGGACTTACCTCCTTGTTCGGGATACAATACCATTCTGGTAATTGTGGATTTGTTTTCCAAAATGGCCCACTTCATTCCTTTGAAAGGTTTACCTTCAGCTTCTGTCCTAGCCAAAGAATTCCTCGAAAATATTGTTCGGCTACATGGATTCCCATCTATACTAATCTCTGACCGGGGAAGCCAATTCATTTCCCACTTCTGGCGCAAATGTTGTCAAATGGCACAAATCAACGTAAGATTATCGACCAGTCACCACCCTCAGACCGATGGTCAGACCGAGAGGACAAATCAGACCCTTGAGCAGTACTTACGGTGTATGTTACAGCAATCTGAAAGCAACTGGAAAGACATTCTTTGGATAGCCGAATACGCATATAATAATTCGGTACACTCTGGAACTGGCCATAGTCCTTTTTATACCTTGTTTGGACATCACCCTCGAACCTCAAACCTCGACTCACCTCAGAACCTCGGAGTGCCCGCAGTAGAACATCTGCATTCTACCATTACCCGAGCCTTCAAAGAGGCAACCACGCATTTACAAGCCAAGAGAAAATACAAGGAGAATGCTGACCTACATCGGAGTGAAGCACCTCCATATCAGATTGGGGATCAAGTGTGGTTAGCTACCAGACATTTACCGCTCAAAGGGCCTCGAACCTTTAACCCAAAATATCTGGGACCTTATTCTATTACAGCAATAATTAACCCAGTAGCGGTTAAACTTGATTTACCAGCTAATATGCAAATTCACCCTGTTTTTCATGTGTCACTTCTGAAACCAGTGGTCCCCGGAACCCGACTACTCAAACCTCAGAACCTATTCAAATAGATGGGGAACCCGAATTCGAAGTGAAGAACATTTTAGATTCAAAAATGTTTAGGTCAAAGCTTTTCTACCTAATTGATTGGAAGGGGTACGGACCTCAGGAGAGGTCGTGGGAACCCAGTGACCATGTACATGCACCTCGATTAGTCAGGAAATTCCACGACTCTTCCCAAACAAACCAAAACCCCCGGAGGGAACAACCTTGGGAAGGGCCTTGGGGAGGAGTGCTGTCACGATGCCCGCTCCCGGGGAGCCGGCTCAGGCCCTGCGTCCCTGAAAGCGGACATCAAGTCCCCGGGGAAGGTCCCAGCAACCCCTTATAGGGGCCCTTTGGACAGTGTCCTGGCGCCAGGCTCATAGAAAACGTCAGTCCTGGCGCCATAGGCGCCAGGCTCATTATGAAAGTGTTTGGGTGCACTTACCTGATGCAGACCATGCTGCAGAACCACGGCCTCCTTGAGGCCTGAAAGGAACTACTTTACCTGTGGGACTCATTTACCACCCGGGCGTGGTCGGGGAAGGATACATACCTGATTGGAGGAAGGACACATTCTAGGAACTTCTTCCAAGGCTATTTAAACCACACCCGATCAGCCACACGTGCTTCGCGTTGTTCTGCATCTAGCAGCTGGACGCTCACCGTGTCTGCTCCTGCATCTTGACTTCTGCCACACCTGCCAGCATCCTGAATCACCTGCAAAGGAAGGGAACAATAGAACAGAAGAAGGAAAAGGCCTCACCTGCTAAATCTGCATCCCAGAGACATTTCGCCGACAATCCTGAAAAGGAAGACATTTATTTTTAAAAGCACATTGCATCGATCGCTGCAGCGCCGCATTCTACTTACCTTTACAGGGCGCCTCCATGTTCAGCAGCGACCATCCGTATTCGCAGTCGCGCCCCCGCGCCTAGGGAGAAAAAGACAAGAACAAAGGTGAGAGAAAGAAGGGAAAAGGGAAGCTAAAACTCCATGTCAAGACTTACCTGTTGGGTCATTCCCTTTTCATTTCGGGTCCGCGCCGCATCCAGGCATTTTCGGACCCCGGCCCCTAAGGGGAAAAAGACATCAGCGTTAATGAGTGAATGAAAAGACATTACCAAAACACTCATTAAAAACTTACCTGATTTCCACAAGGATTTCACTGCTCACCTCGGGTCGGTGCCTGTTCCCCGGCATTCCGTACCCCGGCCCCTATGGGGAAAAAGACACTAGCATTAGAACATTAATGCATGGACACAAGGGGAACCACTTATAGAAAAAACTTACCTGGAAGCCAAGCAAGTTTGGTTCTCACTCATCCGAAAATCCAGTGACGTAACTGGATACCAACGTGCCCCTGCATCAGAAGCAGGATGGAGAGCTCCTCCTTCCAGACCCTAAGGTGAGACACTACGGGGAAGCACAGAAGGGTTTTGAGGAGGGTGAGAGGGGTAAGTGGGAGGCCGATTGCATTACCCCGCAGACAGTTAACCCCCTATTCTCACCTACAGAAGGATACTTCTGCGAGTCAGACAGGCCAGATCTGGGGCCCGGTCCAGTCCGTCTTCCGAACCCTGTGCATCACCTTAGACGAGGTCACAGCAGCGCGAACCAGGCCAGCGCCCCCGTGGGATTCAGGTGAGCGTTACAGTTTCCTAAGGCCCCGCTATCAATGTATGCCCTTACTGCGTGCATACGCGATGGCTGCCCTGGATCTACGAGGACCATTGGTATGATGAAATGCGAGGTCTGAGTATCCTTCTTCAAGCTCGGCAAGCGGACCTCTACGCTTGTCGGGCGTGGTCGTTTCCTGAGTCAGAATACATATGGCTTTTATCAGCAGCTCCTACCACCTTCTTGGGTGGTTTTACAGGGCAATCCCGTAGAAAATGCCCAAAAGTTCCACAATATAAACACAATTGCATTTTCAGTCTCCTTTCTCTTTCCTTCTGGGTTAAGGGTCCTTTAACCCCTCCGATTTGCATGGGTTCTGAAGCATCTGCTCCTTTGGGGTTAGCGTGGGTTTTGACCAACACCCTGTTCTCGATCAGCCTTTCTCGATCAGCCTTTCTGTTCTGAAGTCTGTGATCTAACTGGACCACTAAGTCTATATATTCAGCACAGTCTTGAGGTGGGTTCACGACTTGAGCCAAGACATCCTTGAGTTCTCCTCCAAGCCCTCGATGAAATAATGTGATTCGTTTTACCTCAGGCCATCCAGTTTCCACTATCAACCTATTAAAGGTTGCGATGTAAGATAGAAGGTCCTGGTTACCCTGTCGTAGGGACAAAAGTTTGTTATCCAGGGCCTGTCCTTGGGAGTGCCGGGCAAATAGTCTTTCCATGCTCGCTTGAAAGCCCTGAAAATCCCGAAGAATTGGGTCATCCTGAGTGACTAGTGGAATTGACCAATCAGCTGCACTGCCGCTGAGATATGACAATACAAAGGCTACCTTCGCTCGATCGTTTGGGAAGGCTCCAGGTCTGCATAAAAAGTGCCAGCGGCATTGGTTCATAAACACAGCGAACCTTTTGGGATCTCCAGCAAAGCGTTCGGGTGGAGCTAATGGAATATTTCCAGGTAGGTTTATTTTCACAGGGTTACTCGATGACACAGGAGCTGGATTTCCCCGGAACCAGGTAGGGGTGCTTGTCCAGCCTGGCTTTGCAATAGTTGCCTAGCAAGGTCATCAGTTCACTCCTTTGACAAATCAGTTCTCTCCTAAGGGCATTGGTTTCTTGACGGGCGGAATGCACTTCAGCCCTCAGTTCCCCCAGTAGTTGGGCCAATTGGTCAGTCTCTGAGGTATCCATAACGCCCGGGTGGGAATTTGTAGGTAGGCTTCACGTTCTGTTACGCTCACCTGGCTCCCAAAGAGTCGTCGATCTGGACTGGACTGCTGCGGGCTCCACCAATGTGACGCGTAGGGCCGAGATGATGGACTGGACTGGCCCACCTAGCTTCGTTTTGCTTGGCCCGTAGGAATATTCTTCTGCAAGTGGAGAAAGGGAATTAACCACCCGTGGAGTTGAGCGTAAATCCCCCCACCCCGTTGTTCTCCCCACTGATAACCTTGGATGTCCCCTCTTATAATCTCACCTGATGATTTGAAAAGATGAGCTCTCCATCCTGCATTGAGCACAAGGGCGCGTAGATAACCAGTTGCTTCACTGGCTCGAAGGAATTGTTGATTCCCAGGAAAATATTGGCTCCGATATTCCCGGCAAGACGCTGTAAGTATGTAGTTCGTAAGAGTTCAAATGCCTGACTTTCAATCTTGTCCGATTCCTTGCAGGTTGCAGCTTGACCCTACTGAAGAGTTCCTCGTGGCAACCAGTAATATTCTGGTAAGGATTTGTATTATCCAACACAGTTCGATAAAATAATGTTCATATGTAACTGTTGCTTTCTCCCTCATTCAGGCACTGAGAGAAAGTATGAAGTCTCGGGGAATAATGCCTCTGGCGGTAAAATCAGGTAAGTCTTTTATGGTGAGGAGGGTTCCCCTTGTTATTCCCTTTGTTTCTCCCTGCTGTCCTTTTGTTTCCCCTTAGGGGCCAGGGTTTGGCTAGGATGCAGTGGAAGATGCGCCGACCCGTGAAGAGGAATAGTACCCCGATGGTAAAATCAGGTAAGTCTATGGGGGGTATTCCTCTGTGTATTCCCTTGGCTCACCTTACTGTTCTTGTCTTCTCCTTAGGTGCCGGAGTGCGGCGGGAACATGCAGGAGGATGCAGTGAAATGTGAAGATGATGCGAAGGCCGGTGAGTTCAGCACGGCGCTGCAGCAGGCGAGGCGACGCGCATAAAATAACTTCTTTCTTCCAGCTCGAAGGCGCGATGGATCAGGAATTCAGGTAAGGATCAAAGGTATTGCTCTTGTTCTAACCTTTTCTCCTTCTTTCTCCCTTTTTCTAGGAGCTCTAAACTCGAGGCGGGCATGGCAGAAGACTGGATGCAGACTTGCAGGCACGGTGAGCGTTACGCTGCTGGATGCAGAATAACGCGAAGCGTGTGCTGCTCTTCGGGCGTGGTTTAAATAGCCTCCAAAGTAGTTCCAGGTAAGTATTCCTCCCCAGCCCCACCCGAGTAAAAAATAGTCCCTAGGTAAAATAGTCCCTTCCAAGCCTCTTTTGGCTTGGAGCTCTTGCAGCATGGTCTGCATCAGGTGAGTTTGCAGCATGGTCTGCATCAGGTAAGTTTTAATCTATGAGCCTGGCGCCTATGGCGCAAGGACTGACTCTCCATATGAGCCTGGCGCCATAGCGCCAGGACTGCACCCAAATAGCCCTTAGCAGGGGTTGTTGGGCTTGCTTGGGGTAACTTGATGCCTGCTTCCGGGGTTGCTGGACTTGTTCTGGGTCCCCGGATGTAGGCATCATGACAGCACTCCCCCCCAAGGCCCCGCCTAAAGTCATTCTTCCTTCTGGTTTCGGTTTGTCTGGGAAATTTCGGTGGAATTTTTTCACCAATTGGGGTGCATGAACATGGTCACTAGGTTCCCATGACCTTTCCTGTGGTTCAGTAGCCTTTCCAGTCGATTAAATAAAAAAGTTTTGACTTTATCAGCTTGGAGTCCAGGATGTTCTTAACTTCAAATTCGGGTTCTCCGTCTACAAGGATGGGTTCCGGTGGCTTGGTTAGTCTTGTCCCTTTTGTACTGGCTTCAAAAGTGACACATGAAAGACAGGATGAATTTGCATATTAGCAGGTAAGTCCAACTTGACAGCCACCGGTTTGATAATGGCCTTAATAGAGTGAGGTCCCAAATATCTGGGGTTATAGGTCCGTGTTCCCTTTAGAGGTATATGTTTTGTGGCTAACCATACTTGGTCCCATATTTGGTATTGTGGAGAATCACTTCTATGCCAATCAGCATCTTTCTTGTATTTTTCTTTCGCCTGTTTTAAATGTGTAGTTGCTTCCTTAAAGGCTTGTGTAATCGTAGCGTGCAGATGGTCCACTACGGGCATTTCTAAGTGTTGGGGTGAGTCAAGGTCTGAGGTTCGAGGATGGTTCCCATATAAGGTATAAAAGGGGCTTTGTCCAGTTCCAGAGTGTACTGATTATTGTATGCATATTCGGCGATCCAAAGAATGTCTTTCCAACTACTCTCCGCCTGATGTAACATACAACACAGGTATTGTTCGAGAGTCTGGTTGGTCCTCTCCATTTGACCATCGGTCTGGGGGTGGTGACTGGTCGATAACCTCACATCGATTTGCGCCAATTGACAGCATTTTTTCCAAAAATGTGAAATGAATTGACTGCCCCGGTCAGAGACCAATACGGACGGAAATCTGTGTATGCCAACAATGTTTTCGAGGAACTTCTTGGCCAGGATTGAAGCAGAAGGTAATCCCTTTAAAGGAATAAGTGGGCCATCTTGGAAAAAAGATCCATAATAACTAGAATGGTGTTAAATCCATTGCATGGGGGTAGATCAGTGATAAAGTCTAACGATAAGGTGTGCCATGGTGTAGGCGGAATGTCTAAAGGTTGTAAGAGTCCAGCTGGTTTTTTATTCTGACTTTTGTTTTGGGCGCAAATGCCACAAGACATCACAAATGATTTAATATCCTTTCACCAGGTGGGCCACCATAATTGTCTTTTAATTTTAGCTTCAGTTTTTGCAATACCTGGGTTCTCCTCCATTAGGGTATCATGATAACGGGAAATGACTAGCTCTTGTAGTTCCTTGTGTGGCAGAAATAGCCGTCCTCTGTAATAAGGCAGATCATTGGTGACAGAATAGGCCGGGCCTTTCTTTACCCAGTCCTGCAAGGCTGTAGGATCAAAGAGTTGCTGGATCTTTACCTGAATGTCCTCTAGAGTCTGTAGAGTAGTCATGCCAAGAATCCTTTGTTCGGGAATTATAGGTACTGGTTCACGGTTCACTTCTGCCTCTCCCATCCCTATTCGGGATAAGGCGTCTGCTTTACCATTCTTACAACCTGGTCTAAAAGTTATCACGAAACCTTTGACGTGACGATTGGGCCTTGGCTGTCTTTAAATACTGTAAATTCCAGCGATCGATGATCACAGTAATGGTATGCCTAGCACCGAGAAGATAGTGCCGCCAAGCCTTGAAGGTGGATTTAATCGCTAATAACTCCTTACCGGTAACCGCATAGTTTAACTCAGGTGCCGAGAACTTTCTGGACCAAAACGCTATTGGGTGAAGCTGGCCAGTTTCAGGGTCCTTTTGAGACAGGACAGCTCCCATGGCTAGACTGGATGCATCAGTTTCCACTATGTATGAAAGTTCAGGGCGCGGGTGCTTTAATACAGGTGCAAACGTGAATTTCGCTTTCAGCTCTTGGAAGGCATTTTCAGCTTCTTCAGTCCACATAAAGCGTTTATTTTTTCGCAGGAGTGCTGTGATCGGATGTACAACATGTGAAAAATCCGGGATGAATCTGTGGTAGAAATTGGCAAAGCCGAGCATACTTTGTACTCCTTTAACTGAACTTGGTGATGGCCACTTAAGGATTGCATCCACCTTTCGTGAGTCCATTCGGACTCCCTTTGGGGTCAGGATAAACCCAAGGAATTCAACTTCTGAGGCATGAAAAACGCATTTTTCCAGTTTTGAATATAGTTTGTGCTGGCGCAATTTCTCAAGGACTGCTCGGACGGGCTTCACATGGTCAGATTCTGAAGAGGAGTATACTAGACTATCATCGATATATACAACAACACAAACGTCAATGAGTTCATGAAGGACATCGTTCATGAAGTATTGGAAGGCTGCAGGTGCATTGCACAACCCGAAAGGCATCACCTGGTATTCGAATAACCCATATTTAGTACAAGCCAACACAAAATAGCATTACAGAAAATACTATTACTGCAAACGCTAATCCACATTCGTAATTATAGTACTAATTTATTCCATTATCTACTGCACCACTATCTACATTTGAATCGTCGTTAGTGAGAGCCCTCCTCTCTGTCATATTTCCACCTGAAGGGGCGATATAAAAGGGTTAAGTACATTGCAAAAAACTTTTTATACTTCTATATACATTCTTTTTCCGAACATTACTGCATCAATTCCTAATTTTTCAGCTATTCACTCTTTCTATCTCTAATTCTTTTATTTCTATTAAACTTCAAAATGTTCTTTGAAAAGATGAGCTTAGTTGGGAAACATGAAAAAGTAGCTAGTGACAGAATGATGCAGAGAAAGAGAGAGAGAAAGAAAGAGAGAGAGAGAGAGAGAGAGAGAGAGACGTATACTGTAAACTTTTAATGCAATCCTCTACACATGTTTCTTTGTCACACAATTCACTTTGCTGCATACCTTTTGTATTTCTTTATTTACTTTCTTTCATGTTATATACCTCTATTTTAACCACTCACAACTTCTTGGCTTTGTCGTTGCTCACTCTGAGGAGTTGTGCTATCGTGTGCTCTTCTCACTTCTGAGAGATGCACCCAATACTTCAACCCCTTAACCTTCACTGAAGTGGGGGTGCAGTAAATAACTTCACAGAGGCCATGGCATTGTGGGGAGTTCCATCTCCGCACGAAACTACGCACATACAGATTTTCTCCTGGCATTAACTGTCCGGTGGGGCTGTCTTGTGCTGGTGTGATTGTATCTGTTTCATTATTCCGTGTGAATGCAGGTGCTAAATGTCTTGCTACACTTCGTACCACACATGTCAGTTGGGTAAGGTATTCCTTAAATTCATCCACTAGCTCTGTGAGCATCTGACGCTCTTCTTACTGGCGACAATGGTGTATGAATGCGCCATCCCGTCACTATTTCATGCAGGCTCAAATGGTGGTCCTTAGTCGGTTGTGTTCTGAGTTGGAACAGTGCTAGAGTTAAGCAATACACCCAGTTCCTTTTAACTGTGTTACACAACTTGGACAATTTGCTTTTGAGAAGGCTGTTGATTTTTTCAACCAAACCGTTAGCCTGCAGGTGATAAATCGAACATGACTTGTGTTTTACACCTAACAAGGTGGTCACCTCCTTGAAGAGATCATTCACAAAATGGGTGCCTTTGTCTGATTTGATCACATCGTATATACCTCACCTGGAGAAAACCTCTCAAACCAAAAACTTCACTGCGCACTTCACGTCTGGGTGGGGACATGGCCCAGCTTCCATCCACCGTGAGAAGGGACAAACTATTACAATGCAATACCTTGCCCCATTACATCTTTCTCCTACATCTTTCTCCCATGTCCGCATAGTCTATGTGGAGCTCTCTAAAAGGCCTCACAGCACATGGCAGTGTTCCTTATAATGTTCTGAGAGTCATCCCTGAATTATATGTTTGGTATGTAGTGCATTCAATCGTTAATTTAGAAAGATGTTCTGGCAATTTGGGGACAAACCATTCTTCCTGAATCTCTGCTGCAATGTGTTGTTTTGTTACATGTGTTGGGAAGTGCAGCTGTTGAAATGCTACCAGTAGCAATTCTACTGATATCACTACCTTCCCTGTCAGTTCTTGCCGCCATATTAAATCTGTTGGTGATTGCTTACATCCAGTTTTTCACCATAACTCCTGTTCTTCTAATGGTGCAGGTTTTTGCAATTCTATAAATTGCAGAATGGGTGTGTAGTTGTATCCTTCCTCCAGTACTTCTGAACTTGTTGTTTTTATAATGCACTCTATTGGTTGCGGAACATTGAAGTATGCTGCTTCTTTTGAAGCAGCATCTGCTGCTCGTTCCCGAGCGAGATTGCGTCCGTGTTATTGGTGTGTGCTTGGCACTTTACCAATGCTACCACTGAAGGTTCTGCTAGTGCTTCAATTAAGTCATTTAACAGTGCTGCATGTTGTACTGGTGAACCATCTGCCCTCCTGACCCCTCTTCGTCACCATGGTGACAACCTTGAATGCACTGTCGTTTTCACGTATGCCGAGTCAGTATATATTGTCACTGCACATCCTTTGGCTGTATGTAGTGCTTCAATTAGCGCAATCAATTCTGCTGCTTGTGCTGAGTAGTGTGATGGCATGCATTTCTGCACTATAACCTCATACTCATCTTCTTCTATTCTTACTACTGCTGCTGCTGCATGTTTTTCTCCAGTCTCACTGTCAAGCGATGCTGACCCATCCACAAAGTATATTTCCCCTTCCTCCAGTGCATTTTCGCTCGCTTTTGGGATATCATCATCTCCCTCCCCCTCGTACGTGGCACAATCGTGTTCTGGCATATTTTCTACGGTACAGGGCTCATAATGAAGTAGCGGGGTTCACACTTTTACACCTACCTACATGGACGTATGGGCTGGGGATTATTAATTTGTAAGCTGTTGCTCTCTGTGTTATGAATGTCGGTTTTGTTCTCTCTAGGATGGCAAATAATGAATGCTCTGCATACAAAGTTACTGAGCATCCCATTACAATTGTGGTGCTTTTTTCTATCGCGAAGGCCGCTGCTGCGAAAGCTTGTTCGCATGCGAAGTGGCCCTGCATCACTCAGTCTAATGTGCTGCTGTAGTAGGCCAATGGCTTGTGACCTAGCAATGTTTTTTGTGTTAGCACTGCTATCAACAGTATTCGATTACAATGTGAAATAAGGTAGAACGCCCGGTCATATTCAGGGTTCGCTTATACTGGGGAGTGTGTGATGAGAGCGTTCAATTTGAAGTATTGTGTCATCATTTCCTGAGTACATTTTGTTGGGGCACTCTTTTATGCTTCTTTTTTTCCTGCAATAATGGACGTGTATATGCTGCATAGTCCAAAATCCATGAACAGCAATAGTTAAATATGCCGAGAAACTTCTGCATGTCCTTAACTGTTTTTGGCATCATTCCATGGCGTATTGCTGCCGCTCTGTCAGGTATTATTCTTTTCCCATCTTTTGAAATTAACTGTCCCACTTACAACACTTCTGCTAGGCAGTATTGAAGCTTGCCCTTGTCCACTTTGTATCCTTTTGTGGCCAGTAAATTTAGTAATGAAATTGAGTCCTCTCTGCACTGTTCTTCACTTTTACTGCAGATGAGGAGGTCATCCACACATTGAATCATTGTGCTCTCTACATCCACATTACCAAGGTCTTTGTGCAAAATTCTATTGAAAATGCTGGGGCTCTCACAGTTCCACTGTGGCAATCTACAATGTTCATATCTCTTGCCCCCCATTGTGAATGCTGTGAGATACTGACAACTGGGGTCAAGTGGCACTGAGAAAAAGAGTTTCTTCAAATCCACTTCTGTGAAACAAGTGGCTTGTTTAGGTATGCTAAACAAAATTGATTCGGGATTAGGCACTAATGGGAAATCTTTCTGTATGACATCATTAAGTAGGTGTAGGTCCTGTATCATCCTCCAAACCCCGCCCCTTGCTTTTTTAATTGGATAAATTGCCATGCTACAAGGTGAATTGGATGGCACTATTATGGTACTGTTTTGTTGTTGCTTACCTTGATACTTTGCTAGCAAATGGGTTGCTACAAGATCTAAGACTCTTTTCTCAAAAGACCCTCCTTCTGGCCATATTTGGGATGAACCCTCTCCTTTTATTTCTGTAAGCCATTGCTCATGATATTTTTCTATTTTTTCACTGTACAAGGGGAGGTGTTGACAGATATACGCTAGTGGTGTGTCTCCCCCATAATGTCTTTCCACACTTCTTTTTATGTCTCGCTCTTATACTCGGGGTGATACTCAATGTAATCAGAAAACCCTTTCCAGTGTTATTATCAGTATTTGTTAACCCACACCACGTTAAACACCAAAAACCTTATTTACTTACACCTTGATTTCTGCAATCGCATAACACACTTTTCAGGGTGCGCCTAAACGCAGAGGGCCAATTATCTTCCTCCATACCTACAGCTAGGGGGGTCAAGCAGGGTTGCCCTATGGTGCCTACCCTCTACAATGCTTACATGGACGACATCAAGGACAATGCAAACAACATTTGTTCTTTTCCACCAACGATAGGGGAAGCCAAAGTCACCCGGCTCCTCTATGCTGATGACTTAATACTCATGGATCAGACAGCTATAGGCCTACAGCGGCAACTAAACAGCCTGGCTACTTACTTCAGGAAAAATGACCTGGACTTCAATCCAAGCAAAACAAAGGTACTAATCATTGAAAAGAACAACACACAATCCAATGGAAAATTCCAGTGGTTCATGAACTCGGAAAAACTGGAACTGGTTAAAAGTCTCAGATATCTGGGGGTCAAAATGTCATGGAGTTTCACTGAGGTGACGATGCAAGAACATCTCTGTGCAAAAACCAGAACCCTCACTGTTCAAGCAGGAATACTGGAAAGAAAATTTGGAAAATTCTCATTGCTCCCGGTAATACATTTTTTCAAAACCAAAGTTGTGCCGGCAATAACCTACGGGGCGAATGCTATGCCCCAATTACCATCTACACTATGGATCAAACTTGAAGGCTTATTTTGGTGGCAAGTTTTGAAACTTCCACCTTTGACACCTATGACTTTAATCCGAAGAGAATTATGCCTTCCATCAATTAAATCAGTTGTGGAGAGGAATATACTACTCTTGCTGGGAAACATCTTACGAAATCCAAGAGCGAAAATCCTTGAGATACTCCACAACGAACTAACTACTGGCAAAAGCAGAACTCTTAAAGCTTGGACCAAAAACCATCTCGATCTGCTAGACAAAAATCGGTAGCTCTCAATGGGAGCTTGAATATATTCCAGACAAAGTCAATGAAAAAATGAAGATCTGAGATTGGATTGTGACCCTGGTTAGAGCCAATGAATACAAATCATCCATGGATCTCTTATGGGACTCGTCAGAAAATATGAAAAATAATTCCCCCACAAAGGGCTTCCAACAACATTCTTGAGGGCTCGGCTCAATCTTATGAAAACAAATGAAATACTGCACCGTCGAAAACTATCAAAGTGCAATAGTTGTCATTTTTGTGACAATCCTACTTCCATTGAAACAGTGCGCCATCTTCTCACACTCTGTCCAGGGACTACACTACTCAGACTTATTCACCATCAATCTCACAGGCTCCGATTCTCGACATTATCCAAAGAAGCCTGATGGTACTGGTCCATGAGTGGGGAGAATGTATCCTTGACTATAGCCACAGCCTTGATTTGGAAGAAAAAGCACCAAAAAACACTCCACAAATTGGAAACTACGAAATCTCATTTTTTCCCAACCTAGACAAAGAAGAGTCATATTTTGTAAAATTGTCTAGTCACAATAAAATAAAAAAAATAAAAAGAAAATTACACACTTTTCAGCAATACTCATTCTATGAACATCATAATATGCACATATTTGATCGACAGACAAAAAACAAGTGACTTCGACAACATGAAACATATAACATGTACTACTTTCTAATATTAATTACCCCTTTATTGTACCTACATTCTCTTTTCTCTTATTGCTGTTTCTATTCATTTACTCCCACCTTTAAGCCCCCTTAGTCTGCCTCTTTGAAGAATTCTACTCCCACAGAAACAGAATATTCTAAATAACTACTCCGAGCCTACTAAATATATGAGACTCCTACATTTTATTCTCTTTATCTCCACTTGTTCCCTGCACTGGTCAAGACAATGCTATGCGGCGCCGCCTTCTACCCCCCTTTGGAGCTAGGATCCCATATTCCATTTTATCTGTTTGTCCACAACAACCTAATGGCCATATAAAGGATAGATAAGAAAAGCATGTCAGTTTCACTCGCACAGTCTGTAAACTCAACTTCTGATTCCCACTGTTTCATTACCCTTATCTTTTACACCAGGGGTGCACAACTGATTTTGACAGAGGGCCGAAAGTTCCTTACATGAGGGCTATAGTGGGCCAAAAAGTAAATGTGGGCAGGGCGGTAGGCGGGGCGTGGCAGGAGGCTTTTTAAACCCCCAATTTGTACTAAACACATGGAAAAAGAATGTTTTTGAGGGGTAACGATTTTTATTTGCATTTCAAACTTACATTTTGTACTATCATTTTCCATTGTTCTAATTTATTTCTATTTAATTATTGTATCTCGCCTGTTTAATTAACTTATATATATTTTATTGACCCTAGATACACTATGCCCCATGGCACCCTCACCCCCAACCAAAAAATATGCCCCAGGGCCCCCTTACCCCCAACCAAACACTATGCCCCATGGCCCCCTCACCCCAACCAAACATTATGCCCCATGGCCCCCTCACCCCCAACCAAACACTATGCCCCATGTCCCCCTCACCCCCAACCAAACAGTATACCCATGTCCCTCACCCCCAACCAAACACTATGCCCCATGGCCCCCTCACCCCCAACCAAACACTATGCCCCATGGCCCCCTCACCCCCAACCAAACACTATGCCCCATGTCCCTCACCCCCAACCAAACACTATGCCCCGTGGCTCCCTCACCCCCAACCAAACACTATGCCCCATGTCCCCCTCACCTCCAACCAAACACTATGCCCCATATGTCCCTCACCCCCAACCAAACACTATGCCCCATGTCCCGCACCCCCAACCAAACACTATGCCCCATGGCCCCCTCACCCCCAACCAAACACTATGCCGCAATGCCCCCTCACCCCCAACCAAACACTATGCCCCATGGCCCCCTCACCCCCAACCAAACACTATGCCCCATGCATCCCTCACCCCCAACCAAACACTATGGCCCATGTCCCCCTCACCCCCAACCAAACACTATGCCCCATATGTCCCTCACCCCCAACCAAACACTATGCCCCATGGCCTCCTCACCCCCAACCAAACACTATGCCCCATGGCCCCCTCACCCCCAACCAAACACTATGCCCCATGGCCCCCTCACCCCCAACCAAAAACTATGCCCCATTGCCCAATCACCCCCAACCAAACACTATGCCCATGGCCCCCTCACCCCCAACCAAACACTATGCCCCATATATCCCTCACCCCCAACCAAACACTATGCCCCATATGTCCCTCACCCCCAACCAAACACTATGCCCCATATGTCCCTCACCCCCAACCAAACACTATGCCCCATGGCCTCCTCACCCCCAACCAAACACTATGCCCCATGGCCTCCTCATCCCCAACCAAACCCCCAACTCAGCACACACACAAACATGCACCCATACAGACCCGAACCCCCACCCCCCAACTCAGCACACAAAAAACATTCAAATCAAAACATTCATACACATCAGACACCCCCCCACCCCTGCATCTCAACATACACACAAAATACATTCAAATACAAACATTCACACCCCCCCCACATCTCAACATACACACAAAATACATTCAAATACAAACATTCACACCCCCCCCACATCTCAACATACACACAAAATACATTCAAATACAAACATTCATACACATCCGACACACCCCCCCGCATCTCAACATACACACAAAATACATTCAAATACAAACATTCATACACATCCGACACCCCCCCACCCCCGCATCTCAACATACACACAAAATACATTCAAATACAAACATTCATACACATCCGACACCCCCCCACCCCCGCATCTCAACATACACACAAAATACATTCAAATACAAACATTCATACACATCCGACACACCCCCCAACCCCCGCATCTCAACATACACACAAAATACATTCAAATACAAAAACATTCATACACATCCGACACACCCCCCCACCCCCGCATCTCAACATAAACACAAAATACATTCAAATACAAACATTCATACACATCCGACACACGCCCCCTCCCCCCCTGCAACCTACACACACAAACATAAAGCAAAACAAACCCGACACACAAACACAAACAGAGCACTTACCGGAGACGTGCTGGAAGGCAGGTAAGCGGCAGGTAAGCTGGAACGCTGGAATCGTACTACGGCTGGCGTGGTCCAAGGCTGAAATGCCTTCCGGCATCAAGCCTTATGGACCACACCAGCCGTAGTGCTGGCCCTACATTGGTGCAGCACACACGAATTACGTGGCTCTTAGGAGCGACGTGATGCGTGTGTGTGCTGAGCCAATGAGGGCCAGTGTTTTCACCGGCCCGGAAGACAACAAAGACTTTCCTAATGGAGGGTGGCCGCGGGCTGCCCTCCGTTAGGAAAGTCTTTGTGCCTCGCGGGCCGGTCAAAAGGGCATGGCGGGCCGCAACTGGCCCGCGGGCCGTATGTTGTGCACCCATGTTTTACACTATTATCCCTCAATTTTTTCCCCTCCCTTGGGAATCTCGCAACCAGTACTCACGTGGTCTGAGAGCCTCTGTTCACGGTCTATCCACAATCGGGACCACAATCCCCAACCAAGCCGTGAACCGCCTCGGCTAGCAGTTAGTTGGGTATTTGCAAAGATGACAGGGACCCTTGGAACCTTTCTTTTTTGTGCGCGCACTGGTCAACTGTGGAGGCAATGGTTTTGCTGGGGGTGTCCCGGATCTCGCCACAAGGCACAGGGGGTCCTCTCTCGGTGCACCTTTCTCGATCACTTCGGGGACTCCAAATGGAAAGGCTCAGACTGACTTACACATTCATATTCATAAAATATGATACATCCCAGTGGGGAATGAGACCAGGAGGACAGGTTGCAAGATTAGATAAGTTTATATAAAGATGGCATCCAGAGAACTCTGCTGCCTCGAGAGCGCTCTGGCAAGCATTACAGTTTCAGAGAATTATAAAGGAAAATAGCGTCATAGATGACGCAACTAACATAGGGTGCTATAACAGTGCAGGATTGGCTGGAAGGCGAGGACACATATATCGTTGTAGGCACTGCTTCTTCTGGATTGGTTACCCAAATGGCAGGAGGGTGAGCATCACGAGGTCCAGCTGCATGTGTCCGGGAGGGGTGAGGGTTAGGCCACGACGAGATAGAGTTGACACTAACTAAGCTGGCATGAGAAACTACCATTCTACATATAATAAACAACAATCATTAGTATACCTTTGAATACATCTAGAAACCTATAATTTGCATACATGTGGTTACAACATCTTTCATTGGGACTTTTATGGGGTGTAAGGTGTAGAGGGCTTGTCCTCTGCGATAACCTGGGCGATTGGGTGGTTCTTAGCACATCAAGGCAAGTGGGGAGTCTAATGACATATGTTAGTTTTAGGGCACAATATACTGTGACAGAGGTCTGGGTTTATTGGGGGCATTCTGGGGTGGGCTGCACAGCAGGGTCACACTTATGGTACATCAAGAGAATACCCTAGGAGGGCACCAGGTTGTATTGGCCGTAATTTTCCAACATCAGGGGCAAAGTGGCACGAGCAGGTTTGTGGAGATCGACGAGCTACAGGGCATGGCTCGAGCCGGTTCACAAACAGAACAGTGATCATAGAGGAAGAGTGAGATTATACATTATGTTATTTGTTTCAATTATCTCCGGCGCATCCGTGAGAAACGGAGTTGTGAAGCTTTCATACAGGGAGGAAAAGGTGGGGGCCAGGAGCGCGCTGTGCGTGGTGCTGCAGAGAGGAGAGAAGCCTTTTTCGTATTATCGGAGTGAGGCCTAGTCCAAAGATGGAGCTGAGGGCACACAAAATGGAAGCCAATTGTATCCTGCATGTTAGCATAAGGGCAATGGAGGCGTCCCCCGCTATTACACAAGCAAGTGGTTCATAATGTGCAGAATGTGCAAGGGGGGCACAAAAGACCCCTCGCTCCCACACACTAGCTTCAGCAGCATGCAAAGGCTTGGGCTTGATCTGATTAGTGGCCCAGGCCAGTCAACTGACTCCCTTTTCCAGAATACATTGCCTCTGTAATGCAAGTCTAAACTTCCAAGCCATATTATGAGGGCAAGGAAAGTGGTGCAAGAGAACAGAGTCAGAGGATTTCCACAGGATTGTCCGGGTGATGGACTTCACTGCAAGAAGGGCGAAGGAGTCTAAGGGAGTGAGTGCAGAAATGATGAAGGGAAAGGATGTGGAGCAGAAGGATGAAAGGTAGAGGAGGAAAAGGAAGAGGCAATGTGTGGTTGAGAAAAAAGGCTGAAGAGAGAGAAAGTGAAGAAAGGATTTAGGAGTGGATAAGAGAAGAACGATTTGCTTAGGGGGTAGAGAATGAGGAGAGACAGGAGTTTGATGGAGGATTGAAGGAGGGGAGGTTGCCAGAAGAAGGGTTAAGGGTGGAGAGAAAGACCTTGCAGAAGAATGCCACAGAAAGGAAGGGCTCAAGGAAAAACAATGACACTAGCTTCCTAGTGGTGCTATATCATTTTGTTGAAGTTCCCCCAAGGCCTGGCTTTTAGGCAACAGTGAGAACATTGCATTCTGTCACATGTAAACCTACAGTTTTTGAAAGTCTATATTTAAGAATGGAAAATGAAATTACAACTGCCAGAATGAAAATTGCTATTGGCTGAAACTTTGTCTCAGATTGAAGGTAGCCGGCACAAGATAGAGGCTCTTAGCAGTTGTATGAGGGGGAAGGAAGGGAGGAAGGGAGACAAAATGGGAGGAGAGGAAGGATTGGTTGGTGGAGGATATGGGCAAAGGAAAAGGCTAACAGGAGGAGGTCAATAAAAAGGGTGCTGTTGTGGAAGAGAGAACGTGCAGGTTGGAAGAGAGGAAAGCAGTAGAAGGAATGGTTGAAGGGGAATGTGGGAGGAAAGAAGTACTACATTTTAATGGATAAGGACAGATTATAAAAATGGCATTCTGGCATACAGTCCTGCAGCAGTAAAAAACAAGCAAAGGTAGACTGACAGGCCTAAACCAGATAATTTACAAGAACTGCACAGCACAACAGAAACAAATGCTGTGATGCATTTTCCACAATGAATCTCGACACTTGATGTGCGTTACTCAATACTTTTTACATTTCTGTACCTAATATTAATGATCATCAAATAGGTAGCACTTCAGCACGCCTACCCCGAACAAAATGTCACGTTTGATGAACGTTCTACTAGCCCCTTTCTCCCATTAGTCCAGAGTTATTATATATAGCTCTCGCTTACAATTTAGCAACAATCATTGGAGAAATCCCAAAACCGGAATATTCAGATGAGTGCTTCATTACAGCCTATGTAAGTTAAGTTATGTATGTCTGCTACAATACTGTTCTCCATGCTGCCCCTTCTATGTCGGAGGTAATCTTGCTCTCCTGCCGATGCTATGTTTTTCAAATTTGAGGGGACCTTAAGCTGCTGCTGCCCATGCTAAATGTTCATGTGTTTCCTGTACTGCTACTGCTATTTCTGTACCTGCAGCGTGTTCTACAGTATCTATAAGGGAAGAATGCATGGATGCTGCCTGTACTCCACATACGTAGCTTTTTATTGCGTGGGATGATTTATCACGGCTCATGAGTGTGCATTACCTATTCTGTGCATGTGAGGAAAGTCTGTGTTGTTCCTCATCTGTGTGTGAAGTAAGCTTGCACTGTGCCAGCCTTCTTGTGAACATTCTGTGCGTGCATCAGGGAAACATGCACTGCTACTATCTTTGTTGTACCTTTTCTGTGTGTGAGATTATTATGCACTGCTTCTGGTTATACAATACCTCTCATGTGAGTAAAGTGTTATCGCTATGCTGCATTCTGGGTGAGTGAAACGTGCACTGCATGTGCTATATCTGTTTATTGTGTTAAGGAAGGGTACACTGAAGTTCCACCTTTAAACCTGGTTGATTTTGTGTGTACCACTCTCCCAGTAATAGCACAGATGTGAATATAAGAAAGGGCCCCTTCAGAATGTGGTGGTAGAGTCAGTTGCTGCCCATCAGATAGCAGAGATCCTTGAACAATATATAATAGTGTGGCGGCCAGGAGATATCTCCAGGTACACAGTATCCCATGTACTCATTTATACCTAAAGGTTATGTGAAAATGTACCTTACAAACAACATTGAACCAAGCAACACCTGGATTGTCATTTGTTATGATGCCTAAAAGATGAGACCACTGTATAGAATATTGGCATGGAATAGTCCAAAACATGGTGTTTCATGTGACCATTGCAGCTATAACTTTACCTAAGTTGGCTAGATGTTTTAGCATACAAGGTGTTAAGATTGATTTCTAGAAACTGGCCTTGTGTACAGATTTTAGGAGGAAAACATAGCTATAGTGAATAGGGGAACTCTGAGAGGATAGCCAAATCCCAATCAAGGTAAATGAAGACAACTATCAAGGCTATTTTCACAAGATTGAAGTAGGGGGTCAGGGCTCCAAAATAAGTCTACACAGTGAAGCAAACAATAATTCAATTTAGACAGGAATGTATTAAAATACACTGATGTATTCTAGGCCTAAATACACACACACAAAAAATGAAACTAGCAGGTGATTATATCACACAATTCTCAATGACAACCATATATATATTTCCCAGAGAGTCCTAAAATGCATTCAATGACTTAAATCAGCAAAGGAGGTAAGCAAAGTGATGCAGTAACGAGGAAACCAAGTGTTAATGTTAATGTTAATGTTAAAGGACATTTGTACCGCACACTATCATCACCGTAATGGTCCCTTGGCGCTCTGGCGGCTCTGAAAGAGGAGGGGAGGTTGAGTTAGTGGGAGGAAGCAGGAAAAGTGCAAGAGAGCAGTAATGTGCTGTTGTCAGCCTCAGCCCGGTGGGTCCGTTGGCTGGGCTTGGGGTGTTTTGTGTTCTGTAGTCGTCTTGTGCTGTTGTGCAAGTCTATGTGTGGTTTGTTTTGTTGTTGCATTGTTGTAAAGCTTGTGCGGATTGCTGCGTTTTAGGTTTTTGGTTGTGTTTGGTTAGAGTTTGAGAGGTGTATGCAGAGGGATGGAATTGTTAGTTGGTTGGTTAGTTGGCATTGCTGTCCTTGCAATTGTGGGATTCCATCTAGGTGCGGCACCTGCTGACAGTCACCTTTCTATCTAGATTTGACGCGAGCTAGGTTCATAATTCTAAGTGTGGCACATGCTAACAGTCACATTTCTATCTAGATGCGACGCAAACTAGGTTCAGAATTCTAAGTGTGATGCATGCTAACAGACACATTTCTATCTAGATGCAACACAAGTTAGGTTCAGAACTCTAAGTGTGGTGCATGCTGAGAATCATATATGCTAACAGTCACAGTTCTGAGATTCCATCTAAGTGTGGCATATGCTAAGAATCACAATTCCATATAGATGCGACGCAGGCCAATGTTCACAATTCTATCTAAGTGTGTCACAAGTCACAAAGGATATTCCCTAACTTCAGCAGGAATGGGGCCTTGTGCCCAAAGGTCAACGGAGCCACACCAGAATGTATTTGTAGCTGGTACATTACTTGTGTTGGTGATGGTTCAAAAGAAGAAGTGCACCAAAGTTAGTAGGTAGGTCAAATGTGTTCTTATCATTCAGATGGCACTACGAAGGTTCGATGACCAAAAGGCAGTGGAATGGAAGGATACAAAGAGACTTGTTCTCAGTGTTATCTCATGGAGGACATGGGGAGACAAATGCTTTGCATTTACTTAACCCTGACCCTGATTTTCCCAGGTCACTTTGATAGGTTGAATGGGGGTGGCTTGTTGTTGGATTTCCTGCCCTTGGTTGTGTCAGGAGGGGCCCAGAAGCTGGGGGGTGCAAGGATTCTTCCGGTTGGGTCTAGGAGCAGAGTGCAAACCTTTGCAATGGAGAAATGCAAGATTCACTGATTTAGCCCTCTTCAGGACACTTCGTAGGATGGGGAAAGGTGAGTTCCAGCGACGACCACTGCATACAGACAAGGGCAGATGTTCTTCCAGTCGCAGTTGTAAAAATCCTTAAAGCTGGGATTCTGAAATTGGGCAATAAGGTGACTAGTACCGCAAGCTGGCAACCACTAAAGTTCTGGATGCAAACGCAGAATGGCGATGGTTATAGGGAGGGAGCCCATTGGAGAGCTGGACAGTCCATCGGGCGGTGCATGGACACTTCTGAAGGCTCAGGATTGCTGGATCCTCGAGAACACGTAAATGTCGGTTGGCTACACCAGTCAAGGGGTTGATGCACTGCACAGGGCATTCAGAGATCAGGTAGTCCAACGGGGCCTCACCGGGCCAGACGCAGGAAGGGATGCCAGGCCTCTTCAGTAGACTCTTTGGATCTTCAATCGGCTGTTCTTCTACAGGGGATTCTTGGCTCCAATGCTTATCTGAAGAAATGGCAGCAGGAGTCCTTCTCTAATCCAACATCCTTCCTGGAAGCAAGTCCAAGCCCACCAATGGTAAGGATCTGCAAGATTCAAACTTCAGTAGTTGTCCAGTCAGGGACAATTTAAACATGCCCCACACCCAGACTTTCTCTCACAACAGATGTGGAGTGGGGCTAGACAGTGCTATCCCCTTCCTGGGCCACACACACACACACATAAAGGCATCATTATCCCACAAAAGCTGCAGCTTTACTTCCCATCAAAAAGCCAGAACACGTTCAAAAACAAGGCAACAAGATTGGGGGTCTAGAGGGAAGCTTATCAAAAGAGAAAACTTTCCTAACACAAGGTCCAAGAAATCTTAAACAAAATGCATTGCTTTGCATGTCAGGTGTGTTACCGGCGCTATGCATAAAAAATGCCCAAACGTTTCCTCTGCACCAGAGTGGAGTAGTCTTAGCTCTTCAAAGGAGTTACTAACACATTAGTGAGGGTAAGCAACCACATCACTCACTTAAAGTGAGGCGTGATGAGGGCAATCACCATTGTAATGGTTTTTACAAGCCTCACTGAAATTACTCCAATAACAGAGTTAATGGAGTAACAGAATTAAGGAATTATCTGTCTGTAAAACAGGGATTTGTGACAAATGGGAATTTGCAGGCAGAATGGCATGCAAATCCCTGTTTTACACACAAATATTTCCATGAATCAGGGTATAAGTGTTATCCGTTACTCCAGTAATGGATAATTTAAAATACTCTACAGCTGCTTGTCCACTTTTCCTGTTGCCCACTGTTCACTGACAGATTCTGCCAGACTCAAAATCTGAACTTAGGGTGTCTGTGTGTGGCTCTGTGGTGATAGCAAGCCTGTTGTTAACTGCGTATTATCCTTTTTGATATGTTCATTTTTCTTTTATTTCTGATGAGTTATTTCAGACCCTGACTGACTGTGGGACATTGCATATAAGAATGTGAGTTATAGCAAGATTATTAACAAATATGCAGTATGTGGATGATCTGTACCATCTCGGTGTCACCTAGACTAATTATGCAGATGATACCCAGATTCTCCTTCCACTGTCCGGAAATAAAGACAAGGATTTGGCCTTGGTGAACAGGGTTTACCTCATCACCCAGGCATGGATGGCAACACATGGTTTATACCTGAATGATGACAAGACTGAACTCATCATCCTGGGTACTACTCTTAAACTTTAAAAATTAGGACCCGACTACACCTCCTTTATTATTGACGGTAACTCTATCAATGTCGCCATAGAGGTAAAAACTCTAGGTTTCTACCTTGACTCCACCCTCTCATTCACTAAACAAGTCAACGCTATGGCATCCACGACTGCATACACATGCAAACTTATCAGAGCAGGCAAAGCTTTTCTTTCCACAGACAGCTGTACCACCCTTGCCAGAACCTTGATATTGTCTAAATTAGACTACTGCAATGCTCTCTACACTGGCTACAATAAATACATCTTGAAGAGAATTCAAACTCTTCAGAACAATGCCCTTAGAGCGGCCTTGAGCATCTCCAAGAGAGTTCACATATCTGAGCTCAGAAGACAAAACAACTGGCTCTCGATGAGCGACAAAATCCAACTTAAAACTGCCTCACTTACATACAAATGTCTTAATAATGCAGCCCCCCTCTACCTTTGCGAAAGATTCTGCAGAAAATCTTCAACGAGGCCTGCTAAATCAGCAAATTCAAATTGCCTCACTGTCCCAAGAACTAACCTATCCAAGATGGGGGGTTGTAGTTTTCCTGTAAAAGCTGCTCAGCGATGGAACTCTCTACCTCCCACGATACGAGCGGACCAGCCATACCTCCAGTTCAGGCAGAAACTTATCACTCGGTTAAAAGCCTTTGACCAGTAAGGCCTGACACCAGACTCAGCTCTCAATATTTGATTGCCCTCACCAGTATGACTTGCAAATGTACTCTTCTCTGCCTGTCCTCACTGTACATTCTGCATGTCCTTGTAATGTAGTCTGTGTATTGTATGTTTGCCTATGTAACCAAGCTCAGCAAATTCACATTGCCTCACTGTCCCAAGAACTAACCTATCCAAGATGGGGGGGTTGGAGTTTTCCTGTAAAATCTGCTCAGCTATGGAACTCTCTACCTCCCACAATACGAGCGGACCAGCCATACGTCCAGTTGAGGCAGAAACGTATCCCTCAGTTAAAAGCCTTTAACCAGTAAGGCCTGACACCAGCCTCAGCTCTCAATATATGATTGCCTTCACCAGTATGACTTGTAAATGTACTCTTCTCTGCCTGTCCTCACAGTATATTCTGCATTTCCTTGTAATGTAGTCTGTGTATTGTATTTTAGCCTGTGTAACCAAGCTGTGAACCTTCCTGTAATTTCTGCGCCCTGATACCTTCAGGTCCTGTGCGCAATATAAATGAATAAACATACAAACAAACATGGTACGTGCCACCTGGCAAAGCATGTGAAGTTGTCGGCTGCATTTTGAGCATGATGGTTAACCTATGTGGGGGGCAAAATTACTTTTTTAACTAGTGCAGCAATCATGCTTGCACTGGCCATGAGTGTAAATAAGGAAGTTAAGGTAGGAACACATAGTAGATACAACTACAAATGCACTTGCACCAGTATAAATTCAACCAGAAAGTTACAGTTGTAAATATTTACTCCTTACTACTACTAGTATTGCTATAACCTGCCTAATACTTAAAGTGAGTTATTTGTTATTTCAGACTGTACATGTTGTTAGAGTAACGTTCCATGAGTTGTAAACTGTTTTTAACACTAGATAATTGCCTTTGTTATGGTGTATAAGGCATATGTATTACAGTATGAGGTAAGTGTGTATGGCATAACGGTGTGTGATGCAACAGTCTACTCGCCCAAGGTAGGAGGACTGTTTTGGGATTTTCTAATACAAGGATGGGTACCTCTCCCATTTCATTTTTTAAACTGCATCACTGTGCAATGTCAAGCATGAGGACAGGGTATTTTTATATTGGGATTATTTTCTGTGTGAATGGCATTAGGATGGCTTTAACCTACCCATTCACTTCTTCATATGCTTGGCTTGCACAGGTCATACAGTATCACTGATTTCGTCGTTAGGCTAAGGTCCAAACATCGTCATATAACAGCCTAATGTAACAAATGATGTCAAAACACTGTTGGTACTATTTTACTTTCACATACAAAATGCTACACTGTCAGCACTGGGAAGAGATCCCAATTTTATAGAGTGCACACAGCACAGAAAAACATGTTTACATTTAACTGTAATCTGCCTTACCTTTTATATAATAAAAACAGGAAATAACTAGCAACTGCAATACACTATCCTCCTTCTGTGAATGATGATTTATCTGCCTCTATACTCTGTTCACCGAAATTCTATATTTTCTACAAGCAGTCAAATCTCTCTTAGCTTTAGATACAGTGCCATGGCATTGTACTGCACAATATGTGGACAGCCTGTTGGAAAGATACATGAATTGTTGCATTAAATAAGGTTTAAGCTAGAATGATGGTTAATTTTGGCTTCAAACTGCATAAAATGTGTTGATCTGGCCATCTATTGATTGAATCTGATTTTGTAAATTCAAACTGGAAAGTTCTTTAATATACTGACTGATAGATACATTTACCCAAAAGAAAATGACTCCCTGCAGACAGAGTTACAAAACATGGAATAAAGTTGTCTTCCAAACCTAGAGCATTTGACACTAGTAAGTCTAGACTGGCTGAATCTATGGAACAATTAGTAGGAAGTAAGCAGCACATGATAATTGAAATGGACCATAATGCTAAATTGAGAAGATAAATCCACTGTTTTCAGTTGATTACCTAGAGCTCCCAGAGTCATAGAGGGTCATTATGAGTTAGCCGGACCGGATTTAACGGGGCCGGTAAAACCGTACCGGCACCGTTTACCGGGCTGGCTCATTCTGACCCACGAACCCGGAAACGCCATCACCGCAAAGCGACCCCCGCGGTGTCAACGCACCCGGTAGCTCCGTGGGCGGAAACAGCGCGACAATTTGCTGGCGCACCCCCAGTCACCAGAAATGCGCAACACCGGGCAAATTACGAGTAGCATGGACACAGAAACACTGCCACGACAATGGCATAAACACCATGAACATCGTGCCGGTACCGCCGGCACTGCAGACACTGGGCCTCATTACGACATCGGCGGTAGCCATGCCGCTATTCGTGGCATGGCTGCCGCCGAAGTTGCTTCCGGGTCCGGGTTGCCATAGTGGGGAATTACCGGGCCATTCCGAATTTGGCGGGCCCGGTAATTCCTCCCTCCAGGAACCTGGGCCCAGACTTTCCCCATTCCCATTTCAGCCCCCATAGGGCTGAAAGGGAATGGGAGAGGGAGCAAACAACGGGCCGATTACGAGTGGCCTGTTGTTTGCTCCCTCTTCCCCTCGCGGGACCCGGTAAGGATGCCTGGTTCCACCAGGCATCCTTACCTGCCCGCTAGGGGACCTCGTAATGCGGCGGAACAGGTTTAATGGGTCTGCTTCCTTTTGCGGAGCCTGTAAACCCGTTCCGCCAGGGTCGTAATGAGGTCCACAGTGTTAAGCAGTGGAAGGTGAGCTGAATCAGGCCCCAGGTGTCTAAAATGAGGCCAGCTGCATATCATAGGCCACTGGGAGCCTACAAAAGTGCCACACCCACACCCAGGCCACTTTCTAACACAACCATGCTGTCAGCCGCCGTAGCAGCATGTGGGCTAGGGAGCTGCAAGCAGCAGTGCACATTGAGGCAGCACTGGGGCAGAAGAGGAGGAAGAGGAGGCACAGGCACAGGAGGCAAACCATGAACCTGGTGCCCATCCCAAACACAAATGTGCAGCAGGCACCACCCTGCAGGCAGCCAGCAATACCCCGCATCAGGGCCTCACTCTGGAACCTTACCCCAGGTCAAATCCACAGATTATATCGGTTTGACCGGGCCTCAATCATATCATTATCGCCCTGATTGAAGAGGACATCAGCAGTCGCATTGGCATTCGGACTGCAAACCCCCGCTGCTGAAGGTAGTCTCCGTACTGCATTTCCTCGACACTGGAACCTATCAGCACACTGTTGGGGAGCTGCACGGGCTGTCACAACCCTGTTTTTCTAGAAGACTGCTCCATGCGTCAGAGTACATTTCCCTACCCCGTACTCCTGCCCAGGTCATTGCCACCAAATCGCCCTTCCATGCCATTGCAGGTATGCCCAATTGCATAGGCGCATTAGACTGCACACACGTGGAGTTGACTGTTGGACATGCAATCAAGGCGGTGTACCGCAATCGGAAGCAATTCCACTCACTGAACGTCCAGATGCTCTGCGATGCCGGACAAGTGATCACCCACTGCAGTGCAGGTTTCCCGGGGTCCACACACGACTCGATGGTCTTGCGGAATTCTACATTGCCACGCTACATGGAATGCTATGCAGGACAAAGCACATGGCTATTGGGTGAGTACAACTGCCAATGCATGACCCCTGTGTATTGGGGGTGGGGTGTAGTGAAGGCCACAGTGTCCCATGCATTTGGGTGGGTACAACTGCCAATGCATGACCCCTGTGTATTGGGGGGTTGATAGTGAAGGCCCACAGTGTTCCAGGCATATAGGCGGGTACAACTGCCAATGCATAACCCCTGCTCAATGGAATAGACAAGCACCAGAATCCACACAGCTCACTGCATCAAATTTGAAATTGCCCCATGCCACAGCGCACAAGCACATGCCCTGCCTACCTCCATGCACACCCTAGTCAAGGGGTTGCACTACATGCAATATGAACATGAGGATGTGAGTCCCTCCCCCGCCCAATGTACCTGTGCTGCTCCCATGCACATGATGGATGCTACTTGTGCAGTCTGCATTTGTCACTTCTTTGCAGTGACCTGTGTATGCCTGAAGCAGATCTGTCCATCACATCACAATGCCATAGTCCCCCACCACATCTGAACCCATGTGCATTGATATGTGTGCAACATGTTGTTGCCCTAAATCAGTCCAATGTAAGCATCACAGACCCCTGCATGGTAATGTGATCCAAGTGTGCTCAACAGATGTATCACACAACAGATTACCAAATGGGGCATCATTGGGCTGCATCTGATTCACACAGTAATACCACAAACAATAGCATGTGCCCTTGCTTACACTCCCATGCAGGTGATGCCAGATATGCATTCACGGCATGGCTGATGACGACCATACGAAGGCCACGGAACAGGCATGAGGAGACCAATAGCAGGGCACACATACGCACACATGCCCTGATAGAGTGTACCTTTGGACTACTGAAGGCCAGGTTCCACTGCCTGAGCCAATCAGGTGGCTCACTGCAGTACAGCCTGGTGAAGACAGGGAAAATAGTAGTTGCATGGGCGATGCTGCACAATCTGTGCATACGCAGGAACATACCACTGCCCCCGGATGTGGAGGCTGATGATGATGATGATGATGATGGTGATGGGATGGGTTCACTACCAGGCCGGGGTGCCATTGATGGACATACCTGTGCAGCACTCATACACAATTTATTTTAATACACATTCAGCACTTCATGTGGTGGCACTACATTAAATGATCTGTATACACATGAAATTAAGATTGTCCACTCGTCATTTGCATTTTAACAATAGTGTATTTTTGATTTATCAGATTTAACAGGAGAAACAGAAATTGGATTGAAATCAAGAACCCACGTGCCCCCACAACTCCCCAATGTACCTACCCACCAACCAGGCCCCAACTGAATAACCCCACTAAGGACAACCCACATCTACCCAATGTACCCACCCACCAACCAGGCTGCAACTGACTAACCCCACTAAGGACCACCCCCACCTCCCCAATGTACCCACCCACCAACCAGGCCCCAACTGACTAGCCCCACTAAGGACCACCCCCACTTCCCCAATGTACCCACCCACCACCAGGCCCCAACTGACTAACCCCACTAAGGACCACCCCCACCTCCCCAATGTACCCACCCACCAACAGGCCCCAACTGACTAACCCCACTAAGGACCAACCCCATCTCCCCATCGTACCCACCCACCAACCAGGCCCCAACTGACAAACCCCAATAAGGACCACCCCCACCTCGCCAACGTACCCACTCACCAACCCCGACCCCATCACAACTGGTTGGACGACAGTCCAGCAATGCACATCCTATTTCTATCCATGCTTGTGCCCGTGGATGTCCTTTCCGGAGGGTCCTGCCAGCCGTGAAGACCTCTTATGAGGGCTACTGGCCAACGAACTGGAGGGTGTGCTGCTGGCAGATGGCACTGCAGGTATCGTAGATGGCACACAACCCAGGAAAGCCTGTTGGGCAACAAGCATTGTCTCTGCGGTATTAGACATGATATTGTTCCCCTCCCTGACCTGCCATGAAAGCACCATGTTCGTGGTTGCAAACCACCTGATTGCACATGCGAGGTGTCGCACAGAGGTGGCAGAGCTCTCCCGTTGCAGTCGAGCCTTCTCACGTTGAAGTCAGGCCTCCTCTCGGTGCAGCCTCTCCTCCTGGAGCTATTACTCAACAAGCTGCATTAGGCTTGCCTGGTGCTCCTCAATGCGCAGTAGGTGGGCGCTGAGTTCCATGATGGATGGTGTGGGGGAGCGCAATGGACTGTGAAGTGTCATGGGGCTGAATATGCACACCTGTTCGGGAGTGATGTCGCCCCATCATTCCCATTGTCTGGTGCGTCAGTGCCCTGTTCTCCCGGCACACTGTCGATGCTGGCTGTGTCATTGTCACTTGTTAGTGGCTGGCAACTGATGGGTGCGATGGGGGTGGCAGCAGGTGTGTCTTCAATTACCACATGCTGCGCTTCGGGTGCTGCGGGGATGGAGGTGCCAATGCCACCGTCGGCTTGGCAGATGGTTGTGTGCCGGATGTGGTGGCAGTGGCATCCTGGGATGTCCTTGTCTGACCGCCACGTGCAGTCCCCCTTAGCATTGGCTGTTGTGTCCAGTCACTGTCGGTTGATGTGCCTGTGGAGGAATGTAGGGCATGCTGTTAGTCGTGTGACAGGATGTGAATGGGGCAGTCACATGCAACGCACTCCTCATACTTGGTCCACTTGCATGTACACTCATTTGATGGGTGATGCACTCAGGTGTGTGGATCATGGCTTGCACACAGTTGCACGCTGTCTGCCTGTCCTGGTGGTGTTGTCACATGGGTGTGTTGGATGTGGTGTGGATCATTGGTGGGTGTGTTGTGTGCTTCTAGGCCCTGCTGGGGGAGGGGGGTCATTGGAGGATGTGTTGTGATATGATATGATATGATATGATATGGTATTTGTAACGCGCCTATACACAAGTGTTTCAAGGCGCGACGAGGCAGGGAGGGAGGGAAACAAGGGGAAGACAGACAAAGACTAGGCCAGGTGTCATTCAGATCGCGCAAGTGCAGAGGTAAGGGGAAAAGGAGAAAGTGCAGGGGGAGGAGGTGGGGGGGAAAGTGCAGTACAAGGTAAGTAGCGTAATAAAATAATAAATAATAAATAAAAGGGCCAGATGGTGGCAAGTGCGAGGTAAGTGCAGAGCAAGTGCTGGGAAGGGGGCTGTAGGGATACAGTGACAGTCCCACAGTGCAGGGGGAGCCAGGGAGGCAGTGCAAGTGGAGAGTGGCTGGGCCCTGGACCGAGGTCACTGAGAGTGGCCCAGATGCAGGTTTAGTGCAGAATTCAGTGGGGAGTTAAGCAGGTTTAGCAGGGGAGAGGGAGAGAGAAGGCAGAAGCGAAGAGGAAGGTTTTGAGGTGCTTCCGGAACCGGAGATGGTTCTCCTCAAGTTTCAGGGAGGCAGGAAGGCTGTTCCAGAGGGAGGACCCTGCTGCGGAGAGAGATCTACCCCCAGCTCGTTGCTTCGAGAAGCGGCTGACCATGAGGGAGTTGGAGACGGATGAGCGAAGGGCTCGTGAAGGAAGATATTTAGGAAGAGAGAGTTGAAGGTATTTAGGCCCCAGGCCCCAGAAGGCCTTGTGGACAATGCAGAGGGTTTTGAACTTAATCCTCGCAGCCACTGGGAGCCAGTGAAGAGATTTCAGTCCTGGAGAGATACGGTCCCTGGGCTTGAGGCCAAGGACAAGTCTCGCAGTTCTGTTCTGGATAAGTTGCAGAGGGCGGAGAGTGGAGGCAGGCAGATTAAGATAGAGGCTGTTACAGTAGTCCAGCCTTGAGAGAACCAGGGCTCGGGAGACAGTGAGCTTCTGGGGGAAGGAGAGGAAGGGCCCTGCCGGGGGGATCATTGGTGAATGTGTTGTGTGCTTCTAGGTCCTGCTGGGCGAGGGTCATTGGTGGATGTGTTGTGTGCTTTTAGGCCCTGTCCCGGGGTGGGGCTCATTGGTGGATATGTTGTGTGATTCTAGGCCCTGTCGGAGGGTGGAGGAGGGTTTATTGGTGGATGTGTTGTGTGCTTCTAGGCCATGCCGAGGTGCGGGGGGGGGGGGGTCATTGATGGATGTTTTGTTTGCTTCTAGGTCCAGCCGTGGGTGGTCATTGATGGATGTGTTGTGTGCTTCTAGGCCCTTCTGGGGGGGGGGAATTCCATCATTCGCACTCATGGCTTTGCACTCTGTGTACTTACCAGCCTCGCCAGGTGTGCCGGCTTCGACCTCTGCTCCGCCAACACCCTCAATCCCCTCTAGGTGCATGATATTGCTGCACCTCTCCTCCCAGGACTCGAGCTTCGGGGGTGAAGGTGGTCCCCCTCCTGTGCCAGTGCTGTGCTGCCATGAGGTTGTGGACTCGCAGCCGCAGATCGTCCTAGTGCTTGTGGCAGTCTTTGATGGCACGCACTGTGACGCTGACTGCTGTGCACTTCTGTGTAGCGGCTGTCCATATTTCCTTGTGCCTCTGCTGTGTTCTGCGCCTTTGATCGGCACTGAACAGCAGTGCCGCATTGACCACGATGTGCTCAACAAGCACAGTCAATTCAGTTTAGCTGAAGCAGGGTTTGTGCTGCCGTGTGGCTGGTATGCGAGATGTCATCTTGTAGCAGGTGACAGTAGCTGTAGGCCCAGTGGTTGCTGAGAATTGCAGTGGATTGTGGGTTAAGTAATGCCCGCTGCTCTCTTTCCGGTTTTCGCAACCACAGTGTTTCCGGAACTGGTATTCCGTTTCCGGTACGGACATAGCAGAAACGGATGTACCACTGCCATTGTACCCGGTGCATCCGTCTCCGTGGTTGTTTGCGTTACAGCGGTGACACCGTTTCCGCGATGGTGTGGTGCACGCGACCTACAAACCATGATCACGCCTTACTTCCGCATGCTTGCGGATGCGGAAACGGTATCACCGCCTTCACAGAAAAACCGGATTCCGGACTGGCTAACTTGTAATGAGGCCCATAGTGTTGATTTTGGCACACCTAGCCAAAGTCAGGACATTGGGTGCACCAGTCATACCCATTGCCCTTCCACAACTCACACTGATGTACAGCGCTTTGCCGTAAGGCGCTTAATAAATAAATAAATACAAATACAGAAAGAAGACTTGATTTATTTGTCATATACAGAGAAATATAGAGACATTCAGGTAAGTGAAGAGATGAGTGGTGTACCTAGTGATATAAGATAGGAGAGGAAATGAGAGCACTCCCAAACAGTGAAATAGTGAATGAAGATATTGAAATGAGTTAAGGGAACAGGAAATACAACATGTGATCCAACAGAGAGAGCATTTAGCCCATTTGGCCAACATTGACAGAAAATGCAAAATATAAAGGGCATTTGAAATATCCCTATCTATGCCAAAGAGTATGGAAATACCCCAGAACCTGTAGGGTAAACATTTATTCTGAGCGATAATATTAGAATACACCATACCATACAGCGGTATTAGCATAATTGTTCATTTTTTTTGATCGAATGATGCATTTGACCGAATTTGGTCAGTACCATTCGATAAAAAAAAAAAAAAAAAAAAATAGGCTAATACATAACGAACCTGGGGTCCTGGGATTGCGGGGGTGTCCCCCGCTCCCCATGTTTGGTATGGATTAGCCTTGGTGGGGTGAAGAGGAGTCCCCCGCTTCCTCAATATTGGAGGCGGGGAACCAGAAAAAAAAAGAGACCCTGCAGCGTCAGATCCGACCCGCGTTAGAGGGACGGATTTGATGCTGAAGGGCTGAAGTAGACCAGGCTGTCAGCTAAAAGGTAAGTGGGCGACGGGGAGATGGAACAACAAATAATATTTGTTGTTGTGGAAAGCCGTGCAAACAGCTTGAGATCAGATATTTCAAGCAGTCCCTTTTTTTCTGCTCGCATTTCCATGATAATTTTTTTTTCGGTCTAACATACCCATTCCCAAACCCTGTACAGCCCATCAGAAAAGATTTTAGGCCCACATCTGAGACAACCAATGGGAAATAGTAAAACATAGAGGATCCTCGAAACTGTGAACAAGGAAAACCCCTTACAGTCATTATGACTGGGGGTGGTTGCAAATATGCAAGCAGGGAGGGGGACTGCAGTAGTGCCTCTGACACTGATAACGGGAGTTGGACCCATGTAAAGAGATTTAGGGAAAGAAAATCAAACCACAATCACAGTTTTTGAAGACACAATCAAGCAGATTAAGACCATACAAATCTTTCTGTCCTCTTATCATAAAAATGTAAAATCTTCTGTTTGGGTACATCTAGAACTGTATGGACAGATGGTGGCATCATTTGTACTGAAAAATTACAAAACAACATAGAATTCATAAACACTCCTGAGTTTGCTAAAAGATTGTCAATGGTTAATGGAGAACAGTCGTTATTCCTTGAAATAAAATCAGAGAAAAATTCAAAACTGAAAAAGGGGAGAGATATGTGGACATCGAACCCAGCGTTTTGTCTTTCCCAAATGTAATGCCTACTACCAAAGAGCAGATAATCTAAGGTAAAAGGAGTATGACAAAAGAACCTAAATGAAAAGAAAGAGAACAACAAAGAAACCTCTAGACACAAGCCCTGAAAAGAATTATACCCAAATATTTCAAAAGTACTACTAGAACAAAAGCATTTAGCTTCTTCTTCAGGATCTTCCAGGCATAACAATCCAAGCGACAACAGTGACATGCAACCTGTGGAAGAGGGCAGAGGAGCATCATAGCAATGTTGACCTCAAGTACATTTTTAGTTCTATAGAGTCCTTGGCCAATCACATAATATTGATCCTGATGATAATTACCCTATTGGAGATGCCCACATTCATGAAATCCCAAATATCAACAAAATACAATCAAGATTATCCACTTACACAAATGTTCCCTGTAAGGGGGTGATGAAAGATGAAACATTTCTAACAGCTATCCAAGTTCAAGAGCAGTGTGAATTGTTAGCTCTCCTAGATAGGTCTCATGCAAGCTTGCTGTCATGAGAAGTACTCTAAACCAAGGAAAAGGAGAAAATCACTGTATTATCGTCCTTGGAGAACAACATAATTTTGATGGAAAGGAAATCCCAGTAGATGGGGTTACCAAAGTAGAAATCAAAATAGGGTGACATTGACTCACCCATCCAGTGATTGATGTGGCTCCTCATAGTACATCTGTTTTACTGGGAAGCAATTTTCTTCAGAAGCTTTACTCTCTAATACATTGCATGAACCAGGTTCTCTGCACCGAAATCCACCATCTGATGAAATTGAAAAGAAGTGTCAATTCTGTCAGTTTGAATGGCAGCTGCCAATTGATTAAAAAACATCCTGACCGAGTGGAGATTCATTTCCAGAGCACTCAAGTCGCAGACCAAACTATCATATTTGTAAAATAACAAGATGATAATGATGCGACTCTCACATAAACTTCGAGAGTAAACCTTCGTTCAAATACTGAGTAGTTCTTTACTAGGGAAATGCACTGAAATTCTCTCCACAGCAGATCACCAGTGAGGTTCAAAGTCAACCAGGGAATAACTCAAGAGACAAAATCAGCAGTTTTATTACACTACAAAGGAAAGGAGAATCATATTATTTTCTATAGAATTCAATGAAGGTAAGAAATCAGTTCTCTCAAAGTTTTTTTTAACTCAAGACTGAAGATTCATTAGCGAAAGATTGCTTAGGATATTACAGAAGGATCAGAAAGATTCCACATTTATTCTGATAATTTCGATGGGAAACTGACCATAATGTAATGGATTCAAAGCACATGATGTGTATGCTGTTTGTGTAGGCTTAGAATGACCATTGGAAAAAAAATATATAAATCATAATTGTTGGATCTTAAAAGATGTTATTTCTGATTTTCACATTGGTAATGACATATTACATTGATTTGCAATTAATATGGATCTCGTTAAAAATATTGTCTGGTCCGGAATCTGGGGAGACTCGAAAGACCTCAATGAATTACAAAATGCCTCTAGAGCAGCTCAATTGCTGCCTTATGCTACTGAAGTTCAAATCGAAGTAGAAATCACTATTACAGGAAATACTTGACAATATACTATGGCAATAAATATCAGAAAAGGACAGACCTTGTTTAATGGAGGAGCATTTATTTATTTAAATTATATTGTTCAGCAGCAGGGACTATCTCTTCATCCAACTCAGTTGGTAGATCTCAAAGATTACACTATCCAAACATTAGTCAACAATTATGATTCCCAATCTGTAATTGTATCCCAAAATACCTCAATTGGAATGGATGTTGATTCTAAACATTTTTCCAAGGATTTAGCCAATCTCAACATTAGTCCCATACCAGAAGATTGTTATAACAATACAGTTGTAAAATCTCTGGAGCAAGCGAAATACCCCACTTTTTGCTTGTATGTCATATAAAGCTGTCATTTTCACTGCTAATTCTGAATACCTATACATTAAAATTCAGACATCTCATAATAGACCCAGAGAACTGTTCTCTGCTGTCAATAACTTATTTCACCCCAGTTACAGTTCATTGGTGGTAATTATGACCCTGGCGGTAGTCGTGCTGGTGAATACCAGCACGGCTGCCGCCGGTATCATTTTTTTTTTTCGGCACTGAGAATGGGCAATTACTGGGTCATTATGGCCCGCCGGACCACAGCAATTGTCCATTCACCGGCGCAGGAAGAAAAATGCTCCCCCATTCCCATTTGAGCCTAGTAGGACTCAATGGGAATGGGGAGGTCGGATGCACCGGCACCATTCAGAATGGTGCCGGTGCATCTGACAGGCTCTGCTCGCAGGTGCCGGTAGACCCGCCAGGTCAGACCTGGAGGGCAGGTGGGCACACACGAGCAGAACAATGGTTCTTCCGTTAACAATGGTACCGGCACGCTTACCGGTTCCGTTGTTACCAGACCGGCAAACTTATAATGAGGCCCATTGTCTCTTGTGCCTTCAACCGTGCAAGCCAATGCTTTTAATGCTTTTTAAATTACTAACATTGAAAACATTCAGAAAAAATGACTACAACTTGCCATGGTTTCAAGCCACCTCAAATACCTTCATTACCACATTCTCCGCACCACATACCACAATGCCTCTGCTATTCGATTTCATACCTGTCTCCCAGGAAACTATCTTACAACATTTTGTAAACCGTTCACTGTTACAAGGAATAGATCCATCTGAACTTAAACTTGCCACAGTGCCTCTCCTTTAAAAAAAAAGAACAATCTTGTTTCCAGTGACCTCCAAAACTATTACCCAGTTGCTGGCCTCCCTTGGCCAGAGAGGATGTTGAAAGTAAAGTTACTAATCAACTCCAAGATCATGTAGAGAAATACCCACATCTGGATACCTTCCAGTCGAGTTTCTGCCCAAAACATGGTACGGAAACAGCACTGGTGGCAGCGTGGGATGATCTTTTTGACTGGGCAGATAAGGGTGATCTTTCCCTCCTGGTGATGTTAGACCCCTCAGCAGCCTTTGGCATAGCTGATCATAATAACTTACTCTCCCATCTAATGTCAATTGGGGGAGTCTCGGAGAAGGCATTGTCATGGTTCACAATCTTTCTGTTCAGACAACATCAACAAGTTAAATGTGTAGGGGACCTATCGTACACTCTACCGCTGAGTTGTGGAGGCCCCCCAAAGCTCTTCACCTTCACCCCTTCTTTTCAATCTGCATATGAAGCCTTTATTGAGTATCTTTGGGAGATTCAATCTAAGTTTCCATTCACACGCAGGTGATACTCAGATTTTTCTGAAAGTGGGCAACAGTGAGGATTCCTTCAAGAAATTCAATCACTTCTTGAATTAAGTCAATCTCTGGATGTCCTATAACCGGTTGAAGTTGAATGCCACTAAAACAGGAGTGGCCCTGTTTGGACCTACACATTTGCTAACGGATGCCTCTAAACCCCCCACCCCGAAGCCTCATGGGATTGTGCTTTACTTACATATCTAAAATCAAAAACGTAAGCTGCATTTGGCAAGTAAATCTTAGAATTGAAAACCAAGTTGGTGCCAAAGTGCAATCTGTTTTTTGCTCTCTATGTTTGATGCATCTGGCCCTCTTTTTTTAACACAAAAATATGATGCTACAGTTGTAGGAGCACTGGTCAACTCCTGCTTAGACTACGGGAATAGCTTGCTCATTGGCAGCATGGGAAACCAATTGACCAAACTCCAGTGATCCAAGAATGCAGCAGTCTGGTTTATCTTCAAAGTATCTAAATGAACACCCATCTCAGCCCTCTGTAGATATTTGCACTGGTTTCCGGTGAAGGAAAGAATACATTTTAAGGCCGTATCTCTTGTTTTCAGATGCCTTCAAATCTTGCACTGTCATATCTAGCAGACAAATTGAGCCGGTATCTACCAAACCAAGCTGTTTGGTCATCAGCTAAGCTGTTGTTGGTGATACCACCCTGCCGATGCTTGTCCAGAGGAGTCCAGCATTTCTCAGTCTTTGGCACTAGACTCTGGAACTCCCTTACCTGGCAACTTCACAACATGCCAGACCTTACTCACTTCCGAAAATCTTTTTACACTTTTTTGTTTGAATGATTCTTGAGCTTTCTAGACAGTGTAACATCTAGAGAATGATGGTACTGACTTCGGAGATGGGATCACTGTGTTATCATCTGTGCCGAGATGCAGTTCAGTCTGTGAGGTCATTTAGGGATTTACAAATTATTCGAAATTCAAAATTCTAAATGTATGGTAGCAGACAACAAACTCTCTCTATCCAACATAAGGGAAACGGAATGGCATAGCCCTATGCCCTCATGGAGCAGAGGATGTTATCTGTAACATGCTTGAAGATGAAATCACATTCAGAGTCACTAATAACTACCTAGACAACAAAGAACCATTCATCTAGATAAACCCCACAAATCTATGTGGATTATGAAGTCTTTATGGAATGACTAATTAGATTTGTAAATGAATTAAACAGACATCAGGCAAGGTTCTAATGGGGTACCATCAAACAGAGGCTGTGAAAAACTGAAAAGAAGTCTGTTCCAAACAATGTGGTTGCTAATGCCATTAATAACAAATAATTTGTCATGGAAACAGGATTTTTTGACACCTTTTCAATCAGGTTTTTGCATCAGAAGAATGACCAGGTTCATAAAGTGATCTTGTATGCAAGCAGAACGTTGTCTCCCCTTGAGATAATATCTGATTAATGAGAGGATGTACTCCTACAATGGTATAGGAATTTATAAACTACTGCCAGATGATCAATGGGGTATATATTACACTGGAGAACTTTGACCAACCTTTGAATTATTTGCAGAGTGACCAGATACACATGGGTTTGTCTGTAGGATTATTCTGGGACTCTGTCAATGCAGGCTTACCCTATATAAATCAGACATGGTCAAAAGAAAAGGAGTCAAGTGGGACATGGATTAGCTGATCTCTGTGACTTTGCCCAAGACAATTATCTCGGTAAAGAGAAATATCAGACAACAAAAAATATCAAGGCTGATCTAGCTTCTCCTCATAGGCTGCCTGATGTGAACACCTGTCATGGAATGCCCTTCATTTATGTGGGTGGATGTGACTACCAGGAAAATTATGAGAAGACGTTTGTAGCTGGTGTCTGAAATTCTTGGGTGAATCACCTTCCTGAACCCTCAGCACGCTTTAAAATTGGTCAATTGTGTAGTCACTTGGTGGAATTAATGGCCATGTAAAAAGCTGCCCTTACTGTCATTAAACATCTACTCTAGGAACTGGTTATCATAACTGAAAAGCCAGAGGTATGCTTTGGGCAAATAACAAGCCCTTAAAACATCAGAAGTTAATCCAAATGATAGATAATTTACTGACACCAAAAAACATGACCCTATTCTGAATCAAAATAAAAGGCCACCTGCAAAGTTGAAGGCCACAATAATACAGGGCACGATTTGGCTGATTAACAAGCCACACCTCAAGCACTCCAAGGGGAATACCTTTATATGGAACACCTTCTTGGAGAAATTCAAATAACAACAATCCCAAACCCAAGCAGAAAGCAATTGTTCTACTCTTCAGTGGAGTGAAAAAGCTCTACATCAAGATCTAATAACCAAACAGAAAGAAGACCTTATAATCATAAAATTCTACAAATATTTAGATGATTTAGATGATCCAGAAAACTTTCCGTTGTCTGAACTGGATTGGCAGGGAAAGGAAGATACTTGAGTTTTAATGAAGGTTCAAAATAATTTGCAAAAGCAAGAGGGACTTCTGGTTTGGAAACCCCATTCTGATTATGATCAGTGGGCAGTATGTTCTTCATTCAGAAGCATAATGTTAAATCATGCCCATAATGCAGCAAATGCTGGTATTCATAGATTTCAACAAAAGTCAATGGGTATACTACATGAGGTTGCTTGCTGGTCACACATGGTTCAAGGATGTTTGGTGTGTGCTCACTTCCAACTAATATGTCCCAGTCACTGGGCTCCTCTACAAAAGAGAGGAATGACATTACTATGGTCTGATGTGCTCTGCATGTGGGAACAACATATATGTATTGAACGCTACGTGTCTCTTCACAAAGTGGATTGAAATTCTTCTTTGCCAAAACTGCAAGGCTGACACAGCACCTATTTTACTGTTCTACTACATCTTTTCTCACTTTGGCCTTCCTCAAAGGATTGAGTCTAACTAGGGAATTCATTTTACCAGTGAGGTAATGACTAAGATGAGGGAAATTCTTGGTGGAAAGAAGAAGATGCATATCGCCTACCACCCACCATCTAGCAGTCTGAACAATACAACAAAATAATTGTTGGAATTGGGGTTTGTGGTAGATTATGGATGCAGTTGGGACTTGTAATTACGACTAGTCCTAATGGTTTTGCGGTCTACACACGTTTCTGCTACTACAATGTCTGCTTTTGAACTTATGACTGGTAGAACAATGGTCTGCTTCAACATCTGTTGTGCTGATCAAAGGACAGGCATTGATCAACACCTCTACCACTAATATACATGTGGAGAACCTTTGAAAGCATCTCCTGCATGATTTTGCCTAAATGCAGAGTAATTTGGGAAGGCTGAAAAGTCACTATGACCTTCGGACCTCAAAGACGTAATACGAGGTAGGTGATCCAGTTTACAATGGAATAAATCTAAAGAGCCCAAATTCCTCCCATCATTTCACGGGTCTTTTCAGATCATAGATAAGAACTTATCATAGTTTACTGTTAAAATGAAGATCAGCGATAAAAAGCTGATTTTTATTGCACAATAAAATAATCACCCTTAAAATAGACATCTTATAACAGAATCTTGGTGCAAGTGGCTCTCTAAACCTCATCAGAATAAAACACGTGGAGGTCTATTGATATTTATAATCAATCTTTGAAACTCACATTTGTTCCTCCACCAAATACTGTATCCATGGAATCATTAGCCATGCAAATTCAGAGCAAGTTCGATCCTGCTAATTTATTGACCTCCCAATTCAAAGAACATTTTCATAGAGGAACTAGCCTATGTTATTCCAGATATTTTTATAAAGAAATGACAAGCTATTGATTATGGGTGACTTTCTTTTCTGGACTGAAGACAACAATATCTCGTTAGTCAACTCTCTAAAGTCATCTATGCTGGACTTTGGTTTATCAGCACTTGTAAACTACCCTACCCATAAGGCTGGTCACGTCACAGCCTGGACAAAATATTTGCTTGGTAAAAAGAGGTCATGATTAAACACCCGATTCCCCTTTGATGGTCCGATCATTTAGGAATTACCTTCGTAATTCCAATAAAATCCAAGGAAAAGTTGATGGCTCATGTTGACAAAACTTTGAAGACCAGACCAGATCTTGAAACCTGGTCACAGATAGTGATATATCTAACATCTTTACATCTACTCTGCAGATCCTCCCACAATCCACCTTAAATGACCCAAACAAACTTTTGAACAAATTGGAATCGTGCCCTCTCAACATTCTGGACACAATCATGACAATAACTCCATTTAGGGTGAAAGTAAAAGGGAGGAAAGTTTGGTTTTCACATGATTTACATACATTAAGAAGGAAAATTAAACAACTGGAAAGAAAATGATGGAGATCACATGATCCCGACCTGCTTCGGTTTTAAGGCAACAATATCTGAATTATAAGCTATAACTAATAAAAGCAAAAAAAATTCTTTTATGAAGGAAGCTTTGAGGCTGCGGCAAACTGCTCAAGATAATTATTTTGGGTTATAAACAATCTATGTAATGATTGAGATCCCACGAATAGTTCAACTTCTCAATCCTGTGTGGATCAATTGGTTCAACATTTTTGATGCAAAGTTGAAACCATTAAAGCTGAGCTCTCATCTGCAATTATATTACTTCACCTTTTAACACCTTTTAACCATAACCCTAATGATAAATAATACTCTTTTAGCGAGTTCAAACTCGCTAAACATCAGAAACCCATAGCACAACATTTATACTGAGGTGCCAATTAATATAGCTACATGCATATAAATGTCATTTTTTTATGCAACCTTTACTAGTGTCTTACTAGTTTTTGATACTGGATAAAATAAAAGGTGTTGTGAGGAGATATTTCTTAATGCATCAGGTAATTATTGGTATTCCATAGGCACAGCATTGTTATGGTAGCTTGTAAGAGGCGGCAATCATGAATAGAGTGATGCATTTTTCTGGGACGCCTCTCATTAAGCTTGCGGCAGTTTCCATGTCTCATTTTCTCCATAGAATAAATCATCCCCCCCACACTTGAAGGAAACAGGCCAGTTCACCTGAGAAAATAGATTTGGGTTCCATTTATGGTGACAATGTGTACATGTCAATTTCTAACATTGACACATATATGTACACTTTGTATATGAGATTTACATACATTGTATATATAGCGATTGTGCGTTGTATGTATATAATTTATAAATGTATTACAGTTTGAGGTAATAGTGTATGGAATAACAGTGTGAGGCATAACAGAATGATTCACAAGATCATCTGACGTAACAGTGTGTTTCTTAAAGTATGTGTAGAGTTCACTTTGTATGTTCACAAGTCAAGTCCAGTTTGTATATAAGATGTACATATGCTTTTGTGTATATGACTTTTTACAGATCTTACATGTATGGTTTGTACACAATGTGTCATGACCACTGTTAGTGGTCACAAGCTGTGCCACAAGCAGGCTCTCACCAGAACCCTAAGAGCCTTGAAACTTCTGCACAAAGGCTCCTGGAGCCAGTCCTGGTGCCTTTGTGGTAAGGAGAGACTTATCAGGCTTGCTTTCATTTATGTACATGGGTCTTTAAATCCAACATGGAAGCAACCGCATAGCTCAGTTCTTATGAACCAAGCCATGCAGTCTAGTGTTTTGGGTCTAGTGTTTTGAGTGTGGCTGGGCCTGGAACTACTTTATCTGGTACTACTTTACATGGTCTATATAAACCACACCCAGACTGCAGAACAAGCTTCGCATTATTCTGCAACTAGCAGCGTGACGCTCACCGTGTCCAGCTCCTGGTCTCCAGCATCTTCCTGTAATCCTGCAAGAACAAGAACAAGATTACTTGTCTTACCTGAGAATACACCATCCTACGCTCAGCATCTCAACCGGGCCGCAACCTGGGGAAACCGAGAGAAGAAGAAACATCCTCTGTGAGTACTAACTTGAGGAATTCTAGCATCCCGCGGCCACAGCTCCCGTTCAAACATCGCGACCTGCAAAGCAAGAAAGGGAAAAACAATATTAGAACATGCGCGCTTCCAAAACATCGAATTCCATTATTTTGACCTGAATTCCATCGCGCTACGCAGCGCTTCCATCTGGAATTCCACAGCAACATCCTGCAAGAGAAAAGGAGAAATATTCAGGTTTGCTTTCAATATTTAACACCCGCATAGCACTTAACTTACCTTAAAGGATCCCTGGGGTCAGTTTTCATTGTGCTCTCATTCACAAGTAGCACCGCAGCAGCCTGTGAGGAGAAGAAGAAGAGAACACAGGTTAGCTTCAAAAAGACAATAAAGAACGCCACGCTTAGTGCTTTCCCTTACCTTAAAATGTGCCTCTTCATCCAGCACAACAGCATCAAACCTTCACACCTGAAAAGAAGATGATAAAGACATTAAGGGGATTTCCACCATAAAACAGAGCTAAGACTTACAATTAACAAACCTACCTGCCTACCAGCAGAGTCGGGGTCACAGCAGGCCTGGACCCGGAGAAAGGCATACTGCACCAGTGAAGCAACTCAGGAAGATCGCCAGCCAACGCCAAGCATCCCTGCGCCAGACGCAGGACAGATAGCTCAACCTACAAACAATTAAGGTGAGAAAGACTCAGTGGGAGAGTGATCGGTCAGAGGGAGGTGGGAGATTCACCCATTAGAGACAGTTATCACAAATCCTTCTTTCTGTAATTGCAGATTCGTTATTCCACACTGGGCAACTACGTATCCGGGGTTCCAGATCTCAGAGCCTTCCAGATTCCCCCGGGGATATCAGGTGAGTGTTACACAATGGTGTGCGCTAGACATGCGTGAATGTGCATTTGTGTGTGCATATGTATACTTGTGCCTGTATTTGTGTGTATATGTATGTATGTGTGTGTGTTCGTATGCATTTACATATATGTATGTAATTTATGTATACATGTAAGTGATCTTTATAAGATGATTGGTATTTTATTAGCAAGTAAGGCACATAATTCATGGTCATTTATTGTATGTATATGGTTTATGATTGTATTACTGTATAAGGTTACAATGGTGCAACATTGTGCAGCATAACAGCATGTGGGGCAAAACCATTTGTCTAACATTGTGTTGTGTGATGTACGTGTACATATTGTTTTGGATAGGAGATATATATGTATTGTGCATATATGATATGACGGTTGTATGTATAAGTGTTTGAGTTTAAGATGGTATGAGGTAACATGGGTTGGCAAAACAGTTTGTGGCATAATAGTTTTTAAGGCAATTTGGTATAACATTAGGTGACGTAATGTACATGTTGGTTTTGTACATTTACATGTACATGTCCAGTTTGCACATGAGAAGCACATTTATTGATGGTGTTTGTGAAATCTAGTCGAAGCTGAAAATTGAACTACAAGTGAGTGTTGTGCAAGAAAATGTAATGTTTCTATGTGGTATAAGTGTGCATGTCAAACTACAATGTGCGGTGTAAGTCACATAACTGGTGTGTGTCCACCATGTGTGGATGTCATATAAGGTGTGTATGAGTGTTTTACATGAAGCTATGTTAAATTCATATGTTATAAACATCTGTAAATTATGGCAATTCACAATAAACTGAAGTGTGTATTTGTTTAGTATGTACATGTACACAATTGGAACCTGCGATACATATTAAATATGTTAGCAAACACATGAAAGCTGGGTTTGAATTTTATTCTACATTTTAAACATATATAAGTGCAATGATGTGTCTATTTTGGCATATAAGAGATTGTACATTTATGATTTGCTCATTTTGGTGTACATTTGTTTGTGCATGTGTGTGTATGAGCTTGTGTGTGTAACATGATTTTAAACATGTATACTTCCAAGCATGACATGCATAAGATGTTTTGTACAAGTATGCAATTTACAAGTACATGTACATGTAAATGCTGTACACGTCTCTCGTACATTTTAGAAGTGAGATGAAAGTTTGTTTTTACTTTGATGTACAGATAGGAGATGTACACGGATTTCTCAGTTCTAAATGAACAATCTTTAAAAGAAAAGTGTATACTGCATATAAAACCTGCATGCTCATTGTGCACATGTGTGATACGTTCATACATTTTGAAATGTCAATATCTCAAAATTAGCCAGTTCAATGTTCAACATTTTTTTCAGTGCATCACTTCCTGCTAAGGTCTAGGTGCGTGGCACAAAACTTGAAAATGGAAGCAGCCAAGTTTGAGACATTGGGCTCACTTTTATTTCTGTTTTCTATTGGAAGTCCAATGTTAAGATATGTTCGAAAAGTGATTAAAATAACATTTTTACTTACTTACATATAACACGAGAATGGAATATCCAAAAATAGCTATACTAGAAGAATAACAGTTTTGAATTTTTTTCTTGAACATTTCAGTGGACTTGATTTCCGTTATGTCAGGCGGGAGAGAGTTCCACGATTTGGGAACTGCTTTGATAAAGGCCCCCTTTAATGCTTTACTGGTGTTGCTTAGCAGAGTCTTCAATTTATGCGTGTTGTTAGATCTAAGAGATCTAACACTGTGTGTCTCCGAGAGAAGATCCTTCCGATAGGCTGACATGAGTACAACGTGACATTTGTGTGTAACTAATAGCAGCCAATACTTAACTTTTGCTACCACAGGGAGCCAGTGGAGGCTCCGCCTAGCCTCCAAAATGTGATCTCTCCACTTAAGGTGTGTGTTCACTCTAACACTGCTATTCTGGATAACCTGAAGGTTACACTCGGATTGCAGGATACCGATCAAAAAGACTGCAGCAATAATCAATCTTTGAACCTACTATGGCCCTTGCAATCGTTTCAGCATTTTTTTGAGAGACGAGAGGCCGAAGGTGTGTCAGTAGTTTTATATAATAGGTTGAGGAACAAACCAGGCTACTGACCTGCACCTTTATATTAAGGTTCTGGTCCAAAACTATACCTAGGGTTTTAACTTTCTTCTTAACTTCAATCTTAAAGTCTGCAATGGAGAAGCCTTCATAGATTAGATCTAGCTTAATAATCTTCTTCTGTGTATCCACCACCATAAGTAATGTCTTTTCCTTGTTTAAGGCCAAACCATTCTGTAAAATCCAGGTTTGAATGAGGTCATAGACCTTATTGATATTGCATTCATCCTCTGTGTATGATCCTGTTAGCGGGATGACACATTGTGTGTCATCTGCATAGTTAGCAAACATTTTTGAAAGACATCTGAAGCCATTTCTAAACAAATCTGAACATTTCCATGAAAGGGGGGGCACCTGTCTCTGAATTCTAATCTATGATTTGTTTCTGAATTTATCACTGAAGGGATCAAACATCATTAAGGAATATTCTTTTATTATTTTCTGAATCTACAAGACAATATGACTAACTCTATTATACACTAGTCCAATGATATTTAAAGGTATATATATATATATATATATATATATATATATATATATATTCAATGAAGTAACTTTGTCAAAGGGAAATTATGGCTACAAGTAAAACTGAAAACCCCCAGAAATGTGCCACTTATGGTCAGCTAAGCAACTATAACTCGCGCCACGAATGTGCACTGCTAAGAAATATATCCAGTACATGAAAGATGACATCACAAATGTCATTGATGACATCACATATTAAATTAATTTTCATGAACATTCCCTACAAGAGGTAGTCTTTATGATGGTGGTAACACGATGTCGGGGGGGATCAGGAGATCTAGCATAAACTACTTAATGTATTAAAGAATGTTCTCATCTAAAGAAAATATTATATTCAAGTATTGTTGTTAGTACATGAACCTAATCATACATACACATAGACAATGGCTGCAACATCTAACAAAAAAGTACAATATTTTTAATCTGGTAATTTCCGATAGTAAAATAATAAATGCTACTTTATCAACGTTTGCATTATGTTAAACATGGAATAAATAGCAAACAATTTCAGACTTAAGACTTACTTGTGTTAGTACCAAAACTACATATACAAACCCAGAATGCAAACAAATGATAGCCACATACAGGGAAACTAAAGAAAAGAAGAAAGAAACAGAACAAAAAAACTACAAGATCATTAGAGTTGATTATCATGTGCAAAAATGAATTGTTTTTTTGAGACCTGCATATTGCCCCATGTATGTGCACTAAGAGGTCAAATCAAATTCTATGGAATGAAGTTTAAGAAGATATAAGACGTTTAATATATATATATATATATATATATATATATATATACATATATATATATATATATATATATATTCAGTGAAAAAAACTTTGTTAAAGGGACATTATGGTTAAGTTGCGCTACTAAAAACCTATGAAATTCAGTGAAAAAACTTTGTTAAAGGGACGTTATGGTTCCAAGTAAAACCGAAAAACCCTTGAAATTCGCCAGTTATGGTAAGCTAAGCAACCATAACTCGCGCCACCACCGTGCACTGCTAAGACTAACACCCAGGACATCAAAGATGACATCACAAATGTCATTGATGACATCACTGATGACATCACATGTCTGGCTCACTATTTTTTCTTTTGCTGACATATCTAGGCCACATGGTTTTCTTCAGTAACAGTCAGAAACTAAGAATTTTATTTTATTTGTAGACATATCCTTCTAGTAGGTTCTTACAGTAATTCCCTTAGAGTACAGTCACATCATATGAAACATATACATATGGGAAAACACAAGCTTGAAAGACAGCAATCCTTTTTGTGCATAAAGATAATCACTAGACTTATGAGCACTTTCTGATAGTTCTGTTTTTTTTTATGGCTGTACTTTCCCTGTATATGGTCATATTTGTATACATTGTACTCAGACTACTTTCCTTAGGGTCCAATCACATCAAGTGATACATATACATAGGGTAAATAGCAGCTTTGAAACAGAGCAATCATTTATTTGCATGAAACTAATCAGTTAAGTTATGAAATGTTTCTGCTACTACTTGTGCTTTTTTGCTAACTTCACTTTCCCTGTATATAGCCATATTGATATGTGTTCTTGTGTCTTTGTGTTTTGTCTATAGTAATGCAATTATGTAATACATGGGTTTTATTAGCTACTTATTACATATTTCACAGTACACAACAATCTATTAAGAAAACAATTATCATTTCATTATTCAACATATTAACATTACGAATATCATACCTTCATCTTGTACGCTGCACACAATATTATGTTTCTGTATGAGTAGCTTAGTATACTAGATAGAACCCCATAATAGGATGCTATTTATATCAATGCATCGTTCAATGCACTTATTAGGGTATATTTCTTGCAATGATTCTTGACACATTTTTCGCAACATAATAAGAATCCCTTCTACACATATTTCATTAGAAGTACATACACATGTGATGTCATCAGTGATGTCATCAATGACATTTGTGATGTCATCTTTGATGTCCTGGGTGTTAGTCTTAGCAGTGCGCGGTGGTGGCGCGAGTTATGGTTGCTTAGCTTACCATAACTGGCGAATTTCAAGGGTTTTTCGGTTTTACTTGTAACCATAACGTCCCTTTAACAAAGTTTTTTCACTGAATTTCATAGGTTTTTAGTAGCAAAACTTAACCATAACGTCCCTTTAACAGAGTTTTTTCACTGAATTTCATAGTTTTTTAGTAGCACAACTTAACAATAATGACTTTGACTTTATATACATGTCATATGGAAATGACTAGATCTCTTCTTATGAACTTGATGTCCGCGAACTTATTTAATGTCCGCGGACATGTTCGGAGAACAGTACCACTACCTAAAAACTGTGTGGGGGGGTGGTGGGGTATGTTTGATTGTTATATCATAATGTAGGAACATTTAACAAATTCAAAAAGCAGCACACAAACACATTATATATAGTAAAACATAAGAAATGTAACCCATAAATGTAACACACTAACCATTCATTTAAATACAATATGTTCTGAAATGGAATATACCACAAGAAGATAAATTGGCTTCCAACATAATTACCTCACAGACACAACAGAACTGAGAACAAGACCAGACCCACTGAATACATAGGACTTATCTTACCAGAAATAGTAAGTGTACTTCATTTTACTCATATATTTATAAACTTTCTGTATTAGATTAACAAATATATTATCTTTTTTTTTTTTTCTCACAGAAATGTCTAGTACTCTGGAATGGCTAGAGGACAATTTCCCACATGAAGAAACGTCACAAGATAGTGAAACTAATGGTAAACACTTTATAATATAAACCATTTGTTTATTATTTTTTTTATATACATTTAACATGTATATTATTTTTTTGTACAGAGCATACCAGAATAGAAAAAACTTCAGAAAACCCTGTTATGGATAACAGTCTTCACAATATAGAAGAAAAAATGGATGTATTGTTGGCTAATTTTGATAATTTAAAAACTTTTGTAGAAAATCATTTCAAACCAAAAACCTCGTACCATTGCCCCACATGTACTTGTCCCTCCTCACCATATCACAGTCAATTATCCCCAAACCCTCTCCATAATCCAAAACGTTTTGATGAGATTTCCATCCCTTCTTCACCTAATACCAATCATGTTGAAACCCCAAATTCTCCTGTTTTTGTTTCTGTTTCTGCCTCACCTTCTCTGTCATTAATTATTAATATATGTTAAATAAAGTTTAATTTTTATATTGTATTGTGAATAGTTTCCGTTTTTTTTAAAAAAAAACAATAAAAGTGTCCGCGGACAGTGCGAGTGTTCTGAAATGTTTATACATAAACGAAAATAGAGGTGTCCTGAAGAATACCACACCTGTTCGTACTGTTCGCTAGCAAGTTGAAACTGTTCTAAGAACACACGTGGTGTCCTGAAATGTTCGTAAAGAAACAAAAATGATGTGTCCTGAACAACAGTACAACTGTTCGTAGTGTTCGCTAGCAACATGAAACTGTACTAAGAACACACGCGGTGTCCTGAATTGTTCGTAAACAAACAAAAATTAAAGTGTCCTAAAGAACACTATACCTGTCTGGTACTGTTCGCTAGCAAGTTCAAACTGTTCTAAAAACGCTATTGGTGTCCTGAAATGTTCGTACGTAAACGAAAATGGAGGTGTCCTGAAGAACACTATACCTGTTCGTAGTGTTCGCTACCCAATTGAAACTGTTATAAGAACACAATTGATGTCCTGAAATGTTCGTACATAAACTAAATTACACGTGTCCTGAAGAACACTATATCTGTCCTTACTGTTCGCTACCAAGTTTAAACTGTTCTAAGAACACACGCGGTGTCCTGAAATGTTCGTTTCACGTGTGACGCACTTTTAATTACTTCAGAACCCGAACAGTGTCCGTAGGACATCAATGCGCATGCGCTAACCAATCTCCGTGCACTTGGTGTCCTGCGGACAGGTGCTTCCTTCGCGGACTAGTTCGCAAACGGATCATATGACCGCGCCCACGCTCATCGTGTGTCCTGAAATGCGGACACTGTTCGTGTCCCCGAACAATTTAAAAGTACATTTTCAGTTAATCCATAATACTTTTCAATAAAATCTCACCATGGCACATGTCCCACATAGCAATCTTGAGTTTCTATATACCTTTTGAAACTTTCCGATCCTTTTTTTGTGTTCGATCTGTCCGCGGACAGTGCGCATGTCCGCGGACTGCGCACAAGCACCCCTATAAAAGACCACGCCCACGAGCTTATTCCCATTGTGTTTCTGGCTATTCTTCAGACCACAGTGATTTTTGCTGCCACCTGCAGACTACACCATCATCGAGATGGCATCCTTGGCTGCTGAACTGCCACTTGGTGCTGCACCTGCTTCAGCACCGCCCCACCCCCTCCACCACCACCACCTCCCCAAGAGCCTGAAGAGGGGAACAGGAGTGAGGATGCAGAGGAGGAAGAAGAGGATGATGAGAATGAGGTAGAGGAAATCCCTACTATCCGCACTAGGCATGAGTCTTGGGTGTGGCGGTTATTTACAATTCATGGTAATGTTCCTAAGGCTCGTGCGAACCGTGTTACCTGCAATGAGTGAAAAATGATACTCAGTTGCGGGAAGCACGGTAAGTACAGCTTTGGGACCACTACTATGAAGCGACACCTGAGGTCATTTTACTCTGGGGCTATTCGCAGGGTTGTACCTTGCGAAGAACGTAGCAGGTTGATTTCCTCTACTTCATCCTCTGTTTCTGATCCTGTCACCACAAGGACCACCTCTGTGGGACAGCGAGTTTCTCAAGCTGCCTCACAGGCCATACAGAATGCTGATGACCCTTACCTTTCGAGGGTCACAGTTGTATGTATGTACTGTGACACAGTACTCTGCAGGGGGGAGCGACTTCGGAGTGCTTTTGAGACTATTGTCTCAGAGCACGAGAAGACCTGCTCACTACCCAAATAAAACCCACTCTACATCTTCCTCTCTCAGCTCGCCCTTTCTTATCCCTGTGGTTGGTGTCCCCCCCTTTACCCTCCTTTACCCTCCTCTCCTAGTGCGTCGTGTCTGAAAAACCAAAAACATACAAAATTACAAAAATCAAAAAAAAATAAGGCTCTTTTCAGAGCCGCCTTTCCCAGTTAAAAAATAGAAGTGAAAATAAATGAAGCAGGGCTCTTTGTATTTTTTAAAAGTCCGCGGACAGTTCGCGAACATTAAAAAAATTGGGTTGCTACTCCATCACAAACATTGTAATTTTCTCTGGAAAGAAGTGGTGGCTCTGAAAAGAGCCTTTGGGTGTTGTTTGTAAGTCAAACATTGTAAATGCTTAACATCTACTTCAAAATCGTTGTTGTAATTCCAAAAAAGGTCGCAATGCATTTTGTACATTTCTCAGAAAAATCTGATTGCCAGCATAAGTAAGATGGACTCCATCTCTGCGAAAAATGTATGTACTACAAAACATAATATTTTCATTGTGAAAAGAAGACATGCAAAAATCTCTTTGAAAGCCACAAACAGCCTTATTAACATTGTGCCTTGCTTTTTCCATTTGTGGACCAAATGAAGAAGAACAAAGCCACATTTGTCTCTGCGCAATCCGTGAAAATATCGCTTGAGAATTAGGAAACATGTCCATAACCTTCCTAAGTCCTTCTTTCATAGCAAATTGCAAAACAATTCCAGTCACATGTCCTAAACTGTTCCCTCCACAATGAATTACAATTATGTCTGGATGTTGCTCTGTCTCCAAAGTAGCACAGAGAGGTAGCAAGTCCAACCACTTAATTCCACGTACTCCATGCCAGTGTACTTCCACATGTGGGAATCCAAGATCTACAGCTACTCCACAGCTTTCTGCATGCACCTTCAACCAATGTATCCACGAATCTCCTAAAATCCAAACAATCTGTTTTCTGAAACACACAGCCATAGCTATCTTTTGTTCTCTCAGCAAAAAGAGTATCTGAGGAAATCTCTCCTGGCACAAAACACCCACCAAACTTTCCTGACCAATCCCTTTCAGTGCTTATTCTCATTTGCATGACTTCTGAACCCAAAAATCCCCGGATGTAACTCCCGATGTCCGCGAACTACCGCCATGTCCGCGGACATATCGTAACATGAACAGGCCTTCTACCATTTCCACTACACTCTCTCTGCCATTCCCTCATAGGATGTACCTCAAAAATCACATGACCATGCACCAATCACATTCAAGACCTCTACATCTAACTGCATCATCATAGATCAGCACTGCAAATGTACTCTGAATATCTCTGAGTACAAGTGTCATATCATTGGCAAGCAGCATCTACCAGAAATACTGTACAAGTCTTCAAGATTTCTACTTGCAGCTCCATGCATATCCATATGCATGAACACAAACTTCAGGTATGCATATTTTCTGTATAGTAGATGAACACATTTTCAAACAGACTTTTACCTTTTTACTTTCTTTATACACACACACTCAAATCATGTTAAACTAACATTTTTAAATGAAATATATAGACTACATATATTCAAACAAAATTGCATGCAAACACAATCTATGTTTAAACCTTTATAAAAATACTTATACAATTTCATATTTTTTGTTTTTATGTATTTATTTACTTAATTACTTTAAATTAGACATGACATTGAGGCGCTATTACCTAGAACAGTTTACTTACAGAAATAGTGGTATTCACTAATATATTATAAATTTCACAAGACATAGTAAAGATTTTTTTTTGCTACAGTAAGTTATTCAATACAATTTGTTCATTAAGAACATATCATATGTACTGAACTGATGCAATGTATCTTATGTAAATAAATTAGTTTAATGGTTTTACAGAAGGCACTGAGGATTTCAATTAAAAAAATCAATATCTGAATTAAAAACAGTGCTATATACAAACAAAGTTACTAATTTGAAGCTTATACAATTGCAGTGAAGACCAGTTTCCTGAAAAGAAGCAGCCGAATTCGAAGAAGAAAGAAAAACTATGAAGTTACCTGTTAATTTAAAAAAAAGTAAGTAAAATATCACCATAATATTTGTATTATTAATCAAATATACTATAACATTAATACAAGCTATTTCGGTTTCTAAAAATAGAGATTTTGTACCATTTTGTCCAAAAATGTCCATGTCTTAAACAGTGATTTACAGCCAGAATGGCCCACAAATCTCTATTTTTGGACACACAAATTACCCAACTGAACCACTACAATTTTCATATTATAGAACAAACACCTGTTTTAATTGTATACATTAGATTTACTATTTGTACTTTTCCACACCACTAGCTTACTTTTTTTTGTCATCTGAACCCCAGTTTAGTAACAAATAAATTCAAGAATACCTATCCCTACTAGTTTTAGTTCCCAATGCACAATCACACACCATTACATACATCTTTATCATCTTACTCAAACACTCATGCACACAGCACACATACATTCCAGAACACCCCAACCCATATCTTCTTTATTTTTTTCAACAGACCCTAAAGAATGCCTACCAAAAGTCAAGTCCATAGAAAGCAACGCAAAAGTAGAGCAAATGAAAATAAAGGTGTCCAACATAAGCATCCATCTCTAGCAGAATTTGTAAAAAAAAGTTGAAACAAAACAGCTAATACAATCATTTAGTGAAACACAAGAAGTTTCAAGTACAATAACTTTGCTTCCTCTATCAAAATGTAAAACAAACCAAAAAACAATTAACAGAAAATCAGCTATCAGTACAGATAAAACTACTTCTTCAAATTTTAATATAGTGCAAAGTAAGCATACCAAGAAAAGTATTTTAGCCAAAATATTCCGTCACAAAGTCCTTCAAAATCTTATAAAAACAGGAGAGAAATCAGGTTCAAAGCTTAAAACCTATCGTAGGAAATTAATCTTAGAAGCATTGATGGACAGTGCAATTATTCTCAAAAGAAATTTATTTATTTTACTGTTAAACAAACTGAAACCACTAACAAAACTAATAACTAAATTACAAAAAAGACTTTTCAATAAGCGAAATATCAACAGAAAGAACTTCTTAAGTATCAGCGGAGGTGAATGGAATCACACTACAAGCACAGAACCATATTTTAATGAAGAAGCGTACAAACAAAAGCAAACGAATACAATTGCCATACATAGCAGTGGTCGAGGTTATGAAAAAGTGAATAATACCATAATGGAACAAGAAGTACTTCTTACAAAAATATGCCCTGAAAACTTAGAATTACCCCTCCATTCAACTGAATCAGAACGTCTAGTGTACAAATGGCCATGCACGTCAATGTGTAACATTCCCAAACAATGTTTCAAATCTTTACGCCAATTCCTCAATAAATATGTAAAAAGCAAAGACAAAATCAAAATTAAATTGCTGCAAAATATAGATACCTGTCCAGTGCGCAAGTACACAGGACTACAAGGAAATTCATTGGCCTGCATTACAGGACCTACTTGTAAAACCACTTTCCATGATATCAAAAGGATATCAACACATCATTCAACTATAAGAAATCTAGTCTATAAACTGTACTATGCTAACAGTCCTGCTTTAGCACTAGCAAAGTTAAATAACACCCTTCTACATGGTACAGTAAAAGACCTACTTGAAGAAATTCACTATATCCAGAAAAAATATTTTGGAAGTGAAAGCCATTTACAGAATGAAATAGCTTTAAACCAATTAAGCAACAATTCTACACATGGCAACCTTTTGCTAAACACATACAAAAAAGAAATACTAAAATTTAAAAGTACATCAGCTGAAGTACCAAACCATGTATGTGTATGTTGCCGTAGAATTTTTTATAAAAGTAACACAAAAACTGTGGACATATCATACAAAATAGAAGACAATGAAGATTCTAAATGGTTTGAATTAGCTCTCTACCTTGTATCAGAAAACAAATATGAAATAACTGAGCCCTTAATACTTTGCAGTTATTGCACTACAAAACTTGACAACAACCAAACTCCTTCACGTTCTATCACAAATAATTTGGAATTATACCCAGTACCAAAACCTCTACAACAACAGCATCATAATTCAAACAGTACACCCATTTCAAGCAATAATACGCCTTCAACCAAAAACAGCAAAATTACCTCCCTCTGAATTGGTAAAAGCATTTGTGGAAAAGTAGTTTATTTACCATTAAATCTAAAAGAAAATGTGCATACTCTAGGAGTGCAACGTCCAATGCAGCAAACTTTAATTATATTAGTAAATGGAGTACCTACAAAAGACAAAAAAATATGGCAACAGCTGGTAGATTTATATAAAGTTAGACAAGCCTTCCAATATCTTAAAGAGAATAATGAATATTACAAAGAAATTAATATTGAAGAAAACTTGAAAGATACAACTGAAATAATTCAAGAAACACAAGAAGCTGGTCAATTTGAGCTACTAGATCCTGCTACAATATCAAATACTTTTGACCATTATACAATTCATCCTTTGCACTGTAATGACACTGTACAAGATGTACTGGAAACTTACCAAATGCGTCAAACAAAAGGATCGCCAATCAGTGTATGGGAAAAAAGTATAGAAGCACATGCTTTTCCTCTACTCTTTCCTACTGGCAAAGGAGGAAGGTATGATGATAGACCTATTCAAATATCAGCTTCAGAATACCGCTCATTACGGATGTATTCTGAAGATCCCAGATTTAGACAAAATGTGGAATACATATTCCACCTACTCTTTGAAAGTGAACTAGCAACTTTATGTTACGGAGTTGCACACATATTAAAATCAGGATCACACTTTCAAAATATGACAGCTACACAATTATTAGAGAAAGTGCAACAAAAGGATGAGGTTTTACAATCAAATATTACAAATCTATTAGCAAATATGCGTGGTACTAAAGAGTACTGGTTTCGACGTCATGGAGATGTACGTTGTATGATCAGAAACCTTGGCCCACCCACTTGGTTTGTTACATTAAGTTGTGCAGAATATGCATGGGAAGATTTACATGATTTCCTACGCATATCAAATAAAAACAAAACAAACATAGATATTCTAACACCTGGAGAACTTTGTTCTTTGGATCCTGTTAATGTTTCAAGATATTTTCACCATCGCTTCATTGCTATGTTACATTTTATTTGTAAAAAACTGTTCCTCCCCTTGGAGAAGTGCAACACTTCTTTTGGAGAAAAGAATACCAAGCCAGAGGAGCACCACATATCCACATGCTTTTATGGATTAAGGATGCTCCTAAATTTGGTCAAGACAGTGATGCCACTGTTTTACAGTTTATTGAAAAATATGTCACTTGTGAAATTCCATCAGAAGCCACAAATAGTGATCTTCGTGCACAAATTTTACAATTTCAAAGACACAAATGTGGAAAATATTGTCGTCGCAAATACAAAAACAAAGGCAAATACTACACCAAATGCCGATCTGGTTTCCCTAGACCAGTTACAAATACAGGTCAAGTAAACAACCTCATGTCTTCAGTTAGACATAGTGTTAAAGGTAAGTCACCTAAAAATACATATTACATAAAAAGAAAAGAAGAAGAAAAATATATCAATGATTATAATGCAATCATTGCCCACTTATGGAATGCAAACATAGATGTGCAGTACATGGCAGACAATTCTACTGCAGTTGCACGATATGTCACAGCATACTTAACTAAAGCAGAAAAGACAGAGCTCCAAGACATCTGGAATGACCTTTCATCAGATAAAACAGTATCTCAGAAATTATACAGCTTGGGCATAAAAATGCTCACCCATAGAGAATGTGGATCTTATGAAGCAGCTGATCGTTTAACTGGTACTTCATTGTATGGTAAATCTGAAAATATAGTATGGCTAAGTCTTGGTCCAGCTAAATTTAGAAAAAGAGTTCTAAAATCATATGAAGATATAGGAACAATAGCCAAACATGATCCCAACAGCCAAGACATTTTAAAAAACAATTTATTGGACACATACTACCCAAACAGAAGTAATACTTTGGAAAACATGTGTCTATACCAAATAGCCCAAAACTACACATACAAAAATAATATGAAACCTGATGAAAAAAAAAGGTAAATATAGAGTGACAGACTGTGAAGGCAGCTTAGTTAAACTCACTAAACCAAATTTAATTAATCATATCAAATTGTTATTGAAAACTCCTCAACATAAAGAAGTATATTACATGTCCCTGCTACAACTCTTCAAACCATGGAGAAAAGAAGAACAATTACTAGATAACTATGACTCATATGAGGATGCTTTCAAAGCAAATGAAAGCAGTATAACTGATGTAAACTTTACACAGTACAAAACAATGTTGCACAATGAACAGCAACATGAAGAAGAACTCCAAGCCCAACTAGATAAGGATACTCCTGACAGTAGTCAACCTTCTGTAACAGGAAGCCAGGAACCACTGGGAGAACCACTAATAACAAATGAGGCAGAATTAGCTATGATAGAAGTAGAAAACACCATGTGTCAGTATGAAGATAAGGAAGACTTAACTATACTACAATCAAAACTAAACAATGAGCAAAGTAGCATTTTTCAAGAAGTAACAAAACAAATTCCACATGGTGTACAACATGAAAATAAAGAATGTTCCTGCCATAATTATAAACCTATACTACTGTACGTCAGTGGTGAAGCTGGTTCTGGCAAAACATTCCTAATCAAAATCATTAGTAAGTTCCTTCAACAATTGACAAACAACAAACTGTCAGCTGTTGTCACTGCCCCCACAGGTTGAGCTGCCTACAACATAGGTGGTGTTACATTACACCGATTACTACTATTACCAGTAGAACACCAGAACAAATTAGACTATTACAAACTTTCTGCAGAAGCTGCAATGGAATTACGCAGAGTATTGAAACAAATGAAAATGCTACTAATAGATGAAGTGAGCATGGTCTCCAACCTGATGTTAGCTTTGATTCACCTCAGATTACAAGAAGTACTCAAAACAGACTATGAAGAGCTCTTTGCAGGAAAACACATTATTGTTTTTAGAGATCTGCTTCAATTAACACCAGTAAAAGGTGAACCTATTTTTAAAACATTAGGGCACAAACTCTGACGTAAAACTGTTGGCAGCATTGGAAATGTCAACCTTTGGCAACATTTCCAATAGAGAGAATTAACAGAAAACATGCGCCAATCTGCAGATCTAACTTATGCCAACATTTTAAAAAGTTTCTAAAGAAGCAGAAGCAACATTGAAAACCCGGCACATTAATGTACTTTATGGCGATAATGCATGTGCTACAGATGTTATGGAACAATTAGCCCACAAAAATGTCAATTGTATGGCCTTAATGCCAACTCTTGCAAGCTGTCTCAAATTCAATGAAATAATGTTAAGTAAAGAAATGCAACCAATAATGGAAATTAGCGCCACAGACAAACTAGATGTACATGGTATGATACTACCCACGTGTGACCAAGCCACAACAAGACTAAATAATTTAGAAAAATCAATCTCAAACACAGCAGGCTTAGAAAAGATGTTAAAATTATCCTTAAATTGCAGAGTAATGCTTAAACGTAACCTTGACGTGGACCAAGGATTAGTTAATGGAGCACTGGGTACAGTTGTTGGCTTTCAAACATACCCACGTGACAACAAAATTCAGTTTGTCAATATACTCTTTGACAAACTTTCAGAAGTAAAACGGATAGGACGCTCAACAGCTAGATTCCTTCTCTTCAAAGATATGTATGTACGCAGAGAACAATTTTCTCTAACTCTTGCATACACAGTCACGATTCATAAATCACAAGGTCTTACCCTAGACAAAGCAATGATAGATATTGGTAACCCAGTCTTTAAAGAAGGCATGAGCTACGTAGCACTATCACGCTTACGTACACTTGACGGTCTATTTCTAATCAACTTTGATGCAAGTAAAGTAAACGCTGATATTCCTTGCATTTTAGAATATAATAGACTTCACTCACTATACACTCCGCATCTAAACACATATTCTGTTCCACAAAAACTAAAACGTTGTAAAAGAAAACTAAATCAAACAGAAATGCAACAGGACGTCACTGCAAATCCTCCAAAGAGAGTAAAAGAAACTAATACTTCATCAAGTACCACAAACAAAAAAGAATCAATTAGAGAAAGTAAACCAGGTACTTCTTTAAAGAAGGAAGACAAACTCCAAAAAAAGCAGTTAGATACAGAACTACCTGGACCATTTAAATTCTCAAATATAGTTGGTGTAAGTTGCTATGCAAATGTAGCAATGGATATTCTATTTCAATTACCACCAATTGTTGACAACATTTACTTACACAGTACAGACCCATTGTGTTTACAAATGTTAGTACTTCACAGAAATGCAGCAAACAATCCTGACAACACATATAGGGGCCGATTCATGGAACAAACGTGCGCCGAAAATCTTCGCGCAAGCAGGCACAAGCGGAAAAAAACAGGCGCGTGCGATTCATGGAAGTCCCTGCGCGTGTTCACCTCGGGATGTGCGCCAAACCCGTGCATGGCGCACAAGTCACTGCAACATCCTGAAAGGCGTGCGCGACGCGCACAGTGAAAGCGCACAACCTCGGCGCATACACCAGAAAGTGGGCGGGACACGGGGCGTAACGCGCGGAATGGGGAACAACGTGCGAAAATAAGGGCGTAACTGGGGATGTACTGCAGGGAAGCAGACGGAACGCCCACACGCACTCGAACCACACGTATTCATGGAATCGAATAGGGCAAAGCCACGTACAGCCAAAGACACGCACAAGCTGAAACACGTCCGCCACACGAAGGCAGGCGGTAGAGTCCCAGCGCATCACAAAAGTGGCAACATACAGCAATTGGGCCTGTGCGAGCGGGGCACGTTTATTGCGGGGGTGTGCGGGAAGCAACACACGTGATCGAGTGGGGTACGTGTATTTCGGGGGCGTGCGGGAAGTGACACACGCGATTGAGCGGGTTACGTGTATTTCGGGGGTGCGCGGGAAGTTACACACGCGATTGAGCGGGGTACGTGCATATCGGGGGTGCGTGGGTAGTTACACACGCAATTGAGCGGGGTACGTGTATTTCGGGGGTGCGCGGGAAGTTACACACGCGATTGAGCGGGGTACGTGTATTTCGGGGGTGCGTGGGAAGTTACACACGCGATTGAGCGGGGTACGTGTATATCGGGGGTGCGCGGGTAGTTACACACGCGATTGAGCGGGGTACGTACATTTCGGGGGTGCGCGGGAAGTTACACACGCGATTGAGCGGGGTACGTGTATTTCTGGGGTGCGCGGGAAGTCACACATGCAATTCCATCAGGGTACGTGTATTACAGGGGTGCGCGGGAAGTTCCACACGCGATATCATCAGGGTACATGTATTACAGGGGTGCGAGGGGAGCAGCACACGTGAATTGCACGTGTGGGTCCTCCCAGGTGTTCCCTCTACACCCTCCACGGCCCCTGCAGGTGGCTCACACCACAGGGGCCTACCCAGCACATGTCATGCAGGCACCCCATCCACCATGGCCATGCCCACCAGCCAACCCACATGTCAACTTGCACTACTGCCCACCAACGCATGTCCCCCTGCACCCCCAGCCACCAGGGGCACCCTCCACAGTCCCCCACCCATGTCTCCCACCACCCCCCAGCAGTGCAGGGGCAGCCTCCACCAGGCCCCCACTCATGTCCAACTCATGTCTCCCATCACCCCCACCCCCAGCAGTGCAGGGGCAGCCTCCACCAGGCCCCCACTCATGTCTCCCTGCACCCACACCCCCCAGCCACCAGGGGCAGCCTCCATCAGGACCCCACTCATGTCTCCCTGCACCCCCACCCCCCAGCCACCAGGGGCAGCCTCCACCAGGTCCCCACTCATGTCTCCCATCACCCCCACCCCCCAGCAGTGCAGGGGCAGCCTCAACCAGGCCCCCACCCATGTCTACCACCACCCCCACACCCCGGCAGTGCAGGGGCAGCCTCCACCAGGTCCCCACTTATGTCTCCCACCACCCCCACCCCCCAGCAGTGCAGGGGCACCCACCACCAGGCCCCCACCCATGTCTCCCACCACCCCCACCCCCCAGCAGTGCAGGGGCAGCCTCCACCAGGCCCCCACCCATGTCTCCCACGACCCCCACCCCCCAGCAGTGCAGGGGCAGCCTCCACCAGGTCCCCACCCATGTCTACCACCACCCCCACCCCCCAGCAGTGCAGAGACAGCCTCCACCAGGCCCCCACCCATTTCTCCCACCACCCCCACCCCCCAGCACTGTGGGGCACCTGCCAGCAGACCCCACCCATGTCTCCCACCACCTCCACCCCCCAGCCACCAGGGGCAGCCTCCACCAGGCCCCCACCCATGTCTCCCACCACCCCCACCCCCAGCAGTGCAGGGGCACCCACCACCAGGCCCCCACCCATGTCTCCCACCACCCCCACCCCCCAGCAGTGCAGGGGCAGCCTCCACCAGGCCCCCACCCATGTCTCCCACCACCCCCACCCTCCAGCCACCAGGGGCAGCCTCCACCAGGCCCCCACTCATGTCCCCTATCACCCCCACCCCCCAGCCACCATGGGCAGCCTCCACCAGGCCCCCACCCATGTCCCCTATCACCCCCACCCTCCAGCAGTGCAGGGGCACCCACCACCAGGCCCCCACCCATGTCTCCCACCACCCCCACCCCCCAGCAGTGCAGGGGCAGCCTCCACCAGGCCCCCACTCATGTCCAACTCATGTCCCCCATCACCCCCACCCCCAGCAGTGCAGGGGCAGCCTCCACCAGGCCCCCACTCATGTCCAACTCATGTCTCCCATCACCCCCACCCCCAGCAGTGCAGGGGCAGCCTCCACCAGGCCCCCACCCATGTGCAACTCATGTTCCCCAGCCAACATGTCATCACAATCTAGATCCCTGGTCCCTATGGTCAGCCTCCAAATGCAAAACACCCACCCGAGTATTGCATCCACCCACTCATAATTTGCAATTACATCACAGAACACCAATTGCAAGTTCCGAAACAAACACATTTCCCTCACATACACCCAATGGGTGTCAGTGAATCTCAAAACACATATCATGAAATGCATGAAACCAATGAGATACCACACATTGAAGTTCACCAAAAATAATATGTATTAAAGGAAACATCAATAGAATAAAATGTCCACAAAACAAAATCCAATGGGAAATAAAAAAGAAAGCCATTGCTCCATGGTCAAAAATAGAAAAAAAAATACAATCCAACTGTCAACTATGTACATGGGAACAATCCAGGGTCCATTATCCCAACAAAATAAAGGAAACCTATCTAACTACACTAACTAATAAAATAAACTATATAAAAAATGTGGCCAATGTCCGAAAGGTCCAAATAAAATAAAAACAAAAATGAAACCTAACACTACCTAGAAACTATGTACAAGGGCAGCGGGCTAGTTTCACGGCTCACTTGTGGATGTTCCGGGCCAGGGCATCATCGAACTCCTCCTCAATGTCCCGGAGGCGGTCCTCCTCCATGGCCCCGAGGGTCCGCAGGGTTGCCGACGTCTCCACCTCCAAACCCCTGCGGATTGCCTCGAGGCACTGACCATTGTGAGCCGTGCCTCTTCCGCTCGCTGCCGCTCCGCATCTATGGCGTGGCCCAACCGCTGCCACACGGAAGACACTCTCTGTCCTGGGTCCTCCTGCCCTCCGGCCGATGCCTGACCCTCCGATGTCGAAGGCCCCAAGCCTTCATGGCTCCCACCACGTTGCTGCTGCTGCTGTGCCTCTGCCCGTGCACTGCCTCCTGCTGCCTGCACATCCTCCGCCGGCTGGGGTGCAGTTGTTGATGTGGCCACCCCTGCTGGACGTCCGACTCCGGACTGTGGCAGGGATGCCTCCTCCACCAGCCTGGCCGCACCGTCAGAGGCAGCTCCACAGGGCACCCAGGTGACTGATGGGTGGGAAGATGGCACACAGGACGACAGGCGCGTAGGGGGTCCAGTTGAGGAGGGGGTCGGAGCAAGCCCCATCAGACGGAGGAATCCGGCCTGGGTGACCTGTCCCAGCAGGCTGACGTGGTCAACGAGCCATTCGAGATGACTCGCAGTCTCTTCATGAAAAGACTGCAGCTCACCTCACATGGCCCGTTGACGCAACGCCACACCAGCCAGGACAGGCTCAACCCGGACCTGCATAGCCACGTCCGCAGGCAGAGGAAGGCCAGTTGACGTGAGCTCATCCCCTGCCTGAAAACGGGTCTGGACGTAGGCATCCCTGCTGGTGCAAGATGATGCAGGGACAGGATCTGGGACAGGATTGCACACAGGCACCTCCGCGGCGGCCTGTGCTGCCTCCTGTCCCTGGTCCTGCACTGCACCACTAGCACCAGTGGGATCCCCACCTCCAGACCCCGTCTCTGGTGCTTGCACGGCCTCCTCCTCCACCAAACCCCCCACCAACCTGGATGACTCCGTGCCATCTTCCCCTGTTGGGTCTTGTGGGGTCCCAGCTGCCCCTTCTGCTGCCGAGGAGTCCACCTCCAACCTCCGCCTCTTGGACCTCCCCCCGGCAGCTGGGACGCGGCACCGGACTCCTCACTCCCCGAAAGAGATGACAACCTGGGGGGGGAGCCAGCCTTGCGTCTCCGGCTGGCGGTCGGATCCCCGCCGCTGTGCTCCACAGCACCTTCTCCGCCCTCTTCATCAGTTGACACTGCAGACAGGGAGAAACAAAACACAGGCATCAGGGCACTGTACAATGGACACATACACACATGACAGTTGTACATGAGTGGCATTGGCAAATGTCATCACAATCCCCAACACACATGTCATTACAACTCGCACACATGAGCCATACCACAGCCATATCGCAACTGCCACCACCATCCATACACATACAACAGCATGAGCAGCCAAAGGTGAGCCAGACATCACATGCAACACAGGAAGTGCACCACACATGTACACACACCACCACACTTGCATGCATGTGTACACCTCTGCCAAGTGTCGCACTTTTCAGACGGGCATCCATGTCACATCTGCCAATCAGGCTTCCACATACCGCTGTCACATGCATCCATGTTGCATCACTGTTGCACCCTTGTCAAATACACACACATGCACATCTACACAGTGCTGATACATGCAGCCGAAAACAACATACATGCGTGACATCACGGACATGTCTACTTACATACACATTCATCCAAACATGTGTGCCCACACAACTTCATTTGGCATGCAAGCCTACACACACAAGCACCATCCATGTCTCACACATTATAGCCCTCGCATGTGTCAGCCCCACGGCCCTGTACACCCCCACCCATACTCGACCCCATACAAACAGATGTACAACCTGCACACTACTGAATAATCACCACACGCACTGCTCACAATCAGGATGCATGTACACTCACCGCTCGACTCCAGATGGGTCTGCTTCTCAAGGACCTGGATGTGGAGCGCTGGGGATCTGCGTTCCAGGACCCTCATCTGTTCTTCCGACAAGTGGCCCCGGCGCTCCTTGGCATCCGCTGCCTCCAAGAGGCGCCGGGCCTTGTTCAGGGTCCTGGACCTGAAGTCCTCCCAGCGCTTCTTGACATGTTGTAAGTCGCGGACTGCCACCCCCTCCGCGTTGATGGCAGTCACGATGTCAGTCCAGATCCGAGTCCGTCCTTCCTTGTCGGCGCGGGAACTTCCGAAGAGGGCATCATACTGCCCCAGGACTTGCTCCACCAGGACACCAACTTCGGTGGCACTGAAGCTGGTGCCCCTCTGCCTCTCTGGCCGGGGGTTGTCAGTGGTCACAGATGGTGTTTGCCCCGCCATGACAACCCCAGAGGCAGGAGTGGGTGGGCAACTGGTTCCTGGGGCTGGGCTGTGGAGCGATGGAATCCCAGTCGGGAGTCTTCGGTTCCAGCAGGGGTGGTCACAGCAACAGCACCACTGGCTGATGTGCAGGAAGCAAATGGCAGGGCACGTGGTCAGCAGGCAGTCAGGCAGCAGCAGATGGCAGGTGGGAGCGTGCTCGGGGCTCTGGGGGGCAGTAGTTCGGCCTTCTGGGCAGGAGCGTGGTCTTCCGTGTGCTTACGCATGGCCAGCTTGATACGGAGTGATTTGGCACGTGAAAAATCTGCACGTCAGCGTGTAATTCGAAGAAAGGCCCTTAGCGCGTAAGCGCTTCTGCACGCATACGCATTTTCATTGGACAGAAGGCCCCTCAAGCGCAAGCGCCCCTGTGACGTGACGCGTACAGACGTGCATGCGCATTTCAGCGCGCGTGAAAAACTGCACGTCCGCGTGTAATAAGAGGAAAGGGCCCATGCGCGTAAGCGCGCGTGGAAACTGCACGTCCGCGTGTAATACGAGGAAAGGGCCATGCGCGTAAGCGCGCTTGGAAACTGCACGTCCGCGTGTAATACGAGGAAAGGGCCCATGCGCGTAAGTGACGTGACGCGCGCATGCGTTTCCCTCAGCATGGGTTAAAGGTGAGCGGTCCCAGCAGTTCGCTGTACGTGCCTTTCGTGGAGACCGACGTCTGTTGCTGCTTCCTGTTGTTTCGCGCGCCATCACAACTTCACAGCTATCAAGGACGTATCTCTTCTTTTGGCGGGGGTATTGGCTACGCGTGTTTTTCTGCATCGCGCTAGTCAGATGGTGAGTCGCACACTCTCTTTTTCCCACTGCGGGTGCCCCTGTGTATCGCACCCATTTTCGATATCATAGTAGCCTGCGTGTCCCACGCGTACGCGTTATTCGTGTTACTGGGTGCCACCGCGTACTGCGGGAGGTTGAATCCACGCACGTAGGCTGCAGGGTTGCGTGCACGGTTTTACTGCAGTTTTGGGGTGCCTGAGCGTTGTGTGACCCGTCACCACATCACCGGGGTCACATACAGCCTTGCAGGTGCAGGGGGGCTGTTAACATCTTGCTTCCCACCCAGGTCAATTGTGGTGTACACCTCCCATTGGCACCACTCCATCTGTGCCAGCACTACTACATCTGTGCCATGGTTGGGAGGCCACCAAAGGTGAGGGGCGCCTCAGCTGGGTGTACTCCTCGTGGTGGGAGTGGTCGGGGACAGCCACAGAGGGGGAAGAGGCAGGGGTGCGCCACTTGAGCACAATGTTGTGCCATGTGTCGGTGCAGCCATGCCACCACCCCCTGTGGTTCCGGGGGATGCAGCTCCTGCATCTGGCACTGGCACCCATATTACCCGGCAGTCCGTTCCATCGACTGCCACGGGCCCAAGGGTAGTGGTAACTGCAGGTGCAGCTGTGGACACCGCCACCCAGGCTCAGGGTCTGCCAGCGCAGGCTGCGTTGGCACTTGAAGAGCCCTTGGTAGATCTCCAACAGGCCAGGGGGGAAACCATAGGGGCAGGCCGGGCTGCTCAGACCAAGACACGTGTCCCTGGGGCAGTCATGTCATCTGCTGCCCCGAACAGCCGGGTTTTGGCAAGTGCAGGGGCAGATGCACCCAACAGCACCCCGGTTGTGAGTCTGCCAACCAGGACCGTTGCGGCCAACGACCCTGCCACAGCTGATGTTGCTGCGCCTTGTCCATTAGTGGGCACCCAGCTGCCACTGACACAAGTCAGGCCTTTGGTCATCCCTCCACCTGCCACTCCCTTGGCTCAATCCACCGAACCCACTGGCCATACTGGTCAGGGCGGCATTAGCCAGCCAGGGTCTGCGTCACAGTCCAAGAGGAGGAAGGTTGCACCTGCAGCACAGGCTGGGACCCCACACACATCCACGACCTCCTGCACGTCGAGGAAGAAGCCTTTCTGTAAGCAGGAACTGGACTTCCTCGTGGACTACGTGCGGGGCCACAGCCGTGACATGCTAGTGGGTGCCAATAGTCAGACCACGGATGCCCAACGTGACACCCACTGGAAGCATGTTGCGGAACATGTCAGTTCATTCGGCCATGAGGTGCGCACGGCGCAGGAGTGCAAAAAGCGTTGGAATGACAGCAAGCGCAGCACTAAGGCCAAGCGTGCCTCGAATTACAACTTGACTCTGGTGACTGGCGGTGGGCCTGCACCAGAGGAGGAAGAACTCACTCCGCATGAGGCTCTCGTTGCAGAGTTCATACCACCAGAATTGGTCGAAGGAGTGGGAGAGAAGCTGGACTTTGATGCCCAGTCCAGTGAGTGTTGATGCGTGTTTATTGAGGACGTGTGTGTTTCACTTGTGGGATGTGTTGTGCATGATTGCTGCTACATGTGACGTGTACATGGTTCTGATGTGTAAGTAATGCAATGCTACCGTCATGCATGTCTCCTCTGCCTGCATGCGGGACTCCATGTAGGCATGCTCCCTTGCCCCTCCTCCGCCACTCTGCACCCCAGTTCCACCTTTGCACTGGTCTGCTTCAATCTTGCCAATGTGTACTTTCTTGTTCATGTGTCCTGTGTAGATGCAAACTTCCAGCGTAGAATCTGCCAGACATATGCCGTGTGGTACAGCCTTAGTATTCGATGCAGGGTATCTCACTTGTACTGTGCATGGGTCAGATGTCCCGCAGGGACATGAGTGCCCATTCATGCTCCATGTGCATTGCACGCATGCCCCTATGTGTCCTTGACTGGATGATCACTGTAATATAAGTCCTTGGTTACATACATTGCCTGCCATCTCATCAGCCTTCCCATGTCAACTGTGGCTCAGTCCTGCGTTGCACACATGTTTAGGCTCTGACAATCTGTGTGGCTCACAGGCCTCAGCCTGTTCAATGGCCAATGACTCTGTCCAACTCTTGTTGTGTGTTCTTCACACGTGGGCGGCCTCCGGAGTTTCCATCATGTGTCCTGCCCACTGTCCCAGCATCATTTGCAGTGTTGTAATTTGAATCACATCAAGCTGTTGATGCCAGTCAACACTGCCTGTCAATACACAGGTGTATGGTCAGCCTTTTGATTCCATGCTAGGCATCCCTGCTTTGGTACTGGGGTGGAGGGGTGCTTGGCTTCTAGACATGGTACACATTGAATGCACAATGCACGTGATGTCTGAATTTGACATTGCACTGCCTTCACATTTCCTGGCACACACCATGTAGTGCTTGTACATGTAGGTAGTGAGTGGCGTACACATTTTCTGCACTGCATAGACCCACTTCCATGGAAACTGCCACCTTTGAACAGGTCTGATCACAGAAGCTATTCAAAGTAGACCCAGCATGCATGCCAGGTCATATGTTGTGTGTCACATGTCTGCCGGGTGCCTTTGCTGTCGGTGTGTGTGTGTGTCGTGTGCTTCTGACATGTGTATTGACCTTTTTCTCTCTATTTTTCAGGTGATGACGCAATGGAGGCAGAGGATGGTGTTGTCATGCCAGACACAGGGTTGGTAACGCCACATCAACCTGGCACTAGTGGGGGTCGTGGGGTGGTAGGCCATGAAAACCCCCAAGTGCTGCAGTCCATCTTGTCTCTGGCCGCCTATGAGTCCAGCCTTGATGACGACTCTGACGTCCATGTTCAGTTGGATGAGCATCAAGTCCATGTGTCAGGGGTGAGTGATTCTGATGTGGACACTCCTCTGTCTGCGACACCTGCACTGAGGGATCAGACAGTCTTGGTTCCTCCGCCCGTGGTGGATCGGGACGCAGGGTCACCCTCCACACCAGTCACTGATGTGCCTGGGACATCACGTCGACGGGGGCATGTAGTCGTGCAGCCGCAGGCGGTGCCAACACAGCGAGGACCGCCGGTCCTTGGGTTCCGCAGGGGTCAAGCCCGGCAACGCGGTCGCCAGGCGCAACCACTGTATACTGAGTGGGAGCAAGACATGACTGCCAATTCCGAACGGCAGGGGGCAGCAATGGAGAACATCGCTGAGAGCATGGAGCGTGTGGCCCGATCTGTGCTCCCCCCTGCTAGGCAGGTGCTTCTCCAGCAGCAGGCGGCACGGTCCACGGCCCGCTCGCTCAGGCTGGGCATGGCGGCCTCAGACAGGGCACGCCAGGCTGAAATGTCATCTCTGCGTCAAGCAATTGCTGCTCACGCAGAGGCGCACATGGATGCCCTGAGGGAGGAGTATGCTTCCCTCAGATCCACTCTGGGTGTCCTTATGATGTCCCAGAGGCAGCAGGCAGAGGAGAGGTTTGCACAGCTTGAGCGTACCATCTCGGCTGAGCTACAGGCTTGCCGGGAGGTGCAGCGGTTGTCCAGCCAGGCCTTGCAGGAGGAACTCCGTGTTACACGTGCTACCTTGCAAGAGGAAGCACGTGTATCACGGGAGGTTCTGCATGCAGACCTACGTCACATCGCCACACAGAACCAGGCTCACCCGTCCGGCAGACTTGCTGCCGACGAGGGGTAAGCTGCGGCTAGGCGTGGCCAGGCTACTGTGCCACGTCCTCCTTTCCAGGATGAGCCAGACTCGGATGACCATCTATCTCCCACATAGGTCGTGCTGTGCAGGCGTTGAGCCCATGGAGGATTTTTTTTTGGCTCAGCATCATCGCATGTGAATGTTGAGCAGCACCCTGTACCTCCCCCCTCCTGGGTGCCGCCCCTCCCCCCCCGGGTCGTATGTGGCCATTTTTGATTTTTCTTTTAGCTTAGTTAGTTACGTTTCTGTTTGATAGTTAGTTTAAATAGGTAATGTAGGTTGTCCATAGTTAGTGTAATTAGTTAATAGTTGATTTAGTTTAAAATTGGTAGTCTATTGTGCTTTCATGTGACGGTGCGATGCTTTGTGGCTTTTGAAGGCATCCACTGTCTGTTCCAGCTGGGCCCTTCATGGTTGTCTTGTGTATGTGCTTGCTGCTTGGGTTCCTTGACTCACACTCCTGCCTCCCTTATCCATGGGCTCGCAAGGATGGTTCGGTGTTACAGCATTTTACACAAGGGCCTTGGACTGTCATATCTGTGGCATGTCTGGTGCTGTGTGACTTGTGTTGACACCCCTAGTGGGGATGATTTAGGTGTCATTGTCCACTGTTCAGCTTTTGCTAGATGGGGTGTGTCATGATTAATGTGGACATTGTGTGCCTGTTGCAATTCATGCTGTAGATAGTGTTCCACACTTTGGAGGTGAAAGACGGACTGATGGTGTGATTTGTGATGTGACTCTCTGACATGGTCAAGTAATGAGATGCCTGATGAGACACACACAGATGACTTTGAAGCATTAATCATGTGTTTCATGCCCTTACTGCAGGGGGATGAGCCTCCAGAGCACCTTTGCCAGCAGACATGGCCCATTGGACGACGGAAGTCTGGACCCGATTGTTGGTGCCCACATGCACATGTGTGCAGAAGCAGAGGCACAGTGATTGCAGACCCACATCCTAGAACTGCTGACATGTTCCAAGGAACTCCAGGCAAGGTGAGCATCACAGGGGGGCCACGACACAGCAAAGCTTGCACCAGGCGAGTTGCACATGCAGGCTTAGTCACAGCACTGAGGGTGAGCTTAGACAAATATTGGTGTTGAACCACACAATGCAGCTCAGATGTGTTTGTGGACTGATGGCTGCTGATAGTAGGGTTGTCTGGGACACATGCAGGGGCAGTGGCACATACCCTCCGGTACACCAAGGTCCATTGAGGCACTTGTATCAACCATGTAGCCTTCCGAGACATGGAAAGGGGCAGGGACATACAGCAAGGGACATACTCGGGTGCAGTGCATGTCTTTTCCACGTACTTCATGATAAATGCACTGCCAACTTTGTTTCGGTCATGGTGGTACGTAACTTGCTCTGTAGTCATGGCTTGCTATATGGGTCTGTCTGCTTACCCAGGGAACATTGCATGTTGTGTGAATTGTGACACATTGGTGTTCCATTTGCCACGCACCCAGCAGCGGCTCCCATACTGCATTGACTGTGTATGAGCCGTCACAGGGGTGATGTTATATATGGGTACGAAGCATCAACCACAGATTGTCTGTTTGTAGAGTAGTCTGTTGCTATGGGGCATGTTTGGTGTTGTGTTTTTGTGCAATTGGCACGTACAGGTTGTTGACTGTGTCTCTCTTTGCAGCATTGCAGTGCTCCTGTAACCGGACCTGAGAGTGCGCAGGCAGGAGGCCAGCACTCAAAACCAGAGCTAAGTGTCTTGTTGTTTTTCTTACGAACTGCTCTGCATAGGCTTGCTGGGGAGTGTACTGATGCATGGATGTATGTGTGGTTCAATTTGGTATGTTTTTTTCTCCCTAATCACCCGTGATCCTATGCAATTTTGAAACCTGTACCCTCTACCCGGTGTTCCTGCTTCCTGTGCCTATCCAAGCAACGTTCCCTGACCCTCTTTCCCCACTGGGGTTGCGGATGCCTGTGTAAGCCCCGAACTTGCAGGCGCCAAAACCCTAGAGGGGGTGGTTGGTTCGTACCACTCCTGAGCCTGGACTACAGAAGGCCATGACAATGATGTCCAAGTCTGTTTGGATTGTGTATGTGTTCATGCAGGTTGTACATTTTCGTGCATTCCCTAGTTTCATGTGTCATTCCTCCTCCCCTCTCCTGCCGGTCATTCCAGTCATCCAGTGTGTCAACACCTGTCCCGACTGCATATCCCTGAACCTCCTTCCCCACCAGGGTCTCAGGGGCCTGTGTGAGTCTGACCTTGCAGGCACCCGGGACATGGTGGGTGCCTGTGACAGTAGACATCCATTCATGGTGCATCGTCCTATGTCATGTACCACACATGTCTCACATCCTGTCGTGACATTGTTTTGCTGTGCTACCTTGGTTGTTGCATCATTGTGGGAGTACTTGGCCTTTGTGAGGTACTGCTACGTCAAGTCATCTACTGGAGGGTGTTCCGGTTCATTTTTATGCCTTGGATTTTGTGATTTTGGAAATGAGTGTGGATTCTGAGGGTTCAGGCATCTTTTTACACACAAGGTGGGAGATGGTGACGAAGGGTAAAGGTGATCCTGTGGCCAGGTGGAATTGAGGTTTGGAGGCTCCATGACCCAGATGCAGTTGTTCAGTGGGTCATGGTCATTTGTGAGGGAGGGGGGGTTGTTGTTGATAGTTGCCTTGCCCTGTAGTGTGATGGGAACTCTGACATAGTAATGGTGGTATCCTATGTACATGTTGTGTTCTGCTGATCAATGCCTGTTCATGTGTTGTGTTTTCCTTTCAGGTGCGAGGGGATAGTTGTGGTTTGACATGCTGGGGTGTACACATGGTGGATGTTCACATGTGATGTGTAGGGAACACTGATGGTCACTTGAGTGCACATGCATATGTGGAGTGCATGTCCTTGCAGAACCACACACTTGCACTCTGATGCACTACATGTACTCCCACCCTTGCATATCCACGTGTACACTGTTTGCCTTCTGGTGCCCACTGTGTCCCCGCAGCACATGTTCTGTGACCGATCATGGATCCAGTACATGCCTAATTTTCTGTTTGACGTGGTCTGTCACTTAGATATGATGCTCAAGGTGTGCATCACACACAATGGCTGTTCACTGTGCTGTGTGCTGAGCAGTGTGATGCAGGAGTAGGACACTGCACACATGAGCTGCAGTGTTGATTTTGCAATGCATAATGTGCATGTAGACAGGCATTCATTGTGATTTTACGTCTACGACTGTTGTAATGCATTTGGAAATTACTTATTTTGGGTGGGAGGTTGTTGGTCTGTCATTTCATCTGATTCCGGGTCAGGCAGCAGTGTCCGATGCCACTGTGCATTTAGGACATGGCAATGTGTACCTTATCGTTACTGCATTGGTGTATGGGTATTGCGTGCCATGTCATGTTGATGTTTGGGAGGGTTTGAGTGACATGACAGTGATGGCCATGGCCTGTTTTGGAGGTGTGCGTGATGCACACCTTGCATGTCCGTGTCATCCGCTTCTCAGAGCAACTAGCTGGGGGTAGATTTCTCTCCACAGCAGGGCCCTCCCCCTGGAACAGACTTCCGCCTGACTTGAACTTGAGGGGAATCATCTCCAGTTCTGGAAGCACCTCAAGACCTTCCTCTTTGCTTCTGCTTACTGTCTGCCTCTCCCTTGCAGAATTCTCCACTGGAACTGCACAGGAGCTGCAACTGGCCCACTCTCACCGACCTCGGTCCCTGGCCCAGCCACTCTCCACTTGCCCTGCCTCCCTGGCAACCCCTGCACTGCAGTACTGTCTCTCTATCCCTACAGCCCTCCCTTCCCAGCACTTGTCTGCACTTACCTTTGTAGTTGCCACTAGGCGACCTATGTATTATTTTTTTGGGCTACTTCCCCTGTACTGGACTCCCCCCCACCCTTCCCCTTGCACTTTTCCCATTCCCCCTACCCCTGCACTTGCAAAATCCCAATGACACCTGGCCTAGTAGTACCGTTCCCTGTGTTCCCTTGTTCCCCCCTCCCTGCCTCATTGCGCCTTGGAATACTTGTGTATGGCCCATATCATGTCATATGTCATATGTGTGCCTTTTGGTCACACAGGATAGCTTGTGTTTAAGTAGCTAGGGAGGCAGACGATGTGGCACTTCCATGGCAACTTTCTCAGGGTGGTAGGGTTGTGACAGTTAACTGTCTCTTTGTCATCATCGATTGTCACCTGGTATGTGCCAGGCCTGTGTGCACTCCGCAGGGGTGGGAGTTTAGGTGAAAAATGTGGCCACAAGCTGGGTCCGGGCTTCCTCCCATGGGCAGCGCCTGTGCCTGTGGTTGGGGATGTGGGGGCACCACCATGTCCACCGGGACGCCCTGCCGTGTTGCAACATTGTGCAGGACACATGCTGCCACAATGATCCTGCACACTACTGGTGGTGCATAGAGTAGTTGGCCACCAGAGCGGTCAAGGGAGCGGAAACGTGACTTGAGCACTCCGAATGTGCGCTCCACTATGCCCCTGGTTGCAATATGGGCGGCGTTGTATCTTACCTGGGGTGATGTGGTGGGGTTCCGGATTGGTGTCATCATGTGGTTGCTCAGAGGGTAGGCACTGTCCCCTGGGGAGGTGATAATAGTTGAGATTATTAGGGTTTGGATATTTGTCTGTGTGTGACTTGCATGCATGTGCAAGGGCATTTGTACTGACCTAGGAGCCATGTGTCGCCATGCTGCCCAGCTTCCGGGGCCCGGCTCAGGGCGGACATTCTGTATATGAAACTGTCATGGGTGGTTTGCATAGACAGAGGTGATGATTCCCTTTGCATCACATACCACCTGTACATTGATGGAATGCCAGTGCTTGCGGTTTCGGTAGATGTGCTCAATGGCCCTAGGTGGACGTAGGGCCACATGGGTGCAATCTATGGCACCGAGCACTTTGGGGAAGTGTGCCACCCTGAAAAAATCCAGGACAACGGCCTGCCTTTCTGCGGGTGTTCTGGGCATGTATATGTGCCTGCGGACTGAGGGGCGCGCTGTCATGATTGCCAGTACCTGGTGTAGGCAGCGTGACTGCGTGGCCTGTGAGACCCCCCCACTATGGCAGTAGTCCGCTGAAATGACCCAGTGGCCAAAAAATGCAGGACATTGAGCAGCTTCTCCAAGGGGCTCAATGCTTGGGAGCAAAGAGTAGGGGATGTGAGGTCATCTTCCCACTCCCTGACCAGGTCTAGGATGATATGGGGTGGAAACCTATACCTGCCATAGACCTGGTCGCCAGGCATCCCAAAAAGGCTTGTCCGTGGTGCGAAAATGCGTGCCCTGGCTATTCTCCTCCTCCTGCGGTGTCCCACGATCAGTGCAGCGACAAATGGGGCATTCATCGTAGCTGTATATACACGTTTGTTGTTTGCGCGCACTTTTATGCTGTGTGCGGGGACGCTTCCGCCTGCCTTCGTGTGGCAGACGCGTTGACGCCTGTGCACGTCTTTTGCCGTGCGCGGGTTTCCCGTATTCGGATACAGTCCGAGCGTCATCGCGTGTGATCGGAGGGGAGTGAGCGTACACGCAACTGGCCTGGGTACGTGTGTTTCGGGGTGCGCGGGAAGTTCCACACGCGATTAGCCTGGGTACGTGTGTTCCGGGGTGCCGGGAACTTTCACACGCGATTGGTGGAAATCCACGTGTGTTCTGTCATCACGTGCAATGAGGGAAACACCTGCGCGCGTCATGTCACAGACGCGCTCACGCGCTAAGGGCCTTTGGTCCAATGAAATCGCATATGCGTGCTGCCGTGCATACGCGCATGGGCCCTTTCCTCGTATTACACGCAGACGTGCAGTTTTTCACGTGCGCTGAAATGCGCATGCACGTCTGTACGCGTCACGTCACAGGGGCGCTTGCGCTTGAGGGGCCTTCTGTCCAATGAAAATGCGTACGCTTGCAGACGCGCTTACGCTCTAAGGGCCTTTCCTCGAATTACACGCTGACGTGCAAATTTTTCACGTGCCAAATCACTCCGTATCAAGCTGGCCACGCGTAAGCACACAGAAGACCACGCTCCTGCCCAGAAAGCCGAACTACTGCCCCCCAGAGCCCTGAGCACGCTCTCACCTGCCATCTGCTGCTGCCTGACTGCCTGCTGCCCACGTGCCCTATCATTTGCTGCCTGCACATCAGCCAGGGGTGCTGTTGCTGTGACCACCCCTGCTGGAACCGAAGACTCCCGACTGGGATTCCATCGCTCCACAGCCCAGCCCCAGGACCCAGTTGCCCACCCACTCCTGCCTCTGGGGTTGTCATGTCGGGGCAAACACCATCTGTGACCACTGACAACCCCCGGCCAGAGAGGCAGAGGGGCACCAGCTTCAGTGCCACCGAAGTTGGTGTCCTGGTTGAGCAAGTCCTGGGGCAGTATGATGCCCTCTTTGGAAGTTCCCGCGCCGACAAGGAAGGACGGACTCAGATCTGGACTGACATCGTGACTGCCATCAACGCAGAGGGGGTGGCAGTCCGCGACTTACAACATGTCAAGAAGCGCTGGGAGGACTTCAGGTCCAGGACCCTGAACAAGGCCCGGCGCCTCTTGAAGGCAGCGGATGCCAAGGGGCGCCGGGGCCACTTGTCGGAAGAACAGATGAGGGTCCTGGAACGCATATCCCCAGCGCTCCACGTCCAGGTCCTTGAGAAGCAGACCCGTCTGGAGTCGAGCGGTGAGTGTACATGCATCCTGATTGTGAGCAGTGCGTGTGGTGATTATTCAGTAGTGTGCAGGTTGCACATCTGTTTGTATGGGGTCGAGTATGGGTGGGGGTGTACAGGGCCGTGGGGCTGACACATGCGAGGGCTGTAATGTGTGAGACATGGATGGTGCTTGTGTGTGTAGGCTTGCATGCCAAATGCAGTTGTGTGGGCACACATGTTTGGATGAATGTGTATGTAAGTAGAAATGTCCGTGATGTCACGCATGTATGTTGTTTTCGGCTGCATGTATCAGCACTGTCTAGATGTGCATGTGTGTGTATTTGACAAGGGTGCAACAGTGATGCAACATGGATGCATGTGACAGTGGTATGTGGAAGCCTGATTGGCAGATGTGACATGGATGCCCGTCTGAACAGTGCAACACTTGGCAGAGGTGTACACATGCATGCAAGTGTGGTGGTGTGTGTACATGTGTGGTGCACTTCCTGTGTTGCATGTGATGTCTGGCTCACCTTTGGCTGCTCATGCTGTTGTATGTGTATGGATGGTGGTGGCAGTTGCGATATGGCTGTGGTATGGCTCATGTGTGCGAGTTGTAATGACATGTGTGTTGGGGATTGTGATGAGATGTCTGAGGTTTGCCAATGCCACTCATGTACAACTGTCATGTGTGTATGTGTCCATTGTACAGTGCCCTGATGCCTGTGTTTTGTTTCTCCCTGTCTGCAGCGTCAACTGATGAAGAGGGCGGAGAAGGTGCTGTGGAGCACAGCGGCTGGGATCCGACCGCCAGCCGGAGACGCAAGGCCCGGCTCCCCTCCCAGGTTGTCATCTCGTCGGGGAGTGAGGAGTCCGGTGCCGCGTCCCAGGCCGCAGCTGCCGGGGGGAGGTCCAAGAGGCGGAGGTTGGAGTTGGACTCCTCGGCAGCTGGGACCCCACAGGGCCCAACAGGGGAAGATGGCACGAGTCATCCAGGTTGGTGGGGGGTTTGGTGGAGGAGGAGGCCGTGCAAGCACCAGAGACGGGGTCTGGAGGTGGGGATCCCACTGGTGCTAGTGGTGCAGTGCAGGACCAGGGACAGGAGGCAGCACAGGCCGCCGCGGAGGTGCCTGTGTGCAATCCTGTCCCCGATCCTGTCCCTGCATCATCTTGCACCAGCAGGGATGCCTACGTCCAGACCCGTTTTCAGGCAGGGGATGAGCTCACGTCAACTGGCCTTCCTCTGCCTGCGGACGTGGCTATCCAGGTCCGGGTTGAGCCTGTCCTGGCTGGTGTGGCGTTGCGTCAACGGGCCATGCGAGGTGAGCTGCAGTCTTTTCATGAAGAGACTGCGAGTCATCTCGAATGGCTCGTTGACCACGTCAGCCTGCTGGGACAGGTCGCCCAGGCCGGATTCCTCCGTCTGATGGGGCTTGCTCCGACCCCCTCCTCAACTGGACCCCCTACGCGCCAGTCATCCTCTGTGCCATCTTCCCACCCATCAGTCACCTGGGTGCCCTGTGGAGCTGCCTCTGACGGTGCGGCCAGGCTGGTGGAGGAGGCATCCCTGCCACAGTCGGGAGTCGGACGTCCAGCAGGGGTGGCCACATCAACAACTGCACCCCAGCCGGCGGAGGATGTGCAGGCAGAAGGAGCCAGTGCACGGGCAGAGGCACAGCAGCAGCAGCAACGTGGTGGGAGCCATGAAGGCTCGGGGCTTCGACATCGGAGGGGCAGGCATCGGCCGGAGGGCAGGAGGACCCAGGACAGAGAGTGTCTTCCGTGTGGCAGCGGTTAGGCCACGCCATAGATGCAGAGCGGCAGCGGGCGGAAGAGGCACGGCTCACAATGGTCAGGGCGGAGAACTCCATGCGGAGGGCCCTGAGGCGGGCCGAGTGCCTCGAGGCAATCCGCAGGGGTTTGGAGGTGGAGACATCGGCGGCCCTGCGCACCCTCGGGGCCATGGAGGAGGACCGCCTCCGGGACATTGAGGAGGAGTTTGATGATGCCCTGGCCCGGAACATCTACAAATAAGCCGTGAAACTAGCCCGCTGCCCTTGTACATAGTTTCTAGGTAGTGTTAGGTTTCATTTTTGTTTTTATTTTATTTGGACCTTTCGGACATTGACCACATTTTTGTATATAGTTTATTTTATTAGTTAGTGTAGTTAGATAGGTTTCCTTTATTTTGTTGGGATAATGGACCCTGGATTGTTCCCATGTACACAGTTGACAGTTGGATTGTATTTTTTTTCTATTATTGACCATGGAGCAATGGCTTTCTTTTTTCCCATTGGATTTTGTTTTGTGGACATTGACTTTGGACATTACTTTGGATTTTTATTTTTGGTTTTGCTTTTTTTGACGGACATGCTTCTTTTCATTTTTGTACATTCACGTTTCAGTTTCTTCATTTTTTATTCTATTGATGTTTCCTTTAATACATATTATTTTTGGTGAACTTCAATGTGTGGTATCTCATTGGTTTCATGCATTTCATGATTTTTGTGTTTTGAGATTCACTGACACCCATTGGGTGTATGTGAGGGAAATGTGTTTGTTTCGGAACTTGCAATTGGTGTTCTGTGATGTAATTGCAAATTATGAGTGGGTGGATGCAATACTCGGGTGGGTGTTTTGCATTTGAAGGCTGACCATAGGGACCAGGGATCTAGATTGTGATGACATGTTGGCTGGAGAACATGAGTTGCACATGGGTGGGGGCCTGGTGGAGGCTGCCCCTGCACTGCTGGGGGTGGGGGTGATGGGAGACATGAGTTGGACATGAGTGGGGGCCTGGTGGAGGCTGCCCCTGCACTGCTGGGGGTGGGGGTGATGGGAGACATGAGTCGGACAAGAGTGGGGGCCTGGTGGAGGCTGCCCCTGCACTGCTGGGGGGTGGTGGTGGTGGGAGACATGGGTGGGGGCCCGGTGGTGGGTGCCCCTGCACTGCTGGGGGGTGGGGGTGGTGGGAGACATGGGTGGGGGCCTGGTGGAGGCTGCCCCTGCACTGCTGGGGGGTGGGGGTGGTGGTAGACATGGGTGGGGACCTGGTGGAGGCTGCCCCTGCACTGCTGGGGGTGGGGGTGATGGGAGACATGAGTTGGACATGAGTGGGGACCTGGTGGAGGCTGCCCCTGCACTGCTGGGGGGTGGGGGTGCAGGGAGACATGAGTGTGGGCCTGGTGGAGGCTGCCCCTGGTGGCTGGGGGGTGTGGGTGGTGGGAGACATGGGTGGGGGCCTGGTGGAGGCTGCCCCTGCACTGCTGGGGGGTGGGGGTGGTGGGAGACATGGGTGGGGGCCTGGTGGTGGGTGCCCTTGCACTGCTGGGGGGTGGGGGTGGTGGGACACATGGGTGGGGACCTGGTGGAGGCTGCCCCTGCACTGCTGGGGTGTGGGGGTAGTGGTAGACATGGGTGGGGGCCTGGTGGAGGCTGCCCCTGCACTGCTGGGGGGTGGGGGTGATGGGAGACATGAGTGGGGACCTGGTGGAGGCTGCCCCTGGTGGCTGGGGGGTGGGGGTGCAGGGAGACATGAGTGGGGGCCTGGTGGAGGCTGCCCCTGCACTGCTGGGTGGTGGGTGTGGTGGGAGACATGAGTGGGGGCCTGGTGGAGGCTGCCCCTGCACTCCTCGGGGGTGGGAGTGCAGGGAGACATGAGTGGGGGCCTGGTGGAGGCTGCCCCTGCACTGCTGGGGGGTGGGGGTGGTGGGAGACATCGGTGGGAGCCTGGTGGTGGGTGCCCCTGCACTGCTGGGGGGTGGGGGTGGTGGGAGACATGGGTGGGAGCCTGGTGGAGGCTGCCCCTGCACTGCTGGGGGGTGGGGGTGGTGGGAGACATGGGTGGGGGCCTGGTGGAGACTGCCCCTTCACTGCTGGGATGTGGGGGTGGTGGTAGACATGGGTGGGGGCCTGGTGGAGGCTGCCCCTGCACTGCTGGGGGTGGGGGTGATGGGAGACATGAGTTGGACATGAGTGGGGGCCTAGTGGAGGCTGCCCCTGCACTGCTGGGGGTGGGGGTGATGGGAGACATGGGTGGGGGCCTGGTGGAGGCTGCCCCTGGTGGCTGGGGGTGGGGGTGATGGGAGACATGAGTTGGACATGAGTGGGGGCCTGGTGGAGGCTGCCCCTGCACTGCTGGGGGGTGGGGTGGTGGTAGACATGGGTGGGGGCCTGGTGGAGGCTGCCCCTGCACTGCTGGGGGGTTGGGGTGGTGGGAGACATGGGTGGGGGCCTGGTGGTGGGTGCCCCTGCACTGCTGGGGGGTGGGGGTGGTGGGAGACATGGGTGGGGGCCTGGTGGTGGGTGCCCCTGCACTGCTGTGGGGGTGGGGGTGGTGGGAGACATGGGTGGGGGCCTGGTGGAGGCTGCCACTGGTGGCTGGGGGGTGGGGGTGGTGGGAGACATGGGTGGGGGCCTGGTGGAGGCTGCCCCTGGTGTCTGGGGGGTGGGGGTGCTGGGAGACATGGGTGGAGGCCTGGTGGAGGCTGCCCCTGGTGGCCGGGGGGTGGGGGTGCTGGGAGACATGGGTGGGGGCCTGGTGGAGGCTGCCCCTGGTGGCTGGGGGGTGGGGGTGCTGGGAGACATGGGTGGGGGCCTGGTGGAGGCTGCCCCTGGTGGCTGGGGGGTGGGGGTGCTGGGAGACATGTGTGGGGGCCTGGTGGAGGCTCCCCCTGCACTGCTGGGGGGTGGGGGTGCAGGGAGACATGAGTGGGGGCCTGGTGGAGGCTGCCCCTGGTGGCTGGGGGGTGGGGTGCAGGGAAACATGAGTGGGGGCCTGGTGGAGGCTGCCCCTGGTGGCTGGGGGGTGGGGGTGGTGGGAGCCATGGGTGGGGGCCTGGTGGAAGCTGCATCTGGTGGCTGGGGGGTGGGGGTGGTGGGAGACAGGGGTGGGGGCCTGGTGGAGGCTGCCCCTGGAGGCTGGGGGGTGGTGGTGCTGGGAGACATGGGTGGGGGCCTGGTGGAGGCTGCCCCTGCACTGCTGGGGGTGGGGGTGCAGGGAGACATGAGTGGGGGCCTGGTGGAGGCTGCCCCTGGTGGCTGGGGGGTGGGGGTGCAGGGAGACATGAGTGGGGGCCTGGTGGAGGCTGGCCCTGGTGGCTGGGGGTTGGGGTGGTGGGAGACATGGGTGGGGGCCTGGTGGAGGCTGCCCCTGGTGGCTGGGGGGTGGGGTGGTGGGAGACATGGTTGGGGGCCTGGTGGTGGGTGCCCCTGCACTGCTGGGGGGTGGGGGTGGTGGGAGACATGGGTAGGGGCCTGGTGGAGGCTGCCCCTGGTGGCTGGGGGGTGGGGGTGGTGGGAGACATGGGTGGGGGCCTGGTGGAGGCTGCCCCTGCACTGCTGGGGGGTGGGGGTGCAGGGAGACATGAGTGGGGGCCTGGTGGAGGCTGCCCCTGGTGGCTGGGGTGTGGGGGTGCAGGGAGACATGAGTGGGGGCCTGGTGGAGGCTGCCCCTGCACTGCTGGGGTGGGGGTGATGGGAGACATGAGTTGGACATGAGTGGGGACCTGGTGGAGGCTGCCCCTGCACTGCTGGGGGGTGGGGGTGCAGGGAGACATGAGTGGGGGCGTGGTGGAGGCTGCCCCTGGTGGCTGGGGGGTGGGGGTGTTGGGAGACATGGGTGGGGGCCTGGTGGAGGCTGCCCCTGCACTGCTGGTGTGAGGGGGTGCAGGGAGACATGAGTGGGGGCCTGGTGGAGGCTGCCCCTGCACTGCTGGGGGGTGGGGGTGGTGGGAGACATGGGTGGGGGCCTGGTGGAGGCTGCCCCTGCACCACTGCTGGGGGTGGGGGTGATGGGAGACATGAGTTGGACATGAGTGGGGGCCTGGTGGAGGCTCCCCCTGCACTACTGGGGTGTGGGGGTGCAGGGAGACATGGGTGGGGGCCTGGTGGAGGCTGCCCCTGGTGGCTGGGGGGTGGGGGTGGTGGGAGACATGGGTGGGGGCCTGGTGGAGGCTGCCCCTGCACTGCTGGGGGTGGGGGTGCAGGGAGACATGAGTGGGGGCCTGGTGGAGGCTGCCCCTGCACTGCTGGCGGTGGGGGTGATGGGAGACATGAGTTGGACATGAGTGGGGGCCTGGTGGAGGCTGCCCCTGCACTGCTGAGGGTGGGGGTGATGGGAGACATGAGTGGGGGCCTGGTGGAGGCTGCCCCTGCACTGCTGGGGGTGGGGGTGATGGGAGACATGAGTTGGACATGAGTGGGGGCCTGGTGGAGGCTGCCCCTGCACTGCTGGGGGTGGGGCTGCAGGGAGACATGAGTGGGGGCCTGGTGGAGGCTGCTCCTTCACTGCTGGGGGTGGGGGTGATGGGAGACATGAGTTGGACATGAGTGGGGGCCTGGTGGAGGCTGCCCCTGCACTGCTGGGGGGTGGGGGTGGTGGGAGACATGGGTGGGGGCCTGGTGGAGGCTGCCCCTGGTGGCTGGGGGTGCAGGGGGACATGCATTGGTGGGCAGTAGTGCAGGTTGACATGTGGGTTGGCTGGGGGGCATGGCCATGGTGGATGGGGTGCCTGCAGGACATGTGCAGGGTAGGCCCCTGCGGTGTGAGCCACCTGCAGGGGCCGTGGAGGGTGTAGAGGGAACACCTCGGAGGGCCCACACGTGCAATTCACGTGTGGTGCTCCCCGCGCACCCCTGAAATACATGTACCCTGCTGGAATTGCGTGTGTAACTTCCCCTGCACCCTGAAATACATGTACCCTGCTGATATCGCGTGTGGAACTTCACGTGCACCCCTGAAATACACGTACCCTGCGGAAATCGCGTGTGTAACTTCCCCTGCACCCTGAAATACACGTACCCTGCTGATATCGCGTGTGGAACGTCACGCGCACCCCGAAATACACGTACCCTGATGGAATCGCGTGTGGAACTTCCCGCGCACCCCTGAGATATGCGTACACTGCTCGCACGGGCCCAATCGCGTGTGGAAATTCCCGCGCACCCCTGAAATACACGTACCCTGCTGGAATCGCGTGTGTAACTTCCCCTGCACCCTGAAATACACGTACCCTGCTGATATTGCGTGTGGAACTTCACGCACACCCCAAAATACACGTACCCTGCTGGAATCGCCTGTGTAACTTCCCCTGCACCCTGAAATACACGTACCCTGCTGATATAGCGTGTGGAACTTCACGTGCACCCCTGAAATACACGTACCCTGCGGAAATCGCGTGTGTAACTTCCCCTGCTCCCTGAAATAAATGTACCCTGCTGATATCGCGTGTGGAACTTCACACGCACCCGGAAATACACGTACCCTGATGGAATCGCGTGTGGAACTTCCCGCGCACCCCTGAGATACGCGTACCCTGCTCGCACGGGCCCAATCGCGTTTGGAAATTCCCGCGCACCCCTGAAATACACGTACTCTGCTGGAATCGCGTGTGTAACTTCCCCTGCACCCTGAAAAATACACGTACCCTGCTGATATCGCGTGTGGAACTTCATGTGCACCCCTGAAATACACGTACCCTGCGGAAATCGTGTGTGTAACTTCCCCTGCACCCTGAAATACACGTACCCTGCTGATATCGCATGTGGAACTTCACGCGCACCCCGAAATACACGTACCCTGATGGAATCGCGTGTGGAACTTCCCGCGCACCCCTGAGATACGAGTACCCTGCTCGCACGGGCCCAATCGCGTGTGGAAATTCCCGCGCACCCCTGAAATACACGTACCCTGCTGGAATCGCGTCTGTAACTTCCCCTGCACCCTGAAATACACGTACCCTGCTGATATCGCGTGTGGAACTTCACGTGCACCCCTGAAATACACGTACCCTGCGGAAATCGCATGTGTAACTTCCCCTGCACCCTGAAATACACGTACCCTGCTGATATCGCGTGTGGAACTTCATGCGCACCCCGAAATACACGTACCCTGATGGAATTGCGTGTGGAACTTCCCGCGCACCCCTGAAATACGCGTAGCCTGCTCGCACGGGGCCAATCGCGTGAGGTACTTCCCGCGCACCCCAGTGATACATGTAGCCCGCTTGCTGTTCTGGTACAGGGTTAGCGCCGCCCTTTGCGCTGGATTGGGTATGTTGATGGCTTTTCCCTGCGTGAGAGGCGTTCTTGGGGGCGTAACTGGCGCTGCTGCAGGGTCGCTGCGCCACAGTGCGCCACGGCTGGTTTTGGTGGCTGGAATCCATGAACACGCTGTGCGCAGAAATGGATTTTGGCGCACGCGGCTGGCACAGGGATTCGCACGCGCACACTGTGCGCCAGCCGCGTGCGCCACTTGTGCGCTGAATTCTATGAATTACCCCCATAGTGTTTTTGGAATAAGACGACAATTGGACTACTGTGCTGGAATGGTGAAATTCACTATAAACTCACAGGAAGATCCACAAGAATTTCTAATGTACTTACTACAAGTACTGGAAAACAAAAACATACCTATAAATGAAATCTTTTAGATTTCATACATGTGGAAACATACATGCACTCTCTGCAACAATGTGACACAAGAAGAAATCCCCAATGAACGCTTCATATATATATCAATACCAAATTGTGAATCCATTCCATTTCAGCAACTTGTACAAAATGCAAACCATGGTAGATTATGCTCTACCTGCAATTCAGATAATCGCTCCACGTTAGTAATACAAACACATAGTAAATACGTAATACTAATGCGTCTACGTTACAATGCAGATGGTACCAAAAACAACTGCAAGCTGACTGGATTCACACGTGGTCAAATATCACTTGGTAAGAAAACCTTCATAACAATAGGTATAATCTACCACGCAGGAGCCACAACCAATTCAGGGCACTACACTGCATATATAAAAAAGAAATGTGGATGGTTTGAATGTAATGATAGTACCATTACTCTAAAGCAGAGATTACCAGCAAATCTTACAAACGCTTATTTGATGTTCTTAAAACCAAAATTTGATAAATAAACTGTATTTAAACCTTTAAGTAAATTTGTGTTAAAAAAATATAAACTGTTAGAATACTCCAAAAGCTATCTAACTGCTCAAAGATTCTACAACAACTAATCAGATAAATGAATACCACTAAATTAGACCAAAAAATACACAGTTAGAATACGCCAATTGGTATCTAACTGTCCCAAAATTATAAATTTGTGTTAAAATAATGTAAACTGTTAGAATACTCCAAAAGCTATCTAACAGCTCAAAGATTCTACAACAACTAATCAGATAAATGAATACCACTAAATTAGGCCAAAAAATACACAGTTAGAATACGCCAATTGGTATCTAACTGTCCCAAAATTTAACAATATCCAAATAGATAAATCAAAACCACTAAAATATATTAAAAAAATAGACAGTTAGAATACACCAATTGGTATCTAACTGCTCCAAAATTGTATAATATCAAAACAAATGAAGAATCTGTTACTGCTCCAAAAAAAATACAACAAAGCAAAGTATAAAGCATTAGCCAGAAACAACAAGTGAACACTGAAAACAAACAAACAAATAAACTGTAGCATAACAGAAAAAGTTTTTTTTTTTAATCCAACATGGATTTTTTTTTCTCCCACAGACCCAATGATTTTAGCAACAAATACAGAAACTAAGCAAATTGCACAGTACTCTGATTTGTACTCTACTAAATATGAGGGTCGAAAAAAAATAAAAGTATATTGCTTATACAATGTAATAAGTCATTACAAAATACTAATACTAACATGCTATTTTCTTTTATCACAGAAATCAAGAAGAAAAACATGGACTCCCATTACTAGACCAAACAGTAAGTATACAATAATAAGGACAACCATAGAAGCATATCACATCCATAGTATCTAATACCTTTGTTCCTTAGACATTTGTTTTTCACCCAAAGTTATAAGCAAATATGAATGTGATATGCTGCAGTGGTTGTTGCCTGGGCATAGAGTCTTGGGTGCATGGACAAATGGCCATGCACCCAAGACTCTATGCCCTGGCAACAACCACCGCAGCATATCACATCCATAGAGTCAAACATTTCAAATACCATCTATGGGAAACTTTTAATGTCCGCGAACAATGTGAGTGTTCTTAGAACACTTTGAACTTGCCAGCGAACAATACGGACACCGTTTTCAGGACACCCCCTACGAACATTTCAGAACAACGCGATAGTTCTTAGAACACTTTCAACTTAACAACGAACAATAAGGACAGAGTCCTAAGGACACCCCCTACGAACATTCCAGGACACCGGGAGTGTTCTCAAAAACGTCTTCAGAACACCCCCATTTTGTTTATTTGAGAACATTTCAGGACACCGCGGGTGTTCTTAGAACACGTTCAACTTGACAGAGAACAATGCGGACAGCGTCCTCAGGACACCCCCTACGAACACTCCCCGGACACCGCGAGTGTTCTTAGAAGCGTCTTCAGAACACCATCTTGTTTATTTGCGAACATTTCAGGACACCGCGAGTGTTCTTAGGACACATTCAACTTGACAGAGAACAATACGGACAGCGTCCTCAGGACACCCCCTACGAACATTCCAGGACACCGGGAGTGTTCTTAGAAGCTTCTTCAGAACACCACCATCTTGTTTATTTGCAAACATTTCAGGACACTGCGAGTGTTCTTAGGACACATTCAACTTGACAGAGAACAATACGGACAGCGTCCACAGGACACCCCCTACGAACACTCCCCGGACACCGCAAGTGTTCTTAGAAGCGTCTTCAGAACACCACCATCTTGTTTATTTGCGAACATTTCAGGATACCACAAGTGTTCTTAGGACACATTCAACTTGACAGAGAACAATACGGAAAGCGTCCTCAGGACACCCCCTACGAACAATCCCCAGACACCGCGAGTGTTCTTAGAAGCGTTTTCAGAACACCCCCATTTCGTTTATTTGCGAACATTTCAGGACACCACGGGTGTTCTTAGAACACATTCAACTTGACAGAGAACAATACGGACAGCGTCCTCAGGACACCCCCTACGAACATTCCAGGACACCGGGAGTGTTCTTAGAAGCGTCTTCAGAACACCCCCATTTTGTTTATTTGCGAACATTTCAGGACACCGCAAGTGTTCTTAGGACACATTCAACTTGACAGAGAACAATACGGACAGCGTCCTCAGGACACCCCCTACGAACACTCCCCGGACACCGCAAGTGTTCTTAGAAGCGTCTTCAGAACACCACCATCTTGTTTATTTGCGAACATTTCAGGACACCGTGAGTGTTCTTAGGACACATTCAACTTGACAGAGAACAATACGGACAGCGTCCTCAGGACACCCCCTACGAACACTCCCCAGACACCGCGAGTGTTCTTAGAAGCGTCTTCAGAACACCACCATCTTGTTTATTTGCAAACATTTCAGGACACCGCGAGTGTTCTTAGGACACATTCAACTTGACAGAGAACAATACGGACAGCGTCCTCAGGACACCCCCTACGAACACTCCCCGGACACCACGAGTGTTCTTAGAAGCGTCTTCAGAACACCCCCATTATGTTTATTTGTGAACATTTCAGGACACCGCGAGTGTTCTTAGGACACATTCAACTTGTCAGAGAACAATTACGGACAGCGTCCTCAGGACACCCCCTACGAACACTCCCCAGACACCGCGAGTGTTCTTAGAAGCGTCTTCAGAACACCACCATCTTGTTTATTTGCGAACATTTCAGGACACCGCGAGTGTTCTTAGGACACATTCAACTTGACAGAGAACAATACGGACAGCGTCCTCAGGACACCCCCTACGAACACTCCCCGGACACCGCGAGTGTTCTTAGAAGCGTCTTCAGAACACCCCCATTTTGTTTATTTGTGAACATTTCAGGACACCGCAAGTGTTCTTAGGACACATTCAACTTGACAGAGAACAATACGGACAGCGTCCTCAGGACACCCCCTACGAACACTCCCCGGACATCGCGAGTGTTCTTAGAAGCGTCTTCAGAACACCCCCATTTTGTTTATTTGCGAACATTTCAGGACACCGCGGGTGTTCTTAGAACACATTCAACTTGACAGAGAACAATACGGACAGCGTCCTCAGGACACCCCCTACGAACATTTCAGGACACCAGGAGTGTTCTCAAAAACGTCTTCAGAACACCCCCATTTTGTTTCTTTGCGAACATTTCAGGACACCGCGGGTGTTCTTAGAACACATTCAACTTGACAGAGAACAATACGGACAGCGTCCTCAGGACACCCCCTACAAACACTCCCCAGACACCGCAAGTGTTCTTAGAACAGTTTCACTTTGCTTGCAAACAAAATGGACACATATTGAGTCCTTAGAACACCCCCTAGTCAGTTTATTTATAACATTTCAAAACACCTGTGATGTCCGCAAACAAATCGAACACAAAAAGAATGTCTAACACATAAAAAACACAACTTTCATCCTATCTCATACACTCCCACCCTCCCCAAACACTCCTACACACCAACACACTCTACAAAATACACATTTTGAACAAAGTTTCACTGCGCTGTCCGCGGACGTCCGCGAATAAAAGATGGCGGGTGCAACCGAAAAATCTGACGCGCTTCACACTCCACGCCGTCCAATCAGCGAACACGTTGCATGTCCGCGAACATCACGCAAGACGATTGGCCAATCAGGACACTGTCCGCGGAGCGAACAGGGATGTGTGTCCGCGAACCGAACACAGATATCACTAATTTTTTTTTACCTACTTTTTGGTCATTTAAAAAAAAACTACTGGACGGATTTTCACCTAATTTGCAAAAGCACGCTTTCGGGACCAAGCCACTGCTCCTGGTCCAAATTTGGTGGAAATCCGTCCAGCGGTTTGGGCTGTAAATTTTTTCCCATTCAGTCTATGGGAAAAAAAAGTTTTGGGACCCCCCCTATAACTGTGCCCCCCCTGGACGAATCCTCACCAAACTTTGCAAAAAAAAATCAGAGTGACCCAAATACTTTTTTTGCAAAGTTTGGTGAGGATCCGTTCAGGGAGAGCGAAGTTATAAGCCACCCAAAAAGTGCTCTTCCTATGGAAACAGCAACTTAACTACCGTGGCCATGTAATATAGTGAAAACACTTTGTTAAAGTGCCGTTATGGTTAAGTTGCTCTACTAAAAACCTATCAAATTCAGTGAAAAAACTTTGTTAAAGGGGACGTTATACTTACAAGTAAAACACCAAAAAACCTGAAATTCACCAGTTATGGTAACGTAAGCAACCATAACTCGCGCCACCACCATGCCCTGCTAAGACTAATATTAATGACATTAAAGATGACATCACAAATGTCATTCATGACATCACTGATGATATCAGATGTCTGGCTACCCCTTCTTTTTTGTTCACTAACGTATCTAGGCCAGGTGGTTTTCTTCAGTGACAGTCGGGAAGTAAAAATGTAAAAAGTACTGTGTTTATAGACCTTACTCTTCTCATATGTACTTACACTACTTTCCTTAGAATCGACTCACATTATACAATGCATATACATAAGGGAAGAAGCCGCCTTAAGGCGCAGCAATTATGTCTGTACATGAACTTAAGTAGTTAGGTTATAAACACTTTCTGGTAATGCTGCTGTTTTTTTTGCTTACTTTACTTTCCCTGTATATACTCATATTTCTATGCATTGTGATCTTTTTATATTTTATGTGTACTAGAATATTGCAGCTCTATGACACATGCTGCAGAGAATGCCTACATTTGTATATGAGTTCATTCATGTACTGGAATGAAGTCAATAACACAATGGTGTTTATAGCAATGCATCACCTAATGAAATATTTTGCACATGATAGTTCTTCCAATGATTTTTATATATTTTTCTGCCAACATTATAATGACAATGCCTTGTAGAGGCTGTGCATAAACCCTAAATGCACATGTGATGTCATCTTTGATGTCATGGGTATTAGTTTTAGCAGTGCATGGTGGTGGTGTGAGTTATGGTTGCTTACCTTACCATAACTGGCAAAGTTCAGGGGGTTTTCGGTTTTACTTGTAACCATAACCTCCCTTTAACAACGTTTTTTCACTGAATTTGATAGGTTTTTAGTAGTGCAACTTAACCATGACGTCCCTTTAGCAAAGTTTTCACTGTATTTGATAGGTTTTTAGAAGCGCAACTTCACCACAGCATCCCTTTAACAATGTTTTTTCACTGAATTTGATAGGTTTTTAGTAGTGCAACTTAACCATGACGTCCCTTTAGCAAAGTTTTCACTGTATTTGATAGGTTTTTAGAAGCGCAACTTCACCACAGCATCCCTTTAACAATGTTTTTTCACTGAATTTGATAGGTTTTTAGGAGCGCAACTTAACCATAACGTCTTAAACACATTTTTTTCCCTGACTATAGATATAGATATCATGAATTTCATAGGTTTTTTCCAGGATACCCTTAGTTTATATAGATATGCCATACAACATACTGAACCCCCTGACCCCTGCTAATTGCTACAATGTCCACAGACTCGGGCAACATCAACACTGTCCAAAAGCTCAGGGGTATCTTACATTGTTGTATCATACAAGAAACACACTGAACATGTTCAAAGAGAAGCATATAAATGAATTACATTAAAAAATAAATAAGAAGTAGGAACTGTATACGTAAGACACCAACAAAGCAATTACATAGGATATGAAGCATAATGGAACACACCAAAAAAAAAAGTATGCCGCCAGCAGAATTACCTAACTGATGCTTTAAACAGAAACTGCAAACCAACTATCAACAGCACATCTACAAAGCAGTAACAGCAAAAGTGAAAAGAAAACTGATAAGTACACTACATTAATTCCTATAGTTATAAACTTTCTTTAGTAGGATACACCAAAAAATAATGTATCTTTTTTACACAGAAATGGCTAGAACATTTTCCCCGGGATGAAATGAGTGAAGACAGTGATACTATTGGTCGATACTGCAGTTTTCAATGTAAGCCAAATAATACACATTATTTCACATGCACCTAACACATTTCTTTTCTTTAACAGTCCATACAGAAAATAAGAATACTACTCCAAAAACAGTACATCAAGTAGTATTGGAACAACAAACATACAGTGTGGAAAATCATCTAGTGCACTTAGAAGAAAAAATTGATCAATTAATGACCAATTTCATTATTTTGAAGAACTTTGTAGAAAGCCATATCATGGAAAAAATAAAATATCGCTGTCCCACATGCACCTGTACACTTTCTCCATGTCCCAGTCGACTATGCCCAAAAATTCCCCATCACCAAAAATGTTATGATGAGACCTCATTCCCTTCTTACCCTACCACCATACATGTCGAAAACCCTAATTCCCCTGCATATGTCTCCATTTCTGCTTCGCCCTCTCTTTCATAATTTCTATATTTTTGTATATTAATAAGGCTGTTTGTGAGTCCGGGGACAGCACGACTGTCTGAAATGTCTGCAATTAACCAAAATGGGGTGTCCTAAGGACACTTTGCATGTTCGCACTTTCCGCAATCAAAATGGAGGTGTCCGAAGAACACATAGCCTGTCTGCAAAGTTGTGACGCACCTTTCTTTAGTTCAGGGACCCTAATCCTGTCCGGCGGACACTTGTGCACATACGTATCCCACCCTCGGGGTCCTACGGACATCGTGCCTGTTCGTAACTGTCCGCCGCACGTGTTGCTTTTTTTAAATTCTTTCGGGGAACCATACCCTGTCCGCAGAATACCCATGCCCATGTGTACAACCAATCCCGTGCAATAGGTGTCCTATGGACAATCGTCCCATTCACGAACATGTCTGCAAAGTCATCATGTGACTGCACCCACGCTGAGTGTAGGCCCGTGACGACGGACAGGGTCTGGGCCCCCGGACACCAAAAACACTTTTTTAAGCAATCCAAGATGTTTTTCAATGAAACATCACCTATGTAGAGGTCCCAGACTATGCCTCTACCGATCTGGACACTTTTTTGAACTTTTTGAGCTCTTTTTGGTGTTCGAAGTGTCATCGGACAGCACGGCTGTCCGCGAAGTGCTCCCCAGCACACCCATAAAAGGCCACGCCCTAGAGCTGCTCCTCATTCTGTTTTTGGCTACTAGAGAGAGCATTGTTCAATATTGCTGATAAACTATATTGGATTGGCTGCTGACCTGTGGCTCCTGTACTGTGTGTGCTTTTCCACATTTGGAGAAGAACATTGCTCTGCCTGCTGTGCTGTCCTGTGCTACATCCCAGATGGCAACCATGGCTTCAACTTCTGCAGCTGCCTCGGCACCACCCCCACCCCCTCCACCAGCACCACCTTCCCAAGAGACTGGAGAGGGGAACAGGCAAGGAGATGTAGAGAGGGATGAAGAGGATGATGAGGATGCGGTAGAGGAAGTCCTTACTACTGCCAGCCACTGTGAGTCTTGGGTGTGGAGGCTAAATACCACTGTTAGAAGGGTACCCAAGGCACGTGCAAACAAGGTGCGCTGCACTGAGCGCAACATTGTGCTCAGTCATGGCAAACCAGGTCTGTACAGCTATGGGAATACTTCCATGCAGTGACACCTAAGGTCATTCCACAGGGCAGCAGTTTGGAGGGTCGTCCCCTCCAAACAAAGTAGTAGGTTGAGTTCCTCTACAACATCCTCGATTTCTGCTCCTGCCATCACAAGAGACACTCATGTGGGGCAGTGCATCCCTGAACCAGCCTCGCAGGCCATATGCAACCCTTACCTTTTGAGGGTCACTGTATTGTGTATGTACTGCGACGCAGTACTCTGCAGTGGGGAGACACTTCGAAGTTCTTTCAAGGCTACGGTCCAGCAGCATGAAAATGTCTGACACTTACCTAAGTGAGGTCCACCCAACATCTTCCTCTCTCCACCTGCCCTTTCTTATCACTGTGGTTGGTGCCCCTTTCTTACCCTCCCTTCCCTTCCTTTCTTTGTGTGTCTTGTTAAAAAACACCAAAAGTAATACAAAACAACAAAAAACAAAAAAAGGCTCTTTTCAAAGCCACCTTTCACAGTTTAAAAATAGACGTGCCAATGAAATGCTGCAGGACCCTGTGCATTTTTAGCAGTCCCCGGACAGTCAGTGAACATTAACATTTTTGGGGTACTTTGCTATCAAAACCATTGTACTGTTCTCCGGGAAGAAGTGGTGGCTTTGAAAATAGCCTTTTTCTGGTGTTTATTTGTGTTTTGAAAACTTCAAGTGGCCAACACCTACTGGAAAAAGGATAGCTATACTTCCAAAAAGGGTCGCAATGCATTTTGTCTATTTCGCAGAAAAATTTGATTCCCAGCATCAGCAAGATGGACTCCATCACTGCGAAAAATATTTGTGCTACAAAACATAATATTTTCATTGTGAAAAGAGGACATGCCAACATCTCTCAAAAATGTGCAAACAGCCTTGTTGACATTGACCTTCGCTTTCTCCATTTGTGGACCAACTTAAGAAGAACGCAGCCACATTTGTCTCTGTGCAATACGAGAAAAAATTACTCGTGAGTTTGGATACATGTCCATGACTTTCCCAAGTCCTTCTTTCATTGCAAACTGCAAGGAGATTCTAGAGACATGTCCTAAACTGTTCCCTCCACAATGAATAATAATAATGTCTGGATGACGGTGTGTCATCAAAGTGGCAGAAAGAGGAATCAAATCCAGCCACTTCATTCCATGCACTCCATACCAGTGCACATGCAAATGAGGGAAACCAAGATGTGCAGCCACACCACAGCACTTTGCATGCACCTCCAACCAATTTATCCACAAAGTCACCCAAAATCCAGACACTCTGCCTTCTGAAAGAAACCGCCATAGCTATCTGCTCTCCTCTCATGAAACAGACTTTCTGCCACAGTCTCTCCTTACACATCACACCCAGTAACCCTTATTGATTAATCCCTTGGCCTGCACAGTCTCATTTGCATGCCTCCCAGCCTCAAAATCCATGTATGTAAGAGGTGTCCGTGGACAAATTGTGAAATCTGAAAGCGAGTGGGGAATGAAAATTTAAGGAATGTACTCCATTTCCCCTTTGATGGTGGCTCTGAAAAGAGCCTTTTTTGTTTTTTTTAAAGTGCTTCTAAAAAATACCTTTAATTTAAAATTTCTTTTTTTTCACTTATTTTCCTCCAGATATCTTTACGTTATCCTCTGTAAAGCATTCCTTATATTTTGAAATACCATGGTATTTCCCAGTATGGATAAAGAAATACCATCTTCTTTGAAATAATCACCATTAACATAATAAACATTGACATTATTACAAGACAACATCCCCGCTCTAAAGAAGAAAACAGACATGCCTTTGTTAACCAAACACCTTGCACCATTTTTCTGGGGACAGAAAACATTACAATTGTCCCATTCTACCCCAAACAACATCCCAAATTGACAGCACACCAATACACTGGACTGTTCCACATGGAGAAACTCTTGCAAACTCCAACCACTGCCTGCATATTGGAACCAGGCACAGTTGACCACAAAACCTCCACTCCTTCAAAACCAAAAGTGGCAGCCATATGTTTAGACATAGCATTCCTCTCTAAAACATTTACAAACAAATCTCCAACTACCAACACCCTCACTTTCTTCACCTCTGTCATCTTCACTACACACACAGCCTCTCTTCCTGCAAAGAACAACTTCAAAACCTGATTGGCTAATCCTCACAGTCCCCTTTCCATGCTAAATATGCTGAGAAGCCCTGGATGTGACACGCCCTGTCCGCGAACAACTGCACTGTCTGCACCACTCTCTCATTGGCTACACATAAGCAGTGACACAAACATCCACCAATCACATCCAAGTACTCTACATCTAACTCTGTCATCACAATTCAGCACTTCAGATGAACTGTTCATCACTCTGATTACAAGTGTCCTGTGATTGCAAAGCACCTACAGCTAAAACTACTGTAAAATTCTTCAGGATTTCTCCTTCCAGATTCATCTACATCTACATACATCAATACAAACTACAGGCATGAATATTTTGTTTACAGTACATTTGCAACTCTTTTATAAATGCATTTGAACAGGGTACCTGCCATTGACCCTGCATAATCTGAAAAAAGCATACTCTAATTTCTCCCATCTCCTATAATCAAGTTCACTTACAAATCTGTCTGCTTTCCAAATGTACCCATATTACTCATTGCAATGTCCAAACTATTATTCTCTTATTTCCTTCTGCCATTTCCACAACCACTTGCCACTTAACACACTATTATAAATTCCTAGAATGCACACAAAACAGGAAACCATCTTGTATCTTACCAAAGCATTGCAAGTACATAACATGCATTTATTTAAACAGAGTGCCTGACACTTGTCATCCTTGCAAAACCAAACAAATACAAGTGTACATTCAAAACAGTGCTAATAGGAATGTGGATAAAAAAGTCAAAGGACTGAAATGTTTCCAGCACTCATGTAGCAAACATCAATGCACAAAATTAATGGAATTCCACACACAAAAACATTCTCCTTTTCAATCTGTACACCTTTCCAAGCTTTTTTCTTGCCCTACTAGAACTTCCACTAATCTATTACCAGACTAAACAGTGCAACAGGAACACACACATTCAAAAGTGCACCTTATACGACACACCTATAAATATTCCACTAACCCCCTTAGCAATGAAGCTGATGCTCCAAAATTCCCATTCATATACAAAGCTATGCAATTTAACACATACAGTACCTCTTCCTTCCTTTTTCAAATGTAACTAATCTACTCTTCACGTGAAATTACTGTGCCACTAACACACACATATACTAACTTCATTCTTTCACAATTGCAGTGAAAACCACACTCCTGAAAACCAGTAGTGTCTGAAGTACAAGACAGAACCCAGAAGAAACCTACTCTTTGCATCCAACAAAGTGCAGTACTGTCAAAATGTTCTAACTGTTACTCAAACACTGTAGTATTCTAGTATTGTAGAACAAACAGTTGTGTCAACCTTAAAGCATTAGATTCAGTATTACTGATTGCACGTCAGCAGGTGTACACTTTGTATTGTCATCTGAACACCAGTATAGTAACACACAAATATGAGAATAGCCTTCCCAACCTGAAGTAACAGCCCATTCCACAATCACAAACCTCTGAATATGTGTCTACCATCATACAAAGACACTCATGCACAATGCACACATACATTGCACAATGTCCCAAGCCACACTTTCTTTTTTCTCCAACAGACACCAAAGAATGCCTACCAAAAAGCAACTCTGTAGAAAGCAACGCAGAAATAGAGCAAATCAAAATAAAAGTGTACAAAATAAGCATCCACCTCTAGCAAAATGTATACAAAAAGTTCAAACAAAACAGCTAATACTGTCACTAAGCGAAACTAAAGCAGCTTGCAGTAAAGAAATGTTGACTCCTCTTTCAAAATGAAAAACTAAACAGAAAGTTATTAAAAAGACTGCAACTACCACTAGTGCTAACACTGCACCTATAAATCTTGATGTAGCTACTACCCATGTAGCTCATGCAGGATTTGGACACTCACTACTAAGACAACTGAGGTAGATATAGGCACTGGAAAACCATGGAAACAAAAAACCATGACGAACTGCAATACAGACCATGTGGTATACCTCATTCAATGTAAATGTGGCCTGTTCTATATAGGGAAAATGACTAGAAAAGTAAAAACCAGAATAATGGAACACAGAAGTTGTCTGAAGAACAAAACGGAAAATGCGCCGATGATTCAACACTTCACCTCTATGAAAAATGGGCATGAGGACTTCACATGGACAATCCTTCAGACTGTCAAAGGGGGTTCAAGAACTACTAGTGGCCCCAAACAGTTTAAACTAGAGCAGGAGATGATATTCAGAATGAGTATTGACCTACAAGGACTGAATGTTTCTATAGAATGGAACAAGATAAGAAACTGACTCTTGGAAGTCTGCAGTGTCCATGGTTTATATATCAAAGACATTATATATATCTCCACTCAATAAGGACCTCCTCTAGTAGCACACGCTATGCCCCCTCCACCCAGATTGACTAGGGTTGATATAAAACAAGAGGGAACAGCAGTGCATATCTTCGACATAGAGCATACATCTGCCCCTTTGACTGTGAGCAAACAGGACAAGCTATGCATTTATGCAGACCCTCAGGGAGTGAAAGCGAAATTGTAATGTCCCCCACTCCCAGCAATTTGAGCTCTGGTCTTTTTTTCCCCCCTAACCCCTACTCCGCCCCCCTTTCTTTACAGCCTGGGGTGAGAATAGATGGGGTTAAAACACTCTACCCAGGAACAAATGCTTTATCCCTAACCAAGCATTTTGCCCTGTGTGGTTGAGGTACTAGCACATTCTCCAACAGTGTATTTACCATGCCAACAAGTCGCGAGAGTAGCAAAAGTGGAACTGCAATTTGGGTCAATAACAGGCTGAAGGACACAGAGAGTTACTCTAGAAGGGGGGACACATTTTGTAATATTTTGTGACACTTACAAAAATGAAAAACTTGTTTAAAACTCTGTGCACAACTGCTGCCCACAACAACTAATGTTTGTATCTGGATATCATTATCATTTTTTCTGGAATGATATTATATAATTACAATCTGCAATGAAGTCCTTTTAATTGTTAACGTGCAAAACTGGAATGGTTTTGAAATTCAGGAATCGCTGTCTCTGTGCGATCTCATATTATTATCTGAAGTGATTTTGTCGTAAACAGACGTTGTTATGAAATATATTTGATTGTTTAAAATTAAGAAAAGAACTGGGTTCAGAGGCACAATAATCATTTAGAGGACTGACTGGATTAATCCAGTTGGGTGATTGTTACTTTAAGCACTAAGGGGGTAATTTATAGAATTTAGCGCACAAGTGGCGCACGCGGCTGGCGCACAGTGTGCACGTGCGACTGTCTGCGCCAGTCGCGTGCACTAAAATCCATTTCCACGCACAGCATATTCATGGATTTTAGTTACCAAAACCAGCCGTAGCACACAGTGACGCAGCGACCCTGCAGCAGCGCCAGTTACGCCCCCAAGAACGCCCCTAGCGCAGGGAAAAGCCATCAAAATCCCCAATCCAGCGCAAAGGGCTGCACTAACCCTGTACCAGTATACATGGCCGCCACACAGCACACGGCAAGCGGGGAACGCTTATTACTGTGGTGCGCTGGAAGTTTCACACGCGATTGGCCCTGTGCGCGTGGGAACGTGTATTACTGGGGTTCGCGGGAAGTTTTACACGCGAAAGGGCCCTGTGCAAGTGGGGTACGTGTATTACTGGGGTTCGCAGGAAGTTTTACACGGGAAAGGGCCCTGTGCGAGTGGGGTATGTGTATTACTGGGGTTCACGGGAAGTTTTACATGTGATTGGCCCTGTGCGAGTGGCGTACGTGTATTACTGGGGATCGCAGGAAGTTTTACACGGGAAAGGGCCCTGTGCGAGTGGGGTACGTGTATTACTGGGGTTCGCAGGAAGTTTTACACGCGATTGGCCCTGTGCGAGCGGGGTATGTGTATCACTGGGGTTCGCGGGAAGTTTCACACGCGATTGTCGCTGTGCAAGTGGGGTACGTGTATTACTGGGGTTCGAGTGAAGTCTCACACGCGATTTGAGCAGGGTATTTGTATTTCGGGGGGTGCGCGGGAAGTTTCACACGCGATTTGCCCTGTGTGAGTGGGGTACGTGTATTACTGGGGTTTGCGTGAAGTCTCACACGCGATTTGAGCAGGGTACGTGTATTTCGGGGGGTGCGCGGGAAGTTTCACACGCGATTGGCCCTGTGCGAGTGGGGTACATGTATTACTGGGGTTCGCGTGAAGTCTCACATGCGATTTGAGCAGGGTACTTGTATTACTGGGGTTCGTGGGAAGTTTCACACATGATTGGCCCTGTGCGAGTGGGGTACGTGTATTACTGGGGTTCGCGTGAAGTCTGACAAACGATTTGAGCAGGGTACGTGTATTTCGGGGGTGCGTGGGAAGTTTCACACGCGCTTGGCCCTGTGCGAGTGGGGTACGTGTATTACTGGGGTTCGCAGGAAGTTTTACACGCGATTGGCCCTGTGCGAGCGGGGTACGTGTATTACTGGGGTTCACGGGAAGTTTCACACGCGATTGGCACTGTGCGAGTGGGGTACGTGTATTACTGGGGTTCGAGTGAAGTCTCACACACGATTTGAGCAGGGTACGTGTATTTCGGAGGGTGCGTGGGAAGTTTCACACGCGATTGGCCCTGTGCGAGTGGGGTACGTGTATTACTGGGGTTCGCGTGAAGTCTCACACGCAATGTGAGCAGGGTACGTGTATTACTGGGGTTCGCGGGAAGTTTCACACGCGATTGGCCCTATGCGAGTGTGGTACATGTATTACTAGGGTTCGCGTGAAGTCTCACATGCGATTTGAGCAGGGTACGTGTATTTCGGGGGGTTCGTGGGAAGTTTCACACGTGATTGGCCCTGTGCGAGTGGGGTACGTGTACTACTGGGGTTCTCGTGAAGTCTCACACGTGACGTGAGCAGGGTACATGTATTTTGGGGGTGCGCGGGAAGTTTCACACGCGATTGGCCCTGTGCGAGTGGAGTATGTGTATTTCTGGGGTTCGCGTGAAGTCTCACACACGATTTGAGCAGGGTACGTGTATTACTGGGGTTCGCAGGAAGTTTCACACGCGATTGGCCCTGTGCGAGTGGGGTACGTGTATTACTGGGGTTCGCGTGAAGTCTCACACGCAATTTGAGCAGGGTACGTGTATTTCGGGGGGTGCGCGGGATGTTTCACACGCAATTGGCCCTGTGCGAGTGGGGTGTGTGTATTACTGGGGTTCGTGTGAAGTCTCACACGCGATTTGAGCAGGGTACATGTATTACTGGGGTTCGTGGGAAGTTTCACACGTGATTGGCCCTGTGCGAGTGGGGTATGTGTATTACTGGGGTTCGTGTGAAGTCTCACACGCGATTTGAGCAGGGTACATGTATTCGGGGGGTGCGCAGGAAGTTTCAGATGCGATTGGCACTGTGCGAGTGGGGTACGTGTATTACTGGGGTTCGCGTGAAGTCTCACACGAGATTTGAGCAGGGTACGTGTATTACTGGGGTTCGCAGGAAGTTTCACACGCGATTGGCCCTGTGCGAGTGGGGTACGTAAATTACTGGGGTTCGCGTGAAGTCTCACATGCAATTTGAGCAGGGTACGTGTATTTCGGGGGGTGCGCGGGATGTTTCACACGCAATTGGCCCTGTGCGAGTGGGGTGTGTGTATTACTGGGGTTTGTGTGAAGTCTCACACGCGATTTGAGCAGGGTACATGTATTACTGGGGTTCGTGGGAAGTTTCACACGTGATTGGCCCTGTGCGAGTGGGGTACGTGTATTACTGGGGTTCGTGTGAAGTCTCACACGCGATTTGAGCAGGGTACATGTATTCGGGGGGTGCGCAGGAAGTTTCAGATGCGATTGGCACTGTGCGAGTGGGGTACGTGTATTACTGGGGTTCGCGTGAAGTCTCACACGAGATTTGAGCAGGGTACGTGTATTACTGGGGTTCGCAGGAAGTTTCACACGCGATTGGCCCTGTGCGAGTGGGGTACGTGTATTACTGGGGTTCGCGTGAAGTCTCACATGATATTTGAGCAGGGTACGTGTATTTCGGGGGGTGCATGGGAAGTTTCACACGCGATTGGCCCAGTGCGAGCGGGGTACTTGTTTAACTGGGGTTCGCGTGAAGTCTCACGTGCAATTTGATCAGGGTACGTGCATTTCAGGGGTGTGCGGGGAGTCCTACACGTGAATTGGCAGTGTGGGTCCTCCCAGGTTATCCCTCTACACCCTCCACGGCCCCTGCAGGCAGCCCACACCACAGGGGATTACCCTGCACCCCTGGTCATGTCCCGCAGGCAGCCCATCCACCATGGGCATGCCCCCCAGCCAAGCCACATGTCAGCTTGCACTACTGATCACCAACTCATGTCCCCCAGCACACCCTCCCCCCAGCAGTGCGGGGCACCTGCCAGCAGGCCCCCACTCATGTCCCCCTGCACCCTCACCCCCAGCAGTGCAGGGCACCTGCCAGCAGGCCCCCACTCATGTCCCTCTGCACCCCCACCCCCGGCAGTGCAGGGCACCTGCCAGCAGGCCCCCACTCATGTCCCATTCATGTCCCCCTGAACCCCTAGCCCCCAGCTGTGCAGGGCACCTGCCAGCAGGCCCCCACTCATGTCCCCCTGCACCCCCACCCCCCAGCAGTGCAGGGCACCTGCCAGCAGGCCCCCACTCATGTCCCACTCATGTCCCCCTGCACCCCCACCCCCCAGCAGTGCAGGGCACCTGCCAGCAGGCCCCCACTCATGTCCTCCTGCACCCCACCCCCCAGCAGTGCAGGGCACCTGCCAGCAGGCCCCCACTCATGTCCCACTCATGTCCCCCTGCCCCCACGTCATGATGATCCTCAATCATGGCCCTTATGGCCAGCCTCCCCAGCCCAAAGACCCAACCAAATATTGCATCCACCCATATAGAACAGTAAAGTACATGATACAATCCCAAAGGCAAGTATGTAAATGAACATATGTCCATCACACACACACAATGGGTGCAAGTGAATGTGAAAACCCATATCATGTCATGCACTGAATTGAACCAATGAGATAACACCACACATCGAAGTATAAAGGAAAAAATGTATTAAACACAAAATTAATGTAATGAAAAGAAAACACACAGCAATGGGAATAATTAAAGAAATGCTGCATGTCCATAAAAGAATAAAAAACAAGAAATCATAATCCAAAGAAATCAAAAAGAAATGGTGTCCAAAGTCACAGTCCAACAAAGCAAATCCAAGGGAAAAAAAGAAAGTGAAATCCATTGCTCCATGGTGAAAATAAAAATAATGAGAATAATCCAATGGTGAACTATGTACAAATGAATAATCCAGGGTCCATGAGCCCAACTGATGAAATGAAACCTACCAAAAATACTACCTAATAAAAAACTATATACAAAAACGTGGTGCATTATCCAAGCGCATCCAAAATAAAAAAAAATGAAAGGAAACCTAACACTATCTAACTATATACAACGGTGGCGGGCAAGTCCTGCGGCTCACTCTGTGGTGTCCCGGGCCAGGGCATCATCGAGCTCCTTGTCGATGTCCCAGAGGTGGGCCTCTGCCCTCCTCAACGCACGACGCATGGAGTACTCCGCCCTGACCATGGTGAGCCGTGCCTCTTCCGCCGGCTGCCGCTCCGCACCTATACGCTGGCCCAACCGCAGCCACACAGAAGACACATCCATTCCAGGGTCCTCCTTCCCTCTGGTCGATGCCTGCCCCCCTGATGCCGATGGCCCTGAGCCATCATTGCTCCCACCTAGAGCCTGCTCCTGCTGCTGCTGCTGCTGCTGTCCATGTGCCCTGTCCGATGATGCCTGCACATCCTCCATCAGCTGGTCTCCAGGTGTGGTGTCCACCCCTGCTGGACCGCCGACTCCCGACTGTGGCAGGGATGGGATCTCCACCAAGCTGGCTGTGTTGGTCAGGCCAGGTCCACAGGGGGCCCTGGTGGAATCTGGGCCGGAAGACGGCAGGGAGAACGACTGGCGCATAGTCTCCACAGAGGAGGAGAGGTCCGCCAGAGTGCGCGTCACATGTAGGAACCCACCAACCAGGGCCCCTCCCAACAGTGCCATGTTGCGATGCTGCTCTTCGTGATGGCATGCGTTCTCTGCCCAGGAAGAACGCACGTCATTACGAATGTCACGCGTGCGCAATGAGACACCAAGCAGGACGGAGCCCATACGTTCATGGGACCCCTCGTCTGCAGGTAGTGGAGAGGCAGATGACATGGCACTCTCCCCTACCTGCGGACGGGCCTGGGACGGTAACTCCCTGCTGGTGCATGGTAGTGCAGTCACAGGGTCAAGGACAGGGACATGCACAGGCCCCTCTACGGTGACCTGTGCTGCCTCCTGACCCTGGCCCTGGACTGCACCACTTGCACCAGTGGTACTACCCCCACCAGGCCCCAGGTGCGGCTCAGTAGCGGGCTCCTCCTCCTCTGTGGAGACCACCAACCTGGATGTCTCCGTACCGTCTTCCGCCATTGCCTGTGGAGGCTCACCAGGCCCTTCCGCCACAGCCGTAGTGGCAGACGTGGCACCAGCCCCCGCGCTCCAGGATAATGTCAAGTCCTGGGAGGGTGGCTGGGCCTTGCGTCGCCACCCGGTGGAGGCATCCACGCCGCTTGGCTCCACAGCGCCATCTCCGTCCTCTTCTTCACTTGACACTGCGTAGAGGGAGACATAGAACATAAACATCAGGGTACAGTACAATATTCCCCTAGACAGGAAGCAATATCACATGAGTGGCAGTGTCTAACGTCACTTCCATCCTGTCCCTCCACAACACATGGGTGAATGCACGCAACACACATGCATGAACAGGCATGGCGCCTGCAATCAACATCAGCATCCGTGTACAAGGGCCTCTATTAATCAAAATGTTGCCTTCAAACTCACATGCATCCTGGCTCACACTGATCCCATGCACACACATCACCAGAGGGTCATGCATCATGCCTTGTACACCACAGACACAGTGGATAGACACAGTGCATACAACGGTGACCGCACTGCATGAGTGAATCTACACATCATCACGGACATGTGTCATGAATCCATGGTGTATCGAAGTCACAGACACACTTCTCAGACACACACACATGTGCACCATACATGTACATGACAGCAGCCCCCATCCCTCACACCCCCACCATGTGCAAGAACAGACACTGGCATGCTTTCATGTGTGGATTTGCCATACAGCTCCTGTTGCACTCACCTGGCTCCCACAGGGGTGTCGGTCGGACCCGGACAGCTGCGGTCTCCACCCACGTGATTCGTAGTGCAGCGATGACTGACTGGATCTGACCTCCTAATCTTGTCTGCTTAATCCGTAGAAATATTCTCCTGCAAGTGGAGGGATGGATTTAGCCACTTGTGGATTCAAGTGATGGCACCCCCACAGTCCTCCCCAACTAATCACCTACAAAATGCCCTCACAGCAATCTCACCTTATACTCTTGAAAGATGAGCTCTCCATCCTGTGTGAATTTGCAGGGGCGCATCGATTCCAATTACTTCACTGGTTTGAAGGCTCGGGAGAGTTCCGGAGAGTATTGACTCTCAGGTTCCTGGTGAGGACCAGTAAGTATTAAGTTCATAGAGTTCAATATGGCCGATGTTCACTCTTGTTCCCCCCTTCCTTTCGTGTCTTGCAACTGGCTTGTGAAAAGATGCTCTTGTGGCAGCTGGTGGCACTCAGGTAAGAGTCTGTATTACCCGGCGCTGTCCGGTAAATGTTGCACGTGGAAAACGTGTTGTTTTGTCTCTCTTTACAGATGCGGCACATGAAAATATGGAGAGTCACAAAAGGATGCCTCTGGTGGTAAATCAGGTAAGTCTATGGTGGTAAGAATTATATTTGTTGGTTCCCTCGGCTCACCTTGTGGTTTTCTTTTGTCTCCTAGGTGCCGAAGTTCGGCGAAGAAATGATGGAGGCAGCGCCGACCCGAAGGATGCTGTGAAGACTGGTGAGTATGGCGTGGCGCTGCAGCTGGAGGTGCGGCGCGTGCAGAAATTATGTTCTTTACAGGTCCGGAGACGAGATGGATCCAGAATCAGGTGTGGAATAGAAATAAGTTTGTTTTCTAACCTTGTCCCTTTCTTTCCTCTTTGTTTTAGGAGCTCCGGATTCGAGGCAGGTGTGGCAGAAGACTGGATGCAGGCTGCAGGCACGGTGAGCGTTACGCTGCTGGATGCAGAATAAGATGAAGCGTGTGTTGGTGTCCAGTCAATTGGTCGACAGCAAACTGGTCGACAGGACATTTGGTCGACACCATTTGGTCGAATGCCAAATGGTCGAATTTTTTTTTTTTTTATATATATATGTGTTTTGTGGGTTTTCGTGTGTCGAAAAAAAAAAAATAGAAAAAAAGGGGGTTGGGGGGGGGACCCCCCCAAAAAAAAAAAAAAAAAAAGTGTAAAAAAAAAAAAAAAAAAAAATTCGACCATTTGGCATTCGACCAAATGGTGTCGACCAATTGTCCTGTCGACCAAATTTTTTCGACCAATTGACTGGGAACCGCGTGTGTTGCTGGTCGGGCGTGGTTTAAATAGCCTCAAAAGTAGTCCCAGGTAAGAAGTCCCTAGAGCCACACCCGAGTAAAAAATAGTCCCTGTAGAAAAATAGTCCCTTTCAGGCTTCATGTTGGATTGGAGTCATTTGCAGCATGGTCTGCCTGCGGTAAGTAATGACTATGAGCCTGACGCCTTAGGCGCCAGGACTGAACCCAGATAGCCCCTAGCCGGGGCTGCTGTGGTTTTACTAAATGTCTAGATGCCTACTCCCGGGGCTGATGGGCTTGGTCCGGATGCCTGGTGGTAGGCATCATGACAGCACTCCCCTCCAAGGCCCCTCCTAAAGTTGTTCTTCCCCTGGGCCCTGGTTTGTCTGGGAAGTTCCGATGGAATCTTTTCACCAACCGAGGTGCATGGACGTGGTCACTAGGTTCCCATGACGATTCTTTTGGTCCGTAGCCCTTCCAATTGATTAAATAAAAAAGTTTTGATTTAACCATCTTGGAGTCCAGGATATTTTTTTACCTCGAATTCAGGTTCTCCATCTATCAAGATGGGGTCGGGTGGTTTGGTTAATCTTGTTTCTGGTTGAACTGGTTTTAAAAGTGAAACATGAAAGACAGGATGAATGCGCATATTAGAGGGTAATTTCAATTTGACGGCTACCGGGTTGATAATGGCCTTAATAGTGTGAGGTCCCAAATATCTAGCGTTAATAGTCCGAGTTCCCTTCAGAGGTATGTGTTTTGTAGCCAGCCAAACTTGATCCTCAATCTGGTATTGTGGAGTTTCACTTCTATGTTGATCAGCATTTTTCTTATATATCTCTTTTGCTTGTTTCAAATTTTCTGTTGCCTCTTTAAAGGCTTGTGTAATAGTAGAATGCAAATGACTAACTGCAGGCATTTCTAAATGCTGAGGCAAATCTAATTCTGAGGTTCGAGGGTGATGTCCATGTATGGTATAAAAGGGGCTTTGTCTGGTTCCTGAATGTACAGAGTTATTGGATGCATACTCGGAAATCCATAAAATATCTTTCCAATTACTTTCGGTCTGGTGTAGCATGCAACGTAGGTACTGTTCAAGGGTCTGGTTGGTCCTCTCCGTCTGACCATCGGTCTGGGGATGGTGATTGGTTGATAACTTCACATCGATTTGTGCCAGTTGACAACATTTCTTCCAAAAATGTGAAATGAATTGACTACCTCGGTCAGAGACCAATACGGAAGTAAATCTGTGTATTCGAACAATGTTTTCGAGGAACTCCTTGGCCAGAATTGAAGCAGAAGGTAATCCCTTTAGAGGAATAAAGTGGGCCATCTTGGAAAAAAGATCCACAATAACTAGAATGGTGTTAAATCCATTACATGGAGGTAGATCTGTAATAAAGTCTAATGATAAGGGGTGCCATGGTGTAGGTGGAATATCCAAAGGTTGTAAGAGGCCAGCTGGCTTTTTCTTCTGACTTTTGTTTTGGGCGCAAATGCCACAAGACACTACAAATGACTTTACGTCTTTTCGGCAGGTGGGCCACCAGAATTGTCTCTTAATTTTAGCTTCAGTTTTTGCGATACCTGGGTGTCCTTCCATCAGGTTGTCATGATAATTGGAGATGACTAGTTCTTGTAGTTCCTTGTGTGGTAGAAATAGTCGCCCTTGATAATAAGGTAGGTCATTGACGACTGAGTAGTCCGAGCCTTTCTTCACCCAGTCCTGCAGGGCTGTTGGATCGAAGAGTTGTTGGATCTTTACTTGAATATCCTCTAGTGTCTGTAGAGTGGTTATGCCAAGAATTATTTGTTCTGAAATTATAGGCACTGGTTCCGGGTTCGCATATGCTTCTCCCATCCCTATTCGGGATAAGGCATCTGCCTTGCCAATTTTATAACCTGGTCGATAAGTGATCACAAAATCGAACTCGGCAAAGAACAATGCCCATCGAAGTTGACGCGACGATTGGGCCTTGGCTGTTTTTAAATACTGCAAGTTCCGGTGATCGGTGATTACCGTAATGGTATGCCTGGCACCGAGAAGATAATGCCGCCAAGCCTTGAAGGCGGATTTGATGGCTAATAATTCTTTATCGGTAACCGCATAGTTTAACTCGGGTGCCGAGAACTTTCTGGACCAAAATGCTACTGGGTGAAGTTGACCGGTTTCAGGATCCTTCAGGGACAGGACAGCTCCCATGGCTAAACTGGATGCATCAGTTTCAACTATGTATGGAAGTTCGGGGCATGGATGCTTCAAGACAGGTACAGACGTGAATTCCGCTTTCAGCTCTTGGAAGGCCTTTTCAACTTCTTCGGTCCACAAGAAGCGTTTGTTTTTTCGCAAAAGTGCTGTGATAGGGTGTACAACATGTGACAAATCCGGAATGAATCTGCGGTAGAAATGAGCAAATCCGAGCATGCTTTGTACCCCTTTAACTGAACTGGGTGATGGCCACTTGAAGATTGCATTCACCTTTCGAGAATCGATTCGGACTTATTTTGGAGTCAGGATAAATCCAAGGAATTCAACTTCTGTAGCATGAAAAACACATTTTTCCAATTTTGCATATAACTTGTGCTAGCGTAGTTTCTCAAGGACTGCACAAAAGTGCTTCACATGGTCTGATTCTGAAGGGGAGTACACTAGAATATCGTCCATGTATACAACAACAGGCGTCAATGAGTTCACGAAGGACATCGTTCATAAAATACTGGAAGGCTGCTGGTGCATTGCACAACCCGAAGGGCATCACCTGGTATTCCAATAACCCGTACTTAGTGCGAAAAGCAGTCTTCCATTCGTCGCCTTTCTTTACACGTACCAGATGATATGCCCCTCGGAGATCTAATTTAGTGTAGATGCAAGCGTCCTTTACTTGGTCTAGTAATTCGGGGATCAGAGGCAATGGGTATCGGTTCTTAACCGTGATCTGATTTAATGCGCGGTAGTCTATGCACGTTCTGAGGTCACCTTCCTTTTTAGGCACAAAGAACAAAGCTGAAGATGTAGGGGACTTGGATGGACGAATGAAGCCATTAACAAGGTATTGGTCCAAGTAGTGTCGTAGGTGAAGGTTTTTGGGTTCCGTAAGGGTGTAGATCCTACTACATGGAGGTTGTGCACCGGGTATGAGATTGATTTGACAATCGTATGATCTGTGAGGTGATAGGGTGTTTGCCTGTTCCTTTTGGAAAACATCCTGGAATTCTTGATATTCCTGAGGTAACTGCACAACTGGAGTAGCGACTGTGGCCAGGCCTTGGTTAAAGGGTTTTTTCGGGTAACAAGTATGTGCACAATCCGGGAAGGTTATTCTCTTCTCTTGCCAATCAATACAAGGATTATGTGTTTCCAACCAAGGTATCCCCAGTATTATTTGGAACTGCGGGGGGGTGGGGCTTTGGTTAAATCAAACACAATAGTCTCTCGATGCCCATCCTGACCCAATAGTGTCATCTCTGCTTTGGAATGACTTACAGGCCCAGAGGCAATTTCAGTTCCATCGACTGTGGTGATGACATCCGAAGTGGTCTTTTTGCAGAGAGATAGATTCATCCTAGAAGCCAACTCGTGGTCCACATAGTTTCCTATGGCCCCGCTATCAATGTATGCCCTCACTGCGTGCATACGTGATGGCTGCCTTGGATCTATAAGGACCATTGGCATGATGAAGTGCGAGGTCTGAGTATCCTTCTTCAAGCTCGGCAAGCAGACCTCTACGCTTGTCGGGTGTGGTCGTTTCCCGAATCAGGCTCTGTTCGATTTTTAACAGCAACTCCGACTACTCTTTTAGATGTTTTTATAGGGCAATCCCGTAGAAAATGTCCTGAGGCCCCACAGTACAGACACAATTGCATCTGCCATCTTCTTTCTCTTTCCTTTTGAGTTAAGGGTCCCTTGACCCCCCGATCTGCATCGGTTCTGATACATCTGTTCCTTTGAGGGTAACATTGGGTTTAACCAATACCTGATTCTCGAATTTAGCTCGATCAGCCTTTCTATTCTGAAGTCGGTGGTCTAACTGGACCACTAAGTCTATATATTCTGCACAATCCTGAGGTGGGTTCACAACTTGGGCCAAAACGTCTTTGAGTTCACCCCGAAGTCCACGATGAAATAATGTAATTCGTTTTACCTCTGGCCATCCGGTTTCCACCACTAACCTATTGAAAGTGGCGATATAGGTTAGTAGATCCTGGTTACCTTGTCGTAATGATAAAAGTTTGTTATCCAGGGCCTGTCCCTGTGAAGGTCTGGCAAATAGTCTTTCCATGCTCAATTGAAAACCTTGAAAATCCTGAAGAAGAGGGTCATTCTGGTTAACTAATGGAATTGACCAATCCGCTGCGCTGCCACTATGTTATGATAGTACAAAGGATACTTTGGTTTGGTCGTTCAGAAAAGCTCCAGGTCTGCATAAAAAGTGCAAGCGGCATTGGTTCATAAACACGGCGAACTGTTTTGGGTCCCCAACAAAACGTTTGGGTGGAGCTAAAGGAATGCTCCCTGGTAGAACCACTTGCACAGGATTGCTCGATGAAACAGGACTTGGATTCCCCCCAAATCCAGGTAATGGTGTTTGCCCAGCTTGGTTTTGCAGTAATTGTCTAGCAAGATCATCAGTGCGCTCCTTTGACACAATCAGTTCTCTCCTGAGGGCATTAGTCTCTTAGCGCGCGGAGTGCACTTCTGCCCTAAGTTCCCCTAACAATAGGGCTAGTTGGTCGGTTTCTGAGGTTTCCATAACGCCCGGGTGGGGATTTGTAGATAGGCTTTGCGTTCTGTCACGCTCACCTGGCTCCCACAGGGGCGTCGGTCAGACCCGGACAGCTGCGGTCTCCACCCACGTGATGCGTAGTGCAGCGATGACTGACTGGATCTGCCCTCCTAATCTTGTCTGCTTAACCCGTAGAAATATTCTCCTGCAAGTGGAGAGATGGATTTAGCCACTTGTGGATTCAAGTGATGGCACCCCCACAGTCCTCCCCAACTAATCACCTCCGAAATGCCCTCACAGCAATCTCACCTTATATTCTTGAAAGATGAGCTCTCCATCCTGCGTGGATTTGCAGGGGCGTGTCGATTCCAGTTACTTCACTGGTTTGAAGGCTCGGGAGAGTTCCGGAGAGTATTGACTCTGAGGTTCCTGGTGAGGACCAGTAAGTATTAAGTTCATAGAGTTCAATATGTCCGATGTTCACTCTTGTTCCCCCCTTCCTTTCTTGTCTTGCAGCTGGCTCGTGAAAAGATGCTCTTGTGGCAGCTGGTGGCGCTCAGGTAAGAGTCTGTATTACCCGGCGCTGTCCAGTAAATGTTGCACGTGGAAAACGTGTTGTTTTGTCTCTCTTTACAGATGCGGCACGTGAAAATATGGAGAGTCACAAAAGGATGCCTCTGGTGGTAAATCAGGTAAGTCTTTGGTGGTAAGAATTATATTTGTTGGATCCCTCGGCTCACCTTGTGGTTTTCTTTTGTCTCCTAGGTCCCGAAGTTTGGCGAAGAAATGATGGAGGCAGCGCCGACCCGAAGATGCTGTGAAGACTGGTGAGTATGACACGGCACTGCAGCTGGAGGTGCGGCGCGTGCAGAAATTATGTTCTTTACAGGTCCGGAGACGAGATGGATCCAGAATCAGGTGTGGAATAGAAATAAGTTTGTTTTCTTATTTTGTCCCTTTCTTTCCTCTTTGTTTTAGGAGCCCTGGATTCAAGGCGGGCGTGGAAGAAGACTGGATGCAGGCTGCAGGCACGGTGAGCGTTACGCTGCTGGATGCAGAATAACGCGAAGCGTGTGTTGCTGGTCGGGCGTGATTTAAATAGCCTCAAAAGTAGTCCCAGGTAAGAAGTCCCCAGAACCACACCTGAGTAAAAAATAGTCCCTGTAGAAAAATAGTCCCTTTCAGGCTTCATGTTGCATTGGAGTCATTTGCAGCATGGTCTGCCTGAGGTAAGTAATGACTATGAGCCTGGAGCCTTAGGCGCCAGGACTGATTTCTTCTATGAGCCTGGCGCCTAAGGTGCCAGGACTGAACCCTAGCCGGGGCTGCTGAGGTTTTACTAAATGTCTAGATGCCTGCTCCCGGGGCTGATGGGCTTGGTCCGGATGCCTGGGGGTAGGCATCATGACAGCTCCCCATGTAGCATTGGAACTCATGCACCAACCATGTGGTTTGCACATTACTGGTCTCACATGCATGACCATGATGTCCCTGCACACACACACACACATCCATACATGGCCCATGTCACACATAAAGGCAAGTATCAGACTACCAGCACACTGCAACATGCCCTGTCTCGCACACCAATGCTTGGCCACTTACCGCTCATCTCCAGACGGGTCTTCTTCTGAAGGATCTGGGCGTGGAGCGCTGGGCATACGTGTTCCAGGACCCTCATCTGTATGTCACTCATGCTGACCCAGCCCCCCTCTGTGAGGTGCTGGGCCTTGTGGAGGGTCCTGGACCTGAAGTCCTCCCAGCGCTCCTTGACGTGCTTGATGTCGCGGGTTGCCACCCCCTTCGCGTTGATGGCAACCACTACGTCGTCCCAGATCCTCTCCGGTCCTTTCTTGTTGGCGCGTGATGTTCCGGAGAGGGCATCATAATGCCCCAGGACATACTCCACCAGGACACCAACCTCCTTCACACTGAAGCTGGTGCCTCTCTGGCTGGGGGTCGCCAGTGGTCTCAGATGGGGTTTGCCCCGACATGGCGACCCCCGAGGCAGGCGTGGGTGGGCAACTGGGTCCTGGGCCTGGGCTGTGGAGCAATGGTATCCCAGTCGGGAGTCTTCTGTTCCAGCAGGGGTGGACACAGCAGCTGGAACCCTGGCTGACATGCAGCCACCAAATAGCAGAGCACGTGGGCAGCAGGCAGTCAGGCAGCAGCAGATGGCAGGTGGGAGCATGCTCGGGGCTCTGGGGGGCAGGAAAATGGCCTTCAGGGCAGGACCGAGGTCTTCGGTGTATGTATGCGTGGCCAGCTTAATACGGAGTGAATTGGCATGTGAAAAAAGTGCACGTCAGTGTGAAATCCGAGGAAAGGCCCTTAGCGCGTAAGCGCGTCAGCACACGTATGCGATTTCATTGGACCAAAGGCCCTTAGCGTGTAAGTGCGTCTGTGACGTATCGCGCACGGGCGTTGCCCTGGCACGGGTTGAAGATCCCACGTGGCTTTCCATTGCTCTGTACATGCTTTTTGCGGGGTGTGGGTGTAAAACTTCCCGCGCACCCCAGTAATACACGTACCCCACTCGCACAGGGCCAATCGCGTGTGAAACTTCCCGTGCACCCCAGTAATACACGTACCCCACTCGCACAGGGCCAATCGCGTGTAAAACTTCCTGCGCACCCCAGTAATACACGTACCCCACTCGCATAGGGCCTATTGCATGTGAAACTTCCCGCTCACCCCCAAAATACACGCACACGCTATTTTTCACACAGCGGGTGTCCATGTTTATCGCATACCCCTTTTTTTTACGGCCATACTGGCCTGCCTGTTGATCGCGTACGTTTTTTTTGGTCTCCTGGTTGCTAGACCGTACTACGTGTGTCATTTTTGCACGCACGTAGGCTACTGGGGGGCGCTTGTCTCTTTGTCTTCTTTTTATGGGGTGTCTGTGTGTTGCGTGCATGTCATTTATCCTAGGGGGCCACAGTATGGGACATTCATCATAGCTGTATATACATGCTTTTTGTTTGCGCACACTTTTGTAATGCGCAGGGACGCTACCGCCTGCCTTCGTGTGGCGGACGTGTTTAGGCCTGTGCGTGTCTTTGCCCGTGCTCGGGTTTGCCCTATTCGATTCCATGAATACGTGTGGTTCGTGTGCGTGTGGGCGTTCCGTGTACTTCCCAGCAGTACTTCCCCAGCCTTCTTTTTCACGCGGAATGATCCCCATTCCGCGTGTTACGCCCCGTGTCCTGCCCCCTTTTTGGTGTGTGCACGGACATCGTGCGCTTTCCCTGTGCGCATCGCGCATGGCGTTTGAGCTGTTGCAATGACATGTGCGCCCGTGTGTGCCACGCTCGGGTTTGGCGCACATCCCAAGGAAAAAACGTGCATGATTTTCGGCGCACGTTTGTTCCATGAATCGGCCCCTTAGTCTCTAAGAGTAAGACGAGACATATCTCCGGAGCCAGTGGGCTGCCCTACTAGATCGGGATAGAAACTCCTTTCCAACATGGTGCATTGGGATAAGCTCCCCGAATCAGGATTGTGCATGTTAAACAGCGACAAAGGACTATGGGTTACCATGGTAACACGTATACCCTCTTTGCTGCGTTCCTTTACTTAGGTAATCCTTTTTCAGCCGTTGAAAAGATTTACACTTAAGACGGGGCATGAAGGAGAGACAGAGGAGCAACAAAGTCTGTAACAACAACTATACAGAAGGTAAGAGGGACGGGATCTTTACCTCTGAATCCCCTTAACCCCCTCCCACCTCTGGGAACATACGCATTTTAACGCATTAGCCTCGGTACATGGAGGCGGTCCTGTTGTTACTACAGACCTTTTTAGTCTGTTCTAGTCTATTTGGGCCTCTCTACACGGAGAATTGCTTAGCGGTAACTTGGGCATTTATATATGAAAAATCTTTCCGCCCACTCGATCACAGAACATCCACATTTCTATTTAATATAGGAGGACCGGCAATTCTTTTTGGTCTACAACAAGAAGTCCCAATCAGTGACCTCCTTTCCTCTACCTGGCAGGATACCACCACAGGTAAATTTCCTTTGGCTCTATGGGGGACGGCCACATGCATTTAAACAATGACTTTCTCTTGTTTACTTGAACACGAAGTATGTGCCTTTTACGAAATGCTGGAAATACACAGGAGTTTAGCCCAGAGAAGGGTTATAGATACACCTTCCCTTCTTGTTCATTTCTCTCTCTTTACCAGCATAGGTAACCCCATGTGTACTCCTTTTTAGATGACTGCAGGTCTATTTTGCACTGACACAGATTCATGGTGAATATGGACCACACCGTGTAATGACGTCAACCTCTGTGGCCAAGCTGTGTGATTTTTCACCTCCTTACACAGCAAGACCTATCGATATTCACCACTGGTGGGTCATTTTTATTTGACAATTTCTGCTGTACACTCTGGTGGCCTGTTATGTAGAATACACTGACATCACTGTCAGTGGAATACATAGATATTAGAACGTTATTATGTAATAGAGTGTTTGGGTTATTCTATTCCCGGTGGTCCTGTGCTCCGGGGGCCTCCAATAAAGCTTATAGCTAAAGCTTACAACTGTGTGCAATTTACTAGAAATGGCGACGAGCAGGTAGCCAAGGCCCCCGGAACTTCCCGAACAGCCGCACAGAGCACAGAGATTTGTGCTCGGTACCCCGAAGCCGCCTGCTCCCGTGTCTGCGCTCAGTTACGAGCCCCAGGGTTTCGCGTAACATCAAGGCTACGCGGGGGGAAAAAAGAAGGGCAATCCAGTACTGATCAAGGTGAGAGCAGTATGAAGTAAATGAGATAAATAACTTTGGGCAAAATACCGACCCTGCAGCGAGGTGCGCGGACACTGCATCCTCCAAACTCCAACGGCCTTTCCTTAATAGAGTAAAGGACCTCATGACGTGCCTCGGCTTGACGGCCTACATTTGGTCAGGACAGTGATGCAACTGTTTTGCAGTTCATTCAGAAATATGCCACTTGTGAAATCCCTTCACAAACTACACATAGTGACCGACATGCACACATTTCACAATTTCAAAGACACAAGTGTGTAAAGTATTGTCGGTGCAAATATAAAGAAAACAGAAATAATACGCCAAATGCTGCTTTGGTTTCCCTATACCAGTTTCAACAACAGGACAAGTGAACAACTTAATTTCTTCAGTTAGACATAGTGTCAAAGGTAAATCACCTAAGAACGCATACTGCATAAAAATAACAGAAGGATGAAAGTACATCAATGATTACAATCCAATCATTGCCCTCCTATGGAATGCAAATATAGATGTGCAATATATAGCCAATGCCAATGCTTTGGTAGTGAATCCATTAAAATCGCTAATCTTGTGCTTATCAGGAAAAAGTAGACCACTCTTGAAAAACTGGAGTATGGGATTGCATAAGTTACCTATCAGAAGTACAATGATTTATCTGGGTTTTTTTGTGACCGCAAAGATAAACAATTTATCTATTTTTACACACTTCTTAACTAAGGCCAAAGCATGTGCCACACAACTGCGGGTGGTGGACCTAAAATTTGGAAACCTTTCTCTTAATCCTTGTCTGAGATTCTATAAGCTTAAAGCAAGCCCTAAGGTTCTGTATGGCTGTGAAATCCCATTTATAATGTGCAGACTAGACATAAACAGACTTGAGGCGATTATATTAACGAAAATGATGGTCTTCCTGCCCAATTGTGTCCCGATACATGCAATCCGGTATGAATTGGGACTACAGTCTTTTAAGAGCATAGTGCAATGGAAATGTTTATCGCTATTCCGACACCTCATAATACAAACGCAAAATAATCTGTATTACGAGCTGTCTGGTAAATTGAAACAAGGGAGCCCTAAGTCTATTCTTCTGACCAAACTAATGAATCTGTCCTTAACTTCATTAAGCAGCGTTGGAGCTCAAATAACAACATTAATAATTAATCCAAGAAAAGTGAAACAACTTCTGCAAAACGCAGATTGGGCAGCAACTATTAGCAAACTTTCCTCATAGAGATTGTATGCACATATGATATCCTATTATAAATCTCTGGGAAATATGGAACCATATTTGTACATCTTCCCCAATAGAGGTTACCGAAACATCTATATGAGATTTAGATTTAATGTTTTACTCACCGGGGAAATTGTCTCCGTAAGAACTAAAGGGGCAGACTCATTGATTTTGTGTAGGTACTGTAATGCACAAGAGGTGAAAGAAACACTAAGACACTTGCTATTGGATTGTCCTAACTTGTTAGAAAAGAGAATACTCTATTTTTCAAACTTTGTATCAGATGTAACAAATGTAATCCCAAGCCAAGTGTGGAAACATATGTTATTTGATAAGAAAGTTCCCCTGCAGTTAGCAATTGTAAGATTTTTGAAACTGGAGTGTGGTTTGACATGAAGTATGTAAAATATTGTAGGGAAATTTAATTTCATAGTAATGGAATTGAACTGTATTTCGTTTCATAATGGAAATAAGTATGTACTCTTCTTTTAGAATTTGTATCTGTTGCTTTTACTTCCTTTTAACTGTCTTATTCATTTTAAATTGTGTTTTGTAAAGGTTTTGTTTAAAACCAAATACAAATAAAGATTATATTATATATTTCAGACAATTCAACTGCAGTTGCACAATATGTCACAGCCTACTTAACCAAAGCAGGAAAAAACAGAGCTCAAAGACCTCTCGGACGACATATCATCTGACAAAATACTGTCAAAGAAATTGTACAGTTTAGGCATAAAAATGGTCTCCCATAGAGAATGTGGCTGCTACGATCCCACAGACCATTTAACAGATACTGCCTTGTATGGGAAATCTGAAAACATAGTATGGCTAAGCCTTGGTCCTGCTAAATCCAGAAAAAGAGGTCCCAAATAATATGAAGATATAGAAACAATAGCCAAAAATGATCTCAACAGCCAAGACATTTTGAAAAAACAACTCACTAGACACATACTACCCAAACAGGAGTACCGCTTTGGAAACAATGGGCCTCATTACAAGTGCTCCGGTCCGGAATTAACGCTGCCGGTATAACCATACCGGCACCGTTTCCGCATCCGCCTAATCGTGACCTGCGAACCCGGAAATAGCACCACCTCCAACCGCCACCGCGGAGTTAAAGCTCCCGTAAACTCCGGCTGCCCAGAAATCCCTCCGTTGCCGGCAATACGAAATACCGCGAGCATCACAACTAGGGCGGACATGGAAACACCGACAACAAAATGGCGGTAAAACTGTGATCACGGTGGCGGTACTGCCGCCACAGCGAACATCATGTTAAACTGTGCCTGGTGTCCTGAATCAGGCCACAGGTGCACCAAATCAGCCCAGCTGGACCCAGTAGGCCACTGGGAGCGTACAAAAGGGCCACACCCAGCCCAACTCAAAACAGAACCATGCAGGCAGCAGCTCTAGTAGCATTGGGACTGGGCCTACTCAATCAACAGGCAGCACTGCACATGATGGCAGTAATGTTGCAGAGGAGGAGGAGGAGGCGGAGGCGTAGGAGGCGTAGGCGGCAACCAGCTAACCCTGTACCCATAGCAAACCCCATTGTCCAGCCGGCAGCACCCCGCAGGCAGCCTGCAATACCACGCATCAGGGCCTCACCCTGGAACCTCACCCCAGGACAGATCCATACATTATACCGGCTGGAACATCCAACAATCCTGTACATCACTGGCCTGATAGAGGACGACATCAGCAGCCACATAGACACCCCCACCGCCATCCCCCCCTCCTGAAGGTCATGTCTGTACTGCATTTTCTTGGCACTGGTACCTATCAACACACAGTCGGTGAGCTGCACGGTCTATCCCAACCCTGTTTCTCAATAATCCTGGTTCAGGTACTGGATGCCCTGTTGCGCCATGTGTCTGAATAGATTGCCCTACCCCCGTACCCTCCCCTAGGTGAATGCCATCAAGTTGGCCTTCCATGCCATAGCAGGCATGCCAAATTGCATAGGTGAAGTCGACTGCACCCACATTGAGCTGACAGTACCACGTGCAATTGAAATGGTGTTCCACAATAGGAAACAGTACCACTCACTGAATGTACAGATGGTATGTGATGTGACACAAGTGATCAGACATTGCTGCGCACGTTTCCCAGGCTCAGCCCATGACTCAATGGTACTGCGGAATTCAACATTGCCACGGTACATGGAATGCTATGCTGGACAAAGCACATGGCTATTGGGTGAGTACAGCTGCCAATGCTCTGGACCTGTGTAAGTGGGGTGTGTGTGTGTGACCAGGGCAATGAGCTATATGAGTGGGCTGCTGCGACTGCACATGCATCACCCCCTGCCCATCCACTGAATAGACAGCAGAACCCAAACTTCACAAAGCAACATATGACAGGTAGCCACAGTGTGGCCGTACACACCCTGCCACCTGACACACACAGCCTGAACTCCCGCTGGCACACACACCTGGAGCCAAAGCAACCCCCCCCATAATATGCAACACAGCACTCACAATGCACATGATGGCTGTACATGAGACGTCCTGCATCTGCTATATCATCACTGTGGAGTGACCCTACCATGTGTGCACATCACTGCACAATGCCATACTCAAAAGCCACAAGCACACCAATGCATTGGTCAATGTCCAGCTGCCAACCCCCACTATGATTGCCATAGAATATTAACAGCCATCAGTGTAAACACTGCATGACACATACGCATGAATGAACAATGACACAAGATTGCACTGCATCTGATGAAGACATGATACTACCAACACTGACATGTCTCCCATATCTACATCCCATGTAGGAGATGCCAGATATGCACTCACGCCATGGCTGATGACACCTGTACGGAGGTCAAGGAACAGGCATGAGGATGCGTACAACAGGGCACATGTCCGCACACGTGGCATGATTGATAGGACATTTGGACTACTGAAGGCTCGGTTCCGCTGTTTAAGCAGATCTGGCGGATCACTGCTGTACAGCCCAGTGAAGACAGGTAAAATTACGCTTGTTTGTGCCATGCTGCACAATCTGTGCCTGCGCAGGAACATTCCAATGCCCCCAGACGGAGATGATGAAGATGGGGATGGTGACGGAGACGGAGATGGGGATGGGGATGGGGATAGGATGGCACAACCACCTTCTGGGGGTCCACCAGATGGACAACGAGCACGGGATGCACTGATTCGCATTTACTTTTGAGTGACAGCACATCCACAGCATTTCAGGGATATGGTGATGCCACTAAATGAATAAAGGGTATTTCCGTGACCAAATTCTAATTGTCCCTACGGGTCGGCCATGTGTGTTCAGGCATGGATCTGTCGATCTTAGAAAAATTTCCTATGGACCTTACCCGACTTTTCGTCCACTAAACAAATGATAAATCAGGCTGCTTTGCACCGACATTATGTGATAATCCTATCACTTGCCCCATCGCCCTGGCTGATCTGCTTTTGCGGCACTAAATCATATCCCCCGCCCCTGAGCCTGCCATCAACAAAGCATTCATATTCCCTGCCTCTCTCCGTGACGTTACGGGGCTGCGTAGCCAAACGCGCCCAGTCGACTTCTACGCGACTTCACACAGAACCCGTAAAACAACACAGATCATCTCACAACACAGCGCACCACAATTCGGAATATGAAACTGTGGTTCAAAAGCAAACAGCAAGATTGTACAATTGGTAAAGTACATTTATTTGACATCAAATGTTTAGAGAATATTCAGCGATTCGCATTTGTCTTTGCTCTCGATCTGCAAAAGTTCATCTTGAGTCACGTGCTGTTCCTTTGCGGTACACAGGGTGTTGGTTTCCGATAAAAGAAGCACTATGGTCGCACCGATAATCGCAAGGCTGTTCCAACAACGAGGCACTACACCACCGTAATGGTTGGTATGTTGCTTCTAGCCGCTAGTACCGCGTAAGAGCATATTGGTCCTTGCCGATCGTCCCATAAAATGGTGAGGGTGGTGAAGGTGTTGACATGAAGCTGCACCTGGCAGTTGAAGAACCCGGCGGCCCGGGTCTGGAAATGATGGCATTGGCAGTAGGGAAGGATGTACCTGTATTAAAAACATAAATTAGTCTTTCCAGCCGACCTTCATTAAAATTATTCCTTTTATTTATTGGGCCTGAAACTATTTGCTAGCGAGGATAGTTCAACGGAGTATGTTATGTTATTTCCACTAACCTACCCCCTCTCCTCCGCCTTTTTCAGAGCCGCCTGAGCGCCATGGGACCACTTCGGCGTTGATAGTGCGCGGTACAAAATGCCACATTGAACGAACAAGTACAACTTAACCGGGCTTTAATGCTATGCTATTGTTAATATATTCCGGTATAAAATCATCTAAAGGGTTACTTACATTAGATTTGCATTTTCCATTGTCTAGGCGTAATGCAGTCTCTAAATACCACTCCGTCTGTGCCAACGATCTTTCTTATAGTGAACAAACATGAAAATCGGTCTCGTTTCTGAAATTTCATCCTTATCATTTCTTACGTTATTTCACCTCTCCTGCAAAAGAAGTCTTTAGGCACGGTGCCTGTCTGTCAAGGTCAAAAAACAATAGAACCTTATACTGCGAGTCGTGGGCCACTCTGGCCCACGAGCAATAAATCGAAGCAGCTGACCTTCACTGTGAACGTGCATACATTCTTACTTTGCAACATTCTGTGTAAAGCCATCCCTGAGAACTTGAATTTTACACTCCATCTTTGTATATTGTCCGCGTGCTTTGCAGCCCTAGAGAACCATAAATATGGAGATAATTGTCTATTTATGTAAAAGTGAGATTTATCGTTTGTTTAGTGGACGAAAGGTCGGGTAAGGTCCATAGCAAATTTTACTACGATCAACCGATTAATGTTTAAAAACACATGGCCGACCCGTAGGGACAATAAAAATTTAGGACCGGAAATACCCTTTAATTGTACTGCATATGAAATGACAGATGTCCACTCATTATGGTACTTTTCAAAGGTGTTTTATTTTCAATAAACCAGGTAAGAAAGTACATTGAGTAGGTAAGCTGTACACCCATGCCCACCCACCACCCAAACGTACACACCCCCAACCAGGCCCCAAACAACTAGCCCCCTAATGGACCTCCCCCACCACCCAAACGTACCCACCCCCCTACACCCATGGTGTCCCCAAATGTCATGTTGACTGGCATCCCCACATGCCACTATTTGCAGGGGCGCTTATGCGGTGCCGTGTCCTTGCTGGCGGCTCCAGTCAGCTGACTAGAATGCCTCCGTGTTCTGGCAGTGGCTGAACTGGATGGGGTGGTGCTGGCTGAGGTGACTGTCGGTGTGACTGTGGGCAAGCACCCTTGAAACGCCTGCTGGGCTACCAACATTGACTGAGCAATGCTGGATTGCACACTGTTCTCTTCCCTGACATGGCGTGCCAGGGTGACAATGGTGGCCGCAAATCGTTCAATCGACCTGGAGAGCCACTGCACCGACATAGCATTGCTCTCACGCTGTAGCCTGGCCCCCTCCCGCTGATGCACGACCTCCTCGTGCTGCAGCCTGGCCTCCTCAAGCTGACTTTCCACCAGCTGCGTCAGGGTGGCCTGTTGTTGCTCAAAGTGCTGTAAGCGTATACTGAACTCAGCCATGGAGGGAGTTGGGGAGCGCATGGGGCTTTGCAGTTCTTGGGGGCTGAACTGTAGGCCATGGATGGGTAACACCTCATCCATGTTGTCCCCCTCACCCTGTTGTACTGCTTCAGCCTGCATGGCCGGGGCACTTCCATCACTTGTTGCAGCCTCCTCAGCTGTGCAGATGGGCTGCGAATCATCATCCGGGGCTAGGGTGGGTGCCTGCATGGGGATGGTGGCATGTGCTGGTGTGCCTGATGTAGCCGGTGTGTGCCTGATGTAGCCGGTGTGCCTGATGTAGCCAGTGTGCCTGATGCAGCCGGTGCTTGTGTGCTGGAGCAGCTAGCATCATCCTCCTGGGCAGAAGTGCTGAGTTGGGCGCGTGCAGGTGGCCGCGGCGTTGCCTCTTGGCCGTCGCTATCACTTGTCTCAACTGTGGGATACAGAGGGCATGCTGTTAGTTGTGTGATGTTACTAGATGTGTCCATCACACGCATCCAACATGATAATCCATGACCACTTGCATGTACACACTTGTGACTATTGATGCACTCAGATGTGTGTGTGTCTGCTTCCAGTCAGGCACGCAAGGTGTGCATTTCCAGGGTTCATGCTTTGGGGATGTGTTACTTGTCATCTGGCCAGTCAGTGGGTCCATTGATCACTCCTGCCCTGTTTGGGGGGGGGCATTGTGAGTGGGTCCATTGGATCACTCCTGCCCTGTTGGGGTGGGGGGGCATTGTGAGTGGGTCCATTGGGTCACTCCTGCCCTGTTGGGGGGGGCATTGTGAGTAGGTCCATAGGGTCACTCCCATTCACACTTATGGCTTTGTACTATGTGCACTTACCAGCATATGCAGGTGAGCTCACTCCTGCCTCTGCCTCTCCTATGCCGTTGATGCCTTCGAGGTGCATGACACTGCTGCAGCGCTCCTCCCACGGTTGCAACTTGAGAGGGGATGCAGGGCCTCCACCAGTGCCAGTGCTGTGTTGGCGGTGTGCAGTCATGAGGTTGCGCACCCAGAGCCTGAGGTCATCCCACCTCTTATGGCAGTCCTTCACAGAGCGTGTGGTCACACTCACCGCTGTGCACTTGCGTGCTGCCTCCGCCCACAACTCCTTGCGCCGTTGCTGAGTAGCGCGCCGCTGGTCTGCACTAAAGAGCATTTCCGCATGCTCAACAATGTGGTCCACCAGAACTGTGAGTTCAGCCTCACTAAAGCGCGGCTTTCGCTGTCTGCGTGCTGGTATCCTGGATGCCATTCGATGAGTTGTCAGTCTCAGGGAGGTAATCTGACCTGTGGTGTCTGAGAATGGCAGTGGATTGTGCTTTATATAATGGCCGCCTCTCTGTTTCTGTTTTTTTCCTGCGGTCATGGTGTTTCCGCTTCTGGTGTTGGTGTTTCCGCTTCCGGTGTTTCCATGTCGGCGGGGGCAGACACGGGTTTAGCACCATTTTCTGTGGCGTAAAGTCCATGTGCGTGGGTGTTTACATGATGGCGGTGACTCCGTTTCCGCCTCGGTGTGTTGCGCGTGACCCAAGTGCCGTAATCGGCCCTTCTTTCCGCAACCTTGCGGTCGCGGAAGTGGAGTAACCGTCGTCACCGAATCACCGGATTCTGGCACGGCCGACTCGTAATGAGGCCCAATGTGTCTATACCACATAGCCCAAAACTTCACATACAAAAATAATATTAAACCAGATGAGAGGAAAGGTAGATACAGAGTCCAAAACTGTGAAGGCAGCCTGGTGAAACTTACCAAATGCAGCCTAATTAATCATATGAAACTGTCATTAAAAACTCCTCAACATAAAGAACTGTATTACATGGCCCTACTACAACTTTTTAAACCACAGAGAAAAGAAGAAGATTTATTAGATACCCATGTCTCCTATGAAGATGCTTTCAAAACAAATGAAAGCGCTTTAACAGATATAAACTTTTTACAGTGCAAACCATGTTAGATAATTAACAGCGACAAGAAGAAGAACTCCAGGCACAACTAAATATAGACACTCCTGACAGCAGTCAAGCTTCTCTAACAGGAAGCCAAGAACCACTTGTACAGCCACCCATAGCAAACGAGGCAGAATTATCCATGACTGAAGTAGAAAACACCATGTGCCAGTATGAAGGGTCTACAGGAGACTCTGCTATAATCAAATCACAATTAAACAATGAACAGCATAGCATTTTCATAGAAATAACTAAACAAATTGAACACGGTATGCAGCACGAAACTAAAACTTGTGCCTGTCAAGTGTACAAACCTATACTGCTATATGTGAGTGGTCAAGCTGGTTCAGGGAAAACATTCTTAATAAAAATCATTAGCAAGTTCCTCCAACAATTGACAAACAACAAACTGTCAGCTGTTGTAACTGCCCCCTCAGGTTTAGCTGCCTACACCATAGGCAGTCTCACTTTACACCGATTGCTACTCCTTCCAGTAGAACACCAAAATAAATTAGACAACTACAAGCTTTCACCAGAATATGCAATGGAACTACACAGAGTTTTGAAACAAATGAAAATGTTCCTAATAGATGAAGTGAGCATGGTCTACAACCTAATGTAGGCTTTGATTCACCTCAGATTCCAAGAGGTCTTCAAAACAGACTGCAAATAACTTTTTGGAGGAAAACACATGATTGTTTTCGCAGACCTTCTTCAATTAACACCAGTTAAATGTGAACCTATTTTAAAAACCTCAGGGCACAAACTATGCAGTAAAACTCTTGGCAGCATAGGAAATGTCAATCTTTGGCAACATTTCTAATCCAAAGGATTAACTGAAAACATGTGTCAGTCTGCACACCTCACCTATGCCAACATTTTAAAAAGTATTAGAGTTGGTGTACTATCTAAAGAAGCACAATCTATATTACATACCAGGCACATCGATGCACTCTATGGGCATAACTCATGTTCTACTGATGTCATGGAACAATTAGCACACAAAAATGTAAACTGTATGTCCTTGATGCCAACTCTTACAAGCTGTTCACAATTCAATGAAACAATGTTGAAATAAGAAATGCAACCAATAGTTCAAATTTACTCAGCAGACAAACTGGACGTGCACGGTATGACACTACCCATGTGTGAACCATCTGAAGCATGACTAAATACCTTAGAAAACTCTATCACTAACACAGCTGGTTTAGAGAAAATATAAACATTTTCTTTAAACTGTAGAGTAATGCTCAAACGTAAACTTGACGTGGAGCAAGGACTAATTAATGGAGCACTTGGTACAGTTGTTGGCTTTCAAACATACCCACGTGACAACATTCAGTTTGTCAATGTTCACTTTGACAAACTGTCAGGAGTTAAAAGGATAGGATGCTCAACAGCCCGATTCCTTCCTTTCAAAGACATGTATGCACGCAGAGAATAATTTATTCTATCTCTGGCATACGCAGGCACTATTCATAAATCACAAGGTCTTACCCTAGATCAAGCATTGATAGATATTGGGAGCACAGTGTTTAAAGAAAGCATGAGCTATGTAGCACTATCAAGCCTAAGTACACTTGAAGGACTATTTCTGGTCAACCTTGATGCAAGTAAAGTAAACACTGATATTCCTTGCATTGTAGAATAGAATAGACTAAATGCAGCATACACACCCCATCTCAAAACTTACCCTGTTCCTCAAAAAGCAAAAGTTTGTAAAAGAAAACTAGTTCAGGGTCAAGTTATACAGGAATTCAAAACAATACCTCCAAATAAATTAAAAGAAGCTAATACTTCATCCATGACCACAAAGAAGGATCTATTGCACAAACAAAAGCAGCTACCTCTTAAAAGAAACAACGTGCACTTCCATCAAATGACTTAGACACATAACTGTCTGGTCCGTTCACATTTTCCAATACAACTGGTGTAAATTGCTATGCAAATGTAGCAATCAATATTCTATTCCAATTGCCACCAAGTGTTGAAAACATTTACTTAAATGGGACAGACCTATTATTTTTGTAAATGTTAGTCCTTCACAGAAATGCAACCAAAAATCCTGACAACACTTACAGTGTTTCTAGAATAAGGCAGGAATTGGACTACTGTGCTAGTATGGTCAGATTCACTATAAACAAACAAGAAGATCCACTCCCATTTCTAATGTACTTACTAGAAGTACTGGAAAACAACAACATACCTATAAATGAAATCTTCCAGATTTCACACATGTGGAAACATACATGTGGCACAGGAACAAGTCCCTAAAGAACACTTTGTGTATGTATCCATACCTAACTGTGAATCCTTTCCATTTCAGCAGCTTGTACAAAATGTAAACCATGGCAGATTATATACTACTTGCAATTTCGATAATTGTTCCACCTTACAAATACAATCAAATAGTGAATATGTAAAAGTAATGCTTTTGCATTACAATGCATATGGTACCAAAAACAACTGCAGGCTGACTGGATTCACACATAGACAAGTATCACTTGGCAAGAAAACCTTCACAACAGTAGGCATAATCTACCATGCAGGAGCCACAACCAATGCAGGTCACTACACTGCATACATAAAAAAGAAATGTGAATGGCTCGAATGTAATAATACTTCCATTACTATAAAACAGAGATTACCAGCAAATCTTATAAACGCTTACTTAATATCCTTTAAATCCATAAACTAATAGAATAAGTAACAGCTATCTAACAGTGAAAAACTATAAACATTTAAAATATGCCAACTGGTATCTAACTTCAGCCAGAAAACTGCAATATATATTTTTCTAAGGAAACACTGTAACATTTATTACATATAGAAATACCCTCAACAACTTCAAAACTATCAACAGTTAGAATATGCCAACAGGTATCTAACTGCACCAAGATTCTGCTACAACCAAACAGATAAATGAATACTGCTGAAATACAACAAGAAATAAACAATTAGAATACGCCAACTGGGTTGGAATTGCAACAATAGTACCACCACTTCCAAACCAAAAACCATACACCTATTCAATTCCTCCTACTGAAATCAACCACCGAAAAAGATTGTACCATATCATAGAGAATTTTTTTTTAAATCCTGCATGGATTTCTTTTTCCCACAGACCCATACACCTATTCAATTCCTCCTACTGAAATCAACCACCGAAAAAGATTGTACCATAGCATAGAGAATTTTTTTTAAATCCTGCATGGATTTCTTTTTCCCACAGACCCAATGATTATACGAACAAACACAGGAACTGAGCAATTTGCACAGTACACTGGTTTGAAGCATAGTACTTGTAAAGTACTAACTATGAAGTTCGACAAAGTACAGAAATATCTGCTATGCAATGCAATAACTAATTCTAACCTACCTACACTAACGTGATCTTTTCTTTTATCACAGAGAAAGAAAAATAATGTCTGCACCATTGTCCCATACCATGCAGGAAACTGCATACAGTCACAACAAAGCAAACAGTAAGTATACAATGATTGCAGTCACAACCATATTAACATAACCCACCCATGCAAGCAAACACCTGACCACTGAACACAAAATAAAATGTTTGCTTGCATGGGTGTCTGATTGTTGCGGTGGTTGTGGCCAGGGCCTAGAGTTTTGAGTGCATGCCCTCAAGGCTCTAGGTCCTGGTCACAACCACCACAGCATAACACAACCATGCAAGTAAACACCTGACCACTGACCACAACCTACATTATTTACTTGCATGGATATGTTATGCTGTGGTGGTTGTGACCAGGACATAGAGTCTTGAGGGCATGCACTCAAGACTCTAGGCCCTGGCCACAACCACTGCAGCATAAGACACCCATGCAAGCAAACACCTGCCCACTAACCAGAACCCAAAATAATATCACAACCACCTGAACACCTATCCAATTCAATTAACATACTAAAACAATAATTGCAGCCAATGCACAAACTCTTCAATACATACCGTCTTTACCCAATACTCTACTAACTACTCAAAACCAATACATCAAGCATAGTAAAATGCCCAGTAGTGTGGCCAGTGTTTAATATGTCAGCGGACAACCATGGTAACCACGGACACCGAAATCACATCACGGCCTTCTTCCAACTAAACAAATATAGTAATTGAAACATCTCTCACTTCCCCACCCTCTCCAGCCACTCGTCCACACCAACACCCTCCCCACAATAATATTTCTGCTCTGTTCCATGACATGCTGTCCGCGGATATCCGCAGATCCAACATGGCGGGCGCATCAAGACGTCTCACTCTTCACTCCAACCAATCAGCGAATATGTTGCTTGTCCACGGACACGACGTTGACCCACTAACCAATCAGTGTCCTGTCCGGCGGAGTGAACAGGGAAGTGTATGAACGGAGCGGACCCAGATATCACACATTTTTTCAGAGCTTATTTTTGGTCATTTTCAAATGAACTACTGGAGGTCCGGCGGTTTTGGCTACAAGTGTGAGCAAAGTTTTTCTCCACTCAGGCTATTGAGAGAAAAAAAATGTGGATCCCCCCTATAACTTTGCCCCCCTTGACGAAACCTCACCAAACTTTGCACAAACATTTAGGGCGGGCCATATACTTTTTTTGCAAAGTTTGGTGAGGATTCGTCTAGGGGGAGTGAAGGTATAAACTGCCCATAAAGTGCTCTTGCAATGGGTTTAGCAAATTAACCATAACTACACAGCCGCTACCGTGGGCCATGCAATATATATAATGCGCCTTTTCAATTTTTAAAATCCTCATTGTTTGTAAAAATAAAAGCTAGCATAGACATGTCAGTGAACAAGAACAAGTGGCCCAGATATGTGTTGTTATCAGTGATGTCATCAATGACATTTGTGATTTCATCTTTCATGTAATGGTTATCTTAGCAGTGCACAGTGGTGGCATGAGTTATGGTTGCTTAGCTTAACATAACTGGCGAATATCTGGGGGTTTTCGGTTTTACTTGTAACCATATCATCCCTTTAACAACGTTTTTTCGTTGTATTTCATAGCATTGTACTAGAGCAACTTAACCATAACGTCCCTTTAATAAAGTTTTTACATTGAATTTCATGGGTTTTTATTAGTGGAACTTAACCATAATGTCTCTTAAACAACGTTGTTTCAGTGAATTTCATGGGTTTTTACCAGTGCACACTAATTTGCTACACCTTACTAATATCATACTTACTCCAATATAGCAAAATTGTTTTCCAATTTAGAAAGTTTTGCCTTAAAACTCTGCCATTTCTCACCTTCTAGCATCATTTTGAACACTTTGATAGACTTTTTGCAACTTTTTCCATAGTTTTGAGTTTGTCGAGTTTTGCGACGTATACACACGCTCGCGTGTGGCATGATGACATGTCTGCAAACGCATCTGCACTTGTAGAAATGGTCTGTGCTTTGCAAATAGTTCAGAACTGCATTTCTCAGCTCAACTGGGTACTTTGAAGCTCTCAATTTACCCTTGCACAGCTCCTACACCTGTTCTTACTCATGATCCATTAACAATCTAGCACACAGCACATACTTGGAAGAATATTAGGAAAACTGCTATTTATCTTATAAATGGCATCAGCTATTGTCATCCATCCTCCCCAAGAGCCACCACCACCACCAGCTGGAGGACCTACACAACAAAAAGAAGTACAACACTTCAAAAGACAATCAAGAAGACCAGGGAGATGAGGTAAAAAAGTAACCTACCTCTAACAACCAGAAAGAATCATGGGTGTGGCAGTTCTTTACCATTGTTGGAAATGTACCAAAGGCTAAAGCTACCAAAGTGAAATGCACTGAGTGCAACATTGTACTGAGTCACGGACAATCAGGGCAGTACTCCTACGGGACCACCTCCCTGCAGTACCACACCAAATCTAACCACTGCAATGCTCTCAGAAAGGCTGTTCCTTTATTAAGAAGTAGTAGGCTGCCTTCCTCTACCTCATCTTCCTCAACCAATGCGGTAACCACACAGCCTACTTCTGTGGAACATATAATCCCACCAGCTACCTTGCAAGCAATAAAAGAGGATGTTGATTCATATATTTCAAAAACAACAGCACTCTGTTTATACTGCAACACACCACTCTGCAGGGGGGAACAATTTGGAAGTGCTTTTGAAGCTATTATCAAGTAGCATGAAAAACACTGTCCTCTACCTTAAATTTAACACACACACAATATCATCCCCTGTCCACCTGCTCCGGCATATGTGTGGTTGGCACCCATTCGATCATTTCCCTTCCCACCTTACTTTCTGGCCGCTCCTGCAAAAAATGTTTTAAAAATTTACAAAACTTAAAAAAAGGTTCCTCTCGGAACCACATTTCAGAGTCAAAAGATAGAACTCCATCTACTTTACACTTTTCAGTTAAGTAGTTTGATCCAATATGATTCTCCAACACTCCTATTCCCACTATGTTAATTGAAATAATGGATAATTGGATACTAGAGAAAAAGAAAAAACGGAGAAACACATTTCTGTCCAAAGTTCTTCTCTCTAGTATACAATAAACACCATAATCCATTTTATAACTATCCACAGTCTCTGCATTCCCCTGTCTAGCCCATTCCTTATTAGAAACCCCAAATTGCACATGCACACCATCACACAAAACAGCCCTTCTACTCTTTTTACTGTTATGTTTGTAACACTCCCTCATTCCCTGCTTTAAACCATTCACACATATGTCCATCAATCACTTAAAAACTCTACATATAACCTATCAATATATTAAACTTCCACCCACCAACTGCCACTTAACAATGTTCTACAAATCTTTTGCATCTACATTTCCCATAAGTATACCAAACAATTGTACCTAATGCTTCTATAAATGCACATATGCATTATGCAGTGACAGAAGTGCATAAATAACAGGGGCAGTGCGGATAAACAAATGTGGTCATGGGAGCTGAGGAGGGAACTGCCCAAGGATCCCAAGGTGGGAGGCCATTAGTTAACTGCTGGGGCAGAGGAGTCCAAAGGGTGGGGTACATCTTAACACTAATGTCCCTTTAAGAGAGATATTTGTGTCAATTGAATAGGTTTTCATAAGTGAAAATGTTTCAGAATGTTACATCACTCTTTTAATATATATGAAAGAACAATAAACCTCCAAATCAGAGTAGACATTTGTCCTTGCAGAAAGCCAGGCCCATTGCCCATGGCAGAAAAGTTAAATCACTATTTGGTATAATTATGTTTCCACAATTTAAAAAAAGAAAATCACAGGACAAATTCCCAAAAGCATCCTTTCGGTCCTTGTGGATGTTCCTTACACAACTTTGCTACAATTCGGTCCAGCACTCCGAGCTGTAGCCACAAGCAGGAATGTTTTCCCATTTAAACCTACAGCTTTAGCCATGCTGCATGCCTGCAACTTTGCTGCACAAACCCATCCAGCACTGCGGGCTGCAGTCGCAAGCCAATTTTATTTCCCCATTTAAACCTGCATCTTCGGCCATGCCGCATGCCCCAAAAAGTAAATCAAAGTAAGCATTCGTCCTTGCTGAGGGCCAGGCTCATTGTCCATGCACCAAACTTATATCACTATTTTCTGTGTCACTGCCCATGGCAGAAAAGTTATATCACTATGTCGTGTACTTGCGTTTCCATACTTTAAAAAAGAAACACAGGACAGATTTGCAAAAGCATCCTTTAAGGTCCTTGCTGATGCTACTTGCGCAGCTTTGTTGTCATTCGGTACAACACTTCAGGCTGTAGCCGCAAGCAAAATATTTCTTCCCATTCAAACCTAAGGTTCGGCCATGCTGCATACCCCAATAATCAAATCAGAGTACACAATGATCAAGTAATTGCGGGGCTGTAGAATGCGTACATCACTGCACTTCATCTAGTACTTTAAACAGATTACCCAGCTGATGGTGATAGGGTTCTTTTGTGAAGTTGCCCTTCCTTCTTCAAGTGTAAGGTTTGGAATAGGAGAGTGAGTCCTGTTCACCTCAGCATTGGGTTATTCAATAAGTAACTGTTGTCATAATAAAGTAGTCTTCAAATCCATTCTTGATGCTATATTTATTGTTAGAACTCAGCCGGCACGTAATTCGACTCTCTAGAGTCTTTCTCAAGGCATGTGGATTGTGGTCCAGTAATTGATGAGAGGTTGTGGAAAAGAGTCCAGCATCCAGTCCCAATATCTTGTCCCACTATGGTCGCAAATTGGGCACCTGGTTTAGCGTGCTCAGTAATTATCTGCTGATTAGCTGTTTCTTGGAGCCTATGCAGCGATAGTCACGGCAATCTGTTGATGCAATCCTGTGCAGCAGTTTGGGCTGTAGCCACGGACAGAAGTTTAGCCATGGGAAGAATTTATTTTCCCATTCAAACCTATCCTGATTTTGAAAAACTTCACCACGTGGCCAGTCCCTGGTGGCCATTCCCACTTTACCATCATTGCCAGTCTCTTTTGGTCAGGGCCAGTAGCCAGAGTATCTGAATCATGGCTTTTGGCCATGACTCCAGCAATCTGACCACTGCACATGACCATACCTCAGTCACAAATGGTATATCACTGTTTTTTGTATCTACACTATGACACTTTTCAAAAGATAAGACACAGACACATTTGCAAAACCATGTTTTCACGTCCTTGCCAATGCTCCTTGCACAATTTTCCTGCAAATCAATCCATGTTTTATTTTTTGAGAAGTGTCAAAATGTACGCACATAAAATACACATATAGTATAGCTCTCAGATGACAAAATCCGTTCAGACTTTGCCGAAAAATTCAAGATTCGGGCTATAATTGTCTAAAAATCTGTTGTGTACATTCGTCAAACAGCAATAAAGTTATAACCCATCTAAAAATGTTAAGCACCCCCCTCCAATGTTGCCCCTCTTCACAAAACCCCACCAAACTTTGCAAAAAAATTTAAATCTGGGTCTTAAATATTTTTGCAAACTTTTGTGCAGATCCGTCAATCGGAGGGGAACCCACCCTCTAATTTTGTTCCCTATTGGCAAAACTGCACCAAACATTGTAGAACCATTCAAGGTCACGTCCAGAATAATATCACAAGATTTCATACAGTTTGATTGAGTGGCGCCAAAGTTGTATACCATTCAAAAACTGTTTTTCACCAACCCTGTAATGCAAAAATATGTCTAGATGCCCCCATCTGACATGTTCGTGAACATTACAGGGCTGTCTCCAGACCATTTGCGGACATCAGAGATAAAAACTGCCTCTTTTTTTGGCTTTTTATGACCATATCCAATCCCATGCACATCACCCATCACTTCCCCAGAGATGGTCTCATTAGTTTTGCAAGTGAAATGTTGTGATTTTTAATATATTTTTACTGCAATGTTCGTGGACAGCAGGGGCTGTCCGCAGATTCAACATGCCGGTCGTTTCCAAAAAAATATGATGCACCTCATGCTTGTCACCATCCAATATGCCTATTTCTGCATTACAGGGTGGGTGAAAAGCAGTTTTTGGATGGCTTATAACTTTGTATTCTAGACCTGGTTCTGCAAAAAGTGTGGTGCTATTTTGTCAAGGGGAACAAAATTAGAGGGGGGGCGCAAAATATTTTAAAGGCTTTTAAATGTGGTGTCATTTGACGAATTTGCACACAAGTTTGCAAAAAGAATTTAGACCGAGATATACATCTTTTTTGCAAAGTTTGTTGGGATTTTGTCAAGAGGGGGCAAAATTAGAGGGGGGGTCTCACCATTTTTAGATGGCTTTGTTGCCGTTTGAAGAATGTGGACAAATGTTTGCTGAAAGATTATAGACCCAATATTTCTGCAAATTCTGAATGGATTGTGTCAAGTGGGTGCTAAGTTATATGACTATTTTATGTACGTATATTGTTTACACTTTATAAAAAAATAAAACTGATTTGCAGCAAACATGGTTTTGCTAATGTGTCCATGTTTTATTTTTTGAAAAGTGTCATAATGTAATTACAAAAGATAACAATATACCTTGAGTGACTGAGGTGTAGCCTGTGGCCATGGGCAGTGGCCAGATTGTCCAGGAAATGGCCTAAACCCATGACCCGTACAATCTGGTTACTGGCCATGGTCACAAGGGACCAGCAATGGGGTTAAAGTAGGCATAGACACCAGGGTAAATTTATATGAAATTGGGATAGGTTTCAATGGGGAAAAAACGTCTGCTTGTGGGTACAGGTTGAAGTGCTGGGTGGGATTACAGCAAATATTAGTATATAGTGTCAGCAAGATCTTCAAAGCATGGTTTTGCAAATATGTCCTGTATTTTATTTTTTGGGAAAGTGTGAAAATGTAAGTACACAACACAGTGATATAACATTGGTATCTGGGTGAGAGGGCGTTAGAGGGCCAACCAAGATGGCGGCTCCTCTGAGAGCTCCAGCAGAGCTCCTGCTAAATCCTGCAAATAAACAGCTTTCCGGAGTGCATGTTACCCAAAAGTGGTGTGAATAAAGTGCCCAAAGTGTCCTCGTTCCTGAGGCACGAGCTGCAGAGCCGTGGGACACCCCTTCCAGCCAGAGCGACCTCAGCGGTCTCCGACTGGTGTGGGGCCCAGCCGAGTAACCCTCCTCTGCCGGAGCTAACAGAGAGCTCTCGGGCAGAGCGTCAGGAAGGAGGCCCATCCCACAGTCTCGGGCGGGAGAGGAAGTGACCAGATCCAGGAATCGAAAACCTGATAACATTGATTGTTGTCCAGCAGTCTCTTTGCATTCAGTCCGGCAAGCACTCACCAACATGCATCGCAAAATGCCTGCACTTGCTCCAGGGGTCAACTTGCCCAGACTTACCAACCAGAGCGAGACCCCACCTGTGCAGCGTTTGCCTTGCCTCGTGGCCCCAGGGAACAATCCTGATTGGGTTTCTGCCAGCCGCAGGGGACTGCCAAACTCTGCCGTGTTCACCATATGACAACGTGGGAGCTGGGCTGATCGACTCTGTGCCCCCCACTCTACGAGACCTCATCACCAGACAACAAGAAGTGGGCATGGGTCTCAGGTGGGGGCCCGGACTCTAGAGACTACATGCTTCAAGACGAATCAGTCCCAGTGACGCAGCAGAAGCCCTCCCAAGTCACTGGAAAGAGCCAGAGGGCCAAGCTGGTCCAAAGATATGTGAGCGACACACCAGTGGAGTACAAAAGGGAGGAGGCCCAGACTCTTTGCCGGAGACACCAGAGGGTAGCACAGAACCACACATCGGCTGCCATAAAGACACCATGCCGGGAGGCAGACAGCCCAGAGCGCAAGCACTAACGTGGGTCCCATACAGCCAGATGAGCAGACTGATAGCTCCCAGCCTCCCCTTCCACTTCCCTTAACCGCATGAGGCGCCCTGGACCCCTCCTCAAGCTGCATCCTCACTGCCCACCACAGTGATGATTCATCTAGATCTATATACAAACGCCGGTGGCAACGCCACACAGTGCAGCAGACCCCTATACATGGTCTACTCAGAATACAGAAAGGAAGAACAGGCCCGCAGTGCAAGACCTACAGCCCTGCACAATTTAGAACAGCTAAAGATAAAGACTGCTCCCAACCCCACCAAGCAGAGAACGGGAAGTCGCACTCCAGCAACCCCCAGTGCGTGCCTCAGACCACATCCCGGCATAACCAAGCGGTCCTTTTGGCAAGAGAAGACCCCAAACTACTAACAAAATCCAAAGACACCACAGCCTCTAGGCCAGAGACATGGAGGCCCCCCCACGTGGTGCGTCCCGAGTCCCCGGGGGGTACTTCTCACATCCTTCATACAGGCAACCCCACATGCTACGCCAACAGAACAGACGCTGTAGACTAACCGGCAACCTTACCTCCTAATCCTGGTGACCCAACACTAGCCCGTACCAGAGGACCCCGCAGCACAAGCAGACGGCCCAAACACCACGTCCTAAATTTGAAAGCACAGCAAACCCACACCTGGGTTCCAGAGCGCCGAAGCCTAAATTCTACTGTCCATTACCGTAAACTACAACAGTGATCGGCCCTCGAAAAAGTCACTCACAATCACTCTATCACCAACGAGGCTGGACCTCCCCAACTCCCACAGGTCCGCAGCTACTCCTAACAATCCTGAAACACCATTTGATCTCACAAATACCGGCTCTAAAACAGCTACCAGTGGGCAGGAATATCCCACTCTGCCAGCCCAGAAATCCTGACTTTCAGCAGACGAGTCGCACAAGGCCATCTACCAACCCGAGGGCACTTCCCATGGCTGGCAAAGAGATCATATCATCTGAAACATACTCCAGACTCGGCCTGTCACCAGGCCACACTATAAAGCTCCTGCATAGCCTGCCCAACGGACCAACCATCGACCCTACTCAGACCCCCTTGGGCAACCCAGTCCTTCCTGGGTATACCGAACCACACCCTCGGCTCGAGTACAAGTAAAACGAGATGGGCAAAATGGACAAATCCCAAAGGAAATTCAATTTCGAATCCGGCACAGTGTGTAAACCCCCCAAATCAAAGGACCAAATGGAGTCCCTACCCACGGAAATGGAACATGAGGGTGAGTCATCCCAAACTGTAGACATACAGGAGATCTTGCTCGACCTGAAAGCCGGAATAGGCAACTTACACATTATCATTCAAGGTAGACCTATTGCAGCACTGGCATCATAAACATGGGGACAGGCTGGATGCCATACAACAGAGGGTCTCCGACCTCGATGATGGCTAAACCTCGCTTGCCACCAGAGTGTCTATGTTAGAAAGCCAAATGAGAGCCATAACCACCAAAAATGAAAATCTCGAAGGCCGCTCACGGCGCAAAAACATCAGGCTGGTCGGGGTGAGGGAGAGGCAGATCCCGGGGAAAATTGAGGAATTTGTCGAGAAGATATGCATGGACCTTTTCAGGTCCACTGCCTTATCACAGCTATTCGTAGTCGAAAGAGCGAACAGAGTACCCTCCAGTCGGCCCATCTCAGGGGCTGCCCCACAACCGATCATCACTAGAATACTCAACTTTAAAGATCAGGATACAATCCTTCGGCTCTCGAGGGAAAAAGGAGACCTTCCATTGAATGGCGACAACATCCACCTCTACCCCGACTTCTCCCCAGCTTTCCAAGCCCTAAGGAGATCCTTCTCAGGGGTGAAACAACATCTGCAAGACAACCAAATGTCATACCCCATGCTATATCCAGCAAAACTGCAGGTCCAGCATGATGGAAAAGCTCAATTCTTCAATTCGTTGGAAGAAACAAACTTCTTCCTAGACGGGATTGGCTGCAGACCCCCTGAAAACATTGCACGTCCCACAAGAAGGGACCAATCCAGAAGAAACCCACCATGACACAAGAAAAAACACACCCACCACAAAAAATCTTACAGCACATACTGCACTCCGGAACTCAGCAATAATATGAACTAAGACGGGAGTTACTGTCCTTGGGTGGGCTCTGGCGCCCCAAGCACAGCACCTAGAATTACTTTAGTTAAAGGGGTGGGAAAGTTTATGGGCGAGTTGGGGATTGCCTGTGAGAGGGAGGGAAGAAGCACGCAGTTTTGGGAATGCACCGGTCGAGGACCCACCACCAGACACCACATCACCCAGTTATTCAGACCTACAACAAGTTAACCAAGTATCACCAACCTGCAGACAATAGAACGACACCACAAATCAACCACGACCACAGAGAATACTGAAAAACTCTGTCACAGGGATAATCGCTAAATGTCGCGTTCAATCTTGCTACGTAGAACATTAGAGGAGGCAATCAGCCGGCTATAACTCGCAGAATATCCCAATATCTTCAGAGGGACAAGAAAGACGTAGCCCTGATTCAGGAGACACATCTTCTCCCCAGCTCTGAAAATGGCTGTGCCCAAGTTCGGGGCTGTCATAGATATTTCTCATCATATTCCTCTTTCGCCAGAGGGGTTGCCATCTTGATTGACAAAAGAGTGAAGGTCAGATTAATAGCGACTGAAAAAGACTCAGAAGGCAGGACACTCCTTGTACGAGGGATCCTGGAAGGAAAAGGAATTATCCTGGTGAACTCACACGGCCCGAACATCGATGCATCAAATAATTTTGACTGGGTGATGACACAACTAGAGGCTGCTGGATCAGGCACAATCATCTGGGGCGGAGACGTAAACACACTGCTAGATCCTCAAAAAGACAAATCCCAGGGCCCAATCCCCCCCCCCAAGGCAAGTCTTCAATTACTGAAATTTGTAATGCCTATAACCTCATAGATATTTGGAGACACGAACACTGGGAGACCGGCAAATACTCCTTTCATTCATGGGTTCATAACACAAGCTTGTGGCTCGATTACTTACTGGTGTCCTCCCAAAGCCATTTCCACTGGTGACATAGCCAAATCCTCCCAAGGACCCTTTCTGATCATTCCACAATCACTCTCAAATGCACTGCACTAGACAACAAGAAAGACGGTCCACACTGCAGATTTAAACCAGGAGCTCTGCAAGACCAGACCTTAACAGATGAACTTCAAGTTGAGATTATGTGCCTCATTACAACCCTGGCGTTGGACCATGGTGCTATTAGCTACTAGCACCATGGTCCATGCCGGATTCCGCCATGGTGGATGGTGGATTTACCGCCCCATTCCAAGGTTGGCGGGGCGGTAAATCCCCATTCACCATGGCCCCTTCCCCATTCCCATTTTTGGCCCATAGGGCTCAATGGGAATGGGGAAGGCGCTAATTACGGCACTGTAAATTACGGTGCCGTAATTAGCACCAAGGTCGCTTAGCGCCTTGGACTTTAACACCTGCAAAAAGCAGGCGTTAAAGTGTGAATCTGGCGTTAAGGGTTTAACGGCGCCGCAGCCTTTTACGGCACCGTTAACCCCTTAACGCCAGGGTTGTAATGAGGCCCTATGTCTTTTATTGAATTAAACCAAGACTCTGTTTCATCCGCGGGCACCCTCTGGGAAATGCTGAAATGCTACGTAAGGGGGGTGTGTGCTTGGCGAATGAGAACAGGATACTGAAGCTGATCAGGAAAGAACTAAGCACTAGTGAGTCCAGTCTGAAAGAGCTTGAGCATAAATGCACAACAACGAATGACGCTCAATCCCAGGCAGCCCTCAAAGTAGAGCTGGATAACTTCAGGTCCGCAGCTGGAAGCGAAGTGAAATATTTGACCAGGGGCCACAAAGTACGGCGATACGGCGAAGGACAACAACCCGGAGCCCTCCTGGTATGACTAGTGGCAGCAGAAAGGGAACCCACCCTAGTTGAGAGGATCCAAGACCAGCATGGCAATCTGGTACATACCGAAGAGGAAATTGCTGAAGCCTTTTGCGTCTACTACAAAAAGCTTTACAACACTAAATACACTGCCGACCCTACAGACCTGTCCCAATATCTTGAAAATATTGAACTGTACTGGGTGAGAGCTGAGCTGAGAGAACCGCTCAACAACCCCATCACCCTAGAGGAAATTCACGGAGCAATTAGAGAACTCCCTAACTCCAAAGCCCAGGCCCAGAAAGCCTGATAGGCGAATTCTATGAAACATGTGTCCACCTATTGGCCCCGCTCCTGTTGCAAGTGTATGAGGAGACACTTGATACTGGAATACTGCCACCGACCCTCCACAAGGCAAATGTCATCCTGCTACATAAACCCGGAAAATCCCAAGAAGACTGTCGGCCTCATTACGACCCTGTCAGTCCAGAAAGAACGGTGGTGGTAAAACCGCCACCACTGTTCTTTCCGGAACAGCTGATTAAGAGTCCTGCAGGAGGGATGTGTCACTCCCACCAGGTCTAACCTGCCGGGTTTAACACCACCCGCCTGCAGGTGGACATGGAAACACTGGCTCTGTCATAGACGGAGCCGGTGTTTCCATGGTCCCCATCCCCATAGAGTCCTACAAGACTCCATGGGAATGGTGATTTACCGATTTCCACCTCCGGAATTACCGGGTCACCGGGGTTGTAATGCCCCAGGGATTCCGGCAATCACGGAGGTGGAATGGTAATACGAGTCCGGCGTTAACCTGCCAGAATTTCCAGCATGGTTACTTCCGGACTCGTAATGAGGCCCTGTGTCTCTTACAGACCTATCTCCCTAATAAACCTAGATAACAAGATACTAGCCAAAATCCTTACTGCAAGACTACTACCCCTAATGCCCGGCCTGGTGCTAGCAGACTAAGCAGGCTTTATACCTGGCCGCAACACGACATTTGGCATAAGAAGGATGTTCGGTGTCATGGAAGTCCTTGATCCCGAGTGCCAAGCAACAGCAGTCCTGCTCGATGCCAAAAAGGCCTTCGACTCAGTCGAATAGCCCTTCCTCTTCGCCATCCCAAATCACATGGACCTGGGTAAATAGTTCCTTAAATTGGCCGCCCTCCTGTACAAGTACCTGGAATCCAACATCATCTTGGGGAACACCAGATCGTCTGTCATAGAACTACACAAGGGGACAAGACAAGGATGCCCTCTGTCTGCCGTACTGTTTGCACTGGTAATGGAACCTCTAGCCTCCGAAACTTCGATCTCGCTACCTAGACATGTATGCAGACGACGTGGCCCTTTTTACCTGAAACCCAGCAGAGAATCTGAACCCAATCATATGAGAGGTATCTTATTCAGCAATTTCCCAGGTCTGAAAATGAATCAATCGAAATCCTTCCATATTTCCCCTAACGGCAAATACCAAAGAATTCCACTGGCAACATTCGAAAGTCAGATACCGGGGCATCCTCCTGTCCAGATCCTGTCAGGACATCATGCAAGGCAACTACTAAAAAACAGTAGAAACACTAGGGAGCAAAGTAAACAGATGGAAACTCCTCCCACTCACCCTGTGGGGGCGAGTCTCCCTGGTCAAAATGATTATTATGCCAAAAATTCTCTACTTATTTGCAAACATTCCTCTGTTACTATTGCAACAATTTCTTCATCATATCCGGAGTTTGATACTCGACCTGTTCTGGGCAGGCAAGGTAGCAAGAGTAGCCTACACCATACTCATTCAACCCGTGGTGAAAGGGGGCCTCACACTCCCAGACTTGGAACGCTACTACTGGGCCGCACAAACCCAATTCCAAGGCCATTGGTATGCCACAAGCTTTATCAGGCCCCATGTCCAGGTCGAGAGGGCCTTGGTGACCCCATATCTCCTTAGAGCAATCATCCTTGGTCAGCTACACGTGCCCCGCACCACATTAAACATAGTTCTTACCACTTATGCCATCTGGAAGAAAATTGCGCAAAAAAGTGACGTTCAGACCAGGTTCTCCCCTCCCATTCCAGCAAGGTTCATACCGGGAATACCCCTAACCACTGAGAAGATATATCTACAATGGACAGACATAATGCAAATTAAATCACAAAGCAACATTTTCATCGAGGACACATTTCTAACTCCACAACAAGCCTGAGACAAATGAAGCAGCAACGCCCTAGACATGTTTATCTATTTCCGGCTGCGCCATGCCCTTCAAAACAGCTTCGGCATTTTTTCCGCGACAACCCCCCTAATGGCAACTTCTACACGGGGTGATACAGTCACAAGGCTAAGGCAGACTAGTCTCCGAGATGTACAAGACACTTTTGGCTGACACGACTCCCTCACTTACAAATCGTCAAAAGAAATGGGAGAAAGCCTGAAGACCAAGATCGCAGACAAGGACTGGACCTACATCCTGCGACAAACCCAGAAGGTATGACTCAACACAAGCTGTAAACAAATACACTTCAATTACCTACACAAGGTGTACCACACACCAGCAAGACTTCATTCACAACGCCCAACAATCTCGGAAGCATGCGAACGCTGCGGCACCCCGGATGCAGACTTTATGCACCTAGCCTGGTCATGCCCACGCATCTTTCAATTCTGGGGCCAGGTGCTTGAAAAAACATCAGCAATCATCTGAGAACAATTGGACCCTGACCCTACTTTGACACTTCTCGGCTTAACTGGCAGGCCTACTACTGGTCCTAGCGCGAAGAAGGATTACAATCACCTGGGGGTGTGGACCTCCTCCGAAGCTACAAAGATGGCTAAATGATGTGACCTACTGTCAAAATGTGGAAACAGACTTCATAAAGACTCTGCCTGTCCATGCGCGACCCCCTGACATCTGGGGCCCCTATACCTCATATCTGATCCCATCTGCGGACACAACCCCTTCACAGACTCCGTCTCCAAACACAGACCCTCGGAGTCACCCTGGTCAAGCAGACGCCACCTGCAATACGTACACTGTGTCATTCTCATACGATATAGTATTTGTCGAATTTGAGGGGAGCAGGAAGGTGAGGGGGGTGGGTGGGTTTCTCATTTCACCCGGTGCATGGGTTTGTCTGTTACTATGTTTTAAAGACCAGAAATAAGGTTTTAAAAAAATAACATTGGTGTCTGGTCAATGGGCATGGCCCTCGGCAAATGCAAATGTGTACTCTGATTTGCTTATTGCGGAATGCGGTATGGCCGAAGCCCAGGCCCCATGGATTTGGAGACTGGCCATGGCTGCAAGCCATGAGCACTGGCCATTGGTTACATTATTAGGTTATAGTCGACACTGAGCTATAATGCAGGGTAGGTGCAGTGAATAATAGGGGTGTTTTGGTTCGGCTGGGGTCATGGTAGAGCCTTATGCCATAGAAAATTGAACAATGATTTGCCTCCCCTGCATGCGCTGCTGATAATAACATACCTGAGTATGTGTTGCAAAACATGTGTTTCTTAAAGAAGGTTTATAGGTCTTTCATATATATGAAACAAGGAATTATTAATAGCTTATATACAGTGATGTAACACCATGAAACATTTTCTCTTTTTAAAAAATAGGCAATTGATGTTACGCTTAAGATACATTCCACCCTTGGGACTCTTCAGCTCCAGTAGTTAGCCAGGTCGTCCCACGTTGGTATCCCTCGGCATGTCCCTCCTAGGTTCTCATGAAGACTTGCCCATCCATACTGGCCCTCCTATTTGTGCACTCCTCTCACTGCACAATGCATATGTGCATTTACAGGAGCACTGTGTACGATTTTATCTATAAGTAAGGGAAATGCAGATGCAAAAGATTTGTAGAAGATTGTTAAGTGGCAGTTGGTTTGTAGAAGCGTAATAGGGTCATAGGGTTATATGTACAGTTTTGGAAGTGATTGGTGGATGAATGTGTGGCTGTTTGAAAGCAGGCATTGATGGAGCATTGCCAATATTCAATTAAAAAGGGTAGAAGGGCTGCCCTATGCGATGGTGTACACGTGCCATCCGGGTCTTTTAATGATCAATGGCCTTGAAAGGGGACTGTGGAGACCGCAGATAGCTATAAAGGTCCATAGATTATGGTCCTTATTGTATGCTAGAGAACAGTATTTGGGACATAAAATTGTTTCTATCCTATATTTTTCTCTACTATACAATTGTCTATTAGTACCCGGCGCATCGTAAAGATCATGTGCTCTATTCACTGATTGTTTTTTTTCTGAGCCTTACTGTATGGTAGTCCCGCTCATGTCACAGTGGCGTACTCGTGCCGGTCCACTTCATTATTTCACATCCCCACAAACACACTTGGTCAGCCATTGACTGTTTCCATGACAGCAATTATTTTTATTTAGCCTTTTCCCCATTACTTGTAACGGCTGACATTGAAAGGGAGAAGGGACTACATGTTCCTGTCCACAGCAACCATTTTGCATAAATTCTTTCGAGCTGCTACATGGAACGCATCTTGCAGCTGAAAAGAAAAAAAATAGTATCCCAGGCTAACTAGCTGGGTTACTAATGGCAGTGCTCGGGCCTTTAACTATGGGCCACAAGGGGCATTATCAGGGTTTATTGCCTTTTTATTCTGAGTAGCATAACACAAATTGCTAATGGAAATGTTGGAGAATCTTATTGAGTCTAACTACTTTAATGAGAAATGTAAAGTAGATGGAGTGTATAAGATTATTTTTTTAATTCTATTTTTCAACTGTGAAAGGTGGTTCCTAAAGGAAACGTTTTTGTGTTTTTTATTGTTTTACAATTTTTTGCAGGAGAGGTCAGAAAGTAAGGTCGGGAGGGAAATGAGAGAAGAGGCACCAACCACAAATATGGAGGGGCAGGTGGACAGGGGAAGATGTTGCACATATGTTACATCTATGATACAGGGCAGCGTTTATCAAGCTCCTTGAATACAGCTTCAAAAGCATTTTGAAATCCCCCCCCTGCAGAGTGGTGTGTTGTAATATATAGAGAGTACTGTTGTTTTCAAAAGATATGGATCAACACCCTCTTTTATCGCTTACAAGGTAGCCCATGATATCCTAAGAAAGGAATAACCTTTCTGAGAGCATTTTTTTATTTTTATTTTTTTTATTTGTTTGTAATCTAAAAATAGATTTTTTAAATTGTATCAGCTGAAATGAATCAGCTTTTCAATATACAAAATTAATCAATGAATTAAATAAAAAAAAATTGCAATATATTTACATTTGAAAAGAAAACAAAAAGAAAAAGAAAATATCCAATTATTCAAATTTACTCAAAAAACCAAGAAATGATTAAGGAAACAGACATTTTACATGTATTTAACATTCAGTTCTATAAAATACGCATGTATGCATTGAACATTGCATTCCCTGTTATCATTGCCCTATGATAAAACAGTTCATTGTTAACAACTTATAGAACTTACGATTTGGGACACATGAATGATCATTTATATGAGATAAACTGCCCATGCAATAATTCACAATTTGGTTTTGCAGATGGCATTTATGCTATGCTCACAGATAGTCGGGTTTTCTAGATTCAAAGATGTCAAAAAGTTTACCAATGCTATCTTTACTATAATTTTGTCAGAGCATAGGAAATAGGACGAACGTAAATCTTGTTCCACCAGATTTAGAATGGCAGTTGCGTTTACAAAGTGTGTTGTTCTTGCCTCATTCAGCGGTGTACAATGACATTCTAAATGTTCCAGCAATTCAACTATGCCTGGAGCAAGACAAAATCTACAGAACTCTATATCATTTGAAATCTTATGCCTTTTGACTTGTACTTGTCGAGTGGCCCATATGTCAAAACGCATTCTCAAGATTGCTGTTCTAAATGCCACAGATAGAGACTTTAAAAGATACGTTTCGGGGCTTTTAACTTTTTTGGGCCAGAACCTGTACTTACAGATCTGGTGGTACTTTAGACACATATTTCTCGTGGTAATCCAGTCAAACTGATAGATCAAGTCTTCAGCTTTATCCGGATTTGTCACTAGCATGTCAATTGAAAGATTTGCATCTGCCAAACAGGCTGAAATAGATTTTTTACAAAAAGAGAAGCAGAAGATAAAAAAGAATTCCAATTCAATCATTCCTGCAATTTTAGCGATCTTGAGTCAATTTAAGAGTTCAATAAGAATAATTTTCAAGGCTTTGGTCTATCAACTAATTCTGTAGTTCTTACACTCATCAGTTCTTTAAACTAGCGTCACAGGTGATAAGGGGAACAACTCTTTCACTATGTGTTGCATGCTGTTGCTCGTCGCCAGTAGCCATGATGTTTTGTCTCCTCCGATCAGCTTTTGCCAACAGAGATCATCGTCTCTGAGACTAAAGTTCACTAGAGTACTAGGCAGGTATTTGATTCAGATGCTTCGAGTTGCAGGGCAGCTCAGAAGCAGATGGCAAATAGTTTCTTTGATCACCGGATCATTACAGAATTGGCAAAAGTTTGTAGTTGTTAAGACTCTAATTGCCAATATTTCTTTCGTTTCAAGCAGATTAAGTGTGATTCTCATGAAGGTATTCCAGGCCCGCCTGTTAGGAAACAGTTTGATGTAATTTTGCAAGACGTCCAGTTTTTTTTAAGATTTGGGGCAATTGCTTAGCGAGTTTGTTTTTACTGGTGATGTATTATTACTATATTAAGGTAAGTATGTTTTTAGTAATTTGTAGGCAAATAATGGTGCACTGGTACAAACCCACGAAATTAAATGAAAAACTTTGTTAAAGGAAAGTTATGGTTAAGTTGCACTAATAAAAACCTATGAAATTCAATGAAAAGACTTTGTTAAAGGGATGTTATGGTAACAAGTAAATCGAAAAACCTCAGAAGTCTGCCAGTTAATTTAAGCTAAACAACCATAACTCATGCCACCACCATGCACTGTTAAGACAAACACTCAGGACATAAAAGATGACATCACGTACATAACTAATGATATCACTGATGACATCACATATTAAATTCATTCTAACAAACAGTTCCCATAAGGGGTTGAGGTTATAATGTTGGAAACACGATGCTAGCAGTGATTGAGAGAACCATCATGAACTACTTATTGTATTAATGAGTATACTCATGTAAACAAATTAGTATAATCTTGTGTTGTTGTTAGAGGAATCTAATCATATACACATGTAGGCAATGGTAGGAGCATGCACCACAGAAGTACAATATTTTTAATATGGTAATTTCTGATAGTAAAATAATAAATGCTACCTTATAAGAGTTTGGAGTAATGTTAAACATGGAATAAATAGGTAACAATTGAAAATTTACCACACACGTGTTAGTCGAAAGAATAAATAAAAAAAAGCACAATGCATACATATTAGAGGCACATACAAGGATACTAAAGTAAGGAAGAAACAAAAACAACAGCACCAACAAATGACAATGACATTAGAGTTAGTCACCATGTACACAAATTAATTGTGTGTTTAAGGCATGCTTATTGCCCCATGTATGTGCACTATGAGCTCAGATTAAACTCTAAGGAAAATACTTTTAGAACATATAACGAGGTTAATGTGTAGATATATAGCACCTTTTAAATTATGCAAATTCTCATTGTCAGTACATCTAAAAACTACCCTAATCATGTCATCAGTGATGTTATCAATGACATGTGTGATGTCATCATTGATGCCCTCGGTGTTAGTCTTAGCAGTGTTTGTTTGTTTGTTTGTTTATTATTTATAGCGTGCACCAAACCCGAGGGTAACCGGGCGCGTTGTTCAAGGATACTTTAAACTTTACAGGTTACGCATGCTTACAGATGGTAGTTATACATAGTAGAAATTACATAATGCAGGACAATAGGGAGAATATACATTGTGCATAATATAGACATATAGCATAATATATACAGGAAATATGCAGTAGGAAGATAGAGAGTATTTAATTATGTACATAGTACGACTGTAGGACAGTAGTTATATTGGTGTAGGGCGGGACTATCGGTCATTTTCTTTGATCCAGTTGATGCAGTTAGATCTGAAGAGGGCGTAGGATTGGGTAGATCTCAGGCCGGGCGGGAGGGAGTTCCAAAGCTGGGCAGCTTTGACCGGGAAGCTGTTTCCTCCGGCCGTACTTAGTTTAAATGGGGGGATCACTAACTGGTTGGAGTATGCTTCTCTGGTGGGTCTGGTGGAGATTTTTCTGTTGAATCTAGCGGCTAGGTATTTGGGTGCTAGATGGTTGATACTTTTGAAAGTTAGAGAAGCTGTCTTGAGTTTGATTTTGTCCACTGTGGAGAGCCAGTTGGATTGTCTTCTAGCTTCTGAAATATGCTCCCTTCTTGGAATTCCTAAGGCAGCTCTAAGAGCATTGTTCTGAAGTGTTTGAATTTTTTGCAACGTATGTTTATTGGCCCCTAAGTATAGTGCGTTGCAGTAGTCCAATTTCGACAGCTCTAATGCTCGAGCAAGGGGGTGATGTGATTTATGGTTGCTTAGCTTACCATTAGTGGCAAATTTCCGAGGTTTTTACTTGTAACCATAATGTCCCTTTGACAACATTTTTTTCATTGAATTTCAGAGGTTTTTATTAGTGCAACTTAAACATAACACCCCTTTAACAATGTTTTTTCCATGAATGAATATATATATACCAGACGAAGCCCGAGTAGGGTGAAACACGTTGTTCTTTCCTGTGCAATACTGCTGCTGCCTTCCTTGTCCATATACCTTTTTGTTAATAAAGGACTTTCTGGCTGCACAGTTAACACGGTCTGCGTGTGGATTTATGAGTAAGAATGAAGTTTTTCAGCACAACTACAGCTGGAGTGCCGCTGTGCCCAAGACTGGAATTCAGTCTTTTTTCTATATTCTTTTCTATATATATATGTAGTTATGGTTAAGTTGCTAAACTCACAGGAAGAGCACTTTTTGGGTGGGTTATAACTTTGCTCCCCTGGATGAATCTTCACCAAACTGTGCAAAAAAAGTATATGGCCCACTCTGAATTTTTTTGCAAAGTTTGGTGAGGTTTGGTCAAGGGGGGTCCAAAGTTATAGGGGGGGTCCCAACATTTCTTTTTTTCCCATAGACATAATGGGAAAACATTTCTGTCATGCCTAGAGCCCAAACCGCTGTACAGATTATCACCAGATTTGTGGCAGGAGCGGCGGCTTGGTCCTGAAAGCATGCTTTTATTAATTTGGTGTAAATCCGTCCAGTATTTTTTTTTTTAAATGAACAAAACATAAGGCAAAAATGGGTGATATCTATGTCCGCTCCCTGGACACACTTCCCTGTTCGCTCTGCGGACAGGACACCGGTTGGATAATCGGCTTGCGTCATGTCCGTGGACACGCAATGTGTTGTCTGATTGGCTGGGATGAGGCGTGAGGTACGTCAAATTGTTTCGATGCGCTCGCTATATTGGATGCGCGGACATGCGCTGGAAGTGAGCATAAATCCAAGGTTGGGGAGTGTGTTGGTGTGTATGAGTGCTTGGAGAGGGTGGGGGAGTAAGAGATGGGTCAAATGCTGTATTTGTTCAGGTGGGAGAAGGCCGTGAGGTGTTTGCGATGTCCGTGGTCACCGCGGTTGTCCGTGGACATACTAACACTGGGCGCACTACTGGCTATTTTACTTTAGTATGATGTTGGTTTTGAGTTGTTAGAAGAGCATTGGGTGAAGAATGTATGTATTGAAGTGTTTGTACGTTGGTTGTAATTATTTTTTAGAATGTTAATTGAAGTGGATAGTTTTGAGGTGGATGTATTATGTTTTTGGGTTGTGGTCATTTGGTAGGTGTTTGTTTCTATGGGTGTTTTATGGTGCAGTGGTTGTGGCCAGGGCGTAGAGTCTTGGGTGCATGGCCTACGCCCTTTGGCCATGCACCCAAACACTAGGCCCTGGCTACAACCACTGCAGCATAACTCTACAATGCTACCAAACATTTTGATTGTGGTATGTGGGCTGCTTATGGGATATGTTTTAAAAAATGTGAGTACTGATTTGTAGTAGTGTAATAGTGTTTATAGGATTGTGAGGTGATGTGTGTTTGTTTGTTGTATTGTGTTCAGATTGTTGGTATTGAAGACTCTAAGCATTTTGGGTAGTATTTTGTTGGTGAGGTGTTCCTTTGTATGGCTGTGGTACGTTGCAGTATTTGGTAGTTTAATTATTATACACTTACTGTCTCCTTTGTTGTGGCTGTATGAAGAGCTTTGGCCAGGCCATGCAGTCAAGATTGTAGTGTTTAGCAACAAGCGCTGCAGCATAAGATACCCATGGAAGCAAACATTTTGTGGTTTATGGTCAGGTGTTTGCTTGAATGGGTGTGTTATGCTGTGAAGTTTGTGAGTCCAATTATTATATACTTACTGTTTGACTTTTTGTTGTTGTATGCAATGTTTCCATGACATGGGTAGTTGGAGCAAACAATCTTTTTCAATCCCTGTGATAAAAGAAAAAATCACATGTTAGTGTAGGTAGTTTATAATGAGTATTGCATTGCATAGTACAAATTTCTGTATTTTGTCGACCCTCATAGTTCAAACAGTGTACTGTGCAATTTGCTCAGTTCCTGTGCTTGTTGATTAAATCATTGGGTCTGAGGGAAATAAATCCATGCTGGATTAAAAAAAAAAAAATCCTACGTTGTGGTACAATATATTGCTTTCATTGATTTCAATATGAGGAATTGACTAGGTGTATGGTTTTTCATTTGGAAGTGGTGGTAGTATTGTTTCAATTAGATAGCAGTTGGTGTAATCTGTTTGTTTCTTTCTTTTTCCATTTTAGTGGTATTCATCTATCTGTTGGCTTGTTGCAGATGTTTGGGTCAGGTAGATACTTGTTGGCATCTTCTAACCGTTTATTTCTTGTTTAATTTTAGTGGTATTCATTTATGTGTTTCTTTGTTGCAAATTCTTGGGGCAGTTAGATATCTGTTGGCATAGTCCTATTGGTCATAATTTTCAGGTTCCAGTTTTGTTTATGTTCATACACAGATTAGTTATTCAATTTTGGTTTTAAGAATATTAAGTAAGTATTCATAAGATTTGCTGGTAAGCTCTTCTTTAGTCTTTAGGGTAATGGTACTATCATTACATTTGAACCATCCACAATTCTTTTTTATATATGTAGTGTAGTGACCTGCATTGGTTGTGGCTCCTGCGTGGTAGATTATACCTATTGTTGTGAAGGTTTTCTTACCAAGTGATATTTGACCATATGTGAATACGGTCAGCTTGCAGTTGTTTTTGGTACCATCTGCATTATAACGTAGAAGCATTAGTACTACGTTTTTACTATGTGTCTGTATTTGTAAGGTGGAACGATTATCGGAATTGCAGGTAGTACATAATCTGCCATGATTTGCATTTTGCACAAGTTGCTGAAATGGAATGGATTCACAGTTACGTATGGATATATACACGAAGCGTTCATTAGGAACTTGTTCTTGTACTCCATGCCTGCAAAGAGTGCACGTATGTTTCCACATGTATGAAATCTGGAAGATTTCATGTATAGGTATGTTTTTGTTTTCTAGTACTTGTAGCAAGTACATTACAAATTCTTGTGGATCTTCTTGTGAGTTTATAACAGCAAGTTTGACCATTCCAGCACAGTAGTCCAATTCCTGCCTTATTCCATGAACACTGTAAGTGTTGTCAGGATTGTTGGTTGCATTTCTAAGGACTAACATTTGCAAACACAATTGGTGTGTACCGTGTAAGTAAATGTTGTCAATAATTGGTTGCATTTGGAATAGAATATGTAATGCAACATTTGCATAGCAATTTACACCAGTTGTATTTGAAAATTTGAATGGACCTGACAGTTCTGTGTCCAAGTCATTTGTTGGGAGTGTGTGTTGCTTCTTTGAAGAGGTACTTGAGTCACTTTGATCAGTAGATTCTTCTTTGGTTGTGGTCCTTGATGAAGTATTCCCTTCTTTTACTTTCTTTGGATGAATTGCTGTGAGATCCTGCATAGATTGAGTTTGAAGTAGTTTTCTTTTACAGCGTTTTGCTTTTTGCAGAACAGGATAGGTTTTTAAATGGAGGGTGTAGAGTGAATGCAGTCTATTGTATTCCAGAATGCAAGAAATATCAGCATTTACTTTACTTGCATCAAAGTTGATTAGAAATAGTTTGTCAAGTGTACATAAGCGTGATAGTGCTACACTGTGCTACCAATATCTATCAATGTTTTATCTAGGGTAAGACCTTGTGATTTGTGAATGGTCACTGCGTATGCTAGAGTTACAGAAAATTGTTCTCTGTGTACATACATATCTTTGAAAAGAAGGAAGCGGGCAGTTGAGCGTCCTATCCTTTTAACTTGAGATAGTTTGTCAAAGAGAATATTGACAAATTGAATATTGCTGTCACGTGGGTATGTTTGAAAGCCAACAACTGTACCAAGTGCTCCATTAACTAGTCCTTGGTCCACGTCAAGGTTACGTTTAAGCATTACTCTACAGTTTAAACATAATTTTAATATTTTCTCCAAACCAGCTGTGTTAGAGATAGAGTTTTCCAAGGTGTTTAGCCTTGTTGTGGCTTGTTGACACATGGGTAGTGTCATACCATGTACGTCCAGTTTGTCTGTGGCGGCAATTTGAACTATAGGTTGCATTTCTTTTTTTAACATTGTTTCATTAAATTTTGAACAGCTTGCAAGAGTTGGCATCACAGACATACAAATGACATTTTTGTGTGCTAATTGTTCCATGACAACAGTAGCACATAAGTTATGGCCATAGAGTGCATGGAAATGCCTGGTTTTTAATATAGTTTATGCTTCTTGAGATAGTACACCAACTCTAATACTTTTTAAAATGTTGGCTTATATCAGGTCTGCAGACTGCCACATATTTTCAGTTAATTCTCTGTATTGGAAATGTTGCCAAAAGTTGACATTTCCTATGCTGCTAAGAGTTTTACAGCACAGTTTGTGTCCTAAGGTTTTAAATATAGGTTCAGCTTTCACTGGTGTTAATTGAAGAAGATCTCCGAAAACAATAATGTGTTTTCCTCCAAAGAGCTATTCGTAGTCTGTTTTGAGGACCTCTTGTAGTGTGAGGTGAATTAAAGTCAACATTAGGTTGGAGACCATGCTCACGAATTCTATTAGTTGCGTTTTCATTTCTTTGAAAACTCTGCACAGTTCCATAGCAGCGTCTGTAGACAGTTTGTAATAGTCTAATTTGTTTTGGTGTTCTACTGGAAGGAGTAGTAATCGGTGTAAAGTGACACCACCTATATGGTAGGCAGCTAAACCTGTGGGATCAGTTACAACAGCTAACAGTTTGTTGTTTGTCAATTGTTGGAGGAATTTGCTGATGATTTTGATTAAAAATGTTTTGCCGGATCCAGCTTGACCACTAGGTTTGTAATCTTGGCAGGTACAGTTTTTCTTTTCATGTTGCACACCATGTTCAATTTGTTTTGCTACTTCTTGGAAAATAGTAAGCTGCTCAGTGTTTAGTTGTGATTTCAGTACAGCAAAGTCTGCTGTACATTACTCATACTGACACCTGGTGTTTTCTACTTCTGCCTTGGCTAATTCAGCCTAATTTGCTATTAGTGGCTGTCCAAGTGGTTCTTGGCTTCCTGTTACAGAAGGTTGACTACTGTCAGGGGTGTCCACATCTAATTGGGCCTGGAGTTCTTCTTCTTGTTGCTGTTCATTGTGCAACATTGTTTGGTACTGTGTAAAGTTTATGTCTGTTATAGTGCTTTCATTTGTTTTGAAAGCGTCTTCATAGGAGTCATGCATATCCAGTAAGTTTCTTCTTTTTTCCATGGTTTAAAAAGTTGAAGCAGGGACATGTAATACAGTTATTTATGTTGAGGAGTTTTTAATGACAATTTGATATGATTAATTAAGCTGCGTTTGGTAAGTTTCACTAAGCTGCCTTCACAATTTGCTACTCTACCTTTCTTTTCATCTGGTTTAATATTATTTTTGTATGTGAAGTTTTGTGCTATGTGGTATAGACACATGGTTTCCAAAGCGGTAATCCTGTTTGCGTAGTATGTGTCCAATAAATTATTTTTCAAAATGTCTTGGCTGTTGGGATCATTTTTGGCTATTGTTTCTATGTCTTCATATGATTTGAGAACTATATTTCGAGATTTAATAGGACCAAGACTTAACCATACTATATTGTCAGATTTTCCATACAAGGCAGTACCGGTTAAACGGTTTGCAGCTTCATAGCAGCCACATTCTCTATGAGAGAGCATTTGTATGCGTAAACTGAACAATATCTGTGATAGTGTTTTGTCAGATGGTATGTCATCCCAGAGGTCCTGAAGCTCTGTTTTCTCTGATTTGGTTAAGTAGGCTGTGACATATTGTGCAACTGCAGTGGAATTGTCTGCAATGTAATGCACATCTATGTTAGCATTACATAGGAGGGCAATGATTGCATTGTAATCATTGATGTATTTTGAATATTCTTTTCTATTTATGTAATATGTGTTCTTAGGTGATTTACCTTTGATACTATGCCTAACTGAAGACGTGAAGTTGTTTACTTGAACTGTTGTTGAAACTGGTCTAGGGAAACCAAAGCGGCATTTGGTGTAGTATTTCCCTTAGTTTTTATATTTGCGACAACAATATTTCCCACATTTTTGTCTTTAAATTTGTAAAACTTGTGCATGAAGGTCATTATGTGTTGTTTGTGAAGGGATTTCACAAGTGACATATTTGTGGATGAACTGCAAAACAGTGGCATCACTGTCCTGACCAAATTTAGGAGCATCTTTCATCCACAAAAGCATGTGGATATGTGGTGCTCCGCTGGCTTGGTATTCTTTTCTCCAAAAGAAGTGTTGCACTTCTCTGAGGGGAGGAACAGTTTTATTACAAATGAAGTGTAGCATAGCAATGAAGTTATGATGGAAATATCTTGATACATTCACAGGATCTAGAGAGCAGAGTTCTCCTGGTGTTTTTATATCTATGTTTGTTTTGTTTTTGTTTGCTATGTGTAGGAAATCGTGTAAATCTTCCCATGCATATTCTGCACAACTTAATGTCACAAACCAAGTGGGTGGGCCAAGGTTTCTTATCATAAAGCGTACATTTCTGTGACGTCGGATACAGTATTCTTTTGTACCACGCACGTTTGCTAAAAGATTTGTAATGCTTGACTGTAAAATCTCATCTTTTTCTTGCACTTTTTGTAGTAATTCTGTGGCTGACATATTTTGAAAATAATTACCTGATTTCAATGTGTGTGCAACTCCGTAGTATAGAGTTGCTAGTTCACTTTCAAAGAGAAGGCGGAATATGTATTCCACATTTTGTCGGAATCTGGGGTCTTCAGAATACATTTGTGAAGAGCGGTATTCTGATGCTATTATTTGTGTGGGTCTATCATCGTACCTTCCTCTTTTTCCAGTAGGAAAGAGTAGAGAAAAGGCACGTGCTTCTATACTTTTTTCCCATATGCTGAATGGAGATCCTTTGGCTTGTTTCATTTGGTATGTTTCTAGTGCATCAACTATGGTGTCTTTAGAGTGTAATGGGGTGAATTGTATAATGGTCTAAAAGTTGTAATTACCAGTTTCTGATGACTCTTGAATTATTTCAGTGGTTTCCCTCAGGTTTTCTTCAATATTAATGTCTCTGTAGTATTCGTTGTTGTCTTTTAGATATTGCAGGGCTTGTCTAACTTTATGTAAATCCACGAGTTGTTGCCACATTTTTTTGTCTTTAGTAGGTGCGCCATTTACTAAGATAATTAAAGATTGATCTATGTGATGTTGCACTCCCAGAGTGTGTACATTTCCTTTGAGATCTAATGGCAAATAAACTACTTTGCCACAAATGCCTTTCACTAATTCAGATGGAGGTAGTTTTGCTGTTTTTGGTTGGAGGTTTATTATTGCTTGAAATGGGTGCACTGTTTGAATAATGATGTTCTCATATAAGTTGAGTTGTTGCAGGTGTTTTGGTAATGGGAATAATTCCAAGTTGTTTGTGATAGCACGTGAAGGTGTTTGGTTGTTGTCAAGTTTTGCAGTGCAGTAATTGCAAAGTATTAAGGGGTCAGTAATTTCACATTTGTTTTCTGTTATAAGATAGAGATCTAATTGGAACCATTTGGAATCTTCATTGTCTTCTATTTTGTACGTTATGTCTACAGTTTTGTGCTATTTTAATAGAAAGGTCCTGCGGCAACACACACGCAAATGGTTTGGTACTTCAGCAGATGTACTTTTAAACTTTTTTGTATGTGTTTAATAGAAGGTTGCCATCTGTACAAATGTTGGTAGTCTGTTGTAAATCTATTGCATTTTGTAAGTGGCTTTCAATTCCAAAATATTTTCTCTGGATATGCTCTATTTCTTCGAGTAGGTCTTTGGCTGTACCATGTCGAAGATTGTTATTTAGGTTGGCTAGTGCTAAAGCAGCACTTTTAGCATAGTACAGTTTATGGACCAGATTTCTTATAGTTGAATGATGTGTTGATATCATTTTGATATGATGGAAGGTGCTTTTGCAAATAGGTCTAGAAATGCAAGCTAATGAATGTCCTCATGGTCCTTTGTATTTGCGCACTGGACAGGGGTCCATATTTTGTAGTAGTTTAATTTTGAATCTGTCCTTGCCCTTCACATACTTGATTGAGGAAGTGGCATAAAGATTTGAAAGATTTTTTGGCAATGTTACACATTGATCTGCACGGCCATTTGTAGACTGGATGTATTGGTTGAGTGGAATGGACAGGTGATACTGAGTTTTCTGGGGTTATTTTTGTGAGGAGTGTTTCTTGTTCCATAATAGCATTATTACGTTTTTCATACCCTCGTCTATTGGTATGTATGGCAATTGGGTTTATTTGCTTTTGTTTGTATGCTTCTTCATTGAAATGCTCGTGGTGTAACTCCATTCACCTCCACAGATGTTTGTGAAGTTATCTGCATTGATATTTTGTTTATTGAGAAGTCTTTTTTATAGTTCAGTACTTAGTTTTGTTAGTGGTTTCATTCTGTTTAAAACTAAAATAAATAATTTCCTTTTGAGAAGGATTGCACTCTCTATGAGAGCTTCTAGGATTAATTTTCTACGGTATGTTTTAAGGTTTGGGCGTGATTTCTCTCCTGTTTTTACAAGGTTCTGAAGCACTCTGTGGCAGAACATTTTTTGAAAAAGATTTTACGTATGCTTACTTGCCTCTACATCAAGATTTATAGGTGCAGTGTTAGCACTAGTGGTAGCTGCTGTCTTGTTAATTACTTTCTGTTTTGTTTTACATTTTGAAAGAGGAGGCAAAGTTTCTATACTGGAAGCTTGTTTTGTTTCACTTAATGACTGTATTAGCTGTTTTGTTTGAACTTTTTGTACAAATTCTGCTAGAGGTGGATGCTTATTTTGGAGAGTTTAGTTTGATTTTGTTTACTTTTGCGTTGCTTTCTACAGAGTTGCTTTTTGGTAGGCATTCTTTTGGATCTGCTGGAGAAAAAAAGACAGTGTGGTTTGGGATCTTCTGCAGTGTATGTGTGCTTTGTGCATGAGTGCTTGAGTATGATGGTAAGGATGTATGTAGAGGTGTGTGAGTATGCAATTGGCTTCTACATCAGGTTGGGAAGGCCATTCTTGTATTTGTGTGTTACTATACTGGTGTTCAGATTGCAATAAAAATTATGGAGCTGGTGAGGCGAAGCACTAATACTGAATCTAATGTTGCAGGATAAATACAATTGTTTGTTCTAGAATACTAGAAGTCTACAGTGTTTGACTAACAGTTAGAACATTATGGCAGTATTGCAGTTACATTTTAGGATGCAAAGAGTAGGTTTCTTCTGAGTTCTTGTTCGTACTTCAGACTCTGCTGCTTTTCAGGAGTTTGGTCTTCACTGCAATTGTGAAAGAAATAAGTTAGTAAATATGTGTGTTAATAGCACTGTTGTTAATGTAGACATGTATTTGTTTGTTTTTGTATAAGTAGTGCTTTCTGATAACTGTTCATAGCATGTACATGCACTTTTCTTTACCTATGTGCATTCTGTATATTTTATTTGTAATCTGTTAGTTGAATTTGCATTAGAAATGAGTACAATAGTAAGTGCACAGAGCACACTTGGCTTTGTAAGGGGGTGTTATTGGACGTTAGGTGATAGAAGAAATAATCGTATGCTTTGCTTGCTATTTTTGCAGGGTAAATGGCAGAAAAGTATGCAATGTATGTGTTTGTGAATGTGGGAAATAAATCAGAAGGATTTGATGGGTCAGCAGGTTATTACTCAGTAGGTGATTAGTAAAGTACTGGGTGATTCTGTGGTTCTTGGAGATGGGAGAGTCTGAAATAAAGTAAGGGTTGCAAGGAAGGATCTGGTGATTGTGTTGCAGGCTGAAGGGAATGGGGAGATGTTGTATGTCTTGCTTTGCAACACTGTACATATTTGTAGATTATGTGATAGATATGACTGCACCTGTGCATAATTGAATGCTGTTGTGAAATCTAGAACGGAATGGGAAACCAACTGGAATGAGAGAGCTGTCTAGATTGGAAGAACAGCTGTAGAGGCAGTGGTTTCAGCTGGGAGCCTTTCAAATGATACTGGCTATCTGTGTGCATAAATAAAGATGCATGTACTCATCCTGGCTGCGTGTAATTTTATAACACACTAGAAATACTTTTTCCATAATTATACTGTTATTTCTCCCATCTTTTAACATGAAATGGAACTTTGTTAGATAGCTGTGTGTGTTGTGTCTGATTACTAATATAGTCATTTGTAAAGGAAGTTGAAATGATAGAATGTATGTGAAATATGCAGAATGTATAGAAAGAAAATTGTATGTACATCCTATGAACTATAATGCATTAAATGCTATCATGGTTGAAATGTGGTTAAACACGTGGCAGTGATTACAGAAATGATACAATGAATGAAGAAAATAACAGTTTGCACATTGCAGTTAATAATATGGGTAGATAAAAATTTGGAGAGCAGACTACTTTGCAAGTGACACTTGATGATAGCAGATGGGAGAAATGACAGTAAGCTTGTTTCACAGGTTGCACAGGGTAAATGGCAGTTACCATGTTTATATGCATTTTGTACAAGAGATGTACATGTACCATACATGCCAATCCTTCCAATTTCGGTGGGAGACTCCGTGAATAATATTGTTTTTTTTTCACATTCTCCCACCGAAAATACATCTTTGCCCAATGCATTCTTATGACACAAATGTTGTCTCCCAATTTTTCAGAGGAAATGTCCCTCCCAGGTGGGTCGGAATGTTGGTATGTATGATGTACTGTGCAAAAAATATTTATACCTGTACTGTGTGTTCATGCATGTGGCTGTGCATGAATCTGCAAGTAGAAATATTGGAGAGTTTACTAGCAGTTGCTGTAGGTGCTTTGCCGCCACAGAGCAATTGTACTCAGAGTTATCAACAGTAGGTCAAATGTGCTTAATTGTGATGATGGAGTTAGATGTAGAGGTCTTGCATGTATTTGGTGGATGGTTGTGTGACCGCTGACCAGTAGCCAATGAGGGAATGGTGCAGAGAGTGAAGTGGAAAGGGTAGAAGGGCTGCACCAGTGTTACTTACGCGCTCCGCAGACAGCACGGCTGTTCTCAGACAGGACATGCCACATCCGGGGCTTCCAAGCATGAAATGGGAGTGTATTTGGAGGATTAGCCAATCAGGTGTTGAGGTTCTGCTTTGTATTGAGAGAGGCTGTGTGTAGTGAAGATGGCAGAGGTGTAGAAAGTTGTGGTGGTGGTGCTTGGAGATATGTTTGTGAATGGTTTGGAGCAGTATGCAAAATGTAGGAATGTGGGGAAGAATTTTGATGTAAAAGGAGTGGAGGTGGTGTGGAGCAATGTGCCTGGTTTCAATTTGCAGGCGATGGTAGAAGTTTGCCAAGATATGGCTAAGGTTAACAGGACACATGTGGTTGTCCTTCACTGTGGTGCTTTGCATTTGGGCAATGTCAGTGCCCCTACTTTGTTAAAAGATCTAGAAAACTTGCTCCAGGCAGTAATTAAACTACTTCCAAATGCCAAGGTAATTCTTTCTGATTTGGTACCTAGTGCAATATGGGACAATAGTTCTGTTTTTTGTCCTCAGCAAAATATTGCTAGGTGTTTAATCAACCGAGCCATGTTAGCTTTTATGCTTAGAGCTGGCATGTTCTTTTACAACAATTACAACATTGAATCTGATAATATTGATTACTTTAAAGAAGATGGCATGTCTTTATCTTTTATGGGAAATGCCATGCTGTTTTGGAACATAAGGGCTGCTTTGGAGAAGCTGATGTGAAGATTTTTGGAGGAAAATAACAACAAAAAAAATACAAAATAAAAGGTGTTTCTGAAGCATCTGCCAAAAAAAACAAATAAAAGGCTCTTTTCAGAGCCAACCTCAAAGGGGAAATGGGACACACTATTTCAATTTTAATTCCCCACGCTCAGATTTTACGATATGTCCTCGGAGACCATGGTTGTCCGCAGACTTCTTAGAATGCACAGGGTCCTGCGCATTTCATTGAAATTTCTCTTTTTGAACTGTGAAAGGCGGCTCAGCCTTTATTTTTTTTGGTTTTTGTTTTTTTAAATTTTTTTTTGTTTTTTTAAAACACGGCACACAAGGAAAGGAAGGGAAAGGAGGGTAAGGAAGGTACATCAACTTCAGGGATAGGAAAGGGCAGGTGGAGAGAGGAAGATGTAGGGTGGGTTTATTCAGGTAGGCAGCAGTTCTTCTCATGCTCCTTGACCACTGTCTCAAAAGCATTTCGAAGGTTCTCCTCCCTGCAGAGTACTGCGTCACAGTACATGCACAATAGTTTGACCCTCGAAAAGTAAGGATCAACAGCATCATATATGGTTTGCGAGGCAGCTGGAGGGATGCGCTGCCCCACAGGAGTGTCTCTTGTGGTGGCAGGAGCGGAAGTGGAGGATGCTGCAGGGGAACTCACCCTACTACGTTTATCACAAGGTACAACCTTACAAATAGCACCACCGTGGAATCATTTTAGGTGTTGCTTCATTGAGGTAGTACCATATCTGTACGAACCCGGTTTCCCATGACTCAGCACCATCTTGCACTGTTTGCAGTTCACCTTGTGTGCACATGCTTTTGGTACTCCATCAATGGTGGTAAATAACTTCCACACCCAAGTTTCATGGTGAGAACTAGTAGTAGGGACTTCCACTACCTCATCCTCTTCATCCTCTTCATCACTCTCCTCTGTATCCTGATGCCTGTTCCCCTCTGCAGGCCCTCAGGGAGGTGTTGGTGGTGGAGGGGATGGGGGTGCTGCTGAGTGAGCAGTAGCACCAGCAGCAGCTATGGATGCCATCAAGACAGCTGTTTCAAAGAGCAAGAGCAATCCAATGGAATAAGGAGCAGTCTCTGTCCTGGAAGCATAAAAACAAAATAAGGAACAGCGTTGGGGTGTGGCCTTATATAGGGGTGCTGGGGCACGCTTTGCAGACACCCGTTCTGTTCTCGAACATTTTTAACACCAAGAAAGGGCTAAAATAATTCTAAAAAGTATGTAGATCGCCAGGGACATAGTGTGGGACATGTGTAAGGGTGCACTTTCCCAGGAAAATAGCTAGGATTGCTACAAAAACACTTTTTAGGTGACAGGAGACCCAGACATGTTTGTTATGCTTAGCGCGGGTGCAGTCACATGATGACGTTGAGGACAAGTTGGTGAATGGGACGGCTGTCCGTAGGACACCAAATGCGTGGGGTCGGGTCTACGCATTTGTGCGGTTGTTCTACAGAGAGTGTTCCAGTCTCCAAAAAAAATAAAAGTGTGACACACGTGCAGCAGACAGTTGCGGACAGGCACCATGTTCGTAGGGGCAATGGTGTGGTACGCATGCACGCGGTGTATTATGGACAGCATTCACGTCCCCAAACAAAACAAATGTGCGTCACAACTTTGCGGACAGGCGGTCGGCTATGTGTTCTACGGACATATTCATTCTGGTTACGGACAATGTAAACAGGGGGAATGTTCTTAGGACACTTTATTTTGCATAGCTGCTAACAGGCGGACGTCTTTAGTGTTCTGCGGATACCTCCATTTTTACTACAGCCAATTCGAACAGGTATACTGTCCTTAGAACTCCCCCAACTTGGTTAATTGTGGAGAGGCAGACATCTTGTGTGTCCTAAGGACACTTCCGTCTTGATTGAGGACATTGCGAACAGGTATAGTGTCCTTAGGACACCCCCATTTTGGTTAATTGCAGACAGGCAGACATCTTGTGTGTCCTAAGGACACCTCCATTTTGATTGCCAACAATACCGTTTTGGTTAATTGAGGACATCCCGGACAGCCACACCGTCCATTTTAAAAAAAAATACTAACAACACACTTGATATTTTATTATTGTATAACAGTATAAAAATTACAGAGAGAGGGGGAAGCAGAAACTGAAACAAATACACGGGAATTAAAGGATTGGACATGATGGATGGGAGTGGAGGAAGGGATGGAAGTCTCATTGTAACGTTTTTCTTGCTGGGAAGGATTTAGGGGTAGTTGGCTGGGTCATGGAGAGGGGGAACAGATACATGTGGGACAGTGATATTTAATTTTTTTTCTTTTATGTGGTCCTCCACACAGTTTTTTAAAAGAATGACATTTTTCATTAACAGATCCATTTTTAGCTCCTTTCACTGCAGAGGATTTTGTAACATTTCTCTTGGTATATTATTTTTAATGTCTGTATGGTCTGTTAAAAGAAAATGTGTTAAATACACATAAAGTAAAGGTTATTAATTGGCTTACATAGAGAAGTGTAGTGTCTACCACTAGTATCACTGTCTTCACTCATTTCATCCCGAGGGAAATTTTCTTCGAGCCATTCCAAAGTACTGAAAATATTAGTTTTAGTGTACCTAATACAGAAACTGTATAAATATAGTAGTGTACTCACTAGTTTCTTGCTAGGTTTTGCTGTTACTGCTGCGTATGTGTCCAGTTGATTTTTGCTGTGCAATTTCTGTGAGGTAATTCTGTTGGAGGCATATTTCTTGTGTTTTGGTATATTCCATTATGTAGCATATGCTATGTAATTGGACACTTAGTGTCTTAAATACACAGTTTCACTTCTTATTTATTATTGAATGTAATTTATTTATGTGCTGCTTTTTGGACATGTTTAGTGGTTTTTTTTGGATGATATAACAATATACGATACCCCCTGAGTTTTTGGATAGTGTTGATGTTGTCCGAGTCCGTCCATGAACAGGCGCATGGTTCGCTGATATCAGACGCACTAGCACAGGTAGGGGGTTCAGTATGTTCTATGTTATATGCATATGAACTAAGGGCATCCTAGTAAGAGTTTATCAAATTAACATTATTTATAATATGTAGAGTCAGTGAAAACATTTTGTTACAAGAACGTTATGGTTAAGTTGTGCTACTAAAAACCTATGAAATTCAATCAAAAGACTTTGTTAAAGGGACGTTATGGTTACACGTAAAACTGAAAAACCACTGAAATTCAACAGTTATGGTAAGCTAAGCAACCATAACTTGTGCCACCACTGTGCACTGCTAGGACTAACACCCAGGACATCAAAGATTACATCACCAATGTCATTGATGACATCACTGATGACATCACATGTCTGGCTCCCTCTTTTTCCCTTTACTGACATATCCAGGCCACATGATTTTCTTTAATAACACTCACAAAGTAAAATTTCAAAAGGTACTGTATGTGTAGACTTATCCTTCAAATATATTCTTACAGTAATTCCCTTAGGGTTTACTCACATCATATTAAACATATACATAGGGGAAGACACAGGCTTGAAAGACAGCAATCCGTTCTGTGCATGAAGATAATCAGTAAGGTTATCAACACTTTCTGATAGTTCTGCTGTTTTTTTATTACTGTACTTTCCCTGGATATGCTCATATTTGTGTACATTGTACTCGCACTACTTTCCTTAGGGTCCAGTCACATCATGTGATACTTCTACATAGGGGAAGTAGCTGCTTTGAAGCAGAGCAATCATTTCTGTGCATGAAGATAATACTCAGTTAGGTTATGAACAGTCTAGTAGTACTGCTGCTTTTTAGCTTACTTCACTTTCCTTGCATATGCTCATATGTGTATGTGTTGTCTCTTTGTGTTTTGTCTGTAATAATTCAATTATGCAGTAAGTGTTTTTAATTAGCTACATATTAAAAGTTTCACAGTACGCAAAACTCTGATAAGAAAGCATTTATCATTTTACTATTCAACATGGCAAGATTATTAATAGTGCACCTCCATCATGTGTGCTGCACACAATGCCTATGTTTCTACATGAGTAGCTTAGTATACTGGAAAGAACTTCATAATAGAATGCTATTTATATCAATGCATTGCTGAATGCACTACGTACCTCATGATATTTATTCCAATGATCCTTGACACTTTTTTGTCAGCCTTATAATAAGAATCCCTTGTACAGACTTGTCATGAAAAGTAAATGCACATGTGATGTCATCAGTGATGTCATCACGGACATTTGTGATGTCATCTTTGATATCCTGGGTGTTAGCAGGGCACAGTGGTGGCACGAGTTATGGTTGCTTAGCTTACCATAACTGTCGAATTTCAGTTTTTTTTTGGTTTTACGTGTAACCATAACGTCCCTTTAACAAAGTTTTGTCACTGAATTTCATAGGTTTTTAGAGGCATAACTTAACCATAACTTTTTTTTCATTGAATATATATATGCAGAACAGAAAGAGTCACTGCCCGAGGCAGGAGGACAGCACTCCAGGATTGAGGGAAGCCGGTGAAGTAAACCCAAATCCAGGAAGAATGCTGGAAAGGTTTGAATGTATAAAAACACAGCAAAAACAAGATACAGGGGACAAGATTCTGGGTAACTTAACTACAGGGCGGCGACCGGCGACCTATGACATATATATCTATCTATATATATATATATCTATATATATATATATATATATATATATATATATATATATATATATATATATATATATATATATATATATATATATATATATATATATATTTAGTCCAAACTCCCCTTAAAGTGGTGCTCAGTCTAATATATCGGGTGCTTGTATAGGTTAAGGGAAACCGTAAACTTGTGCAAACACTGCTGTGTCGGGTGAAGAAAGTAGATCAATAAACAGCACCAACTACTACACACAGCTACGAAAAAGTACAAACACTCAATCCCAGAAATAGTGCCAAAACATAACTTTAATTTAAGATAAAACATCTTTTAAAATAGTAAAAATCAGCATGGATTTAGAGAACTAGTTACAAGAGTCAAAGCCACTTTAGGAGTGCCACACGTTCCCTCCTTTCACAGGGACTTCGTCAGGGCAGGACAAATACTGATATGTTTAGGATACTTCTTCTCTGTGAAAGATAGTGTGCTAAAGACTCTGGGTAAGTCTCTCGCAACCAGGACATCCAGACGTGGTCCCCTTGCTCACTATTCTTAGAGAGGCAGAGCTCCTCCCTACTGATGAGATCCAACCAGACCGAAACACGTGTCTGGGGATGCTGTTGGTACTCTTGTTCAGAGGAGAATTGCCTAGAATTTCGGTGCTGGACTGCCCCAGGGCAGGACAAATACTGATATGTTTCGGATATTTTTTCTCTGTGAAAGATAGTGAGCTAAAGACTCTGGGTAAGTCTCTCACAACCAGGACTATTGTCTGGCAGAGGGACTCCCAGGACCCCCCTTGTTAATTTGCATATGCAAGTAACTTTGGGTCTCACCCTAAGTTACTAGGGGAATCCAGACATGGACCCCTTGCTCACTATTCTTAGAGAGGCACAGCTCCTCCCTACTGATGAGGTCCAACCAGACCGAAACACGACCCGTGTCTGGGGATGCTGTTGGTACTCTTGTTCAGAGGAGAATTGCCTAGCATTTCGGTGCTAGACTGCCCCAGGGCAGGACAAATACTGATATGTTTAGGATATTTCTTCTCTGTGAAAGATAGTGAGCTAAAGACTCTGGGTAAGTCTCTCACAACCAGGACTATTGTCTGGCAGAGGGACTCCCAGGACCCCCCTTGTTAATTTGCATATGCAAGTAACTTTGGGTCTCACCCTAAGTTACTAGGGGAATCCAGACATGGACCCCTTGCTCACTATTCTTAGAGAGGCACAGCTCCTCCCTACTGATGAGGTCCAACCAGACCGAAACACGACCCGTGTCTGGGGATGCTGTTGGTACTCTTGTTCAGAGGAGAATTGCCTAGCATTTCGGTGCTAGACTGCCCCAGGGCAGGACAAATACTGATATGTTTAGGATATTTCTTCTCTGTGAAAGATAGTGAGCTAAAGACTCTGGGTAAGTCTCTGCAACCAGGACTAATGTCTGGCAGAGGGACTCCCAGGACCCCCCTTGTTAATTTTCATATGCAAGTAACTTTGGGTCTCACCCTAAATTACTAGGGGAATCCAGACGTGGACCCCTTGCTCACTATTCTTAGAGAGGCACAGATCCTCCCTACTGATGAGGTCCAACCAGACCGAAACATGTGTCTCGGGATGCTGTTGGTACTCTTGTTCATAGGAGAAAGGTCCAACCAGACCAAAACACGTGTCTGGGCATTTCGGTGCTGGACTGCCCCAGGACAGGACAAATACTGATATGTTTAGGATATTTCTTCTCTGTGAAAGATAGTGACCTAAAGACTCTGGGTAAGTCTCTCACAACCAGGACTAATCTCTGGCAGAGGGACTCCCAGCCCCCCCTTGTTAATTTGCATATGCAAGTAACTTTGGGTCTCACCCTAAGTTACTAGGGGAATCCAGACGTGGACCCCTTGCTCACTATTCTTAGAGAGGCACAGCTCCTCCCTACTGATGAGGTCCATCCAGACTGAAACACGTGTCTGGGGATGCTGTTGGTAGTGTTGTTCAGAGGAGAATTGCCTAGCATTTCGGTACTGGACTGGCCCAGGGCAGGACAAATACTGATATGTTTAGGATATTTCTTCTCTGTGAAAGATAGTGAGCTAAAGACTCTGGGTAAGTCTCTCACAACCAGGACTAATGTCTGGCAGAGGGACTCCCAGGACCCCTCTTGTTAATCTGTATCCACATAATAAATACAAACAGTCATCAAAATGAAAAAACAAATATAAAAATAGGAGAGTACAGATACTATTAACAATCCAATTAGTTTAAAATACCCCCTATAAAGTCATAACCCTTAAACATGTGAAATATGAAGTTACAATCATTTCAAGTCATAAGATCCACCCATAGGTCATCAATATTTTTGTGCCTAGATAACCAGGAGTACTTACTCATAAATTGGTGGCGTATAACTTTCAAGCTGTTATAATACATCAACAAATGCTTGAAGGTCTGAGGCGTGCAATTACCACATAATCTACAGCCTCTGGGCGACCTGCTCAAACCCCTTCGAGCACCTAGAATTTCCAGGGTTTCCACTAAATAAAATGTAATACGGATATAGCTTAGCACATAACTATGAGGATATGCCTCCATATATTTGGGACTATTACATCTTGCCATAAAATATTCCAAATACATCCCATTAATCACCTTAATGACTAACCAGACAATAGACTCTTCTGTGTCATAACTGTTTACCAGTCTTTTCATCAACCCTTTGGAAGCACTATGGGTAATATCAAAAGACTGCAAACCCAACACTGATGCCAAGTGACTTGTAACTAATTGTATCACTTCTAGGCAGCCACCTTTGATGTACAATGGAAGAGTGGAAGAATAAAAGGCTATCCTACTCTAGAATGTTCCTATTCCTACAGATATTAACTTATGACTGAATAATAATATTCTTTTATCTATTGTAGATTCTACACTAATCAAGTTACATTCCAGATAAATATATTCTATCAGGAGTCTAATCGGAATTCTAAATAATTGTTTCAGACATTTGCATTTGAAAACCTTTATTGTACGTCTAAACTTCAAACCCCAAATTTCAAGTATGTAAGCACCTGACCCTGGAATGATAACATTCATACCCCTTTTTAAACTGATCAGTTTCCTGTAATAGGACATCATCTAGTAGTTCATCGGATTGAAACGCAATATTAATTGAGAGCTTTTTGCCTGATTCCACTTCATCTACTAACCTTATGACATTTCACTTAATTATTCTAAGCCGAATCACACAATTTGCAATAGGTGGGCTCGATTGAAAATGGGGTCCTGCTTTCCATCAAATACATCAGTTAATCGTAATGCTTTTTGTTCACAAGTAGGCCTCGTTCTGGAGGGTTCAGTCATAGTGCCAATTAGGCAAACCCCTCAGCCCTACTACTGGTACAGGGGATACTGCAATGTTGTTTACAAACATGGCTTTAATATCTCCCAGCACTTGAGAATCATCACCACCATTAGCTTTCTTTCTTTTCAACCTTTCATGTTTTTTTGCATCTGTCGTATCAATTAGAAAGACCGGTTTATATTCTGACTGTTTTTGTTGCACCACCATGATGTCATTTCCACTACCCTTTTATTTTTTTTTCTCCATAGTCAATATACTTTTATTATTAGTATCCAACTTAACTTCATTTGCGATTTTTTTCTTTCTTTTGCCTAATTATCCTTCCATTGGCAAGATCAAAAGTTCCATTGTTGGTCTCCAATAGAGTATAGTGACCTGCTTCAGAGGATATTATGTTGTACTTAAATTGTTGTCGCTCGACTTTTTTCTTACAGTTCTTATTTTTTATTTTATGATTAATTAATTCCAACATTCCCATGCACTTTTCCAACATTCTCGCGTGCTTTCCCAGCTGAACGTCAATTGCCCAACATTTAGTAATGAGTTTCACCTACTTTGGGAGGACAAGTCTTGTTAGAAACAAGAGCAGCAATAAGATCAGCCAAATATAGGTTAAAAAGAGTGGGGGCCAAAATGCAACCCTTTTTTTAATCCTGTGAAGGTCTGCACCCGATCCAACATCACCCCTAATTGTTTCAGGTGTATTCTAACTCTGGTGTTAGAGTGTAGAGGATGGGGATAATGGTACTATCAGGCCAAGAACATGGGAGAATTCCTGTGCGAATGATCGCTACAAGGTGTAAGCCCATAGAGTGTGATTCCTTTTAAACAGAAGATTACAGATGTCTTTGGGACCTGGAGCCCGGGAGGAATTACAACTTTCAAAAATGAGTCCCAGTTGCTCTACAGACAACAAATAGTCCAATTTCAATGTATCAGTGTCTGAATTACCAATAGCGTTATTCTTTCACCCTAAAGTGACGTTAACATAAGAAATACAACTAGTGGAAGAGAACTCACTAATAAAAGTGCTGGCAGTTGTGTTGTTATTTATGATCTTCCAAAACGCCAGATCATTTTTTGTATTGGCACAGGTTGCAAAGGAGTACCACAGGCCTATATCAAGTTGGTGAAGACGAGCTTAAAGCCATTGCTGGTATAAGGCTCTCCTGATCCGTACTTTCAGTGCAATATCGGAGGTGGGTAAAATAATTGAAACGATAGTAAGCATTTGTTCCAATGCCATGTACTGGGTCATAGATGGAGGGCTTTCATTATAAGCTGTGGAATTAACCAGAGGCAAAATGTCATCTTCAGGTTCCGCAATCAGATGATTATCGGCTATATCTGCAAAATCCACTGCATCCACTATGTTCTCACTCCTCCCATGCTCGATAATCATTGAAGTAGAAACAATATTTGAAGCTATTTTCTCACCAACAGACGGTCTTAGATTGGTTATCTGTGTCATCACATGGTCATCCACTTCTGTCGTATCACTAAGATGTTGCTGTATATTAATTGGACATTCCACCATGGCAGCCATGTTAATAATCTTTGATGGGTCGATCATCTTCGTACGACTATCATTAGGGGCAAGAGATTCCCTCTGCACAGCTGTTTTTTCAAGGCAGCTATAATACTGCTGATAGTCTTTGATCCCAATCATGCCAACAAGACTGCAAGGTCTTCAAGATCAGAATTGCATACATTAATACACAATTTAACTGGAAAATACTGTGTGACTTTTTTGATGGGCGCTTATAGGCATTGACGGCTCCAACCTTACTAGAACCCGCTGGTGCCTTGATAATTCTCGGCGGACACACGGTGGATATACACACGAGGAGGAAATGTTCACTCTGTCCTCAAATGTACCATGATGTCAGGGGGCATATTATCAATATGATAAGAAATTGATCCACCAACAGCCTCCATAGCCTGGCAGCAAAGTGCTTACTCATCAGCTAAATTTGTACCAACACTTCCATCTCTACTGTGGCTTCCTGCATGTTCTCGATGTATTTTGAGCACTTAGCCGGCTTAGAAGGCAAGGTGCTAGAATGGCGCTTCAGTGTTACCAGCAGGATAAAGGGAGTGGAAGGTTAGAACAGTCAAGCCACAGAGTGTGCGCATTAGGTCAAAGGAACGCTTTCAATTACCTTGTTAGGGGATTATTCTTAATTTGTTCGTATGGCAGTAAGGCAAGAAGTGCCCAAAGTTAGTTGGGTGTACAAACTCACCCGAGATTACAGAGGGTTACAAAGCTGTAATATAGCAGTGTTTACCCAGCACCTTCGGGGACGAGTCCCTCACTCGGTTCCCATAACACCGGAGCCCAGCAACACACATCCCTGATAACGCTGGAAACCCTCAAAAAACCCTGCAGCTGCTTACCATTAGCGTCTGTCCACACTGCTTGGCTCGGCTCGGGTCATATCAGCAGCTGGCCACTGGTGATACTAGTGCCCAGCACAATGGTGCCCAGGTATTTCAGTTCCCTGCAGCAGCCAACAGGTCGAGCATCGATGTTAAAGACAGTGGCTTCTTTGCAAAAGCTTAGATAACATTGAAAGTAGCATTGAGGTGCCCAATCTGGCATCAATATGGTATACAGATGCAAGGAGAGCAGGGGGTTACTTGTTTAGTTATTTGGATGCTTGGAGACCCAGCCCAGGGTCTCAGGGGCAAGGTGAGTGCGTTCTGCTGCCCTTCCAAAACAGGATGGTCTGTAGAAAGCACATGCAGGATTCTGAAACTTTCAATGAACAGGGCCCTGGGTACCAGTGTCTCAGTTGCAATAAATTGTGTCCAGCCAGCTCGTAATTCCAGATATGCCCTGGGATGGTTAGGATGCATAGGTTTCCTGTTCCTTGGAACTCCTGGTCTACCTCTCAAAGTCAGAGAACTTTAAATAGACTGTACTCCCAATCCAGCTACAGTGAACCTCTCTAAGATTAGTGTGGAAAAATGAATCAATTTAGGGGAGGATATCTCCCCATTATAAAGGCAAAATGTCACAACGGATTGGTCCATTGTAAGCCTGTTGTCCAATCCAGTGTGTTGTAACAAATATCCTTTGCCTTCTCTTACCCTACTCAGAGTAATTTGTCTGCAGGAAGTGGGGGGTGGGTGGACAAGAAGTTTGGGAGGCTTAGAAAATGTTAGATAGTGGGACTCCTCTGTGGACTGAAGCTCTCTCCGGGATACTCTAGCTCCACCTCCTTCTTCTGTATGCCTGCAGTAATCAGCACCCTGGTAAGAGGTGGAAACTGTAATGACAGGACTGGCTTTGACATATCCATTCCCAGCTGAACCGCCAAGGAGCGTTCCTGTTCCCTGGAGGATGTTAGCAGCCTTATCAGGGCATCAAAGGGAAGATTTCCTGTGCTGGACCCATATGAGTGTTGTGTGTACAGACAGCGTAATATTTAATACACACCAGGACCTGTCATGAACGAGACACTATACACAAGGCTGGCAATAAAATTAAATCAAATGCTTGTCACTGTAAAATGAAGTAATCTCAGTATCCACTGATTGCACCTAGAAACACTTTTGTAAAGGCACATTATAAATGACTTATCATATCATATCATATCATATCACTATGTCAAAACCCCATATGGCTAATATTTAGTTTTTAACAACTGCCCCCAGACTGCTGGAATGCACAAGTGTGATATTCTGGACCATAAGTGCATGCATTTATATAAATCACCTCTGTCTGTTGCAACTTTAGGCTACAGTGGCAGCGCTCACAAATGCATGTTACCTTTGAACCAGCTTTAATCTCTATAATATTCAGCGTGCCTGCCCCTTTCTATCTTTCTCTGCGTCTAAATTCCTTATTTCATCGCTTAACTGTTCTCATCTTGACTAGTGCTCTGCTCTGCTGTGTGGACTACCTATCTCTTACCTTAGCTTACCCCCGACGCTCCAGCTATAATTCTGCTATCCTCCTCCTCTTTTCTCTCTCATAAGGCACCTATGTTACTCCCTCTCTTTTATCTGTTTCTCTTCTTTCTTTTGACTCTTATCTTCTTTTCCACTTTCTCAATATTGTGTAGTGATATATACATGGTCTTGCCTCTCTTTATCTCTCCTCCCTTATTTCTTTACACATTCCTTCTTGCTCACTGCATTTGCAAGCTCAGTTCTTTCTTACTACTCCTGCCTCTCCTTGTGCTCCTTTTCGTTTCTACTCTTTGTCTCTTCTAGCTTCTAAATACTGGAATTGTCTGCCTCAGCCTATTCACTCTGCTCTCTCTTATCTGCACTCATCTTGAATCCTCCCCTCCACTCTTTCAAACCAATCATTCCATTGCTGGTTGATTCATTAGTACCAATTATTTATGTTGTACAGTCTTTAACATGTACAGAACATTGGCGACAGTGCTTTATACATTTCAAAAAATGTTTTATTGATAATATAGTCAATTTGACTGTGTCATGAGGACAATAATTCATTATCAACAGACAGCAAAAAACAAAGTACCTGAAATAATTAGAATAAAATGTTGGACAACACAGAAAAGATCCAAACGTGACAGGTATGTCAAAAAAACATAACAGGTATGTCAAGCTGATTTTATATGATTTTAACAAGGTCATCCAATATATTTTCAATTGCTATCCAAAGTTTAGCGAAATGATAGATCAATTTATTGTCATTGCAAGCCATGTATAGTTCCCAGATATTATTAAAACTCTAAAAGTCAATCATTTGAAGCAGGGTCCCACTTCCATTAGAAATGTGCTAATATGGCCCTTTAGGCCATGTTAGCACATTTCTAATGGAAGTTGGGCCTTCTTGTCATCAAAGTGGAGCTAAGTCTAGTTAAAAGGTATTCTAGAAATACATACTCTATCAGGGTGCTAAATGGCAATTTCAGCAGTGCTTTCAAACGTTTACTCTCAATTACATCAAGCGTTTTATGAAATCTGACAACCCATTGTTCAGCATCATATGTAATTCTGGGAATAATCTTGGCCTAATAAATTGTAACAATAGTTTTGAGGACACACCCCCGTGTTTAAAAGAAAAAACTCTGATCACACCTGTTAGACGAAGAACTTTAAGCTGAGTGTTTTGAAGTTGCATGCACCAACTATGGTCAATTGTTATCCCTAGATATGTATATTCTTTAACAATCTCCATGGGGCTCTTATTAATAGTACACTTGTATCCCTTAAAGTTTTGTTTAACCAATGAAAAACCATAATCTTCGATTTTTCAATATTTTTTCAGGCCATTCTGTGATGCATATCTTCTGCATAAATAAAGTTGGGTTTGCAAACCATTGGGGGTGCAGTCCAGGATGACAATGTCATCCGCACATCCCAGCAATTGCACTACAGTTTCACCTACTTTGAGAGGACAAGTCTTGTTAGAAACAAGAGCAGCAATAAGATCAGCCAAACATAGGTTATAAAGAGTGGGGGCCAAAATGCAACCCTTTTTTTAAAGCTGTGAAGGTCTGCACCCGATCCAACATCACCCCTAATTTGTTTCAGATGTATTCTAACTCTGATGTTAGAGTGAAGGGCAGTAATCATAGAGAGCAAGCCCCTCAGGATTTTTCCGGTCTGCAATTTTTCCCAGAGTGTGGTCCTTACTACAGTGACAAATGCAGAACTGAAATCGATTAAAGCTATATACACAGGCTAATTGAGGATTTTCCATTAACCTCGACAACAGTAACCAGAGCTAGAATATTATCAAGAGTACTAGAGTTCTTGCGAAAACCCGTTTGATTGTAGAGAATGATACATGCTGCCTCATTCAAGTGATTCCATTCATTGAGAAGAACTTGTGCATAGATTTTAGCAGGTGCGTCCAGCATAGCGAGAATTCTATAATTGCTTGGTCGATCTCGGGGATCCTTTTTATGGACGGGGATAATGGTACTATCAGGCCAAGAACATGGAAGAATTCCTGTGCGAATGATCAATAGAAATAGTCACTGCAAGGTGTAAGCCCATAGAGTGTGATTCATTTTAAACAGAAGATTACAGATGTCTTCGGAAAATGAGTCCCAGTTGCTCTACAGACAACAAATAGTCCCATTTCAATATATCAGTGTCTAAATTACCAATAGCGTTATCCTTTAACCCTAAAGTGACATTAACATACGAAATACAACTAGTGGAAGAGAACTCACTAATAAAGGTGCTGGCAGTTGTGTTGTTATTTATGATCTTCCAAAACGCCAGATCATGTTTTGTGTTGGCACAGGTTGCAAAGGAGTACCACAGGCCTAAATCAAGTTGGTGAAGACGAGCTTAAAGCCATTGCTGGTATTAGGCTCTCCTGATCCGTACTTTCAGTGCAATATCGGAGGTGGGTAAAATAATTCAAATGATAGAACCTAAACCACACCTGTAGTATTGTTAGCAGCATTTATCCCCTTACCATATGTGTGTTTATTGCTGAGATTGGAATTAGTAATCACTCGCCCATTCCTGCTTTCTGATTTGGTTGCTTAGTGGTGCGCAATCAGTGATAGTGTGTTCTCATAGTTCTTAATAAAGGTCTTTGCACTTTAAGAAGAATTGATGGTTGATACATTTTGATAGTTGTGTTGCGTAAGAGCACCCACGCCCATAATTGCAGCAGTATTAGCCCTTTCGAGGTAGTTAGTGTCCCTTCTAATGTGGTTTAGCCTCATGATTATATTAATAGGTCCAGTTCTATCTATTTTGGGAATGGGAGTGACCAGATGTAAAGTATGGAGAGGAAAATGGTCACTTTCCTCTCTAGACTGTTCTGTCATATCCAAAATTCAAGGACATAGGGCAGCAGAACATAGTCAATAGTTGAAGCCTGCTTCAAGGACATGCTGGTGTGCCCACTAGGGCCCATGCAAATAAAGTAAATTAGCCCACTGCAGTCCTTTTTTGTCAAAGGTACTCCCAACAGGAGCCGCAGACGAAAGTTTGATCTGCGGGTATTCAGGCATTGAAGATGCCACATATCAAGATTGATGTTTGATTATATATCTCCTTTGTAGACAAGACATCCTCGAAACTTAGTACACTGACCAATACACTAACAGAACCAATAGCGGAGGAGGAAATAGTAATAAAATGACAGACACTAACTACAAGATCACACTTGGGCCTCCCTTTACAACTCTTTATAGCCAGAGAATTGATGATCTGCCTGCAATTTATATTTAGTGCATCTATCAACCAGTTTTCTAGTAGGGCAATCACACTGTAGTTCACTATATGTTTTCCAATAGGCCCCCCTTGTCAGTGCAATACATGATCCCTGTGTATTCTAAGAGAACACGATAGAAGTCTTGCTCGGGTCATTTAGGGAGCCGGGGTTGTAGGGCCATAGATAGTCAACGCCAATTTTTAGGGAGGAGAGATTCTGAATATTCTGAAACTGATGAGGAAATGTTCTGCCTCTTATCATGTATGTTTAAATGAATGGTGACCTGTTCTAGCTTATCCCAACCCTCTTGGATAGAAGCCAGAGAAGGTTTGTGATTACACTAGAAACAATGCTGAGAAGTCATGTTTGGCTTTTCATAAGATTTTCTTGTACAGCTAGTCTGCTCTTTTTGCATGCTAAGAGGAATTTCAATAATCAAATAGTCGTATCCTTATTTCCATAACTGGAGAGTGTGCAAAGGTACAAATTCTAAAGATGAAAAGGAATAAAAATGCACAATTGAGGAAGAATGATGTGATCTCTCAATTTGTTCTAATATCGCGATGTCTTTGCTCAATATAATGCTGTGAAACAATTTCAGTACGACTGATCGGTTGAGGTACTGCTGCATAGTCACGCAGAAGAGGCTACGTGTTTTAAGCCCACAGTTTGCTTTCTCATTGTGCAAATTGCTGTAATTTGTGGATAGTTGGGAGCTCATGTGGCAGTCTCTACCGTGGTTGCGTTTGTGACAACCCGTTTGTCATCCTTAAAGGATAGTTCCGGGACTTTTTTTTATTGTCCCTACGGTTCGGCCATGCGTTTTTAAGCATAAATCGGTAGATCGTAGAAAACTTTCCTATGGACCTTACCCGACTTTTCGTCCATTAACGCACTCGAAATCAGCCGCCATTTTGTGATAATCCTATCATTTCCCCCCATCGCCCTGGCTCACCTGCGTTTGCGGCACTAAATCAAATCCCCCGCCCCTGAAACAGACTTTATCAAAACATTCATATTCCCCGCCTCTCTCTGTGACGTTTCTGTGCTGCGTAGGCAAACGCGCCCAGGCGTCTTCTACGCGACTCCACACAGAACCCGTAAACCAACACAGATCAGCTCACAACACAGCGCGCCACAATTCGGAATATGAAACTGTACTTTAAAATCAAACAGCAATACAGTACATTTGGTAAAGTACATTTATTGGACATCAAATGTTTAGATAATATTCAGCGATTTGCATTTTTCTTTGCTCTCGATCCAAAATAGTTTGTCTTGAGGCAAGCGATGTTCGTGTGCGGTACACAGGGTGTTGGTTTACGATAAAATAAGTTCTTCGGTCGCACTGATAATCGCATGGCTGTTCCAACAACGAGGCACTAGGCCACCACAACGGTATGTATGTTGCATCTAGCCATTAGTACCGCGTAAGGGCATACTTGTACTTGGCGATCGACCCATAAAATGGTCAGGGTGGTAACGTTGTTCACGGGGAGAAGCAACTGGCGGCTGTAAAAGCCATCCGCCGGTGTCTGGTACTCGTAACACAGACAATAATGAAGGATGTACCTGTTTTAAAAACATAAAAAATGAAATTAGTCTCACCATCAGATCTTTATTAAAATTATTCATTTTATATATTAGGTCGGGAAATTATTTCATAGCTAGGACAGTGCAACTGGGTATTATACGTCATTTCCAGTAACCCACCCCCTCTCCTCTGCCTTTTTCAGACCCGCCTGAGCGCCAGTGGACCACTTCGTCACTGATATGATATAATATGGCATTTGCAGGGCCAGCTGGTGGCGAGTGCAAGGTAAGTGCAGAACAAGTGCTGGGAAGGGGGGGCTGTAGGATACTGAGACAGTCCCCCGGTGCAGGGGTTGACAGGGAGGCAGTGCAGGTGGAGAGTGGAAGGGCCCAGGACCGAGGTCGCAGACAGTGGACCAGTTGTAGCAGGGGAGAGGGAGAGAGAAAGCAGAAGCAAAGAGGAAGGTTTTGAGGTGCTTCCGTAAAAGGAGATGGTTCTCCTCAAGATAGTGCGCAGTACAAAACAATATGCCACATAGAACGAACAAGTACAACTTAACCCGTCTTTAAAGCTACTGTATAGTAATTAAATTGCGGTATAAACTCATCTAAAGAGTTACTTACATTATATTTGCATTTTCCATTGTGTCTGTGCGTAGGGCAGCCCCGAAATACCACTCCTTCTATGCCGACGTTATTTCTTCTAATGAACGAACATTAAATGGCTTTCGTTTCTGAAATTTTATTCATTATCGTTTCTTACGTTATTGCACCACACCCCCAAAAAGAAGTCTTTCGGGATGGTCGCAGCCTGTCAAGGTCAAATAACAATAGAACCTTATACTGAGTCGTGGGCCATTCCGGCACCCGAGCAAAAAATCAAAGCAGCTGACCTTCACTTTGAATGAGCACACATTCCTAGTTAGCTACATTCAGTGTAAGGCCATCTCACAGGACTTGAAATTTACACTCCATCTTTGCATTTTGTCTGCGTGCTTTGCAGCCCCAGAGAACCATAAATACGGAGACATTCCATATTTTTTGAAAAATTATTTATATTACTGTTTGGTTTAATTTAATGCGCAAATGAACAAGGTTGGATAGACACATTGCATGTACACTGAGCAATCACTTTTATTTACACAATACATAGCTACACATATTCAATGGGCCTGCGACATGAGGAGACTCGAGAGCAAAGTCACAGGTGACACCCGGGTGGTTCGCACTACTGCACGGCGAAGGGAGGGGCAAGGGTGGAGAGACACATTGCATGTACACTGAGCAATCACTTTTATTTACACAATACATAGCTACACATATTCAATGGGCCTGCGACATGAGGAGACTCGAGAGAACAGACAATCAAATTACAATCATTTAAACCGTGATGTGTATTTCTCAATGAGCTCTGCTTTAGGTGGACATGGAACAGAGGCAATGTTGGGTGGCAATGCAGTTGTCCCCTGCACAGGTTCGTTCACAACTCCATGTATGTGCCTATCTAGGACATCAACAATAAGTCTCTCAATAAACTCATATTGCATATCCTCAAACACTGGTTTGATCACCCATTGTTTACTTCTTTTAGTGAAGGCCTTATTGTAGCGAAGCGTCCCTAAAGTTCTGGTCGTCCTACTTTGTTGACGGCCAACATTATGGTTATGTGCCAAGACCGCTAGAAGAGTCCGATTTATCATGCCCTCCATGCCAAAATGCAATCGTTTTGGCCTGTACTTTAGGCACATATTGTGGAACACTCCAAATCTCCTGTGTGGCAGAATTCCGTGAGTCCCCTCAAATCTCTTGTTATAGTTTTATCAAATACAATCTTTTCAATGGGTTTGTGAGTGGGTGATGAAGGAATCAACCACTTCTTCTTCCGTGCCTCCTCTGTGGACAAATGGCCATGTTCACAATTGTGGAAATGTTGGTTTGTGGTCCAGCGTTGAACGTTGCTACAGTGTAGCATTACTGACCGCCATTTTTCCAGTAGAATTTCCAACAACCCTTCACGTGTTTTCGAGCTCCACCAAAGATGGTTGCTGATTGACTTGGACCACTGTGAAATACCTTGCATATCTTTTTTTTTACCTGCAGCCGACATTTTTTTATTGATTGTTTTTGCAAGATGCCATACGTCAAATTGGTGATTTATATTTTTGTACTCTTCTCTCATTGTCTTGGCAATTGAAACGTGTCTGTCCGTGGCTATCAGGTCGATCACCATTCCCCGCGATTGTAGTTCTTGCAATGATGCTACAAAGCCAACTTTCTCCATGGCCACTGAGGATGTACTTTGTGACACCTGCACGACCACCGAACTCACAATTTTCTTACTTTCCATGTCCTGAAAGTGGTAGGTGCAGTATTTGGCTTTAAATCCTGGGCTGTCGCACTGTCCATCACCGGCTAGCCTGAACCGTTTGCCCGCGAATGTACTTTCAATAGACATTTTTTCCATTCTCCAAGCTTCGCTAATGGCTGGAAATAGATAATCGGTTTGGTATTTGTAGAACTGAGTTTTCGCAATGAAATGGATTCCCACAAACTGAAAGAAATACTCTAACGTTTTAAAACTTGAACCACTAAAAAGTGCGGCCGCTGCACAAAGTAGATTGCCTGCTGGCAGTTGCCCCAGCATGGGTTGTGCAGACCATGAGAACGGATGATATTGTGTACAGGTGGCATGTATTTTAAGGTTAGTGCCTCGAATGGCACGAGTCACATTAATCAATGGCTCCCCACATACTTCCCCACCAACCGAATGCCCACATTTCATCATAACAATAATATCAGTCAAACAACTATCGAATACAATGAATTTGGCCTCTTTCCTTAAACTGTCACTCTGCATCCTAGCTGGTTCGGCCTGTAACGTTGAGGACATGTCACTCACATTAAAGGTACAATCTCTGATATCGTCTTCCGCTATGTTCAGTGATATTGATGGTGTTTCATTGTCGTCCATTTCATTCTCTTCCATTGCAACATCTGTTCCTTCTCCGGCGATGGGAGAATAAAACAATTTCTTCAACTTTCTCGCGTTCTTATTTTTTGCGGGTGTGGATTCTGTGAATTGATCTCCGACTGCATCCGAACTACCAGGAGGACATTCACTATCAATGGCTGGTGGTGGTATAGCTCCGTTGTCAATCACTTCATATTCTTCCCATTGGCATGATGCATCTCCAGTCTCAAGTCCCTGCCAAAAGGTTTGACAAGCAACATCTCTCGTTCGCTTCACTGTCTGTGTAGATCTAGTTCGTACACCCACTCGCAACTAGAGGACAGATTGGAAAAGGGATGTTCAGTTTAAACACAACTTACAGTATTGAACTATTAACAGTGAAAAACAACATAATATAGTGACCAGGACACTAACCTTCTTTTGCTTTCTTTTCTTTGAAACTTTCTTGCCTCGAACTTCAACATCTGGACGCTGTTGCTCCGACTCGTGTGTGCATGTCTCCACTTCCTCTTGCGCTGCAACGACTATATTTTCATGATAAGCACATCCATCACGCACTGACGCTCCATCGACTCCCTGAAACATAGAACTTTCATTACTATGTATAATAATATTGAAAACACAAAATGTACTTGGGGACCAATACCCACGTACATCTCAATAGCAAAACGCGAATGAACGCATTGTGTAGAACATTCAAACGACAATTATTCACGCATTGTTGATCTAGTTAGATGGCACTGTCAAGATCCATACCTCGGGCTCCACATAGACTTCCATTGATGATGATATTGAAGATGACGCTTCAGCAACTCCCTGAAACACAGTAATTGCATTAGTATGGTTTTCTATTTTGTTAAAAAGAACATAAACTTTGTGCAGGCGTCAACGGCTCATCTAAATAGACCTGCACAAATGATCAGTTGTCTAAAATAAATAATGGATATCTAAATATGATTCGATTTGCTCGATCGTTGGAAGTGTCACCACCCAGAGATCTGCATCAACTACTAGGGGTGATGTTCTTGTAGAAGAAGCTCCGTCATCTCCCTGAAACATAGTACTTGCGTTAATAAAGAAGGAAGTATAGCGGATGTAATCACGTCATATGATCTCGCTCGATCGAACTGTCAGTATCCATACCTCGAAATGCATAAGAACATCAAGGGACGCTGTAACTGCGCTGCACACTTCTGCAAGCTGTTGCGCCGACCCGTAACTGCATGCTCCCCCTTCTTCTTTGACTAATGCTCCATCGACTCCCTGAAACATAGGACTTTCATTAGTAATGAACACAATATTGAAAAAAGAAGACACATAGGAGGGCGACGACAGAAGGACATATCAATGGCTAAAAACGAAAGAAACATTGTGTGTAACAATCACGCTACAAGAATGCAAGATCTGATGATCTCCATCGATGGAACTGTCCGGAAACGTACCTCGAGCATCTGAGTGAGATCAACGGTTGTCGTCAATGCGTTGGACTCCTCAGCATCTCCCTGAAAGACAGTACTTGCTTTATTTTGGATAACAATAATTATAACTGAAAACAAAGACTAGAGGACGAGTACTAGGCTGTACCATTAGGTAAAATAATTACACGATAAATTAAAACTATTGATTTACATGCCTAAAACAAGTCAGTGGCAGAATAGCTAAGTAAGATTACCCGATAGGCGCTTGAAGTGGCTGATGACTGCAATAACGACACGGATGGAGAATCTTCCGCCTTCATATTGAGTGGATACATAAATGGGGAAATTATTGTTAGCTAATGCTACACACTACCGCTAGGCCGAGAGCTAAATCCGTAAACTTGACTCACCAGTGGAGGGATGTGGACGAATAGAGTGGGAATAGCGGTTGAGAGCAATTTTCGCGTCGCTCGTGGTGTTTTCTTCTTTATTAGCAATGATGTGGAGTACATGTCTGAGCTAAAGTGCCTGCTGCAGATGCGGTATCGATCACCCCTCTTGTCCGCAAAGACTTCTAGGACTCTACTTTCAAGCTCAGACGGTGGATATCCGCAATATCGGACCCATTCTCTTATCTGATCTATTGTCTTAGGGAAAACATGCATTATAGTACCTTCAGATTTATTATGGGTCTTCGAAGGGCAACCGCCAACGGAACAGGCAGGCATTGTGGAAAGTTCTGAAAAGTAAAGATCAACAATTCTCAATGAATACCAATGTGTTAAAAAATTAAATGACACATAAAAGGTCCAATGCAAGGTTCGTTTTGGTTCTTGGAACTACATGGCCTTACCTTGACGAACAAACAGTTAGATGCAGGGATCAGAGTAGTTTCTTGTCGTAGAACAGGGAGCAGTTCACAGGTTTCAAACTGACGAGTTTGCTCGAAGTGGTCACGGAAGTTCACAGAGACGAAGAGCAGATAACCAGCACCTTCACGGGTTGACTAGCAAAGCGCAAAGAAGTTCTCATTAGAAATATGAAGTGTGTTATACAGAATTCGAAACAGGGGTGTGTTTGTGAATGAATGACGTGTATATGTCGTGGCATTATGCGGTTTGCAGGGGGGCGTCCAGCGTGAGGGGGGATGCTTGGCAGGAGACACGGGGTCTGGAGGTAGACATGGGAACAACAACCCATGCTCTATAGACCCCTTTGAAGTGTACATGGTCTTTGGCACCTCTTGGCCTTTATCGCTCCCTGACAGATCCGTTTGCCAGTTCAAGTACCCCGGTGCGAACTGCCTTTGATAGGGCGGGGGGTGGATTGGGGCGGTGGTCGTGCAGACAAGACACAGGAAGACTCGTGAATGGAGACACACTTATGTGGATTGAAGGTGGGCGGCTAGCGTGAGGGAGGATGCTTGGCAGGAGACACGGGGTCTGGAGGTAGACATGGGAACAACAACCCATGCTCTATAGACCCCTTTGAAGTGTACATGGTCTTTGGCACCTCTTGGCCTTTATCGCTCCCTGACAGATCCGTTTGCCAGTTCAAGTACCCCGGTGCGAACTGCCTTTGATAGGGCGGGGGGTGGATTGGGGCGGTGGTCGTGCAGACAAGACACAGGAAGACTCGTGAATGGAGACACACTTATGTGGATTGAAGGTGGGCGGCCAGCGTGAGGGAGGATGCTTGGCAGGAGACACGGGGTCTGGAGGTAGACATGGGAACAACAACCCATGCTCTATAGACCCCTTTGAAGTGTACATGGTCTTTGGCACCTCTTGGCCTTTATCGCTCCCTGACAGATCCGTTTGCCAGTTCAAGTACCCCGGTGCGAACTGCCTTTGATAGGGCGGGGGGTGGATTGGGGCGGTGGTCGTGCAGACAAGACACAGGAAGACAACCATTGTTAAAATATATGTTGGGTTTTATTTTAGATCTTAATTTCAATTGAACATAAATAATAAACATTACACATTGTAAAGTTCCGGTTGCAGCACATCCAGGGAAAATCCGCGGTATTGTCCACTGTCGCTGGGGAAATGTTGTCTAATGGCAAGTACCGCACAGGCAGGTATTACTCTCCGAACGCGGTGTCCGAGCCTCCCGTGAAGCCACCAAGTGAAGCAACGATAGGCCACCAGCCTGTACCACCTGTGAAAAAGAAAGAAGCAAACTGTATTAAAATGACAAAACTTTCTTATCAATGTCGATTCAGGTAAAAAATGTCATTCTGCTTTGAAAAAAATTCTATCTAGAAAATGCACAATATGGAACCAATTTACATGCGTTCGAATGATATGTAGATGTAATTTTATATGTGGGAGACGACCATGAAATAGTAGTGGCATCATTGACATCACAACCAGAGTATACTTAATCGTTTCTCGGATTACGCGGACGAACAGTGCCGCGAAGTTCGTGCATAAGCACCATCATCATTCTCAACACGGTCCGTGAGAGGCAGGCTTCCCTGAACTCTTGCACCTTGGTGATGCATTGCGGACTTGGCTCGCCTTCCAAAATGTAGGCCAAGCACCCGGAATTTTCACGGCAGCAGCAGTTCTCCTCCTCAGTTGGCATTAGCTCGCACCGATTGCACGTGCACCAGGTGGAGACGCCGTCCATGCGACATGGTCCAGGCTCTTCATCCGTTGACTGGTCCTCCCAACTGCCGTCCGAATCCCCATCGTTTTCGCGTGCTTGCCTTTCCAGTAGTTCCTCCTCGGTGTACTCGGGCTCGTACATATACGGCATTATTGTAGCCATTGTGTGGTAAAGAAAGTAAAATAATTTACCGAGATGGTACAGGTGTTCACAAGGCCTAGAAGCGGCGAAGGTAGCTGACCAGAGCACTGAAACGAGTCACATAATACTCAAAGTAACACAGAGAGAGGAATGGAATCAAAAATCTGCTGCTGTGTGTTGTGAAACGGTGTGTTTATACTTATTGAGGAAAGAGGCGTCCTGCCTTTTCCATGGCGACACATCATTAGCTGAGGCGCAGCGATTGTTGACACGAAACGTGCTTTGGCGTTGGGAAATGGGCGGTACGCGTCTGCTGATGTTTGTTTCAGGGGTGGGGGATTTGATTTAGTGCCGCAAACGCAGGTGAGCCAGGGCGATGGGGGGAAATGATAGGATTATCACAAAATGGCGGCTGATTTCGAGTGCGTTAATGGACGAAAAGTCGGGTAAGGTCCATAGGAAAGTTTTCTACGATCTACCGATTTATGCTTAAAAACGCATGGCCGAACCATAGGGACAATAAAAAAAAAGTCCTGGAACTATCCTTTAACAAGATGCCACTGAACTGTGTGTGGTTTTCCTGATCCTGGAAGTAAACTTTCAGAGTTGTTTCTATCCTTCTCTCAGGCTCCATGTCGTTTAAATGCAATTGTTGTGCATCTACTTCCATAGCGAGGGAATCATCTATTATGATGTTTTTACCATTGGATGTCAAGGAAGCCACATGCAGTCAAATAGGTCTGGTCTCAGAGGTGTTTAATGTATCGCCAACATGTTTATGCAGGTATTTCTGGATATAAGTAGAGGGTAATGTCTTAGTGTCATTCTCTGTGAGTGCAACAACTGATGCGTAACTCGGGGACACTTTTAGACTTTCTATTGCTTTCAGTGTTCCTTCTTTGTTTTATTTTTGGTCCCCCAGGGTGTGACTTAATGTTTGCAATTGTACCCTATCAGAATCAAATCTACCCTGCCCATTAGTTATAAGAAAGCCAGTCTGAGCACCTGTTGCAATACATCCACACTTTTTATTTATTTTCTTGTTTTTAGTCAGGCGCTGTGAGTAATGAATAGGGATTTGGGGGATTTTGGGGCATTTTTTATTTTATCCACAGGAAGAGCAACTGAGCATGAGCTCAAGGGATAAACGGTTAAGTCATTAGTCACACTCCTCACCTTGGCACCCTTTACTGATTCATAGAAGGAAGTGGCACATGCCTCCTCAGTATCTAGCAGCTTAATAGTGGAGGTATTCATATTATATTAACTGCCATGCCGGAGGGCAACCTAGGCATGGTCAGTCTCTCTAGGGTAGAATGATGTATGGTAGTGTGGCTAATGGCTGTGCGTCCTAGACCTTCACATTTATTAATCAACATAGCAAGGAGGCGATCAAGTGCTTCAAACTCCACAGTAGAAGAGAGGCTCTAATACTCAGGTGATTTAATTCTCGAAGCATTTACAACTGATAGCATGTTAGGGGAACCATGGTCCTCGGAAAGATTATCTTTGTTAAGAGTGGGGTTTGAATGAAACAGTTGAGGGGTAAGTAGGGAGAGTCAGTAGCTTGATGGAGAATGGCCACAACCTCCACCATTACGTCACCTGTAGTGGTGCACAGGGTTCTTTACTGTGGGCAGGAACGGGAACATGTGTGTTAACGGAAGTATCAGAAGATAACATTCCTTCTGAACCTGCAGGATTCCCAGTTCCCCTTGGCATGTTGTTAGATGTTAGGGAGAATTCTCTGTTTAGGCTGAATTTCCTAACCTAGTGAGTCCCCCAGCAGCTTTGCTGGATTCCTGGAGTTTATTTTTTTCATCCTGCCAAGAGTGAGACTCTTTTCTCCCACTCTTGGACATGATTTGTGGTAAATTGCTTTGAATTTCAATGTGTTCGATGGGCTATAGGGTCTTTTACTCCATAGGGCCTCATGTGTTTTGCTATGTGTGTTGCACAGCACCCTCTGTGCCGTAACACTAGGGTGTCCTAGCTGACCCCCACCATAGACTCCATTCCCTGGGACTGACTACTGTCCCCCAGGGCATGTAAAGTCACCATTGGCTTTAGTAGACCTACATTTACTAACAGAACCCATACAGACCACCCTATTGTGGACGTACTGGTAGGGTTAATTCAATTACCCCTGGGTCTGTTGTTCGAGGGGGCACTGTCCCGTCCCCCCTCGTCGAGTTTTGGCTGGTGGCAGTGGAAACTACTTTTTATATTCGACCCCAAATATATTCCTATGGGATTCTTCCCATTGTTGGAGGCTAATACCTTTTCACGTTAGTCTCTAACATACCGCCGGTTTATTTATCTTAAATAAATCCACCGGTTGGTATTTTCTGCCAGAACTCGATTTTTAAAATGGCGTATGTGTTCGCCTCTGTAACTCCGAACCAAAGGTTGAGCCCTTTGTTCCACTTTTGGCAGGCTTCTGCACAGAAGCCCTCCAAAGTGGTGCCATTCTGCCTGGGTACCACAGGGGGCGTGGGAGGGGGTTTTGGCACCCTGGACTGAGTTGCCTTGCCAACTCAAGTTGCACTCTGGTGTGATTGGCCCAAGTGGTGAGCCACCCCGCTCACCACTTAGCGTGGTTTGATTGACAGCTAGGCTGAATGAATGGGGGTTTTCTGCATAAAAGCAGGGCTTTTGGGACTGGATCTTCAGAAGTCGCCACAGGACCTAAGAATCCGACAAGGGTAAAGCTGAGCCGACCTGCAACAACGACACCTCCGGTGGAGCCCTGCTGAACCGACTCACCACTTCCCAACGACAGAGGAGATCTCCCTGCTGGAGAGTCTTCTTCCCCTGACTGGTGGGAACAACCAGTCCCTTTGCTTTTTCTTCGCTTCCAGGGCGTAGTGGTCGAATTGCCCGTGCTGAGCACCCCAGCAACCGGATAGCCACTAGCCCGTACCGCGACCAAAAGGTGGTGCCTTGTGACGGAGCACTCCGTGGCTGGTCTCTTCCCTGGTGGTGCAACGATCTTCAACTTTCCTTCGACGACGAGACCATCTCATCTCTTGGCAAAGCCCCGACTTGCATCCACCACCAGGAACAACTTCCCCCGCCGGAGCTGTCTCTTCACTTACAAGGTACTGTGTCCGCCTGGCTTCCCTTGTGATGGTTAGCGTGAGGTGTCTTAAATCCTTACCTTTCCATTGGGTCGCCTCCAGACCTTCTTAACTTTTTGTTCTAAACTGGTCCAACCTTTCTGTGACAATTTGCTACAAAGACTCGAAGTGCATTTCCACTGTGATACTTTTTGGGAAATATCGCCTTGCCTCTCTCCAAGTGGGCCTGGCCTCTGAACTTTGTGATCTACAGTAGACCCTGCCTTACTTGCCTTGCAGTTGCTTCGTAAAAGTGTTGGTACCAAGTTGGTTTCATACCCTGCCTTTTCTCTCCCGTTCTAACGAATATTAGAGTGCCATCTAGGTTAAAGCTTTCACCTCTGTCTGCAAATAAGTGGTGCCGTTGAACCTAGACTTGTCAAAATATTGTTAGGGGATCGATATACTTATAGTAATTGTAATTGAAGTTGTTTGCCGTATTAGTGACAGTGTGTTTTTCATAGATGTGTTTTTATAATACATAATTATATATCTTTACACCGAAGCTCTGTTCCGTGTCTGCTTGTTCTACTGTGTAAATTGCCCTATCTTGTATACTCCACATACTGCCTAACTTTTCTTGAGAGAAGTCTGACTGCTCAGCCACAGGTACCAAGTGAATCTGTGTGGTACAGACTGCTACCAAGTGGGTTTACTGCCAAACACCTGTAGTCCTAAATCTTTTGCAGTGGTCCCAGAGAGAACTGCACAGGTTTCTGCCTAACATTAGACATGATATGATATGGCATTTATAACGCGCCTATACACAAGTGTTTCAAGGTGAGACGAGGCAAAGGAGGGCAAACAGAGAGAAGACAGACAACGATCCTACTAGGCCATGTGTCATTCAGATCGCACAAGTGCATGGGATGGGGAGGGAGGAGAAGTGCGGAGGGAAGGGGAGAGGACATTGCAGTACATGGGATAAGAAAATAAATAAACAATAAGTTAAGGTACGGCCAGCAGGTGGCAAGTGCAAGAGTAAGTGCCGACATCAGGTGTCAAGTGCTGGTAGTGGGACTGTAGGGATACAGAAAACAGTCCCCAAGTGCGGGGGTTGCCAGGAAGGCAGTACAGGAGTGCGACTGGCTAGGGAGGGGACCTAGGCCCGAGATCAGAGGGTGGCCATGTAACCAGTGCAGTTTCAGTGTCAGCCAGAAAGTCAGCATGGGAGAGGAGGAGAAAAAGCAGAAGCAAAGAGAAAGGTTTTGAGGTGCTTCCAGAACCGAAGATGATTCTCCTCAAGTTTCCGGGGGACAGCGAGGCTGTTCCAGAGGGAGGCCCCAGCCGAAGAAAGAGATCTACTACCAACTCGTTCCTTGGAGAAGCGACTGACCCTGAGGGAGTTTGCTGCATAAGAGCGAAGAGCTCGAGAAGGAAGGTATTTAGGAAGAGAGAGTTGAAGGTATAGAGGCCCCAGGCCCCAGAAGGCCTTGTGGACAATTCAGAGGGGTTTTAACTTAATCCTCGCGGCCTCTGGGAGCCAGTGCAGAGATTTCAGTCCTGGAGAGATACGATCCCTGGGCTTGAGGCCAAGGACAAGTCTTGCAGTCCTGTTCTGGATAAATTGAAGCGGGCGGAGAGTAGAAGCGGGCAGATTTTGAAAGAGGCCGTTACAATAGTCCAGCATAGAGAGAACCAGAGCTCTGGAGACAGTGAGCTTCTGGGGGAAGGAGAGGAAAGCAGAATACCTCTGAGGAGGTGCAGCTGGTATTGTGACTTCTTAGAGACGTCAGAGATGTGAGGAGAGAAGGAGAGTGTAGAGTCGAAGATGACCCCGAGGTTTTTAGCCATGCAGGTGGGAGCAGGAAGAGGGCCAAGAGAGGCCGGCAAGAGAGCTACAGGAAAGGAGGGAGCGGGTTTGCCGATGAGGAGAATCTCAGTCTTACTGGCATTAAGGCAGAGGTCATTGGCAGCACACCACTCTTGGATAGCAGACAGACAGTCAGAGATGAGGGAAGTAGAGGAGGAGGCCGAGGGTAGCCTGAAGATGAGCTGGGTGTCATTCACATAGCACTGAAAGTTGGGGCAGAGAGCAGCAATGCGGTGGGCCAGTATTGCCAGGTATTGGTTGAACAGCCAGAGAGAGAGGTTAGAGCCCTGGGGGACACCACAGGTAGAGAAAAAGATAGCAGAGAGGAAGGACCTAAGTTGGACCTGAGAGAATTGGTTGGAGTGGAAAGAAGTCAGCCACTTCAGAGCCTGACCAGTGATACCCAGGTTATCACGGAGATGGTTGAGCAGGATGGCATGGTTGACAGTGTCGAAGGTAGAATAGAGATCAAGCAGGATGAGGACGCAAGGGGTGTTAGAGTCAAGGTTGGAGAGCAGGTCTTCACAGATGTTCAGGAAAGCAGTTTTTGTGCTTCTGACAGCTCTGAAGCCAGACTGATGGTCATGAAGACAACCAACAGATTCAGTGTGAAGATTAAGCCGGGAGATGGCCAGTTTCTCCAGGAGCTTGCCCAGATAAATTAAGGGGGGTTTGGGTTTCTATGTGACAAACATAATTTCTGAACAATTTCGTCTGTCATCTTACTTCCATAGCAGACCAGTTTGGTGCAAAACAGAACATATTGGTTAACCAGAAAAATTTTCCTCACCCATTCAATTAAGTTGATGAAGAAATTACTCACAAAGAAGAATTCAATAACAAAGTGTTTTGACCTACTCGGTCTTTTGCAAAGGCTGATATTTGGCTATAGAGCACTTGACAATTTACAAAATGTGTATGAAAAGGAGTTCTAAGCTCATCTATTCTAGAACTCCATGTCTAACATAGAATGCATTATATGCATTGTCACAAAATGAGGAAGAAGGAAAGATAACAAAGAAAACAAAGCAAGATAACAATGGCACATCATTAGTTGAGACATATCTTCAAATATGATCATCATAACAAGTGTTTTGACACAACCTACATCACCGCTTGTGATAATTTGTTATGCTAATTAGCACTCCGAGATGTAGTGAAACAACTGCACTCCATTATATTTAACCACTAGTATGTCAAATTAAATCAGTTAGCAGTCAATGTTGCCTATTCAATCACCCGTGGATGCACTCCTTAGGCTGTAATATGTATCACTCGGTTACGTATGTGTATGTGTGCAAAACGTGCCCTTTACCATTACATAATTATGTCTATTTAAAATGGCACTCACCATAGTGCTTCCTTATTCTCATTGATATAACATTATGGCTTAAGAGTGGCCTGACTACTGACTTTAATCATCTGAAATTGGATGGTTGATTTGTTACTAATCCTATCATTTAAATCTCTGTGCTCAAATTCTGAGAATTCAGAAATTCTGAGTTATGCATCTTGTACCCAATTACATGTATGTCAAAATCTGTTATGCTTTGTAATACTATGTTATTGAATTCTTCATTATGAGCAAATTCTTCATTGACTCAATTGAATGGGTGAGAGCAATTTTTCTACTTAACCAATGTGTACTGTGTTTACTACGATATAGGTTTAAGGAAAAGGCTATGTTAACCAGAGCTGCAGCTATTTACCCATAATAATGAGAGCATTGTACTGTAGAGCCTAAGCGCACATGCGGATCTACCCAATGTACTTCAATTTGGTGCAAAATCTGGATGCTAAGAGGAAAGTGGACAACCCCTATCTGTCGTCTCTTGAATGAAAGTAATTCCCAATTTTGGCAAGTGGGGCAGTAGTAGTTTCTTTGACATGTGATGTAACCGGTGCTTGTGATGCTGGACATGCATTGGAGGGACAGGGCCTTTTTCACTTATGTTCTGTATTGTTTTCTGCCCAGGAGTCCATGTGGGACTCCTGGCAGTGCAGCTCTTCCTGTTTTTGGTTTGGTGCACAGACCCATGGGATACCCTTATGGCACCCATGGGTGGGGGTGCAACCCTGTGCCCCTAGTGTATGTTTTCGGGCACCTGTGTGTGCCCCACAGAGCAGGATATGGGCTTGTGGCAGCTCTATGCTGAGTTTGACAGGTGCTCTGAGTATCCTCCATTTTGGGATACCCAGGCCCTGCCATTGGAATCAGTTGATTCCTGATAGAAAACAAGATGGCCCCTGTGGCCTCTTGCTTTCTATTGCCTGTTACCTTGGTTTCCCAAAGTCCTGGGAAGCCCTGAATCTCTCCCTTCCCCCTGACTAGCTGTTGGGTGGAAGTTAAGTTATATATGGTGTTGTTGAGAAGTCCAGGCCAGACTGGCTGGAGCCTTCCCAGTGACTGTATGGTGTGGGTACACCCTGTGAGTGGGACCTGGGTGAATGGAGTGTGTGACCAATATGAACTTCTTGTTGTGGGTGTCTGGTTTCTGGTATGAGAGACGAAGACTGAGACAGCGCTGCCCAAAACTGGTATGAATGCAGTGTGTAGTGTCGAAGGGCTCAGTACTTGTCCCAATCCACATTCCTTGTTCTGAGTGTCTGAGAGGGAGGAGTATGGCCTGAATGCACTGTATGCCTGATTGGCTGACTGACAGCATGAATGCCTTTCTGTATGACTGGCTGCTGAGTGTGACCCAGCAGTGTGGATGAGAGACAGAATAGTATATCTGAGGACCTCTCACCACTGGATATTGTTCAGAAGCTGTGTCTACATTTGAAGAGTAACGGGAACTGCTGATCCTCAACGCCCAGCTAGAAGAAGAATAACTGCTGCTACATTTGCTTCGACCCGATCGGAAAGCTGTCGAGTTCGTCGAGGACTGATCCTAGAGAGGACCTGCCTAAGCGCCCTCTTCCCGTGCTCCGAGGGACCATCGAGCACCGCTAACGTTCGCTGAAGCTCCCTGGAAGCCAGAACCTCGAAAGGCTGCCGACCGGAGACGGGGACCGCCAAGGAGAACGAAGTGAAGCACCCGGACATCGATGCCATCGATGTTCATTGCCGTCAACCAGGGTTCGGAGTATCGCCATAACCGCTGGAGGCCTGTTGAACCCGTGTTGCCCAGAAGAGAGGACCGCATGATGCCGTGCCGCTGACGACCGGAGCTGCCCGCTCCTTTGCCTAAGACTGTAGAATTGAAGGACTCCCTTGTCCTTACCGTCGACCACTTTATCTCGCTGGAGAAAGTCGAGGATGCCGACGTGCCAAAGAGAATCTGCAGGTGGGTTTCCCGCCACCCAAAGACCACAAAGACTTCGACGACTCGACGCCCTTGTTGGGCCACAGTTCTTCAGAAACTCTTTGCAGTCCTGAACTATCCAACGCCGAGGTGCCCCACACACCTCATCCTCGCAGGACGTCACTGACAAGCACCGCCTGTATCGACACCGTGGTCTTGGCACCCTCAAACTTTTCATCGACGCCGTCAACGCCAAGTTCACCTTCTTCGACGCCTCCCGATGATCCGTGGCTCCTGCTTTAAAGGGAGTCACTCAAGAAGGACCATCGATGCCTCTTCAAAGAACTCTGCTCTACTAGGTACATTGGGGGGGTAGAAACATTATAGGAGGAAATAAGACTTATAGAACATTATATGAACTGGGCTTGTGATACATCTTTGCTTTACATGTTGCCCAGGTGGGGGGATCTCCACACAGAACTGTGTCTAGGTAACGCGGCCAGTATTCTACCAATTGTTCTAACCAACTGCTTTCCTCCTATGTCTATTGTTGGTTACCTTTATTAATTGATTTGTGTGACATTTAACCAGAGTATAGTTGATACACGTTAATGAGATCTGATAATAGTTGTGGTACCACTTTAGAACTGTATATATTTACCATTGTAGATTTGATTTTCTGAGCACAAAGTGAGTTATTGTGATAGTGTAAATAAACTTGAATATTAATTATATAAATACTGTTTTCAGTAATACAGTGTGTGGTCATTCCTTTGTGGGGGCTTGGGTACTAGCCGGCATCACCTCCTGAGAAGCTGGGTCTTCATTGCTCGTCCATTGCTACCGTAATAGAGAATCTTGGCTGAGGTCGTCTGTGCCTCTCCTCTACCATATAGAGAGCAGAAGTACAGACCCCCCCTCCAGTCTTTACAGTGCTGTAATCATTTTTGGCACTCATCCTCTGGGTTGCCTAAGGTTGTACTTACAGAAATGATTAGAAGTGGGATTCACTCCTACTCCAACCGTGTTGCTAACTAGAGGAGGGCCACTGGGAGCAAGCGTTCCATCCATCTCGATCACCCGATCACTGGATGACGGCACGACGGCAGAACATGCCGCTTCAGCACTAAGGTGTTCTGTTGTCTTCACCCCAGCAGTTTAAAGGGCACCAACAGCCCTGAAATCACTGCAGATGGATTCTGGGGAGTGTCGTTAATCAGCTTCCACTCTCCATGCTCAGTTCAGGAAAAGCAATAAAAACCAACAGGTAAAGCGCTCACTGTGCACTTAGGTGTTCTTTTGTCTCCAGCCCAGCAGTTGTGGCCTGAGGTGTTTTGGTGAACTTGGTGATCCTTTTCGTAGTTGCTCTAAGTCCTCCTGGTTTCCTCCAAGCCTTGTGTCATTTAGGGACTATTGTAGCAAATAAGATCTGTTTGGGCAACATGGTAGAGGGTGTGAATGCTGGGTCTTGGTCTGATCTCTTAAGGCACCTCACTCTTCCTGCTTTAGGCAATTGTGTCTTCAGTTCACTTGAAAGGCGGCTTCAGGGGTGCAGGCTTTAGTGCAAGATTATTTTCAGTAAGCCCCTCTCATACTGGGGGCTTACTCTATCCGAGGAACTTTTTTCTTTGGAGAGGCAGGCTCTTAGTGGTCCACTTTTTTCAGGCTGTTTGATGGGAGCCTGTCTCTGTGCGTATACAGCAGCCCAGGTTCCTAGCAGTCTTCTGAAGCCCATTTGGTTTTCCCTTTCCAGCAGTTGGATGGACCAACACTGGGACTTCTGCAGGCAATTCGTTGGTAGTGGTACTCTCTGATGAGGAGCATTTACTCATAGCTCTCAACTCACACGCTTTTGGCAGGTGTCACTCGCCATTCTAAACAGCTGAATCATCCGCCAAGCCTCCTGCACGCCCATTCGTTTCAATGGGCCTCTCACCCGCCAAAAAGAAAATCGGGTGTTTTCACCCACCTTTGCGACACAAATGGTTGAGAGCTATGCTTTACTCAGTGTCTCTTCCTGATCTTTTGCTTAAGGGAGTAGGGTTAAGGTGGTATTCCTCTTGTGCTGAAGGGAGTCCTGAGCTCCTGTCTTTCTTGGGTTGTTCCTTGTATGTTCCTTGAGTCAGAAATGGGGTTTTCACCAGTGTCTCGTTTCCCTTCAGCTGCCTTCTTCCCTGTCATTGCCTCAGACATCTGTGATTCTCTGGCAATCCCCAGCAATGCCTTTCTCAGGTCATATGCCCTCGACTTGCCTGCAGTATTACTGATGATCGTCTGGACACGTGTCTACCCATAGAGCTGGATGTTTGCCCTTCCTGCGTTGATCTCAACCAGCGATGTGCTCCACACTCCTCTTGCTCTCCTCTCCTCCTCCTATCACCTATGTCCCTCAATGGGGTTGCCTTTCCTCCTGAGTCATTCCATTCTGGTCTGAGCATGTGTCGGTCCGATCTTTGAATTTTTTTATATTCTTCATGAGTTAGTACTGTGACAAGGAAGATTAACAGGGAGCTATAGCGCTGATTATTTACTAGTAGTGTTATTTACTGCAAGTCTTACTCTTACTTGTCACAGTGCTCATACCCTCCGCTTCCTCCACAGTGGAAATATTGTTGCATTTCCTTAGGTATAGATGTGAGGATTGCACTTTATACTCCAATTGTGAGGGGGGAAGGTCTATTAAAAAAAGGGAACAAAAGATGTTTTTTATTAAGTACTGTGCCGAGTAAGAGCAAATGCAAGGGTGAGGAAGAGTTCCAGTACATAATGAAGATTACCCCGGCTAACTGCGCAGGGAGTATTAATTGTATTAAAGACTAAGGAGGCGAGCATTATGCTTCAACTTCTTTATTTTACTACTCCTCAGCAGTTTCAACAAACTAATAAACATCAACAACAACACTGAAAATGTCCCAACAGACTTTTCTTCCTTTGAACTACAATCCCCATAGTCTCTGTATGTGGAGATGAAGTTCCTCCTCGCTCCATTTCCCTCCCGTCTGCAGGTCCCCGCATCTCGCCCCCTAGCCCAGTCGACTGGCATCAAATTCTATGATCAGATCCGGGCGATCTCCGAAAATTGCCGGCCCATTCCAGGCGTCCATATTCTTCACCCACCGCTCCAGCTCCGTCTTGGATTCTAGATCCAATGGTACTGACTGATGATATCTCAAACCCTGCTGCAGGTGTCTGATCTTCAATCTCTGTAAGGCTCGATGGTGTAATGGACCGGGAAAAATGGCTTGAATGGAAGCTGCTAGCAGTTCTACTATTCTTGCCAGGGTTCTGAGGGCTACTCCTTGTCTCTGTAAACACCCTCTCAGTTCTCTCTTGATGTCGCGAATCTTTCGCACTGGGAGTTCGAGAGTCGCTTTTCTGGTATCGAGGACGAAGCCCAGAAAGTCCAGTCTTTGTGCTGGTTCTGTATCTGACTTCTCTACGTTTACTAGGAACCCCAGTGAAGCCAGCAAATTTTGGACCCATCTCGTCTGATATATGAGTGCTTCTCGGTCCTCGGCCAATAAAAGGAGATTGTCTAGGTAGATGATCAATCTTATCCTCTTCTCCCTTATGGCTGCTGCTATTGGCTTCATCAGCTTGGTAAAGGCCCAAGCAGCTGAGGCAAGCCCGAAGGGCATGGTCTGGAATTGCCAGGGCTGCCCTTTCCAGCGAAAAGCTAGGAAGGTCCTGAACTCCTTCGCTATCGGGACCGTCAGGTAGGCATCCTTCAAATCTAGCCTTGTCAGCCAATCGTTCTCCCTGAGAGAGTCTCGCAGCTGGTGGATGCCCTCCATCTTGAAGTGCCGGTATAATACCCAGCCGTTTAGCTCCTTCATGTTTATAACTGGTTGCACTTGCGGTGCACCAGGAACATGTTGCTTATGAATTCGGGGTCTTTCGGACACCTTTCTATGGCATTCTTCTGTGCTAGAAGGTAAAGCTCTCGATCTAGGAGTTTCTGCTCTGCGCGCTCTCGCCGCTGTCTGTGAGGTCTGCGCTCTTGCGTGGGTGGGCTCACAAATTCTAGGCGCTTGCCTAGAACTTTCTGAAGTACCCAGGCATCGCTGGAAAGCTCGTGGCAGCTTCTCCAGAACATACCAGTTCTCCCCCCTACTGGGGGGTAATGTGTGACTCTCACCTTGTGTGAACCCTTGTCCACGGCCGGATCCTCTTCCTCTGTGTCCTCTCAAGGAACGTCCTCTAGTCGGGAAGAAGGAGTCCTGTTGCCTGTTCTCCCAGTATTGCGCTCTGGGATTGGGGGGTCTCCTACCTCCTTGGTTACGGCCAGCCGAGTGACCCCTGTAGCGACTGGCTCCGCCAAAAACACGATTGGGAAAGATCTTGCGGATAGAGGCTTGTGCCTTTTCCAGTGACGTGTAAGTGCCAACAAAACGGCCCATTTGTTTGCCGAATGTTTCTCCGAATAGGAGCCCTTGTGCTGCTTCTCCGGCCTCGTAGGAGGCGAGATCACTGAGCTTCGCATCGATCTTCAAAAGCAGTCCTCTATGGCGTTCTGAGGCAATGGCGCAGTTCGCATTCCCTAAGAGGCATACTGCTCTCTGCGCCCAACCTGCTAGTGCGTTGGGGTCTACTTCTTCCCCCGTATCTCTGGCCCTCTCCGCTAAATCCGTTATTTTAGCTAGCGGGCCGGCTAGGTCAAGGACTTTCTCCTGACAGCTTCTCCAGGATCTATTGATACCCTTGCAGGGATCCTTGGCTGTCTTAGACACAAATATCAGCATTTTGGGACGTAGCTCCGGTGTCTCGGCTACTTTCCCTGGGAGGTCCGGTCTAGGGCTACCTGCTCGAAGGCGCTGCCGGACTTCCTTGTCCAATTTTTTCCTCATTCTTTTGGTCATATACTGCGCCGCTCTCGGTGACAGCTGCCAATCTGTCGACCTTGGATTCCGGATGCTGTCCGGGTCAAACATATCTTCTTCCCCCTCTACAAGGTGTTTCTCCTTGCAGATTCTTTTCCCTCCGCTGGGTTTATCCTCCTCTTCCTCCCTGAATTCCTCTTCATCTTGGGAAGGAGGTTCACCTTCTTCTGGCTCCTCTTCTGAGCCCGGGTTCTCCTCTCCATCATCATCCTCCCCTGGAGCGGGGGTCGTGAGGTCTGGCACTGTCTGGCGCCGCAAATAAGCTTCACAGAGCTTTGCGAATGCGTCGACGACCTCCGGGGCCTTTTCTTTTGCCCCATCCAAAGGGCCCTGGGGGTCGAGAGGGCCTTTCCTCTTTTGGGCCTTATTACTCACCTTTGACCCTGACTCAGAGGGTTCTGTGGGCGTGCGATCAGTCCGTTTGGTGCTGTCTATCGGCTGCTGTAATATAGCCTCTAAGGACTCCAGCCTGTCTTGCAGGGGTTTAAACCCTTGCGCCACTGCATCTATGAGTGAACTTCCCAGCACCTCTTTGAAGCTGGCAGCTAAGTCCGAAGGCTGCTCCTCTTCACTCCACTCAAAATCCGACATTCTGGCAGGATGCTGTGTGCCTGATATAACAGTGAAGGTGTTTTAACACGCCCTTGCACTATATTTGCTTCTGGTGAACTTCTACACCAGTATAACAGGGAAACAAATATCTGCCCCTTCTTTGTTATTGTTATCAATTATCTATCTTTAATATATTTTTTTTATTGTGGCTGCACCGGACTTAATGACTTCTTGTATATGCCTGTGATGGGCGTATCATTCTACGGCTCTCAACCCGTGAGAGCGCCATGTGTGGGCAGGCTGTGATCCTGCTCGTGTCTATTCGCACTTCGCCTGTGTTTCTTTTTTTTTTTTATCAGGTCTGGTGGGCGATCTCGCTCACAGAGAAGGGCTACTCGTAGCCTACTTCTACACACCGCCGGTGTTCTCCGGTCCGCTCTGTTCCACATCGCTGCAAAACATGCGACACCGAAGCAGAGACCGGCGTGTGACTCCTCCCTTCCAAGGGAGGGGGTCTGAGGAGCGCGATGTTCCTAACTGCGGCACGCTCAGCCTCCGCGAAGGAGGGGGCTACCGTGAAAGCCTCTCTGGGCATCGTGGGTCCTTGCTTCTGTGTCACACGAACGCCCCCGGCGCTGGCCAGCCACCCCTAAGGTGCCAGGCATACGGCACGGGGCAGTCGCGCCGTGGGCAGCGCTCGCCGAAAACGGCTGCTAATACATCAATAAACGCACGAGTCAAACAGTAAACGCTCGAACACGACCGCTGAGCATGACATAACGGTCTGCACTTAGGAAAAAAATAACGCTAATGCGTGTAATATAACGATCCAAACTAAGATCATGCCTAATATTCTACCTTTCAGACATGAATCTATTATTCTCTACACAATGTTACACTCCATAGCCCCCATTTGACAGAGAGGTAACAGTAATAGTACTTATCTGCATGAAGAGCAGTAAAAGAAGAGGAGGAGCTCAGGGACAGGATGTGGTCATAGCTGAGCTTGGAGTGAGATGGACTACAGAGACTATGGGGATTGTAGTTCAAAGGAAGAAAAGTCTGTTGGGACATTTTCAGTGTTGTTGTTGATGTTTATTAGTTTGTTGAAATTGCTGAGGAGTAGTAAAATAAAGAAGTTGAAGCATAATGATCGCCTCCAGTCTTGTCATAGAATTTGAGTATTGTCTGTGAAAAGTAGAAGTGTACAAAAAAAAGAGTCTAAATTAAGGTGTTGCTATCCAGAAATTGGATGTTTATTGATTTAAACTCTTTACTTGTTAGTACTATTGAACTCGGTTTTAAAATGTCTAACTTTTACAGAGTTTTCAATATATTTGTGGAGGCAGTTATGAACGTCAACGTCTTCATTTGACCACGCAGGGAAAGTGTTTGCGCATTCATATTTCACAAAAGTAAGAACTCCTTTCAGAATATGTAGCTTGATAAACACACACTTCCAGTATAATACGGCCACATTTCTTCTGAATTCAGTAAATGTGCTTCCGCATTTATTTATCACCCTGCCTGTGATGCTGTTTGAAATCTTCGGGGTTGTAATATTGCAATTTATGTTGTTGTATAATGCCTGAGTTTTAACGGACGCTGCTAGCGTTTGGAGCGTGTGATTTTTGATACTTTTTCGAAAGCCACCAAGCATATATTTTCTCACGCAGGCAAAATATAGAAGAGAAGCCGAACTGAATAGAGTTCAAAGGTAGTGCTCTAGCAGGACTTCGGGCCTATTCAAAGTGGGTCCTTTACACTTGTGAAATAATGACTGAATGGTGCCAGAGCAGAAAGGAGGGTAACAATTCTTTTTTTTTTCAACTGGCAACTGACTAAATGGCTGAATGGTTTGTCACAGGCTATGGAGCCTTTCACCTCCAGGTCATCAGTTCAAATCAAGCACAAACCGGCAGCTTCCAAAAGGTGCAGCCATCTGATGCCAATTCCGGGTCACGTGGCGTTAGTGATGACAGGCATTCCGAATATTGGTGGGAGATGGGTGCAATATTTCAGCACCGAGCACCACGCGGGAATTTAACCTGGAGTTGTGCCAAACACCCACACTTTCTGTAAGCAGATCTCTCCAAAACACATCAAATAGTATCCACACAATGAGTTGTCATTTTCTGACTTCAAAAGTCCCACGGTTCTGTTTATTTAGATGCCTATGTGTTGCTCTTACTGTTCTACTTGCTGTGGCAAACTCTCTCTTTTTAAAGTTGTTTTTAATGACACGCACATGCGTGCAAAGTTCTAGCCGCAATACGGCACTTTATGGTAATGTAGCCTTTTTACCAGTCTCGCGCAAGACTGCGGTTTGAGGAAGGTGTAGCCTTACCAAATTTAAATACACCGTTGTTTTATATTAAATGTAAAACGCGCCCAGAACATTCTTCCATGACAGGTGCATGGCATGGGAAGTGGAAACGCTTATTTAAATACACAGTGCAGCCAGTTGCCGATGAGGAACAGTCGTCTACACCCATTTTAGAACTTAGATTCGGTATTTTTTGGATGTAAGGAATGAAACGTAGTACTGTGCAGTTTCGCGCGTCTCTTTTTCTTCATTAATAGTTTTTTTTTTTTTTTTAAAGTCCGTGTTATCATCTCCTCGCTTATGAAGCCAGCAGTGTTTGTTGGTGAGACGTTGTCACGTTTCCGCTGGAAAAGCACCAGCCGCCTTGATATGTTGTCCATACTGGTCCGAGGAAAGCAGTTCCCCCATCTAGGTATGCACTTGCATTGCACAAATAAGCCATCGTTATTTTATTTGCTTTGCAGTGAATCCCCCCCGCCCCCCAAAGAAATTCCTGTAGGGAAATGGTTAATCTATTTTTAACTAAAGCTTACTTTTGTAATCTATCCACTGCTTAGAATTCTGTCATTGATCTATGATTTATGAGATTTAAAACACCTCTTGGCTGTAGCATTGGTTTCTATCCAAGAGGCTGAGCTGAATACTAATTACCAGATCAAATTTATGCTGCGAGGCTTAGCAGTGGCAGGAGCTCTGAGCGCGGGGCTCCCTGCTACACCGAGCCTCGTCTGCCCGGAATGCACGCGGCGGCGAGGGAAAGGAACGCGAGGCACACAATAAATAGGATTTTCTAGAACAAAGTTTGGAAAACGTGTATGTGCTGAATGCTTGCGAAATATGTGCATCCGCACCTCACCCCGTATTTTTCAAATACACACATGCACACACATGCATGCACACATTTGACTATGTGAACATATTTTATAAATATTTCTATGCACATGATGCATAGCGAACAACCATGCATTGTCAACCAAAGCCAACGCACGAAATCATCATTTGAAGGCAACAGCGTAAGTGCGCTTTAAAATTACATTAAGGTGCTGTTTACGCATACGATTTTTTTTTTAAGAAAGAAAATAAAAAACATGTGCGCCTTGTTTACAGGACTCCGTTTTGGTTTTAATCCATACTTGACGTTAATAGAAACGTTGGTGTCAATCACGGGAAAAATGAGTGAACAGTCATGAAGGGATTGGTGTTTGTGAAATAACAGAAACGGGTAATTACGTGTGTCTGTCCATGCACATTGCTACAGACACAGAATGGACACGTCTTAGTGAATTTCTCAGTGTGGTCCTACAATGAACCGTCTCAAAAGGCACACTTTTTTGGCAAAATGTAAACACGCAATCGACTGTGAATTTAGATTCGAAAGACTACATGCCTGAAAACTGTTCGCTGGGATAATTTACTCTATATTAATGACTAGACCAATATGTGTCAAACTGTGTTTTTCATGGACGTTCCATCTGTAGCAACCGGGGTTCTCTCCAAACTCTTAGTGAATTGCTGACAATGACTCTAATGAACCAGCTGTAATTGATCCAAAGTGGTCTCTGCGGCCTTATTCCAAAGCCATCTCCAGTTGGCATGGCAAACCCACCATATATTCCCCACAATTGCCATATTATATTTTCGCAAAACAGTTGGCAAAACGAGACATGTTCCCATATTGCTTGTACAGCATGAGATTGTGAATAGAAATCGCAAAACCTGCGCAGGCATGCACGCACACACGCATGTCAAATTCACAGACTCACTCACATAGCCACATATGTAACGGTTTGAAGTTATAAAGTAAAAACCTAAAAGGCAACATATTATGTAATACATAAAATATACACACTGATTGTATGAATAATTGTAGTTTTTGACAAAGGGACAGAAGGCCTAATTTAATTAAGTGTTTGCGCTTGCTTGCACATTGTGCAGCACAAATCATCAGTGCGCTTTGCTGATTCACAGAAAAAACATTGCATACAAACAAGCAGCGCTAATTAAAAATGTTGCTCCCAACACGCCTACAACACACCCCCAGCGCAAAACAAGGTAGCACTGTCGAAGAGGTTTGCGCTGCAATCATTGGGCATGCCAAAGTGAAATGTTTAGTCTAGGATTACTTACAGGTAATCACGATTAGTTCTTACTCCAAATCTTCTTCGTCACAGTAACCCCACCAATACGCACCCCGTGAATGCACATAATGCTAACACCCACCATTCCTCATCTCAGTACTTCCACAAGTTTGTGCCCCTCAAATGCACCTTACACCAACACCCACCATTCCTCATTCGAGTACCTACACAAATCTGCCCCCCTTAAATGCAGATTAAGCCAACATCCACTCTTCCTCATGTCAGCACCATCACTAACCCGCACACCCCCAAATCTTCATGAAGCATATATCCACTCATCTTTTTCACCGTGCCTCCTCCAATATGCACACCCTAAATGCACATTATGCCAACACCCACCATTATTCGTCCGAGTAGCAGCACTAATCTGCCCACCCCAAATCTTCATGAAGCCAACACACACTCATAATACTTCCATTACTTACTGAGGTGTCCCAAAACTGACAGTACTCAGAGCAATACCGGCTCTGACGTTCATGAAGAATTTGCATGCCACCTCTGTAGGTATCCCACCATCCTACTACATTTCATATGACAGCTACCTCACCAATTGGTAAATGCATGTCTCCTTGTGTTCCCTTGAACACTGAGTCCCAACTCATTTCATGTCAATTAAGTACAACAGTAGCTGACTGCTGAACACACACAACTCTTAGCCACCCTAGCAACACGACTAGCGTGGTACAGTCCCATATTCGACAATAATGATTATCAGGAACACCAGACAGACCGTAGAAGCTGACAAGCATGCTGTTCAGCTTCCTCACTAGAACAGATGAGTCATTGCTACAATGTTAGTAAGTGTAAGGATACTTGGAACATTTTCTCAAACCCTGATCACCTGGCCTGGGTCCCTAGTGATGTAAACTATTACAAAATTAAGCTCTTAATTCATCATGAGGTACCTGTGCTGGTGCCACCATGACCATCAGCTGCTGCATGTGACCAGGTCAGATACCCCTCCAGAACTCATCGCCAATAGAAAAGTTGAATTGATGGTTTGAGGTGGTATACTTACATAATTTGCCATTCAGGTGAAACTGTCCCCCTGTGAGGAGAAGGAGAGGCAATTGAAACCCAGCTGATATACATGAAAAGTGAACTCTCACATTGCTTGAAAGAACCATTTCTTTTTGAGCGGCCAATGTCATACACATGGAGAAGCAAATGGAGAAGGGAAACCAATTCGCACATGTTAGCATTCTTTTAGAGTCAGCACAACATTCTCCTATCTAGGTAAGTCAATGTGCTGAGGTGAAGCAGCTGTATCCCCAGTCCTACTGTACCTGTGCCATGAGGAACACCTTTGAAAACACATCCACAAGTGTGTTCATGTCCTCATCTGCCAATGGCAGAAAGGGACTTGTGTAAATGAATGTCTGCTCACAAAACCATCAAGGATCCATCCACAATGCCACATCTGCTCAGTACTCAACAATAGTGTTAAGTGAAAAAATAGTTTTTACTTTACCGAAAAAAAAGATTGATTCAGAAAGACTGCTCTGTGACCACACAGAGTGAGTGGCCTTTCTAAATCGAAAAGTCATCCCCCTGCTGCACATCAGTGCGTGCAGGGGCAGCCAGGCATGGCAAGACCCAGAGGAGTCATCACAGGAGTCAACACAGGAGTGTCAAGTGAGTGTCTGTCTGTCTGTGTATGTGTGTGTGTTTGTGTACGTATGTGTGGGGAACAAGTTGTGTTGTGCTGGGAAGGGGGTGGTGGGTGGGGAAAGTGGAGACAACCAACAAGAGAGGGTGAGGGCAGTATGTGATATTTCGGCATTTTAAAGCTAACACAAAAATAGCCAAAATAAATTGGACTTTTTGTGTTCAGTCTTTAAAATGCGGAAATATCACATAGAACCCTCAAAAAAGATGTATTATTCAAACAACATTTCTAACTTTACTCTCATATCCCTTTCCTGACATCAGATCCAAGAATAAGCTTAACTGCTAAGCGAGGTGAGGATCAATTAAGGCAATGGACAAGTGGTGGACGTGAGGATCAATTAAGGCAATGGACAAGTGGTGGACGTACCAGTGCAAGGGGCATAGTAGGAGGAAGGATGCACAGCAAGCACATTGGGGGTCACTCCTAGGTTGGAGGTAAGGGAAAAACCATGCCGGTAATGATTTACCGGCATCGTTTACCGCTATGGGCCATTCCGACCTGTCAGACCGCTATTTACGGCACCGTAAACTACGATGCCGTAATTATCGGTCTTGGGTCGTGCGCGCGCCCCACCATGCCGAAATTAGCGGCATGGCGTAAACCGGAGCAGATTACAAGTAAGGAGCACATGTAAATAACGGCCTCCTTAAGGCCGTAAAGTACCTTACCGGCATGGAGTACATACAGGCATCTCAGAGAAGGAGTAAAGAACCTTGAGCAGTGGTTCCCAGAGCCACAGGTGCACTCAATCAGCACAGGTGGAGGCAATGCAGTCTGGCACAGCACAAAAAGAGCACACCCACACACCACACCCCCTCCCACACCAAGATGATACCAATTGTAGCAGCATTACTGGAGCTGGAGGCCCTGCTTGCAAGGCAGCAACTTCAACAACAACAGCAACAACAACAACCACAGCCCCCACCACAGAGGATACACAGGAGGAGAAGGAAGGGGAGACAGGCCCAGCATGCCCTACCGGTGCAGCCACCATTACCACGCCGGCAGCCCCCAATCCCTCGCATTAGAGCCACCCCCCTCAACCTCACACCAGAGCAGATCCACACCCTGTACCTGCTTGATTGGGACACCATCACCACCATAGTGGACCTGATACATGACGACATAGTGAGCCTCATAGAAATCTGCACCGCCATCCCCCCTCTACTGAAGGTAGTGTGTGTGCTCCACTTCCTTGCCACAGGCACCTACCAGCATACAGTGGGGCACATGCATGGCATTTCACAGCCCATATTTTCCCGGATACTTAACCAAGTGCTGGATGCCCTCCTCAAGCACACAAGGGACTACATATCCCTACCCCGGACTCCACAGGAGATATTGGATACAAAAGTTGCCTTCCATGCACTGGCAGGCATGCCAAATTGCATAGGTGCCCTCGACTGCCCCTACGTGGAATTGGTGGTCCCGCATGCCATGGAGGTGGCGTATCGCAACCGCAAGCAATACCACTCCATCAACGTCCAGATGGTATGTAATGCCATTATAGCCATCACACATTGCTGTGCCCGATACCCCAGATCAACTCATGACTCCTTGGTCCGGCGGAACTCCACGCTACCATGCTTTATGGAGCGACATGCTGGATGACGTGCCTGGCTGCTTGGTGAGTTTCCCTGAATGGCCCATGGCAGTGCATTGGGGCTGTGAGTAGGGTGGCTGCATACTCCACCTGGGTGGGAAAGAGGGGGGGAGATGCATACTCCAACTGGGTGGGAAAGGGGGGGAGATGCATACTCCACCTGGGTGGGAAAGGGGGGGAGATGCATACTCCACCTGGGTGGGAAAGGGGGGGAGATGCATACTACACCTGGGTGGGAATGTTGACGCCAGTGCACCTCACAGAACACTGTGCCCCAAGGCAAGTGATAAGGCACATGACTACCTAACCACACAGTGATGATTGAATGCCGAAACCTAACACTACATGACTAACAGGTAACCTGGCCAAATACCACAACACATGCACCACTCATCGGCGGACCTCACACACCATATGGGCATCCTGCTCCATGCACTGCATATGCACTATGTCGCAGCCTCCTGCATCTCACCACACAGGACAGTCATCCCTGGGAGTGTGTCATGATCTCTGCTTCCAAAGGGTCAGGACTTACCCAACTCCCTTGGAAGCAGACCCATAACCCCGGTTCCGGGTGCCGGCCAGTCCCAATTGGGACCTTTTGGACCCTGTCCTGGCGCCAGTGGCACCAGGCTCATAAATATGCCCAGTCGCAGCGCTGGAAGCGCCGGGCTCATAATGCTTGGGTGGACTTACCTGCAGCAGACCATGCTGCTTACTTACCTGCCAGTTGAGCCCCTGATCCTCTTCTGTTTGGGACTACTTTTCCTGTTGGGTGGGGCAGGAGCCACTCCCTAGGTTCAGAACACTGGAACTCTTCGGGAAAGCAGGAACTCTTTTCTTACCTAGGCGAGGCCGTGGAAGGAGACACCTAAGCACTACAGGAGGCTATTTAAACCACACCCGATGGATGAATCTTGCTTTGCGTTATTCTGCATTCTCTGCAGCAGAACGCTCACCGTGTCTTCTGATCCTGTGCCTAAGGGAACAAAGGCTTACCATCCTGGAATCCAGTCTTCAGCAGCACCTATAAAGACAAAGAAAGAACAGGTTAGCACTACGGTCTTCAGTGGCAGCGCATCTCTTACCTGGTCCAGCGGCTGTCACCAACGCCTCGCGCTGCATACCTGCATCTGAAAGACAAAGGCTTACCGACTCTTCGCACGCTCCGGAGGTCTTCGCGTTGCATTCCGGCATCTGAAAGACAAAAGCTTACCAGCTCTTCGCACGCTCCGGAGGCCTTCAACGCTGCATCCCGCATCTGAAAGGCAAAAGAAGGTGCGTTTAGAGACATTGGGCAACTTTAATACTCGCGTGCCATCACTCCTTCCCACGCCGAAATCAGCGGGTATCCCAGCACCCTTCAGCTTCTCTAAAGCTCCGAACTTGTACCTGAAAGGTAAAAGAGACAGTTAGTGCGCATCGTGAAGCAGGCAACAAGCGCTCACTTACGTGCTTCCAAGCGCTTCTATTCCTCACGCGGGTTTGATCCTCAACTCTCTTCAGCCCGCCATCCGCCATCGCCGGAACCCTGCAAAACAAGAGGTATCATTACAAAAGAACTTTACATAAGTCAAAAGCCATACTCACGTGCTCCTCGGCACCGCTCCACAGCAGCTACGCCTTACGCACTTAAAGACTTTTAAGACATTTGAAGTGCCCAGAACTTACCGTTCGTGCAGTAAACGACGGACAGCAGTCCTCTGAGGTCAAGAGGCCTGCACCCTTATCCAGTAAAGAAACTGGTTACGGCACCCTGCCCCCGAGGCAGATGGTGAGCTCGGCGTTTACCTACCTAAGGTGAGATCGTTAAACTTTGGGGTCCTACAGGAGAAGAGAAAGGGAAGAGGAGAGAGGCACCCAATAACCCCAGTTCATTAATCCCATATTTTCTATCTGCAGACATCTTACTCTCCGAGTCAGACACACAGTGCACAGAGGTCCAGCCCGAGGAACCAACCGTGTGTTACACATCACCTTTGAAGACACGGCATTCACCCAGTCAAGACCGGCGCCTCTGCGGGAATCAGGTGAGCGTTACAGAACGCAAAGCCCACCGCAAAACTCCCACCCAGGCGCTATGGAAACCTCGGATACCGACCAGCTAGCCCAGTTACTTGGGGAACTAAGAGCAGAAGTGCATGCAGCCCGCCAGGAAACGAATGCTCTAAGAAGGGAACTGATTATTTCCAAGGAGCGAACAGATGATCTCGCTAGACAATTGCTACAGTCACAAGCCGGACAAACTCAGTTGCCCGCATCAGGGGCAAATCATCCTTCAACATCCTCTACGAACCCAGTGCAGATCAACCTACCCGGGAATGTGCCTCTGGCTCCGCCCGAACAATTTTCTGGTGACCCAAAGAGGTTTGCAGTATTCATTAATCAGTGCCGCTTGCACTTCTTATGCCGGCCAGCAGCCTTCCCAACAGATCAAGCTAAGGTAGCTTTCGTGCTTTCGTACCTCAGTGGCAGTGCGGCAGATTGGTCGATCCCTCTAGTTAATCAGGATGATCCGGTTCTCCATGATTTTCAAGCTTTTCAGCTCAGCATGGAAAAACTGTTCGCAAGACATTCACTGGGGCAGGCCTTGGACAATGAGCTCCTTTCATTACGACAGGGTAATCAAGACCTTTTGGCTTATATTGTGTCTTTCAACAGACTGATAGTGGAAACCCAATGGCCTGAGGACAAAAGGATTACGCTGTTTTATAGAGGTCTACGTGGAGAGCTCAAAGATGTGTTAGCCCAAGTAGTGAATCCCCCGCAAGACTGCTCGGACTATATTGACGTAGTCGTTCAAATAGACCACAGACTACAGAACAGGAAGGCCGATCGTTCCAAGTTTGATGCTCAAGTGTTTTCCAAACCACCAACTCCTACCAAAGGAGCAGACTCCGGGGAACCCATGCAAATAGGGGGCCTGAAAGGACCACTAACCCAAAAGGAGCGGGAAAGGAGAAAACAGCTGCAATTATGCCTCTATTGCGGAAACTCGGGGCACTTTCTTCGAGACTGTCCGGTGAAACCAGCCAAGAAGGCAGTAGGAGCTGCAGTTACCATGGTCACAAACTCTGAGCAGGGAAACGACCTCGCCCGACAAGAATAGAGGTCCTCTTGCCGAGCGTTAAAACCAGTTCCGTGACCTCGCATTTCGTGATACCTATGGTCCTCATTAGCCCCGAACGTCCGGATCGATTACATGCGATTGAAGCTTACGTCAACAGCGGTGCCATCGGCAATTATGTGGATCATGAAATAGTATTGAGGATGAATCTGACTCTTTGTCCAAAGGCTGTAAAGGACGTCATTACTACGGTGGATGGTACAGAGATAGCTTCCGGACCAGTAACGCATACCACCCAAGAAGTGACGTTAGTAAGTCAAGATGGACACTATGAGAAGATCGTGTTCGATCTGATCAAGGCCCCTCAGTTCCAGATTATTCTAGGAATTCCTTGGTTAGAGAAGCACAATCCTCAGATCGATTGGCGAGCAAGAACGGTTCAGTTTCCAGAATGTGTCTCCACTTGTTACCCTCGACCTGATGTTGCACTGGCAGCAATTTCTTCGGAGGTTCCCCAGTTACCTCCCGAATACCTAGAATTCCAAGATGTCTTCCGGAAGGATCAAGCTAACTCTCTACCTCCTTATAGGTCTTATGACTGTCAGATAGACCTGATACCTGGATCTACCCCTCCTTGTAGTAGAATTTATGCCCTCACCGAGCCTGAGAATCTTCACCTCCGACAATACCTGGATCAATACCTAGCGAATGGGTTTATCCGTCCTTCCAAGTCCCCTGCTTCCTCAGCTTTGTTCTTCGTTCCAAAAAAAGAAGGGGACCTTAGAACTTGTATAGATTATCGCGCCCTGAACCAGATCACCGTTAAGAATAGATATCCGTTACCTTTGATCCCTGAACTCCTGGACCAAGTCAGAAAAGCATGCATATATACAAAGCTGGATCTTAGAGGAGCCTACCACTTGGTACGAGTAAAAGAGGGCGATGAATGGAAGACGGCCTTCCGCACCAAGTATGGGCTATTTGAATATCAGGTCATGCCCTTCGGACTTTGCAATGCCCCGGCCGCCTTTCAATATTTTATGAATGACGTCCTCAGAGAGCTCATAGATGTGTGTGTCGTTGTCTATATTGACGACATCCTCTTTTATTCTTCATCGGAAACTGAACATCGGAAACACGTGAAAATGGTCCTCGAGAGGTTGCGTCAACACAAACTTTTCGCTAAATTGGAAAAATGTGTTTTCAACGTGACTGAAATTGAATTCTTGGGATTCATATTATCACCTAGCGGAGTGCGTATGGATTCAAAGAAGGTCGATGTAATCCTCAAGTGGCCTTCGCCATCCTCCGTAAAAGGTGTTCAAAGCATGTTAGGCTTCGCTAACGTTTACCGCAGGTTTATCCCCGAATTCTCTCGAATAGTCCAGCCCATCACAGCCCTGTTAAAGAAAAATAAACGTTTTGAATGGTCTACCGAGGCGGAACAAGCTTTCCAGAATTTGAAGACTAAATTTATCTCTGCACCGATCTTAAAACATCCTCGCCCAGAACTCCCCTACATTGTTGAAACTGATGCTTCGAGTCTTGCCATGGGAGCAGTTTTATCACAAAACGACCCAGTAACCAATCAGTTGCATCCCGTGGCATTTTGGTCCTGCAAATTCTCGCCTCCTGAAATCAATTACACTATTACTGATAAGGAACTTCTGGCTATCAAGTCCGCCTTTAAGGCTTGGCGGCATTATCTTCTGGGGGCCCGACACACCGTTACTGTGATCACAGATCACCGTAACCTGCAATATTTGAAAACCGCGAAAGCTCAATCCTCTAGGCAACTCTGTTGGGCACTATTCTTTGCCGAGTTTGACTTCATAATTACCTACCGACCTGGTACGAAAAACGGTAAAGCTGACGCCCTTTCTCGGATGGGAGTGGAAGAACACTTGATCAATCCTAAACCTGTACCTATCATTCCCGAACAAAGAATTCTGGGTGTAATCGCCACATAATCCATTGAAGAAGTTAAGGATAAAGCCAGGCAACTGCTAACTCCAGCAGACATACAGAATTGGCATCTGCAGGGAAAGGACTTTACGGTGAAGGACAATCTATTGTATTTCCAAGGACGGTTATACCTGCCCAGCACAGATTTACAGAAAAAGGTAATCTCCTGTTATCACGATTATTTAATGGAAGGACATCCCGGTATGGCCAAAACCTCGGAAAAGATCAAGCGCTACTTCTGGTGACCGTCTTGGAAAAAAGATATCAGAGACTTTATAATGTCCTGTGGAGTATGCGCCCAAAACAAGAGTCAAAAGGAAAAACCAGCCGGCCTCTTACGCCATTTTGACATCCCACCTCGCCCTTGGCATACGCTTTCTATGGACTTCATCACCGATCTACCTCCATGCTCCGGATACAATACGATCTTAGTAATCGTGGACCTATTCTCCAAGATGGCGCACTTCATTCCACTCAAAGGCTTACCATCAGCAGCAACTCTGGCCCGAGAATTTCTCGAAAACATCGTCCGACTGCACGGTTTTCCTTCGGTTCTAATTTCGGATCGAGGAAGTCAATTTATTTCTCATTTTTGGCGAAGTTGCTGTCGGTCGGCTCAAATTGATGTGAGACTTTCGACCAGCCACCACCCCCAAACCGACGGACAAACCGAGAGGACCAATCAAACTCTGGAACAGTATTTACGCTGCATGCTGCAACAAACTGAAAAAACTTGGAAAGATATCCTTTGGATAGCCGAATATGCCTACAATAACTCTGTCCACTCGGGAACCGGGAAGACCCCGTTCTTTCTTTTATACGGTAGTCACCCTCGAACCTCGGATTTGGATCCACTCCAAGATCTTGGAACACCAGCAGTAGACCACCTGCATTCTACAATCACCCAAGCCTTTAAGGAAGCCGTATCTCACCTTCAAAGGGCTAAAGAACAATACAAGAAAGGAGCAGACCAACATCGGAAGGAAGCCCCCCAATATCAAGTACGAGATCAAGTCTGGTTATCCACCAAATATCTACCTCTAAAAGGACCACGCACATTCAACCCAAGATACCTTGGTCCCTATTCAATCACTACCATAGTAAATCCGGTAGCGGTCAAGTTGGACTTGCCCCCTCACATGAAGATACACCCGGTCTTCCACGTCTCTCTACTAAAACCCGTGCAACCTAAAACCCGACTAACTAAATCTCCAAAACCTATCCTAGTTGATGGAGAACTCGAGTTTGAAGTCAAAAGTATCCTGGATTCTAAGATCTCCAAATCTAAACTATTTTACCTGATTGACTGGAAAGGTTACGGCCCCCAAGAAAGGTCCTGGGAACCTGCAGAATATGTCCACGCGCCTCGTCTAATCAAAAGATTTCATCGAACATTTCCTAACAAGCCCAAACCCCCGGAGAAGCCCGGTTTGGGAGGGGCCTTGAGGGGGGGTGCTGTCATGATCTCTGCTTCCAAAGGGTCAGGACTTACCCAACTCCCTTGGAAGCAGACCCATAACCCCGGTTCCGGGTGCCGGCCAGTCCCAATTGGGACCTTTTGGACCCTGTCCTGGCGCCAGTGGCACCAGGCTCATAAATATGCCCAGTCCCAGCGCTGGAAGCGCCGGGCTCATAATGCTTGGGTGGACTTACCTGCAGCAGACCATGCTGCTTACTTACCTGCCAGTTGAGCCCCTGATCCTCTTCTGTTTGGGACTACTTTTCCTGTTGGGTGGGGCAGGAGCCACTCCCTAGGTTTAGAACACTGGAACTCTTCGGGAAAGCAGGAACTCTTTTCTTACCTAGGCGAGGCCATGGAAGGAGACACCTAAGCACTATAGGAGGCTACTTAAACCACACCCGATGGATGAATCTTGCTTTGCGTTATTCTGCATTCTCTGCAGCAGAACGCTCACCGTGTCTTCTGATCCTGTGCCTAAGGGAACAAAGGCTTACCATCCTGGAATCCAGTCTTCAGCAGCACCTATAAAGACAAAGAAAGAACAGGTTTGCACTACGGTCTTCAGTGGCAGCGCATCTCTTACCTGGTCCAGCGGCTGTCACCAACGCCTCGCGCTGCATACCTGCATCTGAAAGACAAAGGCTTACCGACTCTTCGCACGCTCCGGAGGTCTTCGCGTTGCATTCCGGCATCTGAAAGACAAAAGCTTACCGGCTCTTGGCACGCTCCGGAGGCCTTCAACGCTGCATCCCGCATCTGAAAGGCAAAAGAAGGTGCGTTTAGAGACATTGGGCAACTTTACTACTCACGTGCCATCACTCCTTCCCACGCCGAAATCAGCGGGTATCCCAGCACCCTTCAGCTTCTCTAAAGCTCCGAACTTGTACCTGCAAGGTAAAAGAGACAGTTAGTGCGCACCGTGAAGCAGGCAACAAGCGCTCACTTACGTGCTTCCAAGCGCTTCTATTCCTCACGCGGGTTCGATCCTCAACTCTCTTCAGCCTGCCATCCGCCATCGCCGGAACCCTGCAAAACAAGAGGTATCATTACAAAAGAACTTTACATAAGTCAAAAGCCATACTCACGTGCTCCTCGGCACCGCTCCACAGCAGCTACGCCTTACGCACTTAAAGACTTTTAAGACATTTGAAGTGCCCAGAACTTACCGTTCGTGCAGTAAACGACAGACAGCAGTCCTCTGAGGTCAAGAGGCCTGCACCCTTATCCAGTGAAGAAACTGGTTACGGCACCCTGCCCCCGAGGCAGATGGAGAACTCGGCGTTCACCTACCTAAGGTGAGATCGTTAACCTTTGGGGTCCTACAGGAGAAGAGAAAGGGAAGAGGAGAGAGGCACCCAATAACCCCAGTTCATTAATCCCATATTTTCTATCTGCAGACATCTTACTCTCCGAGTCAGACACACAGTGCACAGAGGTCCAGCCCGAGGAACCAACCGTGTGTTACACATCACCTTTGAAGACACGGCATTCACCCAGTCAAGACCGGCGCCTCTGCGGAATCAGGTGAGCGTCACAGAGTGCATAGAAGTGAGCCAAACAGGGATACCACAGCGTGTCACTGGTTCCGCATACCCATCGGAGTGCTGCAGGTCACCATGGTACTGATCAGTGCAGAATGACGAGTATGCTACTGACTACAGCCAACACCCCCTGCCACTGAATCTCGCAGAACACAACACATCAATGATTTCAGTCCAACACTGCTGCATGCATATACGGTGCACGTGCAACAAGATGTGAGTGCACACCATAACCCATCTTGAAGAAGCTACCCCCTCCATCATTCCATTGCACAGGACACATAGCCGGGCCAGTAATGGGGTCAATGCATCCAGGGATATGTGTGTATGGCCAGAAATCCCCTGCTGCCATGTCAGACTAGTACAGTTCTCCACCATGAATGTACAAACACTTACCTTCATTCCCCTCTCATGCAGGTGATGGTGGCTACCCTTTGAAGCCGTGGCTCATGACCCCTGTCCGCAACCCACAGAACAGGCACGAGAAGAACTACAATCGATCCTATACCCGTACACGGGTGGTGATAGAGCAGACCTTTGGACTGTTGAAGGCACAATTTCGTTGCCTGAGCCGGTCGGGTGGGGCACTCATCTACAGCCACGAGAAGGTGTCCAAGATCACCATGACATGTGTAATGCTGCACAATATGTGCATCCGTCGGAACGTGCCACTGCCCCCTGACATAGAACTTCTACCACCAGATGATGATGAGGGGGAGGAGGAAGAAGTGGCAGGACAGCATCACGGTGCCGATGCACAGGAGGGACGTGCCGTGCGGCAATCATTGATCGGAGAATATTTCTGACACACAAGTCAGCTGAGGGTGTGAGGATGACAGGACATCGGGCACTGGGTGTGGGGATACATGTGCACCATGCACTGTGAGACATTAAATGACACATGCACAATGAACAATGTCCACTCTGTTATTTTTAGGATGAACAACCGGTGTATTGAATAAGAAGGTTCAAACGTGAACAACAAAACTCCACCCCAACTCCACAACAAACCCTCACCCCCCTCCCCCTCCACCCCAACTCCACAACAAACCCTCACCCCCCTCCGCCCTCCACCCAACTCCACAACAGTACTCGAATGAAGTACATTAAGGCCACATGTGACAGCAATGATGATTATTCCATTCTCCCAGGGGCCAGGGGAGGCATGTCCCGGCACCGCATAGAACGCCGAATGGGTCGCGGTGGACTTGCCGGTGTGTCACGACTGGATGTGGCCGTGTCCTCCTGCTGATGCTGCGGATATGAATGTGCAGCCTCAAGGGCATTAGCTATGCGTCCTAGGACGTCACACAACCTGTTAGTGCTGTCAGTGACTGTCTGACGCATTTCCCGGAGTTCATTTTGCCATTCCACCCTGGCCTGGCGGTTGTCATCCATGAACTCAGTGATTAGGTCAGTGAGCTGAGTTGCACGACGTGTGCCAAATGATGGGAATTTATCACTAAAGTGACTTGGCCCTATGTGCTCTGGCATGGACTCAACTGGTGAACTTGGCCCACGATAATCGTACCCCTGTGTGTCTGTAGGAGCACTACGCCCAGGTGTTTCTGGATTCCCAGAGTCACTGCATGATGCCAGGGGGACATTGATGGGCTCCGGGGTGTGGACTTTGGGATGGAACTCCTCCTCGAATGCCCCACAGATGGATTAAGGGCTGTCCACATTTTCCTCTGGGCCTGTAGCTGCAACCTCCCCAGCAATGCTGGACTCTGCCGACGATGGGGTGGCCATTGTGGCAGGTGCTGATGCTGGGAGGGATTGGGGTGGTGCAGCCTCCACTGACCTTTCAGGAGCCGGGGTGGGTGTTTATTTCGGTGCTGGAATGCACCGGACCCTGCCACTGCCCATGGAGGTGGTTGGCCAGCTTGTCTGTGGCTCACCGCTGTCATGATCAGTGCCTGTGGGGGTAGAAGAGAGGGCCAACATGAGTGATTGTATGATGTCCTAATAGCATACATGGCTGCATTCACATTTCAGTCATTTGGGGTTTGTGGCCTTTTGGGTGTAGCAACAGCAGTGGTACATGTGCATGAGTATGATATGTACGCAGGTTTTGGAGTGACTCATCCTGGCCAGGTAATGTGCAGTCTGGCTGGCAAACTGCCGAACCTGCTGCACAGTGTGCATGATGGGATGTGCAAGTTAGTGCACTATGGTTGATGTGCATTATGTACTTGCACATGGCCCTTGATTGCGTGGCAGTTGGCTCTGCATTAGTTGGATGGGGGGGAAGGCAACATGACATGGTGCCTTTGATGGCCCTTTGGGGAGTATACATCATGCAATTGCCATTGGCAGTGTTGACTTTGGACACTCACCTCCTTCGGCAGACAACGCTACCCCACACTCCATCTCACCGACGCCCTCAATCGATTCGGTCCCAATCAATGCCGCACATGTCTCCTCCCATGGCTCAAGTCTCACTGGGGTACTTGGGCCCCCTCCGGTCTGCATTGCCTGACTCCGGTTGGCGGAGAGGAGGCCCTGCACCCGCACCCGCAAGTCATCCCACCAGTTTCAGCAGTCCTTGGGGGTGCCGGGGGTGGTGCCTACTGCGCTCACCCTCTGGGCGATTTGTGCCCAGATGTTTTTTTTTACGGATTATTGACTCTCTCTGCATGTCGGGGCTGAACACAACGTCAGCCTGATGAGGATGGCAAAGGGTTGTGTTTTTAAAGATGGCCGCCGCACTCCTTCCCGTTCCTGTGCAATGACGAAATTTCAGGTTCCGTTGTTTTGCGGTGACCTTAATTTATGGGATCCGTAAATTACGGTCACCGTTATTTACAGACGCTGCTGCTTCCAAGGCGGTGTTGTTATGTACGTGTCGCAGCATGCCGGTAGGGGGTTTTGCGGGTCATTTAGCGGCATGCCGCTAGGTACTTTTCCGGCATGGCGAAAAGCGCATGTCCTTGAGGTCGGAATGGGCCGTAATTAGCGGTCTGACACCAGGCCGTGTCGTACTTTCCGCCATGCCGGAAAGTACCTGTACTTACCTCCTAGCTCGGAATGAGGGCCAATGTCTTCTATGCTGAAGACACAAAGCTTTTTCTTTCATTTCTACATTCCACTGATGACATTCATCATAAACTTAGTGCTTGTTTACTAGCCATCCAATCATGGATGTCATATCACTTCTTAGTTCTTAACGCTGCAAAAACGGTGGTTACTTTCTTTCCTTCTACTACTATTTCTTCTCCCCTTTTAACCTCTTCTATTTCATTTCCTCCGGCCAAGTTAGCCATTTCTTCAGTGGCCCATAACCCAGGTCTTTTCTTTGACTCAGATCTTTCTTTCAGTCATCATATTTCACTATCTGCTCATTCATGTCGATTTAATCTGTACAACATTCGGAAAGCCCTTCTGTTTATGACTTTTGAAGCCACATAGTTATTGGTGTCTGCTTTAAGCTTTTCACAGCTTTTCTACTGCTCCTCTACACTCTTTGAAATTGCCATGTCCCTTTTAGCTCCACTGAAATCTGTATTTAATGCTTCTATTCGTGTTCTTTGTTTGTTGGCTCCTTGTGATTCTGATCCCTCTTCTTTGGCTCAACTTGGATGGCTCCTTTCATTACCGTTTAAAATTACATTTTTTATGTTTCGTTTTTAAAGCTCTCCATGGCCTTGCTCCTCCCTATCTTTCTTTGCTTGATTAATTCTATCTCCCCTCTCGCTCCCTTCGGTCTGCTTCTCACTATCTTCTTGTTGTCTCCTGTGCCTCTTGTGCTCAATCTCGCTTTCAGTCTTTTTCTCTTATAGCACACTTAAACTGGAATACACTATACACTCCCTCTCTCCCTTCGTTCCATTATTCATTCTTACAGGTCTCTCTACGATCCTACCTTCTCTTATCCGGGTAATGAGGAGTTTTTGCAATTGCTGAAATAATCTGTGTTTTAAATATTGATTTCATCGTGTGTGCTGTTTTCTGTTCTTATGTACAGCGCTTTGGTGTAAGACGCTATATAAAATAAAATACAAAAGAAATACAATGTGCCCATCACGTCACAGAGAATATCACTTGTACACCCGATGACCAAAGTGAATGTGCATGCACACGTTCATACACATTAGAGATCACATGCCATAGCTATACTGTGTGTAACACTCTTATAGTGTGCTCAGTACATAATCCATGCATTCAGTCAAGTCATCCAGTGAAGCACACCTTGATTGAACTGTCACACAAAGCTGCCTTTCTTGGCACACCTTTCTTGGTGTGAGCGTAGTCTGATTGTATGCACAAGGCAGTCCTGCATCGTTCGGTAACTGAAAGGCATCAGAAGCTGTGCGAGTTGAATCAGACTCTATGATTTCTGCACGCACGCACCGAACTACAACTCCCAAGGGGATTGTTGTCCGGAAAGGTTCTTCCCAAGAAACCCGGCGCGAACGCGCCGGCGTGGCCGAGTTGGGGCCAGTCTGCGGCAGTATTTAAGACAACTGGAGCCCATTCCCTTCAGAGATAGACTTCTTAAGGGAATAGACAGTTGAAACTTACCTTACACTTACTTTTAATGCGTTACATTTTAAAATTGCTGTGCTCCGATTTTTAAATTTGTTGTTTAGTTTCGATCTGTGTTAATTGCTACACTTTTCTGCCCGTTACTCAGCCGTGATCAGCTGCCTTGGTGTGCGCGTAGAGTGATTGTAAGCACAAGGCAGTCCTGCACCGTTCAGTAACTGAAAGGCATCAGAAGCTGTGCGAGTTGAATCAGACTCCGTGATTGGACGTCTGCACGCACGCACCGAACTACAACTCCCAAGGGGATTGTAGTCCGGAAGGATTCTTCCCTAGAAACCCAGCGTAAACGCGCCAGCCCCGACTAGTTGGGGCCAGTCTGCGGCAGTCCGCGGCTGGACCCGGCCTGTGCCACATCTCTGACTGCAAGAACTCGTGATCCGGATCGGCTCCCTGAGCCCCCTGTTTACCGCTGAACATAACACAAGCAAAGATTGTATCAGGTGAGATCCCTTTTTTAGGAACTGCTAAAGCCCTGGTCAAACACTAAAAACAGGCAATAGTGCCACACAGGGGGCAGGAAATGGGACCTCAAGGGAAGAATATCCGAAGATGCCCACAGTAAGATACACGAAACAAGGGAACAGACAGGGACCCAGGTGTAAATGCCCAACAAGCTAGGATCCCAGGCGATAGACCGTAGGGCTCTTACCACACCGGTTCTCCCTTATAAGAAAGATACTATGGAGAAGACTAACCAGCAACAGCAGGTCTCAAGGACCCTAAAGGTTTGTCTACTGAACAGAGGGTCCGTTAGTAAGCACTCAGAGAACATCCATGATCTTATCATGGGGGAAGAGCTGGACATGTTATTTCTGACGGAAACCTGGCTCAAGGAACCAATTGGACCTGTTTGTAATAAAGCGGTCCAGAAGGATTAATGGTGCCTCCTCAGATGTGGAGACAAAGGCAGAGGTGGGATGACCATACTTGGACACTTCAGGTAAGTATCAGCCAATGCATTGAGTTGATGTTCAGTGGAACGTGGTATGTATTTGTATGTATATATTTGTAATTGTAATGCGCCGACAGCGCGCGGGCATCAGGGCGCAGAGAGACAGGACCAGATGCATGGTAGAAAGTCAGGGTGCTAGTGGGAGAACTGTTTAGTTGGGAGTTTATTTAAAAAGGTGAGTCTTCAGATTTTTCCTTAAGATTTTGTAGTTCGGTTCTACTCGCATTGTCACTGGGAGTTTGTTCCACTGCCGGGCAGCCTGCACCGGAAAGGATTTCCTGGCGCCCATGACTCGGTTTGCCAATGGTACCAGCAGCTTGCCTAATGCTTGCATCGGGCAAACTTGGATCTGAGATACAATGGGGCCGCCCCATATAAACATCTATGCACCAGCATCATGCATTTAAAGAGGATTATCTCCTCAACCCTGAGCCAATGAAGAGATCTCCTGCCCTCCGTCACGTGATCTCTTCTATTGATCCCTTTTACTACCCGAACCGCATTGTTTTCCATTATCTGACATTTCCTGATGCATTTTTTAGATGCTCCCAGCAGTAATGAATTGCCGTAATCAAGACGAGGCAATATAATGGCCCTGGCTATCATAGCTGAGTTGTTCTCGCTAAGGAGCGGGCGGATAGCTCTCAGGAGTCTTATATAGTAGGCGTTGTTTTTGTAGTGTTAGTTCATCTGAGCCTCCGTACCCAAAGCGGATTCTATAATCATCTCAAGCGTTTTTACTTGGGGGACTACCTTAATACATGAGTCTTTGACCACAAACTCCTCATATTCTGTTCCAAGCTTATCTCTCGCTTGACTGGAGCCGAAAATCATTAGCTCTGTTATTTTGCTATTTAAGCACATCCAATTTTCTTCCATCCATTTATCAATTAGGTCATATAAGGTCATGATCTTTTCCTTGTCTACTTGATAGTCACCCTCTAGTTCTAAAACTGTGAGTCATCGGCATAGTTGGTCAAATATACGCCGATGGATTCTAAGAGTACACATAGATATTTCATGAAGAGGTTGAAAAGAAGAGGGGATATACTAGCTCCTTGTGGCACCCCTGCACTTATAACGGTTGGAGTCAAGAACTTCTCTTCCCAGTGTACTCTGGCTATTCGATCTGTGAGAAAAGATGCCAGCCAGGCCAGGGCCGCTTTGGAGCATCCTGCTGTTTTCTCCAATACCTGCTGTAGTAGTAGGTGATCAACAAGATCAAAGGCAGCACTTAAGTCCAGAAGCATTAATATCCCTGTCTTGCCCTTGTCCACTGTAGAGAGCATCCGTGATTGTAGATCTAACATTGCGGTTTCTGGGCTATGTGCAGCACGGAAACCCGACTGCTGCTCGTGCAGAATGTTATTGGCTTCGACACAGGCTTGCAGTTGTTCTGTAGCAATTGTATCCATGATTTTCAGGATAAAATTAGTGTTGGTGATTGGGCGCATATTGCCGGGATCCTTAGGATCCAAACCCGTTTTTTTTAACAAGGGAGTGATGGTCACCTTCGTTATGGCTTGGGGAATCATGCCATCATGCAAAGAGGCGTTAATTATCTTAGACAGGACTGGGTCAAACAGTTCCTTATTTTCTACGATTATTTTAGGAGGAATTACATTTTCAGCACAGGAGGACAGTTTCATCTTAGCTAGCACCTTCACCATCTCAGTTTCAGAGATAGGTTGAAAATTGAAGTTGTCTAGCTTGTAAGACTGTAATTTAGCCGCATTGGAGAGATGAGTCTCTTCAGCAGTTTCTCTGGCCTGAATGATGGCCTCTCTGGCTTTTTGTGTTTTATCTGCAAAGTCCTTTTTCACAATTTCACAGTCCTGCTCCGTTGGTGTGTAAGGAAGGGACAGGACTTTGGGTTTCTCGACCGAGTTGAGGATATCAAAGAGCTTACTTGTCGAATTAGGTGCTGCTGCGATCAGCTCATTGTAATATTCTGCTTAGCCTTTCTAAGGCCCTTTCTATATTTGGAATTTGCCTGGTTCCATTGTTCTTTAGTCTCTGGTGAAGGATCATTTTTGCCAGATTCTTTCCAATAGCCTTTTCTCAGTCTTGAGATCACGGAGTGTGCTGTTAAACCAACTCTGATGGTGGTTGGTTTTCCTAACCATTTTGGATTTAAGAGGAGCATGCTGTTTCAACAATCTCCAGTATGTGGTTCGAGTAGTGCCTCAGCAGTTGCTCACAGGAATCACCAGTTTGGAAGCGCTCTGCTATTTGACAAAGGCAGGGTTCCAGTTGTTCTGGACCCATGCCTTTGAAGTTTCTGCTCTGAGTCCTAATGTGAGGGCTGTGTTTAGGTTTGGGTGTATCTTGCAGACATATTTCAAACATAACTTTGAAATGGTCGGACCAGATGTTTGGCTGGGTTATTATATTCTGAGTATTGAGGTTCTGTGTGACAACCCAGTCCAACTGATTGCCTTTCATTGTGGTGGGTTCATTATTCTGGATTAAATAGTCAATATTTTTTAACGTCTTTTCAAGACTGATTGCTTCTTTGTCAAGGGGGTTTCTACACCACCTGTTAAGATCGCCCACCAGAATTGTGGAAGAGTTGGTAGATTTCAGTGCATTCAACTGCTGAGTAATTTTGCAGCTGAAGTCTGAGACAAGGGAGGGAGGCCTATATATCACAATGAAATTGATACATTCTCTGGGGGTTGGAGAGTATTTAAGGTGGAGGGTTTCACAGCCTGTGCAAGACAGTGAGGCTTTAAATAAGGGAAATGTCTCCCTTGCTATTATGGCTACCCCACCTCCTGCCCCTTTGTCCCTTTTCTGGTGATAGACATCTGAGGAGGCACCATTCATTTCTTCAATCAGTGCAAGTTCAACTCTGCAGGCTATGTATAGACACTGGATAATGAAGGACCAAAAGTTAAAAAACATAGTGGAACATGTACAACAAGGGAATTTTTCCTTCATTCAATGGCCATGAAAGTCAATACATGTGAGGTCAACCTACTAAAAAATCAAAACCTACTCTTTGAAGGCACACATTCATGTGAAATAAAGTAACTTCACACGTGTGTGGTAGTAGATGATGTTCATGGTGGAACTGATTTAGATGAAAAGGTAATTTAGTTCCAACCTTACATTGCTACAACAATCTCGTCAGTATCTCAAGTGTGTCCATGATTACAAAGGCCTTGCATTAACAGTGCACTGTTATTGGTTGCAGTGTGTCTAATGCACTCAACTAGCCCCAAAAGGCCAAATCATTCTGTATGCACATTTACGTAGAAGACACTGAGGTGGTGTAAAAAGTCAACTTGCAAGTTAATTGCTAGCCATTGCAAACGTCACTCACTCATCACCTATATTTATGACATACCCATAGCAGACAATTAGTTGCTTAATGCGAGTCACATATCAGAAGCCAATGGCTAGTGGTGAAAGCAAATCATAGTTCATGCACTGAGTAAGACAGTGTCAAACGTATTCACATACTGTGTGTGCAAACACATATGGACAAACAAATGCAATAATAATTAACCTCCTGTGTCAATGACATAATTATAGGCATGTGTGGCATGGAAAGACAATAACGGTTGCACACACAACAAAACTACAAAGTGCAAGACCGCTGTATTGAGACACATGAGCGGGAATGCAGTGCAATCATAGTAAATTGCTAGACACTATCACGGAGGCACTAACACCCTCACTGGCAACATTCTGATCTCCAAAACACCTGTATATTTCACAAGACTCTTGTAAGGCCTTTGAAAAGGACCTTGTCTCCAGAAATGCTTAGCTACATCCGCCACACACTTCACACTGAATATGACTGGTGGGGTCATCCACCCCAGCCACGTCTCCTGATCACATGCAGTGTCTGTGCAACATACATGGGAACTATAAGGAACAGTTAATAGCGGACACCATTGAACATCTCCCTTCCCTACAGCAAAAATGGGTAAAGAATGCTATGTAAGACCACTGTGCCTGCCACAATGATGATCCCCAATGACAGACCCCCACCTGAGAACACATACAGTACAAAAGAGAAGCTCATTACAATCCCCATACAGAAAAAGCACAGTCACCTATTTGATGCACATCCATCAACTCCATGAAAGGACACAGAAGTTCAGAAGGTTAAAAATCCCATATGTGTTGCCCAAAGTGCATGACTGTGAGCCTATAACCTGGATTGCATACACACAGTCAATACACACATATTGCTAAAATGCACATGTATCGCAGAATATTGCCCACACACCGATCCCATGCATGGACACATGGTGCACAGCAACTTGTCAACTTGAAATAAAGAGCTGCTCAGTGAGCCATCCCACCTCTTGACATGAATTGCATATGAGGAAGTAAAAGTATTAACTCAACCACCATACATTGACATGCATATTAAAACACAATTGCACACAGACATCAGCAAGTGAAAACCTGGTGCACATGGCAAACAGAAAAAACGGTAGCCTGTGAATTTACTGAAAGCATTTTCAGAGAAGCATTTTTTAATGAAACAAATTAATTGAAAAAAAACAATTAAAAAAATATATATGGGAGTGGGGAAGGGGTTAAAACAGGTGGAGGGGGGTTGGAGTGAGGTTATAAAGATGAGGAAATGGGGATTTTCCGGGGAAACCCCAAATGGGGGACCCCCATATAAAAAGAATAAATCATTCAGTGATATTTTCGATTAAATTGTTTCTGTAAAAAATGCTTCACTGAAAATGTTCTCTGTAAAATCACATAGAACCAGAAAAAACAACTTAATAAAGAATAAAGTTGAAACATAACTGTAATATAAACAATATCCATACCATGTAAATAGTAGCACAATAAATAATATCAGGAAACCTCCTTTAGAAAAAGAAGCCATACAATATAAAAAATAAATCTAATAACTACTTACAAGAGTTAGCATGCTAGTCTATCTCAATTTCCACCAATACCTAGACCAAGGCAGTTGGTCCCTCACAGACCACCTGCTGCAGGCAGGCTTCAGTGCTCACCTGGAGGGCCTGCAGGGCCTCCCTCATCCTCACCTCAATGTCCTCTGAAGCTCTGTGAAGCTCCTCCAAGATTGAGGCCCACACCTGCTCCATCCTCTCCTGTGTTCCAGACCTATTCCTAGCAACTGCCTCCTCCATTGCCTGCTGCCTCTGCTCCTCATGCTGCCTCATAATTTGGAGATGGTCCGACATCATGGCCCGATACCTCTGCCTTGCCTCCTGCTTTGAACTGGTGATGTTATATTCAATTCAATTCAATTCAATTCAATTAGCTTTAATTCGACAATACAGTCATTTGCCATGAACACATATTTTAAGGAAACATGAGATACACAACTGATTAAAAAACATAGTTTATTAAAAACCAATACAAAAGAAAAAATTCAGGAATCATTATTAAAACCTTAAGTGTGTTTCAAAAATCATAGTGCTCAAATCAATCCACAATATTATCGCTCCAGTGCTGACATTTAACTTAACAGACTTACTAACAAGTGTTGAAGAGGAAGTGCCAAGTGTCATCCGCACTCCAGCCACCCCCTTTGAAGTGCCAGGTACGTTCACGCCAAAATATGTGGCGTATGATGAACAGATAAACCAGTAGAGACCCGCAGCTGGGCTCTGCTCAGTGCCTATCAGAGTAACAGCACCCATTAAAGTACATACACCTAAGAAAACCTGCACAGTAAGGTACCCATTGAGAAAACCATATCTACAGGCAAGACAAAATGATGGTTGTCAGAATGTAATACCCGAAGAAGCCAAGAAGATATTAAAGGAAGACGAATGGTGACGTCATAAGAAATCGGACGGACGCACATATAGAAGATATAACCTGAGGATACTAATAAAGAGACGAAATACCATGGATAAGTGACATCTTGAGCCTAAATTGATGTCAAGATGCAGAAACTTATGCCATAGGCACCATGAAGATATTACATTAGTTTAAACGTGTACAGACGCAAGAAACCGCAAGAAGCAAAGCAATTGTGAAGCTTGCTTATGCTTAGTAGTAAAAGAGATTGCGCGAATGCCAACTATACATATAAATACCTCAAAAGCACTTTATAGATGAGTGTAAATCCACTACGCACATGAGCAGAATTGAACGAAGGTTACTAAAGATCTCAAAAGGACAGTGCTGCAGCAAACAAATCGAGAATTTAGACGGAGAGAAACCCAGCTGAAGGTAACCATGCCAAGAATCCAAGGTCGTATTGGGCTGAAATAGGCCAACAGTGGATACAATTAAAGAGAAAAGAACAGCATATCCTGTTCAGAAAGGTCAAGATAAGCCACAGATGGTCAACGACTGGCAGAATTAAATCAAATACATGAAATTGCATGTGGAAGAGGTCGATTTCACAGTGTCCTGATCATGTGGCAAGACGGGCAGGAAGGGATGAGACTTTCACACATACGCATGGATCCCTGCCAAACCCATACTCCTTAACTTTCTTATACCAAGAAGCAGACTCGAGGCCAAACTTCAAAGAAGTAATTGACACATGACCACTGAGGTGATGAATGATTGTAACATAATTGGAGGAAAGCTGGGGTGCAGACTAACACCCTGCACCTGGATGGTTATTCTGCATGCTGCTAGGCACAAGTGGAAAAGTATGAGTGGGGTTGATGCCAACCCAATCATAGTGGACCGTGTAATGAAGGGTCCTATAGTTAGTAGAACCAATGAGACGTCATACTTTTAGTGATGTTTATAGTGGCCATTTTGAAGGAAGGGCTTAGTTGTCCCACCTGACATTAATTATCCAATCCCCTCTCCCCGTTACCACATACAGTTATAGTACCTATTTTAAAGTTACCTTCCTATAGCCAATCGCATTGCATGTTAGGTTTTTAAGAGTGCGCATCAGTGATGACGAGTTATTGATATAAATGCTGTGTTTTTTATGAAATTAAGTGGAGTTTAAGTGAGAAGGAAGATTGAGCGGTTGCTGATGTTCATTGAACTCCCTGTTTTTTGTACTTGTCATTAAACAGACTCCCTTTGCCAAACTATTGAGTTGTGTCAGGGAGAATTCTCAAGAATGTGCTAATTTCCCTTACCTTTTGAGCCCCCGAGCAACTTTGCTGGATTTCTAGGATTTGATTTTTTTACCTGGAAAGTGTGTGAGCCTTTCTTGCCACTCTTCCATGTATTTTGATGTGTGTTTTACTTTTGTGTTCTTTGGATATGGAGTTTTAAAACAACTCCATAGGCATCATCTTTTTCTGTGTGTCACACAGCACCTTCAGTGCAGTGACACAGGGTTGTCTTCCAGACTTCCCAAGGTTTAAATACCTTCTATGGGACTGACTACTGTCTCCCAGAGCATGTAAAGTTAAATTGACTTTACTAGTCTCTTTAAATGTACAGACCCAGCACACACTCTCTTCCTATAGAGTGCTAGAGGGGATGCCTAGCATCCCCTGAGTCAAAACACTCATGTAACAGTCAAATCTTACCCTTTCCTACTTGAAATGGCTGGTGGCAGTGGTTTAGATCAACCTACCATGATTTTTCCCGACCGCGAACAACGTTAGCTAAAAACGGGTCAGCCATGTTTTTCAATATGGCGCCCAAGACCTATCTGTAAAAACAGACTCCGGTCAACTTTTTCCGCCGTTTCTTTTTGGAAAGGTCCTTCTTGTGTTTAACTCTGCGTGCCAAGCCAGGTTTGGTCACTTTGTTCGTTGGCCTTTGGCAGGCTTCAGTGCTGAAGCTCTCCTCTGGTGTCTGAGTGTCTGGGGTGGACACAATGTGAGGGAGGTGCCCGAAACTCCCTGTGCTTAGTCTCCTATGAGACCTGAATGCACTCTGGCGTGATTGGCAAGCTGGCTGTCCGTTAAAGACAGCCACCCTGCTGTGCGAGTGACAGCCAGGCTGGAATTAATGGGGGAAAACTGTTTAAAAGCAGGTCTGTGGGACTTGGAAAGCAGAGTCGACCACTGGAACGAAAGAACCGAAGAGGAGCTGAAGGAATACGACTGCTGCAACTCCTGGACGACCGGTGAAGCCCTGCTGCAGGTCCGAATTTCCTGAAACTCCATAGACAGAGAAGCCCTTTAAGGTTAACTTCTTCCTTTGAGTTTGGTGTGAACAACCAACTCGCATGCCGCCTGGACACCGTCCCCTCCTGGTCAAAATTTCTGCAGAGTGCTGTGGAAAACCGGATAGGCAGTGGTAAAGATACAAGTTTGTGGTCTTTAAGGCACTCACACCTTAAACCAATGTTTTTCCAAGCTTGTGGCCTCTTCCCTGGGCAGTGCATGAACCTCCCGAAGTCCTTCTTCTTGTTCCCACGACTGAAGCTCAGGAACAGCGAGATCTGCTCGAACTGCCAGGAACAACTGCCTCAGCTACAGCTCTTCTTCACTTTAAAGGTAGTGTGCAAACGCGGTCCGGAAATGTTTTTGGCCACGGTTAAAGTTTGTGAAACTTTCCCGACTTTGAAGGCTTGTCCTTCCCAAAACCAACATCTAACTTTTTGTCTGACCAAATTCTTCTAAGATCCGTGGCAAAGACTTACAAGTTTACTACCAGAACTGTGTTATCCTATACAAAAACTCTGAACCATTGACTTTGGCCCAGACCTATGAACTGAATTGCTGGTTGTAGTTAACTAAAACCCTTTGCCCTGCCTATAAAATTATTTGTGCTTCGTTTCTTATAACCTTGTCTTTTTACCCCTTTTTAAAGTAACTGAAGTGCCATTTTGCTCCCACTTCAGGGGAGCTAAACTTGTTCAGTAACTTATTGGTTGTGTATTTGTAGAATATTAGTTTATGATATTGAGCTGCTCTTGCTAGTGTAATGTTTTCCAAATGACTGTGTAAATAAATGTATATTCTTTTACCAATAAACCTTGAGTAAGTGTTTGTTTGAATCACTGTATTTGTTGGTCCTTTGTGTAACTTGTTTTACTGCTCACTTTACTCTTGAGATAAGTCTGGCTGCTCAGCCACTGCTCCACATTACTGTGTAGTACAGGCTTGTACCAAAGGTGACATTGTACTGACACTTGTTGTCTTAATTGCATGCAGTGTTCCCCAAGGGTACTGCATGTGATTCTGCCTATCAAGTTGTCATTGTTATTTGGTGCAAGAGTACGAATCTGCATCCCCATCTATCTCGAGGGTGCTGTTACTCATCTTAAAGGGCTGTTTGGAGACCCCCATTCATATGGGCCAGCTGGGGTCCATCCAGTTCAGTGTTAAAAAGCTTATGTATCATAGCCCCAGGTTGCCGGCTCGTATAGATTTTCTCTTATTCACCGGGCCTGGTCAAGATATTTTACTACAAAATAAACCACTTTTAAATCCTCGCAACTTTTAAAAAGCTGGAGCGCATCACTTATGTGACGTATAACATGCGTGTTGCATATGGTTTTTAAAAAAGTACATTGTGCTACATTATAGCCCTTGCAAAAGAACACGAAGTGGTTCAAAGATTCCTTGGCAGATCCAGAAGCTGGGCATATCTAATTTCCATCAAGCAGCCATTTTTTGTGTGCGTCATGCCAAATTCAGTTGGGAGAATCTGAACCTTAAATAAAGACTGCGGGCAAGTGGGGGCCTAACATGGTCTAAATATTTTTCAAACCCCATGATTGACTTGCTAGTCTCATGCAATTACTGGCTAACTCAGCCTCGATCAGTCTCCGTGAGATGTTTTTAGCTTTAAGTAGATTGCCATGGGTAATTCCTTGGGGTTCAGCCAAAGGTCTCCCAGTTCCATTCGCACCAAGAGTTTTTTGACATGCTGGAACCAAGGCCTCCAGTAAGTGGGTAGTAACATCACAATATGTTTGCAGCTCTGGAACTGACCTCAATCTCAGCCATAGAAATACCGGTCTGAATTGGACCTCTTTCTGAATTGGTCTGAGGCCCAATTCTAAATAGAGGGGTGATACTCAGGCATGATCTAGAGAACCTTAGGAGTTTTTTCAAAAAGGATCTTTCGGCCAGGCCCAATTTATTATTGTCCGAGTAGCCCCAACTTTCAGCCCAATACATAGCTGCTGACTTGGCCAGTGCTGAGTACATTGTGGTAGCAGGAGAAATGGGGCCTTGACCATGTGAATAGAAAAATCTCAATATGCCCCCCCCATATTTTTCCAAAGACAAGCTGGATTTGGACCCCTGAGAATGTCAGGTTTCTTGGTGATTGAATCTCACCCCTAGGTAATCGTAATGCTGCACGTGCTCGAGGGAGGTGTTGTTGATGACCAACCTGAGTTTTGCAAATGTACAAAATTTTGGGCAGAAGACCAATATCTTGCTTTTCTTCATATTGATCTCAAGTTGGAGCTCCATGAATTTCTCTGCAAAAGCCTCCAGGGTGGTCATGAGGCCCTTTACAGATGTTGATAAAAGGAATGCATCATCTGCAAAGAGGAGTATCGGGCAGGTCACTTGTCCTAACTTCGGACAGTCAAGGCATTTCATCCTAACATAATAGACTACTTCATCAATATATATCAGCAAGAGGAGGGGGGCCAGGATACATCCCTGCCTCACTCCTCTAGTTACCTTAAATGGATCTGTAAGTTAACCCTTCAGCACCCAATGGACTTTGGCTGTATTGTTAGAGTAAAGTTGGATTATTATCTGTAAGAGTCCCGCTGGTCCCCCCCTATATGGTATTTTTGATCACAGCATCGCCCTAGACACGCAGTCCAACGCCATCCTGATGTCGACAAAAACAGAGAATAACTACATCTTTTTCAGGGCCGCATATTTCTGCATGATCATGTGGAGATGGAAAGCTTGGTCCATTGTGCTTATCTTTGATATGAACCTGGCTTGCAGGTGATCAATCACATCTCCCTGGGTAACCCACTCTTGTAAATGCACATACATAGCTCTGGTAAATGCTTTCCCCACTCCATCTATTATGGTAATTGGTCTAAAGTTAAGTGGGTCCTCCCTCCCATCTTATGGATAGGAATTCTTGGTGCATTTTGTCAGGAGAGCGGACCCTGTTCTGCTGTAGGCTTGTGTTAAAAAGAAACCATGGGGTGGGTCGCCCATACCATTAATCCATCTTTGATAGGATCAATGGGCATTAAGTCTGGGCCAGGTGCTTTCCCCCATTTCTGGGTTGATGATATGATATGATATTATAGTTTATTTATATAGCGCCTATGCACAATGTATTTCAACGCTCTTCACGAAAAGGGAGGGAACAAGGGAAAATACAAAAATATTCTTACAGGTCATGAACAACAGGAATGTGCAATTAACTACCGTACTCGGCCTAGCAATATTTCAGATAGTGCAAGTGCTAAGATACAGATAGAAAGGAAATGGGAACAGACAGGCGACTACCGTACTAGGCCTGATGGCATTTCTGGTGGAGCCGGAGAATTCCACAAGGTGAAGGAAAGGGGAGGAGAAAGGAGGGAGAGGAACAAAACAAGCGACTATCGTACTGGGCCTGACCACATTTCAGATAGTGCTGGAGGGGGAGGGGAGAATAAGAAGTAAGGGGGGGTCAAACCTTTCTTACTATCATACTATGTCCAGGGACAATTCTGATAGAGAAAGTGCATAGAAAATAGTAAGGGAGGGGGAGGAGAGGGTGAGAAGAGGGAAGGGAGAGGAGAAGAGAACAGAGAATAAAAACAGTGAAAAGAGCAAAGAAGCGGGGGGAGAGCAAATACAGTTGCAGAGGTCAGTAAAACACATAATGTTACAAGGGAACAGAAAATGTAGGCAAGGATTCATGGTCACGATGGGCACAACATGATTCAGGTCCAAACTGAGTGGAAGATCCAGGGGAGGTCCAGCATGAGAGTTGAGGGGGTGAAGCACCAAGAGTCAATGTGTCCAAAAGTCAACTCCACGCGTTGGCAAAAGTCATTGATGGTGAACCCTTCGTGAATCAAAACAACTCCTGCAATGAATGGGAGGGGGGGAATGGAAGGAGGGATAAGGGGAGGTGGAGGAGTGAGGAGAGATCAGGGAAGGCAGGAGGGGAGGACATCAAGGGGAGCCAGAAGGGGGTGGGGTCACACAGTGACATCACAAGGGACCAAAGGGGGGTGGGGTATTGCATACCTCCAACAACTCAAGGTCGATTTGGTCAATGACATTCCCTCTGTCCAGGTTATGTTGGACAGCACACTGGTCAACTGACAGATCTCCCATTCCATAAAGATCCTGGAAGTAATGAATTCAGGTAATTGGACTTATGTCGGCTACCACTCCCCTATCTTGCCCTTCTTTGTTCCCACTTACTATCCTCCAAAACATGCAGTAATCTCTGGATTGTGAAGCTTCCTGCATTTTATCCCATTCTTGTCGTACATGGCTGTCTTTTTTGGCTTTGTATGTTGCCTTGAACAATCTCAACTCGTTCTTATCTGGGCCATGACGTCTTTTTATACAATTCAATATGTTGGACTTCGCTATCCTACAGTCCTCATCAAATCATGGAGGAGATTTTATTGCATTTCTTTTACACTTTTACTAGGTTTTGTTACGAAGAGTTGAATAGACTGGACAACTTTATTATAGACCGGAAAAATATCTATATCCCCCAGTTCCATCAGTGAAAGATGTTCTAAGAGGGGCAAGAAGACATCATAAATGTGGGGTTTCGATTGGGCCAGATCAAGATTAGACCATTTTATCCGCTGTTTGGATTGACCCTGTATAAGGACAGGATAGCCGGAATTACTACGAGAGTCGTTCTCGTGCCCACCCAGGCTGGAAAGCTTCAGGAGCAGTGGACTGTGGTCGCTCCCCTGTATGCTCATGACTTCAAAATCTTTTGCATTATCCCATAATTTCATTGATATAAAAATGTAGTCAATGTGGGATGCACCACTGGGCCCTTCAAATGTTGGTTTTGGTAGCTAGTCCTTTTTTTTTTTTATTTATATGATGTGGATAATAAAATCATCCTTTCAAATATATAGAATAAAAATATGATCAATTACAATTCAGAACCAAATATTTAGCACATTTTCAATACATAGATTAATCAAAAAATTTGTATAAAAACTATTATTGAATTCAAATGATTACATGAACAACAAATTAGCCAAAAACAGGATCATTGAGTTTGGCAAAAATGGACTCAAGAAAGCAAATGATTGCCACACTCATTGCTAGGTTCGGGAGGTTATTAATGCTTGCCCAAATGTCATTCAAGGACATAAAGAAGTATTTGGTCAAGTCACATTTTTTGAAGTGTTTCGATCTTTGATGTGCCAGCACCGGGCAATATAAGATGCAATGTTCCAATGTTTCCCTTTGAGATTTATTTAAGCAAAAACGACAAAAGTCTTAATGTTTTGGAATAAGCTTTCGTCTGGCCAATAGTTGTGTTGTGGGCCAGAGATTCAGGCGAAACCTTAGTAATTGGTGACGCAAATATGGACTCGGGCATCTCATCAGGTAAGATTCAGTTAAATGCAAAGCCTTTATGCCGAAAACCCGGGCATCAAAGTCCCTATACTTTTGACATGAGATGCGATTTTGGATCCATTCATAATTGTTAAGACGGATTTCTGAACTCTGTCCTGGCGGCGCAGAAGTTCAGAAGGCCAACCTAATTACTTGGAACAGGGTAACCTCTGGACAAGCCAGACCAATCAGGGTAGCGATCGCGGCGGTCAAGACTAGGTCTCAAGAGGGGTGAGGGTGACTGAAAGCCTGCAATGAGCACACAAAGCAAGGACACTAACAAATTACTCCAAACAGGTGTTATATTAAAAATATATACACATTTATTCCAAGGCCTTTGCAACAATGACCGTAGCGAGAAATCATGATAAAACTCTAGTAAACCAACACATACCAAACCAATACAATATATATACAAATACAAACGAGTCTAGAGCGTTAGATGCACGAAATGTGTAGTCCACCTAGAAGGGGAGGAAAACAGGCATTGCAAAATAATAATTAGACCCAGTCCGCCTTCAGAGGCACCTAACTAAAAGGAAGTCCAAGCCCTACGAAGAGTGGAGCCTTGTGCTCAAAAGTACCTGCACACACCGGTGCCAACGGGCAAAAAGGGGAGTCTCTTCGAGGGAATCAGGCAGTTCAGTTTGGTGCACAAATGAAGAAGAACAGAGTTCCGCGACTCAAGCGCAGCCTCCACTGTGGGCAGAAGCAGAGCGCGAGTATGGAAAGGCGTGCTGTTTTGACACAGCAGGGAAAAGCTATGGGCTCCTGCAGGAGGGCGACCAGTTCCTAGCTACGCTACTCACCGGTCCCCGATGCAAGCAGACCCAGGCTTCTCCGCGTCAGTTTCAGTGCTGGCAGGTTCAGGGGAGCAGGGGACGTCTCGCCGTTGTGTAGATTCTGCAGCAGCAGAGTTTAGTTAAAGATGTCCCAAACGAAGTGAACCCGCACAGTTTGTTACCACAGCAGGGCAACGGAGCGGTCGTGTGTATCTCAGCCAAATGTACACTACTCACTTCAGACCTGGGAATGCTAAGTGTACGAATCGTGTGAGAGTGACAAGGACTCGAAATACAACACAACCTGGTGGTGGTTACAGAGCAAGACTCCTGGGTAGGCTGGTCAGTCTTCTGGATGGCCCAGAGACACTTCCGAAGGCTTACGTGCAGGAGATGGTGAAGATGCCGAGAATAGCTGTCCCCGCTATTCCAAGGGTCGAAGTACCAGTACAGGCCTTCTGGTTCGATCAGAGGTAGAAAGGGTTTCACAAAGCGACAGCAGTGCAGAGGAGCAGTCCTTCAGGGGGTCACCAGCGATTCCTCGGTTCAGCCTCGTGGTTGCAGGATACTTGGCTCCTATATTCCTTCGTTCGTGAGAACTCAGGAGATCGACATGGTAGTGGTGTTTCCAGCCCCCTCTTATCCACGGTTCCCTTCGCGCCAAAACAGAGGGGACCCTATCACGGATCACGGTGGTCCCAGGCATTCACACCACCCTAGACTCTCTGGCACCCAGGATGTGTATTGGGACCAGACATCCCAGCCCACATCCTGGAGGCACACACAAGGCCTGTAGAAGCCAGCGAAAGCATCCGTGTTTCGCAGGAAAGTACATGCCCAAATAAGGAAGGCCCCGGGTCGGCTCGACCTGGGGAAGGTGAAGGGGGCAAGACGGTCAGCGGACAGGACAAAGGATTTCTCGTGGTGTGGCCATTTTGGGAGCCAGGTCACCATTTTGGGCTAAGCGCGAGAAACGTGCTTAAAATGCCAAAAGGAGCTCAAAAACACAAGAAACGATCGCTGCCACCATTCCCGTCCGTGATTCACTTGCACCGATCATTTACAATCCAAACAGAGTATCTAGGGCCTGTTGAAGGCTAGAGACCCAAGAGAGCAGTAACTTAGCTTACAGTACCCTCTTGTGTCATGTTGCACGAAAGCTGCAACATGATAAAGAATCTACAGAAAACAGTGTTTCCCGGTACTGACTGTCTTAAGGGCATTTCAGTTTCCCCGTAAGAATGGACCGAAAGCCCAGAGGAGTGCGGCAGAAGGCTGCACTTCTCTGGCAAAGTCTAGATCATGGTGAAAACAATAGCAAAAAGTTTAGGGGTTGCCACATGGAAGAAAAATTACCCACAATTAAGAAATCTTTCCTAACACTTGCCCCTCCCAGACTATGGACAGGGGGAGCTAATCCACCCCTGGATGAGTCTCTTGTTCAGGTCGGTTAAACATTCTGGACAACCCATCAGCATTGCTATGTTGGACACCTGGCCTATGCTCAATAGTGAAGTCGAAGCCTTGTAGACTTATGGACCACCTAAGCAACTTTGGATTCTCTCCCTTCATGTTCATTAGCCACTTTAAGGGCTTATGGTCAGTTTGCACAGTGAAGTGGGTCCCATAGAGGTAGGGCCTCAGCTTCCGTAGGGCCCACACAAGAGAGAAACATTCTTTCTCCACTGTGGCCCATCTGAGCTCTCTGTCCTTAAGCTGGCGACTAATAAAACCAATAGGGTGTTCCTTACCCTTCTCATCTACTTGCGATAGTACAGCTCCTATCCCAGTGTCAGAGGCGTCCGTCTGCACAATAAAAGGTCTTTGATAATCAGGGGCCCTGAGGACAGGGGCCTGGCACAAGGAGTCTTTTGAGCCATTGAAGGCCTTCTCACACTCGTCGGTCCAAGTTACCTTCTTGGGTTTCTTCGAAGTGGTGAGGGCAGTCAGAGGGGCAGCTATGGTGCCATAGTCTGCCACGAAGTTGCGGTAATACCCCGTGAGTCCTAAGAAGGCTCTCACTTGGGTCTGTGTAGTGGGGGTAGGCCAGTCTTGTACTGCTTGTACTTTACTGGGAAGAGGCTGTATCCTCCTTCCACCTACTTCATGTCCAAGGTAAACCACTGGGCCTTGTCCAATCTGGCATTTACTAGCCTTTATGGTCAAGTGTGCTTTCTGAAGAGCCTGGAGCACAATCCCGAGGTGTTTCACATGGTCTTCCCAGGTGGCTCTGAAAACTGATATATCGTCCAGATATGCAAGACAGAATTCGTCCAACCCATTCAACACATGATTCACAAGCCTCTGGAAAGTGGCAGGTGCATTCTTCAACCCGAACGGCATTACCCTGAATTGGTAAAGGCCGCCTGGAGTAGAAAACGCTGTCTTCTCCTTGGCATGTTCTGCTAAAGCTATTTGCCAATAGCCAGCAGTGAGGTCAAACGTGCTGAGGTACTTGGAGGCACCCAAAGTATCCACCAGCTCATCTGTTCGAGGCAAGGGGTGTGCATCTGTCTTGGTGACAGCATTCAGAGCCCTGTAATCCACAGAGAACCTCAATTCAGAAGTGCCTGCCTTTGGAACCAAAACCACAGGGCTGAACCAAGGACTACTAGGGGGTTCAATCACCCCAAGGTCTAACATCTTGTTGACCTCGGTCTTAATATAAAACCGTACTTTGTCTGACATCCTGTATCCCCTACTTTTGGTAGGTACACTGTCTCCTGTGTCTATGTTATGTTTGCACCAAGGTGTCAAACCAGGCGACTGTGAAAACAGGGGGGAAAACTGCCTAAGCAAACTTTTCACCTCAGCCTGCTGATTAGAAGTCAGGTGAGGGGCCACTCGGACACCCTCAAAGGAGCTATCTGAAGGACCGCTTTGGAACAGGTCGGGGAGAGGTTCAGACTCCTCTTCCTCAACATTTGAAGCCAGTAGCAGTGCTGCGATTTCGACTCTTGGGACGAAAGCCTTCAGCCTATTTACATGAAACACTTTTGGAGCCTGTCCAGGCCTTCCAAGGTCCACTAAATTGTTAACCTCACCCAGGGGCTCCACCACTGTGTAAGGGCCTGACCATTTGTCCTGTAAAGCTCGAGGCCTTATGGGATTCATGATCAGGACTTGCTGACCAGGTGTAAAGTTGATGAGGGAAGCTTTCTGGTCGTACCAATGTTTCACCAGCGCTTGTCCTGCCTTCAATTTATCACTAGCCAAGCCCATCAGAAGTACCATCCGTTTTCTGAGCCCCAGCACATAATCTACTACGTTGGTAGTAACAGGGGGAGTGGGCATCTCCCATCCCTCTTTGACTATGGCTAAGGGTCCCCGTACAGGATGACCGAACAGAAGTTCGAAGGGGCTGAAGCCAACACCCTCCTGTGGTACCTCTCGGTAGGCAAACAGTAAGCATGGTAAAAGAAGATCCCATTTTCTTCTCTGAGGTTCTTCCAGAGCCCCACTCATGCTCTTTAACGTTCTGTTGAAACGTTCCACCAGACCATTGGTCTGGGGGTGGTATGCAGAAGAGAACTTGTAGGTGACCCCACATTCTTTCCACATAGCCTGCATATACTTCGACATAAAGTTGCTGCCACGATCCGACACAACTTCTTTAGGGAAGCCAACCCTAGTAAATATGCCAAGTAACGCTTTTGCAACTGACTTGGCAGTTACAGTTTTCAATGGGATGGCCTCAGGATATCTGGTTGCATGGTCGACCAGCACCAGGATAAACCTATTGCCTGAGGATGTTTGCGGGTCAAGGGGACCAACGATGTCGATCCCTACCCTTTCGAATGGTATTCCCACAACTGGGAGTGGTACCAATGGAGCTTGGATTGTCGAGCCAACCATACCAGATAACTGGCAGGAGGCACAACACCTGCAGTGACTTTCTACTTGCACCCCCATCTTGGGCCAGTAGAAGTGCATGGATAACCTTTGCTTGGTCCTCTTAATACCAAGGTGACCAGCAAGGGGTACTTCATGTGCCAACTGCAGGAGGAAGGGTCTTACAGCAAGTGGAACCACCAACCTCCTATGGTCTCCTTCTGTAGACTCTGTGGGCTCACTATACAGGAGTCCACCTTCCCAATAAATCTGATGCGTCCCAGGAGGTTCACCCTCAAGCTGGGAGCAGGCCTGTCTCCTTAGGCCTTCCAGAGATGGGCACTCACGTTGGCCTTTACTGAATTCTTCCCTGTCAGGACCACCTTCTACTAACAAGTCTTTTAGTTCAGGATGGTCGTTGGGGTCAAATACTTCAGGCATCGCCACCTCCTCGTCAGGCCCGGGCGATTGACCAACTTCCTCCACCGCAGTGGTAGGCGAGCTTGGGGGAATGTTCTCTTTCCCTCGTCTTGACTTGTTTACTCCTTTCGCCTTGGGTTTCCTCTTCAGCTGGGGCGGCGTATTGGTCTTGGCCAATGCTGCCCGTGTTTGAGACTGTGTGCAGGGTCTGTCGGCAGTGTCTCCTACGAGCCCTAAAGCTCTGAGATCATTGCCTAACAAGACCTTTCCTGGGAAGTTTCTCTGAATGCTCACTGGAATCCTGACTGCTGTACCATTCAAAGTAAGATTTACAGGTATTACTGGAAACATGCGAGGTGGGCCGTCAGCCAACTTAGTGGGCATCAGAGTAGCTCTGGCAACTTCCTCTGAGTCTACCAAGGTAGAATCCACTACAGTTCGACTGCACCCACTATCCCTAAGAGCTGGAGTATCTACCCCATTGATCAGCACACTGTCTTTAAAGTAGTGCTTGGTATTATCTGGAATCCTAGCATAAGCCTCTGCGACTTTAGGCTCCCAGGAACCCAGGGAAACTAAAACTACCTCAGCTTCTATCCCACTGGGGAAGGAGTCTGAGGAGAAGGATGCTCCTGTAATCTCTTCTTCCTCGTAGGAGGAGAAGGCCAGATTAGCGGAGTGGACCCCCAAAGGTTTAACCTTACACCGGGGATCCCCCTTCACGTGGTCAGTTGCTGCACCAGCAAAACAAGATCCATTGGGTCTGTTTACATAGGGAGGCTTATTGTAACCAGAGTTCTGTTTCGGAGGCTGACCTCCACTACCCTGTGAGTTCTCTTGTGTCTTACCCTTATTTTTCTTTTTGTGGCCCTTTTGAGAAGAAGATTTATCAGATTCTCCACCCTCCTTATCTTTGGACTTTTTCCCTTCCTCCTGCTTACCAGGATGAGTTTTGTCCTTATGGGACACTCGATGTGACACCCATAAGTCTGCTGCAATGGCCAGCTTCTTAGGATCTATCTCCTTCGAATCGGCCAAATGCTGCTTAAGCTCCGGGGAAGAAGATGCAAAAATGTTTTCCAGCATGACAAGATTTATCATGCCTTCAAAGGTAGAAACCTTATAACCTTCGACCCAGCCAGTCAAGTTTTTTAAGGATTCGGTGACATAAGATACCCAAGTACCACCTTCTTTTTTCTTGTACTCTCGGAATCGTTTTAAATATTGGGCAGGAGTCTTTCCAAACTTTAAAATGAGAGTTTGCTTTAACATTGTGAAATCAGCTCGCTCAGCCTTCGACATTTCCATAATGGCACTACAGCCAGAATGGGGCAGTCTGCTGAGTAACCAGGCAATCTTATCAGCATTGTCAACTTGTTGAACTTCACATGCATACTGAAACGTATTCAGCCAGTCCATAATGTCATTCCTTTCCTCGTACACACTGAGCAGATCTTTCGGAAACCGTGGATGAGAGGAGGCCCCAGACCCATGTCCAGGACCCTTGGACCCATTTGCAACCTGAAGCTTGGCCAGTTCCAACTGGTGATCCCTGTCTTTCTGTTTTTCTGCCTGTTCGATTTGTAGTTTGGCTATGCTGAACTCAAGCTCCTTCTGCCTAAACCGCAGCTCTTGCTTCTTGAATTCAAGCATAGCCTCCCCATCAACACTGGCAGAGGAAACATTAGACATCTCATCCTTCCTGTCCTTGTGGTCGCGGTGGATCAGTGCAGCGGCAGAACCGTCGGTTCTACCAGTGAGAGCAGCCCCACCTCCTTCCGCACTGTCCTCAGAAGTTATAGCGTCAAGCTGCGCTTCTTGCCACGCCACGATTCTTTGGATCATATCCATTTTGGTGCCTTGAGAGGAAACACCTCTCTCTGCACACATCTTTTTCAATGTTTCGCATTTGGAAGCATTTAAAGTTAACAAGGCATTTGTTTCCGTACTGTTAGATAGGACTATGGCCTTTTTAAAGTTATACTACGACAATTCACTACGTGTCCTGGTAGGAATAACTCGAAATGCCTTAGTTCGTGCGCAATACTGGATACCTTCAGTCGTATCCCTCCGCTGTACACCAATTTGTTAAGACGGATTTCTGAACTCTGTCCTGGCGGCGCAGAAGTTCAGAAGGCCAACCTAATTACTTGGAACAGGGTAACCTCTGGACAAGCCAGACCAATCAGGGTAGCGATCGCGGCGGTCAAGACTAGGGGCCTCATTACACGGAAGGCGGTGAGCCATGGCGCTATTAGCGCCATGGCTCATGCCGGTAAAATACTGGCACCGCCTTGGCGGAAAGGGGATTTACCGCCCCATTCCAAGGTTGGTGGGGCGGTAAATCCCCCTTCCGCCATTGCCCTTCCCCATTCCCATTTCTGCCCCATAGGGCTCTATGGGAATGGGGAAGGCGCTAATTACGGCACCGCAACTTTGCGGTGCCGTAATTAGCTCCGAGGTCCCTTAGCGGGTTGGTTTTTAATGCCTGCAAAAAGCAGGCGTTAAAGCACCAACCCGCTAAGGGACCTCGTAGTAAGGTGGTACTGGTTAATGGTCACCGTTACCATTAACGGTGGCCGTTAACCATTACCGCCTTCCGTGTAATGAGGCCCTAGGTCTCAAGAGGGGTGAGGGTGACTGAAAGCCCGCAATGAGCACACAAAGCAAGGACACTAACAAATTACTCCAAACAGGTGTTATATTAAAAATATATACACATTTATTCCAAGGCCTTTGCAACAATGACCGTAGCGAGAAATCACGATAAAACTCTAGTAAACCAACACATACCAAACCAATACAATATATATACAAATACAAACGAGCCTAAAGCGTTAGATGCACAAAATGTGTAGTCCACCTAGAAGGGGAGGAAAACAGGCAGTGCGAAATAATGATTAGACCCAGTCCGCCTTCAGAGGCACCTAACTAAAAGGAAGTCCAAGCCCTACGAAGAGTGGAGCCTTGTGCTCAAAAGTACCTGCACATGCTGGTGCCAACGGGCAAAAAGGGGAGTCTCTTCGAGGGAATCAGGCAGTTCAGTTTGGTGCACAAATGAAGAAGAACAGAGTTCCGCGATTCAAGCGCAGCCTCCACTGTGGGCAGAAGCAGAGCGCGAGTATGGAAAGGCGTGCTGTTTTGACACAGCAGGGAAAAGCTATGGGCTCCTGCAGGAGGGCGACCAGTTCCTAGCTATGCTACTCACCGGTCCCCGATGCAAGCAGACCCAGGCTTCTCCGCGTCAGTTTCAGTGCTGGCAGGTTCAGGGGAGCAGGGGACGTCTCGTTGTCGTGTAGATTCTGCAGCAGCAGAGTTGAGTTAAAGATGTCCCAAACGAAGTGAACCCGCACAGTTTGTTACCACAGCAGGGCAACGGAGCGGCCGTGTGTATCTCAGCCAAATGTACACTACTCACTTCAGACCTGGGAATGCCAAGTGTACGAATCGTGTGAGAGTGACAAGGACTCGAAATACAACACAACCTGGCGGCGGTTACAGAGCAAGACTCCTGGGTAGGCTGGTCAGTCTGCTGGATGGCCCAGAGACACTTCCGAAGGCTTACGTGCAGGAGATGGTGAAGATGCCGAGAATAGCTGTCCCCGCTATTCCAAGGGTCGAAGTACCAGTACAGGCCTTCTGGTTCGATCAGAGGTAGAAAGGGTTTCACAAAGCGACAGCAGTGCAGAGGAGCAGTCCTTCAGCGGGTCACCAGCGATTCCTCGGTTCAGCCTTGTGGTTGCAGGATACTTGGCTCCTGTATTCCTTCGTTCGTGAGAACTCAGGAGATCGACATGGTAGTGGCGTTTCCAGCCCCCTCTTATCCACGGTTCCCTTTGCGCCAAAACGGAGGGGACCCAATGGGAGATCCGTTCATCAAACACTCACACCATTCGTGGACCTATCACGGACCACAGTGGTCCCAGGCATTGACACCACCATAGACTCTCTGGCCCCCAGGATGTGTACTGGGACCAGACATCCCAGCCCACATCCTGGAGGCACACACAAGGCCTGTAGAAGCCCGCAAAAGCATCCGTGTTTTTCGCGGGAAAGTACATGCCCAAATAAGGAAGGCCCCGGGTCGGCTCGACCTGGGGAAGGTGAAGGGGGCAAGACGGTCAGCAGACAGGACAAAGGAGCCTCGTGGTCTGGCCATTTTGGGAGCCAGGCCACCATTTTGGGCTAAGCGCGAGAAACGCGCTTAAAACGCCAAAAGGAGCTCAAAAACACAAGAAACGATCGCTGCCACCATTCCCGTCCGTGATTCACTTGCACCGATCATTTACAATCCAAACAGAGTATCTAGGGCCTGTTGAAGGCTAGAGACCCAAGAGAGCAGTAACTTAGCTTACAGTGCCCTCTTGTGTCATGTTGCACGAAATCTGCAACATGAAAAAGAAACTACGGAAAACAGCGTTTCCCGGTATTGACTGTCTTAAGGACATGTCAGTTTCCCCGTAAGAATGGAGCGAAAGCCCAGAGGAGTGCGGCAGAAGGCTGCACTTCTCTGGCAAAGTCTAGATCATGATGAAAACAATAGCAAAAAGTTTAGGGGTTGCCACATGGAAGGAAAATTACCCACAATTAAGAAAATCTTTCCTAACAATAATCGAACCATTTTTGCTTTGCTCAAACTGCATTTATCAATAAGAGCTCAAGTGTGATACTTGCGTCCGCCATTGAATTTAGAACCATGTTGCACCAGGTTTTGGTGAAAGCATGATCCTGCGCTAACAGATGCTGTGCCAATATAGTCAGCAAACCTCCAGACGACAAACCAAGTATAGAGTTTCTAAATAAAGCACACATCCTCCTTTTAATCTGTGATTCTAGTGATATAATTCCTAGTTCATGTCTAATCAACGGCAGCGGAGTGCTCATGGGCAATTGCAATACTTGCCTCCAAAATCTTGCTTCTATGGTTCGCCACCATTGTTTTTTTTTTGGAAGCATCGTATCAAGGCCATAGGTTACCGTGGGAATTACCTTCTGTTGGTAGAAAAGAAGGACATGTTTCAGCGTGAATTTCCCAAATTTCTTTTTTAAAATGTTTGCCTGCAAAGTGAGCATGCATAGTTTGTATAATATCTCAGCTTCCTGATCGTGAGTGGAAGAGGATGCCTGTATATGTACCCCGAGATATTTATAGAGATCCACTTGAATTAACAATTCATTGTGCAAATGCCAAACACACTGTTTTACTTTAGTTGTGCAGTATGGTTTGCAAATCATAATTTGAGCTTTTTGAGTATTGATGGTAAGGTTATTAGTATTTACGTATGTGGACAAGGAGTTCAGAAGTTTTTGAAGTCCCGAGGGAGTCTGGGAGATAAGAATCAGATCATCAGCATATGCAAGATAGCTTATTACATGAGTGCCAAGTTTCGGAGAATCGCTCATAGTAGCTCGTAGGCAGACACCAAGATCAAAAATAAAGAAATTGAAAACAGATGAGGCTAGAATACAACCTTGCTTGAGGCCTCGGGCTGTTTTAATAAAAGATGATAGTGCACCGGCCATAGAGAGACGAACTTGGATGGTGGTATGAGTATGAAGAAGCATGATTAAGGACAGAAGAGAAGTAGGGCATTTATGAAACATTAATTTGTGAAAAAGAATGGAGCGATCAATCGAGTCGAATGCAGCTTTAAAATCCATATAAGCCAAGTAGAGAACTTGATTTTTGTCAGAATACTTAGACTTCAACATGTTTAATGTTATAAGGTTTGGGGATGTGCCAAGCCCAACAACAAAACCCGTCTGTGGGGGATCTCTGAAGTTGTTCAGTTTGGTCCAGAGATTGAAGTCCCTTAGGATGGTCCTCGCGAATATTTTAGCTGGAGTGTCTAACAGTGCTATGGGCCTATAACTAGTCGGTGAGGAGCGGTCACCCTTTTTGTAAATTGGGACTATTATCGAATGAGTCCAACTGGCAGGCAAACACTGAGTCTCATTGATGGTGGTAAAGATCTTATTAAGAATGGCTGCCCAAAGATTTGGATGTTCTTTGAACATACGATTGGACAACCCATCTGGACCACAAGCACCAGAATTGCTGACCTTATTAATGTAGAATTTGATATCATCCATATCAAATGATAGATGAAAGGGTTTCTGGAGCTCGTGGCCCAGTGTAGATGAATCGGACAAGGGGGTAGCATAAAGGAGCGAGAAGTAGTCTATCCACTTACGCTCTGACACACAGTTGGCTTGCAACATAAGCTGCGGACTATTAGTGGTTTTGTTCATGAGGGTCCACAGACCCGCCGCGTTTTTGGTGCGGACCGACTGCAACAAGAGTTCCCCATCTAATTGATACATTTGGGCTTTGAGAGATTTAAGCGCATTCTTATGCCTGGTTTGGATGTTTTTCAACAAAGCAGCTCTACTTACAATCGGGGCACGCATGGCTTGACGTTTCAAAGCCCGAGTATGGGCTTTGAGCTGTTGTACTTTTGGATTGAAGACATGGAACTTGGGACCAAACACCCTATTTTTGTTTGATGCTTTCAATGATTGAAAGTGTTGCATCAAAGTAGGGTAGTGGGTAATTTGAGTGGTGGAAAAGTTATCCATGGCTTCATTCAAATCAAGTAAAGATTGAGCTGACCATCATAGTCGATTGCCCCCATTATTCAATAATAAATTTCCATGATGACGAGATATGGGAAATTGGGAACACGGACCAGGATTTGTCAATTCAGCAATAAGTTGATTTATGGTCACTGTTAACATTTGTGATAACCTTGAGATTGTCAATACATCCAAGAAATTCTGCGTTTACAAAGATGTAATCAATAATAGATGAACTAGAACCTCTGGCCCAAGTGGAATTTGGTGGCGAGTCTGCTGGAAATGCTCCATTAAGCATGATGAAATTATAATTTGTAATTATAGCTAACCATTTAGTAATTCTGTGGTGGTTAGCCGTTTGAGGGTGGAAACAATTTATATTTAAATCACCCGCAATTATGACATTTGTGACTGAGGAGTCAAGTGCAACCAGATTCAACAAATTGATAAGGGCCTTAAGGAAGCTATCATCAGAAATGCCAGCCGCATTCCAATAAACTTGATTAAAGCATAGTTTGTATTGTGAATGGATAATCTGATCATTTGAAGAAACTGGTTTGGAGAATGCCAGTGTTGGGCAGAAATGCCCATACCCATCTTAATAGCTATCAAGAGACCAGATGTGGGACGACCCGAAGTACCACGCTGTGCCGGGATGAGAAAAAGATCATGTTGTCCCATAATGGGACAGTCATCATCCAGGTTTCCTGAAACTACAGAATATTATGACATGCAAGAAAGTTGTTATCATTGTTGATCAAGTGGGAAAACCCTCTGGTATTCCAGCTAAAAAGAGAGATGGGTTGGGTCACAGTTGCAGACACTAGTTAATTTGATTGCAAAGTTGATTGCGGAAAAACACCAACTGAGAGAGTGGTTTGTGGAATGGAAAGACTTTTATGAGCAGAACCACTATTATTTGTAGACAAGGCCTTTTGATTGAGCGCTAGAGAGTTTAATGAGTCAATTGAGAGTATGAACCCAAGAGATTGGAGCTCATTTCTGGCCTGCCAAATGAGATTTTGAATAACTCTTGATTGAAGCCAAATTCTGATGGAAGTCGTTTGTTGTGGAATTAGAAATTCAATCAATGCTATGTCTTCAGAACTAATATCTTCCAAAGAACGAATGTCTGAGAGAATAGTTAAGAGGGAGCTTCTGTTGAGGTTGTATTGCGCAGATGGCACAGGTTTGCATGCCAACAAGAGCGAATAATTCGCTGGCAGTTTGCCCATCAGTTTAGATACCTTATTGTTTGGTTTAGTGCTAGGAGCATCAAGCAAGTTTGAAACAGAATTAGCTATTGGTATCCTAGAGTTTGTGACAGTCTGCAACATTTCCACCAGTTCGGGGATGATTTGCGCAAGAATTGCATGAGGATCATACACAGGAACCGCTTTGGGGTGTGAGGCATCAGTCACAGGCCTAACCACAACAGAAGGTTGTGGACTACTGGGAGGCCTTAAATAAGGCGGATCACAAGTTGAAGCAATAGTGGCTGTGGCAGATGTTGGAAGACCACGAGGCAGTGTAGACATATAGGCTTCAACAGCCATTCTGATCTCCCGCCGATGGAATGCATCGGTCGTGGTTTCGGAAGATGAGGAAGCTGTCACACTCGGCCAAATTCAATTTGAGGATTGGGAAATTTGGATTGGGGTTGTGAAGTTAAAGTATCCACTAGCTGATTCAAAGGGGCATACTCCTGCACGACAGGGAGGCTGGATACAACAAGCTTATCACTTTGAGTTTTAGATTGTTTCTGTAGAAGGTATTTTTTTGCGACCGAAAGCGCTACTGTGAGCAAGTTCTTTTTTGCTAAATTTAAGTTCTTGATGAACAATTTTGTTTTAGCAGTAGAGCTCTTGTTATTTCGAGGGATGTTTTTAGTCAATTTGGGAAGAGAAAAAAGTTCGGCTTTTTGCTGATTTTTCGAGAAGATGGTATAAGTCTCGATGTTAGAGGATCCCAGAAGAACTTGGGGAGGGGGCAAGGGAATACAATTTGCAGGCCCCTTCACCAAGGTATCGACTGTAGAAAGAGTAACAGATGGTGTTTGAACAGGCTTTTTTTACCTTTTTTCGTTTAGCAGGACGCTCAACTACAGGGGGTAATGTCGGTTCCACTTCTTGTACCATGTGGACATTATTTTGATCACTATTCAAGCCCGATTCCGGACACACCAATTCCACATTGTCTCCGATAGGGCAAATGATGTGATCAAAATGGGGCAGACACTGTGTCATAGAATTTGACGTCTGCGTAGCAACCGCAGTAGAGATTGGGACTGCTGCGGAGGCAGAAGCAGAGATCTGAGGATTGGAAACTGGGTCGAGCACAATTGGAGCAAGGCTGAGGTTGCAACCAATGACCGTAGACTTGACGGCAACATTCAATTGGTTGGCAGATATTTTTTCCAATAGCGCCGTTTGATGTTGCAGTTTTGCATCTAGGGAGTCATACAATTTAGTTATAGCACTTAAGGACACATGAAGAGCATCGAAAGCAAATTGAGTAAGAGATTGATTATTTTGAACAAACCACGCCTGAAGGCCAACTGAGGTGAATTGTTGATTTTGGGTTTTACACTTACATTCACGAGAAGGGCCTGGTTCTTGGCTAGTGACCGTCGATGTGATCACGATCGGATTTGCACTAACATGTGGGGGAACTAATCTACGAGGCGTCAGGCACAGAAGGAAATGTTAGAAATGGAGGAACAACAACTTGAGAACATAATAGGGGATTTTGATAAATTATCTGATTTCAGCTGTGGAGAAAAAGAAGAATTAGACATATTAAGGTCAATGACCACAACATCTGAAGTGTGCGTGGCCATTGAGGCAAGTTTACACTCAAGTTCAGCAGTGGGAGGAAAATTAGCAAGGATACTGTTATCAGTAATAGCATTAAGACCACCAAGGCATGTGTTAGTCAAACCACAGGGCAAAACTGGCACACTGTTAGAACACAAACCGTGATGATGGTCAGCAGTTGTCATTGAACCATTCATTGGATTAGAAGGAGTTTGCCGAGGGTGAATTCCCATTTTTTGTAGTAGCATTTCAGGGGAAAAATGACAATGAGGATCCAAAAGATTGTCGGCTTTGGGGAAATCCAGAGGCTGAGCAATTGTCTCCTTGCAAAACTTGCGAATGTCCGGAGAACTCGCCTTCCCGAGTGTAAGGTTCACCCCTCTTTTGGAACAGAGGGATTTCGGTGTGGAGGCAGAAATGGTAGATTTCCCTTTCGTGATCTTATAAGTTATGGCCTCAGGGCCAATTTGAAGTCTTTGGCATTCCAGTTTTTAAGTTATACATCATGAAGAAAAAAGAAAGATACGGAATAAACTGACTAAAGCAAAAATCCAAATAACAAGGGTTATAGCCCCTGCCCACCGCCCCGCAGCGCTGCGGCAAAGCGGGACTTCAGGGGACTTGCTGGGTGCGCGCGCAGTCTCCCTTAAATAGGTCCCCCTCTAAATTCTGCAGCACAGCCTAAACAAAGAAGGAAAAGTTGTTTTAAAGAGTTCGTTAGCAGTAAGTATGCTAACAGTGATGTCCGTGGAAATAATCATCTTATGGAGGATGTAGTGCGAGCGTTCACAAGAGCAGCAAAAGCGGCAGCAGAGTCTCTCGCGGCAAAGCGGGACTTCAGGGGACTTGCTGGGTGCGCCCATTGCAGGCCGTGAGCCTCATGCCTAACAGCAAGGTGACTCAACTGAGGGCCATCGGGTGGGCTCTACCCCTCAGTGGTCGTTCCAAAGGAGGAATGTCACATGCCTCGGTCCAAATCATCCCAAGCCCCCTCTAGATCTAAAAGGGGCTCTATTTTGAGGTTTAAATTGCCTGCAAGTATGATTTGGTGATCCAGTTTATCCTGGCTCAATCTTGTTTCTGTAAGGTTCATGACCAATTCAATTGCATTAGTCTGGGATTTATTAGCGACCCGATTGTACATTTTACAAGGGATTTTGGTTGGGATCCCAGGGAGCTCAGTACCAGGTACTGTCCATCTGGGGAACCATATTCAAGGTTAGCTACTTGGAAATCAAGGGCTGTGCTAATCCAATGGGCAAGCCCACCATAGGGCCTGTCCTTTGGTCCCTTTGAAGCTAACACCTGAAAGACCTCATAGCCCTGAAACGTAGTCAGATCCAAGTCCCACGTTTCCTGAAAGCATATCCTAACACAGCCCTGGAAAAAATCACATCAATCGAGGTATAACAGGTGTTTCCTGAGACCAGCTATATTCCAGGAGATCAGACAAATTTCTCTCTCTCTGGTCTGGTTCATTTGTTTGGGGACGGCAGTGTGTCAATCTATAGCTTCAAGGTCTGTGGTGGCCTGATTATTGAGTATGTTCATCATCCCCATATTCATTAAGGTAGAGGCACAAGTGGGAGGGAAGTTATTGATGTGGCAATTATCATTCAGCTGGATGTCAACGGTTGGCCTAATTGAAATTCTTGAGGCTATAAGAGGATATCTTCGAGATTCTATGAATAGGAGACCATTCATCACCCAGTCATTTTTTTAAAGGAGTCATGATCATATCATTGCCATTGACGTTCTCCGTCTTACGCACTTCACAATGTCACTTCTAATGACAGTTTTGCAGCCTCTTGTTGATCTAAAGTAATGGGTGACCTTATTTATGAGGGACTTCTGTGTTTCGTGAGACCCAGGTGCCACCTTACCCACATTATGCAGTCTGCTGGCCCCTTGAACTAGGGGATGTTAGGTGCCACTAGGCACGTTTGATGGACCTTTCGGGATGCAGAGTTTACCACCCATGCCCCCATATGACCCCCCAGCCACCCCATTATATTCTTTACTTACTCCCTTGTTGGGTTTTCCGTGTTTAGCCTATGAGGCAGTGGGCAATCTCTTGGCTGAGTGGCTTTTGGTGATTGAGCACTGGCTGGGTTACTAGAAGTCATAGGCCCCATCGAAGAGCGTGTTGACAACCTCTCTTTAATGGATGCTATGCCTGCTGCGAGAGAATGAAACTGCTCCCTAAAAATTGTTTTCCATCGGACCAGGGATTCCGCATGATGGTTCGACAAGGCAGACGCCCCGCCCCATGTCAAGGGTGTTATGCATGGTGGCAACCTCAGTTCCGGTCCCTATGTCTATGCCAGCATTGATGTTCTTGCGGTCCTGGATGCCCAGCAATAATCTTGGTGCTCCTTGGTTGAGTCTGTCAGGAATGCCAATCACTTTGGAAGTGTTGGAGTTTCCTCCCTTGGGGTGCTCATCCTCCAAATCCTGACACTGGCTTGATGTAGAAACTGTGATTTCAATCTCCCCTTCTCTCTCTTTCATATTGGGCTTAGTGGCCTTCCTCCTCCCTTCTGTACTTATGGTCTGTGATAACTCCTGTATCGCTTAGGCCAATAGGACTAGATAAAATTAGGAGGTCCTTGTTGGTCATGTGGAGTTCTATTACTTGGGCTCCTGCATCACCTTGTGCAGGGATAGGGAGGGCATGATTTCTCCCTTCCTCCTGCCCTTCAAAGAGCCCTATTTCGTATGCTCCCATGTGGACTTTTGGCTTCCCCCGTTGCTGAAGGGTGTGTGCTTGCGCTTGCAATGTTGGCTTTAGGATTGTGGCTACACTTTCGGGTAGAATTTCAATATCTTCAACGGCAGATATAAAATGTGGGACTGCCGCAGTTTCCTATTCGATAAGTCTTTTATTCTCTTGCTATTTGGGCTTTCAATGTTGTGCAGGAGATCTTTTATTTCTGTTATTAAGACATTAACAACCTTGATAGGTTCAAGCAGTTTGTATGCCCTTTTGCTACTCCCCTTTGGCAAGAAGGTTGTATTGCCTTAAATTTAGACATGTTGTGGTGGTGTAACAAGTTAAAGTCATTATGTGCACAAGTATAAAAAAACACAGCTGATCGATGCACAATATGCCAATATACGAATACGAACCTCTATAAAATGAACACGCCCCTAATGGGTTAGACAGGTTAAAAAACAGAGCAAAACTAATTAAAAGGAATTCAGTTGTTTCCTCAGATTGACGCACAGGTAATAGTGTATAAATAAAGAGGCGCCTTAAAAGCCTTAAACCGTTGCCAAAACCGTTCTTTAGAATCCTCTGATCACAAAGGGCCCTGAAAACCTTTAGCGCTGCAGCGCGATAAGCAATTAGGAGTCCCTATGATCGAGCCAGTTGACTGGGATACATGTTTAAACAAATTGAACTGCAGGTAGGGAGATACAAAATGCAGGCGATGCCTCAGTAAAAAGAATCCAACAGAAGACTGCTAGGAGAAAAATTACTCTGGCGGGCAGGGAACAGCTCGAGGAGTGCCGTAGTCCGACTCCCCCCCTACTGCCCCACCCAGATGTCATCCAATTGATGGAGAGGTCTTATTTGGTCTGTTTTCTGTTCTTCAGTTGTGTTTAACAATTTATCTATATAAGCACCCAGCAGAAACACACAGGAACGCGTGCTTGCATCACAAATCCACACAAATCCACAAAATCAATGAAATCACTGGGAGCCAATGCAATTTACAGAGGATTGGCATGGAAGAGTTGAACCGGGTAGCACCAACGTCTAGTCGGGCTGCCAAATTTTGCACCACCTGCAGCCGTTGAAGAAGGTAAACTGGCTGAGCAAGGTAGCAAGCATTACAGTAGTCTAAGGAGCCAGCTGTAAGAGAGGATACAACCATAGCCCAAAGATGACAATAAAGGTAAGGAAGCACCTTCTGAAGAATGCAAAGTTTAAATTGCACAGACTGACAGACAGCCTTAACCTGGGACTGCATAGATAGAGAGTCAGAGAGCTTGAGGATGTGGGCAGAGGACCAAGTTTAGATGGCCAGAAAGCTGAAGACCAACCCATGGAAACCGGAGATGGGCCTACGGGACTAAAACCTCTGTCTTCTTGCTGTTAAGGCAGAGGCATTTTTTACCTATCCAGAGATAAATAGCCAACAGACAGGAACAACAGGAACGACATCAGGGATCTGGTGGTTGGTGTGGGAGGCATGGACACCTCTAGGCTGCCACATCAGGTGAGTGAAATGAATGCCTGATATATGTGATTTTCACACCACATGACGTGCATATATAGTGCTTTACTGTTGCACAGGGTCCTTCTCTTCCAGCTCAAATTAATCTTGTAAAATGTTTCACTCTTTCTCCCCCGCTGCTCTAATTCTGACAGCATGATCGTATTGCGCGTGCGTGCGATCGCCTTGGTTACCGCAGACTCAACTTCATGGATCGTGGGTTCACCACGTCCTTAAAACAAAATATATCATACGAAATGACAAGTCAGCACATGAGGTGCTTAACCATTACAACACAACACTCGTTTCAGTGCTGTCTGCGGACTGACATTCTCCTAGTAGAGACTTACAATGCCCACACAAAGATGGCGGCTTCGGCCGAACACGCATGCGTGGCATCCCTGACAACCATTAACACAGGGCAGAGGAAAGCAGCTCGTCTTGGTGACGGGCTGCTCGACTTCTGCTCCGTATCAGAACCTGTAAAGTAATTCATTTTTGGGGGAAATCGAAATCCCTTCGTTATATCAACCAATATAGGTACACGTTTGTGCATTACCAAATGGCCACATTGTTCAAGGCTATTACGGCAATCGACTTAATTAAATTTTGTCTCACTTTTGCTTTACTTGTAATATCTTCACATTCCTGACCACGGAACCATGCTCTAATTGCATGTTTTCCCTGACAGTATGACCTGGAGTATTTGCCTGGTACATTTGCTGGATTTTCTTTTTGATTTGGGTTCCCTTTAATTACAGATACCCTTGGGTGGAGTGTGTACCCACCATCTTCTCACCGCTCTCTGGTTTTGAGGAGGCAATCTCCAGACCAGACATAAACCAATTAGTTCTTTTACTCTACCACTAAGGTTAGTGGATGCTTTAACTCTCTTTAACTCGATCTACCCCTGAATCACTCACAGAGATCTAATGAGCTTACTCTTATTACTCTTAGGACTAACCTAGAGAAATCATCCTGAACTTATTGTGAAAGTCTAACACGTCCTGCCCTGAACATGGATTAGTACAATCCGAAACGCGTTGGCACCAACCACCACATAGGAGTGTTGTTCTATGCTGATGATTGTTTGAGTATGATGTATTATATTACTCAGAACACAAACAAGAGTTATGTGTAATGATGGAATTGCAACATAATCTTTGTATATTCTTCTAGGTATATCTGAGCGCTATCTCAGCTCAATTGTGTTATTGTTGCTTGAAATACTATATTTTAGATTGCTCGTTATAATTTACACTCCACACTGTGTGCCCAACAGTGTGGTTTCAACTAAGTGTGATATATAAACACTGTTCTTTACCTGTTTTAACCTGCCTCAAGTCAGTTTGGTTTCTTTCCTTACTACATTCCAGCAGGTGGACAGGCATATGTGTACCTGGATATGTGTTAGTAACTATGATTTCTGAATGCAATGAAAGCAAAAGCATAAATATTATTGTCTTAAAAACACGCAAATACCACCAACCACTTGGGTTAATTGGCTCCTTAGAGGGTCTCATTAACCTCACCAGGTTGCAAACTGACATTAGGGATTCTATCCCCTTGAGAGTGCAGCTTTGGGTTACTGGTCGGCAACGCCCCGGTGCTTGTTTTGTGCTCACTGAGACAGGACCAGCATGTGTCATCCCGTCTTGGTAGGCCAAGCACACATGGGGCACGTGTACTGCCTGGCCACTGAAAGCTATAAACAGCGTCATCATCGTCTGGCTGAAAATGTCATATCCTCTAATGCCACACTCACTTCTGAAATCCGGCTATTGCATCAGGCGATTCGGAAGGAGGTCTCTGCCTTGAGGCAATCCCTGCATGAAGAGATGTTGACCTAAAAGGACCTCTGCCAGGAGGAGATAGCTACCTTGAGGGAAAATCAGAACCTGCAGATGGAGGCCTCAAGGGACCGGCAGTAGCAGGAGGTGTCCACCTAGAGGGAAAGTCCCAACATGCAGATGTAGGCCTCAAGGGTGAGCATCCATGCTGCATGTTGTCCATGTGCAATAAAAATCATCATTACCTAGTTGCCATTGGATCACTCTTACATGCATCCCTCTCACGAGTGGCCCTTCCGATTGAGGACCAGGCTTTGGCCATGCTTGTTCAGAGTGCCCCATTACTGGATCCTATACACAATGGAGCTTCCCAATGAACCATGCATGAGATGCCATTGCCCACGTCTACATACACCCAACTCCTGTTGCCACTCCCCCTTCTGCATACCCCCTGCTGATTATAAGCATGTGGATGGAGTATGGATCTTGATTTTCTTTCCATTACATGGTAGACTCTATTTACTTCTTCTGACAAAACCATGGTGCTCTACGGGGCAGTAGGTTGACTGCCTATGATACTCTGCAAGTAATTGATCTGCTGGACTGTACATTCGGACATGTTCAGTGAAGTCAACTGACATGGTCATTTTGCAAGGAACTGGCTCCCACATTCAGGTAAATATAATGCTGAACCATGATGTATATGATATGTGTAGTTAGTCTGACAGAATCCTAAAGCTATTGCTAGCAAATCTCCACTCTAATTTAAGATCTCTTAGCACAGCCAGCACCCACCCTCTGTGTAAAAACACCCAGGGCCCTCTCATTCTCCAAGTCCCCATTCCCTCTGCTTTACACTGACCCTCCTAGCACCGATGTGAAGGTCCAGTGTTAAGTGGAGATGGTGAGGTATTCACAGAACACCAGCAGTACCACAGGGTAAGCCTGTACACTGTCACGCATGAGCATGGCTGTTGACCTATGCATTCCAATAGTGGCCTTATATGTCACACATTGGGTTGGGCAACACGGCTGCATATAATGGTGATGTTCACTGTCAGCAATGAAGGGCGTTGGCCTATATCATCAAGTGTGGACATGTGTTTTTGATGAGCTATGCATGTGCTTTATGTCCTTGGATGCACCTCAGCAGATTGGAATCAGTCTCCTCAAGATGTGTATATGAGCATGTTTTTGTTAAAAGGTGATGTACTAGTTCATTTGTTTGTTGACATGTCATTTACACTCCTGTCATGCAAGCCTTGCCAGCCATCTCCTGAGATATATTATGTCAAGTAGCCACTCCATTATGCATGTGCATGGTACACCAGGCAACAGGGCAAGGGAGCACACCTTCAATCTGTTTGCAGCATGGAGAGCAAAAGTGGGGGTACTGAGGATAGGGGCGAGCCAAGGGCAAATGTTATACAGTGGGTCACAACCGGGGTGGAAATATGGTGTATTTCCAGGGTGTTCTGGAGGGGGAGGGTTGACTCCACAGGCCACACACGGTTCTGGTGTGGGGCTCGGGGCAAGGTTGCATAACAATGAAAAGGGGCTGCTTTGACCCAGAGCCACAGAGGGTTGACCTTTGCCTCATTAATAGGGCATGTATGGGCCTGTTGGCAGAGTCGGAGGTAGCCATGACTGGTGGGGGTGGAGGGAGGATGCATCAGGGGAGGGAAAACTGAGATAGGGAGTTCATCAAACAGGTGGCTTGTCATTCCAGAGCCAGAGCGTGCAGCCACATGGTTAAAGGGGCAGTAAAATGGGGATGGTTGACTAGGGTGATATCACATGGTGATAGTTTCTGGTGAGGGGCTTGATAGGGGACACAGTTGCAGGCAAAGGGTCTGTTTCTCAGGATCATGGAGCATGGTGGCAGGAGGACACACAGGAAGAGGTAGGGGTTGATGTTTGCTGATAGAGTGCAGGGTAGTTTATGAGGGGCATGTAAAGGGGTTATAGGCACATGTGCCACAAGTGGCCATGGAAAGGCGAAATGGTGTGCTCTGGGGAGCAGGATGAAGAGTGGATGCATGGGAAGGGATCCATCAAACAAGATCCATCAAACAATGTGAATACACACAACCAGCAGCCTGATCCTACCCTGCCATAGGTGATGGCAGAGCAGCAAAGGAGTAGTGGCCCCTCACCAGGACAGGAGACAGAGATGGGGCAGCAGGTTGATTGCCCACAGCCACCATGAGCAGCAGAGTAGTGGCTAGACAAGACCCCACATAGGTAGGAAAATAGTTGTGTGTGAGTGAACACCCCCCGCTGGGAAGATGTGGATGAAGCAGTTAGTAGTATGGGTATATGGAATGGTACAGTGTGCATCAGGAGTCATAAGGGGGCATTGATGGATTGGGAGGAAGGGCATGATGATGACCAGGAGGAGGTACAGAACATTAAAGTGGGATACATAATGGATAATTACTCGGTAGTTGCAAGTGGCAGGTTAGGTGTATGATTGTTGGGAAGAGGGAGAGGTAAATGTAAGGACAACAGGTGCTGTGCATGCCAGATGTTGTGTTTTCCCATTGCAAGGGAACACAGATCGAGGAGTGGAGCTGAGCAGGATGAGCAGCAATGGTGCAAAGGGACTGGGCATGAGGTTTCCACTGAGCAGGAAAGTGAGTGGTCAATGGGGTGAGAGTCGTCAATGGTGTGGCATATGGGGGGTGAGTTGGTGGCATCAAGGATGTGTAGGAGAGGTTTAAGATTAATACTGAACCTTACAGCCATCACCTCTTTGTTTTCGCTTTGTCACCCCGAGTGGGATGGTTATGCCCATTGTGATGAATCCCAGGATGTCATCATTACTTCGGAAGGGGGAGCCCTTTCCCATGAGGCTAGGGTGGGTGAGACTGCATACCAATAGTGCCTATGGGGGTGGTGTTCCACTGGTGAACCTCAAGGGAGGGGAATCCCCCTTTGGTACCAGTGATGACCACAACAGGAGAACACAGTATTTTCACCAACCCCATGACCTTAGACCCTCTTCCCACAGTTACCCTGATTTTCCTTCCCCTCATTCTGCTTCACTCCTACCCTCACCCTATGTGCTTTTCTAAAGCAGTCCATGTAGAAAGTACTGAGACGAGGAAGATTCCTAGTGAGTTACCACACCAACACTCACTTAGTACTGAGACGACAAGGAGGTGCAGAGCAATACTGAATAATCACTGGAACAACTTTCACCAGTCCAGTTGTTCATAGCCTATGATGGGAAGAAGCAAGCTAAAAACCAAAGAAGGATTTAACAGATTATCAATCCCTCTCTGGACGAACCGGGAGAGCCAGAAGTAACCCAACGTTCAGAGGGGTGGTGAGTGGGATGCCCCAGAACCCCAGGAAGCATGAAAGTCGGAGCCCACACTGTCCCAGAAAGAAGCAAGACTGAGGAGCCACTGCAGAGCAATGGAAGTTCAAGGAAAGCACAAGAGTGCCATGAATAAGCCCAGCTACCTCAAGGGAGCCTACAACCATGCTGACTACAACACAAGGTATGCAGGTGGTTGGGAAGGAGGCAAAGGCTCAAGGAGGTTGTGGTATGAACCAGAAGACTGGGAAAGAAGGGTCTGGCTCCCAAACATACCTGGTGGTAAGCAGAAAAGTACACAACGTTGTACTAGGGCTTGGCAGGAGAGTGAACCAAGCACACAGTGGGGAAAACTGAGCTTGAAATGACAAGTCTGGGACTCACATAAGGAGAACTGGAACTGGGAACTGGGTGGACAGTTCATACAGTGCATGGCAGGTTAGTGAACCAAACCTGTATCACCCACTGCAGCCTGAGCAGTGCATCCAGACTTATCGTCTTTGTTGCAATACCTGGTTAGAGGGAACCAGGTCTGCACACCAAGGTCAAGGACCCCCTTCAGCTTGGAAGGTAAATCCTGGCTAATCTTCTTCATCGCAGTACCTGGTGAGGGAGAACCAGGTCTGCACACCAGGGTCAAGGATTCCCTTCAACTCGGGAAGTGCATCCAAGCTAATCTTCTTCATCACACTACCTGGTGAGAGATAACCAGGTCTGCAGACCAGGGACAAGGACCCACCTCAGCTCAAGAAGTGCGCCCAGGCTACTCTTCATCGCAGTACCTAGTCAGCTTGGTATAAATATCCAGGCTGTTCTTCTTCAGCGCAGTGCACCGCGAGAGGAAGCCAGAGCTGCCAACCAGGGTCTGCAACCCTAAATAACTACCTTACGAGTCTGAGAAAGATTGGGGAGAGCAAGGCACTTCCTCAAAAGCAAAGGACTGGCTGAAACCATATTTAAAAAATCCTATTAAGTCAATAACTACCTTTCTAATCAACAAAAGCTGTATTTCAAGCTTACCGAACGTTTGGAGCTGCTGTTTTGAACCACAGCACTGCGAGTCAGCACGGACTCTTGCTGTGGGATTTTCGTTCCCTGGAGGGGGCGGAGACAACTGGCGCACACGTGACTTACCACCTGACCAGAAGTGCCTTCAAAACGCGTCCGCATTCACCCTTGCGGCGTTAAGCCCGGTGGTGACAAGGCCGCCAACTCTGCTGTTGTGCGGCTGTTAGGCGCTGAGGCGTAAGTGTTGGATACGGTAAAAAACGAGTCCTTCTGCAAGGATCTTAATGACCTTAATACAAATGGCGGGCATTCAGTAAGTCTGTCTATGGACCCGTGTAATTAATGCAATAAGATACATTGGGATTCTGATTTTAGCGCAAGTGCATTTGTCTCGGTCACTATTATTTTGTTGTAGACCTTCTGTATTTATCAGTAATTATAGGTGGTTGCATCATGCAGGCAAGATTTCCTACGCTGACGATGGGGATGCCTCCAGTCATGCATATTGGCTGTCATAAGGGTCCTCTTAACACCTTGCTATCTAAACCTAAACATCACTTAAATGATAAAATCATTCCTACTCGCTGCTCTACTCCAGTCGGTGCGCGCGGTCGGAACAGCATGAAAGCTGGTCCTAGAAGGCCGCCATTACCTGACATCAGGGTTTTCTGTAAAGACAGACAGGCCTTTTCTGTTTCTAGTGATACGAGAGTCTCTGCACAAGTGTGCTCTACTCCTGGTCTAGACTTTAAGGGTGTGCCTTGCCCGCCTTCTACAAGAGAAGTGATTTCCACAAATGGTGCTTATTTAGTGCACCCCAGTATCATACCCTGTGACAATTCTGCATCTCGAGTATCCTTATCAGATAGTATAATACTTCATAATTTGCCACTGACAGCTCCCGTTGGGGCAAAGGCTGACACGCCAACTTGTGTGATAAATGATGGTGTAATGGTTAATCTAGATATGGATCCCTCGAGCCTCTCTCAACAATTGCTACCTGAGAGAGCCTTGCTGGATTTGTCGCAGTCTCCAGTTATGTTCTCTGATCACAATTCCGTGTGTTCGGAAATTGAAGACTCATATCATGCACCGACTCCACGTCGAATTCCTATGCCAGCAGTAGCAACTGGTAAAGTGGAGGCGATAGTGGATTCGGGAAACTTGGTGGCACTTACTTTATCGGCTATGCATGTGTCCCTACAATCTTTGTCTAGACTCTTTGATTCAGTTATCTCAAAGATGGGTGAGCATTCGTCTAAATTGGATCAAATTCTAACATGGCAAGAGAGTGTTTCTATGATTCTTCAACCAAAGAAAAACAAAAACTCACCCCTTGTTTTAACTGACACTAGCGATAAGCCAGTTGTCACTAAAGTATCTTTGGGTTCTCAAACTTCTTTTGAAGCACCCCTAGGACCTAGGGTAAATAATGTTGCCACGACCGTGGCAAATTCACCTACACTGCCAACAGTGCCCTGTATTGCAGGCATTATTGGGGATTCTATGGCTCAGGCAAATTTGAGTTCAGCTGAGCCAACGATCCCCAGACTTTGTTCCAGTGCTAAAGGTGACCCAAGTGTGCCTTATACCATCTTTACCCCAAAAAGACTTATGACTGGTGCAAAATTGACTGAAAATATCCAGTGCAAAAAATCTAAAAATTTACCAGCCGCCAAGAAAAATGGAATAGCTCATACCAAGAGCTTTCTCCGTCGTGTCGCACCACCAAAAAAAAGTGCGCTCATTGCATCATCTGCAGTTGCAAAAAAATACCATCAATTGGCTTTGATACGCACTCCCGTTACCACTCTACAAAAACTAAACACTATGCCTGCGTACGCTCCACTTGATGCATTAGTGGAATTAGCAGAAGACACGGATTGTCAAGCCGAGATTGCTACTCCCTTACCCACAACCATGCCTAGAGCTGATGATGCTTCAAGTAGTCTAACTGCAAGTCTGCAGTCAGATTTCCATCGACAGGAGATTCGCCGTGCTGTTGATGCATATATGGCTGGCCATATTGGCATGGCCCAAAAAATTGCCACTCAACCTGCGGCTCTGCCCCTGAAGATTCCCTTAAGTGCTATCAACCCATCCTTACCGAATACCAGCGTGAGCTCAACAAAAGTAACTTCCCCCACAATCGGTTCACTGGTATCAGATGCAAAATCAATGCCTCAAACTGAATCACGGGGAACTACGAGTGCTGTTGGACGCTCACTCTTGGCTGGAATTGCCCCCGAAATTCTAGAACTGTTGCAGGCTGCTTGGCACAAAGAGCCTAAGCCCAGTGTAATGCCTGCAATGGCTCTAAGAAACAGAGGCACAGAGCCTGTGGCCTATAAATCTGCAACCAAGCCCATGGCCAAGCGCCCTGCTAATTTTAGCCTGGTGCTTAGCTGCAGGCCATACCCGAGTCCTCAATATGTCCTAAATCGCAATTCTATTCTGAGCATTTTTTCTGATGTGCCAACCCTGGAAGATATTAGCTCGTACGACTTGGCTTTGGTTGACTTTTGTAACACTCCAAAAACGAATGTTGTGCGTATTTGGATGGACTCACGTATCGTCCAAAACGCTATATGGGGGGCCCAAAAACAATTGTATGATTTAGGTTTTGAGGTATCATTGGATGCTACTGACCCAGGGGCCCCACATCAGCAGAATTTAGTTCCCCATGTCCATCACAAAACTCTTGCCTATGAGCGGCAAGATGAAATATTGTGTCAGATTCCATCAATCCAGTATTAGCTAGAGCAAGCTGTTGAGCCTTGCACTTTTTCGATTATCAGTTGGAATTCGAGGGGCCACTCCAAGCTTTTGAATAATGATCTTAGCTCACTGGCAAATTATAAGCTAGTTTTACTTCAGGAAACTTGGCTGTCTACTGATCCCATCTGGGGTGCTCATGATGTGATTTCTCTAGCGGCCAATAAAGGCCTGAGTGGTAGGCCTTGTGGTGGGCTGCTAACTGCAATACAGGCAGATAACAACGCTAGTATTTATCCATGGGCCTCACCTAATGCTTTCATTCAAATGACAAGACTTAAATTATCCACAACATTATATGCCATCATTAATCTCTATTGGAATCCAGTGGGGATCACGGCTGAATGCTTCTTGAAGGCCTTAAATGATATGTTGACTGTGATCCTATTGGATGGATCAGTTCAAAACATTTTTATTGCAGGAGACTTCAATTTGGATTGTATTAACTTAACTAAACAAAGTCACTCCATTCGTATAAAACAATGGGAACAATTTAGTAAACATCACAATCTTTTAAGGCTGAACGGAGCTTTCCACTCGGACATCCCTCCATCTTCAACATGGTCAAGGGGCGCATCGGCATCCACTATTGACTATATGTACACGAATGCGTCCCTTTTCCATGATGTTGTGGATTTCAAAATTGTGCACTCTGAACTGAGTGATCATAAACAACTCACAGCGGTTTGGCAGTATAATAGCAGCTGCAATTCGCAAAGAGACAGATTGTTGCAAAGTCAATTCTGTGTGAACAATGCTGGTAATAGACTGCAATGGACTGAGAAGTCAGTTGAGGCCTTTCACTCTCATTTGACACAGGCAGTAGCTGCTACATCCCTCATTGCTCATTCCCCAAATATTTGCTACTCTGACATGCTACAAGTGTTACGGTCCCAAGTTCCTAGGTGCTCATCTAATCAATCATCGAGACAATCTATTGGTGCTCAATTTTCACACGTCTTTGATAAAGAAACAAGAGACTATAAGCGCCTTTTTAGACAACAGAAGAGAAATGTATTGAATCTCCCAATTAATATTCGTCATAAACATCTCTCAAATATTAAAACCAAGTATAGAAATTGGGTGAAGGCAAGGCGTGCGAAACTTTACCACACTGATAGCCAGTTACTTTTTGCTGCTGTCCAAGGGAAGAATATTTCTAAAACCTGGTCTTATCTCAATCAAGTGACCTTAGGCCACCAAACAATAATCCAAGCAAATGAAGTACCAGAGCATGCCTGGATTGCCTATTTTGTTAATTGTATAAATTACCTGATCAGGATATATGTTTAGACAGCTTGCACTCTCTTCCTAGATTTCATATAGATTTTGATCTTGAAGATATTCTTTTTTACATCAAGAAGGCGAGCAATTCAGGCGCATGTGGTCCTGATGGCCTGTCTAACAAGATGTTTAAAGCCCATCCACAAGTGTGGAGTCGTATCCTGTTTACCATCTTTAGTCTCATCTTGAAGTCTCAAAAATTACCATCGACCTGGACGCATTCTATTATTGTTCCTATTTATAAAAAAGGAGATAGGAAAGAGCCGTGCAGTTATCGACCCATTGCACTTCTAGATGCGCCAGGAAAAATTTTTTCTCGACTGATTTTAAGAGACTTCAAGAGGTGGATTTCGCAGGCTCAACTTAATGATCCATTTCAATCAGGCTTTGTGACTGGCTTAGGCACCATTCCTAACATCATTACACTACAAATGCTCCTTTCTGATCACGCAGTTCAAAAGCAGACCTTGTATTTAGCATTTGTCGATTTTCGGGTGGCGTTTGACTCAATTGATCGATCACTGTTACAGCACAAGTTGATTGGGCATAATTGTCCTTCCTCTCTATTGTCCTTAATTAATTTACTACATTCCAATACTACCATGCAGGTTCGACTTAACTTGAATGGTGATCTGACTTCAATATTTCGAACATTTAGAGGGCTTAAACAAGGTTGTATTTTGGCGTCATCCATTTTCAACTTTTTTATCTATGATTTGGGCGTAACTTTGAGTCAAACTGTGAGTGATGCACCTCGATTAGGTCGGCATAATGTTCCTCATTTATTCTATGCCGATGACTTGATTCTCTTCTCAAAAACCCACACAGGTCTGCAGAAACTCCTGCATAGCCTTGAAACATATGTAGACACGAACCATTTGACGATTAACACTAATAAAACTCAAATAATGGTTTGCAAAAGGCATGAAAAGTGTAAAGTCAAAACCTTTTGCTGGCGATTACACAATGTTCCATTGGAACAAGTAACCAACTACAAGTATTTGGGCACTTTTGTAGTGGATACTTTATCAAGCATTGACCCTGACATAGAGATCCAGGGCAAACTACGGTCCTTAATTGCGCAAGCAAAGATACTTATGGCCAAGTTTGGCAAATTTACGTGTAAACATATTCTCACCTTCTTCTTACAGAAGGTGATACCAATTTTGACCTATGGGTCTGAGGCTCGCAGTCCTAAACCGGTGGAGTGGTGGGATAGAATTGAATCTTTGTTCTGGAAACAGGTATTACATCTGCCCGTTTGTACACCTTTACCATTGATTCGATTGGAATTGGGATCTCTCTCATTGTATTCATTTGTAATTTGGAAATATTGTGCCTTTTTTCGTAAATGTCTTCTGTCCTTGGAGCGAACAGACATTTTGGGAAAGGTAGCCTGTCACCTTTTAGATCAAAATCAGACCTTTTCCAAACAATGGTGCACTTTTACTATGAATGCAATGTCTGATGCTTCAGTTGACTTGGAGCTACTTTTGAACAATGAAGCTCGTGCCAAAAAGAAAGTTCAGCAATACGATTGGATTCTGACCCAAAACAAATGCCTCAACTACAAGGACTTTGATCGAGCGCTATTTGGCCATAAGCAATGTAGAACAATGTCTGATTATTTGGCTAAATTTCCTTGCCCAAAGATTCGACAGAAATTTCTCCGTTTTCGACTGAACCTTTGGCCGACATTAGATGTTCAGGCACGAAGGAATCAAATTATGCAATCAGAAAATGTATGTCGCTTTTGTAAGGTTATTGACAAAAGAGAGACGCTGGAGCATTGTCTAGTGTTCTGCACAAACTTGGCCGCTGTTCGACAAAAATGCTTTGGGAATTTCTTTGAAGACCAAAATGCATATGTTAACAAAAACTTATGGCACTGCATTTTTTCAGCAACCGCCCTAAAAACCAAAATAGCAATTGTGCGATTTTTAGATGAAATATTTTGTACACCCAAGCTACTGTAATTGAGAAACACTAAATTTGATTTTTACTGTAGTGAATGATCAAATTGTAAAAACAAAAAAGTGTTCCATGAATTTTAGCATTTTTGATACTGTGATAAACTGATATTTGAAAGGTTGATTTTATGAACGAACAAATTGTAAAAACAAAAAAATGTTCTATGAATTTTAGCTTTTTTTGATACTGTGATAACTGATATTTGAAAGGTTGATTTTATTAACCATATAAATAAAAAAATAAATAAAAAAAAAAATAACTACCTTTTGTTCAGGGGAAGGGGAATCAAACCTCTGGACCAAAAAGACATGTTCTTGGTCCAGAGTTAGCTTAATGTGTAAGGGACAGATTTAGGATGTTGACCCTGGACATTGGGACCTTTGCTTTGAACATTCTGACACCAGTTATTTTAGTAGAGGCACGGAAACCTCTCTTAGAGCTAGGGTAAGATAGGGTATCTGTCTTCCTTTTCATCCTTGAATAAAGGTTTATAGCAACACTAGGACCCCTCCATGCCAGTCTCTTACCTTTGCACCCTTACACTAGATGTGGATTCTCTTCCTGCTGGGCCTAGATACCCAAGCTACTCCTCACTGATGATGCCCAATTAGGCCGAAACATGTCTGGGGATGCTTGCAGTCTTGTGCTGAAGGGATGTAATCTAGCAATTTTTACTGGACTACCATTTTTGGGGTGGGACCAAGCCTGATTTGCATGTGGTCTTTCCCCTTTCTGATATGGCTTGGCAGGCGAAGAACAATGGTCTGGAGGATTGTCTAGAGTAATTGCCAGAGGGTTAAAATTAATTCTAAACCTTCCAGCCATCGCCTCTTTGCTTTTGCTGTGGGTGCCTTCAGGGGCATGAAAGGCTGAGGGAGAAGTGGTGTAGGCCAGTGACATCTGCTGCAAAGGACCTGGACGTTGATCTGCAGCTAGGGGATCACAGCAAGGGAGTGGCTGTTGCATGGGAGGGGCATTAAAAAGAGGGTGAAATATGTGGGAACAAGCCAAAGGTAGTGCACTGGATGCATGTGACTCAGGATAATATATGAAATGAGGAATTGGTCAATGTATTCAAATAGCTGCACATGACATTGAGGTCTAAGCAGGGTTTTGTGGAAGAGGCAAGGGAATTGGCAAGGAGGCCAACAATGCCAGTGACAATAGGGAGGGTAACCTCACCATGCATATTTGCTGGCACTGTGTACTGTGCCAATTTTTACAGAGATGTGGGTGGTACTTATCAAGTACATGGGTGTAACACAGAAGCCATTTTGGTAACTTCAGAGGTGGTTAATGTCTTCAGTATGAGGCAAACGTCTGGCTAAAGGTGTTTGGAGGATCCAAGGCTGCAGTTTGAGTGTTTTCATTGGCATGGATCTTTGCTTATGATGGATGGTGCCTAGAGGCCTGGATCCTGGCATGAATCCTATGGGAAGGGGTCAGCTGCTATTTCACCCTTTTCACAATCAGCCAACACCAGAGGATGTGACAAATGGTGAGGCGGTTACAGTGAACAGTGTGATGGCCATTTCTCAAGGTATATATTTTGCAGATGGTGTGTACATTGTAACACGAGTGCCTCCAGTGCACCAGACTTCTCCCAGTCATGAAGTGCTTTGTAGCATACAATTGAGTGGGGGTGAACAGAGGAAGGTCAGGGTGATTGTGCACAATGGACCACAAACAAGTACAGTTCAGTTGGTTTACATCTGAGGTGGATGGCCTTTTAGCAAGACTGGCAAAAGACCCAGCTTTGGGGGAATGTTTTCTGGTGGCTCATAATAAGGAGTATCATGGAACATGAGTAAGAAGGTGGACCCCCATATTAGGTTCTGAAAAGGAGATTCAGGTACTTTTAGAAGGAGATCAGTGAGTGAGATGGCAGGGGGCATGTAGATTGCCACTTCTGGGAATGTGTGGTGTATGTGGTGGTATAGCATTTGGGTGTGGTTGATCAGTAAAATGCAAGAGGGTTTTGATTGATACAGCAGCCGTTGTGGCCAGAGGTGATCTAGGTGAATCATTTATTTGCAAGAGGAGATTGTTTGGTGCTTTTAACAAACATTCATCTGGTGGTGCCTTTGATGAGGGAATGGTGCTCCAGGGATCTATTGTCAGTAATAAAGAATATAATGCCTGCCAATCTGCGCTACCCTAGCCAGACAGTAATCCAAGGTTGGTTTAGTAGCAGGAATTGACCCAATGCCACACTATCGTGGGTTATACAGCAATTATTTTTAATTAGCAAAAGCAAATCAACTCGACACGCCAACACGTGTTTCAGCCCTCTCTGGGCCGTCCTCAGGGCGTTTGTATATTGCAATTAAGTGTAACTGTTCAATAGGCATGACGAAATACATTTAACCAATGTTAAACCAAAGTAATGACACAGTCAATCCATTCAGTAGAATCAAAATTAGTTGCATGGATCATATAATTAATAAGGTGGAGAGGAGGAGTAGGATAGAGGGCAAGAGAAGGGGTGTGGGGAGAGAAAGGAGAGAAGAAAAAACAAAATGTTAGCAATAAAAAATGAACATTATTATTGAAAGTTTGACTTTAAATAAAAGTTCATGTTATCAACCTGTTGTTACTAAGTTACTCGATACTGGGTACTAGAATAACTTGTAGAATATTATTCTTATTAGGTAAAGTCGTTACACCAAAAAGACAGCAAAATGGTCAAATGTTATGCTGTACCTTAAATTGGTTGATATTGCCAAATAGGTATCCTATGTAGGGAAGATAGGTTCGAATCTGAAGCGGGCTGTAGTAAATATACAAAAACATATTTAACATTCTATAGGGTGCCGGCAACTTACTTACAATATTTCATCGAATCTGTGTGTTAAAATAAGTATCAACTCATGAAATTAAAAAATTCCTTACCACCGATATCAGTGTTGTCAAACGTTATCCCGAAAAAGAGGGGTGTGTTGCTGCAAGTCTATTGTTAATCAAGTACGAGCGTCATCTATTGCAAAAGATAAGGAGGGTATTATAAAAAACTAACGGTACTATTCTGGTTGTAATATAACCTGGTCTCTTATCATAGAAAAAGACAAAAAAACAGAGACAGAGGCGCTTACCATAACACGCTTGAATGCGTTCCTGCACGGTAATTTCTGCCTGCAGGCAGTGGCACTCTGTGCGAAGTGAAGGTGTGGCTGGTTAGGCCAATAGCTATGCTGCTTTAACTAAAAAAGAGTGCGGTCATGTGACCGGACAAAGTTCCTGTTGCTAGGTAACAAAGTGAAATAAAACTCATTGAGCGGGACTGCTCGTAAGTGCAACCATTCTATTTTAAAGCCATTAAAAGGAAGCCTAAGCTTTTGTGGTTTGACAACCATTACCTTGCACTGAAATGTGCAATGAAGCGGTTTCGAAACAATAATTACCTGTGTGGTCCGAATGTTACGTTTACAAGCTGCTTGTACTACGGGAGAGTGTGGTCATGTGACTAGACTGAATCCCTGTTGCTAAGTAACTAAGTGAAAGGAAGCTATATGATCGGGACTAGACCGGAGTGCAGTAGTTATATGATAAAAGCTTTATCAGTATTAGTAACCATTGTGATACACTGTAAAATACGGTGACAATGTAATGAAGCTACCATAACTTGGAAAAGTAGTGTGATTTACAAGGACGTATTTAGACATCTTATTTGTTAAGTGGTGTCTTGAAGTTAACAAGCATATGAGGTATGTAAAATGATTGAACAGGAGTTACAGTATAATTCCCATGCTTGGTGAGAGAATAGGTTAACATGAAAATTAGTATGGGACTTGCCAAACCATTAACTTACGTGGGTCATCCATAAATTATCGTTCTAATAACGAAGTCAAAAGCAGCACACCTCGAACTAAGGTACTAAGGTATAGTTAAAAGTGACATGTAATGGAAAAATGAGTATATACTGAGCTGCTAGGTACAAAAGCAAAGAAAGGATCAATATCCTGTGGATGGTATGGGAATTGGTTAATAGGATTGGACCTATTGTTGTCCTCTAAGGTGTAACGACTTATTCAAAAACAACTCTTTTATACCAAATAAACTAGAATCAAATCACAGAAAAACATTAAGTTCATGTTCTTGGTTGAGTCCCATTTGAATACATCTTAATCTGCATATCATGCGGGCCTCCGCTTGTCGAAGAAGAAGTTGTCTGTTTCCCCCTCTGGCATGAGGTTTAATGTGTTGCAGTCCAACAAATCTAATTTCACTCTTGTGTCCCATTTGATGTTCTTTTTGCCAGTGGGTTGCCAATGGTAACTTGACATCTTGACTGTTGAGATTTGCTAGATGTTCTCGGATTCTGATCCTCAGTTCCCTGATGGTGCTGCCCACATACACCTTCTTACAGACACAGATAATGCCATACACTATATATTTAGAGCGACAATTTATGAAGTCCTGGATTTTCGTTTTCAAATTACCGTGGCAGATAAATTCTTTAGTGGGTGCCAAAGCATATTGACAAAAATTACAGGTCCCACATTTGTGGAACCCTACAGGTTTAAGACTTCGCGTCAACCAATTCTCCTGTCTGTTGAAACCAGGTTGCATGAAGGAGGGACATCGTAAGTTTCTGAGTGTTGATGCTCTAGAAAAGATTATTCTCGGCCTATCTTTAATGTAGGTTTCCAAATCTGGGTCAAGTTGTAAAATATTCCAATGTTTATTAAGAATATGGTAAATGAATTTTGAATCACTACAATATTTCGTAATAAAGCTCACATGTGATGGAAACCCTTCAGGTTTTTTGCTTTTGGGCTCGGTAAGGAGTGAAGGTCTTGTAACCGTTTGCACACCCTTAAGTGCATGGTAGATATTAGATTTGGTATAGCCTCTTTCTTGGAACCTGGTTCCTATAGACTTACATTCTGCAATGAAGTGAGAGTCCTCGCTACAATTCCTCCTAGCTCTAAGTAATTCTCCTCGAGGAATGTTTTCAATACAATTTCTTCTGTGACTACTCTTAGCATGTAAAACAGAGTTAACTGCTGTAGTTTTGCGAAAGGTACTAGTTTGCAGGGTATCATTAGTTATGTAAATTCTGAGGTCCAAAAACTCTATTTCAGTAGTGTCAATTTTACCTGTGAACTGGATTCCGAATTGGTTCTGATTGAGATATTGCATAAATAATTGAAACTGCTCAGTTGTGCCTGACCAGATTGCAAAAATATCATCAATATATCTTTTCCAGACCGGTATAAGGTCTGAGAATGGGTTGTTTTGGAAAATGTATGAGTCTTCAAAGAATGCCATAAAAAGGTTTGCCAGTGCTGGGGCATATTTTGCTCCCATAGCAATCCCCTTTGTTTGGGTATAGTAGTCTTGATTAAAAATGAATTGATTGTGACTGAGGGTGAAATCAACAAAACTTTTCAGCATTTGTACATGTGCTGTGTGTGAGGCAGAATGCAGTCTAAAGGAATGGTCCAGGGTTTTGATCGCTAATGAATGTTCAATTGATGTGTACAGTGCAGTAACATCTAGGGTGACTAGCTGATAATGTGGTTCCCAAGAAATGGTATTAAGGATCTGTAAGATATGGGTAGTGTCTTTCAAAAAAGCTGGGATTTTGGGAACAAGGTCCTTGATACAGGAATCAATATAGGTTGCTAGGTTCTCTGTGGCACCTCCTTGCCCACTCATTATCGGTCTAACTGAAGGAAGGTTATCAAATTGTTTATGTATCTTGGGTAATAGATACAAAGTAGGCATAAGTGGAGTAGTATTGGTGAGAAACTGTTTCTCTTCATCCGTCAGCAGCCCTTGTTGGTACCATACTTGAATCAGAATTTTAAGCTCTTGAACTGTCTGTAATGTCGGATTGTTCTGAAGTTTAAGGTAGCATCCTGGTGTATTTAAATGATCTTGAGCCATTTTAATATAATCTAGTTTATTCAAGATAACAATATTGCCTCCCTTGTCCGCCTCCTTGATCACTATTGTATGATCATTGGATAATTCCTTGAGAGCTTGTTGTTCAATAGTTGATAAATTTCCTTTCTTACTGAAGAAGCCTTTATATTGGCCATCAATGTATTGGTGAATATCCCTGGTAATAGACCTGTAAAATACATCTATAATATTATCACCTGTCAATGGAGGCATGAATTTGGATCTATTCTTGTGTTCCAAAATATCCATGTTGCGTTGGTGTATCCCTAAGTCTCTTTGGATATCTCTAATTGATAACGTAGTGTCTGTAGTAAGGTTCGCTAGGAGGTGAACATTTTCTATCTCCTGTATACTCTTGCTACTAATAGGTGGTAATATTGCCTGTTGTTGGTAGTTCATGGGTTTATTGTGAAAATATTTTTTCAATTTGAGTTTCCTGATAAATTTATAGAGGTCAATTTGGACCTCAGTCATATCGGCTTGAGAGCTGGGTGCAAAGGAGAGGCCATAATTGAGAACATGAATTTGTTGAGGTGAAAGTTGTTTGGTCGAAAGATTAATAACTAAGTTTTCAGAATTGGTCTGGGTTTGGATGGTTTGAGACTTGATCTGGTAAATCTTTTCCTTATGTCTCCGGTTCCCTCTGCTCTTGGCTCCTCTTCCTCTTCCTCCTCTGAAGTTGTGGGGTTGGTTGTCATATTTGGGCCTAAAGGGAAAGATTTCTGAAACCGTACGTTCTTGTAATTAATGTTCGGATTTTGTGCGTTGCCCTTTTTAAATCTTTTGATTTCTGCCATAAATCCTCTTCTGTTGTGACGTTTTTCCTCAGCAATGAGAGCCTCATCTGAACTTGTTGCTATTGGTTCCTGATCAGAGTCAGGATCTGATGTGGCTGGTGATACATTGGGGGTTTTGATATGTGTTTGGTCACCATCATATTTGGCCTGAAAAGTGTACACTCTATCATTAATATAATCACGTTCATCACGATAAAATTTTCTGAACTTCCTCATTTTTATATCATCTTGATACTCTTCTAAGATATTATGCATTTTCTTATAATTATTATCTTTAGAGGTTGCCGGATTAGGCATTTCTGTGATCTCTGTGATCTCTTTTTGGATCTGCTCCATTTCAGTGGTTATTCTTGTGTGTTCTCTCTCTGCATGGCATACAAGGATTTTCACCATAGAATGGTTGCACTTACGAGCAGTCCCGCTCAATGAGTTTTATTTCACTTTGTTACCTAGCAACAGGAACTTTGTCCGGTCACATGACCGCACTCTTTTTTAGTTAAAGCAGCATAGCTATTGGCCTAACCAGCCACACCTTCACTTCGCACAGAGTGCCACTGCCTGCAGGCAGAAATTACCGTGCAGGAACGCATTCAAGCGTGTTATGGTAAGCGCCTCTGTCTCTGTTTTTTTGTCTTTTTCTATGATAAGAGACCAGGTTATATTACAACCAGAATAGTACCGTTAGTTTTTTATAATACCCTCCTTATCTTTTGCAATAGATGACGCTCGTACTTGATTAACAATAGACTTGCAGCAACACACCCCTCTTTTTCGGGATAACGTTTGACAACACTGATATCGGTGGTAAGGAATTTTTTAATTTCATGAGTTGATACTTATTTTAACACACAGATTCGATGAAATATTGTAAGTAAGTTGCCGGCACCCTATAGAATGTTAAATATGTTTTTGTATATTTACTACAGCCCGCTTCAGATTCGAACCTATCTTCCCTACATAGGATACCTATTTGGCAATATCAACCAATTTAAGGTACAGCATAACATTTGACCATTTTGCTGTCTTTTTGGTGTAACGACTTTACCTAATAAGAATAATATTCTACAAGTTATTCTAGTACCCAGTATCGAGTAACTTAGTAACAACAGGTTGATAACATGAACTTTTATTTAAAGTCAAACTTTCAATAATAATGTTCATTTTTTATTGCTAACATTTTGTTTTTTCTTCTCTCCTTTCTCTCCCCACACCCCTTCTCTTGCCCTCTATCCTACTCCTCCTCTCCACCTTATTAATTATATGATCCATGCAACTAATTTTGATTCTACTGAATGGATTGACTGTGTCATTACTTTGGTTTAACATTGGTTAAATGTATTTCGTCATGCCTATTGAACAGTTACACTTAATTGCAATATACAAACGCCCTGAGGACGGCCCAGAGAGGGCTGAAACACGTGTTGGCGTGTCGAGTTGATTTGCTTTTGCTAATTAAAAATAATTGCTGTATAACCCACGATAGTGTGGCATTGGGTCAATTCCTGCTACTAAACCAACCTTGGATTACTGTCTGGCTAGGGTAGCGCAGATTGGCAGGCATTATATTCTTTATTGCTTATTGTATTGAAGGGGAGTCGAGAAGTTACCCTTCTAAGCTCTGCCACTGCTGCTAATGACCCCCTATTTATACTAGAATAACCACTTTTTGAGTGAACCAATCAACATGTGTGCGCAACAACCCATATAAGGGCTTCACTTCTCGGTATCTGTACCTCATCTATTGTCAGTATGTGACATTTAGTCTGCATTTACACATTTACCAGTACAACCAGTTGATTATAAAATCTTGTGGCAAAACTTTGAGGACACAATATTGATCAACTGGTTGTGTAAATGTAACTCTATGCATCCTGCGCAGTATTTGAGCATTTCACCTAATTGTTGCTGTCATATTTCAAGACAGGGTGTCTGCAAATTTAGAAGGATTTACTTTGGCAGCAGAGCCTGTTATGGGGATTATGGTGGGAACATTCTTTGGGATTGGAAGTTTTGATGGCAGAGTTTTGGATTAGTTTGGCATCATGTGAAAGTATGTTTGGCCAGCATCTGTCCTCACCTTCCTGTGGAATCATCTGTAATCAGTGGCTATGTTGTCAAGGCTGCCATCAAGGAATGTGGAAAACTTGTGCCACATTCCAGTTGTGTTGGAAACTGTGGGGAAGATGGAATTGAGGGAGTTTCTGCTATACATTACCCTTTTGATCTTATCATACAAGATACTTACCATGGGCCGCACAATTAGAAGGTATATATGAAGATCAATGTGAGGTGTACGGGAGGACTCAAAGGTGTGTTTCTTTTTTTTGCATAGCTCCCACGTGGTGCCCATTTGGTTGCAAGAAATACTGTTATTTGAGGCACTGCAATGTGGTGCATCTGGTACAGCTGTTTTCAATGCATAACAGAAGTGACAGTTTAGTCAAGTGAAGTCTCCAGATGGTTTGAGGACTGAGGGGCATTGCTTTGCCTTTGTGCTCACAGTGTGCAGTCATGGAGCTCAATTTCCACGTGGACAAGGGGTGGTGAACAAGATGCACAGACACTTGCAACAGGACAAGGGTGTATGTGAACTTTGAAGAATTTTTTTTCTGAAGTGCTTAAGGGACAATATTATGTTCATGGCAAAGTAGCTGGGCTGAAAATCTAACTGTGACACTGATGGCTTGCCTCTTCTTCAGTGGCAGAGATTCTGTGGGTTGTTACCAGAAGTGGACATCAAAGGTTGCCATGTCCAGCAGGGCATGCAGGATGTGGCCAACTAAGGGCCCAGGAGTAATCTGAAAACTCTGTGGCCTGAAGTCTGCAGCCCACTTACAATGCCACATTATTATTATTATTCGAGTGATAGTTAACAATATATTTGGCAGGTTGTCATCATGCAGAATGAAGGGGAAGGGATCATGTAATTACATACTTGTTGAGACTGGAACGTGCATTAGCAGGTATTTTATTTTTTGGGGGTTCGCTTTAGGTGTTTTCGGCTGAGTGGGGGAGATGAGCAGAAGGATGTTGTAAGCTGGTATAGAGAGAGGGGTCATTGGGGTCAGGAAGAAAACACATTACAGCTGTAGTACTGGGCAGGATCATTGTGGTGCTAGGGAGAGTGTGTGTATGTCTCTGAACCCAGGACTGCCCAAAATGCATCTCTGCCTTTACTATTGTCATAACCCTGCTCCCACATTCTTCTCTCTGCCTACAAAGAGGCCCTTCTTGCAATTCTGCCGTTGACACCAAAACACCTCATTACTTTACCAATTGCATTTCCTCTCTAGATATCACCACTGGAAACCCTTCACCACCTTACAGGCAATGTGTGTCCCTTCTCTCTCTCCAACTCAATCTCCTGCTCCCTCTCTGGCAATAAATGTTCCCAAAAACTCTAACATCTGTAACACATTGATTGTCTTCTTCTCCCTCCTGTTCCACTGTCATTCTTCTGTCCCATACTCCTATCAAATGTATCTTTCTTCCTGTTCCCACCTTTTCCCACACCCCTCCCATCCCACATTTATTCTATGGGCCTCATTACGAGGTCGGCAGTAACCTGCCAGTGGTACCGGCGGGTTGCAGCCGACCTCGTAACACTGTTCCCACCACTTGACATCCCGGTGCCAGCGGGACATTTACAAGTCGCGGCGGCCCAGGATGTCAGGCGTCAGGAACTGCAAGTCTCCATTCCCCTGGAGTCCCATTGGACTCAGGGGAATGAGAATATGGAAGCACCAAGCACTGGCACCGTTGCTAACAGTGCTTCTGTGATAAACATGCCTGCGGGGGGGGGCGGTACTCCCGGGAGATCCAGCCCCTGCATGCATTCTTGTAGTCTGGCTATCTGGAAAGAGTGCCGGTATGTTGCTACCTGCACCCTTATTTCCAGAATGCCAGACTTAGAATGAGGCCCTATGTATTTTTCCTTGTTTCTTTCTTGATTACTTCCTCCCCAAAGACACCTGACCTTGGGGTTCTATTCAATACTAATCTACAGGGTGAAACTGGGACATAAAACTGTTCCAGGCACAATTAACAATCACACATTACAATGTGTTAACTTTCAGAACAGACTGTGTGAGTACTAACCAAGGGGTGTGTTTGTTAAAATATGTTGCAATGAATGTATTTGAAAGCATATTTTCTTAGTAGTAGTGTTTAAAGTAGTGTAGTAATGTATAAATCTGTCCTGCTCTGGTAAAAAAGTGTCCCATTCTAGCCAAATAGCTGGCCAATATGAGGATCATTGGCTAGCACTTCAGATATTGCTCTATTGCACTTCAGGCCAGTCCAAACATGTTCATCTAATTCTCCCAAAAAGTCATCACTTGTACCACTACTGCTGCCAGAATAACTTAAGTGGCCTAAAAAATATTCTCCTCATCTACCTCTAAGTTTTTTGCTGCCATTTATTTGCTGTAAAACCTCATCAAATGTTTGATTTTTTATTGGGGGTTACCCCAAATGCCCCCTCCCTTTTATTTATTCCCTATTCTCCACCCCCTACACCTTATATGGCCTTACCACCACCCCCTCCTTATATTATACTTTTCAATGATTATTTTTGGCCCAAACATATTCTGCAAAAAAGTCTGCAGAAAAAAAAAAAACAGGCGATGAATGAATGTTGTACCAAGTATTATGCTAGCTTCTTCTTAGGAATCTAGCTCTCAACGTTGTCCCCTAGAGAAAATCAGCAATTTCACCACTTGCATTTTCTATAAACTTGATCACTCCTCTGTGACCTCTGCCCAATGCCTTCACACTTGCTGTCTCTCAATACCTAACCAATACCTCTACAAATCCTAACTCAGAGTATGCAAATCTATCAATGACCTAGCAAAAACTGGTTGCCACAAACCTCACCGCCATGTCATGTGAGGAATTGCTATCTGGCAAGGGTGTAGGAGCCCTGACTTTTTTTGATTAATATTAATTGATACAATTATGTGGGCAATTCCATATCTGAAAGGGAAATCTACTGATCAGATTCCCCTTTCATAAGCTCCATGGCAAAATCATAGTGATTCGCAGCTCCTTTCAGTGGCACAGAGCAGGTTCAAATCTCACATGTTCCCTTTTGACAGCTACAGTGACAGCCACGTCTCTGACACGCAAGGACTGCATTTAAGATATGGAGCCCTGTAAAAAAAAGCTCTGAGGATCCTTGCCTGGTGGCATGGTCAACTGTAAAAATAAGCCATACCTGAGTTAGAGTATGGTGGAGAGCATCTCTCATAGTTACCCCAGCCACATTAAATTGATAGCACACATGTGTCATCCCTGTGGGACCAGTTCAGCTGTGGAAGAGTTATGTGTATTCATCCCAGACAAGTCTTCCTCTGCCCACTGGAATGTAGCCTTGGGGGGATTTCCTCTCTTTGTTCCTTTGTAAGGGCAGGTAACACCCTTTCCCTAGAGACAGGCAATCCACAGAAAGCTGTCTTGGGAACAAGGATCAAAGGGCAGACCCATTCACAAAGGGCTATGCCTCACACCAGGGTGCTGCATTTCAAAGGACTTTTGATTCTATTGAGAACAGAAGGGGGCTGGTTGGTGTAGCCAGAGAGATATATTTGTACAGTTTTGGGAAGATTATGCCATCTCAGTTCTCTATGCCTCTCTTTCTGTTTCCTGTCCCATCCACTTCATATAGCACAAAGCAGGTTGGTACTGATGTCAGAATGGCAAAGTCCACTCCTTTCAAGAGCAGGTATTGAATCCCTATGGCAGTCCAATCACCTTTGGGCTTGCACATTTAAAAGAAGGGGTCTCACATCACTTATTTGAATCATCAGTTGGACTCCAATCCTGAAAGAAGATTTCGATGGGCCTTGATGGGAGAGTAATCCTTTCCAGAGTCCTCCAGTTTTGAGGTAAAGGTAGGTGTTCCAAGGCAGATGTGGACTCTTTCCCGTAACCATCCCCAGAGACCATTGGGGGTGACATCTCCTGCTGGGCTAAGACGTTATCTCTGCACGGAACCATGTTACCTAGAACCTCACCATGTTGCAGGACTGCTCAAGGTGTGTGCCAGCCCCCCACCCTGTGTTTGTGAGCCTGAGAAAGAACTAGCCTGGCCGGTTAGACCCTGGAGTGGGACTCAGAGCACCTGGAAGTGAGAACAGCTGTGTTCCCTGTTTCAATATCGACCTGCTGTGAGCTGTGATTTGTGTGTGTTCAACACTGAGCAAACTATCGGAACCCTTCGACAGTGCCTTTGGCTTGGCGTTCATTGTTCTTTAAACCGCTGTTTGCCTGTTCGTCTCCGTTTGCCACTGCACTGAGCCTGCTGAAGCACATCGCTGCTTCATCTCAAACCAATGAAGCTCTGCTGCCTTGCATTGCTCAAGTCCCTGTTCAAAGCACCATCCTCTTCTACACTGCTCTTGTAAGTCAATCGACTCAGCCCTGGTATCTACTGAATCTTGACCTCCAAGCCCTGCATATAATTGACTCACCTGCACATTCTGTTACCAGCTTGATTGTTGTCGATCCTCTATCTCCGAACTGAACCTGGTGAAGGCCCGATCCGCAGCGCTTGTATAGACCGTTCAAGACCTCAGAAACCTTCAGTTAGATCGTGACTCAATGCCCGCTTGCCAGTGCACCACCGTGACTACGCATCTCAAATTGAATAGAACCCATGATCGATGCTGACAATCCTGATCGATACTGTCAAACCTTTTAAACCTTTGCAAAGGTATTACTGACTTGAACTGGAGAACTTCCAGCCCTTTAAGATGTGTCAGCAATACATTTGAGAGGTATAGGGATGCAGAGGTTACTCAAACATCAATAAACCAAACGACTCAGAAAGTTGCCAAAAAGATAACTGTTTTAATATCAATTATCTAAAACAGGGAGTACAACGAACGTCAATGGACGTATCATAGTAAGGTCTCTCAAAGAACTTCATAAAAAGCACACCTTTATATTAAAATCTTGCCATAGGTGACGTATTACCTGCGTATTACTAACGTCATCCTATATGGCAAACTACAAAACCTACTGAAGAGAGTGATAGGGTCTAAGGGAACATCTAAGTATACAGTCCATACTCGTCTAATGGACGTAAAAAAGATGATAGGTTTCTTAACATCAGGTGGGTCAACTAAGCCCTTCCCTCAAAACAGGTCACTATGAACGTCACTAAATACACAACGTCCTATTGGCTACTTAAATATAGGACCCCCAAACATGCAATCCTCTATCATTGGTTAGCTTCTAACCACCGTCAGCATCCTTCAACCCATGCTAGCCGCATGCAGGCCAGACTGCCAGGTCCTGGTGAGTTAGTATTAAACATCTGCTTCCCACCAAATAGAACATCATCCATCATCACCTCAGTGGTCGGTTGTCAATTAGAGCCTTTGGACTTGTCCTTGGGAGTGTTCATTTCCTCTGGAAGATACAGGGGAGTAGAGGCGCGCTCTGCCCTCATGCGTAGGTGTGACCATCATGCTCGTCCAACTCCTTCTCCCCGCGTGACTGGAGACCATGAAATTGAGCTTTCAGTGTATTAAAAAGGACTATTTTACAATGAGCTCCTGACATGTTCTTTGTTCACTCCAACCTTCTGACAGGAGGTTCATTCCTTCACAAGATTGTAACTAATTTCTGTTCTTCTCAGCCAAATACGTCCTTGGCTTCTTGGCTTGTTCAACCTCGCCTTTCTCGCCTGTAATTCATTTGTTTTCTAACTGCGCCATACGTGGAAAAGATGGCCTTTCTCCTTTAGCTCAGCTCTGCTTATAGTTCATATTGGGACAATCCATTCTTTACTCATTCCTATGTATCCATACATTGGCGCCTGCCGCAATCTATTTTGCTATAAAGCTAGCCTCATGAAAACATTGGGGGTCATTCTGAGTATGGCGGTAGGGGGTTAACGGCACCGGTAAGGATGCTGGTGCCGGTAACCCCCTACTGCCGCATTCTGAGGTCCCTTAGCGGGTCCCATTAGGGCAGGCTGGTTTTACCAGCTGCTCTTAGCGGGACCCGTTAAGGGACCATGGAGCTAATAACGTGCCCGTAATTTGCGGGCCCATTATTAGCTCCTTCCCCATTGAGCCCTATGGGGGCTCAAATGGGAATGGGGAATGGTTTTTTAAATGGGGACTTACCGGGTCCGCATAGGTTAGAATGTCCCAGAATGTCCCGGTAAGTCCCCATTCCGAGTACCCAGACCCCGACCCGAGTTTGGAGGCAGCCATGGTGCTAATAGCACCATGGCTGCCTCCAAACTCGTAATGACCTCCATTGTCTGCTTAAGTTACTTTGGGCCTCATTCCAACTTGGGCGGTAAGGGATAACGGTCACCGGTAAGGAGACCAGTGCGGTTAAACCCTTACCGCCCAATTCCAAGCCGCAAAGAACGTGTGGTCTGACCACACGTCCTTTACGGGTCCCGCCAAGGGACCAGGACGCTAATTACGGGCCTGCTATTCACGGGCCCGTAATTACCGCCTTCTCCATTCCCATTGATCCCTATGGGGGCTCAAATGAGAATGGGGAATGGTTGGTTGAATGGGGACTTACCGAGTCCGCACAGGTCGGAATGTCCTGGTAAGTCCCCATTCAACCAGATCCGGACCCGGACCCGGTATTGGAGGCAGCCATGGTGCTAATAGCACCATGGCTACCTCCAATCTCGGAATGAGGCCCTTTGCATCTGTACATTTGTGAATTGACTTCAATAATTTCGTAGTTTCTTCAGCATAAGCCTCTTCAACTTGAGCCCAGGATTTTGCTTATCTATGATACTTTCTTGATGCCTTATAGAATATCTGCACTCTCTCGTCTCTGCATCTCTTCTATGTACGTCAACTCGACTCCTGCATGACATTATCAATCTGCTTCGTTAGTCAGGCGTCCTGCTTCCTCTGGGATTTTGTTTAGACAGCCATCATACTGGGCCTCATTACGAGGTTGGTGCTAGTCATGGCGCCATTAGCACCATGACTAGCACCAATAATGGGACCGTGTCCGCCCTCGTTCAATGGGGACTTACCGGTCCAGTCTGACCTTGGCGGGACCGGTAAGTCCCCATTGTAAAAGCCATTCCCCATTCCCATTTGAGCCCCCATAGGGCTCAATGGGAAGGGGGAAGGCGTCAATAACGGTACCGCAAATTGCGGTACCGTTATTGACCCCGGTATCCCTTAATGGGTCCTGTCCATAACGCCTGGTAAAACCAGGCGTTAAGGGAGGGACACGCTAAGGGACCTCAGAATAGGGCGCAAAGGAATTACCGGTGTCATTACTGGTGCCTGGTATCCCTTTGCGCCCACCTCAGAATGAGGCCCATTGTCTTCAATGCAAGTATGGTTTTCTCAACGGGAACCTTGCCTCCAGGATTTCCTTTGGAATCTGTCATTTCAATTATTCTGCATAGGTTACATACTCTGGTTTCCAACATATAGGCATTCTGGGCAAAGTGGTTGAGATGGGGGTACTTAGCTACTGCTCTACACACTAGTATCTTCCCCCCTGGACAATCTTTGGGACCTAGAGACTGGATAGGTAATTGTAATTCATTTTCCAACCTCAGGAGCATATCCTTTGAACATTGTGTTCTTTTATTGCCTTTTCTGCCCCTGTCTCATTACCCACTCTGCTGCATCTATATCTTACATATTCTGTGTTCTTTCTGCAGGGGTGTGTATTTACAGTATTTTCTAGTTAGTTAATATTGTACATGGTGTGCTTGTTTTCAGGGTTCCTGAATCATATTTATTTATTTTGTTTTTACATTTGTGAAGCACGTAGCCTGGGGGAATCAGGGCGCTGTTTGCAACCAGTTACACATGAAGTTTGCAGACAGACTAGGGGTGGGAAAATTGTCCCCACATATGAATACAAATCTGAGTAAGTTTCAGGTTGTCTCTAAGTGTTGGCAATTGGATTAATCTGCCCTTAAGGAAGGGGGCAGCGCATTCCAGTGGTGTGTTACCACTGCGGTGAAGCTGGATCCTCCTCCTCTGGCCTTTTTCACCACGGGGGGGGGACAAAGCGGTGGGCATGGAAGGACCTTACTCGTCTGGTGGATTTGAATCATACAATACTTTGAGACAGGTATTTTGGGGTGGTGTTGGCCAGACATTTGTGCATGATGGTGAGCGTTTTGAAGAGGATTCGCTCCAGGATGAGGAGCCAATGCATGTTCTTTCTCGCTGCCAAGATGTGTTCGTTTCTAGGGATGTTCAGGGCTGCATGTAAGGCATTGTTTGGATTACCTGAAGCCTATTGATGTTCTGTTTCGAGGTTCCAGCAAAGAGGACATTGCAATAGTCCAGTTTAGCTCCTGTGATTGCTTTGGCGATGGTGTGGCAGTGGGTGGGTGCAAGGAATTGTCTAGCTGGATTGATGAGCCTGGCTGTGTAAGCAGCAGATGAGATAATGGCATTTATTTGTCTGGTGAGGGATAGGGAGGCATCCAGGTAGACACACAGGCTTTTTACTGATGTTGAGACGGCAATGCGAATGCCGCCTGTGGTGAAGGCTGAATATTTGGGGTCGAGTTTTTTTAGCATGCATGGAGATCCCGCCAGGAGGATCTCGGTTTTGTCGTTGTTAAGGCATAGGTGGTTCATGGCCATCCAGGATTGGATGGCATCGTACATTTTGTTGATGGAAAGGGAGTCCGCTTCGCAAGTGCAAGTGAGGCGGAGGAGGATTTGGGTGTCGTCGACATAGTTGGTGTAGGCTACGACAGGGCAGTCCAGGAGATCAAAGTTGGGCTTATTGAAGATATTTTGGAGGGAGGGGGAGAGGCAGGATCCTTGTGGGACCCCACATGGGATGGGAGTGAGGGGGTGCTCTGTCAATGTCTGAGAAGATTCTCATGGATATGCCTTCCAGAAAGGAGGCTACCCAGGATGAGGCATCTTGGGAGAAGTTGCTGGGTGCCATGAGGTGATGGCAAAGGGTGATGTGATCCACCAGGTCAAAGGCAGCTGACAAATACAGGAGGAGAAGCAGGGTGGCTCATGGTGGCTGGAGGGCTGTGGCCTTGGATGGGTTTGCTATCAGGGGTTCTGGTGGGCTGGGTTCTGAGGTGTTTAGTTGGAGAGTGGGATGCAGAGTGTGTTTACGGCATGATCTTGAGCATAGGTGGGTGTTTCTGATGTGCAGTGGGGCGGGCAAGCAGTGTGGGCTGGGGTTTATTAGCATAGAGCCGAGTCTTTTATTCCTGGTGGGGGCATGCAACGATGAGTTGGAGGGGGCAGGTCGGTGCTAACCGGAGTGGAAGGCTGGGATTGTGCCCTGTTGATGTTGTAGGCTTGCAGAGGCTGTTTATGTTATCTAGGCCTGCCTACAATATAATGGGCAGAAGGAGGCAGCATTTGTATGGGATGGATGTAGGTGAGATGTTTATCAGGATATATGAATTTCATGGGCTTGGAGCGGGGTTGCGTGTGACATCATTGGAAGATACGCCGGAGTCCAAGGTGGTCTTGCGATTGGTCTTTCTTGCTAGCTTGCGGCCCAGGAGCTGCTAAATGGGTGGCTTCTGCCTTGGGCATCAAGGGCTTGTGGAGGCCGAGGTTGGTGTGGGCATGCACGTTTGGGCAGGTTGGCGGGTTCATGAGGCCATTGAATGGTGAAGTGGGCGGTGTGGTTGAGCATCAGTGATGGGTTGCGTCCATTGAGGAATGGGTGGTGAGGGTTTTCTTTGGGGCAACGCGATGTGCGTGCTGGGTTCCTAGGTGGTCAGAATAACATTGCAGTTGCCGGAGGTTAGGAGGTATGGACAAGGAGGGTAGGAATTGTGTTGGAGGGAAGCATGGTGACGGTGGGGCACCAAAGTCTCACATAGGATTCTGTAGCAACAGAGTCATTTGTATACATTAATACAATAGTCCTACCTTCTGGGAACTGCTGCCTTTCTGTTGAGCGATGTGGCAACCTCGGCATCAATTGTGGGAAGCAGCAGAGAGCTGCAGAGAGTTTCTGCTGGAGCCTTGTGACTAAGCCTTTGGATGAGGCTAGCTGCGCCATCCAGCTCCTGGTGGGGGGCATGTCCTGTACACCAGCTGGCCAATCGGCACCAAGGTGTGAATTCACCATGGTTGACTGGTAGTTGCAGGAATCAGAGTTGGCTATCTTTGTGTGTAGTGAGGCGTGGTGCTCTGTGATGGCTGCTGGGGGTCCTTGCAGCCCATCCAGTGCAGCCCATCCTTCTGTGGCTGGACCTTGGGTATAAATCATCCAGAGCCCACAAGAGCTGGTCTGGGAGCAGTCTGACACTCTCTTACACTAGCTGGGGGAAAATGTTTTTTTTTTCAAGACTAAGCTGAAGCTGGTCATTCTTCACAACCAAGAGACTGTTTTCTAGTGAAAAATCATCAATGGAAGTCAGTGTTGGCACACATGTGGCCCCCATTTTAAATGTTGCTAACTACAAACTCTGCTGTGAAAGTAAATGAAATAGCTACTTGGATACACTCAGCTCACTGTAAATGCACGGTACTGCAGGAGCCAGTTCCCACTCACCATGGACCACAAATAAAATGTTAACTTTCTCATGTGGGAACTAATGATGATATAGAATCATGGCCCTACTTTGGTATGTTGTCCATTGGCAGGATGGAACTTGGATGCTTATGGAAAGCTGGGGTTGTGAACTTATTACTAGATTTCCTTTCTAAACCATCAGACCGTTAACTGGGACACATTCCATACCCATGCTAAGCCCTCCCAAATTGGCTGTACCGTGTATGTTACACTTAAGCATTGGCCTTGGAGGATCAGGCTTTAACTCCAGCCACAATTACACAGACCAAGACTCTGCCTAGTTTGGTTAACCCTACATCACCACTTTAAACGTGCCTGAGCAAACACACCATTCCGATATAATGGAGTGTTGTTCATCTGAACTGAATTGCTTTTACCTGAACGAACGTTCTGCACTAGTGAAACCGGCATTGCGAGCTGTCTCGGGGCTCTTGCCGGCATCCACTCGTTTCCTGGAGGAGGCAGAGCTGCCTTGAGACACGTGACCTAACACGTGACTTTGAGCGCTTTTAAGGCATCGAGACTACCGCCCGAGCGGCGAGTATTGTTCATCTGAACTGAAATGCTTTTACCTGAACGAATGTTCTGCACTAGTGAAACCGGCATTGCAAGGTGTCTAGGGGCTCTTGCCAGCACCCGCTCGCTTCCTGGAGGTGGTGGAGCCGCCTTGGGACACGTGACGTATCTTGTGACTTTCAGCGCCTTTAAAGCACCGAGACTACCACCCTTGCGGCATTAAGCCCAACAGGGGTAAAGGGCGCTGGCTGTTGTGCGGCTGTTTGGCGCTGTGGCGCATAAGGTACAGTTGTAGCAACTTATTCATTGATACTTCAACTATGTGGTTGATTTGTAAATTTGCCTTCTAAAGTACATTCATCATCTAATTGACCCACTCATACTGTGCTTGCCTGTCCATAAATGAGACTTAGGAGCTCACCCCTAATGGAAGGTATGGTGGACCAGGACGGCTCATATTTGGGTGGAGAGGGTGCGGCAGGCCAAGTAGTGTCTAATTGGCCAGTCCCGGGCTTATCCCAGTCAGCTCAAATGATCACTCATGCCCTCATTCATACAGACAGGGAGAAGATAATTGAACCTACTATTCCCTCATCTCTTATTCAAAAGGTTGGAAAATAGGGCTGGAATACACGTTAACAACAAAAAAAATCCAGAGCAGAATTAATGACCATTTTGCCAGAAAAAGGAATAAGAGCACCAATGATTTAGCTGAACTAACAGACATTACATGGCAGCTTTCTGATCAAAACCACAAGGACGTTGAAAAATCTCCTCATACAGAACGTCCCCAGGTAATTCCGTCGTCACCAAATAATACCTCAGAAAACATAGTAAGATTATCTGGACTGCAGGACCAACATGAAGGGTCCATGATTTCATCTTCAGAGGTGCCCTTTTCAACCAGTGAAAGTACACTGGCAGCTCTGAGTTTCGTTCTTAACTCCCTGGTCTCAGTGTTTGAACTCCTAAAAACAGAAGTACAAACCCAAGCAGGTCTTCTGCTGGAACTTTCTAATGAAGTTTCAAAGAATGAGTCAACAACGACGGCACTGAATAATATTATGAATACAATCTTGATCCCCATCATAAAAGACTACAAATAGAGGGAGTAAAACAAGGGCTGGACATCGCCCAAATTTACACTTTACTAAAGGAAGAGGCAAAGGGTAATGCTATAACACAAGAACTCCTAATAAATCTCCCCTTGGAAATTCAAAGCTTTAAAAACCAGAGTCAGACATTGATTGAAGAGGGTCCGACTGATTGTTTTGATGATACTGCGTTGTCAGACTCAGTTTTAGAAGAATTCTTGAGACTTGCAAATGTAGACATTGAAGGAATAGAAGAGATCTTGGAGAGCCCATTAAAAGCAAATGCCGAAAACCTCCATGACTGTTCAATTGGTGAAGTAAATTTGAGCTTAGGGGTTTCCCAGGACCCCAAGAGAAGAAGGCGGTTAAAGCAGAAAAAGAGGGGCAGTGTCAAGGATACCCTTTTACACCTACAGCCTGAGAAAACTCTAAGAACCAAAAAAAACAGCCCAAAAAAAACCGGAATTAACTCATTCTTGAAAAAGTTGGCAATATAAGCCGAGGAGAAATCACCAGAACATACTTCATCCTTAGCTACAGAATCTTTTCAGAGTATAAACCCTATTAAATCCACTACCAGCAAATGGGGTCCTGGCAAAAATGGGGGAAAAAAGGCACCTGTAAGAAGTAGTGAGGGATTTAGCAGCATTAAGGCACAAACTTCAAACACCGGTATGCAAACTGAACCTACATCTTCCTTGATTGCGGCTCCTAACAATCGAAATCCAAATGCGGGCCGCTCAAACATAAAGACAGACCCAATATTCTTAAAAAATAAGGCTCAAAAGGAGAAAAAAGATAAAATCAGCTGCGAGGACTCACAAGAAATCTTAAATACTAAAATTAAACTGGCTCCTATTTTTCTAAAATCAGTGGCGAAACCAGCAATCCCAATATTAACAACTGCACCCTCCCAGCCACCCCCTATTCGTAATGAGGGGTCAACTAGGCCTGCACCAAGTGAAGTTGATTGTCGGAATGGTGGGGGGAAATATAGAAGTCTCAAGTCTTTTCGACAGAGTGGAGAAAGAGAGGAGCTAGACAGAGCCCTTCACATTACAACTGCAAGAAAAGTGGACTCAGAGATGGCAAACTTTACAATCCCGAAAGTTTGGTTAAGACTTCAGAGACCCAATAAGTATACATCACTCTGTAGATCAGTCTTATTGTCAGAAATTAAGAAAAACTACAATCTGTTTCTCTTTGCCTCAGAAGATATAGAGTACGTTAGATTCCCGGCAGCTGATGACACATTCTACGGGAGATTGGTTTAATATCAAGAAGAGCACAACAAGCCCTCTTTAGTAACAAAAAGGAGCTGGCTAGATTAGGCCTGCTGGTTTATGAATCAGAAGAGGAAGATAGGCCTAGAAACCTTCCCAACACAATACGAACGGTATCAGAGGATGGATTGGAGTTTGCAGGTGTGGCCGGAACATCAAAAGAGCCACCAAGGAGTATGGCATCTGGGTTCAAGCTAAATGAGAATCTCATAACAAAACTCCCTGAGATTATCTCACAAATCATTTTGAAACTTGGGGAAGAGCAAAATAGTCTTTAGACGAAAGGGTTTAAGACTAGTCTCTTGGAACACGAGAGGTCCGAGTTTCTTAAAAAAAAGGGAACTAAAAAAGAATCTGTTACAAAATAATTACATTTTGCTATTCCAGGAGACCTGGCTCGTTAACCCCATTGAGATAGAGGGTTTCACAGTCTTGAATCTCGGGGCCTTACAAAAACAGAAAGGGAGACCAGCAGGAGGACTTTTAACAGTACTCAAAAATTCTAGTATTAAAGGAATTGTACCCCTATGTAACAATGTGATAGGCATACAAGCCTGCAAAGTAGAGATAGAATTAGACGTACCTCGCACCACTCTGGTGCTTATTAACATCTATTGGAATCCAGCCAGTACGAACCTTCAAGAGTTCACAGAAATTTTACATTCTATACTTACGGCAGTGAAGATTGATTATGAAGGAGCCCACAATATTCTAGCAGGGGACTTTAATGCAGACCAAATTAACCCAAGGAGTGTGAGGTTTGGACAATCCAAGCCGAGCAAATTATGGAAGGGCAAATATTGGGGGGACTTCCTTTCGTCCTGGGATTTTGAAAGGATCAATGAGAAAAATAGGGGTGTGGAAGTGGGAGGACCCACATGGCGCCAAGGATCCTCTCAATACACACTAGATTACATGCCCCAGTCTCACACTTAATTGGGAAGGAGGCAGTGACCATGCAAGTTTGGAACTTTGGTTTTCGGAAATACTGAAACCGTGCAATCAGTTCACCTCCCAGGAACTTGAAGGCTCAAAGGGCAAACTGAGAGTGGTCAAATACAAACATGGAGGGAAAAAGCTGAATGAACTTTTTGAAGCAGTTCCATCTTCAGCATGGAAAGAGGAATCTCACCCAGAGAAATTTGGGAAATTTGGGTGGTCTATCTGTCTTCCAAGTGATGTGAAGGCCGCAGGGAAACAAACACATATTCATCAGTTCGATGAAGACACTCATAAAAAGAAGAGAATCCTGCGACAAACACTCCGTTACATAAGGAAATATGGAGTAGAAGATCCTTTCAATTGTGTGCAAAAACTCAAGAAGGCTAAGCAATCTTATAGAAATTGGTCAAAGAACCACACATTTCAAAAATTGCAAGAAGATGGGGAGAGAATGCTCTACCTTCCTAACGCTAATAACTGCAGAAACTTCTGGGCAGCGTTAGGTCAACTTGAGACTGGCTATAATAGTTCCCCATGCAACTTGGTCCCAGAGCATAAATGGTTGGACTATCTATCCAAAACTTTTGAACATCCGGGTTGCAGAGAGTTCATCGGGCCTACTACCAATTGGGCATTGACATTCAATGAACAAAATATTGAGGAGCTCATTGCTTCCTCTTCCACGTCAAAAGCGGCTGGGCCTAATGGACTTACCTTTCAGGTGTTAAAAAATCAGCCTAAACTATGGGCAAAGCTGCTATACCATCTTTTTCAGGCAATCCTCAAGAGCAGGATATATCCCCCCTCATGGAAGAGTGCATGAATTATTCTATTTTTCAAGGGGGGCGATAGGTTGAGCCCAGCAAGCTATCGACCTATCACCCTCCTGGATATAGATAGCAAACTCTTTATGTGACTACTACTGAAAGAACTTACGTTGTGGGTGGATTCTAAACACATCCTCTCCCGGCATCAAACGGGCTTTAGGAAAGGACTCTCGACCAGCCTAAACGGACTCCTCTTGAATCTACTTAGTGAAAGATCCAACGAGAAGGAGGGTACTCCATTATTTGGGGCCTGGGTTGATCTGTCAAAAGCATTTGACCTAGTGAACAGGTCCCTACTCTGGCAGAAGCCCCATAGCTGGGGGATTCCAGCACCCCTGTTGGCGATGGTTATAGAGCTGCATAAGAATACCACCATTAGGGTGAGGCTGGATGATCTTGGCAATCTCTCTGAGGTAATACAGGTTTTCAAGGGAGTTCAGCAGGGGTGCTTGGGTGCCCCTTTATTTTTGAATCTACTTCTGTCAGACATTGGAGACTTTCTAGCACCTTCATCGATGGTATGCCCCAGGATAAACGGCAGAAGAATACATTGGTTGGCCTATGCGGACGATCTTGTCCTGCCGGATGGTTCAGCAAATGGTCTTATAATTAATCCATCAAAGTCTATGATACTTATATTCAAACACCCTAAGAAAAATCTGACCTCTAGGAATTGGACATTGGACGGTAAGGTAATTCCTCGGGTCGAAGAGCTCTCCTATTTGGGCTACGAAATCTTAGCTTCCCCAGCTCTGAACAAGGTGATACCGGTTATATTCGAAAAGACGTCCAGAATTACTGCTCAGATGAAGAATTTGAATGGAAAATTTTGTAAGTTCTCAATACGTCCCCTCATCAAATTCTACATAGGTAAAGCAGTTCCAATTCTCCTTCATGGCTTGGAAGGAAAACCTCTGCTTTGGAACTACGATTGGAATAAAATCGAGGGCGTTTGTGGAAAACAACACTACACCTTCCACCATGTACCCCACTCGTCAGTCTGAGATTTGAACTGGGCTTGACTTATCTGGCATGTCGAGCTGATTGGAAACTTTTGTCTCTTTTCCGTAACATGATAACAGCAAGTGTGACCACTCTTTTTTTCGACGTAAATGAACATCTTATAAAAGCAAAGTCGAAACAAATGCTGGGTTTGGAGAGAAAAGTGGGAGATATCCTGCTCAGGTTGGACTTAACAGCAGAAACGCTCATTCAAAATCCAATGAAGGTTAAAAAACACCTTGAAATGACTGATTGGATCCAAACAATCGATGGAGTAAGGAATCTTAATCCACCAAATCTCTTTCTGAAGGTAGAGAGAAAACTCAGTACTATTCCATGCTATCTCCAAAAATTTCCTGTAAGAAGTATTAGAAACAATTTTCTTAGGCTGAGGTTAAACATAGCTTACACGGGGGAAATCTTGGCTCAAAGAAACCAGGGTGACAAAGCAAAAAAACTCTGCAGGCACTGTGACTCTCCAAATTTACAATCACTCAGACATTTGTTGTTGGAGTGCGAAGGCACATGGGACATAAGATTACAGCTGTTGGGGGGATTTGTAACCAGAGAGGAGAGCCTAGCACAGGACCTATTTTGGGACAGACTTATTTCCAGTCAAGAAATCATGCTCACTGCGGCAATAGTACAATTTTTGGAAAAATGTGATATACTAGCGAACTGCTAAAAGCATGGATCTCAGTGAGCCGGATTGTTGTGGTTGATTTGTCTTCCCTAGTCACCCATGGTGGTTTATATTAATTGTAGCTAGTTGTGTTCAATTTTGGTGTAAACAAGTATTTTTACATTTTTGTAAAGGTTTTCTTTGTAAAAACCAAAAACAAATAAATAAAATAAAAAAATACCGGCACCGGTAAAGTCACTGGTGCCGGTAATCCCTTACCACCCTATTCCGAGGTCCCTTAGCAGGTCCCTTCCTCAACGCCTGGTTTTACCAGCCCTATGGGGGCTCGCATGGGAATGGGGAATGGTTCCCGGAATGGGGACTTACCAGGTCCTCCAAGGTTGGAATGACCCGGTAAGTCCCTATTTCAGGAACCCGGACCCAGAATGCGGTAAAGAGGTAGCCACGGTGCTGGTAGCACCATGGCTACCTCCTACCGCGTAATGAGGCCCAATGTCTTTCTGTTTCTCTGTTTTAGGCAGTATGACCTGTTCTCCTCCCCACCCCCCAGGTCCTACATGGACTGCATTTTGTGAATCCCAGTCTTAGTTTTCGTTAAACATCAGCGGGCACGAAGTGCGGCAACAAGTACAGTTGCTGGCAGTTTAAGGCATAGGGCCTCATTACACAGTAGGCGGTAGGGGATTACCGGCACCGGTAATGGCACTGGTGCCGGTAATCCCCTACCGCCCTACTACGAGGTCCCTCAGCGGGTCCCGTCTTTAACGCCTGGTCCGACCAGGGGTTAAGGACGGGACCCGCTGAAGGCCCTCAGAGCTAATAACGGTACCGCAAATTGCGGTAAATTGCGGTACCGTTATTAGCTCCTTCCCCATTCCCATTGAGCCCTAAGGGGGCTCAAATGGGAATGGGGAATGGTATTTGGAATGGGGATTTACCGGGTCCTCCAGGGTCGGAATGACCTGGTAAGTCCGCATACCGCCTACCCGGACCCGGTACCCGGTAAGAGAGTAGCCATGCCGCTAATAGCGGCATGGTTACCACCTACCGTGTAATGAGGCCCATAGGAAGGCCAGTGGTTTCTCGGATTGCCTCAGACTGAAGTTGGATGAGCCTTGCACCTTATTTTCTCTGCAACAACAAAAAGAGACTGTGGGCTATTTTAAAGACACAGAGGTTCTGCCCATTAAGCATACAAAAAAAGTGAAAACCGAGGAACCAATGTGTCACTTCTCCTTAAGACCTTTTATCTCAAATATTCCCTCCTTTCTCTTTCATTAAAGAGATCTACCAGACCATGAACCAAATAGGTACTGGATGTCACACAGATGTAATCATAAAATAATTTTTATTTTATATATACCTCAATAAACAATTTAAAGTTTACAAAAAAAAAAAAAAAAAAAAAAAAAAATATATATATATATATATATATATATATATATATATATATATATATATATATATATATATCTTTACAACCTGCTGTGGTTAAAAACATTCACAATGTACTGTAGATAAACATACAAGAATACATATTGTTGACTATACCTTAAATAAGTGCTTCAGTGTGGTTGATTCATCCACAGTGGTCAATTGTCCACTAGGAACGGATCAACCGTAAAGTGCAAAGTGCAAAAGTGCAAAGTGCGAAAGTGCAAAGTTGAACAGTGGTATCACAAGGAATGTAGTGCAAACACTGCGTTGGACTTTTACAGTTTTTTTTATATATAAAGGGACCCTTTTTCTTGAACTAGGAACCTTTAAACCTTTTTATTAGGGTACAATATCTTACTCGTTTATTCTGAAAGGTATCTCATAATAAATAACTTTGTTCTTGTAACACTGTTATTAGATCATAGCGCTCCATACCCAACATGTTTCGTTCTACTGGAGCAATTTTGCTCTAACTATGAGAACTTCTTCAGGGGAACCAACGTAATCCCACTACACACTTGGAACTCTGGATTTGTACCATTCAAATCCTGATTAATATTGTTTTCTACAAAACAAGTTTTAGCACACAATTGTGACTCCTTCAGCCCCGTTTGGGAATTGGGTTCTTCGGTTAATTTCCTTTGGATTCTTGAAATTGGAAAGAGGATAGCAAATTCATGCATGCACTGGTTGGATTATTTATCCTGCGCATGGGAATATCCAGGTGTCCTTTCACTGGACTGCTCCCTTATATCCACAAGAAGTAAATTCCACGGTTGTTGTAAAATCCAACTTCCGTACGTTCGATAAATATTAGTGTCAACCGTTCTCGTGAATCTCCTTGTCCCAGATTGGTAGCCGTGTTTACTCGAGCTACTTGTCAACGCTTCAATATCGCTGTATAGATTGCGTGCTCGGGGTCATCTGTCTGCTTCGCGCCTTTAGGTACCGAAGCCCTAACCACTAACCACCTATCTGCATCTAGATAATGCTATTATTCAACCAATAAGCTGCTACGAGGGCATTCTGTAAATATATGAAAGGTATGCTCTATGCAGTAAACCAGGCTGTTTGAAATCCATACACACTAATTGGAGAAGGCAGTGTTGAGGGGGAATAGGGAATTGATAACTGAAACAAGGTTAAACCTCCATGAACATCTCTGAGATCTAACTGCAAGGACAAGAAAATAAAAACAGCCGTCAAACTAACAAATTTCATCCAGACTAGAGAAAATTATTTAAATCTAAGAGACCTTCTCTAGCCTGCCTGTAACGCTGCAATACAAACATGCCCAGAGCCACGTAAACACCTGAGTTCTCCATTCTTACTGACAACCAAGATGAAGGATATATGTATGTTTACAAATGATAACCATACTCAAACTGGGGCTACAACCAGCCTGGGTGTGTCATCAGTTTCTCCGAAAGCATCCCAATGAAACTTTGAACTCCCTGCATAGATCACCTTATTCATTTTTTAATCACAAACCTCAAATCTTTAGCCCCTCTTCCTATTCTTAATACACTCTGACAATTCTAAAGGGATCTCCTTGCATTTGAAACTCCTCTGAATTTCCATCAAATAAGGGACAAGCCTCCAACATTGTAAAACTTTATGAGAATATCACTAACATTTTAAAAGATCGCAGCGCATTTATAAACTCCACCAGTTCTAAAATGTATTTTTAAAAATGGTTAATATCGGCACAGAACAAATGTGAAAAGGTGATTAACAAAGAAGACCCTAATAATAAATTGGTGAATATGGCTGTGAATTCAGTAACAAAATCATAAGAACTAATTTCTAAATTAGGGTCAAAAACCTAGTTCATGTTCATTGGCATCAACTTCCAAAGAGTGTGCAAAACTGTGCCTCCTCAGTAAAAGTAGTGAAGAGGGAGAATCAGAATAGGCCCTCCGTCCCAGAAGACCCTTCAACAGGAAGAAGCATCTGTGACAATATGGCCATCGATCATATGAATTTACATCAATTCCCACTGTCCCCACGATGGATAATTATCACGAGAGATACCCTCCCAGCAGACCCTACAATCCAGCAATAGTGCAGATTCTACCCAGAGTGAACGAGGAGACACAAGATGGAGCTGGAGACGGTTACATGGACAGACTTGACTAAGCACTAAGAAACCAAGCCACTTGTCATTAGAGACACCATGATGACTTAGCTACGTCAGACATGAAGAACACGTGCTATCCGCACACCCTGGACACACACACACACACACTCAACCACACGAAGAACAGAGGTATACAGCTCTATAGTTAGAGGACAGTGACATATACATACTGGGTCTCATTACGAGTACGGCAGAAGGGGGTTAACGGCACCGGTAAGGATGTTAGTGCTATTAACCCCCTACCGCAGACTGGTTTTACCAGCCGCTTTAGCGGGAGTCGCTAAGGGACCAGGGAGCTAATAACGGGCCCGCTATTTGTGGGCCCGTTATTAGCTCCTTCCCCATTCTGATTGAGCACTGTGGGGGCTCGAATGGGAATGGGGGTCGGTTTTCAGAATGGGGACTTACCGGGTCCTCCAAGGTTGCAATGACCCGGTAAGTCCCCATTCCGACTACCCGGACACGGGTTTGGAGGCAACCATGGCGCTAATAGCACCATGGCTACATCCAAACTCGTAATGAGGCCCAACTGTCTGCATGTTTATTATTTTGCCATTAGGCCTGCTACAGCACCGCGGCAACACAAGAAGCAAGAAGAGTTTGTGTAAATGCTTGCAGATACTCATATGCAAATAACCCCACGGTGTGGCAGGAGCAGCCAAGAGACTTGAGAGCCATAATGCACTAACCTACAGACTATAAGAACATGTGTACAGTAGAAGCCAGACCATGGCTTAGGAAATCTAGTAGGCCGCCATCGGCCTAGTAAGGGGACCTCAAGCCTCAAAGAATGATGTGCAAGCAGAACTACTGTGGCAGGAGCAAAGCCGCCACCAAGGTCGCAATGTTGCAAATGACATTCCTCACTCTGAACCTAAGCAACACTGGCTGCAGGAGAGGTGAGCTCTCAGACAAAATACAGAATCATTTGAAGATCCTGGGCTCACAAATGTGGTCTCCAATCACGTGATCTGGCCGAGCTGAGGGGCTGCCAATATTGGTGCCTGAGAAGAGCAACCTGTTCCGCTGTCCAGACAATAGCTGCAACAAAGTTGTTACAGAATCATGTTACAGTTCTGTGTTGGGAACCGGAGGACGATCATTGCAACTATGGGCTACACACCGTCATGATTCTGACACATAGTTGCACCTTGCAGATACATAATTGCGCAAGACACCATTCACAGGTGTTCCGCGGGCTGGGAACAGAGTTTGTCCCAGTCTTGGGGCCTCGTGGCTCACCCAATCACAAACACGGACCCTAGGGGTGGACAGTGGGGGTCACCGACCAGTCATGAGGCTTGCTCACTGTAACAAATTTAGTGTAACAACTTTTTGGGAATGGCCAAGCATACCACCTGACACTACATTTTCCAATAACACAGCACCTCCATAGGCTCCTATATGGGACGTACCACTCAACAGCCTATCCCAAGTGAAGATAGGTTTTTGAGACAGTTCCTGAGAATTACGCTAATTGGGATGACAGATGTCATCAAAACTGGCCTGGGAGCCAGGGTCCGTTTAGAGATGCGTGTATGTTCTTCCATGTATTTGATCCCTGTGGTGCTTTGGCTATCATAAACCACAGTAATTGTTACCTCTTGTGTAGACCTGGTGTTCTTGATTGGCCAAAGGGAAGGAGTTAGGCCTTCCACGAGTTTGCACCCGTGGACTCCCAGAGTTGCTTGGCCGGACCTGGGGTCGTCCCTAACAAGTTGGAGGTCTCATCGAGATCCGTTAAGGTGCCAGCCCAGCCAGAAGCTGCCTCCTTAGCCATCGGACCCAGAAGGCTGCAGGACCCTTGAGGGAATTGTGAGATAACCGGACAGCACAACCAGAGATAGGCCGTCGGGAGCCACCTTTAGAAATCCATCCATCGGCCGAGCAGCCTCGACGGACACAAAAGAACGTGAGTGTGGTCCACATAACAGGCAATGGGCCTCATTACGAGGTAGGAGGTAAGGGATTACGGGCACCGGTAAGGGTGCCGGTGCTGGTAATCCCTTACCTCCATATTCCCAAGTCCCTTAGCGGGTCCCTTCCTTAACGCCTGGTCTGACCAGGTGTTAAGGACGGGACCCGCTAAGGGACTTCAGAGCTAATAACGGTACCGCAAATTGCGGTACCGTTATTAGCTACTTCCCTATTCCCATTGAGCCCTATGGGGGCTCAAATGGGAATGGGGAATGGTTCTCAGAATGGGGATTTACCGGGTCCTCCAAGGTTGGAATGACTCAGTAAGTACCCATTCTGAGAACCCGGACCCGGTATGCGGTAATGAGGCCCAATGTGTTGTGTGGGTGGGTTTCATGTATGCGGGAGGAGGGAGGTGTAATTTGTGATTAATGTTTGTGCTGGAGTTGCTTTGACACGTTCATGGTGGTAGGGACCTGAGCGGAGGTAGAAGTCCCATTTCTGTGTTTGTTTGAGTACCGTGGCGAAGGGCTCTAGTGATGACCAAGGATTGTGGACTCAGTAGACTTGGGGCCTCATTACGAGTACGGCGGTAGGGGGTTAATGGCACCGGGAAGGATGCTGGTGCCGTTAACCCCCTACCGCCGCATTCCGAGGTCCCTTAGCGGGTCCCACTAAGGGACTAGGGAGCTAATAATGTGGCCCGCTATTTGCGGGCCCTTTATTAGCTCCTTCCCCAATCCCATTGAGCCCTATTGGGGCTCGAATGGGAATGAGGAATGGTTTTCAGAATGGGAATTTACCGGGTCCTCCACGGTTGGAATGACCCGGTAAGTCCCCATTCTGACTACCCGGAGCCGGACACGGGTTTGGAGGCCCCAAGGACTGTGAAAACATGTATATTTGTGATATTACTATGTGTTGGACGTTTTAGATCGGGGCATAGATGACAGATTCCCTTAAGGGCTAGCTGGAGCTATCCTAGATTGCAGAAGGTGTTTTGTCTGGTTAAACCTCCCGGAGAAAGGCATTTCACCCGTAAGGCGATGCGTCGGTTGTAGTAAAACATGAGAAATAAAGGGAATACTTCACCCCAGAGAGGTGGGAAAACAGCTGTGGGGTTATTTTGGATTTGGGGTGTATTTGTGGGGAGTGGGGAAAATGGGCATTCATCTTGTGCGCACAATTTTCTCTTCACTTGTTTGAACTTTAGCTTGGTGACATCACCCATAGGTTGGTGCATAGGACGGTGTGTTGGAAATACGAGGAGTTGGTTTTGTGAAATTGGGCTTGGAGGAGGGTGAACAAGCGGTAGAGTATGGAAGGCACCTGCGCACGGTTGAGGTGGTGTGCTGGACAGCGGTAGCGCTGGTGAAGAGGCGGTTAAATATGAAGCCCGTTGTGTAAGGTGCAGAGCCGCAGATGCTCGTAGTGAAAAAGAAAATACTGAAAACAGCGTGTTATAACCCTTTCCCTCCTTGAAAGTGTATATCGAAAAGCCTCGACTAGAGGTCAGATAAAAGGGTCGCTATGTATTCATATGGTGGGACGGGGACCATGTATAGCGGGCGGTAACACCTATACAACATCACTGCAAAACCCTGCCCCCATACAAGGATAAGGTAGTGAAGTACAGCATACAATGGTCTAAACACACGGAAGGGGAAATAGCTAGGCCATGGCCGCCTAACATTAGTTTCTTCTAAGATGTGCTGCAATCACTTTTGACCCATTTACACAATACATACAAAGGGAAGAAACTAGCTAAACGCATGGAAATATTCGAACTGTGGCGTATGTTCCGTGAGGGCAGGCCAGGGATGATGAGCTTACGGGAGGTGGAGGAAGAGGGATCGGAGCCCTCAACTCCCCCTCCGGCGCTGCTGAGTGTAGTGTCCAATGACGCGGAAGAGGAACAGGGCCTATGCCCATTTAAGGGAACTAAAAGCAGCAGAGGGATACTCAAAACACCCCCATATGCCCAAACTGAACTATTGGAAGGGACAGGGGGGGCAGCCAATGGCCCCTACCGCAACAAGGAGGGGCTGTGGTGCGCGAAAAATGAGTTTGCAGTTGTTGTACTAGAAGAATGGATAGCTGCACAGATACTACTAAAACTAAATGGGGCCACAACGGGGGAAGCAGAGGGTGCAATGAAGGCAATAGAAGGTTTGGAGCTGGGGCACGGGTGTCGCGGAAGGACAGATCAGTTAGAGGAGGAAGGAAAGGAACAGCCTCAAGAGGATGAAGAAGCAAGGTTACAAAAGGTGGATAAAGTGCGAAAGCGAGAATTGGAAAATGAGCTGGAACTGCAGGAGCATAGTCGTAGAGAGAATTTGGCAATATTAGAAAAGGAACGAAAGGACATAGTAGAGAGAGAGGTGAAGGAAGAAAAACAAAGCAAGCAGATGGAAAAGAAGAGGGAAGAAATAGAGAAGATGAGGAGGAAAAGGAGATGGAGATAGCTTTGTGGAGGAAGAAAATATGATTGCAAGAATCACGTAAGTACGAGGAGAAGCGACTGAAGCAGTTGAGGATGGAAAGGTGGGCAAGGGAACGAAGTAGGAAGGATGAAGAAGCACTGGTGTTACAAAAGGTTAGTAACCAAATTAAAATAGAATTAGCAAGGAAAAGGCAAGAAGAGGACAAAGGGAAGAGGAAAACACAGGTCAATACAACAGAGGGCCAAGCGGACATTGCGTTGCACACATTGGAGTGCGGGAGGACGAGGACATATGTAAATTAACAGACATCGATCTTAATGTACTGCACAATCCTAGCCTAGTAACACAAAAATTGAACTTCTCAACTAGTTTCTGTAGTAACTTGGATGACGAATCTGACAACGACGATGACCATACTGACGAGGAGAGGGAAGAGCCTAACAAGCTCTATCTCACGAAGACTAATGGAGGGAACTCTTGGGAGTGTAGGACACATGAACAGAGGGGTAGACAGCACGAAAGACCTACACAAGACACAGCAGAGGAGGGAACCCCCCAGGCACCGTACAGCAGCAGACTCAAGGACCTCCCCGGGTGCAGGAGGGACAAGTCAACTATCACACAATCAAGGGGACATTCCTGTTCTGATGGTGACTGGTAGGGGCTCAGAGCACTACACAGCAGGCACACGCAATAGAACCCATAGACATACGTGCAGAAATTGAAGACGAGAGGGGACCCATCCAAGTAAGACAGTATAGACGAACACCATAAGAGAGGGCCACATATTCACAGATCCCGTTATTGTAGAGGGGAGGAACGAGACCACAGTACATGCCCTGGAAGCACACAGATAAGGAAAACATCAAGTGCAGATTACCCTCGCTAAGTGGAGGAGCTGGGAACTGGATTTATGAAATTGAGAAATTAACAGAGGGCCACAGGCTAGCAGTGGGTAATGTTAATGGGTTACTGGGTTCTATACTGGGTGATGCGGCCGCAGTATGGCAGGCACTGCAGATGCAATTCCCGGACACATCAGACATAGGAGCCATCATGTCACGCAAGATGCGTGACTATGAAGATCCTGTTAATTACATTCAGGAGATTGAACAACTTTTGCACCTCGGAACTCGAGAGCCGTGGGACAAAACGATAGCAATATTTTATCACATCCTGGTGCAAGGGTTAGCAGAGCCAGTACAGAAAAACTTGAAGAAATTAGTAGTAATGGAGGCAAAGGCCTGGTCAGAAATACAACTCAACATAGTGCATCATTGCAGCTTGTGGCAACAAAAGATGAAACAAAAAGCAGAAGAAAGGAAGACACATGAAGCAAAGTTAGCACAGAAAAAATTGTCCAGGTATGCATTAGAAGGTGCACTAATAACGAGCCCTAGCCCACATACACAGACAGTGATGTATCAACCGCAGCCTCAACTCCAACCACAGCAGCCATACAGCACCCTACAACATACGCACCACCCATGGAGGAGGGTACATGGGGAGAGGAGGCTACCCCCAGAGCTTCAGAGGGAGGTCAGGCTTCCCCAAATGGGGGTTTGGGATTATCGTACCAATATGCAGGAGAGTTTCTGGGATACACACAGCAAATGTCACAGGGACCAGGTGTGGGAGAAGGAGGATTCCCATGGCAGGTAAGGGAGCCACCACAGTGCTGGGCTTGTGAACAACTAGGGCACATTTCCTGTGCATGCAGAAACAGGGGGGCGCAATCAGCGTAGAGAGAACAGGGGTATCAGGGAGGGCAGAATGACTACTATGTCCCAGACATACAACAACATGGACAGATGCAAAACACTCAACAGCATATACAGCTACCCCAACAGGCACAACCCCAGCAAGCACACTCAACCACAGTGCCACCCCAGATGATGATGCCTCAGGCGGCAACACCAGTGCAGCAGATAGCACAAATACGTGCCTACTCCCACGTATTTATACTCCCACGGATACGACAGGAATGGTACCAATACAGAAAATGGGAGGGGTCACTGTAGTGGGAAACAACCCCTACACAGGGAACGGACTATTCCTATTTCCCCAATAGGACAGCCCACAAACGAACTTGCTGCGTCCCATCCTGTCGGTCACACCTAATCCTGCGGTGGAGCCTCGCATAAGGGTGTTGATAGGTGACAAAAAGTTTTCCTTTCTTGTTGACACTGGTACGACTAGGTCATGTATTCGGGAAGCAAAGTTTGCATTGTCAGGCGATGCCATGAACAAACAAGGATTCTCTGTGGTTCGAGAGGTGGTTCCATTTACTGATAATGTCTCCTTATCTATTGGGGAGCACAACCTATACCTACCCTTACTTTACTCCAAACATGCACCTGTAAATATATTAGGTCAAGACATAATGAGCAGACTAAACATGACCATCTCATTCACAGACAAAGGCATAATATGCTCAATACCAGGAATACACATGCTCACTGTAAGACAACGTGTGCAGCTGTATTGTGGGAAAACAGTGCAGAGTGGGGAGCCAGCAGACCCTGAACTGTTCCAGTACGGAATAGACATAGCCCTTTCATGGTTGCCAGGGATTGCAGGGAAGGTAGGGAGAAGACCAGGTGAATACCTATTCAGACCAGAAACACCACCAGATGGGGAAGAAGGAACAGCAGTAGCTATAGACATTAAAGGGATTGTTGTATGACAGGATTGGATCGCAGTACATGCAGTAGATGATCAAGGGAAAGCATGGAGGGCAATAATTGCAGCGGCAGAAGAATGCAGATTGAGTCAGGTGACAAATGAGGAGCTGTTTTCAGTAAACAGAGGGGAGACAGAAATGATATTAGAAATGAGTGTGCGCTTTTGGCTACATATCACATACAGGGATGTAGCACAGAAAATGGCAGTGGCACTGCAAGCTCCACCCCCATTTTTGGAGAAGGATCTGGCCAAGGTACACAATGACATATGGACCACAAGTCCCTATGACGTGGGGTACAAAAAAGCATAGAAGGAGTGAAAATAAAACTGAAACCTGGTGCAATACTATGTAGAGTGAAGCAATACCCCCTGACGGAGATGAGGACATTCATGAGACAATCAACGCCATCATTCAAAAAGTCAACCTAGTACCATCAGAATCTCCATGCAACACAGCAGTGTACCCTGTGCACAAGGCGGACGGGAGGTCATGTAATTTTATTCTGGATTTGCGCCCTCTTAACCACATTGTAGAAGCATAATATCCTGTAGAAGCAAACCCTGCAGCGATCCTGTGTGGAATTCCATCAGAAGAACCATACTTTACTGTTATCGATCTCAAAAATGCATTTATCGCAATACCATTGCATCCAGACTCACAAGACTTGACCAGTTTTATGTACCGCAACCAGAAAAACTAGGTTGCCACAAGGATGAGTCACCATACATTTTCAACAGAGTAATACCGATGGACCTAACACATGTCCAGACAGACTGCACAGTACTACAGTATGTAGATGACATACTCTTGTAGTGATATGATATGATATGGCATTTATAACGTGCGGGTAGGGGGACTGTAGGGATACAGAAACAGTCTCCAAGTGCGGGGTTGCCAGGGAGGCAGTGCAGTTGAGCAACTGGCAGGGCAGGGCCTTGTGAGCAGAGAGGGAGACCATGTGACCAATGCAGTTTCAGCCAGGAATCAGCAGGGGAGAGGAAGAGAGAAAGCAGAAGCAAAGAGGAAGGTTTTGAGGTGCTTCCTGAACCGGAGATGGTTCTCCTCAAGTTTCAGGGAGGCGGGTAGGCTGTTCCAGAGGGAGGCCCCTGCCGAAGAGAGAGATCTACCACCAACTAGTTGCTTGGAGAAGCGACTGACCATGAGGGAGTTGGAGGCGGATGAGCAAAGAGCTTGGGAAGGAAGATATTTAGGAAGAGAGAGTTGAAGGTATTTCGGCCCCAGCCCCCAGAAGGCCTTGTGGGCAATGCAGAGGGTTTTGAATTTAATCCTCGCAGCCACTGGGAGCCAGTGCAGAGATTTCAGTCCTGGAGAGATACGATCCCTGGGCTTGAGGCAAAGGGCAAGTCTTGCAGTCCTGTTCTGGATAAGTAGCAGAGGGGGGAGAGTAGAGGCAGGCAGATTTAGATAGAGGCTGTTACAATAGTCCAGCATAGAGAGAACCAGAGCTCTTGAGACAGTGAGCTTCTGGGGGAAGGTGAGGAAAGGAAGAATACCTCTGAGGAGGTGCAGATGGTAGTGGGACTTCTTAGAGACGTCAGAGATGTGAGGACAGAAGGAGAGTGTGGAGTCGAAGATGACCCTGAGGTTTTTTGCCTTGCAGGTGGGAGCAGGAAGAGGGCCAAGAGAGGCAGGCCAGAGAGCTGCAGGGAAGGAGGGAGTGGGTGTGCCGATGAGTAGAATCTCAGTCTTACTGGCATTAAGGCAGAGGTCATTGGCTGCACACCACACCTGGATAGCAGACAGACAGTCACAGATGAGGGAAGGAGAGGAGGAGGCCGAGGGTAGCCTGAAAATGAGCTGGGTATCATCCGCATAGCACTGAAAATTGGGTTGAGAGCAGCGATGCGGTGAGCAAGGAGTGCCAAGTATTGGTTGAACAGCCAGTGAGAGAGGTTAGATCCCTGGGGGACACCGCAGGTAGAGAAAAAGATATTGGAGAGGAAGGACCCAAGTTGGACCTGGGAGGGTCGATCAGAGAGGAAGGAAGTCAGCCATGCCAGAGCCTGACCAGTGGTACCCAGGTTATCACGGAGGCATTTGAGCAGGATGGCAGTCAAAGGCAGAAGAGAGGACACTTAGTGAAACTTAGTGAAGCAGAAAGAGAGTGCAGGAATGACTTAGTATGCATACTTACAGTGCTGGCAGACAAGGGGTACAAGGTAGACAAAGCTAAACTTCAGTACTGCCAAAAGGAAGTATTATACATTGGGGAGATGATATCCAAAGATCGGAGACACACAGCCCCGAAAAGAGCACAGACAATACAAAACACTCCCCAACCTAAAACAGTAATGGAGCTGCAGCGGTTCCTCCGATTATTTCATTACTGTAGAGCATGGGTTTTACGACTACTGCTCTTATACATGTCCACTTCTAACAGCCCTCAAGGAAGCAGAGAGAGAATCAAAGCCACCGGGTTGGACGAGAGAATTGACTGATGCTTTCAATGAATTGAAAGAAGCTGTAAATAGAGCACCAGTGTTGGCAACCCCAGACTACAAAAAATAACTTTTCCTATTTTCACACACCGATGTGGTGGTGATGAAAGCAGTACTGACACAGAAGACAAGTATGGGCCATGAGCCGGTTGCATATTACAGTGCACAATTGGACCCAGTAATGAGAGGACACTTCCGTGCGAACAACATTTGGCTGCTGCAGCATTCACAGTAGAACAGGCTTCAACAATAACTATGGGATGCACAACAACACTTTATGTGGAACATGCTCTCTTTGCGATACTGCATAAGCCAAAGAGCTCAATAACAACACAAAGAGCAACAGGGTATGAAATACTATTATCAAGGCTGGAATTGAAGATAGTCAGGTTTAAAAAATGTCAAACCAGCTCAATTCATAGCAGATGTTCGGCAACCAGTAGAATGGGCTCATGATTGCACAGAAAACAGTGAGTTCTTCTCTGAAACATGCAAGGTAGAGGAAGATGCACTTGAGGGGGGAGAGGTACTGTACCTTGATGGGTCCTCAACAATGTGTTGGTTTACCCCCTCATTACTCAGCACAAGCTGCAGAATTAGTGGCATTAATATTAGCATTCCATAATAGTGTGTGGAAAAGAGTGACAATTTATTCAGATAGTGCTTATGTCACCTCCACAGTACATTTACGGTTGGCAAGGTGGCTCAGAAGGTGATTCAGAAGGGCAGATGGGACCCCAGTGCAGCATGCCGTGCTGCTGGGAGAATTAATAAACGTCATAACAAACTCAGAGGAAATAGTTCTGGTGAAGTTCTAAGCACACACAAATGGAGAAGATCCAATACCAAGAGGAAATGAAGCAGCAGACTATCAGGCAAAAACAAATCATATTTTGGAGAATTGTGGTACTTGAAGGAGGAGCAAAAGCAAAGGGGAGAGGTGAAACAGATTGTTTGTTTGTTTGTTTTTCAGAAGGGCAGATGGTTTCTTTGTTTGTTTGTTTGTTTGTTTTATTATTTATAATGCACAACATACCCTAAGGTAACAGGGCGCAGCAGTTACATGTATATGCGAAGCTTAGTTACAACAGCGTCAATATTTACATACAGGTATTAAATACAAGGGTATATACAGATAGAGCCTATTTACAGGCGGATGGTACAAGAGCAAAAATACAAATGATACATACAGCTTGCTTACATCAGCAATATATACAGGTATAGGTGATAGTGGGGTGAATGTATACAGGTATACACTTGGGTGGAGGGGTAGCTGTGGCTCCTCACAGTGAATCCTGGCTGTTTGCTGCATTTAATGAACATTCGCTTTCAGCCACAGGATAGTGTTGGTCCTGAAATAAAAATGGTTATAAAAAAAGTTATTGAAGGATGCATACACACACTTACCGGAAACACAGATAATGGAATTTCAGGCAGCTGCATCAAGAGATGAGAAGGAACTTTGGGTGAATAGAGGGTGCTTAATGTCCCCTCCTGACACCCTATGGCGACAAAACAACACAGGGAAAGTGGACATGCCACTTGCGCTACTAAAAACAGCATTAGAGCAACTGCACTACCCCGTGCATACCTGGAGTGAGGTCATTGCAGCATGCATTGGAGAATTAGGTTTCTGCCCCGACTTAAACGGCCATGTAGCAATCTTTATTAGTAATTGCATGATGTGCCAGCAGTTTACTGCTGGCCACACACTGAGAGTAATAACAGGAACCATACCCAGACACCTAGTCTCATTCCAGCACCTCCATATTGATTACATGGACATGATCCAGGTATGTCCAGGATACCGCTACATGATTGTAGTGGTCTGCCCCTTCTCCAGGTGGGTAGGGGCTGCGCTGTGTTCCCAATGCCGTTACCCTCAGTGCAGTAAAATTCCTAGCTAGAGAAGTATTCCCAAGATGGGGCGTATGTGAGGTCCTGCGGTCTGACAACGGGCCTCACTTCGCCAATGAACTGTTCCAACACATCACTTTCAAGCTAGCAATAAAGCACAAGTTCACCTGTGCCTATCACCCGCAAGCAAACAGGAGGTATGAACGTCTCAATGGTCTCCTGATTGCAAAAACACAGCAGAGCTCAAAGAAGAACTGGCTCGACTGTCTACCTCTTGCCTTGTTCAAATTACGAAATAAGCCAGGATATGACCACCATTTAACGGCCCATGAGGTGTGACAGGATGCAGAATGCACCTCCCGTTATCTCCACCGACAAGGGTCCGAGGGATTGTCAAAATACAGCGGAAGTGTTGGGTCAAGAACTATATTTGATTACGTAACTTCACTTGTTTCTAGCATTTCATTCATCCCTCACCAGATACAACAGACAAAAGGAAAGCCAGAAGGCGACATGCAAGAGGACACCAGCAACACGGACACACAGAAAGAAGCACCTATTCAATAAGGTGATAGGGTGCTCCTACGGAATTTTGTCAGACGTTGGAACGCGCCTTGCTTCAACGGCCCCCACCTTCTGGAGGACGTGATGGACAGGACAGTAAAGTTGGTTTGTAACTACCTGCACGATATACAACTCTATAAACCATCAGCCTCACCCCAACGCGCGGCTGCAGAAGTCGACAAGACCATTGTTACATTAACCAATGGCCAACAAGCCAACCCAAATACCCCAGACCTGATGACCCAAAGACAATTGGGCATGCTATGCTCAGACGTTCTCAAGTAACTGATCCTCAAACCGCAATACTGGTACAGATTGACTAGTGACGAACACTGCCCCATCCACAGGGCATTCAGTAACCAAAGAAAAAGTAGTCCTCATCCATACTCCCATATATACTCCATCCCATAAAGTCGAACATACAAGGACATCATATGGTAGCAACATGTTTTAACTTGCCATTCCGTATGCACAGGTCGTACTACCAACTACGAGTAACACTGTGTTAACATTTCTCTTTTCTCGCACATGCAGGGTTCTGTGATTGTTGACTGTTGATGTGAAAGTGTTAAAAGGTGTAAGTGTTAGGGAATCACCCTGATGTTGCCTCCTATTGATCACCCTAAAGTATGCTCTGGCCCCTTTGTCCATGCTATAAGAAGACCCAAGCAATTTAGGCCCAGATCACCACAAATTTACTATTATGTATTTCTAGAATACTTAGTACAAACATACCCACAACTGGAGCAGAGTGCATATCCTGTCTTACCCACACTCCGACATCCCTCCATAGGGAAGATTTTGGAACAGATGTTTGCATGGGCACTTAATGATTATTTAGTATGCAGAGCTTGATTATACTTACAAGTACTGATATCATAACGCATTTTATCGCGATTTTCAGGCAGGTACCTTTATCATCTCATCAACTGCACCTCAGCAGCGTAAGTGACAATGATGAAAGTAATAAAAATAATAACATTCATTGCGTGGTCACTGCTATCTACTGGCCTCTTAGTTACTGCCCTTTGGCAGCTTTTTCTGGCTTTGCATGTCTCTGTGGTGTCCTACACTAACCCCCTGACCCAAGCTGCACAGACTGCTGTGTCAGGTGGTACAGGTAATACTGCTGAAAATGTAAGGTGAGGTAAGCGCAGTGTTGCCACAGATATGAAGTATCTTACAGACATTGCACACATACCCACCAACATTTGGTACAAACACATGCCCAAAATTGGGAGGGGCAAAACTGATGAGAGCTGTTATATCTTCACATTCATCCCCTATGCCATGAAGGCCTCCAGGACCTTTGAAGCAACAGAAATACCTGCATCAACAGCACAATGCCTTATGTATATAGCCATGTTTCAAACACAGGGAAGATTCCAAGGGAAGACAGCCACCCTAAAATGGATGTCCAAGGCAACCTTTCCATATGAGGACAGTTATATTAAAACATTACCTTTGATGAACAATTACTGGCAACTCGCTGAAAGCCTGCAGTACATTACAGAGAGACCAGAAAAGGGAGAGACAAGAACAATAACCTTGAATTACCTACCATGCAAGTGGAGAGCAAGAGAGATGGGAGAGAACCGGCATGCTGGTAAATGTTAGGAAAGATTTCATAATTGTAGGTAATTTACCTTCCATGCGGCAACCCCCAAACTTTTTGCTGTTGTTTTACACCCTGATCTAGTCTTTGCCAGAGAAGCGCAGCCTTCTGCCGCACTCCTCTGGGCTTTCGCTCAATTCTTCTGGGGAAACTGACATGCCCTTAAGACAGTCAGTACTTGGAGACTTCGTTTCTCTTAGTCCTTTGCTCATGTTGCAGCTTTTGAGCAACATGAAACAAGAGTGCACCGTAACTTACATTACCGCGCTCTTGTATTATAGTCATTCCAAAGGCCCTAGAAACTCTCGCTGGACTTCTTATGAAATGTGCAAGTGTGTCACGGACGGGACTGGTGGCAGCTATCGTTTCTTTGTGTTTTGAACCCCTTTTTGCCATGTTAACCGCGCTTCCCGCGTTTGGCCCAAATGGGTGGCCTGGCCTCCAAAATTGCCAGACCACGAGGTTCTTTGTCCTGTCCGCTGACCGTCTTGCCCCTTCACCTTCACCCAGGTCGAGCCGACCCGGGGCAGTCCTTATTTGATCATGCACTTTCCCACGAAACACAACACTTTTGCGGGCTTCTGCCTGCCTTGTGTGTGCCTCCAGGATGTGGGCTGGGATGTCTGTTCCCAATACACATCCTGGGTGCCAGAGAGTCTAGAGTGTCCTGAATGCCTGGGACCACCGTGGTCTGTGATAGGTCCACGTATGGTGTGAGTGTTTGTGAGCGGATCTCCCATTGGGCCCTCTTCCGGAAAGGGAACTTTGGATAAGAGGAAGCTGAAAACACCACTACCATGTCGATCTCCTGAGTTCTCACGAACAAAGGGTAAGGAGCCAAGAATCCTGCAACTACGAAGCTGAGTCGAGGAATCGCTGGTGACCCGCTGAATGTGTGGCACCCTGCACTGCTGTCGTCCTGCAAGACCACTCGGCCTCTGATCGTACGAGAAGGTCTGCAAAGGCGCTTCGACCCTTTAGAATAGTGGGAACAAATATTCTCGGCATCTTCACCAAATCCTGTACGTAAGCCTTCGGAAGCGTCCCTGGGCCATCCAGTGGACTGACCAGCCTACACAGGAATCTTGCTCTGTCACCGCCATCTGGCTTACTGCTAATCCCGTGTCCTCGGGACTCTCACACGATTCGTACACTTGGCGTTCCCAGGTCTGAAGTGAGACGTGTGCTTTGGGATCGGAATACACGCGGTTGCCAAGTTGCCCTGCTGTGGTAACAAACCTGTGCGTGTTCGCTGCATCTGGGAAACCCTCGACCCTGACTCCTGCTGTCGCGGAATCTACACGGCGTCGAGACGTCCCTCTGATCGCATCTGAACCTGCCAGTACCGAAACTGAACCGGAGAAGCCTTGGTCTGCCTGCATCGGGGACCGGTGAGTAGTCAATACCCTAACCGGTCGGCCTCCCGCAGGAGCCTGTGGCTTTCCACTGCTGTTGTAAACAGCAAACCCTTTCCCGCACTCACGCCCTGCTTCTGCCCCCAAGTGGAGGCCTTGCCTGAGTCACGGATATTTGTTCACCATCTTTTCGTCCACCTTTCTGAACTGCCTGATTTCCCTGAAGAGACTCTCCTTTACCCGTTGGCACCCGCGTGTGCAGGTACTTTTGAGCAGAAGGCTCCATCTTCGAAGGGCTCAGACTTCCTTCTAGTTAGGTGGCCTCTGATGTCGAACTGGGTCTAAAGATTACTTGCACTGCCTGTTTTCCTCCCCATCTAGGTGGTCTGCATATTTCGTGCTTCTAAATCATTAGACCCCTCGGTCTTGTATATATATTGTATTGATTGTGATGTGTTGGTTTACTGGAGTTTTACCGTGATTCTTTACTATGGTCGATGTTACAAAGGCCTTGTAATAAATGTGTCTATATTTTTAATATAACACCTGTCTGGAGTAATTTGTAAGCGCCCTTGCTTTGTGTGCTCATTGTGGGCTTTCAGTCACCCTCACCCCTCTTGAGACCTAGTCTTGACCGCCGCCATCGCTACCCTAATTGGTCTGGCTTGTCCAGAGGTTACCCTGTTCCAAGAAACTAGGCTGGCCTTCTGAACCTCTGCCCCTCCAGGACAGAGTTCAGAAATCCATTTTAACAGTAAATACCACAAATGTTGGTCCATGGACAAGTATACACAAATGATGGTTGGGTGGATGGAGTATTAGGAAGCAAAGCAGTAACATTGGCAAAGGCAGCAGTGAATAAAGTACAAGAAGATAATGACAACTGCCTCAAGAAGTCAGACAAAAGTGCAAGATTAGTGACATGGGTAGAAACGAAGAAGGACCCGTACCAATAACCCCAGTAACTTTTTTCTTACAAATTGATTTAGTTGTTATTACAACGTTTTCAATATAGAACAACATAGAAAACAATTCACAATTCACCAGTGTTCATAATCCTACTAACTACACCGGCTCTCTGCTTCCAAAACAATGGTGAAGAAGAGGTGGGGGAAAACATTGGATGCAAAAAAATAGAAACAATACCAGAGATTCCAGAGATGGCAATAGGGACAATTGTCCTAACGGACCACTATTGGGCTTGTGGAGCAAAGGCCCATGATAAGCTGCCTCCAAATTGGGGGGATATGCTCCCTTGCACATGTGAACATGCCCTCTCTAGTGGTGCCACAGAAAGACCTTCAGCTAGATGAATTCCCTAAAATACAATACAACACAAGGAAAAGGAGATCACTAACTCCCGCATCCAACAAACTAGAAGATGCCAGCAAACATCAGAAGCTCAGTAGAGTGAAGAGAGAGGGAAATTACTTGTGGGAATGATCTGAAGGAGCACTAGACGAAGTACCAGCCTCCCACATAGTATTCAGCAGAACACAAATGTTCTTTGCATCACTATTTCTGAGAGTACAAGCCTATGCCAATGCCAAATGGCTGCAAAATACAGGCTGGGAAATTATGATCACCATCAATTCAACAGTGAATGGGTTCAATGCAATAAAAGAAGAGCAATAAGGTTGGTGGCACTCCAAAACAGATATGTTCTAGACATCTTCACAGCAATGGAAGGAGGAGTTTGTGCAAAAATAGGAAGTTCTTGCTTCACATTCATTTCTGCCAATGATGAAGATAACAGAACACTATCAGACACAGTAGCCCAGTTGGTGTCATGGGCACCAGACTAGGGGACATTATCAAGTCGCCCTCATATCCAGTTCATGGTAGGCAGAAGGGAAAACAGGCCAGTGCATTGTGGGTGAAAGCATGGAGAGCAAAAACAGGGTTAATAACCATGTCAGCCAATGAAAACCCCTGTGGCCATAGAATAACATGAGACTTCCTGTTCCACTAGCATGGACCCCTTTTTAGCCAATCCAGAACTAATGCAACGCTCTAGTCTTTGGGCGAGGCTCCCTATAAAAGCCATGCCCAAAGAACAAGACTTGCATCGTGTATTTCTCTGTTGCACCAGGCACACGCTTACCTGATCCCAATACCTGAAGTCTTCTACGGCTTACCGGCAGTTCCGGCGCCCAGTTGGGCCTCCATCTTTACTACTACGATTTCCGCATCTGAAAGAGAAAGGAACAGAAGCATTAGTACAGCGCCAGTCTCTACTCACCTTTCCGCGGCTTTCCGACGGCATTGGCAGCTTCATTCCTCACTCGTGGTCCTTCTGATCATCACCGCCCGTCCGAGTTACGGGTCTTCTGATCTTCACCGCCCGTTGGACCTTCCTTTGGCAATCTGCAAGTAAAGAAAACACAAGAGAAAGACAGGTTAGTCTTTATAGACACTCGGTGAGCAATAACCACAAAGACAATACAAACCTGCACATCTTCCTTTCGAACCCAGTGAAGCAACTGGGAAATCCGAGGACATTGGACATTATATGCACTACGGGTCAGTGAGGTAACTGGCCCTGGAACTTTATTCAGGACTTTCAAACGTTTTCCAGCCACACATAAGGGGAACGGCTGAGCCATTCTTTTCAACAGCATCACCAGAACAAGCAAGGACAACAGCTTCTAGTCAGCACGGCAACCACCCGGCCCGCACCATAGCGCCCCTACAGAGCCAGGACGGAAAGCCCACCTTCCTAAAACAAGAGGTGAGCCCTCCCTGTTAGACACTGCACTTGAACCAACAGGGAGTCTCAAGGGTGGGTCTCTGGGTACTATTCTAAACCCATTTTTTGTCTCACAGATAGAACCCCGGTCAAGGGACTAAGAGCTGGTTTCCGGGTGATGGGAGAGCAGAGCAGAGGTCGAAGGAATCCATCGCTCCTACCGAGATTCAGGTGAGCATGACAGTTGGCCCACATACATGCAAAGTTGGAAGCAGAAGCAAGGGGGACGGGAAAGGACAACAGCTGGTTTGCCTATCTCCGGTCATGGATGCCTTCCTGACTGGCAGATAGCCTGAAAGTACTGGCTGGAGGACTGATACTGGGAACAGCATCACTGCTTGGGATAAAGATGTGCATTGCAAGATGTCAGAAGACAGTGGAAGAAGTAGTAGGAATACAACTACTTATGGAACTAGAAAAAGGGGAGCAAATGGATGACATCATCAAGGAAAGAGAGAAGCTGAGACAACAGATAGCAGCATTTGACATATTCCCGCCTGGAATGAAGGTAGAAAACTCCCACTACCCGAAGAAGTAAAGAAGTACGTAGGGAAGTGGGTATAGTCCAAGCCTGAAGGAGGTTGCGTCTACATGTACTGTTCTTTTGAAGGTCATATCAATTACTATGGACACTTAGCAGGAATACCGAAAGTGTGGCGTCTGAAAGACGATGGAAGAAATAATGGTGGTATGGTCGACAAGTCGACCAGAGGGGGGACTGAAGAGGGAGAATCAGAATGTGCCCTCCGTCCTGGAAGATCCTTCAAAAGAAAGAAGAATCTGCGTCAATATGGCCATCGGTCATGTGAACTTACATCCATATCCCACTGTTCCCACGATGGATAATTATCATTAGAGATACCCTCCCAGCAGACCCTACAATCCAACAGTAGCGCAGATTCTACCCAGAGTGAACGAGGAGACACAGGACGGAGACGGTTACGTGGACAGACTTCACTAATCGCTAAGAAACCAAGCCACTTGTCGACACCATGATGACTAAGCTACATTAGACATGAAGCACAAGTGCTATCCGCACACCCAGGACACACACACACATAATCAACTATACGACGAACACAGGTATGCAGCTCTATAGTTAGAGGAGAGTGACATACTGTCTGCATGTTTTATTAATCTTGCTATTAGGCCTGCTACAGCAGCACAGTAACGCAAGAAGCAAGAAAAGTTTGTTTAAATGCTTGCAGACGCTCATATGCAAATAACCCCATGGTGTGGCAGGAGCATCCAAGAGACCTGACAGCCATAACGCACTAACCAACAGACTATAAGAAGACGTGTACAGTAGAAGCCAGACCATGGCTTAAGAAATAAAGTAGGCCGCGATTGGCCTAGAAAGGGCACCCCAAGCCCCACAGAATGATGTGCAAGCAGAACTTCTGTGGCAGGAGCAAAGCCGCCGCCAAGGTCGCAATGTTCCAAATGACATTCCTCACTCTGAACCTAAGTAAGACCGGCTGCAGGAGAGGTGATCTCAGACAAAATTCAGAATAATTTGAAGATCCTGGGCTCACAAACATGGTCTCCAAGCACCTAATTTGGCCGAGCTGAGGGGCTGCCAAGATTGGTACCTGAGAAGAGCAACCTGTTCTGCCATCCAGACAATAGCTGCAACAAATAGTCACAGTCACGTTACAGTTCTGCGTTGGGAACCGGAGCACGCTCATTGCAGCTATGGGCTACACACCTTCATGATGCTGACACATAGCTGCACCTTGCAGATACATAATTGCGCAAGGCACCATTCATAAGTGTTCCGCGGGCTGGGAACAGTTTGCCCAGGCTTGGGGCCTCGCGACTCACCCAATTGCAAACACGGACCCTAGGGGTGGACAGTGGGGGTCACCGAGCAATCATGAGGCTTGCTCAATGTAACAAATTTAGTGTATTAACTTTTCGGGGATGGCCAACATACCACCTGACACTACATTGTCCAATAACACAGCACCTCCATAGGCTCCTATATGGGACCTACCACTCAACAGTCTATCCGGAATGAAGATAGGTTTTTGAGACAGTTCCCGAGAAAGCCGCCAATTGTGACGGCAGATGCCATCAAAAATGGCTTGCGAGCCAGGGTCCGTTGAGAGATGCGTGGACGTTCTTCCATGTATGTGATCCTTGTGGTGCTTTCACTATAGTAAACCACAGTAATTCCTTGCCTCTTGTGTGGACCTGCCGTGCTTGATTAGGCAAAGGGAATGAGTTAGGCCTTCCACGAGTTTGCACCTGCAGGCTCCCAGAGTGGCTTGGCCAGACCAGTGGTCCGCCCCAAACAGTAGCCTTTGGCAAAAGAAACCTCAAAGAAAACTAAAGTAAAGAATACAGGATCACAAGATTTTTATGAAATGTTCTTAAATGCTGTTACAGAGGCTAAATTCTCAACTATCCATGAATCCTGCAATAAAAAAGAAACTTTTCTTTCAGAGCGAAAGAACTTACAAGCACATAAAATAAAGAGGAGAAGAAAGAATATGTAGCATGTTTGATCACAAATAAAGGCTAATGTCAAGCAGCATGGATGGCCCAATAAGAGCCTATTTAATGCCTGTTATATAGACTGTAGAAGACAGTGATGAGGAGTTGAATTTCTATGACATTTCACCATACTCAGGGGTTGTTAATGAGGTTGGGTCCCTAGGCAATTTGCTACATGAAATTTCCTAAGAACTATCATTTCAAAAGATATTGATCAAATTGAATTTCATAATGAAGAGAGAACCAATATTGTAATCCAACATATGGCATAGAGGTTGACAGCGGATATGCTGTTGATGGCATCATCTACCTTTTTGTCATTGGGATACAACCTATTTACAAGCATTATGAACTTGACTTAAATTGGAAAAGAGACGTGGCCTAAATACACCCCAGGAAAGAGCTAGTGAACAAAATAGAGATTCTTGTATTAAAACCCACTAGGAAAGTGGCCCTCTAAACTCCTGGAAAGTATTCATGGTTACCCTTGAAGAGATGGCCTGTCCTATAGACAATACAAATGGGTCATGGCTCCCAAATACATTGCAATGAAGAAAATGTCCTATGATTGGTTTGGGGTAGATATATAAAGATACTTTCCTGGAATACATGGGGTCATGAGCATTTAGTCAGATAATACGCATCAGTGTTCATTCGAAGGGACTTTGATATTGTATTATTCCAGGAAGTATGTCTACATGAAAAACCAATAATTGATGGGTATGAATCATTCGTAAAAAGCAGCTATGAATTGCAAGAAAGGACATCCCTATGGGGGTTTAATTACTGCAGTACGAAGTAATCTACACATTTTTTGTCCAAGTTGGCTGGTTGTTTCTCCAAATATTTTATCATTTTAAAAATGTCATGGGTTAATCAGTCTGATTTTAGGAAGCAGGATTGTCTTTTTATCAATACTTATTGCAATCCTTTGAGAGTACAGCAAGTGCATTTTGTTGATAATGTTGCTGAAAATCCTCAGTAGCTGGCATGCAGGTGAACATTTTGAAAACATCTTTATAGTTTGGTATTTAAACTGTATATGTAGGGATTAAAATGCTATCATAGACAAGAAATCACAGGTGACAATACTCAGCTGTTTGGGGTCTGTAAAACTAAATGGTTACATCAGAGGAGAAATACTGTCACAACCAACATGAAAGCACAATTTGACTTCCTCCACAATAGATTCTGGACTAAAAGTATATTTGATCAATGTGAATTTCTATGTGTGGTGGACACATCTTTGAGTGACAATGTCACTCTGCAACTCATTTTAGAGTTAAATGCACAAATAGAAATTTCACAAATAGACCCCATACACTAACCAATAATAAGGGGCTTAATAGAGTAGCTTAGCCATACAACATAGTGCAGAAATTTAACTCTGAACTAGCAGAATTAGTGAACATGGTAGAGAACAATGAGTTAAAGGAATATTCTGCTCTGCTTGGTTTCTTTGAGCTTTTAATGGGTTTTGCAACTCTAGTTGCAAACGACTGGCACTGTAAAAAAGTCCTCCACCCCTTAAACTGCGCACCTTTGATGGGAATATTCAGAAAATAAAGAGGGAACTGTAAAGTAACTTACACATGTTTTATACAAAAGGAGATTTAGAGTATCTAAAAATTCAAAGAAACCTAAAGCTCACACAATTGGTTGAAAAAATATAAACATCTTTAATTAATGTTCCAAATATTAGTTTTAAATCAAGATCAGAACTTTTGGAATTTGATAATTAATATGGACTCTTCACTGGCCTATACTCAAATTAACTCAATTCTAGAGGTTAAATGAAAAGAGTATTATAGAATTCTTTATGCCATAATGGAGTATGACATGGATCACAAAAACCCAGCAAAACAAATACCCTGCTTCGTATATATCTACACATTGGAGGAGGAAGTAATACAAAAAAGCAAAACTGTCTCGAGGTCCGGGCCCAGATGGGCTCTCAAATTCTACCTGTAGAATTGTGGTTTTATATAATTGGACATCTCTTCAGAAATATTATTACAGTACAAACATTTCCTTCCTCATGGTAACGTTCCCATATCGTACCGATATATTAGAAGGACAATGGGCTATAAACAGCACAGTACAGGCCTATTGCTCTTCTGGATGTGTCAAGTGACAGTGATGTCATCAATGACATTTGTGATGTCATCTTTGATGTCCTGGGTGTTAGTCTTAGCAGTGCACGGTGGTGGCACGAGTTATGGTTGCTTAGCTTACCATACCTGGTGAATTTCAGGCGGTTTTCAGTTTTACTTGTAACCAAAACGTCTCTTTAACAAAGTTTTTTCACTGAATTGCATAGGTTTTTAGTAGTGCAACTTAACCATGATGTTCCTGTGGCAAAGTTTTTTCACTGAATATAGATATATAGATAATGTAAATTTGATAAATGTTTACAAGGATGCCCTTAGTTTATATACATATAACATAGAACATACTGGACCCCCTACCTGCGCTAGTGGGTCTGATATCCGCGGACCATGTGCCTGTTCGCGGACAGACTCGGGCAACATCAACACTATCCATAAACTCAGGGGGTATCTTACATTGTTATATCATCCAAAAAAAGCACTAAACAGGTTCAAAAAGCAGCATATAAATAAATTACATTGAATAATAAATAAGAAGTGAAACTGTGTATGTAAGACTCCAACAGTCCAATTACATAGCATATGCAACATGGTGGAATATACCAAAACCCAATTAATATGCCTCCAACAGAATTACCTCACAGAAATTGCACAGCAAAAATCAATAGGACACATACGCAGCAGTACCAGCAAAACCTAGCAAGAAACTAGTGAGTACACTACATTTATTGTATATATTTATAAACTTTCTGTATTAGGTACACTAAAACTAATATTTTATTTTTACACAGAAATGTCCAGTACTTTGAAATGGCTGGAAGAAAATTTTCCTCAGGATGAAATGAGTGAAGACAGTGATACTAATGCTAGACACTACACTTCTCTATATAAGCCAATTAATAACCATGACTTTATGTGTACGTAACACATTTTTTTTATATTAAAAATAATATACCAACAGAGACGTAAGAAAATCCTCTGCAGCAAATGGAGCTAAAAATTGATCTGTTAATGAAAAATGTAAATCTTTTAAAAAACTTTGTGGAGGACCATATAAAAGAAAACATTTAATATCACTGTCCCACACTTACCTGTCCCCCCTATCGATGTTCTAGCCAACTATCCCCAAAACCTCCCCAGCAAGAAAAACATTATGATGAGACTTCAATCGCTTCCTCCCCTTACCATCCATCATGTCCAAACACCTAATTCCCCTGTATTTGTTTCAGTTTCTGGTTCCCCCTCTCTTTCATAATTTTTATACTTCTATACAATAATATAATATTAAGTATGTTGTTAGTATATTCCTCAGTGTCTTATTTTTTTTTTTAAAGGCAGCTAGTGTGTCCACGGACAGCGTGGCTGTCCAGGATGTCCTCAATTAACCAAAATGGGGGTGTCCTAAGGACACTATACCTGTTCGTATTGTTGCCAATTAAAATGGAGGTGTCCTTAAGACACACAAGATGACCGCCTGTCCATAATTAACCAAAATGGGGGTGTCCTAAGGACACTATAACTGTTTGCCCTGTCCTCAATCAAGATGGAAGTGTCCTTAAGACATACAAGATGTACGCCTGTCCGTAATTCACCAAAATGGGGGTGTCCTCATGACACTATACCTGTTCGAATTGCCGTAGTCAAAACGGGGGTGTTCGCAGAACACTAAAGAAGTCTGCATGTTCGTAGCTATGCAAAATAAAGTGTCCTAAGAACATTCCCCCTGTTCGCATTCTCCATAACCAGAATGAATATGTCCATAGAACACATAGGCTGTCCGCCTGTTCACAAAGTTGTGAAGCACATTTATTTTGTTCGGGGACCTGAACATTGTCCGTAGAACACCCGCGCACATGCGTAGCACACTCTTGCCCCCTACGAACATTGTACCTGTCCGCAACTGACCGCCGCACATGTGTCGCACTTTTAATTAGTTTGGGGACATGAACACTATCCGTAGAACACCCGCACGCATGCGTAGACCCGACCCCGCGCATTTGGTGTCCTACGGACAGCCATCCCATTCACCAACGTGTCCTTGACGTCATCATGTGACCGCACCTGCGCTAGTTGTAACAAACACTGTCTGGGCCCCAGACACCTAAAACATTTTTTTCCAGCAATCCAAGATATTTTCCTGGGAAAGTTCACCCTTGCACATGTCCCACACTATGTTCCTGGTGATCTGCATACTTTTTTGATTTTTTGTAGTCCTTTCTTGGTGTTAGAAATGTTCGAGTACAGCACGGGTGTCCACAAAGCATGCCCCAGCACCCCTATAAAAGGCCACACCCCAGAGCTGCTCCTTATTCTGTTTTTGGGCTTCCAGGACAGGGACTGCTGCTTGTTGCATTGGATTGCTCTTGCTCTTTGAAAGAGGATGAGGTAGTGGAAGTCCCTACTACTAGTTCTCACCGTGAATCTTGGGTGTGGAGGTTATTTACCACTGTTGATGGAGTACCAAAAGCATGTGCACACAAGGTGACCTGCAATTACTGCAAGATGGTGCTGAGTCGTAGGAAACCGGGTTTGTACAGCTATTGTACTACCGCAATGAAGCAACACCTAAAATCGCTCCACGATGGGGCAATACGTAAGGTTGTCCCTTGCGATAAAGTAGTAGGTTGAGTTCCACTGCAGCGTCCTCCGTTTCCCCTCCTGCCACCGCAAGATACACTGCTGTGGGGCAGCGCATCCCTCCAGCTGCCTTGCAGGCCATACATGATGCTGTTGATCCTTACCTTTTGAGGGTCACAGTATTGTGCATGTACTGCAATGCAGCACTCTGCATGGGGGAGAACCTTCAAAGGCCTTTCAAAACTGTGGTCAAGGAGTATGAGAAGAACTGCTACCTGCCTGAATAATACCCACCCTACATCTTCCTCTCTCCACCTGCGGTTGGTGCCCCTTCCTTACCCTCCTTTCCCTTATTTTCCTAAAAAATATAAAACAACAAAAAACAAAAAAAAAGGCTCTTTTCAGAGCCGCCTTTCACAGTTCAAAAAGAGAAGTGTCAATGAAATGCGCAATGCCTTGTGCATTTTTACAAGTCTGCGGACTGTCCGCGGACCTATGAATTCTTTGCAGTGCTGCTCTGTCACGACCATTGCACTTTTCTCTGGGAGGAAGTGGTGGCTCTGAAAAGAGCCTTTTGTGGGTTTTTTTGTGCTTCGAAAACTTCAAATGGTCAACACCTATTGCTGTAATTCCAAAAATGATTGCAATGCATTTTGTATATTTCGCAGAAAAATCTGATTGCCGGCATAAGTAAGATGTACTCCATCTCTTTGAAAAATGTGTGTACTACGAAACATAATGTTTTCATTGTGAAAAGAGGACATACCAACATCTCTCAAAAAGGCACAGACAGCCTTGTTAACATTGTGCCTTGCTTTCTTCATTTGTGGACCAAATGAAGCAGAACGCAGCCACATTTCTCTCTGCGCAATATGGGAAAAAATCATTCTGGAGTTTCGATACATGTCCATGACTTTCCCAAGTCTCTTTCATTGAAATTTGCCAATGGATTCCAGAAACATGTCCTAAACTGTTCCCTCCACAATGAATAATAATAATGTCTGGATGACACTGTGTCACCAAAGTAGCACAAAGAGGTACCAATCCAGCCACTTCATTCTAAGCACTCCATGCCAGTGCACTTCCACATGAGGGAATCCAAGATGTACAGCCACTCCACAGCGATCTGCATGCACCTCCAACCAATTTATCCATGAATCTCACAAAATCCAGACAATCTGCTTTCTGAGACACACAGCCACAGCTATCTCCTCTCCTCTCAGGAAAAAGACTTTCTGACAAACTCTCTGCTCACACATCACACCCAGTAAACACTTTTGACCAATCCCTTGCTGTGCTACGTCTCATTTGCATCCCCATCAACCTCAAAATCCCTGTATGTAATACGCGCAGTCCGCCGACAACCACAGTATCTGCAGACAAATCGAAAAATCTGAGCGTGGGGAATTAAAATTGAAATAGTGTGCCCCATTTCCCCTTTGAGGTTTGCTCTGAAACTAACCTTTTTTGGGTTTCTTTTGCAGATGCTTCAGAAACACCCTTTATTTTGTATTTCTTTTGTTTTTTTTTCTTATTTTCCTCCAAAAATCTTCACATTAGCTTCTCCAAAGCAACCCTTATGTTCCAAAACAGCAGGGCATTTCCCAAAAAAGATAAAGACATGCCATCTTCTTTAAAGTAATCAACATTACCAGAGTCAATGTTGTCATTGTTGCAAAATAGCATGCCAGCTCTAAGCATAAAAGCAAATATGCCTTGGTTGATTAAACACCTACCAATATTTTGCTGAGGACAAAAACAGAACTATTGTCCCATATTACCCAAGGTACCAAACCAGAAAAAAATTACCTTGGCATTTGGAAGTAGTTTAATTATTGCCTGATCCAAGCTTTCTAGATCTTTTTACAAAGTAGGGGCACTGACATAACCCAAATGCAAAGCACCACAGTGCAAGACAACCACATGTGGACTGTTATACCTATCCATATGTCGGCAAACTTCTACCATTGCCTGCAAATTGAAACCAGGCACAGTGCTCCAGACCACCTCCACTCCTTTTACATCACAATTCTTTCACACATTCCTACATTTTGCATACTGCACCAAACCATTCACAAACATATCTCCAAGCACCACCACCGCAACTTTCTACACCTCCGCCATCTTCACTACACACAGCCTCTCTCAATACAAAGCAAAACCTCAACACCTGATTGGCTAATCATCCAAATACACTCCCATTTCATGCTTGGAAGCCCCGGATGTGCCATGTCCTGTCTGCGAACAGCCGCGCTATCCGCGGAGTGCGTAAATAACACTGGGGCAGCCTTTCTACCCTTTCCACTTCACTCTCTGCACCATTCACTCATTGCCTACTGTTAAGCAGTCACACAACCATCCACCAATCACATGCAAGACCTTTACATCTAACTCCATCATCACAATTCAGCACTTTAGATGTACAGTTGATCAATCCGAGTACAATTGCGCTGTGACTGCAAAACACCTACAGCAACTACTAGTAAACTCTCCAACATGTCTACTTGCAGATTCATGCACATCAACATGCAAGAACACAAAGTACAGGTAGGAATATTTTTTGCACAGTACATCACACATGCCAACATTCCGACCCACCTGGGAGCGACCTTTCCTCCGAAAAATTGGGCGACAACATTTGTGTCATAAGAATGCATTGGGCAAAGATGTATTTTTGGCGGGAGAACGGGAAAAATAACAATATTTTTCACGGAAAAATGGGGAGTCTCCCGCTGAAATCGGGAGGATTGGCATGTATGGTACATGTTCATCTCTTGTATAAATGCATATAAACAGAGTAACTGCCACTTACCCTGTGTAACCTGTAAAACAAGCTAACTGTCATTTCTCCCATCTGCTTATTTACCCATATTATTAACTGTAAGGTGCAAACTGTTATTTTCTTTATTCATTCTATCATTTCTGTAACCACTGCCACGTATTTAACCACATTTCAACCACGACAGCATTTAATTCATTATAGTGCATAAGATGTATATACAATTTCCTTTCTATACATTCTGCATATTTCACATACATTCTATCATTTCAACTTCCTTTACAAATGACTATATTAGTAATCAGACACAACACACACAGCTATCTCACAAAGTGCCATTTCATGTTAAAATATGGGAGAAATAACAGTATAATTATGGAAAAAGGTTTTTTAGTGTGTTATAAAATTACACACAGTCAGGATGAGTGCATGCATCTTTATTTATAAACACAGATAGCCAATATCATTTGAAATGATCCCAGCTGAAACAACACCACTGCCTCTACAACTATCTTCCAATCTAGACAGCTGTCTCATTCCAGCTGGTTGCCTATTCCGTGCTAGATTTCACAACAGCATTCAACTATGCACAGGTGCAGTCATATATCTATCACATCATCTACAACTATGTACAGTGTTGTAAAACAAGACATACAACATCTCCTGCCTTCCCTTCAGTCTGCAACACAAGCACTAGGTCCTTCCTTACAACCCTTTCTTTATTTCAGACTCTCCCATCTGCAAGCACCACAGAATCACCCAGTACTTTAGTAATAACCTACTGAGTAATAAGCTGCTGACCCCATCAAATCCTTCTGATTTATTTCCCACACCTTCACAAATACATACATTGCATACTTTTCCATACAATTCCTGCCATTTACCCTGTAAAAATAGCAAACAAAGCATATGATTATTTCTTCTATCTCCTAACATCCAATAACACCGCCTTACGAAGCCAAGTGTTCTCTGTGCGCTTACTATTGTACTAATTTCTAAAGCACATTGAACCAACAGATTCTAAATAAAATATACAAAATGCACATAGGCAAAGAAAAGTACATGTACATGCTATGCACAGTTATCAGAAAGCACTACTACTGCAAAACAAAGAAATCCATGTCAACGTTAACAGCGTTTGAAGTACGAATGAGAACTCAGATGAAACCTACTCTTTCCATCCAAACAACTAAGTGCTTCCCCTCACCAATCCACACATCATCTCACTATCCTATAAAAAATCAGTTCTCACATTTTTTAAAACATATCCCCTAAGCAGCCCACATACCACAATCAAAATATTTGGTAGCATTGTAGAGTTATGCTGCGGTGGTTGTGGCCAGAGCCTAGAGTCTTGGGTGCATGGCCTACGACCTACGGTCTTTGGCCATGCACCCAAGACTCTAGGCCCTGGCCACAACCACTGCAACATAACACACCCATAGAAACAAACACCTACCAAATGACCACAACCCAAAAACATAATACATCCACCTCAAAACTATGCACTTCAATTAACATTCTAAAAAATAATTACAACCAACGTACAAACTCTTCAATATATACCCTCTTCACCCAGTGCTCTTCTAACAACCCAAAACCAACATCATACTAAACTAAAATAGCCAGTTGTGTGCCCATTGTTTAGTATGTCCACGGACAACCGCGGTGGCCGTTGACACCGCAAACACATCACAGCCTTCTCCCACCTAGACAAATACAGCATTTGACCCATCTCTTACTCCCCCACCCTCTCCAAGCACTTATACACACCAACACACTTCCCAAAATTGGATTTATGCTCACTTCCAGCACATGTCTGCGCATCCAATATGGCGGGCGCATTGAAACAATTTGACGCACCTCAAGCCTCATCCCAGCCAATCAGAGAGCACATTGCATGCCCGCGGACATGACGTAAGCCGATTATCCAATCGGTGTCCTGTCCACGAAGCGAACAGTGAAGTGTGTCCGCGGAGCGGACATAGATATTTCAAATTTTTTAGACCTACTTTTTGGTCTTTTTTTAAAAAAATGACTCGATGGATTTTCACAAAATTTACAAAAGCACGCTTTCAGGACAAAGCCGCTGCTTCTTCCGCAAATTTGGTGAAAATCCGTCCAGCGTTTTGGGCTGTAGACACGACAGAATTTTTCTCTCCATTCAGTCTATGGGAAAAAAAATAATTTTGGGCCCCCCCCTAAAACTTTGCCCCCCCCAGACCAAACGTTTACAAATAAATTCAGAGTGGGCCATATACTTATTTTGCAAAGTTTGGTGAGGATTCCTCCAGGGGGAGCGAAGTTATAAGCCACCCAAAAAGTGCTCTTCCTAGGGGTTTAGGAACTTAACCATAACTACACAGCAGCTATATCTTTATGGTATACCTGGATCCAGTATCCATTGCCCCAGCATCTCTGAATGTTGTAGATACCACCTTCATTATTCAGTGTGGTTTAATCAATAACCATTTTGATATTCTGAAAATCGAGGGAACAAAAAACACACAGCCACCTTTAATAATGTGGTATGTCTACACATTTATCTTATGTTAGCCACAGGGATCTGCTAGTCTGTGCTTACCTATTTCAGTCGGTCCTAGATATGATGATGAAGATAGGAACCCTCGTACCGCTTTATTTTCTTTGTTAGTTTTTTATTAATGCTTGTGAGGTGGACCTGGTCCCTCTGTATAGATTGCCTGTAAATAGACAGACTGGGTAAATATCCCATTAACAGACTGCACCCGCTACACTATTGGTAACACCACAGGGTTTAATCCCGTTTTTACAAAGCTTACTTACTACCTACTTGGTCTGGTTTGAAAATAGACTCTCCACCGCGTACATGTTCCAGCGTCTGGGTGGCCTATAAAATGGCCCCCATTTTATATTAACATGGATTAGCATAGTGATGTCCTTGAGTATGCCGCGCGATGGTGTGGCTCATTCCTATATTACTTGCCCTGTCCCACACCAGTAGAGGTAGCAAGGGCTAACCTGTCATGTCTAGTTGGACAGAATACCGTACCTTGTTTCTTCCATGAGAGTTGTGTTTGACTGCTATAGGTGCTGCTGTAGAAGGTATCCAGTAGTGGTAATCTGCAGACCCTTGTGGAAGCTGTACGATGGGGATTTTTATTCAACAATAATGCTACAAAGAATGTAGGATGAGTCTGAACAATTACAGCAGAAAATTTATATTTTAATGAAAATATAGAAATTGGACAAATGCACATACAAATTTAGATTGGGACTTGGTAAATTCCTCTCTGTGTTGGCGCAGTTCCCATTAAACTTTAGTTGCTCATGTTAACAAAATGAGGAATCATTTTCAACCTGAAATAAAGTTTGTTAGGTTGTGGTTGCACTGAAATACAAAACGGGGTGACTGTGAGAGCAGATTGTTTTAAGAAATTAATCAATACAGACATATCTGAATAAGGAATGAGGGGCAGAAATTTCTCTTGCAGGTGCACTATTAAGATATAAGCTAAATTGACCTTTGCTCTTCCCTTTTGATGTCATATTGCCCATACCCCTAGTCCTTTTCCATTGTAACAGACATTGTAGGATTCACTGCTCCCTTTTACCTTTGTCATAGCTTGTTCTCTCAATGGACATGAATGTGCATGTAGCAATTCACGGATTAAAAAGTGCTGTTTGCCATACACTGGCGGCATGATTGCGGGTGCCCATGTGATTGAGAAACTGGTTAAAGTAGGTACCAACAATTTAACTGCTCATTCCTGACAGGAAGTGATCATGGGGGTGGAGGCCCAATGCCCCTCTGAACTGATAGTTAGACCCGAAGGCATCAGGTGATGTCATAACCAGGAATAGAGGCTAAAGAAACCAAATAGTTAATGATTGGAATAATTGTTTTGTCACGATGTGGGATGAGTGTGCAGGAAGGCCTAGTTGTAGTGTGTTGACACATTCTCTAGTCAGGTGACCAGTGACCTATAAAGGTAAGGTGCTAGAGGACAAGTTTGATTGGTTAGGTGGTGTTCTGCATAAACACTTGATGCTGTTTGTTCTTGACTTGTAAGCCAATGAATAAATCACCTCTGTTTGCATCACCCAAAATTGATGCATGGGCCTGTTTCTCCAACACTTTCTACAGACTTCTCAGAAGTGCCACTGGCAGACACAAATGTGATGACCCTTATTGATAGCGGTAGCTCAAAGAGATCCTAGGAGGATGTGTTTTGGGTGGGGAAAGGCATGGAATGGCCATAGGGATTAGCATGACCATCGGCAGTCACAGGGCAAGCAAACAAGTAAACATCCACGAGCTGCACATCCCTTCCCACATCCCATCAGTAAAACAGCTTAAGCTTATGGGTGATGCTTATGAGCCACCTAATAGACACAACTAAAACTATTGTTGCTCTCAGGGCCCATGGTTTCCTAAAGTTAAACAATTGTTAAAGGAATTAATTGAAAATGGACAACTGCTCCTTATGCCTTTGGATGTAGGACAGGCTCACATTCAGGACTCAATGCAAAGGATTTGGTTCTAGAAGAATGGCAGAGACTAGGAGCAGGGGATATGAGTAGGAGGAATGTGCTACATAAATGACACATCGCTTAGCTAAACCTGCCTTTAGCGGCAGAAGTATGCATTAATTCTCAGCAAATGCATATGGCAAGGGTTTTCAATGAGGGATTGGGTTAACTTTGGACAGTGGGGGTGAGTGGGATGATTTGGTTTAACCCTGTTTTGGGAAGGGGTTTACTGGTAGAGGAAAATAACAGAGATTTGTTCAAAACATGTATTGTATTAGTCCTAATGGAAGCACACATGTGTCTGACTGCAGTAGGAATTATTAAAGGTCAGAACATTAGGGATACAGAGCTGGAATGCGAACTGTTTTGTTGGGAATACAAGAATAAAAATCATGGTATCCATTCGTCAGGAGGAGATAATGAATACAAATTACCTGGAAGTGATGCAGAGCACTTACCTCTACTGGAAGAATATCTGAGGACATAATCATCTTCCATTGAGCATTGGACTCTTTACAAGAACTTAATTGAATTGTTTAAACCATTTTATTTACAAGCACTAGAGATGTTTTATGGAGTAAAACCATTGAAAGCAAGTCCTGGTTGGATAAAGAATGTAAAGCAACTAAACAAATACTGATTAATGTTATAGAATCAGGCGAGGAAAATCTAAACCGGGATTTAGTTAGCTTTTACCGGAAAGAACACAAAGATTGAACATTACAACAAAAACACTTCTAAGCAGGATGAATTGTGGGCAAAGCTCACAGCAGCGGTAGCTGCAAAATTCAAAAGATTGTTGGTGCATAGTGAGAAAGTGTGAAGTATCCCCCTAGACTATCTTAGATAATGTTAAACTGTAGGAGTCCTGTTATAAGTATTTCATAACTCTATGCATGCCTAGGGGTTTTATATCTCCATAATGAGACACCTTCGATGTTCTAGCCAGGATTTAGATAGTGCCATTAAAATAAAGATGGTCGGAACTACATCAGGATTAGATAAAAAACAGGCTGTTTTTCTTTTTTTCTGGATCTCTAGATACAGGGATTTCTTTTTTGACAAAACATGTTAATGGAATAAATGACAGCCTATTTTACCTAAATATTGGGGTGGGGCTGAGGTAATACAACAATGTGGCAAAATCTAAACTACAGACCAATGTCATTGCTTTATAGTCTGTCTGAAATGTATGGCAACGCTTTGTTGAACCATCTTTGCCTTTTGGTTCCAGAGGAGGTTGGTACTGTTGATCAATATTTTCGATAATTTTTGCTTATTAACAAATTTCTTTTTTTATTATAAATAAACAAATACTTTATTTGACTTTTTATTAATATTAAAACTGCATTGAACACTCCCTCAGAGGAAACTATGGAACACACTCAACCACATTAATTCCCCAGATGACCTAGTACCTGCTTTTAAAATGATATATAGATTTAATTTTGCTTCGATGTGGTATGGTGCCAGGGGCGAAACAACCAGACCCTATTGGCAGACAACCAGCAAGTTGTCTGGCAATGATGCGTAATGGCTCTAAAAGTTTTTTTGTTAGATATTTATTCTATCATTTAATGTATCAACAAAGAGACAAAAGATGCCCCAAAATTGAGAACAGAGATTGTGGGAGAAGCCTTTATGACATGTTATAGCTAAAGCAGTTTAAAGCAACACAATATCTTGTTTACAATCCTTATAAATGGGTGAAACTAGGGGTAATCGATCAACATACTGTTCCAAGACATTCTTAACTGGATAGTGATATCATCAAAATCCTTTTCCAATACTTTAAAGTACTAGGTAGGAGAGTCTGTACATCTTTTACATCTTTGTGGTACCCTCATACAGATATGTTGTCTTTGTCAAAAAGTGAAAGCAATCCAATAACAGCAGACTGGGTGGATTGGAATCGAAAGAAAAGCCTAGCATAGATCCAAAATAGTGAAATAGGGGCTGACGGTGCAATACAGGAGAGAAAAGTGGCAGGATTAGAAACCACTGGAAAGGAAGCTAACTACAGAGTTTAAACAGTACATATCTTATACAATGTATTCTGCAGACTGGTAGTGGAGACAGTATTTCCCTGTTGCAGTAATGAATTAATTACATTTGCTATTCCTTCTCATGCTTCGGGGTGATGTGGATAAAGGGATACTTTTGTGACATGAATGGTAGGGTCTACCTGGATACTAAGGGACTGCATTCTTCAAATGGGACCTCCCTCCTTATCATGCTGTGAAAAAAGGTAATTAGGGGATTGGGCTAACAAATCAATAGGATCCTTACTGAGGTTTGCATTGCTTGGGGATGGTTGTGTTATTGGTCCTTCTTGCAAAGTCGCAATTTTCACTTCTGCATTCTGATATCAGACATCCAAAAATACTCCATCTGGTGCAAAGTGAATAGTATAGGTTAACTCTCACCCTAACACATTAATATGTCAAGATGGACTCAACTGCTATAAGACCTAACATTACAGACATAGGTTTCATGACAGGATGTAGAACAAGTTGACTAAAACTCTCAACAGCTTTGACAGAGGCTGAGAGGAGCATTAGCACCATCTTCAGACTGAAAAGACTATGATATGATATGATATGACATTTATAACACACCTATGCACAAGTGTTTCAAGGCGAGACAAGGCAAGGGAGGGGGAACAGAGGGAATACAGACAAAGATCTTACTAGGCCAGGTTTCATTCAGATCACGCAAGTGCAAGCAAAGGGGAAAAAGAAAAGTGTGGGGGGATTAGAGGGGGGAAGTGCAGTACATGGGATAATCAAATAATAACATAAAATAAATAAGAACAACCAGCTGGTGGCAAGTGCAGGGTGAGTGCAGACATAAGTGCTGGTTTGGGGACTGTAGGGATACAGAAAATAGTCCCCAGGTGCATGGGGTGCCAGGGAGGCAGCGCAAGCGTGCAACTGGCAGGACTTGGGCCCGAGATCAGATGGGTGGCCAGGTAACCCATGCAGTCTCATTATCAGCCAGAACTTCAGAGGGGGAGAGAAATCAGAAGCAAAGAGGAAGGTTTTTAGGTGCTTCCGGAACCGGAGGTGATTCTCCTCAAGTTTCAGGGAGGTAGGGAGGCTGTTCCAGAGGGAGGCCCCTGTCGAAGAGAGAGACCTACCACCAACTCATTGCTTGGAGAAGCGAATGACCCTGAGGGAGTTGGAGGCGGATGAGCGAAGAGCTCAAGAGGGAAGATATTTAGGAAGAGAGAGTTGAAGGTATTGAGGTCCCTTGTGGACGATGCAGAGGGTTTTGAACTTAATCCTCGCAGCCACTGGGAGCCAGTGCACAGATTTCAGTCCTGGAGAGATACGATCCCTGGGATTGAGGCCAAGGACAAGTCTCTGTTCTGGGTGAGTTGCAGATGGCGTAGAGTAAAAGCAGGCAGATTTAGAAAGAGGCTGTTGCAATAGTCCAGCCTGAGAGAACCAGGGCTCTGGAGACAGTGAGCTTATGGGGGAAGGTGAGGAAAGGAAGACTACTTCTGAGGAGATTCAGCTGGTAGTGTGACTTCTTAGAGACGTCAGAGATGTGAGGTGAGAAAGAGAGTGTGGAGGCAAAGATGGCCCCCAGGTTTTTAGACTTGCAGGTGGGAGCAGGAAGAGGGCCAAGAGAGGCCAGCCAGAGAGCTACAGGAAAGGAGGGAGTGGGTGTGCCGATGAGGAGAATCTCAGACTTACTGGCATTAAGGCAGAAGTCATTGGCGGCACACCACTCCTGTAAGCAGACAGACAGTCAGAGATGAGGGACAGGGAAGAGGTGGCCAAAGCTATCCTGAAAATGAGCTGAATGTCATCCGCATAGCACTGAAAGTTGGGGCAGAGAGTGGCAATGAGGTGGGCAAGGAGTGCCAGGTATTGGTTAAACAGACAGGTAGAGAGGTTAGACCCCTGGGGACACCACAGGTAGAGATATCAGAGAGGAAGGACTCAAGTTGGACCTGGGAGGGTCGGTCAGAGAGGAAGGAAGTCAGCCACTGCAGGGCCTGACCGGTGATACCTAGGTTATCACAGAGACACTTTAGCATATTGTCCCCTATTTCTAAAGGACATGGTAGAGATTGTTCTTCTATTACATGATACTAAAAGGAATCATTTTGATGAACAGGATAAAAGGATTCATGAAAAGGTTACTTTCTGAAAAGTAATCCTAATATGAGTCCATCCTTGGAGCAATCATTGTAGTAGTTTGTAGGGTAAAAGAAGATGCATCAGAGATGAGAAATGGATGTGGATAGCTTAATGGGGTGGATATGTTTGCTGTGTTGTCTTATGTTATGCTATGTTAACAGGATTTATACCATGCACCAGTGCAATTTGCATGGTCTCCAGGTGCTCTGGCGGATCTGAAAAAAGAGGAATGATTGGGTTTGTAAGAGAAGAGAGAGAGACAGAGAGTGGACAAGTGTGTTTGCTGTAGTTTTGACAGTTTCAGCTTTGAAAAACTGGTCCGTGTGTAAGTTTGCTTCTAGGAGTTATGGGCCCGAGGGCATGATGGTGCTTTTTTAAGTATGGCAGGGCTTGTGTCCCCATAGGGTAGGGTGCATTGACTAAATTACGATTGTGTTAATTGAGTTATAGGAGGAGATGTAGAGTTTTGCTGTTTGGTGACAGTGTAGGTTGATGTGGTTGTCATGTGAGGATGACTTATTTGGTCAGTATGTGGTGTGTTTGCAGGAGTATAGATAGTTTTAATAGAAATATTGGGGGAGTAGTGGGTGATCCTCCTATCAGGGTACATGCTTGAATCATTGTGTCAGTTGTTTGTTGAGTACAGCCCATTTTTTGGTGGTTAATGTTGTTGTGTATCTCTTTCCCTACCTGGGAATCCTGAGTCAAGACTCAGTAAGTCATGCTGTTCCTCTTTGCATTAAAGCTGAATGCTTCTCTTTGACCATGGGCCATGGTTTAGCAAGCTAGGTTGCCAAATTAAAGAGTCATGCTGTGCTTTCTTGAAGTTCGTGTGTTCCTCTATTGTGCATGTTCCCTTTGTGAGGGTGATCCAGAGTATTGTTGATGTGTTTGAAAAGGCTTCTGCACTATGTTTCATAATGTTATGAGTTTCAAACTTCCAATGACCTTTCAGTTGACAATATTTGCATGCGATACCTATGTGAGTAATGGTGCCCTGAAGGGTGTTCACAGCTCTCTTTCCTCGACCCCACCATCTCTCTCACTCATCTCCCTTGGTAATACCTCTCCCACTGCCTTGGAAGGTACAAAGATATAATGGCACATGTGTTGATTCTGTGTTATCTTTTTTGAGTTCTTGCCATGCAACACAGTGATTTGCCACTGTGAACAGTACTGGTAAGGGTTTTGTGTGCCATCCCACACTAATGCATCCAGTAGTGGTATGTTTGGGTGTTGTCCCTGAACAAAAGCAGTTACCATTGCTGCCTGCACGGTCAGTTTCCTTGGGTTCATGCATACCACAATGTCAGGGGAACACAACCCAGTCCATCTAATGTTTTGGTGGATAACTTTCCCCATTCGCTCTGCATTCAAACATATCTGCTCAGTCAGCTTTCTCTGAGCACACCTCAAGAAAATCTGACACTCAATTGTCTCCCGCAGTGCACCTTCACCTTGGTCTACATTTGGCCATCCACCCAAACACATTGATGTCACTCACCCATTATCCAGCAAAATCACTCCCATAAGTCAATTCATATCTTTACAAGATTTACTAAAACAATGGCTTAACATCTTTGGGCCCGATCCACAGAGCGTTTTCCTATAGGATTGCACCATTATAAAACACTTCTGTGAATCAGACCCAATAACTTTTCTCTAAATTGCAGTTGTTCTTATTTTATATTTGGAAAGTCTTTTTGACATTTTTAATATCCGTTGAAGTCTATTGGGCATGCGCAGTGTCTTAGTAACTTTCTTAAAGGGACTTGGAGTAGGAGCTTTGGCGAGATTGACTGTGGTCTGCTTCTAGTAGAGGACGGGCCATATCATGTGCAGCCCATTCTCCCCAGCTCAGGGAGTGATCTGAGAGACTCAGCAGCATTTGCAGTTGTTGCACAATTTGTGGCAGATGGACAGAAAGATTCAAAACAGCTTCCTGGGCTAAAACATACTGTTTGGATGCAACATTTTATAAAACACACAACTGAACAATCGAGAGAAAACATATAAATATTGTCTTGTGTTGTTTCCTTTTTCCTCTTTGTTTAATTGGTGAAAAATTAAGGGTAAACCAAGGTTGGACTAGAGGATGACAGACTATTTCTACACTTAGATTTTAAACTTTGGCCTTTCAATTTTCAATACAATCTTTTAGGCCTCTCACATTAGACTTATTGCTTCATTTTGAGGCTTTCCCATACCATTCTGTTCAACATTTCCACTGTTCTAAACACATTTTACCATTGTATCTTTAAATCTTTATGAATTAATCAAGGCACTTATATTTAAGGTACCTTGAATTAGGATTGGTTTAGACACACTATGCTGTGTGTAGAAGCTCAATTTTTGTAAAAACCTGCAATTTTCTTTACCATACTTTCTTTACATAAAGTGTGCTTGCCCGTTTGGGGGAATTACATTTCCAAGGGCTGTTCTGCCCATATTTTGCAATCATACAAAATAAAAATGTCTTATGCTGAGTCCAGAGAAAGTACATTATGTTAAATCATTCAAACAGAAAACTGTACGAGCTGAGTCCTGAATTAGGAAGGTTTGCACTCAGTCTACTGCGTCTGGAGGTACCAAGGCCCCACCCGCTTGCTTTCAGAACCCACACCAATTGGAGGGACATGGTGCAGTTGACTCCAGATTAAGTCCCAGGCCCCATCAGAAGCTCATCCATTCATTCATCCATCATTAATAGTTATATATCCGACACTGGCTCGTCCCACTACTCTATTGTCAGGCTGTGTGTTTGAATTAGTGATCCATCATCATTCTCTGGTTCCAGTAGGCATTGTACAGATTTCTGTTACTGATATTGTGTACAAGTAATCTATTCAGACTTTACCTTTTTACTACTATGAGGGGTGGCAATCTCCTCTGTTTAACCACTGTCTGCTCTATCTTCTTTTTGAAATAGAGTCCTTGTGTATGTCACAAAAGAGACACTTCCAAGCAGTCCCTTACTGATAACTGAGCAACAATTTAAAAATGTCCCTTGCCTGTCTAGTTGGCGCTGAGGGTTCAAAGAGGAGTGGTGTGCAGTTCTATTGCTGTCCCAGCTGGGGGTTCATCATCCGAGTCATGGCACAGTTGTTGATGGAAAGACTCAACTCTGCAGTTTAGTTTAACAACAGGTAACAGATGCATTTTATTGACATTGCAATGCAAGGAAACAATCCACCAGAGTATGCCTTTCAGAAATGTTACATCCCTGATCATACAGAACACGCTTATTTAATAGGTGTCTTCATTACGAAGAGGGAGTTGTAGGATAGTGGCTCTCAATATGTTGTATCAAAAGAAACATTTTTCATAAAAGTGCTGGCTTTTCCTTGCCAGAACATCCTTGCCTTACTAGGTTATTTATAATATCACACTGCATACATTTAGCTACAGATTTTTGCTCCTTGTAATTTTGTGCTATGAATACATCTGAGCTTTTGCCTTTACAGTTCCTCATTTGCCCTACTGCTCTACTTTAAAGAAGAAAAAAAAAGCGTATGCCTTCAGTTGCGCCTTTCTAACATTTTATTAATGGTTCCCTTTCGTACTTATCCCTTGGCAGTTTGTATGTCCTTTTTGGAGTTTACATCTATTTTCACGTCCATCCGCAACAATGACTGCCATTTTCTTAAGATTTCTGGAGTTGTCCCACAAAATCAAAATAATATGCATGTGTCTCTCACCACCACCCAAGCTCCTCTTCCTCTCAGGGATTCCCTCTCCCTTAACCCAAACCAGATGGCAACTCTCATTTTTGCCCAATTCAAATCACTGAATGTGTCACTCAGAGCTCTGTAAACAAAACCTACCTTAACAGAAATGTTCTCATTACACAGATGCTCACTTTCTGTACCTACCTTTCTTCATACTCAACTATTCTAATTCCACCACAGTTTATCCTATCTTTATTGAATTTCCTAGACCAGCAGCCACCAGCAATGACCTCTAAACTCTTTGAAAGGTGTCTCCGTTTGAAAAGGTTCTCCCACCACATACTAGCCTTTAAGTAGTGTGGTTGAATATTTTAAGAAGTCCTGCACCCGTTCGACCTGGTCAAATCACTTGACCATTGAGTGATTCGAGGTTCTAATCAATAAGTTCATAGTGCTAAGTTAAAGGTCACTTACAGGTCCAAACAAAAGCCAAACACTGATGGATGGAACCAATCTCAGTAATTACCACTGTCATAGCACTGAACAACCACCCATGCCTTCATTAATGTAGTCTGTCAGGTTATTAGCCATATACTAAACCATTTCTGTACGACCACCAATAGCATCATTTCAGCCTAAACTGCAAATGACGTCCTCTCTGTATATGGGCACGAGCAACCACACACATTTTTCAGAAATTCTAGGAACCATGACTCTCCAGTGAGGTACAGCTTGGTTATCACTGACACAATGAGCTAGGGACCAATGTCTTAGCAAACTCCCTCCTCCTTAAGAGGCTTTCATAAACCAAAATGTTATTTCCGCCATGAGAACAACTGAGAGATAGCTTATAGCCATGGCCTTCAATAAATCAACTGCTCTGCAGAGTAGAGAAGACTTGAGTCTTTGGCCAATTCTAAAGCCACAATAAAATAATAATAATAACCGCCCACTACCAAATATGCTTTCCAGCTGTGAGAAAACTATGTTCTCCAAAAATGTTCCAAACAGTACGATTGGAAATAGGACATTAGTTGATGAGAAGTTTCAAGTCAAGGTCAGAGTTTTTATGGAAAGGATAAACAAAGACAACTTTCAATCAGTGATCCAAGACCATTTTTCATGAATAAACATTTGGTGGCCTCAACCAACCAGTGTACTACAGTTCCCATGGTCTCCATAAGAGGCCTTTGTAGACATGGATCCGTTCTGCTAGTAGTTCACGTCATGACAGAGATTAATGGGCAAAGTTGTAGGACCGCAAGATGTCTCAAATCATTCAAGACAAGTGGTGCCTTGGGCTTGATGCGAGGGTTCTGAGTCAACAATGGGTTAAAGACAGCATGGGTCTGATTGATTCTATCCTTAAAGAAACATATGGAATATACTTCACTCTTTTTCAGTTGGTGCAAGCTTAATGGACACATAAACCAGATGAATTTGGCTATACAATATCCTGAAGCGTTTAGCTAGATGGATTGTGAGGCGTAAATGTTCAGAGTTATAACATATTTCTTTTTTCTTATAATTGGCCAGTTGTACACATGTTAACAGATCAAAAGTGTTTTGATGATACTTTCTGGCTCTTAGTTCATGAGCACGCCTTTCTTTCTCAAATTTCGGCAAATAGTATGACTTCATTGCAATACAAAAGAAAACTGGTGTTCATCAGCTGAATGCTGTGAGCTTGAGCAATGTCCTGCACAGAGAACATTATACTTCTCCAAATCAGTGACAAGGTCACCACGCATAGCAAAATGAGGAATTTGGCCTTTTTACAGCTATTACAAACCCATTGCAACTGAGCAGTCCTTTAGGCCAGACCCAAGCAGATTTCAATCCAGCATACCATTGTAAAGATGCTGAGTGATCTCCACCTGAATCATCTTAATATTTGTCCCTAAGAAGGATGACAGGATAAACTCTCCCACATATGTTCCCATTGTGAAGATTAGTTGAAGTGGATGGCAATATCAGAGCATTAGACCATAAACCAACATAATCAGTTCCACTGACTCCATGGTGGCACGTTTGGTGCTTTTGTTTTTTCTGTTGCTACACACAAAGGTGGTGCTTTTTACTGCACATTATGATTTTCTGATAGCCCGAATAGTCTAATAGTGTCACTATTAGAAAGGAACATAGTAGTTAGAAAAGTATCTTTCAAATGTTTCATATTGGTATTTCCAACATGTGCTTTGTACTCAGATTTCACTGGAACAGCTCGGAATAACCACTCATGTGCTTTATATTATGCTTTGGTTCAAGGATGCGTGTTATTTACAGATCTTGTGTTTTCTTTTTTTGTGTATCCTTGCTTTGACTTCCAGCTTTTCGATGTGGGTTCCACATATTTTGTTCTCTAAGACAGTCATGCCCAGACACATGAAAGTTCACAGTTTGGTTTTACCTATGTTAATGCCTTTCATGCAGCATATGTTTTAGATTTAAATCCCCAATCACCAGTTTGGACATATATGCCTTTAGCACTAGATGATTGATTCGACAACATGCAACTAGGGTTGAGCAAAATTGTTAGATTCTGTTCCACCAGCCGCAGAAGCAAAATATGTCCGATTTGTATCCACTTTGCCCCAATCCACCATTACGCCACCCCCGCTTATCGAAAAGCGGGACACGAAGATTCTTGTGCTGTTGTGCAAACCCAGCATGAACCAAAAAGAGCTGCACAAAGTTTTTCGTGCCGTTGAGCAATCCTAGCATGATTCAAATGAATGGCAAAAAGTTTCTTGTGCCGGTGCGCTAACCTAGCACAAATCAAAAAGAGCGGTGCAAAGTTTCTCATGCCGCTGCTTACAACTAGCATAGCACGAGAAACATGTGCAAAGTTTTTCATACCACAGTGCAAAATTAGTCCAAATAAAAAAAGACCCACAGAAAGTTTCTCGTGTCGCTGCACGAAATTAGCATGAATCAGGAAAAACCATGCAAAGTTTCTCATGTCACTGCACTAAACTAACATGGTTCGGAAAAGAACCGTATGAAGTTTCTCGTGTTGCTGCGTGAAACTAGAACGAATCAAAAAATAACCACACAAAGTTTCTTGTTTAGCTGCAGTTTCACAGAGAAAAACGAGCACGGATCGAAAAAGACCTAAGTTTCTCGTTTCGTTGTGCGAACATAGCATAAATCCAAAAAAAGCACAAAGTTTTGTAAAGATGGAGGGAGGCACTCGTAGTTTCTTCTAGTAAGTTTTATTGTAACAGGGCCCGCCGTGCCCATCCACTCAACTACGCCTCCAACGGTTGACTAGGTCACGCGAACCAAGCTCCGAAAGACACAGGGAAAATGGTTCGCGTGCCCTAAATTCCAAAGACGCATCACTACACACCTTCCTCCTTACAGAAAACAAGAATAATTTCCAATAAAGTTCATGTAACTAAAAGTAACATCACTACTATAAACATATAAAGAGAATAACCACATTAGATAATATTATATTAAATTTAGCTCCTATGATTGTATCATGTTGATACAATGAACCTTTGTCAACACCAAATATAAATCTACAAATAAAGCAGGAATGACACATTAATTCCTTAAAATGTGCAGTCTTTCATCCAAATTATTAAACAAATCTAACCAGTGTTCACACCTTCTTTCATTTTGATGCATAGTCTTTCATCCACACTGGTTTAGATCTGGATCTCTGATAACTACTGAAACTCTGATAACTACCGGAACTGTCATGAGCACCTCCACCTTGCACACCTCCACCTTGAACACTTTCACTCCCACCTTGAACACTTTCACCCTCTTCATCCTTTTTCTCCTTGGTGCCGTTAGATACATTTGTTTCTACTCCCTTTTCCATGCCATATGCTTTTGCAATCTTTCCTTTAGACCAAACTTCTCCTCCTTCTAATATGGCCACACTCTTCCTTACTGCAGAGATTCTTTTTTAGGACCCATAAATTTGCTGTCCAAACATTTGTTCACTAATCTGGGATTCTTTATATACACCATTTCTCCTACCTTCCACTCACGCTCCTTCACTTTCTCACGAGCATCAGAACTCAATTTATTTCTCACCTGGCTCTCTCTGATACATTTCATTATCTTTTCTCTATCAACTTGAACTACTCCTGCTACTCCCAACCACCCTGGACACAATTTGGTTCCTGGTTCCCTTCCCTTGAGAGAAACAAATGGTGATATCTTTGTCACTGAATGCGGAGTAGTGAGATAATTCCACGTCATTATCTTTAACATCTGCCTCCATGGTTGCTTCACCCTCATTGCTAGTTGCAACCCTTCTTTCAAAAAACGGTTGATTCTCTCCACTAGGCCATTGGCCCTTGGGTGATATAATGCAGTTCTAACATGTCTAATGCCATAACTGCTGAGAAATTTTTTAATTGCCAATGAAACAAACTGAACCCCATTATCCGAAACAAGTTCAGTAGGCACCCCCTCTCTAAAGAACATTTTCTCTAAGAACGCAATGAGTTCTCTGGCTGTGACCTCTCTTACCGCTTCCCATTCAATCCATTTCATGTGAAAATCCAGCAGCACAAACAGAAACCTCAATCCATTTCCCAAACCCATAATGGGTCTATTAATATCCACAGCAACTTTAGACCATGGCTGCTCTGGCACCGTGTTAGAAACTAAAGGGGTTTCCCTCGTCACCTTAGTTTTGTCACTCATTTGACACTCCATGCAGTCCTTCACCCACCTTTCCGCCATCTTGTCTATGCGCGGCCACCAGAAATTTTGTCGCAGTTTTCTCTTCATCACTCCTTCCCCTGGGTGACCCTCATGAGCCTGTTCTAAAAGAGTCTGCCTGATCGACACCGAAGGTACAACACATCATCCTCTCCTCAGTCTGCCCTCATGTATGTTCAACTCCTCCTTGACTTCCCACCATATGTCAAATCTCCTATCCAAACTATTTTTGTGGGGCCATCCCTTCACCGTCCATTCATTGATCAACTTGAGCTCCTCATCAGAATCTTCCCCCTGCAACCACTTCTCTTGAGCAACTGCCTCATTAACTTCAGCTACCACTGATTCTTCCACTGTTTCATCCTCCACCATCTCAGTTTCATTTAAGGGCATCCTCGATAGGCAATCTGCTACAACGTTTTTCTTCCCAGGCAAAAAACTCAGGTCAAAATTATACCCTTGAAGACCTAATCCCCACCTGCTTATCCTTGGTGAACCCAGAGCCCACCTTCCACTCTCAAACAACTGCACTAATGTCTTATGATCAGAGCAAATTACAAATCGCCTGCCCCACAAGAAAAATTTAAAATGCATGACTGCCCAGAACATGGCCAATGCTTCTCTCTCGATCACTGAATATTTGGACTCCGCCCCTCTCAACGCTCTAGAAGCAAAAGCAATAACTCTCTCCTTATTCTCTTTGTCCAATTGTACTAATGTGGCTCCCAACCCCATCAGACTTGCATCTACAATCAGAACTGTTTTGTCCATGGCATTAAACCTCCCAATAGACGGTGCTTTACTGATTGCTTCCTTGATACTTTCAAATGCCGTACTACACTCTGGAGACCACTCAAACCTCGATCCTTTCTTAAGTATCATTCTTATGGGAGCCGACACTATGGCAAAATCTTTCACAAATCTATGGTAATATTCCACCAGGCCTAAAAAAGACCTCACCTGGTCCTTGTCAGTCGGCACAGGGGCTTTGTCCACAGCCTCTACCCAACACCTTTTCAGTCTCACACCCAGTTCATCGATCTCATGTCCGAGATTCTCCACCTTCCCCACCGCAATCTTACACTTGTCCCTTCTAACAGTCATACCAGCTTTTGACAATCTTCCCAACACTTCCTTCAAAATCTCATCATGTTCAGACTTAGAACTCGCAAACACAAGCATATCATCTTGGAACACCACAATGTTCTTCACACCCTCCATAACTTTGTCCATCACTCTCTGAAATACGGCCGCTGCCGAGGCAAGGCCGAATGGCATTCTTCGATACTTGAAAGTTCCAAAAATTGTAATGAACGCAGTCAATTGCTGGCACTCTTCCTTCAAGGGAATCTGATGATAAGCCTGAGAGAGGTCAATCAAAGAGTATACTCTGGCCTTGTCGAGAGTCGACAACTTGTCACTGATTATCGGCAAAGGGTGCCTGTCCACAAGGATGTTCCTGTTGATGTCCCTCATATCTACACAAAGTCTTATATCACCATTTGCCTTGGCTGCCACGACGACTGGCGACAGCCATTCTGAACTCTCACTTTCCTCAATAATCCCTTTCTGCAATAAGGACTCAATCTCAGTCTTTAGTCTCTCTCTCAGGTTATGAGGTATCGGCCTCACTTCATGCACTTTGGGGACTGCTCCTGCCTTCAAGCGGATCTCATGTTCAAAATCTCTTACCATCCCCAATTCTCCCTTAAAAACCGTCAGGAACTCTTCTTCCCACTTGTCACGAATCTCAGCTACAGAAACTGGCTCCTCAGCACTTGCTTGTATCCTGATACCGAGTTTGCGCTGTTCCTCCCAGCCTAGCAAGGACGAGCCCTCCTGTGTGACGCATACTTCTGAATCACAACTCCTGCCTTTATATTTGATCACTGCTTGGAATTTGCCCAACACGTCTATCTTGACATTTCCATAGGCATATGGCTCTATGCCGTGCTCCTTCAACTCGCCCACTTTTCTTTGCAAACACACTTCATATGTCTTCTTTGAAATCAGGGTCCATGGAGAGCAACTATCCATTTTCAAAGCCACCACTCTTCCGTTCATCATAAATACATCGGTTGGTGCACTACGTTTGCCGGACACTTCCGAGACCTCCAGCACATGTTTGGCCTGAGGTAGTTGAACAACATCTGCATTTTCCTCCTGCTCCGAGATCCTTGCACCCGACCCAATGTATTGCACTTGCCCTGATTCCCTACACACTCTGGCGAAAGGCCCTTTCTTCTTGCACTTCAAGCAGAAGATACTCTTTGCAGGACAAAACGCACTCGTCGAGATGTGGCGATTGCTGCTACATTTGTAGCATTTGACTTCCTTGCTCAAATTCATTTTCTTGAATGCTCTCACAGCCGCACCCTCTGGTTTATCACTCTTCATCGTGGACATGTATTTGTGGGTTTGTTCCATGCCCCGAGCAATCTCAATTGCCCCTTCCAGAGACACATCCTTGGTCAACAACCTCTCCTGTATTTTCATGTTATTTGTACAACGTACCAACTGATCCCGTATTAACAAGTCAGCTAGCCCTCCGAATTCACAGGTGTGACTTAAGGATCTTAGCGCTGCCACAAAGTTTTATGCTGGCTCCTGTGGTTCTTGAACTCTCTGAAAGAATTTGTGTCTTTCAAATGTAGTGTTCTTTTTCGCCTCAAAGTGAATTTCTAGTTTTCTTTCAGCTATAGTGTACTGGTCCATGTCACCCTGACCCTCTAGTGGGGGCTGAGGTAAGCCATCATAGACACTACGACCCTTAGTGCCCAGGTTGTGCGGGAGAATCGCTTCTTTCCTCCCTGCGGCAAATTTGTCGCCCCCAATTGCCACTAGGTAGGTATCAAAAATGTTCTTCCACCTGTCCCACCTAATGGGTGGTGCACCCGGCTCAGATAAGAAGGGTGGGTGAGGAGCCATGCTAGCTGCAGCCATATTGAACAGAAAGTGTCTAGGTTCACTCAGGAAGCCTTGGATTTATTTGTCAGTTCTCTCTTCCTTTCTCTCTTCCTTGCCTCTTTTTGGCAATTGTCTCTTTGTCTCTTTAGATTTGTCAGTTCTCTCTTCCCTGACTCTTTCTAGCAACTGTCTCTTTAGATATGCTTATCAGCACTGATTCCACGGCACTGTTCCATTATACAGTACCCTCCACGTTCATGAGCTGTGATAATGCCTGCTTAAAGCTTCCAGGCATTCAAACCCTCTACTTTTTTTTTTCTTGAGCCGGTAGGGCTTGTTTTTCCCTATGCGGAGGGCGGGTTCACAATACGTCTTGAACCGTCACCCTGTGTCCGCCCTTGCCTCCCCTGTCTCTCCTCCTGTTCTTCCTCACCTCTTCCTTGTGTGGATGCGTGGCCAGGGGAGCGCAGCCGAAACCTGGGAAACAGCTCCAGCGGCTCCAGCAGCACTGCGCCGCCACTCCACGCCTCCCCGGGCTGGCGAGGCCTTCGAGGGAAGGGCTCAGGTGGCGCTGGGGCTGCTCATAGCGAGTAGGCTCGAACCGTGGACTGGCCGAGTGCCGTGGCGGGCCCCCTCACCTCATCACCAATGTAAGGATGGAGGGAGGCACTTGTAGTTTCTTCAAGTAAGTTTTATTGTAACGGGGCCCGCAGTGTCCGTCCACTCAACTACGCCTCCAACGGTTGACTAGGTCACGCGAACCAAGCTCCGAAAGACACAGGGAGAATGGTTTGCATGCTCTACATTCCAAAGACGCATCACTACAAGTTTCTTGTGGCACTGCGCACTACTAACACGGTCAGAAAAAACACACATTGTTTCTTGTGTCGCTACACAAAACCAACATGGAAACAAAACACCACGCTTTGCATGAAACTGCACAAAACAGGGGGAAATTTCAGTGACAGCGGAACTGTAATGCTGAATTTACAGAACAGGTAGAAACAGTGCGAATTTTGCACTTTTCATTTTGCAGGCAGATATTTCAGCCACATTTACATGCAACATCTATGTTGAGCAGTATTTACAGGTTTTACAATAAAACAGGAATCTTCACCAGATTAAAGTGGTGGCATCAGGTGGCATTTTATAATAATAATAATAATAATAATAATAATAATAATAATAATAATAATAATAATAATAATAATAATAACTTGTTAGAACATATATAGAACATGTATGCATACATTATATATTTGGGACAGCAGCTTTGATTTTCACAATTCCATCATTATTCTTATTAAGAGAGAGGTTTTACAGTTTTGGCACAAGGATACCAGTTTCTCTCACTCCTCTGCAAGTGAAGATTTGTAATTTGAGGGAGTAATCGCCAAGGCATGTTACATTATGTGCTCTTAAGGTCTGTGATGGTACTACATACATTATTAAAAGACATATTACAATGGCTGTTCTATAGTAGATACACTTTCCATGTTATGGAGTTATTGAAATAAATACATTGTTCTAATAGTTAGAAAAAATGCGGTACAGTACATTGTCCACAGTTATTTAAATCCTTCAGGCGATCAAGGAGCCATGTTTCCTCATGTTCCTCTATAGATGATAAAAGGGCAGGGATATATGTATGTAGCTTCTTATTGGTGTGCGTAGGATACAGTTTATTACCATCACCTGTTTCCCCAACCCGCCTCTACCACAAATAATGTCTCCAATCCAATTTTAAGGGGCGTGAGGAGTCCCAAGTGGGAGATTTTATTGTCATGTTAGCGTTCATAAATGTGTTTATGTGCCTAAATCCACAAAATCGGCTTCAATTGCAACAGCTTTAATACCATCAATATTTTATTGTGGTCTAAAACAACTACTTTAAACAAAAAATTCATGTTTTAAAGGTGTACGCATTTAACAGGCTTTATAGCACACAATCTTTGCTTAATTATAAGAAGAAATATCCGTATTAGAAATGGACAAATCACCGTCAGATTTAAGATGATAGAATACATAGGCATCATTTTCACTAACTTGCTTAAGCCAGACAAAAGTAAACAGAAATTAAAGCTCACGCTATGAATTTTCAAGCTGCTGCTCTATGTGTTGTTGGGATAGAAATTAGCATATCGCACCCCCTAAGCCCTTTCAGGTGAGGTAAATCCCCTATGAAGTAGTGTAGTGAATAAGGGGGGAGAGAACCGCACTATGAAATTCGGTGCAGAGGTAATATAGCGTGAACAACAGATGCATAGCATTAGGAGATAAATAGAATGAAACGCCATTTTGTATTTATGGCAAAAGCACAGGCTTGCTTCACTGTGCTGCACCAGCCGAGATCCATGGAAAGATTTCACTAGACCCAACATCACTAAGCAGAAATACAGAATGAATGCACACCACCAGTTCTCACGGAAGTCCACTTCGCCCATGCCTCTTCACTGTTGCAACCAGTTAGTATATTTCAGAGGAATGCGCCCTGTAAGAGCGTGAGACAATACCAGGCTGTGTGCAGTGCCCATTCATCACAACTAGGCTGCCAGCCGGTCTCTAACCCTCACCCAGCCAGCCCAAAACCAACCCCACAGCATTGACCCGACCCCCACACCCCTGCATTCCATGATAAGCAAGCGACCCCCAATCCTAGCACAGATCAAGTGACCATAAAAGATCTCAGCATGCGTGACTGTTTCACCCACCAGCATAAAATACATTCTTTGGAACACAAGGTACGAGGAGGGATACATTATAGATCAAAACCTGGGTGGAGACCTTGGGTGTGAGATGAGCGGTATCAATGAAGCACAGAATGTGTGGGTCAGTGTGACTGTATTTCACCGTCCCTTCCTCCTGGCACCAATCTCTGAGCTACCCAGGTGCATGCCACAGTGATGTAGTAGTAGGCTTAGTGTGCTAGATTAGATGTAACACTATATTTCATGAGCGACCGGACATTCACCAGACAACAAGATGACCCCAGCTGACCCACGTGGAGCCTGACCGACGGCGGAAGAACCAACCAATTGTATCCTGGCATCCAATATGGAGCAGGATGTATGTATCCTGTCAACCCAATGACATGTACTAGTTTAGACCCTATACGCGATGTCATCTATGATGATGTGGTCCCTCAAAAAGCACTGTCATGTATTTTGGTGACAGAATATTCTCGATCAGCAGAGTCCTTTGCTGATATTTGTATTCTGTACAATCAAACCTTGTTATCCTTGCAAGCTATCTCCTGGCTTATTTCCCTAGAATGTTGTATTCACTCTGGAGCGTGCGTTAACAGGGACTTGCCTTTATTTGGTGAAACTGGTGACATGATCCCATCGCCCCCATACCTGTGGAGGTATCCAGTCAAACTCTCCGGAAGGATCTTTTGATAGATGTGCTCTGGAACATATGTCAACTTATCTGACATCAAAATATAAGGGGAGACTGTTACAATATAGGAGGGAAGTATTGAACCTCTGGAAAATGTTTGAAGACACAGAAGATCCGAAGGGAGAAGGGGCGACGCATGACAGTAACAAGGAGACAGGTGCAGGGAGGATGAGAAGAAGGTGGAGACTAAAAAGGGCATATACCCACTAGCAATGCGCCCAGCAGATGGGTATGCCAACTCGACATGTATGTGGGGGGCACCATGGTGGCCGCACCAAACACGGCCCCACCCCCGCCATATGTCTCACCTCTGGAGGTTACTGCCTACACTGGGGTGAGCGGGAGAGACCTATAGGTAGCTCTGGCTTCAACACACACTGAATGAGCCAGGTTACAGGCAGCATGTGAAGTGAGTAGTGTGGCAGAAACACTGATGTTGCCCGCAGGGGCACCCCCACAGCCACCTGGGGAGAAATGGAAGTCAGATGACTTCCTATTCAGAATAGACAGTGCGGCTATAAGAACCGTCCGCGTAGAGCGGGATGTAGAAAAAGACAGCTTGGGGATGAGAAAGTAGGGTCCTGAAGAGGGGATGAGGAACATTGGCGTGATTTTGATGACACGGAAGAAGAGGGTGAGGGAGGGGCCGAACAGGCACCCCAGGGCACACCAAGGCTAGAAAGTCTATGGGACGGAAGATTAAGAAAGAGGTTTGGCAGAATAGCGTTAGCATGGAAAAAGGGACGTGCAACTAAGGGCAGGAAAGGAAAAATGAAAATGCAAATGCCCCTAATACACAAAGGTGCAGGGCGGCAGCACTATGTACCCTGTGCACAAATGGAGAAAAAAATAACCTCCTCAAAACACTCCCACAACTCATGGCAGGGGACATCATGAGTTTATTGGTAGCCACAGTTGGAGGCCAAGCAGAGAGTGTGCGGATTAAAGCAGGGTACATGGAAGTAACGTTGAGTAATGATGCCCATGATGGAGCATCGTTCAACAAGATTAGAGTACGAGTATGAGATGCGCTGCGGCGAACGTCCCCAGCCATCCCAGATTTATAGTAAATAATGCAGTGCACAATGGGCGATGAGGAAGACGATGCACAGTATATTCTTAGGGTTCAAGAGATGTGGAGAGCAGAAATGGGCAGCACCTGGGATCAATCAACATCACTTTTCTATTTTATAGTAAAAAGAGGGCTCCCCAAGGAAGTGCAGAAAGCGCTGGACAAGATAGCTGGGGTGGAAGCAAAGGGGTGGCCCAAAATTGAAAGCATTATAGTTCTCCACTCTAGAAGGATCAAAGAGCGAGACAAAGAAACTATTCAAAGGCGACAGGCATAGGAAGAGAAACTACTTCAAAATAAACTAGTGAAAGTGGCTGAAGTATCGACAAGGCCGCCCACGGAGCAGACGGGGGAGGAAGAGTGCACCTCTAACGTGACCCAGGCAAGAATAGCGGCAGTTTAGGCTGAAGGAGGACAAGGGAAGCAGCTTGGAAACCAGCATTTTCCAGCACCACAGTGGCAAGGAGGACAGCGACAAGGATGAGGTGGATTCTGAGGGCCTAGACGAGGGGGATTTGGAGGTCCGGGACCAAGAGGTGGGGGACCTGGGCAGTGCTGGACATGCAGGAGGTTGGGTCACTTTTCAAGAGAGTGTTGCAGTAGGTGGGAGGAATTACAACAACAACCAGCAGAATTATGATTGTCTCCACCCATGTAGCAACCTCCCGCAATAACTTCAATACCATACGAGAGTCATCAGGCTTACACACAGCTACCCCCACAAATTCCCAGCCCCTTTCAACCACCACACCAACAAGCAGTTCAACATTACCAGCCCCACCCAAACCCACAGCCAGCAGAGAACAAACACCTAATGGCACAATGGCACCATTTCAAGGTGCCATTTTCAGTAGTGGGGGGAAACATTTTCTCTTTTCCTGGAACAGGTACATACCTTGACTAGGGCAGCCCATAGAGAGCACTCACATATCCAGTCCTGTCAATGACCCTAAATCCAGAAGAGGAGCCTTTGATGGGGGCAGAGATAGGGAACATGGTGGACTCAGGAGCGGAGAAGTCATGCATCAGCGAAGGTGACTTACCGCTATCAGGAAAGACACTTGACATGCAGTAAATCTCTGAGACTGTTTTAACAGTTCTATGTTAAAAAAATCTAGATGTTAAGGTGGGAGGGAAGGTCGTAAGGGCCCCCTCCTTTATTCTGAGAGTTCTCCTGTCAACTTGCTCAGCAGGGAACTGCTTAGCAGGCTGAACATGACAATCTCATTTACAGACAGAGGTATTGTCTGCGCACATCTGGCATGTGCTCACTAAGAGCAATGGTAGTGATGCATGCCGTGGCAAGTGATGTGGCAGTGGGAGTTATCCCTGTCGATCCTGACATGTTCATTTACGGCATCAAAGTGCTTGCACAAGCCATCCCTCACATTACCAGAACATGTTTGAGAGTGCCCACTGACTTCATTTTCCAACCTGTTGTATTCTCTGAGCTGGTTGCAGGAACAACAGTGTGATTAGACTTAGAAGGTTTGCTTGTGTCTGAAAAAAGGATTGTAGTGCTAGGTACTGATCCCCATGGGTGCCAAGGGCACACCGTGCTCTGCATTGATCGTTGACTACATGAAGACTTAAGGAACATTCAAATACCCAGCACAATAATTCAATATATAGATGACCTTCTGGTCCGTAGCTACAGCGAGCAGGGCTGTCAAAGGGACTTTATAGCACTACTGCAGTTGCTAGCAAAGAAAGGGTACAAAGTGACATGGCAAAATTCCAATACTGCCAACTGGAGGTACTTTGCCTGGGGCAACTCATCTCCAAGGATGGAAAAAGAATCACCCTGCTCACCCGGAAGTGCCTGGAAGTGCTGTTTGGGCTGGACGGGTTGCAGATTGTGATTCTCCTGCCTCTCTTGCCGAGTTCCGATGGGCGTCCTTAAGAGAAAGCTTCTGCCATGCCGCAACACGAGAGGACTCTTGTTAAACACTCAATGTCTCAGTGACGCGCTGCCCCGGCCACCTCCTGCCTTTCCCGACAGCCCATATAACGGCACGGGTACGAGCACCTTGTGCACACCCCAGAAGTGCCTGGAAGTGCTGTTTGGGCTGGACGGGCTGCAGATTGTGATTCTCCTGTCTCTCTTGCCGAGTTCCGACGGGCGTACTTAAGAGGAGGCTTCTGCCACGCCGCAACACGATAGGACTCTTGTTAAACACTCAAGTAATTCTCATTTAAAATGCTGGACATTCTTTAATGACTCGACTCGCGCTGAGTCCATAAAGACTTGCGTTGACTCGCGCACACGTAACGTAATCCTTTTTTTTCTTTTCATTTTTTCTACATTGTCTCAGTGACGCGCTGCCCCACACACCCCCTGACTTTCCTAACAGCCCATATAACGGCACAGGTACACGCACCCGCGCGCGCACCCCAGAAGTGTCTGGAAATGCTGTTTGGGCTGTTCGGGCGGTGCGGGTGGCGTGGTGGCTCATTGGCAAGTAATTGTGATTAATTCATCACTGCATATTCTAGTTGCTTTTGAATCTTAAATCTATATTGGAGGTCTTGTATGGTGTTTCCTGCTGCATATTCTATGCTTTGTCTACTGTGCTAATATTTGATGGAAAGCTTAGATTGAGTACCATTTACATTAACTGGATTTAATGGTACTGTTCCGGTAATTGTAGTAGGGGAAGTAATTTACCGATCTGTCCCCTGTACTCATTTGTGATTGCGGTGAACTATGGCCAGTAGTTTAAGAAATGGCAAGGTATGTAAAATAATACTGAAACCTGTAAAAGATACTGAGGCCTTAACTCTCCATGTCCCCAGGAACTAAGATATTGAAAGGGGCAGTCCGGTATTTATGCAAGCACATATTGCACTAACAAATATGAGTGATTCTGTGCCCCTTGTGCCTGAAGGTGAGGCAATGAACGTACATACCACAGTATCTACACCAAGTAGGTACATACAGGGAATAGCCTCTATTCCCCTGAAAGAGATGTACGATGGAGAACGTTCAGTCCAGCATAGCTTTCTTAGCATGCGTGGAGACCAAAACCCCATTCAACCCACAATTCCACCTGGGGATCTCTTTAATCAGTGTATTACAGATGATTCAATGTTGGCCCCTATCATAATGGCTGAATTGGCAAAACGTGTCCTTATGTCCTTGGGACCATCAACTCCTGCCAATCCCAGACATGGTGGTATTGAGGAAGTGCACCCTTTTGGTGCTCAAGCAGTAGACGTGGATATTTCTCATATTCCTTTGGTGGGACCTTTTGCCCCCTCCCTAGCTCCACCTATCACATCTAATTCCTCTACTAGCAATGATTTGCAAAATTTTGAGGCAAACCAAACCTCAGGAGAAGGAGTTAGAGCCTGCTGCAGTCCAGTGGATGTAAAGCAGATATCATTGGAAGCCATGAAGCATCGCAAATTGCATCTCTGGGCGTGTCACATGCATTAAATGATTTTGAAATGGCAGACCATACATTCCCTGTACTGACAAGGATTTTGAACTTACTAGAATGATGGCACAAACTAACACATCTGGAAATTAGAGAACTGAAACAGACAACCAGCAAATCTCTCATGAAGATAAGAAGATAAGCAAAATTTAGGGTCAACTGATATGGAATGGCAAGGTTAACCCTACCAAGATGTCTCAAATTGCACCAGACAGAGGGCTTTGTGTTTATTCCCAGCCCACACAAACACAAGAAACCATACTTCACTCTAGAACTGTACAAAATAACCTATCTGAGAAACCATATGTTGTCTCTTCGAGATCATATGCCAAAGTCTTGGATAAATCATTGATGTTAACAGTCTTTCATGGCTGAATCTATTGCGCAATTTTTTGTAATTGCTCTGTATTGGAATCCCATGAAACAGCCTTTGGATGCAATGTTGACTCAGCTGAATTAAATTCTGGAAGATATATATTCCGGCCACCCCGAATACTTTATTATCATCGGAGGGGACTTTAATGCATGTTGTATTGGATATGTTGGCAATACTCGAAGTAATGTTCCCTCCGTCCATCAACTTCAGGCACAATCTTATGGTGAAAGATGGAGACGCTTTTTGGAAAGTCGGGACATCTACATCCAAGAGTGTGGCTCTGCGGCTCTTCCTTATACCTGGCGGCGGAATAAGCAAAACTCAAGAATTGACTATCTAGCCGTTTCACATACTCTTGCTCCATTGGTGGACCCTATATTCACCCTAGATGTCCAGCTGGGGGATCATGTAATTATTAGCACAACAATTAGGGTAAACCGATTCATACGTCCAAATAACCCTGTGCTTTCATGTGTAGAGATTGATTGTACTTCCTTATCAATAAGATGGAACAGTAACTTATGTCGCAAATTAAATAATATGATCAAAAGGCAGACAATTGGTCGGGTATACTACCCCATGCATATAGTGACATAATTAACATTGAGAAGTATTACACCGAGTTGATAGCGGCTAAGTTGCTCCGACTAGGTGGGTCCAGTCGAACTGTGGCCATTTTAGTCTGTAGTTGAGATCTACAGACTAAAATGTCTTAAAAATAGACAGATTTGCAGATTAGGGAAGTCCTGCCTAACAATTGCCGAACATATGATCTTGAAAAGAAAGATCTGTGATACATATACCAACAAATGTTGCAGTATAAAATGGCACCTCAACATACAAGACAACCAAACAATGGTTTCCTTTCGTTGTACGAACAATAGGAGATCTATATGGGCCATGCTGCGACTTGGCTTGCACAAAAAGACAGATGAGCTGGAATCCCCTATACCTGCATCTATATGGACAACCTTCCCACCAGATTTTGTAATGAGGCCTCTTGCTATGTCATCCCTTCTGTATCTCTGTCATGCCCTTGGTTGGCAAAAGATATAGAACGGGCAATATTAAAGTTGAATTACTCGAAAGCCACAGGTCCAGACGGTATTCCTGCATGTGTTATGAAACAGGACCCTGGTTTTTGGGCCCATGTGTGTAAAATAAAATGTGATAACATCTTTAGATCACGCAGGATACCTACGTCATGGAACACCGCAATTGTGGTCCCTATATGGAAAAAGGGTGGACGTGAAGATCCGGCGAGCTATCGAGCTATTGCTTTATTAGACGCATCAGAGAAGCTGTTTTCGATACTTATTCTCAATGAATTAGAATCAGTCATGAAACAAACAAATATGATTTCACGATTTCAAGTGGGTTATCGTCGCACAATGGGAACCCCCCTGAATGCTACTATTTAGCGCATCTCCTGGCAACATCGAGAAATGGTGAATGTGGCCCGATCTATATGGTATCTGAAAGCAAGCGTCCCCAACAAGCACGATCCTCCCCGCAATGAGAGACAATGAAGGACTCTCCCAAAATGGGAATAAGGCCAAGACAGAGTGCGGGTGAGCGTAAATGGGAGTTTATCAATCAGAATAGGGCATGCAAAGAACTCTGCAAAATCCGAGAGCGCTCTGTCTGACAATAGCAAAGACAGGCGTATATATTTACAAAAAACGTCATAAGAACCTACACACTATAGGGGGCACAAGTTCAAGGGGATTGGGTGGCGACGACTAACTATAGGTGCTGCTGTGATGTGGTTGGCTTTGGCTGGAAGACGTCACTGGTCAGCCTCGTGGGTTGGGCTGGGCCTGGCAGGGTGGCGGAGTTCATCCGGGCGGTGTTGTCGTGCCATTGCGGCCAATGTCAGAGATGAATGTCCTTTCCTGACTTATTTGCCCTAGGCCATGCACACCGCAGTCATTCAATCGTTTCAATATTATCTTCTTTAGTAAATCTTCCAATAGGTTATACTACAGGTTAATGCAACACAGGAGGAATGCACCTTGTGAGGGGTCTGGAGGTAATACGTCAGGACATAGTTACCAGTGTCCTGTTGACCGGGGCCATAGGTCGAGGGGCTAAGCTTCAGGGCCTGGGACGGGCGGTACAGGTCTTTCTGCCTTGTTAGAAGTTGTTATGGATGTTCTGCTGTGTGTTGTCAAAGTGTCGGGTGTCCTGATTGCACAGGGCCATAAGTCTGAGATGGTCCGGTGGGTTGTGAGGTTTACGAGGGGGCGCGTGTGTTCAGGCAGAGGTTTACTGCTGTGCTGTAAATAATGCAGGTGGCGGGTGGCGGCCTTGGGTGCTTCAGAGGGGGTTACAAGTCTTTGAAGCGGCTCCAGTCTGGTTGGGGGAGGTAAAGCAGCGCGGCGCGGTCTCTGCTCTCATGCCTTTGGCAGCCTTCGCAGGGTGGGAGGGGGAATGGCCTTGCACGTATTTCACAAAGGTATCTCCCTCGTGTGTTGCCGATTTAGGTAAAAACATCAAACATTTGAACATTCTATAATACTTATTCAAATCATTTTAAAACATGCATTTCAACTTTGCTGGATGTGTCTCGATTATACCCAGTCTGAACACCGTATTCGTACACTATGTTTTAACAACTACAGTATTTAGTTATATGCATATACAGTTGCAGTAAGTGAGGTAGTAGTCGGGTTGGTGGAGTACATAGGAAATGACTCGCCACTGTACGTGACGGTAGTGGCACATAAGGGGCTTAGACATACACACATGACAAGTGCATTTCTTGCGCATCCTTCACATGAGTTCCACAGTATGGTTACATTCGTTTTCTCGTGTACTCTAGCAGCATTAGCGCGGTTAGGGTGCAAAACCATGGAGGGTGGGTTTCCCAGTGATACACGTAACAAATAGATCCCTGGAGCGTTCCTTTATCATTAGCACCCAACTGCAATGGTGTGGGCTCACCATCGCTTTTATCATGGAAGCATGATTTCTTGTAATTATACATTTTACAGGCTTTTGTAATATAAGGGATTTTGTGGAAGAAAGCATCCTTTGCAAGTAGTCTCAACATTAATATATAAAGATTGTCTGTCATTCGATGACTATTTTACTGTTCTTTTCATTGCCTAGGCCTGCTGGCCGGGTCATGCTGGGAGCGATGATACACTGCGGGAGGTGAACTGTTACAATGTTAGTGTATTACACTAGCTCATGTCCGTCTTGTTCGTGGGAACGTGCTCGCAGCGGATCTGCCAGGGTGCTGCGGCAACAAGGATGACTGGAACCCTCCAAGGGTGAGGGCCGCACTACAGTGCGCTGAGCTCACACCATCTTTATCAGACAAAATGGTTTCTAGGCCTAGCTAAATTTTAATACATGTGGGCAATTAATACGTGCGGGCAATGTCTTCAGTGGGTGAACCCTCCACCACCTGGGCCCGGGTGGCATGAGGGGACGCCCAAAAGAGCCATAGCCCTCACCTGGGGAGAAATCGCAGGCGAGGGGGGTCTTCTTGGACCAGTCCTCCCCTACATTTCCCCCCTTTCGTTACTAAAGTAACGAATTCTTTAAATCTTCTATCCTCCTACATTCTGCCTCGTCCATCACCGCCTCATCCCATGCAGGAGTTCCTTTGATGGGCATCCATGCTCTGCACACCCCCCTTAAGCTCTCACCTCTCCGGGCGTATTCATCTGGGGTACACATTAGATATATGCATCCACCATCTCCTTCCAAATCTACCCAAACTTCCTCATACCATTCTAATATACGGGGCTCTTTGATGGTGGTGTGCCACAACTTATCTACAATATTTTTATCATGGTATATAGGCACCAGTTGGTACCTGGGTGAGTTATCTATCCCTGTTTGTACTTGTGCTTCTTGCATCGTTTTTATTGTACCGTGTGAGTTGCCCATTGTCACCATCATCATTGCACCATTTGGTACTGCGTTAGCACAAACTCGAAGACCCACCTGGCACAGGCAAAAAAGTAAAAGGATGAACACAACAGCTGGTATTAAAAATTTCACAGTTGTTCCAAGCCATGAGGGAACCCAGGAGAAGATGTTGTCGAACCATGTACTCGCTTCTGCTCCACCTTCCATTTTCATTTTTTCTCCTAGGTTGTGGACTGCTTCGATCACATGTGACAGGGAGCCATTCTCTGCGCCTTCAGAAAGTACGAAAGTGCAGCAGGCACTTCCTATTTTTCGGCAAACACCGCCGTCCATCGCCGTCAACAGGTCCAGGACATACCTGTTTTGCATGGTCATTAGTCGTAAAGCTCTTAGTTCCACTTTTATTATATTGAATCCTTCTTCAGTGTCGTTTGCCAGCTAAATCAATTCCCAGCGTGTTATCTGGAGCCATTTTGCGTTTGCCCTTGCTTGGACACTTGAGACGAGTGAGGCAAAAAATGTTTCTGCTGAGCTGAATAATCGATATTTGTCTGGGATCTGAGCCAATAGTTCTGATGATGCCTTTGATATGTAATTTGATGCTCGTCTGTTACGGGTCAGCACTTCCCCCTTGCTTCCAGAAGACAGGACATATATTTGTGACTCTGCAGTTGGTTGAGCCGCACTCTGCATGCGTTCCTGTGTCCTTTTGCTCCCATCGATGTGGCTTTCTGGTATCACCATTAGGGCTGAGTGCAGAGTTGCCATTGAGCAGCTGCCACTCCATGACTGGGGGAGGTGTAGGTATGCCTGGTTGCCGCATACCCAGTATGTGTCCATCAGGGCCGCTGTTCCTTTCCTCAGATCTGGAATGGTGAGGGTCTTGTTGCAGTTCTTGTTTGTTCCCATGGGGGTTCTCCCTTCTCCTTTAAAACACAGTCCATAGTCCATTTCGCTCTGCAGTTTGAACGGCTTTTCAATGGCGGTTACCCAAGTTAGTTTTGAAATGTGTTCTCTCCATACTGGTGTACATGTTTCCTCTATCCACTGAAATTTATCCGGTGCCACACCTCTTAGTGCTTCCGCTTTGCACAGTACTTCTTCATCCTTTCGCTTGTTGTCAGAAAAAAGTGTCCCTTCTATTACAAAAAATGGTTCTTTCAAACATACCACCCCTGCCGTTTTTGGGTAACACGTTTTCTCGTTCTGCAGCATTTGAAAAGTCACTTCGTGTGCCTGGAAGGTGTTCTTAATCCTGCATAACGTGAGATGAAGGAGACATTGGGCATCTACAATTGGCAACTCTTTGGGTAACAATACTTTGGGTGTACCTGATGCGTGAGGGATGAGAGAACAGACATAACAGCTCTCGTTTGTTGTCTGTTTAGCTGTGGCACTCATATCTGCATACCACTTATTTGTTTGATGGGGGTGTCGTGGGTCTTCCATCTTATCTAGACCTAGCCCATAGTACTCATCATACTTCCTCCTCTCTGCTTCCCTCTTCCGTCTGTTGTTCTTGTTCCTCATGTACTTCCCAACTCCCTGGGCAGTGGACAAACTAGACCCCCCTTTCTCATTCCCGCCCCCCTTGGCCCATTCATCATATAATATTTTGTGCATTGCTAGTAGCTTTTCGTCTTCTTTCCTGACGTTATCTGGCAGGTTGTTTTTTAGTATGGGGGCAGGCTGGCTGGTGGGGGTGTTATACAACCATGATATGGCAGACGGGTTTCGGTCATTGAGACTGTGGGCATTGTAATTAGATACCCCTGGTGGAGACACTGTGCTGCTCTGCATTCCACCTTGTGGCTTTTTTCTTTGTGAGGTGACAACACTGGATGGTGTGGTATGATACCCCCATACAAATTTAGTTCCGTCCCATATCAAAAAATCGCCTTCCCTGGTATTTACACCTGCAGTTGCATTGGGCCCGGTGGTGCTGTTAATTCGTCCAGTAGTGTTGTTACTCCCTCCCCCCTCGTACATCTCGATAGAGATGAACGCTATAAACCAATATGTAACCAGGCCAAACATTATCATAAAAAACAATGTGATGCATACTGATAATCCACACTCATACGAATATCTACATCTCTCATGTACTAATTCTCTCATTCTACTAATTCTATCCGTTGCAGGCTGCCCGTTAGATGCCATGGAAGCTCCTGTTTGAGATATAAAAGTGCGTTAAGTACATGCATGTAAACGTTTTGCTGGCACCATCGGTGCCAATATAAATTTGACAGGGAATGGAAGCGGGTGGGGATGCGGGGAGGGGTATTCACAGACAAGGGTGTATACAGGCTATAATTTTGTTATTTCATTAATTACATACCATTCAACAAGATAAAAACAAAACGCGCATTTTTTTTTTTTCTTTTTCAAATATCCTTATCAATTATTCTCCCACTCTAGTCCAGTGCTGACACACACACACACAAGTTCATATTTAGACACTTTACTCAGTTTCATCGTTTGCTGTTGTCTGTGCCTCCTCATCTACCTCCTCTTGTACATTGCTGTATGCCTTCCGTACGTCGGTCAAGTGCACCCAGTACCTCAAGCCCTTTACCTTTACTGCCGTTGGCGTGCAAAATATTACCTCGTATGGGCCATGGAATCGTGGTGCATTCCACCGACGCACAAAGCTTCTAACATAAATTGAGTCGCCTGGCATCAGCTGTAGCTGTTGCTCTGGCTCCATGACAGATCCTGTTACATTTCCCTCTTCTCTAGTGAAGGGTGGGGACAGTTGTTTTGATATGACGCGCGCTGCCCTTGTCAATTTCCTTAAATAATCTGTAAACTCATCTCCCAATATTGCGGCGCTTCTGTGAGCATCTGAGTGTTCGCGCAGTGGAGAGTGTGCTGTATTCATTCGTCTCCCGGTCACGATCTCGTGCGGGGATAAATGGTGGTCTTTGCTTGGCTGATTTCTCAATTCAAATAGCGCAAGGGGTAGGCAGTAAATCCAATTCTTCTTCAATGAAAAGCATAGTTTTGATAGCCTGCCCTTTAACAGTCCGTTCATCTTTTCCACTACGCCATTACTTTGGGGATGATAAATCGAACACAATTTATGTTTTATTCCCAATAAGGTAGTAACTTCCCTGAAAAGTTCATTCACAAAATGAGTGCCGTTGTCTGAGCGAATCACGTCACAAATTCCCCAGCGCGGGAACACTTCCCTTACTAGGAACTTGGCGGCGCTTTTGGCGTCAGGTCGCCCACAGGGTCCTGCTTCCACCCACCTTGAAAATGGGCACACAACCACGATCATGTACCGTGCGCCATTGCACCTTTCCCCCATGTCTGCGTAATCTATATGCAGTTCTTTGAATGGGCCAATGGGTTTAGGAATTGTTCCCCGGAGTGTGCGCAATGTCATTCCTGAATTGTATATTTGGCATGTTGTGCATTCCATTGCCAATCGAGACACATGCTCCTGGAGACAGGGCACGAACCATTCTTCCTGTATTTCCGCTGCGATGTGCTGTTTGGTATTATGTGCAGGGAAGTGTAGCTGTTGAAATGCAACTTCTAGTAACTGTAGCGGCATTACCACTTTCCCTGAGTTATTTTGTCGCCACAGTAGGTCTGTTCCCGACTGGCTGCACCCCCGTTTTGTCCATGTCAATTTCTCCTCTGCACTAGCTCCTTCCTGCAATTCTAGTATTTGTGATATTGACATCATGTTGTACCCTTCTGGGGGCTCTTCTGTTCTCTTGTTCTTCAGCATGTACTCACCTGTGTCATATTTCTGAAAATAGGAAGCCTCCTTGGCGGCAGCGTCCGCTGCCGCATTCCCCAACGACACAAAGTCTGTGTTGGATGTATGGGCTTGGCACTTCACTATTGCTACTGCAGTAGGGTTTTGTAGGGACTCAATTAATTCTTTCAACAAATCTGCATGCTGTACTGGTGTTCCGTCTGCCCTCCTAAATCCCCTATGCCCCCATCTTGCTAGACCTCCATGTACTGTCGTCGTCATGTAAGCTGAGTCTGTGTATATTGTCACTGCACAACCCTTTGCTGCATGTAGTGCTTCTATGAGCGCAATCAGTTCTGCTGCCTGTGCAGAGTAATGTGATGGGAGGCGGTACTGTACTAATGTTTCATACTCACCTTCTTCTAACCTTACTACTGCCATGCCAACGTGTTTTTCTCCTGTGTCCACATCAATTGATGCCGACCCATCCACAAAGTACACTTCCCCCTCGCTTAGAGCGTTCTCACACACCACTGTGTCCTCCCCTCCTTCTCCTGTGTAGGTTGCGCAATCGTGGTTCTGCATATCCTCTAATGTGCACGCTTCTGTAATGAATGTGGCGGGGTTCACTGTCTTGCATCTCACTATATGGATGTTGGCGCTTGACAATATAATCTCGTAGGCTGTTGCCCGCTGTGTGGTCAGTGTGCTCTTTGATCTCTCAAGTATTGCGAATAATGAATGCTCCACAAACAATGTCACAGGGCAACCCATTACTATTGTGGCACTTTTCTCAATTGCGAATGCGGCTGCAGCGAGTGATTGTTCGCATGCGAAATGACCCTGCATCACGGCATCTAAAGTACCACTATAGTAAGCCAATGGCTTGTGTCCTAAAGATGTTTTATGTGTCAGTACTGCTGTCATGAGTGTTCCCTTGCAGTGTGAGAATAGGTAAAATTTGCGTCCATAATCAGGGTTTGCTAGTACTGGAGCGCTTGAAATTAGCTCTTTCAATGATTGAAATGACATGCTCATTTCTTCTGACCATTTTATTTTTTCATTCTCCTGTTGTGCTTCCTTGAGTGCTTGTAGGAGGGGCCTCGTGTATGCTGCATAGTCTAGTATCCATGCTCGGCAATAGTTGCACATCCCCAAGAATTTCTGCATATCTTTCACTGTTGTGGGTTCTCCTACTGATCTTATTGCTTCTACCCTGTCGGGAATTATCCTTTTTCCATCTTTTGATATGAGCTGTCCCAAGTATAGGACCTCAGTCAGGCGGTACTGTAGCTTCTCCTTGTCTACCTTGTATCCCTTGTTGGCCAGTAAAGTCAGGAGCGTTGTTGAATCTTTTCTACATGTTGCTTCATCTTGTGCACACACTAATAAATCGTCTACATACTGAATAATCGTACTCTCAACTGATAGGTTTCCCAAGTCTTCATGCAATATGCGGTTGAATATGCTCGGGCTCTCACAGTATCCCTGTGGTAGTCTGCAGTGTTCATATCTCTTACCCCCCAGCGTGAAGGCTGTAAGGTATCTACTCTCTTCAGCCAGGGGTATTGAGAAAAATGCATTTTTCAAGTCCACTACTGTGAAATGTGATGCTGCTTTTGGGATGCTGCATAGTATTGATGCAGGGTTCGGGACTAGAGGGAACTCTTTCTGAATTACATCATTGAGGGGGCGTAAGTCCTGTATCATCCTCCAAGATCCCCCTTTCGCTTTTTTGATTGGATAAATACATGTGTTGCATGGGGAGTTTGAAGGCACTATTATCCCTTGTGCTAGTAGTGCATGTATTGATTCTTTTATCCCTTCTTCAGCTTCACGAGACAATGGATACTGTTTGACTCGGGGTAAGATTGCTCCTTGCTTTAGTTTTATTATTACAGGTTGTACTCCGTGCAACAGCCCTACATCATGGGGGCCTGTTGTCCATAAATTGTTTGGTACGAGCCTCATGTCGTCATCAAAAAATGACGGTGGTGTTCCTACCACTGCCATCAATTGGACGGGGATCTCCCTGGCTTGGCTCAAAATGTCACAGGGCATCGCTATTTCCATTACTATCTCACCATCCCCTTCTGTGTCTGAAAAGAGATCCTCATCTGTTACCTCGCGTAGGGCGAGGTTTGCGTTTGTACACAGCACTGTGCCCCATTCACATCCTTCCCTGTCGACTCCAATCACAGCGATCCTTTTCGTTGATACCTGCACAGCGTGCAAATCCAACGATACTACTGATCCTGGTGCTGCGTTTGGACACACTATGGGGCGGAAGAGGAACTCTGCTGGAATCCTCCAATCCATGCTTCTTAGCTCTGGAATTACGAGGGCCAAAGTCTTTAGCCCTTCAATAAACATTTCCTCATTTTGTGGCAGCCCTCGTATTTCCTGTGTGGTTGTGTAGGCTTGCACTACCAACATCGCACGCAAGGGGCATATCCCGGGTGTAGAACACACTATTCCTCTTTCAGTGAATGATATGGTCATGTTAAGTTTACTCATAAGATCCCTCCCCAACAAATTTATTGGGGACTGTTCGTAATACAGTAAGGGTGCCCTCACAGTCTTGCCCCCCACCGTTACATCCAAAGCTTCTGTGTAAGGAACTTCAATTACAGCCCCAGAGAACCCCTGCGTCTCTAACTTCCTGTTAGATAACCGGAACCGGCCCTCTCTGACACATGATTTCTCCGCTCCCGAATCAACCATGAATATAAACTGCTTGTCTCCTATCTGCGCCCCTACCAATGGTTCCTCCGCTGCACTGTAGGTGGTAGATAGAACTGGACACGCAAGTGTTCTCTGTGGGCTGTCCTATGCGGGGTGTCTCATCGCCCCCCCCTCATTAAATACGTTTCCTGAGACCACTGACATGCCGTTGTAAGGTGCTGGTGCGGGGGCCCCGTTTGCTGTGGTTGCGAAAGGGTTACCTGGCGTATATTGCATACTGTCGTTGTTTTGTGGGTGGTTCTGTGCTCTATACTGGGGTCCCTGTTGCTGGCCGGCATTACCTTGGCCTGGGTTTCTTAGTTGTTGTTGTCCCATTGGGAGGCCATATGGGCTTCCCGGGTGGGGATGGCCATATTGTTCTACCTCTTGGAACCCGTTATTGGGTCTGCTTCTGCACTCTCTAGAATAGTGCCCCCATCGCCCGCAGTTCCAGCAACTTCCTTGTGCACCTCTAGGGCCCTGCCATCCATTTCCTCCCGTTCCCCCGTACCCCGTTCCGCCTCCTCTTCGGCCCCTGTACCCACCTCGTCCCCCTCGAGGGGTCCACTCTTGCCACTGCGGACCTCCACCTTGCTCTTGCTCATTCCACTGCCGCTGTCCTGCTCCCGCCCAATTAGCTGCCATCCTTCCTTGTATTGCTATCAGCCGCTCCTCCTCATCGTCTCCCTCCCTGCTGTGTGGGAGCGTAGCTACTGCTGCTGCGACCTTCATCAATTTTGTCTGTACTAACTTCGCTTCGTCTGCCAATCTTTTCTGAGCCACCTCCTTCTCCCTTTCCTTTATTCGTTTACAATGGTGTACTATTATGCTCTGAATTTCTGGACATCCCTTTGCTTCAATACCTGCTATCTTGTCGAGCGCTTTCTGCACTTCCTTTGGGAGCCCTCTTTTTATAATGAAGTAAAATAAAGATGTCGATTGATGCCAAGGCGTGCCCGTCTCCGCTCTCCACATCTCTTGGATCCGAAAAATGTAATCCATAGCCCCCTCCCCGTCATTCATTGTACATTGCAACACTGATTGTAAGTCCGGTGTATCTGGGAATGTTTCGCGTAAGGCGTCCCACACCCTAGCCCGCACTGTGTTAAAGGAGGCCCCATCATGGTGGTCACAATCTAACGTTACTCCCGGGAAACCGGCTTTAACCCATACTCTTTCAGCCTGATCGCCCACCGCTGATACGAGCAGACTTTTCACATCTCCTATAGCTAGGGGTACCCCAGCAGTATGTTTTTCAAAGGCGTATATCCACTTACTTGCCCCTCATGATAATGGGGGCAATAGCTTTAATAAATTGGCTTTATCCATCTGTGCCCATGGGATATAGTTAGGTCTCCCTCCTCCTCTGTGTATCAACGGGAGCTGTAGCTTTCCTTTCGTTATGGCATCCGGACCCGATTTGGATGCTGATGTTTCTAGTGATGCCATTTTCCCCACTCTGTTCCTTAGTCGTCCCGACCACTCATCGTCCAGTGTTCTCACTGAACATGTGCCATCCCCCCCTTCGCTTCCTCCTCCTATAGCCATGCTCAACCTGTCACTTTCTTCTAATTCGTCCCTTATGTCGCATAATAATTCCTCTCTATCCCCCATAGGCCTTTCATCATTGTCAGTATCTCCCTCACGTGTCTCTATTTCAATTATTCGTGTTGGTTCTTCTTCAATTCTGAACAGTATCTCACCTTTCTTCCACCCCTCTTCAGGTCTTCTTGTCTCGCCTGGCGCTCTAGACGTGCGCCCTGATCTAGTCGCATTAAGTGCTGTTTGTCCGCACATGTCTTTTATCCTCGAGAGCTCATCTTTTGCTATTGAGAGTCTTGACTGTAAATCATCTGTGAGTTTCTCTATGTCCACCCTTTGTGTACTCGCCTGTCCTCGCTCCCTTGTACTTTCATATGGTGGGGGTGCAGTGGGCCGGTGGGGTGTAGGGGTTGTCGGGGGAGGCACATACGTCGGATCACTGTATCCTTCTGCGGGTACAGGCTTTTTTAATATCGGGTACAAACTTATTACCTCTACTGGTTGCGCTACACTTGACAATTCTTTGATATCTTTCTGTATCATCAGTGGATTGTCTGTAGTGGATGGGAGATCAGGATTTAATGTTGGTGCTTTAGGCGGTGGTATCTCTTCAAATAACCGCCAAAGATCTAATATTTCCCTCCTATTTTGCGACTGCTTCCCTTTGTACTTCAAGAAAATGCATGTGACCACCATATCCAGAACACTTTTATCAAATGACCCTCCCTCTGGCCATATCTGGGGTAACCCCTCTCCCTTCAACTCAGTTACCCATTGGTCGTGATATTTCTTAGTTCGCTCCGCGTATCCTGGAAGATTCTTACAAATATGTGATAAGGGTGTTTCAGCCCCCATCTCTGTGCCCTCCTAGTGCTTGTGTTTCTCTGTGTGTCTGCAACTACAAGGTAAATGCAGTATCAATATATATATATTTTTATGCTACTTCACATTCAATGTTGGGCTCGTCTGGGCTCTCTCCCCCCTTCCCCTGATTGCACGATACAAAACTAGCTATACACAGCGTCTACTCTGTTCTCTTGGGGGGGGCACATACAAGGCCAACCCATCATTTATTTTGACAATATCAATCCGGAAATCAAAACATGCACATCTCACTTACCATGACCATTTAACTATTATACATTTATAACCGTTATGCACATTCACAATCTCAAATTGTCCCCTGACACATACGAGGTGCACACACCTCTTGGTAACACTCAATGCACCATTCAAGCTGCCCTCCCTTTCCTCCCTAGCCGGCTGTCCCTGTCTGTCTTACTTAGATAGATGGATGCGCATATGCATATATTTATATGTTTTAACCTGCTCTCCCCCTTCTAGTAGGACCCTTTTTCTCTTACTTTCTTCCCAAGTTCGTGCTAATCTCGCTTTTTATTCTCCCCCTACCCCTAAAGAAAAAGAAAAGAAAGAAGTAATAGCGATCACTAATATATTCTCAGTGCCCCCTTTTGCTGAACACTTTTATCTCGTATTTCACTTCGTCATATATTCCCAGTACTAGTCAATATAGCACTATGCGGCGCCGCCTTCCACCCCCTTTCGGAGCTAGGTTCCCGTCACTTTTATCTCTTATTCACCTCTTAATCCTAATGGCCATATGCAAAGAAAAAGAAAGGAAATTTTAGAATGATCTTTAGTATATCTTCGTACCCCCTTCTCGTTCCCTGTCCTACACTTCTCTCCCCGCTCCCTTTACAATCGCTCACACTCAGTACTCACGTGCCCGTCTTGAACCGATAGTCTCCGAAACTGGGTCCGTCCAGGCAGTGTCGCCGTCAGCTCAACAGTCAGCCCCGGCTCCGGCGAGCAGTACTCAAAGGGGATTTTTCAACCGGGATCCCGTACCCTCTCTCTATTGAGTGCGCACTTCTTAGTGTACCGGTCGCCGTTGGCGGGCAGCCTCCCGGAGCCGGCTCACCGTGCGTATCCCTTTTCGACCGGAGATTCTCGTGCCAAAAGGGGACGGTTATAATGAGTTAGGAAGAAATAAAAATCACGTCGGGGTCACCACTGAAAGCAAGCGTCCCCAACAAGCACGATCCTCCCCGCAATGAGAGACAATGAAGGACTCTCCCAAAATGGGAATAAGGCCAAGACAGAGTGCGGGTGAGCGTAAATGGGAGTTTATCAATCAGAATAGGGCATGCAAAGAACTCTGCAAACTCCGAGAGCGCTCTGTCTGACAATAGCAAAGACAGGCGTATATATTTACAAAAAACGTCATAAGAACCTACACACTATAGGGGGCACAAGTTCAAGGGGATTGGGTGGCGACGACTAACTATAGGTGCTGCTGTGATGTGGTTGGCTTTGGCTGGAAGACGTCACTGGTCAGCCTCGTGGGTTGGGCTGGGCCTGGCAGGGTGGCGGAGTTCATCCGGGCGGTGTTGTCGTGCCATCGCGGCCAATGTCAGAGATGAATGTCCTTTCCTGACTTATTTGCCCTAGGCCATGCACACCGCAGTCATTCAATCGTTTCAATATTATCTTCTTTAGTAAATCTTCCAATAGGTTGTACTACAGGTTAATGCAACACAGGAGGAATGCACCTTGTGAGGGGTCTGGAGGTAATACGTCAGGACATAGTTACCAGTGTCCTGTTGACCGGGGCCATAGGTCGAGGGGCTAAGCTTCAGGGCCTGGGACGGGCGGTACAGGTCTTTCTGCCTTGTTAGAAGTTGTTATGGATGTTCTGCTGTGTGTTGTCAAAGTGTTGGGTGTCCTGATTGCACAGGGCCATAAGTCTGAGATGGTCCGGTGGGTTGTGAGGTTTACGAGGGGGCGCGTGTGTTCAGGCAGAGGTTTACTGCTGTGCTGTAAATAATGCAGGTGGCGGGTGGCGGCCTTGGGTGCTTCAGAGGGGGTTACAAGTCTTTGAAGCGGCTCCAGTCTGGTTGGGGGAGGTAAAGCAGCGCGGCGCGGTCTCTGCTCTCATGCCTTTGGCAGCCTTCGCAGGGTGGGAGGGGGAATGGCCTTGCACGTATTTCACAAAGGTATCTCCCTCGTGTGTTGCCGATTTAGGTAAAAACATCAAACATTTGAACATTCTATAATACTTATTCAAATCATTTTAAAACATGCATTTCAACATTGCTGGATGTGTCTCGATTATACCCAGTCTGAACACCGTATTCGTACACTATGTTTTAACAACTACAGTATTTAGTTATATGCATATACAGTTGCAGTAAGTGAGGTAGTAGTCGGGTTGGTGGAGTACATAGGAAATGACTCGCCACTGTATGTGACGGTAGTGGCACATAAGGGGCTTAGACATACACACATGACAAGTGCATTTCTTGCGCATCCTTCACATGAGTTCCACAGTATGGTTACATTCGTTTTCTCGTGTACTCTAGCAGCATTAGCGCGGTTAGGGTGCAAAACCATGGAGGGTGGGTTTCCCAGTGATACACGTAACAAATAGATCCCTGGAGCGTTCCTTTATCATTAGCACCCAACTGCAATGGTGTGGGCTCACCATCGCTTTTATCATGGAAGCATGATTTCTTGTAATTATACATTTTACAGGCTTTTGTAATATAAGGGATTTTGTGGAAGAAAGCATCCTTTGCAAGTAGTCTCAACATTAATATATAAAGATTGTCTGTCATCCGATGACTATTTTACTGTTCTTTTCATTGCCTAGGCCTGCTGGCCGGGTCATGCTGGGAGCGATGATACACTGCGGGAGGTGAACTGTTACAATGTTAGTGTATTACACTAGCTCATGTCCGTCTTGTTCGTGGGAACGTGCTCGCAGCGGATCTGCCAGGGTGCTGCGGCAACAAGGATGACTGAAACCCTCCAAGGGTGGGGGCCGCACTACAGTGCGCTGAGCTCACACCATCTTTATCAGACAAAATGGTTTCTAGGCCTAGCTAAATTTTAATACATGTGGGCAATTAATACGTGCGGGCAATGTCTTCAGTGGGTGAACCCTCCACCACCTGGGCCCGGGTGGCATGAGGGGACGCCCAAAAGAGCCATAGCCCTCACCTGGGGAGAAAGCGCAGGCGAGGGGGGTCTTCTTGGACCAGTCCTCCCCTACATATCTTTGGATTTAACGGCCGCCTTTGATACAGTAACCCGCACTCTGCTTTGGTCCAAATGAGCTAATATGGGATTTAATCCAACCCTCCTCCATATGCTTGCCTTATTAAATAAAAACACTCTTGTGCGCGTGCGGATCAACCAACAGGGTACCCTGACCGATGCAATCTCCACATCCATCGGAGTTAGACAAGGATGCAATTTGGCGGCTACCCTTTTCAATGTGTACTTGTCTGACATTGACAACATGTGGAGTGGGAAAGTAACTTATCCCGCTAAACTTGATAATTTGAACAAACAATGGTTGGCATGGTTGGCATTTGCGGATGATATATTACTGTTCGATCTGACACCATTTGGTTTGCAAAATAAATTGGAACTTTTTGCATTTTATGCTTATGCAAATAATCTGAAGGCAAATCCAGCTAAATCCAACATTATCATATTCAATAATTACAGGAAGAAATTAGTTGCATACAAATGGTCGTTGGACGGTTAGAGAATAGAATGAGCCCTTTCAGTAAAATATCTTGGGTATAATCTTTGTAACATCTCGTCAATAAATATGTGGAAAACATTGATTAAAGACAAGATCAAACCCTTATGGTCGCAAATGAAAATCATATATAGCAGATATTGCAAATATTCTATGACTCCACTATTTGAGTATTATATTCTAAAAGTTGAGGCTGTGGTCCTTTACGGACTGGACATGTGCCTCTTGAAAATTGGTCCACACTTAAATCAGGCACAAGCTATGATCTGTAAAAAAACACTAAGGATCTCCAATGCTGTACCAAATGCAGTGTTGCGACATGCGCTTGGTATTATATCTCTCTCAGCTCGCCTCAATTGGAGGCGTCTTAACAACTTCTCAAAAATGCTAGATCTACCGCAGAATTCTCTGTATGAGAACATCCCCTGTCTGATAGTATGATATCATCCCAAATCCATTAAGAGATACCATGACAAAATGTTAACTCTGCTAGACACTATTAATGTGACGATTGGTGACCTTCGACTGCGCCCCACATATGTAAAAATAAAAGCTTTTCGAATGTGACTGGACGGTTACAATTGCGTCCATATCAAAGTATAAACAGTACACTGACATCTCTCACTTTCCTACTAAACACACACCAAGATTGAAATATTTGGTCCAAATCCCAGGAAAATTAGCCCGTGATATGTATTTACGTTTCAAACTTAATCAGTTTGCCACTAATGAAAAAATTCAATCTTGAAGTAAAGAACCTAGTGGGGCGAACTCTGGTACAGGTCGGTTCTGCCTTAATACTACAATGAAAGAATCCTTAAATCATCTTACAGTGTACCGCGGATACTTTGAAACATATCGGAGAGCTATTTTTGGGGAGGCAAATGTCAGTTTCACGCTGTGCGGTAGTGAATGGTTGTGGATTCATTGTATGTGGGGGTCAAATGTTACGTTGGTTTTAGTACTGGTACGATTACTGCATATAATCAATGTAGAATTACAGCAAAAGCTATCTGCGTGTGGCTAGCCATTGTGGTAAATTCCTGTAATCTCTATGCTTAATAATTGTAGTATCGGGGATGGTAAGGAAGACATCTGGATTCAGGTAAGGCACAGGGGACCAGTATATATAAAAGGAGTAAGTTTATTTATAAGTTACAGAGTTACAGGGCTAGTTATATAGAAAGGGGCAGGGAGCTAAACAGATGACATCCTTTCAGTAAGGTTCTCCCATCCTGTGTTACCAACTGTAGTTCTTGGAACCTTCAGGTCCCATCACATTCCATATGACATAGCTGTATTCTACTAGCAGCACTGTGTGCACCCAGTGCAAATAGATAGGTACAATACTACACATCTCCCTCTCTTCAATTGAACACCAAACAAAGCATCACAAACCAAGCATTAAAAGAGGCTCTCAAAATTACACACTCCTGCAAATCCGTAAAACCTATACAACATTCACAACCAAGAAAGCGTATCCACATTCACGTAACTAACAATCAAAACAATCAAGTACATAAATCACCACCTGCCCGGGACTGCCACTCCTGAGCCTCACAACTGCCACTTGCGAGCACATACGTTCCTTGCCACACTCTCAACCATCAAAGCGTATCTCCTCCCACTCCACCTGCCACATGGAGACAAGGGTCTGCCACACCCAGCACAAACGCGTACTCACGCAACCATCAGGAACTATCTAGCATTCATATGAACCTCTTATATTTTATCCCTATCAACATTACATTTGCCTCACAACCATAACTGTATAACTACATACACCACCATTCCTCTCAGAAACACCTGTGGTTTGCGCCATCACATATTCACATACACACCCTGCCATAAGAAACAATGAAAAGTGGGAAAAATAAAGAAAAGAAAACTCACAAAACAAAGATCACATTAAAACAACGCAGCTGGAAAAGAACAGCGCGAGAAGAGAATACACCGCGACAGAGACTGATCAGATCTGAGTCCAAGTGCAAAAGATCTTTGAAAACAAATTTTGTTTTGAATGCAGCCAAAAATTGAAAGCATCCAAAGTTTAAAAAAAAACATGTTAGGCCAAGGAAAATAAACCGGTAATATCTTCACATGCATGCCATATGTAATATGCCCAAAAAAATGGTATAATTACCATGCAACATTCATGTCACATTTAACCATAGGGCTATCTCCTTTAACATGGAGATCACTCAGCAATTTCACTTATATATTTCATGACATCAGAACGATGCTGTGCCAAGAAAAAAAATATTATACTCTAACATGACAACAGAACGATGCTGTGCCACTTAAATTATACTTATTCCAATCCACATCTTGGATAATATATTATTAATGAACAGATTTCCCCTTGGAAATAACACATTTAACATATCAATATGCATTGCAAACATATATAAAATACAGCATTTGAAAACCTGAAAATCTTATAATATTGTTAAACACTACACGCAGGAAAAAAACATTTTTCTTTGTGTTGTTTGTTGGTTAGGTTGTTGGTGTGATATAGTGTTATGCATAAATACACCCACTCATCCTCATATTGTAAGTGCATCACCCTTAAAATATTACCACTTACCAATATACAATCCACTTCATAACAATATGTCATGACAGTATTAGCAATTGCTTAAACCATCATAATATTAAAATCCATCAGAAATAAACGTGCATTATAATTCCACAAAAATGCAAAAATGCTAAATGTCCATGAATTGCACGAAGAAATATAACTGCAGCAAACACAACATGACCAACTACTATATACCATGAAACACTTGTTGAATAGTCCATAAATTGCACGTTGAATGGTTAATGAAGACACATGCGGAAAACATTGCTAGAACTACACATGTAGCATTATCATTTGCAGGTTGCAGTATTTTAAAATGAAGAAAACAGTACCTTCAATGTCCGTGTCATTACGGAATGGAAAATATTAACGTGCAGCAATAACCAGCCATTTACTTGAAAAGACATGAATAATACCATGTCAACATTCTTCGTATGCACATCCGATGCTGGAAATGTAATTAGAGAATTTCACACGCGGAAGAAAGAGCCAGATTGAACACTTAATTGAGGCTCCTTGCAGTCAAACTTCCCACGGCCAGCATCCAGCAAGCACAAAGCATGCCATGTATATTATTCTTACTGCACACGACATCCACTCGCATTCTATGACATAATGCGGGAATGTTGCTCCAGCAGCCAGTGCCCAGATATATCCTGTCGGCTTGCATCATCAGTAATTTGCACAAACTTCCTCATCCACCAAGTGACAATACGATCATATTGCAGTGCCGGGATTACATCCATTGATATTGTCAAAACGAAAGTACTTTCATGGAGAAAGTTTTACTTTTATAAGTGACAAGAAATACCTCCATCGTGCATTCCTCGCATGAGACATTATTTTCATGAGACATTATTTTCAGAGGCTCTGCGGTCCCTTCCGCATGCGTCACGCCGTAAGGCTAACGTCAGCACGCCTCGACTCTAATGTTTTCCATTTCGTTTCAGCAATCAATCGGAATACAAACGGCAGATGGATGACGTTACAGGGCCAATGGGAAAGCACAAACACAGCATTCTACGCTTCGCCAACAGTCCCCATGGATTGCATTCACTCGGAATAAGGTGACTGTTCCACTGGAATGTAAACGAACACTCGTAACCAGCGTTCGGAACTCCGCCAAACTCAAAGGATTAAGCAATACGTCATTATTAACTCAGCAGTCATCCTGACGCACGGAACTCAGCCTTACGACCTACTCCAAAGGTCGCGGCCGCAACTGTACAAAAAGTCATTTCTGGGTACAACAATCTATACCGGCAGCATTAAAGTCCTGTGTAAAATGCTTCAAATGTCAACGCGCAGATAGATCCACTGGCTATTGAACTCACACTGTGATGAGCGTTTATAACATATTTGATTCACAGTACTTTATTAGCAGCTTCATACAAAAAGGGGAATCATAATCCCATAGCCCTGTAACTCGGCAGCTGCATTGAACAACATAGCCCTTGATTCAAACGCTGCTGCAGCTCACCAGCCATGCCGCACAGTACCTTATTTGTCAGCAAAAACGGGATGCTCCTCAACAGTCGTTTGTCTGCCGGTTGCCTGCCATATAAATATGGAATAGCAGGACTTATACCTTGCGCAGGATACAATGAAATCCTCTCATAGGAAACCGGCGCTGGGCATCATCACTGCTGGGCTCATCATGGACAGCTGGCAAAAGCATTTTCTTCACGCTAGGAGTCAACAGATGGACTGCAGTGTCCTTTTATCTTGGGATCAACAGGCTATATTTAGTAATTTATCTGGAACCAGGAAACACCTGTTGATCCCATCCTCGTCGCCATTTGTAGTATCGGGGATGGTAAGGAAGACATCTGGATTCAGGTAAGGCACAGGGGACCAGTATATATAAAAGGAGTAAGTTTATTTATAAGTTACAGAGTTACAGGGCTAGTTATATAGAAAGGGGCAGGGAGCTAAACAGATGACATCCTTTCAGTAAGGTTCTCCCATCCTGTGTTCCCAACTGTAGTTCTTGGAACCTTCAGGTCCCATCACATTCCATATGACATAGCTGTATTCTACTAGCAGCACTGTGTGCACCCAGTGCAAATAGATAGGTACAATACTACACAAATCAATGAAGTGCAAAAGGGGGAAATAACGGATTTATATAATCTAGTAGGGTATATTCCCATTAGAAGCGCTGGTTCAATAACAGAAGATACAGAAGAAGTCATGGATAAATAAAAATACGCCATTTTGTATAGCATAGACATTGGGAAATTTCTGAATAGTTGGTATGGCAATGATAAGAGGATGTTGGGTTCTGGTTACTATTGTAAAACAAGCTGTGTTCACTGAAAAAGTATTGGTGCATATGTGGGGCTAACATTTGATCTCTAATTGAATGGTGCCAATAATGTACTATACCCGGGTATATTGTTCACATTGTTGTATTAGACTATACCCATATAATGACGAATTGAACCTTGACAATGTTATTAGTGTGAATTATTCCAGTGAAATAGAAAGAATATGAAGAAATGAACATTTGTAACTATTGAAAACATAATTTTCATTTTTAATTGTACATATGTAAAGTACTAAGTTTTTTGAAAATTGGCAAATGAAATTGTATTGTTTTAAGAGTTTGTTAAACAAACTAATCACAACAAATAAATTTTAAAAAAAATATGTCATTCCTGTCAGGGGAGCAACAGTGCGGCCACTCCCAAACCACTCAGTAAAAGACACACAAACATTCTTAGGATTGTGCAATTATTGCAAGGCATGGATTCTAGATTATGCAGCACACAAGGCCACTACTACAGGGCCTAAAGGAAGAGCAAAAGAGAGCAACAAAATAGTGTGGACCTCAGAGATGATAACAAGTTCCAATGACTTAAAAGAAGAGATCTTGACAGCATCTGTCCTGGCCATCCCAGATTACACACAGGAGTTTTACATATTCTCACACTAGAATGGCACACTCATGGCAGCAGTACTCATGGAGAAGAGCACAATGGGCCATAAGCCACTAGCATATTACAGTGACACACTTGACTCTGTCATACAGGGAAAGTTCTCTTGCGAACAAGCACTTGCAGTGTGTCCTTTGCAATTGAAAAGAGCTCCACAATTGTCATGAGGTGTTCAGTAACATCGTATATGGAGCACTCACTATTCGCGATTTTGGATAACTCAAGGTCCACACTCACCACACAGAGAGCATCAGCTTATGAAATAATATTGTCGAGCCCCCACATCTATGTTGTAAGATGCAAGACAGTAAACCCAGCCACGTTCCTCACACAGCCATGCACTGCCGAGGATTTACAACAGCATGATTGTGCATCTTATGACGACAAAGATGATGATATCCCCAAAGCCAAAGACAGCACCCTAGAAGAGGGGGAAATCCTCTTCATTGACGGGTCATCATCCATTGATCAAGAAACAGGTGAAAACCATGTTGGGCCAGCTGTGGTGCGCCTAGACGAGGGACAATATGAAAAACTTGTAATGAGGAGATTTCTCATACATTATTCAGCCCAGGCGGCTGAACTAGTAGCACTCACTGAAACCCTGCAGGCCTCGAAGGAGTGCTGTGTTACCATCTAATCGGACTCTGCCTATGTCACCACAACAGAGCATGCATGTCTATCACGCTGGAGAAGGAGGGGGTTTAGGAGAGCAGATGGCTCACTGGTACAGTATGCCTCCCTACTCATCACACTGATTTCCGCCCTCGCAGAACCTTCTTTGGTAGAAGTCGTTACATATGCAGCACATACACACAACAGACTGAATATCATTAGGAAATGCAGCCGCTGATGTGGCAGCAAAAGCTGCAGCATATCACCCCATGCCCACATTTGCTGAATACATTGTAACCACAGCAAAAACCAGAACAGATACAGAGGAATACATAGCTCTCCCTATCGCACAGATAATTGAGCTGCAGCATAGAGCACCTCCAGAAGAACAGGATATATGGCTCAAACATGGGTGCATGCAACCCCCCCCAAAACCTCTTATGGAGACAACAAAGTACAGGAGAAGTAGTGATGTAAGTGGAATTATTACACACAGCTTTTGAACTATTGCATTACCCTTCACATAGCTCCAAACATCACATTGCAGCAGGCATTCAAGAAGATTGCTTCATCCCCAATTACCAAGAATACCTATCGACTATGGTCATTCAATTTTACCACCTGTCAAGTGTTTAGTACAGTAATGACCCTCAGAACATTGCGAGAAAGTCTGCCCCACCCCGTCGGCCCATTCTGTGAACTGCACATTGACTATGTACACATGGGGGAATGATGCAATGGGGCGCGATATTTGATTGTGGTGGTGTATCCGTTCCCAAGATGGGTTGAGGCTGGTCCATGTGCCCACCCTGATGCCAAGTGTGCTTCAAAATTCCAGAGAAAAGATTGGATAATGCCACCCATTTTTTCAATGAGCTCTTTAATGAAATAACAGCACTCTTAGGGATCAAACATCGCATAAGTTCGATTTACCAATCACAAGCAAATGGGGTGGTAGAATGAATAAATGGCCTCCTCAAGAGCCGACACTCCAAGTTATGTAACATCCTAAAAAAAGAACTGGGTGTATTGCCTGCCCCTGGCCCTGTTCCATCTGTGCACACAGACCAGTGAGGGCCACCACGTGTCCCCCCATGAAATAGTGACTGGCAGACCTATGCAAACACCTCTATCACCTGTGAGGAGAGCGTCAGACACTCATAGATCAGCAGTGATTCTGGGGGAACAATTTAAGCAGTATCTATCCCAACTGACACATTCAATCAGATGTATTGCAAAACAAATGGCTCCACCAAACACAGAAGACACACAAAGATCAACTGTCCCACAAACTGACATCGTACCAATTCAACCACTGTTTCCGGGTAAATTGATCTATGCCAGGAGCTTTGTGCAAAAATGGAACAACCCCATGTTCTCCTCCCCCCTCGCAATAAAGGTGAATGGGCTCATGTATTAGATACCCCTCACAGAAATTTGCAGGGCCCCACCTGACTCGACACCAAGTTTCCAAAGTCAAGACAACACTACTACCTCAGTTTGTATAGCTTTGTGCTGACAATATGAGTGCATGTGAAACAGAAAAAAGTATATAGATTGCTGCTCGAGCACCAGCTATGTGAATTAAAACTCTCTATCTCTCTATCTCTCTCTTTCCCAACCTTCCCTTCCCGCGCCCACTCCGGACCTCATTTATTCCCTCCCTTCCCTGTTTTTTCAAAACCACAGGTCTAACAACAATGGAAATGACAACACCTAGATGTTCTTCAGCTGTAGACAGAAACAGTATTAGCAGTACTAGAATGTAGAGTTATGATTGTGGCCTCCATTTTGTGGCTATTTTATTTACAATAATTATGTTTTTACTAAGGATTTATTGGGGAACGTCTTTTATCTGGTCTGGCCAACTAAAAGAAGGGGGGGAGGGGACCACGGGAAACTGGAACATGAGTGCACCCTCCCATGTCAATGGATTTACTGCTATGAATATGAGTGTATCTTCCAATGTCACGGATTTGGCTACCATAACCTCCAATATAACCCAATTCACCTCTACCTCTTTATCCTCTTTTATAACCATCAGACCCGAATGGAAGAATTAATGAGAGTGTACCATTTAATCCCACCAAATCAAACAGCATAATGACCGCTGTAAATAATGTAACCCATATAAATAGTAGCAGCTCCCATACAACTATAGGCGCAAGGAGAACTTTTTAAATACTAATTCCCAATGTAAAAAAACTATCTCTGTAATGGAAGCAGTAGTGTAAATATGACCAGCAGCAGAAGTGAAGCTGTGAAAGGATATGCACTACGTAATAACAGAAGGAAAAGACAAGTGCACCAGCATAAATATGATGCATACCATGGTTTAAGCCTAGATGCAGTAGAAGATATTCATCATCTTGAGCACTCAAACAGTTGGTACTCTGACATGAGGGCAATGGGAATGTGAACCACCAATGGGAGTTGCTACATCTGTTCCTTAATACCGCACACATCTCGGGCACCCATGGTTTTAGTACTGTAAGAGGTAGTGATGACAGAGATACAATGCCTAATTCATCTTGCGCTATGTAGGATCAAAGACACATTCCAGGCACGCAACGTCCACCTAAAAATCGTTAATCCAGACACCCGAAAAAGCAAAATAAGTATCACCAATACAGCTGTTTGAAAGAACCTTCAAGAACCTTGCCTGGGGCAAAGTACGTTAACAACAAATGGCAAGAAACAACTCTCACTTGTAAAGCCAAAGGACTTGTAGGATTCCCAGGAAAAACAATAGCTCTTGTAGAACATAACTATATTGACATGGATTACAGTCATTGAAAAGCCGGCAAAGGGGCATCATGAAGCAAGTTATGAACTATATTTGTACAGTGAAAGAACTGTTTCCGTTGGGTCAAATGAGCAGTGTAACAGAACTATCCAAAATTTCAGACCTCAGGAAATGCACTGCAGCACTGATGGATTATTACTGGTTCTGTGCCCAGCAGGCGTACTTGCACCTCTCGCCTTCTTGGCGGAGCTATTGTTTGCTAGCTTCCCTGCACTCTGCCCTGTTAGTAGTATGAGAAGAACATCTGAAAGGAGGGCCCATGCCTGATGAAGCACCCACATTGCCCCCAACAATCGAAGCGCAGCACACAATGCCACAACCAGAGTTTTGCATCCTCCCTGAGAAAGAGCCCTGTGACCAGCTGCGAAGAAAAAGATCCTAGAATTACATATCAACAGACTCATCCGAACTGCTCACGCAAATACCTGATGAATACAAACTATTTAATTCTGTACTGACATTTTTTACATCTTTAATACACAGCATCCAGACCCGAGCCAATGCAAAATGGCTTCAGATTGTAAAATGAGAGCTGATCCAGTTGGCTAATGATACTGAACAAGGGTTCAATGTCATAATAGTGAATCTGGGGCCCTTAGACTAATGATGATGAAAAATAGGTACGTCTTGGATCTCCTGACACCCATGGAAGGAGATGTTTGCAAAAAGATCGGGAGTTCATGTTGCACATTCATATCTTCTGAAGATGCTGAAAATGGGACGTTGTCCCATATCATTGCCTTCAGCTGGGACCCATCATGGCTTGGAATATTGGTGAAAACTAATAGCACAATGATGATGGTTTGTATTGGTAATACTCAAGTACCTTGTGATACAAAGGAAATAGGAATACAGACTGACCACCCCGTTCATTACATGGTCTCAATCCCTGTTGGAGATATAGTTGATAACCTATACAACACAACCATTGTTCCTCCCCCGACCCCAAAAATTACAAGGATGTATGGGTAGACCTGGCTGGAGGTGGGGGGATGCATTTACATGACATGTATGCCTTAGCAATACGTGCAATCAGGAGAGAACCTAAGACATGTGTGTAGGACCTGGATGCCAATAGAAGGAACCTCTGCATGGGAGGAAGCAGTAAAGTGAGCAAATGAGCATAAATATGGGGGAGGAGAATTTGTTACTGTAGAAGTAACAAAAGGGGGGAATGTTGAGATGGAAATTAGTATATCCCGCCCCCCTAAGCGCTTTCAGGTCAGGAAAATTCCCTATGAGGTAGTGTATTGTGTAAGGGGGGAGTGAACCGCACTATGAAACTCAGTGCAGAGGTAATATAGCATGAACAACAGATGCATAGCATTAGGAGATACATAAAACAAAATGCCATTTTGTAGTTATGGCAAAAGCAAAGGCTTGCTTCACTGCGCTGCACCAGTCGTGCTCCATGGAAAGATTTCACTAGGCCCAACATCACTAAGCAGAAAGACAGAATGAATGTGCACTGCCAGTTCTCACACAAGTCCATTTTTCCCATGTCTCTTCACTGTTGCAAACAGTGAGTATCTTTCAGAGGAATGTGCCCTGTAAGAGCATGAGACAACACCAGGCACTGCACAATGCCCGTTCATCACCACTAAGCTACGAGACTGCCTCTAACCCCCACCCAGCCAGCCCAAAGCCAACCCTACACAACTGACATGACCCCCACACCTCTGCATTCCATGATAAGCAAGCGACCCCCCTGTCCTAGCACAAATCAAGTGACCATGAAAGATCTAAGCATGCACAACTGTTTCAGCCCCCAACATAAAATACATCCTTTGTAACACAAGGTACAGGGAGGGTTAAATTATAGATCAAAACCTGGGTGGAGATCTTGAGAATGTGTGGGTCAGTATGACTGTATTTCATCCTCCTTTCCCCCTGGCACCAATCCTGAGCCACCCAGGTGCATGCCACAATGATGTAGTAGTAAGCCTAGTGTGTTAGATTAGATGTAACACTGTATTTCCTGAGCAACCTGCCCTTCACCATTCAACAAGATGAGCCTAGCTGACCCACGTGGAGCCTGACCGATGGTGGAAGAACTTAACAATTGTATGCTGGCATCCCATATGGAGTAGGATTATGTGTCCTGTTCACCCAATGGAATGTGCTAGATTAGACCCTATATGTGATGTCATCTATGACGATGTGGCCCTCAAAAAGTACTGTCATGTATTTTGGAGCCAGAACGTTCTCAAGCAGTAGAGTCCCTTACTGATATTTGTATTCTGTACAATGAAACCCTGTTATCCTTGCAAGCTATTACTGGGCTTATTTCCCGAGAGGGTTGTATTCACTCCGGCGTGTGTGTTAACAGGGACTTGCCTTCAGTATCGCCCTTACTCTACCCAGCCCCTCAGCAGTGTATTCTTACTCCTCTGTCTGGATGACTCTGCATTCTTGCTTGGCCTAGTTATTTATATGTGTTCCCTTTTGAGACTCTGTTTTGCCCATAGACCCAAATGTTTCCATTAAACATTGAAGAGCTTGGTGCAGAGACTATGGGGAATTGGCATCAGATAGCAAGTGCTCCACCACTAGTTCTAACCGTATCCTGGCCATCTACTTCCCCGGAAAAGTAGGGGGCAAAGGTTTTCAATAGGACTTTCCCATGTTAGACCATTTTTGTAAATTAGGCCCAAAGTCTTTTGAGTGGAGCGGCGGTCAGTGTCATTTCCCGAAATTCAAGGCTTCGAATCAACAGCAAACATCTACATGGAACGTGTGAACTTATTTGAAACCAGCAGCATTTCACACAAAAAAAAGACTGTAACAAGATGTGATATCTGTTGGAATGTTAGAGCAACCTTTATCAAACGAGAACATGTATGAGCCATTTGGCAGAATGTATACTTAGCTTGAGAATGTACTGACATGTTTAGCATGCGATGTACGTCTGCTGTATTGAGAAGTTTGCGTACAAGGTTGAATTGTGGATGATTGCTGGCCATGCATTTGTAAATACCAATTCACAACCATTAAGAGGCTTGGATCTTCACGTGGACACATGCATGAGTAGCCCCTTTTCCCCCAGACTGCTATCTGTCTGAAGTATTTCCTCTCCATAGGAAAGGACACGATACAACATGAAAGCATAACTCCTACTGGAATATTCAGCATGCCAATTCAGCAACATCCAACATGTTAGCTTTACAGCCAATACACATGATGAATAGAACTGTTTACTTGTCACACTTAATAATGCATCAGTGTCTCTTGCCATTGCATGCCAATTTGTCATTTCAGTCCGAAACAATTGCATAGTTGTTCAGTCCCAGTCATTAAAGACCAATCTTTGATTGTGCCAAGTGAGAGAATGATGGGGCCAACCTGGTGGTCAGTTTCGATTGCTCATAAGTCATTCAGGATTGTTCCTATCTTATTTGTAATGACATCACGCACAGTATATATATATATATATATATATATATATATATATATATATATATATATATATATATATCCATTGCTGCAGGGAGCAGATATCAGAGTTCATTGCTTCAAATGTTTGAAACATAACTTCTCTTCCAGGTATAGGATGTGGTGTCTAGAAATTCCCTACCAATTTAAAAAGGAACTGCAGGATTGGATAAATCTCCTAAACTGTCTGCTTTGAATGCATCCCTAAAGGAAGGCAGTTTTTGTAAGTGCTATGGAGTTTCCTGCCTTAGCCCAAGTATCTGTGCGGTATATTATGTGTTTTAAAAGTTATTTTAGACTCATACCTTATGGACGTCAAAAACAATTGTCTTTTTTTCAGCAATGATTAAGCAAAATTATTTATTTGTTTTTTGCAAGACAAACGGACAGCATCCCAAACATTAACCCATTTCCAACCAACTAACCCTCCCCACCATCCAGGTGCGCTGTTCTTATAACTTCTGGGTCACTTGACCCAGAACAATCGAGAAAACAATATGCCCCATTGTTAAAAAAAACAGTAGCCCATCATTTGTGTTCAAGGCAAGATATACCATGTGGTGTTACAGTTCTTGGAAAATTTGGGCACTCACTCGCACCTCAAGTCTTGTCCTCTTCAGGCGAGGAGCATAGGTTTCCACCTCGGATCTATGTGATCACTGCGCTGCCCGTAACTGTGACGGCCAAAAATGCTGATACCAGTTAAGGCGCAGTGCAGTGATCATATGGATCACTGTGCCCGCTTCCCTCAGCCTACATTACTCCCCCTATCCCCCTCACCCCACTTACCTTTAGGACGGCACACTTCTGTATGTGCCGTCCGCACTCTGTGATGCCTGCTGCGTCAGCTCCTCCCACTAATGTTGGTTGGAGCTGATGCTGCAGGGTGCTTTTCTTTTTTTTTTCGTACGTGTCCCCCACTTTCTGAAATGATAAGCGGGGGACACCCCCGCAACCCCGACCCCCATTACTGCGCCCAAGTAGAGCGGGGGACACCCCTGCAACCCCAGCTCTGCTTGGGTGCAGTAAATGTCACCCTCATTTTGTGCGCCAACAAAGTCGCAGTGACTGCGGGGGTACACAAATGAGGGCAACATTTTGTTACAATACCTTCCACCCCCATGGTGCCTTCCGCTGTGGATGAGAAGTCTATTGTTCACCCCGGTCTGAGCCGGCCCGTTCCATTGGATTTAGTTCAACATCCTTGTCCCACTAACCCTGGGTAGGCCATAAAGTACAAAGTCAGCACATTATAGGCAAGCATTGTCTTGGACAAAAAGGGGGCCACTACGACTTAAAATTAAAATACAAAGAAAAACAATAGGGTGATGAAACAAGGTGACCTCATGATGGGGGCACATTTTGTACCTAAAAAAATAAATGTGAATCCCCCATTCATTCAATTGTTTTCATGTACCTCTGATCATTGTACTATTCATTTTTTATTTTATTTCATTGACTTTGTGCTGCATTCTTCCACAGACCTCCCTTCTGTGCTTCCAGTTCAACTATCATAGCGGCACTAATGCATAATTTTTTACAACAGTTGCGGTTTTGTTGGAATAGGACAATACTTTTTCAGAATGTAATCCTCATCTATATTACAATGAAGATTGCCAAAGCGCATAGCGCAGGAAGTCTTGATTCTATTAAAGACACGGAGGAAAGCATCATGCGTATTCTTCTTTATTACTGCCTTAACACAGCACTTCAAATTTATCATCTCTTTTTTTTCTTTCTTTAAACTAATAAAAAACAAACAAACAACTTTCATCCAACATGTATCCCTTAAACCATTCCAACAGGTGAACCCACTACATTTCCCATGAGGCCTCTGGTGCCCTGTAGTCCTAGCCGCAGTCTCATCCACTAATAGGCGTCCCTTTCCTAGTATAAGTCCTTCCTTGACCAGGTGCTTTCCTCTTCTTTTTTGCTGCATACACAGCTAAGTACACCTATGCAATTAATGCCATTCACTTTAGTTGTTCATGTAATTTTATGTAAATTGGTTAAAGCGTCATATGTTTCTCACACGCGCGTATTTATATGTAGGACTGTCTTTACAACGAAAGCGCGCATGGTTTATGGTTCATTATTTTAATAATTAATCCGTTTCGTAGTTAACTAGTACCGTTTAGTTTCTACTTGCGTGCGGTACCGTTGTGACTCCAGGAGTGAAGGCACAGCCCAGCAAGCGTTATTGCTTGCCTTAGGGGCTCCCTCCCTTCTCATTCCGACATTCGCGGGAAGCCTCCTCAGAGAAAGTGCTTGAGCAGCCCAAAGCAGATGCAAATAAAGCCAGCGCACCGGAGGCCACCCCTGACGAGGACATATCGGATATGTCCGAGCCTGACACGATCAGACATCCCCGGGCCACGGAATGGACTCCTTTGCCAAGAGTGGCTATCTATATGGTTCAGAAAATAAGGAAGCCTTTAGAAAAGGAGAAAAGGTTCAGGCTCAGATCCGAGTGCCCCAGACCGGAGCTCGACGGGAAAGTCTCTGAGACCCCGGAGTTAGATCCGAAAATGCTTACCTTCATCACCAAGGCAAGCAAAGATGCGAAGATTATGGATCTCGCGGAAAGAGCCAAGGATACGGGAGAGCCAGTAGATCCCTTTATGCTAGCAGGCTGGGCGCAGCGAGCCGTATGCCTTCTAGGGAACGCGAACTCAGCGATATCAGCAAAGAGGAGGCAATCTATGCTGCTGAAGATAGATAACAAGCTAAGTGATTTAGCCTCACTGTTTTTTATTAGTTTAAAGAAAAAAATGAGATGATAAATTTGAAGTGCTGTGTTAAGGCAGTAATAAAGAAGAATAAGCATAATGCTCGCCTCCGGTCTTGCCATAGAATCTAAGCATTTGCTGATTTTTATTAAATCACATTTGAGACTTTCATAGCTGTTATATTTCTTGCTGTAAAACATATTATTCCTCACTCATTTCATGGAGGACAAATGACAGGTACATATCGTGGGCAGAGCTGAAGCAAGCAGATATGGAGGATGCTGAATTGACAACCACGGTCCCCTTCTTACTGTAACACCTGCATCAGCATGAAATTAAACCTGCCAGTAAGAAGAAGAGCATGGTTGTACATTCGGTTGTTGTGATATAGGATTGTTCAGAGTCTTCATTACTTAAGAGTTAACCCCCCGTTCCAAGGGCTGGAACGGGTGGTAATGGCCCGGGCCTGAGTTAAAGGCCTGAGTGTAGTGGAATGGGTGGTTACCGCTATGAGCACCCTTCCCATGGGTTCGGACGGGGCTCCTTTAAATTATTTTCTTTCTGTGGGTCACCTAGTGGCATTCCATTCAAGGAAAATACTGTACAGAAATGGCTGCCTTGAAATGGGAAGGCAGAACTCCATATGGAGCCTCTCTTCCTTTTCCATGGCAGCCAACCGGGTTACAGTAGAAGCAGTGGCAGCAGCTGCAGCAGCGGCATGGCGGCAAAGATGGAAGTGGGAAGGGGCTATTGTAAAAAGGGAACGAGGATGGGGGAAGATTGCTGGCAGGTGAATTGGCCATCAGGCAGCTTGGAACGCGGGCTGAGATGATCAGTTTCACCCCACGTTCCTGGACTCCTGATTGGCTGGCTGCCCGCCATAGGGTGCTAATAATAGGATACATTATATAATCTGGAGTACAAGGAGTGGCTCTATGGTGAGCTACCTCAAATGCTGTCTTCTGCTCATTAAATAATATATCTTAGACCTGTGGACTAATCTGAATATCATTTTAACATCTGGGATCAACCTATCTAGATTCTCGAAGTGCCCAGTTACTAACTTGGGCCATCTTTTAAAAAAGTCTATGTGGAGGCTTATAGATGTATTTGATACTGCTGGCCAAAACACATTAAACTGCTGAGCTCCTTTCTTCAACAGAAAAGGTTTGCTAACATAGGGACTGAGACCAACTCTACACACTTATACTAACCATGGAACAAAAGTCTACCAGTCAGCTGTATCCCAGTTGCCTTTCCATCCCTACAAATCTTGTTACCTACTAATAACGCATTAACTTTTCCTAGCTTATGCAGACATTTCAGCTGCAGTGGTTGAAGGAGCCATCATTTCCAAGTTGATCCTATTCCTAACCATACGTCAGGGGTTATGCCAAGGGCAGTTGTGAAATAGCTGGGCGAACTGTCGGGCGGTCATACTTCCCACACTTCTCAGTGGGCGATCCATTCCCAGTTACCTTCAACCCGCTGCACTCTCGACATCCACAGATCCCTCTGCTGTACTACCAGAAATCTCTCCAGCGCCACAGATCTTCTGGTATTTCTGAATAATTTCCCAGAATTCATGCACAGCTGTTAGGTCTCATCTCTTTACAAGCATTGTCTCATTGCATCATTCATCCAGAGGACATTACTCCATTTATCAATTGTACCAGAGCATATCGTGCCCTCGCGTTTCACAATAAATAAGTATGGGAACAAGGTATGAAAATGAAGAGTGTGTCAAAAGAATGTCAGAACAGCAATACAAAAATTGTCTCACCACACCCTTCCCCAAGTTCAGTCCAGTGGGGTTCCTACAACGTTCCTTCAAGGTGGGTTGTATGCACAGTTCAAAGTTGTCCCATAAATCTGTTTGGCTTCTCTCGCCTATTTCACTGCCAGGCCAATATACATTATAGTTCTCTTCAATGGACTCTCCCGGCTTCCCTCACCTGGCTTCACAATTGTCAAAATAAGTAGATATTCACTCTGACAATAGGGTAAGTTTCTTCATTTCTGTGCCTCTTGCACTCCGTGCATGTTGCACTTATTTTCTCAGAAAGTGCATTCGACCCTGTGCATCTTGCACCTGGTTTCACAGAATGGGCCCTCAGCCCCATGCCTCTTGCACTTGTTTTCGCAGAACAGGCCGTCACCCTGTGTCTCTTGCACTTGTTTTGCAGAACGGGTCCACAGCCCCATGCCTCTTGCAATTGCTTCCATAAACTATCCATTCATTTTCACCTTAGCCTTCAGGATCTCTGCACGCTCTCTTTCCCTCGTGCCCTTCCTTTCAGTGGCTTTCAACACATTTTGCTTTCATTATTTACTGTTCTGTTATCTTTCAAGATGCCTTTAACAGTGTGACTTCTCACACGGCACTGCTATGTTACTTTGTTTGTTATTGGCTCCCTCATCGTTCAAACACATTCAATCCTTCAGTTCAATGTCTTTTCCTTCAACGTGCAGCCTTGCGTGCTTTCCACATTCACGGGTATGACAAACTGGGTTCTCCCTATCTTTGGACTCACTGACTGTGATTGCTTTCGCGCGTCCTTGTGGTTTGAGCTTGTCGAGGTCAAGGTCTTGCCCACCTGCCCCTCACACATTTTCGGGCGGTCTCGAGGCCCAGCAGAGGAAATTAGCAGTCTGCTGGTGCATGGAGGAAAGGGACTAGCCGGCCCCTCAGCTCCTTTCTCTGAACTCTTCTGGCTTCTTGGAGGCACAGCTCCCTTGCCACCTTTTATCATACCTCAATTTGCCGCATGTCACCTCCTCGGCATCCCATTCTCCCTGGCCTGGTTCTCTGCAGCACTCCCTCTGTTGCTCCTCCATCTCACCATCCAGCTTGCCTTCCTTCTTGTCCCCTGCCTTCCTCTCTGTGTCTTTCTGTGCTCCACCTTTTATAGTTTAAGACATGGTCCATGAGTTTCAGGTGTGCATGATTGTGACTGTGTGTCTGATCTTGCCTGGCCTTATTAATGGAACAAGGCCAGTAAATGTTACTAGTGGTAATCTTCCTAGTCTCAGTCTTCCTCTTCTTAATCTTAGTAGTTGTTGGGCTGATTGGGATTTGAGGGGAGTTGCAGTGTCAGGAAATGGGGGATACCGTGTTTTACGTTCCGGTGTCCCCTCCCCACTCCTAAGCACCCCCTACCCAGGTGATCCTCCCTCGCTTGTCCACCCCAAGGGTCAGGATCCAATAGCAATGTCCTTTCCCTGGCCACCCGAATAAGGGATCCCGGGGATTGAGTCGTAAAGCACCTTCAGGTTTTTCACAGTCCCAATCATATGAAGCTCCCAAATGTTCATGTTGGACTTGGAGGGCTATGCTCCAGAGATAAGTCTGTTTGCTCATCCTAATTGACCAAAACAGCCATCTTATTTGTTTCATACACTCCAAGTAGCAAGTGCAGTAATGGCTCCATCCCAAATTTGATCAGCTAAATGCCTTTTCTTTCTTCCTCTGTGCAATTTCTCTGAGCTACAGGCTGATAGCAGCTCCCTAAGTACAGTTGGGGAATTGTGTAGGGACCTAAATTCAAACAATGGAATGGTAAAAATCGTGGTGGCTAGAGCTGTGTTCTGAAACCATGGTCAATCTGTCTTGCTGACTGTGCCATACAGAGAGAATGACTATATCCTTGTGTTTTTCATAAATTCAACAAACTCAACAGTAGGCAAAAGGAAATACAGGACTAAAGTGCAGATCATATTGTCTAACTATGTATTATAAGGACATACTGCATGGGTAATGTTAGAACACAACCTTATAACCTATGAACTATTTCTAGAAGTCAATAGAAAGCAATATAGTTCCAAATATTTGTTGTAGTCCTTTCCTACCACTACACTCTGATCCTCATTAGTGCACACTTTTGAAATAGCCACCAGATTGAACCCCCTTCGCAGTGACGCTGTATCAGTATCTCTGATCTCCTTGTCACTCTGCACCCTTTCTCTCACCACTACTGTTGTATTTATTAAATAGCAGTACCAATATTTGGTCTTCAAATCTGCTTTTTCCTCAATCTGGAATGCAGAACAAAATGACAGCAGTTATATATGCATACATTTATATCTATATATGATAAGGTGGCATAACCTTTGACTCGTGTAACGTAGTTTGTCAAAAGTGTAAAGTCAGTTAGGGATGCATGCCCCACCCCCTAAAAAAATAGTTATTCATTAAAAAGGATTAAATAAAGTTGCAGGCTACTTCCCATTCATTTTCCCACACACAAAAAAAGATCAATTTCTGCCGCAGCACACAGCACAGACCACTGGACAGATTTGGACCAGGTCTGAAACAACTTGGGCTCAAAGCATTGACTTGAGGCCTTTTTGTGGTTTGAGGTTATTCCATGCAGTTGTTATTTAAATTTTATTTAGACCCCTTCTCCAAAATAGAAACCTACATCTAGGGTCAATTGCAAAAACGCAGTGATTTTAGAAATGAAACAGCCGTCATCTTTGTTTTTGCTCGAGGCAAGATATTGCCTCAGCTATAGCCGAGGTTATCAGAAAATGAAACATAGGAAACAAGCCATTTGCAGGTCAATAACCAAATAAAATTTGGGAATTGGATGGGGTGTAGGGACTATGTTTGCAACATGAAGCTTTTCTGTAGCATAGGCTATGGGCAGGATAGCCAACATTTGAAATCAAACTGCATCACAGAAAAAATGTGCGTTGTCGGCTGAATGACAGTGGGCAGGGGAAGTGAAGAGGCCATCGTGGGTGTGTGGGCAGCAGGCACAGAGGATCGGAACACTTGGGGGGCCTGAAAGCATTTATTTTTTCATCCGTTTTCCTGATGTTCATGGCTATAATATGACTATACATAGCCCTGGGTATCTGTAGTTCTGTACCCACGGCAATAGATAAAACATTTTTTGACAGCTACACTGATGCCAGGGTTGAAAAATCTAAGGCCATGGTCAAAGACCCAGATCGCCCAGTCATGCAGTAAACCAGGACCAACCCCTCTTACCTTCAAAGTAAGGAAGGGGCCAGCCCGCTCAGGACATATTGCCTAATAAATTAGGCCAAGGTTCAAAACCACATAGAGCAATATGGCCTGAGGGGGCTGGTCCCTTCCCACAGTCCCCGATGCTGTGTGTTTTCTCCGGTTTGAATATCTCATAACACACTAACAAAACACACGTCTTCTTTCAGTTCTTGAAATTATTACACTCAGAGATCATTTGTTTGCCTTTTGTTGAATTGCATTCTGGTATTTGTAGTCTCCCAGCCAACTTGGGGGTGGGTGGGAATAATGTCACAATTGTACACTTTTTGCCGAGCATATTTCTACAAAGATGTATATATTTGAGTGACACTATGGTATGTTTACTTTTCAAGTTATCATTATGAAGCAAAGTATTGTTGAAAACCAGACATGGGGGAGTGGAGAGAAAATAATGAGAGAGCAAATAAGTCATGAGTATTTCCCCACAAAGTGGCAATATATTTTGCCATCCTCGACACTGTTGTACTTATTTCCTCTTGATTGGGGCTGCTTTTCAGGGCACAAGAAAAGGACACATGTGGGTGGACAGCATATCTTTTTTCAGAAGGTGGACGCAACCCCTTGTTTTTTTTTTTAGGTTCACAAGCTTGCTCAAGTATTTTTCTACCAGGATTTTACTCAGGTTGTCATGTTCCCAGTGCAACCACTTACCCACAAGACCACAAACACTTGTGTCGTATTTGCATTTTGTTTCCCAGGGAATATTTCATGACAGATTGATACTCGCCAAGCATTTTCTTTGGAACATTTCCTCTCTGAGGTTATTTTTCTGCTGTTTGTTACTTTTCTTAAAGATCCAATGCTTTATTGTCTTGCACACGTTCTTCTAAGGGGAAGGTCAATTGAAGTACATTTGTATATTTCACTTTAGGATATATGTTCACTTACTGTGCATATATGCATGGGTGCCAGCTTTTGGTTTTCGCTATGAGGGAAAAGTAACTGTGCATATGTTATTCTTGCAGCCGGTCATTTCTTTCCCTTTTCCATGCTGCTTAAATGTGGTTAGTTGGGGTCGTAAAATGTATCACAACAGTCACTAAAAGACCGGACATACCAGGGGCTTGTAGATTGCCGCTTAACCAAAGTGTGTCATACTTGGCAAATAATTTAATCTCACTGTGCAGTGCCTAAAAACATTGTGAGTTCTCAAAGCCTGCAATCGTTTATACATAGCAATGCCACAATCAATTCAGGTACACGTGTGAACTTAATGCAACAAAACCCCTCAAATTCAGCTAAAACCTCTTTGAATTCACACCCACTGTTGCACAACCTATGACCACAATGATGACATCATAAAGAAATAGTAGAAATAAATAGAAAGAGACACATGTTGAACCTCAATTATTTACTACATTTTAAAATAAACATATTTTAATACTCAATTGTTTTATTGTAAGAAAAATGTGAACACATATTTTCGAAATGAAATGAGAAGTGGTCTAAAACAAGGAAGAACTATGTATAAGAATTTATTTTAAGATTGCCATACATGGGTAATGTGATTATTATTCTACATTTTTATATGTATAGAAAATAAATGAAGTTTTAAAATTCAACATTGCTTCAAAACATGTACATAGATGTATATTACTTTCTGTTTGTCTTTTGTAAGTGCTTACCATGTTAAAATTGAAATAAAATACATACTGTACGAAGTAAAATAAAGCTTTAGTACAGTTTGTACAAGACATGCACAAGCTTAAGTTGCCCATTAACCTCCCCTTTTCAAAATATCTCTGTCCCTAAAAAGAGGCTCAAGGTGTAATCTGTTGTGGATTTCTGTGGTGTGTCTCAAATGATTTGTCTTTTATCACACAATTCAGTTTTCTGGATGATGTATAGTAACTGGGCATGACCACCAAGTTACACATCAGATTGAAAGCCTTCGCTTCTCAACAGTGAAACCAAGAAGCATAAGTGAATAAAGGGTGGTGCAGTACATTTCACAAAAGGCAAAGACATTTGAAAAGGTGTCCATTGAGTGGGAATAACAACATCTAGCTCTCTTTTTTTTTAAAACGAAATTCTCGCTCATTATTAATCATCATTCATAAGGTCTCCAGCAGATTGAGTTGTTTAGTGAGAGTAGCTTTCAGATCCCCTTCTATTGAATGATCCTGCCAGCACTGTACACTATTTTCTAATGGAAAAAAAGTACAGTTTCCGAATGTGCCTCACTAAACATTCGTCCTTTCTAATATATTAAAATGTATAATACATATAGTAAAAGCATGTTTTTAATGCCTTTGGATCAACTTTACAACTTTGTCAGAATAATGGCTACAGTTAGTCGTAAAAATAATGCAGCCAGTAAGAGGTTAGTAACTGTGATAAATTGCAGGGTTTTGCCACTTCTCCCCAGAGGGAAGCCCGTCCTTGTGAGGCTATGGAGGTTTGTCCGCTGCGCAACATTCCCCTTAGGGGTGGTGGTAAGCGGTGCCTTACAGTGAGAGACTCACCTCTCGGGGATAAGGACTCCCGTTCCGTCAAGGAACTCCCTAAGAACCTCTCTTTTATCCCACAAATTCCATTTACACTTCAAAGCAACCCATTCGATCAAGTAATGTTTGTTATTTTACTATTAGCCCCAACATCCAGATTGAAGAGAAATGTATCACATATACTGAGACGCGGAAGAGAGGTGAGCAAGTAAGAATCATTATTCCATGTTTGACACAAACTCAGACTGTGACGAAGAAGAAACCTTGCGAAGGCTGGAAGCTACAGAGGACCTTGCGAGCAGCTGTAAATTGGAGGTACGGAAGAAGCAGACTAACACGCCATGCAAGAAAATGAGGAGCAAGAGATGGTGGCGTGATGTGGAAAAGGTGGATAGGTCAGTCCAATAATAACACTGATGCTGTTACCGCTGTGGCACCGCAGGACCATGCGGAAGAAGCTGGAAGATGCAGTACTAAAGCTGAAGCTGTTCCGACTGTGAGAGTCAATCCGACCCTGGAGGGAGTATTCAGTGATGCTAGAATATGGGTACGGAGGAAACGGGAGAGACAGGAGACCTGGAAAGGGGTACGGGGAAGAGAGACATGCAAATCATACTCATCCCCATGAAACTATGAATATTTACCAGTAGGAGAACAACTGCGGGACACAGCCTACTCATCCCAGTGAACTTACTAATATTCACAAGTGTGAGAATAACTAGGGGACACATCCTACTTGTCCCATTGAACCTCTAAATATTCACCAGAGTGAGAATAAATGCAGGACTCAGTCTGTTCGTCCAAATGGAAAAAGCTGAATTCACAGGACTGAGAAGAAACAAGGCATACAGCCTACTCATTCCGTTGAATGGACAAGAGAAAGTAATAGCAAGAATATCCCCGAGGGAAAGGAAGACCCAGTAACCTGTGAAAGGTTATGCAACAAGTCAGAACCGATAGATAAAAAGAGAACCAGCCCAATCTTACAGAGAAAGTAAGAGTAATAAACCAAGACAAAGCTGAGATAAACCATTTTGCTAATAAAGGAACAAATTATCAGAGGAACATACAGAAGCAAGGACAAGAAAAGGAACCCCTGAGGCCCACCAAAGTATGGCTTAATACGAACTTTAAAAGGACAGTGCAAGAAGTCATAAACCAACAGGGCGACCACCCAAATATTGGGAAGAGAGGACATTCACCATTAAAAGAGAATGGGATGCTGAGAGCCTGGAGAAGCCCCTGAGAAGAACTTAGGGAACTGGTCAAAGAAATAACCAGCAGCTATTTGAAAAATCGCTCATCAAGGCTGAAAAGCTTATCCAGGAGAAGGGGGTCATGCTCCTGGACTTCCTTTTGTTGTTTTCTCTTAGTGGTACGACCAGAAAAGATTACATTTCAGACAGAGGACAGACAATATCCTTTTTGGACTTCACTACTGACAACGAGCACACTTGTTAATTTATCAGGTAGGTAAACCCATAGAGCAAGGATAGGTAGGCCCTTTTCCTTATTGTTGAATAAATCATCTGTTGAAAATGACCAAAACTACCCTGTCTCCTTCTTCTAACCTACCACATAACATTGTGTGATAATGCGAAATAATGATAGTAATTACATCATAAATCACAGTTAGAGCAGGGAAGTGGTGCATATTTTACATTTTACCAAGATGTGGGACAACACAAATTCTGTTTGATGCAGTAATCTATGAATATTCAATGAAACACTGATCTTGCTGGAGTCTTTGTGCTCTGTTTCTCTGGTGATTTGTTTTAAAAACACATTTGCAATAGTAATCACTTTTGCTCACTCGCAAAAGTGCATCTAAAAATAGCACAATATAGGGAACACTTGCTCATCGATATACGCCCCCATGATGACTTTTCCCCTCCTGATATTAATTTTACTTTTTTGTATCTTTTTACGACTATGTCACATACACCTCTTCCTTTATTCACACACAAAACCTGTCATTTAAACACATCATTGCAGGATATTTACATAATTCAGGGGAATTATGGCAATAGAGCCCTATGCGTTCTGCATGAATCATCCATTCTCATCCAAATAGCAAATGTGCATGATTGTAGTGCTAAGGTGCCTCGATAAATTGTTGTGTGTTATGTATAATCCTTCTTGCATTACCTACATATCCACAAACACATACATATCCAATCTGCCCGCGGTTCACTTGAGGTGGTGTACAAGTCTTCACTGTATGACATTTTTTAAGAACTCCATGTACCAGTACTATGGTGATAGGGGGTCCTTATCGTTCCTCCGTAAAGAAATATCTAATTGTGCTGATAATATATTGTTCAAAGCTTGAGTAGTGCTAAAACATCAACTGGTATCTTTACCAACTGCATTGTTTTGAAAGGTGAGGGTAATATTCATGAACTAATGTGGCTGGCAGTTTGTTGAATACTGTATTCCTGGATAGTAACACAAACTTATGGACCAGATATGCATGACTCTGACTGCAACTCAAAACGCAGTACTGTTTTTTGCTACTCCACTTATTCAACTTTGCAGAGCATTAATATCACCAGACAAATGTCTAGAACTGATCAAAGCCGCGGTTTGTGCGGTGGGCAATACTGTTGATCAATTACAAACCTTCTGATTACAGAACAGTCCTATCTGCTACAATGATGTAAGTTGGCCATTTGATGATGGCCATGTCCCCCTGCACGTTTCCTCAACTGCAGGACTGAAAATACACACTAATTCCCCACTCTTTTTAGCGCTGTTTAAGCCTCCAATGGCATCATCTGAATAGTGTACATATTTTCGAAGGACATTGCCACATTGCTGCTTGATATTGGAGAGGGCAGGAGCCCTTTCCAGTTGCCCATCTTCACCAACACCATTTTCTGCCACGTGCGACCTGCGCTGCACGAGCATCTTTGCCCAGCTGATCCCCCAATTCGAAGTGAGTAGGAGCACCATGCCACATCTAACCTGCGCTGAAAGAGCAGCTTTGCCCAGCTGATCCCGCAATCTGAAGTGGGTAGGAGCACCGTGCCACGTATAAACCGCGCTGCAAGAGCAGATTCAAGCAGCGAATTCCTCTGCACCTTTAATACCGTGAGGTATGTCACTGAAAGACTTGTTTCCCTCTGAAACTTCCATCTTCCATTAGATTTATCCAGCTTAGCAACGCTAACACAGCATTTGTCCTTAATATGCCTGCCTCAATAATGCCCGCTGTGTATTTCTCGGCACAAGAATGAGGCTGCTATCACGTTTCTAAGCAACGATCTATCTACATTACCCAGAACCCACTGCCGGAAGGCGGAATCCGGCCGACTCCTAAGAAGGCCCTCGATGAAAAGGCCCTGTTTGCGCATGTCCTTCCCCATTGCTGCCTGATCTTGGAGAGGGCAGGAGCCCTTTCCAGTTGCCCATCTTCACCAACACCATCTTCTGCCACGTACGACCTGCGCTGCACGAGCAGCTTTTCCCAGCTGATCCCACAATCCGAAGTGGTTAGGAGCCCCGTGCCATGTGTAACCCGTGCTGCAAGAGCAGCTTTGCCCAGCTGATCCCGCAATTCGAAGTGCGTAGGAGCACTGTGCCACCTATAACCTGTGCTACAAGAGCAGCTTTTCCGAGCTGATCCCGCAATCCGAAGTGGGGAGGAGCACCGTGCCACATGTAACCCGTGCTGAAAGAGCAGATTCAAGCAGCCAAATCCCTCTGCACCTCTAATACTGTGAGGTATGTCACTGAAAGGCTTGTGTCCCTCTGAAACTTCCATCTACCATTAGATGTATCCAGTTTAGCAACGCTAACACAGCATTTGTCCTTAATATGCCGGCCTCAATAATGGCCGCTGTGTATTTCTCGGCACAAGAATGAGGCTGCTATCATGTTGCTGAGCAACGATCTATCTACATTACCCAGAACCCACCGCTGGAAGGCGGAAGCCTGCCCATTCCAGAGAAGGCCCTCGATGAAAAGGCCCAGTTTGCGCCTGTTCGCGTCTTGGAGCATGAGATAGCGCTTTTCATCTGATCATGCATATCAGGAAGTAGGTATTACCTGCCCTCATATTGAACCCTGTCTTCACTAATACGTAACATTGCCTGCAAACTCTGCTGACATTTCTGCCCATTCTGCAACCTATCTCCCAGGTTTAGAAGCCATTACAGTCTTAACTGCTTGTAGTAACCTTTCCACCCTTTCCACCCTTAAGCGAGTTCAGTTTATGGGGTAGAATCCAGACGCTCACAATATTTCTACCTTTAACTACTGCCTCCCTCTCCGACTGCCTGGCTAAGAACCTATAATCACTGCTGCCCTGGGAAAGCACGGCATGTGACTATCGCCATTCGCTCATTTATAGTCTGTCGTATTCACTGTTACATGCATGCCACAGTTTGCAACTACCTTAAAGTCCTCACTAAATGTCCATAACTGAGTATCATGCTGATTCAGGTTTAATACGCTTCGGCCTCGGTGTTCAGCTCATCACCTGCACTTTATGTTGACCCACCTTATCATGTCTGCGACTTTCTGACCTAAATACTGCCTGTCCACTACTATGCATTGTACTTTATCCTCACTACCTCACTGCTATAACCTCAATATTCCCTATGTAACACCCCATTTGACCTAGATTGCTGTCGCGCTCCGAATTCTACACAATTGCTGCATATTTCGGCTTGTAACAGCCCACCCTAGGTCTGTGTTAGCCCAATTCCACTCTACCATGACACACACTTCTCCCCTAACAGTGACCACTCCGTGTGTTGCATCACTTCATAACAACCTACCCAGCATATTCATCCCAGATACCAGACCATGTAGCCTACATCAAAGAAACCTCAAACTCTGTGCTAGACTCCCTAAAATATTCAAACCAACGGCCAAATCCTTATGCAGTCCCAAAACCAGTACCTCCAGAAACCTTGGCCCGCAGCCCAAAACCAACAACCCCCATCACAAATACACATCCAACCAGCCCACATCCCCAAACAATAATCAACCCACTCAAGACACCAAGATCAGCATTAAAGGTGCATTAATAAACGCCCGCTCCATGGTAGCCCATGCAACAGATATAGCCAACCTACTTCAGCTAGAAGAAATGGACTTCCTCGCTATTACCGAATCCTGGCTCCACTCAGCAGCAGGCCCAGCGATCATGCTTGCCATTCCCGAGGACTACATACTCCTCAGAATGGATAGAACTAAATCCTGAGGTGGAGGTCTTGACATAATCGATCAACTAGCCTAGCCTTGAGACTCACCACTTCACAAAACTTCGATTCCTGTGAATCTTTGTCAGTCAAATTACCCATCAATGTCACTCAAACCCTGACCATCCAACATATATACAAACCACCTGGCACCCTAGGATCCTTTGAAGAAGACCTAACGACCATGTTATCAGATAACCTTAAAAACTCCTCACAATGCTTTCTTCTGGGCGACTTTAACTTAGGGTTTAACGACCCCGCAGACCAAAAGGCCTTGCAAATTAACAATTCCCTTGCTGAACTTGGGTTTACACAAAAAGTGACTGTTCCAACCCATATTAAAGGAAGGACTCTCGATTGGATAGCAGAGCACAATTGCCAAACTTCCATCACGTCCATAGCGCCTCAACTTTGGTCTGATCACCACTTGATAACCTTCTCCCTAGAAGCCATATCACCTCTTACCCCCGATAACAGTCTAGCTCCAGCCATCCCTACCAGAAATAAAAGAAATATCACATCTGAAAAACGTATTCCTATGATCCTTCCCAATCTGAACTCCCTCCTGGCCCTTACTGACCCCTACACATAAGTAGAGGAGTACAACAAAATAATGATCTCTTCATTAGACATCAGAGCACCTCTGAAACTAAGAAAAAGCAAACCTAAAAAAACACATGAATACCTGGTTCTCTCCCCTCCTAAAATCTATCAGACTAGAAAAACCAAAAGTGAACAAATATGGAGACAAGATCCATCGCCCACCAATAAAAGTAACCTCAGCAAACTAGCCACACGCTATAAAAAAGAAATTGTTCTTGCCAAACAATCTTCCTTTAACGAGCGTATCACACAAGCTACTTGAAGCACTAGAGAATTGTTTACAATATTTAAAGAAATGGAAACTCCGGTCCAAGCCCCCGACACCTGTCTGAAGGATAAAACCTGGTGTACCAGTATCCAGAACACCCTAGCTAACAAAGTCGCAACCCTCCAAGATAAAATTAACAACAAAAAAGAAACCCTAGACCTTGCATCCAAGATCAATAAAACTTCCTTGTCACTGCCCCCTCGCATTCCGCTACCCCCTCAAGATCCCCCTCCCAATTTCAACTTCAATAAAGTATCCATCTTAGAGGTTGAAAAAGTCATCCTCACCCTCAAACCTACAAACTGCCAAGGCGAACCTTGCCCAGCTCAAATCATAAAGGATGCTGCGCGTGATTTCTCCCCATTCATCTCCAAACACATCAACGCCTCCTTCACAACAGGTACCATCCCTAATAATTAGAAACAGTCTTGGGTTCTCCCTTTACTCAAAAAACCTACACTAGACCCATCCATACCCACCAACTACAGACCAATCACCACAGTCCCCTTCCTCCTGAAAATTCTAGACAAGGTAGTTTACCTTCAAATACAACAATACTTGGAACAAAACCACCTACTAGGAGTACACCCATCAGGTTTCAGACCCCAACATGGAACCAAAACCGCCCTGATCGACTTAAAGGCACAAATTGACGCCCTGAGAGACAGTGGAAAGGCAGCCCTATTGCTTCTTCTTGACCTCTCAGCTGCGTTCGATTTAGTGGACCACCAAATCTTGTGCAACCACCTGGACTCCGCTGCCCATTTCTCACAAAAAGCAATAGGTTGGATCCAATCTTTCCTAGACAACAGGACAATGCGTGTCTTCTCATCGACAGCAGCAGCCGACCCCATTCCTATTACTTGCGGAGTGCCACAGGGCTGCTCATTGTCCCCCACATTGTACAACATTTTCACAAAGCCCCTTTTTGATGATCTAGATGATCTGGATATCACCTACACCAACTACGCTGATGAGAACCAGATCCTCATCCCGTTGACGGGAGATTACACCAAGGATTTGGTCTTTGTGAATAGAGTGCATGGATGGCCTCCCACAGACTTTGCCTGAAAATGACAAAACGGAAATCCTCACCCTCGGTACCCCTACCAATCTCAACATACTCGGCCATAACTACTCCAAATTCAGAATAGATGACAATAACATCACAGTAGCCAAGGAAGTCAAAACCCTTGGCGTCTTCCGTGACTCTAACCTAACCTTTAAAAAACAAGCTAATTCCATGGCCTCATCCACGGCGTACACATGCAAGTTAATTAGAGCTGCTAAGCCCTTCCTCTCCTCTAATAACTGCATCACACTCGCAAGAGCCCTTGTGTTGTCCAAACCGGACTATTCCAATGCCCTATATCTAGGGAGTAACAAATATATCACTAACAAAATCCAGATTCTACAAAACAACACCCTAAGCATCCCTAAGAATGCTCACATATCTGATAGTCCAAGAAACAATAACTGGCTATCCACCAAAGATAAAATCCTCCTAAAAACAGCCTCACTGACTCACAAATGTCTCCATGATGACGCCCCACAATACCTCATAGCTAGATTCACAAGGCAATCTTCCAACCGCCCCACGAGAACTGCCAATACTAACCTCCTAACGGTGCCTAGATTTAAACTCACAAAGACAGGTGGAAGCAGCTTACTGGTCAAAGCTGCCCAATACTGGAACTCCCTCCCACCGCACTGGCACTTGAGGGAAGACCTTCCCTACCCTCTCTTCAGGTCTAACCTCATCCACTGGATCAAGGATAAAGACCTCTGACCATACTGTTACCATGCAATCCTTCCTCTGGCTCAAGAGTACATACTGGACTCTTTGGTATGTTTGGTTTTATGCACTGTATTCTGTTGTGTATCATGCCTATACGTGTAAAATGCTTAATTTGTCAGTATCATGACTAAACATGTAAAATGCATAATTTGTCTGTACCTGCACAGCACTGTAACCTGAGCTGAACAACCTGCTTGATGACTATTGCGCCCTGATACCTTCGTGTCTGGTGCGCATTACAAATATTAAAACAAACAAACAAACATTCCTCATCCTGGCCTGCGGTAAAGTACAAATGTTTTACTGAAGATCCACCCTACCTCATGAACTGATGAATTCCAAACAAACTCACAGTGAGCCTATGGGTCCCATGTGATGATTCACTGAAAAAATCAGGAGCAGTGGATCTTGCGAGGCATATGATGTTTATTTGTTGTGTTTGTGCTTCAAATCAAAGTACTGTCGGGCGATTCGTTGACTTCATCTGACTTTGTCTGACATCTTTCAACCAATCAGATGCCGCACATCCAAAGGAAGTTCATCCACCTATTTAAGGGTCAGCTCACTTCCTCTTCCTTTTTGGGTGTTGATAGCCTGTGAGGGATAGTGTTCCTTAGGGTACCCACAGGCTTGCAGGGTGGTTGGTGCATTTTGGATCATTTTACATGTTTTGCTTTTGAGGAGTTTTGAGGAGTGTTATCTGTTTTGTGTTGGTCCCTTGTGTAGTTTCTTGCCCTTTCGTGTGTTTTTGTAGCCATTTTGTTTTCACCTTTATTTAGGTGTGTGTTCAGTTTGCTGCATCGGTTCCCCATATTAAAACAAAGAAAATAGGTTTGCTTTTTCTTCTTGTGCCTTTCCCCTTTTCTGTACCTTTGGAAAGGTAAAAAAAGTCAGAAAACCTTTTCTGCGCAAATTGATATCCCTATAAAAAATGTCCACGTAAAAAAGATACTTTCCCCTGTTTGTGTTTGTCATGTACTATTTTTGTATTGTAATGAAGTAGTACAGGCAATACAAATTGATATGTATACAGGCATTCCGAAGAGAGGGCTGAGACCAGAGGAAGAAAAGGGGAAAAATCTTTGATCATCTGGTGTGTAAAGGATTCTACAGATATACATGATTGGGCGGCTACTTTGTGGATGAGAGAGAATGCAGTTGGTAACACCAGGACTAGGGCCACTGGACTATAGGAGTGGGTGCAGAGAAAGATGTGGGAGGAGAAATGGTCACAGGAGCTTTCCGTATCCATATTTGTAGAGATTTGAAGATAAATTGAGTACAACACCATTGGCAGACAGAAAGACAGGCACTGGACATGAGAGCAGATGAGGCAACATTCTCTTAAGGGTAGAGGAGAGCCTGGAGAATTAACTATTAGAAACGAGATGAGGGTAATATAATAGTTTTATGTTGGCAGAGTCATGTGGTGTTGTGAGGGTAGACAAAGAGTACGTGTAGGACATGCAAACGTCAGGTGAACAAAATTGAACAAGTGGTGAAACTGTGGCCACATGGTAGCATTCAGCTACCTAAGGCCTGGGAATAGCCCAATACAGCCTTCCTTCATAGAAGACTAGCACCTATTGAGAATCATGATGAAGTGCCCTTGTTCCCCATATAGTGCAGTCTTCCTACTCTGAGAGACACATGATAGGTGTAGAGACTGATGCCGTCAAAGTGGTCAAAATCATTATGCAATCATATTGTGTCTTCTTGCTGCTCAAGACTAGTAGCAAACAACTAAATAATTACCCCAATCAAATACAGTGACTTGTACTGGTAGCTCCTCATGACCTGATCCAGAGCAGCAGAGACCCACCATCTCCTCTGGCCTTCTTTTACAAAAAGTGCATTATTAAAAACGCAGGTTGCATTTGTATTGTTTGTGAAGGCTATTCACTCCCTAACTCCATTGAATGGGAACAGGTCTAATCAGCCCCCAACTCCTTCACTGGACAGGAGAAATTCCACGCATCCCATATGGGCAGCCCATAGCTGGACTGCATGCATTGGACACTCAAACCAAAGGAACCAATTGCACCTTACTTTACTATACATAGGATACTTGAGGGGAGGAGCCAATGGGAATCTGGTGTGAGCTAAGCATTTTGGTGATCACATATTTTCTATTCAGTCAAAATGTCACTTGTTTGCTCCCCAGGATATATGTATCTGTTTCTGAACCACCTATTCATCAGCTAGATATGTTATACAATAATTTCACGCCAACACAGTGGGTCAACTGCAAATAAATTAGACTCAAGTTTATGTACAGCAATCCAAACCAATCTTTTGTGGAATAATTATGAGTGTCTGTCAACTCTCTGACTGTCAAACGCTTCTCCAAACAGAGAGTGGGGATCAAATCTCTTTCCTCAACTGGAACAGCCTCCCTACCTCTCTCAAACTTGAGCAGTACCCCCTCAGGTTCCGGAAGCAACTCAAGACCTTTCTTTTTGCTTCTGCTTTCTCTCTCTCTCTCTCTTCCCTGCTGATGTACTAGTCTACTACGCTAACTAGTTTTCTGGCCGCCCTCTGAACATTATGGGCACCAGGCTCCTACATGACCAGTAAGCCCTGCACTGCCTCCGGGTTTACCCTGCACTTAGGGACTGTATCTGCAACCCTACAGTCCCCTGCCTCCTTTGCACTTACCCTGAGTCGGCCACATGGCTGCACTTACCTAGGGCTTGCCCTACTGCACTCTCCACCCATCCCTCCCCCGGGCACTTCTCCTCTTCCTTACCCTTGTACGATCTGAATGACACAAGGGCTAGAAATATTGTTTTTTTCTCCTCCCATTATCTCCCCTGCCTTGTCTTGTCATGCCTAGAAACACTTGTGTACAGGCGCATTATAAATTACTTATCATATCATATCATATGACCTTGGAACAGCTTCCCTGACCCTCTCAGACTTGAGCCAAACCACTTTAAGTTCCGGAAACTGCTAAAAACTCTGCTCTTCTCTACCACTTTACCTCTTTGCCTTCCCTTCTAATCACCCCACTGCCGCTGTGACCGGTGTCCTGATCCTCATAAATCTCACAAGATCTCAGGCCCTTCCTCCAAGTGAATACCAGCAGCCCTGCCCCCCCTGCACTACAGGCCCCTGCTCGGTGGCTCCATAACTCACCTTTAAGAGTTGCCTGTACCAGCACTTAGCCTGAGGTTCTCCTCCTTGGCTCCCCTTAGCACTTCCCTCCCAGGCCCTCCACCAGAACTTATCCAATCCTCTGTTCCCCCTTACATCCCCTTCCGCACAATGCACTTGCACAGCCAAATGCCACTAGGACTAGTAGTACCACGACTGTATATTACTGTTTTTGCCATTGTTATTATTTCCACTGGTACCTTGCCATTTAGCATTGCAGCAGTTTGAAACAGAATTCTGCTGTATAAAGCACTTTAAAAATGATCATTGCCACCCGGTCCATCTCCATGTCCCTCCACACCACCTACCCATCCCTCCCAACCAAGACATACCTCCATTACCATGCCATAATTGCAGCACAGTAAAGCCACAGCTTGACAGCACTGTTGCTATAAAGACCAGCACCTAAAAGACTTGCAACACACTGCACTAATCCTAGATCAACAACTTTCACATGTCCACATTTGATTGACTACAAGTCCCCTCAACACCAGACAGCATGGCCAAAGTTGAGGGGTCATGGATGTTGTAGTATAAAACCGCAGAACAGTAGGTTTTATACCTCAATTTGCTATCACTGAGATATGTGTTCACTGTGCAGCCTGTACATCAGACAAAGAGCTTTCCCACCTGGCATCCCAGATGTTGGGCCCAGAGGATAACTGAGTTGTCTACAGCTTTTCTAAAGAGACCAGGGGAAATTGTGTAGCAGTATATCCTGTGTAAAGTCCTGTAATAAATCTACAATAATTTCCTCTGAACTAACTGTGTATCACCGAATCAAATTTAGTTTGTTTTGAATATTTAATGTCTGCAAAAAGAGTTAATGACATCTGAGATCTTTATTGCTGAAACATTCAAACATCTATAGAGCAGCAAATAAAACATAACATTGAATGGCATTATACAAAAAATGGTACAAATCTTAAGAGTAAAGCTGAAGTATTTCCTAACCATGGAAGCAAAGTTTGTTTACAAGGCACACACCCGGCCACACAAACTCTGCCTTGAACGCCCAGAGTTTGGAAGCCCAAAAAGTGACCTGCCAAATCTGCTAAATTGGTACAAAAGAACAAGGAACTCGTATTCATCGGAGTAAATTCTGCATTGTGCATTTTGTAACCATATAGCTGTGTGCCTGTGGTATACTATACAATGTAAAATGTATAAATTACATCGGTGACAATACCAATTACCGCTAATGTCTTTCACTTCCTTGCTCTCCTTCTCTCGCTTTCACACACTATGTTTTGTAACGCCCTGCAATGTATTCTTCTACACTATGTATATGGTAATATGGCAAAATAGTCTAACAATAATTTTTTCTTCACAAAGTCCCCCGAGAGTTGCCATCTGCCCACCTGCAGAACTAGGACTTTAGCTGCACCATCCCACTTAGAGGCATTCAAAATGTAACAATGCATTCTGCATTAATTGTATTCTGAAATCTTCTAATATATGTGGCATTTCCCTTAGCAGAGGCCTCCACAACAAGCTCCACAGTTAAAGACAGATATGGAGAAGGAGGCACTGGACTGCATCATGGCGTGGTATGGCCGCACACCCAAACAGCATGGCAGACCCAAATTGAGAAATTGGTGCCTCTGCTTTCAATGCACACTACCTAGTATGTAGATGTTCTCTGAGATGGAGGTTCATTGTAGGCTTTAGCAAACTATAGTCCACAGAGTGTGATGTATCAGTAACAGTTTCACGCTCTGAAAAACCTGTGTACGAGCACGATACAAATAAAATATTAGCTGGTGGAGAGCATGGTGCTCATGCCTTTGAAATCGACTTTGTAGAGGAAAGTCAGGAGGATCAGGAAGGAGCCTGAAACTTGTAACCCCACAATACCCTCCCATGCACCCATTCTCACACACCTAGCCTTCTATTTCTCACATCCACTCTCACAGTACCAGCCTTCTCCTTCTCCACAAACAACCTCCCAGTCCCCATTGTCTCCTCACCCACACTCATAGTTTAGTTTAGTTTAGTTTAGTTTGTTTATTTATAGAGCACGGCCGAACCCTCAGGTAGCTGGCGCATAATCACATGGACAACATAGTTACATATCGTTGCGTGACACAAAAGGAAAAAAGAAAAGGTACATACATTCAATGTTACAATGAGAGTAGCAAATACAATAGAGCCTGAGGACCGGGTTACATGGTGGTCCGTTTCAGGAAGTGGTAAGTCAAGCGGTAGAATGCTTCCGATCTGATAGCAAGATGGAGGGTATTCCAGCATTGAGCTGCCAAAACAGGGACACTGGAACCTCCTGCTGTTTTTAGGTTAAATTTGGGGATCTTTAGTTGGTGCAGATAGGGAGTTCTGGTAGGTCTGGAAGTGCTGTGTCTAGAGAATTTGTTGGATAGATAGCGTGGTTCAGTCAGAGACAGTCACTTATGTGTAATAACCAGGGTTCATAACTTAATTCTGTCGCAGATAGGGTGCCAGTGGGCTTCTTTGCTGGGTGTGGAGATGTGGGCCTTACGTGGGAGGTTAAGAGCGCATCTTAAGGCGTTATTTTGTAGAATCTGAAGTCTGTTCCGATTTTTTGTCGTGGTGCCCAGGAAGAGTGTGTTACAATAGTCTAGTTTAGACAGTATCAACGCTCTAGCTAAGGTGAGACAACTGGAGGAGGAAAGAAAGGGTCTGTAGGCATTGATAAGTTTATTGGCGTAAGTGGTGGATGAGATGGTGGCATTTATTTGTTTCTTCAGTGAGAGAGTGGAGTCGAGATACACACCTAATGTTTTGAACTCTTTGGATACTTTTATAGTGTTACCATCGATGGTGAAGGATTGGTACCTGGAGTCCAATTTATTGAGGCGGGCCTCCTGGGAACCTACGATAAGCAGTTCCGTCTTATCGTCATTGAGGCATAGACTATGTGTGGCCATCCAGGCTTGAATTTCTAGGTAGATTTTGTTTAGCTTTGTAACATCTTCTTCATAGCAACCAGTGAGTGTGATGAGGACCTGGGTGTCATCAGCGTAATTGGTGTAGCTGACACCCAGATCGTCAAGACGGTCAAAGAGAAGCTTAGTGAAGATGTTGTAGACTGTGGGAGAGATACAGGACCCTTGGGGGACTCCACATTGGATTGGGATAGGGTCCGCGGCCGCTGCCGGGGTGAAGACCCTAGTCGACCTATCAGACAGAAATGACTGAATCCAATTGGTGGCATTCTGGGAGAATGCGGCAGCCGAAGAGAGGTGTTGAGTAAGGATCTGGTGGTCAACCAGATCCAAGGCAGCGGAGAGATCCAACAGGAGCAAAATGGCCAGATTGCCCTTGACTTTGGCTTCATCCATTTGGATTTTTAGATCCAGGAGGGCGGTTTCTGTCCCGTGCCTGGGTCCAAAGCTGGATTGTCCCAGGCCTAGGAGGTTATTTTCTTCCAAATGTTGTTGTATTTGGAGATAGGCTACTCTGTCTAATATTTTGAGGAGAAAAGGGACTGTTGTGATAGGTCTGTAATTTGTGGGGGTGTTGGGGTCTAGATTGGGTTTTTTGAGAAAGGGGAGGAACCACGCTTCTTTGAGGTTATTGGGGACCACTGAGTTCTTGAAGGAAGAATTGATCAGTGAAGTGATGAGAGGGGCTAGGTCTTTGGCTCCGTCCTTGATAATGGATGCAGGGCACAAGCCGCCTTTACAATTAGATGGTTTAAAGCTAGCGATTATCTTAATTACTTCCTCCTCAGTGACTGGGGAGAAGTGAAAAGGTGGGCAGTTGGGGAAGGTGAGGTCTTTTTTGCTATTGAGGTTGTCTTTAGCGGAAAGGTTGGCTTTTTTGGCTTCAATCTGAGCTTGTAAAAGGGCGATTTTGTTAGAGAGGGCTAACTGGATATTGTTACACCAGGCCTTGTCTTTAGTGCAGCTCACTGTGGGTGGTAGTGGTGATTCAAGTTCTCTTAGTATAGAGAATAATTGTGCCAGATTTGAGTATTCTCATGTTATAAATCTCTTTTTTGGCGTTTAAAATAGCAGATTTGTAGGTGGAGGCAGCTGTAGAGAAATTGTCTTTTGTGGAAGGAGAGGGAGCTTTTCTCCAGCTAGATTCAGCAGCTCTTTTAATGTTACTGAGAGTTTTTAGTTCTGCTGAGAACCATTTGTTGGTATGGGCCATGGGTTTGGCTTTACGTTGTTTGAGAGGAGCTATCTGGTTGAGGGCTAGTTCCATCGTGTTGTTATACAGATCAACCAAGGTGGCGGGGTTGTCATTCTGGATAGGGAGGTTTTCTATAGTGATGTTGCAATTGTTTCTGGAGATTAATTGTGGTGTCCTGGAGGGTGGTGTCATTTTGAGAGCAGTTCTTGGTAATGAGAAGGTGATAAGGTGATGATCGGTCCAAGCACATGTGTGATGTGTGTTAGGGAGAGGTTACAGTTTGCATCTGCTAGCCAGTCTAGGGATCTTCCTTTCGTATGTGTTGGCTTGTTAATGTGTTGAGTGAGGCCTAGGTGAGTAATGGTGTCATTCAGAGAGGTAGCATGATTATCGTTAGGGTCATTAAGTCCCAGGTTGAAATCACCCATGATGATAAATTGTGAATTAGGTTTAGTGTTAGTGGTGAGTGAGAGAGAGATATCCTCTTCAAAAGTGGATAGTGGGCCTGGTGGTCTGTATAATATGTGTAGGAGTATGGTTTGGGTGTTCGATAATGGGAGTTTGATGGATAGGAGTTTGGCTGTAGGAAAGGTTGTGTTAGATGCTTCTCTGATGTTTAGGTCTGATTTAGCAATGATCACCACGCCTCCTCCTATTCCTTTTTTCCTATCGGCACAGATGATGTTATAGTTATCAGGGATGGCTAATGCTAAGGTGGGACCAGTAGCTGGGTGGAGCCATGTCTTGACTGATTGTGGGGTCAATATGAAGTGTCTGTTGTATGTGATTCATAGTCTGGCTGGTGATCGATCTAACAGATTTGTAGCTCAGACTAGTGCGGAGGCTCAGTCTGTCATTTCTGAGCTTGATAGGTGGGACTACACTATGGTTGGTGGTGGTAGTTGGTGGAGCGAGGCGAGAACCTAGTCATAGGTTTCTTAGCGGCGTAGGGCATGGTATGAGAGGAGTGGGTGGACGAGCAAATCTATTTATCCATCACACTGGGGATAGAGGTTCTGGCTAGAGTGGGGTATTCATGTTGGTGCAATTCTGAGGAGAGATATTGTGGAGTAAGGGGAGAAGTGTTGCCATGGTCAATGTGGCTCCTCTTAGGAGTGCCATCATAGGAAGTAAGGCTCCGAGGTTGCTAGGCAGTCACAGGCTGGTCAACACAATATGCTACAAATGCGAGTATAGGTTACCAAGTAGGCTACACATACTAGATATGGACAACACAGTGGGCTACAAATGCGAGCATAGGTTACCAGGTGGGCTACACATGCTAGATATGGTCAACACAATAGGCTACAAATGCGATTATAAGTTACCAAGTAGGCTACACATACTAGATATGGACAACACAGTGGGCTACAAATGCGAGTATAGGTTACCAGGTGGGCTACACATGCTAGATATGGTCAACACAATAGGCTACAAATGCGAGTATAGGTTACCAAGTAGGCTACACATACTAGATGTGGCCAACACAGTGGGCTACAAATGCGAGTATAGGTTACCAGGTGGGCTACACATGCTAGATATGGTCAACACAATAGGCTACAAATGTGAGTATAGGTTACCACATAAGCTGTACATGCTAGATATGGTCAACAAAATAGGCTACAAATGCGAGTATAGGTTACCAAATAGGCTGCACATGTTAGATATGGTCAACACAATGGGCAACAGCTGCAGGTCTGGTTATAGACCACCAATAGTGCTGTGTGCAATAAGAGGTATAATGTTGTTTGGGTCAGAAGGTGATCCAGCAAATGGTGAGGTACAGTACCTTTGGTTGGCGCCGTTGGGAGTGGGGCCTTAGTTGGGCAGGGGTTCTGGCGGAAGGCCGAGAAGGCCAGTATATCCTTGTACAGGCACTGGCCTTGCTGTTGAGGGCCTTCCTGGAGGTGGGCCGACCCGCGCCTCCAGTCGCGGGTTGGTGGCCAAGAAGGGAGCCTCAGCCAATGGGGCGACAGCAGGCAGTGAAGCTTCAGACTGTGGCTGCTGATCAGAAACCGCCATCTTGGAGCGGATTAAGCCGCGTGTAGGCTGATGGTGGAGTAATGATTTCAGGCCCATTTGCTTGTGCTTTTAAATTATATGGGCGGCATGTGCACTAGCATACAGAAGCTAGTGATGTGGGTGATTACCGCACAAATAGGCGCTAAGAGTAATTCAGGTCGATGAAATCACGCTGTGGTCGGGGTGGTAGCCAGCAGACTTACCTCATGCAGCTGTTGCGGGATGGGTGCGCGATGCTGCTCCTGCAGCACACCGGAGCTCTTGCTCCAACGGTGATCAGTGGGCAACAGGCTTGGAAGGTATAGGCCATAATTATTTCTTTGGCACCATTGACTTCCACCCCATTTGCCTTTTGATGCCATGCATCCCACTCCCCCTGATCTCTCCTTGTGGTTCAGAGAAAGAAGAATCTTAGGCCACCATTGTCCAATTACGCACATAGAACTATTTCTGCGAAGAGGGAGTAAGTGCTTATTAATATGATATGATATTATATGATATGGCATTTATAACGTGCCTATACACAAGTGTTTCAAGGCGCGACGAGGCAACGGAGGGGGAATATAGGGAAGACAGACAACGATCCTACTAGGCCAAATGTCATTCAGATCGCACAAGTGCAAGGGAAGGGGAAAGAGAAAAGTGTGGGGGCAGGAGGGAGTGGACAGTGCAGTATATGGGATAATAAAATAAATAACAAAAGTAAAAGTACGGCCAGTAGGTGGCAAGTGCAAGGGTAAGTGCAGACATCAGGTGTCAAGTGCTCGTGGTGGGACTGTAGGGATACAGAAAATAGTCCCCAAGTGCGGGGGTTTCCAGGAAGGCAGTGCAGAAGTGCGACTGGCAGGGGAGGGGACCTGGGCCCGAGATCAGAGGGTGGTCCAGGTAACCAGTGCAGTTTCAGTATCAGCAAGGAAGTCAGCAGGTGAGAGGAGGAGAACAAGCAGAAGCAAAGAGAAAGGTTTTGAGGTGCTTCCAGAACCGGAGATGATTCTCCTCCAGTTTCAGGGAGGCAGGGAGGCTGCTCCAGAGTGAGGCCCCAGCCAAAGAAAGAGATCTACCACCAACTTGTTGCTTGGAGAAGGGACTGACCCTGAGGGAGTTGGAGGCGGATGAGCGAAGAGCTCGAGAAGGACGATATTTAGGAAGAGCGAGTTGAAGGGATTGAAGCCCCAGGCCCCAGAAGGCTTTATGAACAATGCAAAGGGTTTTGAACTTAATCCTCGCAGCCACTGGGAGCCAGTGCAGAGATTTCAGTCCTGAAGAGATATGATCTCTGGGCTTGAAGCCAAGGACAAGTCTTGCAGTCCTGTTCTTGATGAGTTGCAGAGGGTGGAGAGTAGAAGCAGGTGAATTTAGAAAGAGACTGTTGCAATAGTCCAGCCTAGAGAGAACCAGAGCTCTGGAGACAGTGAGCTTCTGGGGGAAGGAGAGGAAAGGAAGAATACCTCTGAGGAGATGCAGCTGATAGTGTGACTTCTTAGAGACATCAGCGATGTGAGGAGAGAAGGAGAGTGTGGATTTGAAGATGACAACAAGGTTTTTAGCCTCACAGGTGGGAGCAGGAAGGGGGCCAAGAGAGGCCAGCCAGAGAGTGACAGGAAAGGAGGGAGCTGGTCTGCCGTTGAGGAGAATCTCAGTCTTACTGGCGTTAAGGCAGAGATCATTGGGAGCACACCACTCCTGGATGGCAGACAGACAGTCAGAGAAAAGAGAGGGAGAAGAGGTGGCTGAGGGCAACCTTAAAATGAGCTGAGTGTCATCCGCATAGCACTGGAAGTTGAGGCAGAGAGCGGCAATGCAGTGGGAAAGAAGTGCCAGGTATTGGTTGAACAGCCAGGGAGAGAGGTTAGTTCCCTGGGGAACACCACATGTAGAGAGAGAGATAGAGGAGAGGAAGTACCCAAGTTGAACATAGGAGAGTTGATCAGAGAGGAAAGAAGTCAGCCACAGCAGGGCCTGACCGGTGATCCCCAGGTTGTCACGGAGACGGTTGAGCAGCATGGCATGGTTGACCGTGTCAAAGGCAGAGGAGAGATCAAGTAAGATGAAGACACAGGGGGTGTTGAAATCAAGTTTGGGGAGCAGGTCTTCACGCATGTTCAGGAGAGCAGTTTCTGTGCGTCTGGCAGCTCTGAGGCTAGACTGATGATAATGGAGACAACCAACAGATTCAGTGCGAAGATTGAGCTGGGAGATGGCCAGCTTTTCCAAGAGTTTGCCCAGGAAAGGAGTGATGGAGATTGGGCGATAGTTAGCCGGGCAGGACGGGTCGGCAGAGGGTTTCTTAAGAAAAGGGTACACAAGGGAGTGCTTCAGGGGGGAAGCAAAGACTCCAGTGGTGAAGGAGTGGTTGCAGAAGTCGGCCAGGGCAGGAGCCAGGGAGTCAATGTGGTCCTTGATGGTTTTGAAGGAACAGGGATGAACCTGTTTTGACGAGACTTTCATAGATCGGACTTGTCTAGAAACCTTGTGTGGGGAGAACAGGGGAAAGGCAGAGGAGGAGGGAGAAGAGGTGCCTGAAGAAGGGCCAGGGGAAGAGCAAGGAGTAGAAGGAGGAAGGGGAGAGGGGGATATAGAGGACAGGATGTCCTGGTTTTAGAGATAAAATGAGAAGCCAGTACCGTGCAGAGGGCCTGGGAAGGGACAGGGGAGGTAGAGACTGTGGCAGGATTGGCCAGTTCCTTGCAGATTTTAAAGAGTTCAGCCGAGTTGTTAGATGCCGCAGAGATGCAGGCTGGATGTGAGTGCTCTTCTTGGTGCGGACAGAGATCCGGTATTGCCTTTGGCATGGCAGTTTGTCAGAAGATGTACATGAAGCATGCCATTTCCTCTCAGCCACCCTGCACTTGCGTTGTAGGGTGATGAGGTCTGAGTCGTACCAGGAGTTTGACTTGGCTTTGGGTTTCAGGTGGATCCTCATACCAGTAGGCTATGCCTAGATGATGTGGCATGAATACATTTAATGTGGTCACTTTTGAGCAGTATAAGCAGTTGTGCAAGAGAGTACTTTTGACAGATAGCACAACAAAGTGGGCCTTTCTGTTCTTCTTATTTTATATTTGTTTTATTTGTGTATATGGTTTAAATCAAAACTTGAAATAAAAATACGAATACAAGCAAAAACATACATAACAATTCATTAAATAAAACCACATTTCACATTCTATATCCCTTCCCTAAGTAATATAGTCCCATGTGCCCTTTTCATTATTTACGCCCATGGAAAATACTCAATTATTTTTTCTTAATACACAGATATGGAACTAAAATAGTTTTTATACAACATCCAATTAATACTTAAAAGCCACTTTCAGTGTGACACAAATAGTAAAACACAGTTAATGGCATTCGTATTTGTATAATAACTTATATACCCACAAAATCCATTTATTTTGTTTTTCCGACAAGTTCCAGTTCATAAAAAATCTCTTTTAAAATCGAGACTAGGGAGAAGATAATGGAAACCCGGTTCCCATTCATTAGCCTTGGCCATTTATTGGGGGAAGTGACCGTAGAGACCGAATGCACACATTTCCCTAAAAACAATAGCCTCCTCTGTAGCACTCTGGGACATTCTAAAGCTAGATGATGAAGAGACTTTATACAACTCATTTTACATGATCTGCAAGTTTGCATGTCTCTTTGAAGGACAATCCTAGGACCAATCGCATCCAATGGCTTAAGAAAGTTCCACCTAAATGTTATATATCATGCACGAGCAGTTAGTGAAGGAAATGTAGTCACATATGACCTCACATCGTTTGAAGCTGTATACCATATTGTCCTATCCTTACCCAGTTTTAGCCTGGTCAGATCGTAGCCATCTTCAATTTTATCCCAGACACTCATACTATTCTTGATTCAATTTTCGAAAAACTCATTGCAATTCCCACTTCCATCAGTTAGCCGTCTTACATTTTCATTAAATGTGTAAGAAAAATTATTAGAATGCATTCTAACAGCATCATCCAATTTAGCAAACAGAGAGGCCCCTGTCCCCTCAATAATTTAAAAAGACAAATCTACTCCATTGCGTCTATAAATCGACCACCAGGATTGAAAACCACATTCATATCTAATGATGCTGATGGGCACAGACGGTGGCAAACCCAAAACAGCCCTCCATATCTTTTCCTGCACTATATCAAGCCATTTTCTATTTTTCAGAGGTGTAATCTCTAATCCATATAGGACTACAGGTCACAATGAAAAAGTGCACATCTTAGATCTAACAACCTTCATAAGAGAGATACAGGCCAACACCATGGCCGCTACCTTCTCCTTTATCCTTTGCTTATGGTTCTGTTCTTCTGAGAGTCACCACCCTGGACTTTGTGCACACACGGTTTAAGGGTGAAAACACCCAGATTTCTAAGAATAAAATGAATACATTCTTATAGATTCAAAGGCAGGCCATCCTCTCCATCCTCTCCACCTTCACCCTCTTTCTCTTGACACCCAACTCACCCTTATATTCCCCCATCAAACTTCCCACCTACACCTCACTACCCCCGACGCTGGTGGAAAGCCATCAACTTTACCTCTTTGTACACATCCCACCACTTCTGCACTTGACCCACCAAAATATGGCAGGTTTCAACCTTCTGCCTATACCTCATGCCCCGCTCATACCCTTGGCACCCAGCGTAAGTGGCAGCCGTCGCCCCTCCTCACCTGTCAAGTCTAATTGTTCATTCAGCTTCCCATCCTTCCAGGTATATAAGTTATCAACCCTGTGTTTTTGTATTACACTTAATAATACTTAGCTGCACATGTGTTCTTGCTCACAGTAGAAGTTTTAGCAACAGTTTTAGAACTTGATTCAATATTTTTATTGTACTGTGTTTACTTGGTCACAATCATATTATACAATCTGATTAGCTAAGTAAAATAAAATAAAGGTAAGAGAATGCAGAAGTGGGCATATTACACTGTATTTTCACATTGATCGCTGCCCCATTGCGATTCACAATGGGGATCATCTTCTTTACATGGTTTATCATCCTTGGACAGGTATCTTGGAGACCTACTACCAACATTTTGAGATGCCCTCCAAGAGTTCTGCCCTGTTTGCGGGCTTGCCAACATGCATGAGGTACACCATCATCAAATGGGTTTAGGTCAGGAAATTCTGGCAGGGTTCAAACACAAATGAGCCCCTTTTCCACCATAAAGGAAGCTGCAGAGGAGCGATTGGTTTGAGTTCATTGACCTATATAATATGTACTTTGTGTGTGTCATCCGGGAACACCTCCCTTGTACAAAGCAACATTCCCTTTATACTTATGATCTTGTTAAATAAGGCATAATTCAATGTTCCCTCAAAACAATTCTGGGAGATCCTGCTCCAGACATGTACCTTGAGCAGATTCGTAGGGGTGTGCATGTTTGCCAATATGTCCTTTTTCCCCGAATGCCATTCTGTTGAACCGTTTAGGGTGCCTGTAGCCTTGTCCATGAATGGGACATCCACAAAGCCATCGCAACATTCATGCTTGAGATTTGATTTTTCTTGCTGATGTTGTCTTTGGAGCTTGAGCAGGACATGGTTTTAATAAAATAAATAAACACTGTACTGGGGTAGAGTGGATGAGGTAGAATGGTTGAGTCGAGTTATGAGATAGAGTGGGTTGGGGAAGAGTGCTTAGTCAGGGTGGGTGAAGAAGAGTAGGTGAGTCAGGTGAAAACGAGTGGGTAAGGTACAGTTGGTGAGTATGTTTGGGGAGAGTGGGTGAGGAAGAGTGGGTGAGGTGGAGTGGGTGAGTAGGGCTGAGGAAGAGTTGGTGAGTTAGAGTGTTTGAAGATGAGTGGATAAGGTGACATGGATAAGTGGGTGGGGTAGAGTGGATGAAGCAGAGTCCGATGATAGAGGTAGGGAATTGTGCATAAGTGGGGTGAGAGAGAAAGGGTGAGGTTGGTTGGGAGAGAAATAGTGGGCATGTGTGGTGAGGAAGATTGTGCGATGTAGGGTGAGTGAGGTGGGAGAAGGTGGGAGAGGAAGAGTGGGTGAGGTACAGTTGGTGAGTCCGTTTGGGGAGAGTGGGTGAGGAGGAGTGGGTGAGGTGGAGTGGGTGAGTAGGGCTGAGGAAGAGTTGCTGAGTTAGAGTGTTTGAAGATGAGTGGATAAGGTAACATGGATAAGTGGGTGGGGTAGAGTGGATGAAGCAGAGTCGGATGATAGAGGGAGGGAATTGTGCATAAGTGGGGTGAGAGAGAAAGGGTGAGGTTGGTTGGGAGAGAAATAGTGGGCATGTGTGGTGAGGAAGATTGTGCGATGTAGGGTGAGTGAGGTGGGAGAAGGTGGGAGAGGAAGAGTGGGTGAGGTACAGTTGGTGAGTCCGTTTGGGGAGAGTGGGTGAGGAGGAGTGGGTGAGGTGGAGTGGGTGAGTAGGGCTGAGCAAGAGTTGGTGAGTTAGAGTGTTTGAAGATGAGTGGATAAGGTAACATGGATAAGTGGGTGGGGTAGAGTGGATGAAGCAGAGTCGGATAATAGAGGTAGGGAATTGTGCATAAGTGGGGTGAGAGAGAAAGGGTGAGGTTGGTTGGGAGAGAAATAGTGGGCATGTGTGGTGAGGAAGATTGTGCGATGTAGGGTGAGTGAGGTGGGAGAAGGTGGGAGAGGAAGAGTGAGTGAGTGAGCTAGGGTAGAGTGGGTGAGGAACAGTGGGTGAGGTGGCATGGATGAGAGGGCTGAAGAAAAGTGCATGAAGAAGAATGGGAAAAGTACAGTGGGGTGAAGTACAGTACAGGACAAAAATTAACTTTGCAGTCCTCTTCTTCTAGTCCAGAGCTTGGCGAACACAGTTGATGACACCTCTACTGTCATTGAGCCTGTGATCTTTCATGCAACAGGTTGCTATGAGTTGCAAAACAGTCCTTGGAGCAGCTCATCTGTACTCTTTCACAGTTGCCTAAAATGAAGAATAGAGAAAGGGAATGTTAGTGTACAGTAGAATAGCCTAAGATTAACATACACTTTCATATACATCTGGGACACCTTGAACCAATGCTAGCCATGCATTTACCATAGTCACTACTTACCTTTCCATATATACTGTACAGTATTTATACAACAAACGTGTTACAGATTCCTAAGAAACACAGACGTGTTCCACCCTGATTAGGGCTTTCCACAAGGGTCATGAAAATGGTATCAGGTAATATTATCCCCACCAAAAATATTGCTGTATATATGGTCATCGGGAACGGCCATAGGTGATATTTATAGTGGGGATAATGTTTGTGGTTTTTGGGAGCAGTGTTTGCAGGGGTGTCCCCAGCTCCCTTTAAAATAATATGGGGGTTGCGGGGTGTCCCCCGCAGGTTAAATGCCTTAATATCGCTGCAAAAATATGTCGATATTTTTGTATGGAAATATTTTTGCGGGGGTATTAACACATGGAACCATGAAATTCTCCTGGATTAAAGTATAATTATAGCTTTTGTAGACACATTATCACCTTCGTGTTGCCATCAATTTTATTCCTCTGACCATTGAGGGGAATTTTTGTATTAACTTATTTAGCAATTTAATAATACAGAAGAAAATTATTACTACCACCAATAGCAAATACGAATATTAGAAATTACCACCCACCAAGTCCCCATTCATACTTCTCCTCAACCATGTCAAATTAGTTAATTAATATAATTCCAAGTATCTCCCCCAAATCTCATTAAACAGTTTATACCTTTTCTGACTTCTGTAAATAACCCTCTCAATGAGTGAAAGCTTCCACATTGAGGGGCATTAGTGGATATGTATGATCTACCTTATATCATGTATCATCATATCTTTGCACAGATATCTACACTAAACTTTCAAGCATCTATTAAGGCCAAAGTAATGCAAGGCAAATATATGATTACACTTCAACCTTTGACTATAGCAAAACTGTACAATTGTAATGTTCTTTCTAGAATATAACCCTTTAAATGGGGTCGGATTTTACGCTGCAAGAGTAAGTACATCTGTTACACCATTGTGCCTTAAACAGAGCCTAATGAAAGGTTTTTCAGTAGAAAGATATTGTACACTCAATAAGATCAAACAGCTTGAAGTTACCAAAGCCAACAGGAGGCACTCTGCAGAAGGTTAACACCTCCAGAGCAGAGGGGTGTCCTTAACCCCCTGGAATGCGAACAGAGAGGCTAGACAGCTTACTGGAAAAAAGAGTAGAATACATTTTTATGAAGACGTCTGCTTACGGTGTTATAACAAATTGCAATTCACAGGGGACGACAGCCTTCGACCTACTCTGAAAAGACCACAACGAAATTCAAATGAACCATGCTAGCTTCAAGTCAGCATCAGCAACAAAATAAATCAAGCATCATCATTATAATATAATGAAGTGCAGCACACATTTCAATAATGTCCGTTTATTGTCTGTTTATTGTAATGCTGTAGTTCTCGCCCAAACAAAAATACAGTGCCTGTTCAAAAAAGGCCTTGATGAATGTGTCATTTAAATTATGCTCTCGGGAGTGCTCAATCAGAGGTCCAGATTATTTGCAATTTGCCAATCCTATGCCCTGTAGATAAACTCCATAGACGCATAGATATACCAGAGTACGATGCACTGTATGGGGATAGGTTTATGCTCTTCCATGCTTCTCATGCATCTCTTCATTGCATTCATTGTGCAGCTTGGAGAGTTTTCACCTCCAAAAAAGACCACCAGTGTGCTGTTTTCCCATGACATGATACACATATCAATAAGGGTGCCATATGTGTGTTCCTGTGACTAGTATTTCTGGATTGTGCTTTGACTTTACAAAAGCAAGTGAAATATAAACAAGTAAAATAAAATCTGCTTTTGGTGGTAAAGTGGTTCCAAACATGGCAATTAAAGTAGAGGTTTACAGGCCGATTCATGGAATTAATGTGCGCTGAAATTTTCGGTGCACGCGTGCGAAAGTGTGCGAATTGCAGTGCCAGTGCGAAAATCGCAGCGAAACCCGCGTACAGCGATTCATGGAAGTCCATGCGCATGTAAATCCCAGGATGTGCGCCAAAATTCTGCGTGGCGCACGCTGGCGCACACGTCACCAAACAGCGTGCGCTATGCGCAGAGCGAAATCGCACATAGCGCGGCACACACAACAAAAGTAGCAGGAACAGGGGGCATGACACGCAGAATGGGGAACAACACGTGAAAATGTGGGCGACACGGGGGAAGTACAGGAGGCAAATGCGCGGAACGCCCACACGCACGTTCAAAACACATATTCAATGATTCGAACGGGGCTAACGCGTGCGCCAAAAAAGACGCGCTAATCCGGAAACACGTGCGCCAGCAGGAAGCAGGCGTACGTGGACCCGCGCAGCATAAAAGTGCGCGCAAACAACAAACAAGCTCAGACGCCAGGATGAATATACCGTTCCTAGCAGCAGTGGTCGTGGGATACCGCAGGAGGAGGAGGAGGATAGTCAGGCACAGAATTTTCACACCCAGAACCAGCCTTTTTGGGATGCCTGATGACCAGGTGTATGGGAGGTACAGGTTTCCACCTCACATAATACTCGACCTGGTGAGTGAGTGGGAGGATGACCTCACATCACCCACCCTGTGCTCCCAAGCACTCAGCCCCCTGGAGAAGGTCCTCAATGTACTGCACTTCTTGGCCACTGGATCATTTCAGCAGACAAGTGCTATAGTGGGGGGGGTGTCACAGGCCACGCATTCACGCTGCCTACACCAGGTCTTGGCCATCATGACTGCACGCCCATCAGTCCGCAGGCACATATACCTGCCCAGAACACCTGCAGAAAGGCAGGCTGCCGTCCAGGATTTCTACGGGGTGGCACAATTCCCCAAAGTACTAGGTGCCATTGATTGCACCCATGTGGCTCTACGTCCCCCCAGGGCATCAGAGCACATCTATAGAAACCGCAAGCACTGGCATTCCATCAACGTGCAGGTAGTATGTGATGCCAAGGGAATCATCACCTCAGTATATGCCAACTATCCAGGGTCCACCCACAACAGTTTTATTTACAGAATGTCAACCCTAAGCCGGGACCTAGAAGCTGGGTGGCATGGCGATACATGACTGCTTGGTGAGTATAAATGCCACAGCACATGCATGCATGTCAGATACTGAGTAATATCACAACCCCACTAATGATACCCATCACCACCTCCCCAGGGGACAGTGCCTAACCTCTGAGCACCCACATGATGACGCCAATTCGGAACCCCACCATGCCACCCGAGGTAAGATACAACACAGCCCACATTGCAACCCGGGCATAGTGGAGCGCACATTCGGAGCGCTCAAATCACGGTCTCGCTCCCTTGACCATTCTGGCGGGCAGCTGTTATATGCCCCCCAGTAGTGTGCAGGATCATAGTGGCAGCATGTGTCCTGCACAACGTTGCAACACGCCGGGGCCTGCCCGTGGACATGGTGGTGCCCCCACATCCCCAACCACATGCACGCCCGCTGCGCATGGGAGGGGAAAGGGCATGGGGTGAGGCAGCCCGTACGCATCTGGTGGCTAATTACTTCACCTAAAATCACATCCCTGTGGAGTGCACACAGCCCTGGCACATACCAGCTGACAATCAATGATGATGACATAAAGGACAGTCAACTGTCACAACCATACCAGCCTGAGATTGGTCACCTGGAAGTGTTACATTGTGTTACATTGTGTGCATCCCTACCTACACAAACACCACCAATGCTGTGTCATCAAAAGACACACTTCTGTGCTGCTAAATTCATTATCCCCTTGCAAAATACAAAATGACAACAGTGCCATGCCAACCAACCCCTCCCCAGCACCGCCACCCAACACACCATGGCATGTCATGCTATGTGAGAGCAAACAAAGCAATCCCCAAAACCTGACACAAGTGTCACAAAGTACAGTGTCCCTAATGGAAACTGGCCACACACAATATGCTCCCAGCAATGTAGAACTAACAACACACATGACCAAATACTTACCAACAATACAATGCAGCTACACAACCTCAAACATAGCAAAAACATGACAGTACTAAGTTAAAGTAGTGGTAGTCTTACAACCTGATTATGCCAGCATATCGACCCCTTCCAACTGTACAGTGTTGCTGCCACGCAAATGTGTAAGTGCACTGCTTACAACATGAACTCCATCTCCAAAGTAGACAGCCTTGTGAAGACATTAGGAGGAAGACATGGATGCACAAGCACATATTAATACACCATGCAGTGTACAATACAACAACAATATCCACTAGGAATGTATACACAGTATTGACTACAGACTGCCCACACAGCTCATGGGAGTCCAACGTCACTGTGTAATTCACTGTCACTTGGGTACACCCTTTGCAAGCCCATGGAAACGGGAAGCAGGAGGGGTGTGTGTCTCTAGAACCCAAGTATCTAACCCAAACTCAGGACAAGCCTGCATGTGCCCAGCCGAAATACAGTGGATGCCCACGGGAGCCACACAAGGCAACGCACTGTAAAAAACAATCAAAAATCAAAAATGGCCATGTGGGGGCCGGGGGGGGAGGCCACCCAGGAGGTCCGAGGACAGAGTGCGCACCAACAGCCACCTGTGTGGATGTTGGGAAAAAAAAAAACACCTCCATGGGCTCATGGCCTGCACGGCTATGCCAATGTGGGAGAACTGCTGCTGCTCTCATCACCCTCTGCTGCTGCCACAGGAGGTGGTGGTGCTATGGGAGGCAGCCCATGCAAAGCCCTGGTATGGTCCTCCATGGCAGCAAGCATGCGGGTGTGGAAGGTCTCGTTCTGGAGGATTATAGTGCAGAGATCCCCATGCAGCACCTGATGTGACGCCCGGATCTCCTCCCGAGTTGCCTGCATCTCAGCTGAGAGCGAACGTGTGAGCCGCTCCAGCTGCTGTTCTCTCCTCAAGTTAGTGGAAGCCTCAAGGTCAACAAGAGTTTCCCTGAGGTGATGGAGTTCTACCCTCAGGGCTTCCCTGTGGCCCTGGGACTCTATTGATATCGATTGGCGTAGAGTCTCCAGTGCCGCCCGTCGGTCCCTGTTGGACGCCAACATGTCTTCCCTGTGTGATTGGCAAATGGAGTCTGTTGCCATGTAGTTGCTCCATCTGCCTTTCAGGGGGGACAATGGAAGTGGCCACGCTCTCCGTTGCTTGAGCCATCATCTCAACTGATGCTGCCTGTTGGGTTGCCATACCGTACATGGATTGTTCCCATACGGTATTGCCTGGTGGCATACGGCCACTGCGTCGGCGGGCACCACACCTGTTTGGGGCAAGGCGATCTGTGCGTTGCTGTGCTGGCACTGCCTGAGGCTGCAGGACTGCATTCCCCCTCTGATCTGCTGGCCCAGGAACAGGATCAGATGTTGTAGAGTGTGACCCTGCATCCGTAACCGCCAAAGGCAGACTTACCAACACTGACATCCCCATAGAGGGTTCTACCCCTGGTGCAGGTGGGTTGGACAGAACAGAATCCCTGCCAGAAACATTTACCTGCAACGGCACATAGGTCTCATCCTCAGAATCAGCACTTGAATAGAGGTCTGGGGAGGTGCACCCAGAGACATCCCTGGACAGAATGGTCTGCAGCAACATTGGGTTCTCACCCACCACCTCACCACGTCCCCCACTGGTACCTCAACAGCATCAAGTGCGTCATCCCCTGCAAAAACGTGAAAGACAAAAAATGGAAACAGGCAATAGCACCATAGCACACAAATAGGCCTGACAAGCTACAGAACCAGTACATGATTTACACATGTCCCACATGACTATAACCCTCCCATGCATGCACTGTCACTGAGTTGGAAGGGGAGGCAAAAGGCAGACACTGATGACACCAAGATGGAAGAGCAACACATTTGCTGCATGCTGGGTAGCACTGCCATCACATATTGGCCTGTGAGTGGCATGTCCAATACACATACATGACACATAGCCATGGTACATTCCACAAGTACATCCATATGTCAGTGATTGAGTACTGTCAGCCATCCATGTGAGATGGGCATGATGAGATGAAAAATGCTACATAGTGCGACAAAATACGCATGTGCCACACACTGCAACACATCCAGTGTACAAAAATACAGTGATTGCAGGCCGATGTACACATCCAAGGTTGTGCACTTCAACATGACAGGAAACAACTATCATGTTCCACATTCAAACAGGCCCCAAAAATTCATGTGATCAGGCCAATACTCAATCAGCCTGAATGGTCAAATCATTCACCTAACAAGGTAACACATGTGGGCCAATGTGGGGTTCATCAATGACAGAAGCATGTCACAAATGTGACAATAGGGCTGAGGAATGCGTAGCAAAAGTGGGAGAATTGAAACAATCAGCCTCAACGAACACTGAAAATACAAACAATGTTTTTGCAAGATGCCACTTCAAGGGCAACTGCCGTAATGTTGCGCTAAATTACTACTGTGGCAGAAGGGATACTGTCACACCCAAATCCAAGGACGCTGAATGTTTTGGATGAAGCAAATGGGTGACCCATACCACTCAGGCACACACACCCTCACCTGGCACTCAATCAGAACCCGTCACCCAAATAACATAAACATGCATTACACACACATGCATGGGCACTCACCGGACAATGCATCATAAACAGGTAGTTCTCCCACACCTTGGATCTGTTCCTCTGTGACGAAGGCCCCAGCAACAGACCCATGTTCAGTGAGTTTGTTGTCCTCTTGTGGAGACCCACCGCCAGTCACCAGAGTAGCGGCATGATTTGAGGCCAGCTTGTTCTTTGCTCTGCGTTTCAGGTCATTCCACCGCTTGTAGCAATCATCAGCTGTGCGCCTCACATATCCAAGGGCACTTATGCGGTCGGAGATGGTCTGCCAGTGTGCCCTACGTTGACCAGGTGTGGTCTTGCACACTGCAGTCACCAACATTTCGCGGCTATGTGCCGACACATAGGACACAAGTGCATCAAGTTCCATGTCATTAAAGCAAGGCTTCCTTGACCTGCCCGACTGTGTAGCTGTGTCTGGGGTCTCAGCCTGTCGTGCCAGAGCACCCTTCTTCCTCTTCTTTAAAGATGGAGCGGAGCCAGAGTGGTTTACGCTGCTCTGGTCAGTAGGGGCAGAATCACCGGTGGACTGGGTAGTAGGAGTGTGGGAATGCACAATGACCATAGGACTTGATGCAGGCATTGGTTGCAGGGTAATGTTGGCAGGGGGAACGTCAGTTTGATGGACCTGGACTGACACTGTCCTGGCTGGGAGAGTCAGAGCTGGGGCGGATGGAGCTGCAGCTGCCCCTGCAGCCTCCCCACCCTGCATACTTGGGGCAGCAGATGACATAGCTGCCCCAGATCCACGTGGCTTGGTGACAACAACTTGCACCGCCACACGTGGCATAGACTTGCTGACCTGGAAGTCAGCCTGGGAGTCATCCTGTGCCAGGTCAGGTGCCACAATGGGCTGGTCCAACAGGGGCTGAGCTGGGATGGTGTCAGCCACGTTTCCCTCAACCATGGGGGGGGCATGGGTGTCCCTGATTGTTCCTCCACACATGGGGGCATAGGGGCACCCTACAAATCCCGGCCACGCCCCCTACTGCGCCCACCACGCCCACCTTTTGAAGGTCGCCCACCTTTGCCTCCCTTACCACTTGGTCGCCTCCCAACCATGGCACTGATGTTGTTGTGCGTATGGGAGTTGCAGTAAACTATTGTCCTGGGCAATTGGGGGTCAAAGGGGTAGGATACTAGATGGAATTCGTACCCTAGTGCTCTGACAAGGCTGTCTGTGACCCCTGGGGGTAGATGACGGGTCACGCAACGCACAGGCAGCCCAAAATCAAAAATTAACGTGCACGCAACCCCTCATATACCACGTGCGTGAAAAAATCAACCCGCACTATGCTGTGGCACCCAGAAACACAAAAATAAGCATACGCGTAATACACGCAGCCTATAATGACCTTTGAAGGGGAACGCGACACACGGGGCAAGCACAGTTGCTAAGTACCTGCGGAACTCACCGTCTGCCTGGAAAAAGAACGTGAAAAATACGCGTGTGTGCGCGTTGGCAACACCCCCGCCAAAAGGAGAATTGTACGCTGTCTGAGGAGACAGGAGAAAAGAAGAAGTGAACTGTCTGAGGAGACAGGACAAAAGAAGAAGTGAACACTGTTTGAGGAAACAGGCCCAACAAAAAATCAGAAAAGAGCTGTCAGAGGTAACAGGGAGTACGAACTACAAACGCTGTGAAGTAATCGCGTTTGAACCGACAAGAAGTACAGATTTCACCCACTCCCTCTCCACGAAAAGCACATACAAGGAAATGGCCTCCTACACGTAGCTTTTAAACCGGCCCACACGTACACATCAGATACGCGTGTACGCGGGCCCTTTCCTCCAATTACACGTGATGACACTCGGACGTGCAGTTTTTCCACGTGTGCTCTGTCATCACGTGCTATGAGGGAAACGGCCGTGCGTGTAATGTAACTTACGCGCTTACGCGCTAAGGGCCTTTGGTCCAATGAAATCGTGTACGTGTGCTGACGTGCTTACGCGCTAAGGCCCTTTCCTCGAATTACACGCTGACGTGCAATTTTTTCACATGTCAAATCACTCTGTATCAAGCTGGCCACGCGAAAACACACAGAAGACCACGCTCCTGCCCAGAAGGCCGAATTACTGCCCCCCAGAGCCCCGAGCACGCTCCCACCTGCCATCTGCTGCTGCCTAACTGCCAGCTGCCCACGTGCCCTGCCATTTGCTGCCTGCACGTCAGCCAGGGGTGTACTTGCTGTGACCACCCCTGCTGGAACCGAAGACTCCCGACTGGGATTCCATCGCTCCACAGCCCAGCCCCAGGATCCAGTTGCCCACCCACTCCTGCCTCTGGGGTTGCCATGTCCAGCACAACACCATCTGGCAGCACTGGCAACCCCCAGCCAGAGTGGCAGAGGGCCACCAGCTTCACTGCCGCCGAAGTTGGTGTCCTGGTGGAGCAAGTCCTGGGGCACTATGATGCCCTCTTTGGAAGTTTGCGCGCTGACAATGAAGGACGGACCAGGATCTGGATGGACATCGTGACTGCCATCAACGCGGTGGGGGTGGCAGTCCGCGACTTACATCATGTCAAGAAGCGCTGGGAGGACTTCAGGTCCAGGACCCTCAACAAGGCCCGGCACCTCGCTAAGGCAGCGGATGCCAAGGGGCGCTGGGACCAGCTGTCGAACCATCAAATGAGGGTCCTGGAACGCATATGCCCAGCGCTCTACGTCCATATCCTTGAGAGGCAGACCAGTCTGGAGTCGAGCGGTAAGTGTACATGCATTTTGATAGTATGCTCTGCGTGTCGTGGTGTGCCAGTAGTGTGCAGGTTGCACATGTGTTTATGTAGGGCCATGTAGGGATGTGTATGAACATGGGCGTGAGGCTGCCACATGTGAGTCCTCTCAGTTGTGAGACACATTGATGGTGTATGTGTTGGTAAGCATGCTGGGCAAATGCAGGTGTGGGAGCACACATGTTTGAATTTCTGTGTATGTACATTGGCATGGTTGTGGCATGGATGGTGGTTCATAATGCATGTATCTGCACTGTGTACATGTGCATGTATGTGTATCTGACAAGTGTGCAACTGTGATGCAACATGGATGCACTTGACACTGATATGTAGAAGGATGAATGGCAGATGTGACATGTATGGCGATCACATCACCGCAACAGTTGGAGGAGATGTAGACATGCATGTAAGTGTGGTGGCGTGTTTACATGTCTAGTGCACTCCTTGTGTTTCATGTGATGTCAGGCTCACCTTTGGCTGTTCATGCTGTTGTATGTGTATGGATGGTGCTGCCTGGTGCAATATTGCTGTTGAAATGTTCATGTGTGTGAGTTAAAATGACATGTGTGTCGTGGAGTGTGATGCCGTGTCTGTAGTTAAACAATGCCACTCATGTGCAACTGTCATGTGTGTATCAGTCCATCGTACAGTGCCGTGATGCCTGTGTTTTATCTCTCCCTGTCTGCAGCGTCATCTGAAGAAGAGGGCGGAGAGGGTGCTGTGGAGCACAGCGGCAGGGATCATCCCGCCAGCCGGAGACGCAAGGCCCGGCTCCCCTCCCAGGTTGTCATCTTGTCGCGGAGTGAGGAGTCCGGTGCCGCGTCACAGGCCGCAGCTGCAGAGGGAAGGTCCAAGAGGCGGAGGTTGGAGTTGGACTCCTCGGCAGCAGAAGGGGCAGCTGAGACCCCACAGGGTCCGACAGAGGAAGATGGCATGGAGTCATCCAGGTTGGTGGGGGGTTTGGTGGAGGAGGAGGCCGTGCAAGGGACAGACACGGGGTCTGGAGGTGGGGATTCCACTGGTGCTAGTGGTGCAGTGCAGGGGCAGGGACAGGAGGCAGCACAGGCCACCGCGGAGGTGCCTGTGTGTAATCCTGTCCCCGATCCTGTGACTGCACCATCCCGCACCAGCAGGGATGCCTACGTCCAGACCCGTTTTCAGGGAGGGGATCCGCTTACAACAACTGGCCTTCCTCTCCCTGCAGACGTGGCTATCCGGGACCGGGTTGAGCCTGTCCTGGGTGGGGTGGCGTTGCGTCAACGGGCCATGCAAGGTGACCTGCAGTCTTTTCATGATGAGACTGAACGTCATCTCGAATGGCCATTGACCGCGTTGACCTACTGGGACAGCTCACCAGGGCTGGATTCCTCCGTTTGCTGGACCTTGTTCCGACCCCCTCCACAACTGAACCCCCTATGCGCCAGTCGTACTCCATGCCATCTTCGCACCCATGTATCACCTGGGTACCCTGTGGAGCTGCCTCTGACCCTGTGGCCAGGCTGGTGGAGGACACATCCCTGCCACAGTCGGGAGTCGGACGTCCAGCAGGGGTGGTCACATCAACAACTGCACCCCAGCCGGAGGAGGATGTGCAGGCAGCAAGAGCCAGGGCACAGGCAGAGGCACAGAAGCAGCAGCAACAAGGTGGGAGCCATGATGGCTCGGGGCCTTCGTCATCGTAGGGGCAGGCATCGGCCAGAGGGCAGGAGGACCCAGGACTGGAAGTGTCTTCCGTGTGGCAGCGGTTAGGCCATGCTATAGATGCGGAGCGGCAGCGGGCAGAAGAGGCACAGCTCACGATGGTCAGGGCGGAGAACTCCATGCGGAGGGCCCTGAGGCGGGCCGAGTGCCTCGAGGCAATTCGCAGGGAGTTGCAGGAGAACATGTCGTCGTCCCTGCGAACCCTCGGGGCCACGGAAGAGGACCGCCTCCAGGACATTGAGCAGGAGTTCGTGATGCCCTGGCCCGGGACATCCAAAAGTGAGCCGTCGGACTAGCCCGCTGCCATTGTAAATAGTTTTTAGAGTTAGGTTTCCTTTTCATTTTCCTTTTATTTGTGGTCAATGGACAATGCCACACACATTTGTATATAGTTATATTTTTAGGTAGTTTCTTACGTAGGTTTCATTTGTTTAGTTCGGCTCATGGACCCTTTACATCGTTGGACAATGGATTGATTTATTTTTGGGATTTTTGCACATGGATTAATGGATTTTTATTTTGGACAATGGATTGTATATAGTTACATCATGGATTCATTTGGATTTTTTTTTTTCATTATGGACATGGAGTAATGTTTTTTTTTTTCAGGACAATGTATTGTAAATAGTTGGACTATGGATTGATTTCGCATTTTTATTTATCCTTATGAACATGAAACAATGGATATCTTTTTTTTACCTTTTTTGGATTTGCGTTGGTGGAGGGAGAGTTCGGACTGTTTTTCTTTCAAATTATTTTGCATTGCTTATCATTTTCATTCACTCATATTTTTCCCATGCTTTTCATTTCATGTTTGATATTTTGGTATGCTTTCATTTCATTTATTTATTTATGTACATAATACATTTTCATATTTTATTTCCATGTGTGGGATTTGCTCATTGGGTTGATGCATGGAAAATTGTGGGTTTACACAAGCAATGCCAACCAGTGTATGTGTGTGATGGACATGTGTTGATGTACATAGTTGAGTTTTGGTTTGTGTCTTGAGATAGACATGTCAGTGTGGGGTGGATTGGGAAATCATTGCGTCTCAAGAATGGGGTGGCGTGATGTGCTTTTTTTGGTGTAGAAGTGGGCCATGACTGTGCATCTTTATTTCGTGTAGGGGGGGACATGAGTGGGACATGAGTGGGGGCCTGCTGGCAGGTGCCCCTGCTGACTGCTGGGGGGTGGGGGTGCAAAGGGACATGAGTGGGGGCCTGCTGGCAGGTGCCCCTAACTGCTGGGGGGTGGGGGTGCAAAGGGACATGAGTAGGGGCCTGCTGGCAGGTGCCCCTGACTGCAGGGGGGTGGGGGTGCAGGGGGACATGAGTGGGGGCCTGCTGGCAGGTGCCCCTGACTGCTGGGGGGTAGGGGTGAAGGGGGACATGAGTGGAGGCCTGCTGGCAGGTGCCCCTGACTGCTGGGGGTGCAGGGGGACATGAGTGGGGGCCTGCTGGCAGGTGCCCTGCACTGCTGGGGGGTGGGGGTGCAGGAGGACATGAGTGGGACATGAGTGGGGGCCTGCTGACAGGTGCCCCTGACTTCTGGGGGTTGGGGGTGCAGGGGTACATGAGTGGGGGCCTGCTGGCAGGTGCCCCTGACTGCTGGGGGGTGGGGATGCAGGGGGACATGAGTGGGGGCCTGCTGGCAGGTGCCCCTGACTGCTGGGGGGTGGGGGTGCAGGGGGACATGAGTGGGGGCTTGCTGGCAGATGCCCTGCACTGCTGGGGGGTGGGAGTGCAGGGGGACATGAGTGGGACATGAGTGGCGGCCTGCTGGCAGGTGCCCTGCACTGCTGGGGGGTGGGGGTGCAGGGGGACATGAGTGGGACATGAGTGGGGGCCTGCTGGCAGGTGCCCTGCACTGCTGGGGGGTGGGGGTGCAGGGGGGACATGAGTGGGGGCCTGCTGGCAGGTGCTCTGCACTGCTGGGGGTGGGGGTGCAGGGGGACATGAGTGGGACATGAGTGGGGGCCTGCTGGCAGGTGCCCCTGACTGCTGGGGGGTGGGGGTGCAAAGGGACTTGAATGGGGGCCTGCTGGCAGGTGCCCCTGACTGCTGGGGGGTGGGGGTGCAAAGGGATATGAGTGGGGGCCAGCTGGCAGGTGCCCCTGACTGCTGGGGGGTGGGGGTGCAGGGGGACATGAGTGGGGGCCTGCTGGCAGGTGCCCCTGACTGCTGGGGAGTGGGGGTGCAGGGGGACATGAGTGGGACATGAGTGGGGGCCTGCTGGCAGGTGCCCCTGACTGCTGGGGGGTGGGGGTGAAAAGGGAGTGGGTGATCTGTAGTGCAAGCTGACATGTGGCTTGGCTGGGGGGCACGCCCATGGTAGATGGGCTGCCTGCGGGACATGACCAGGGGTGCAGGGTAGTCCCCTGTGGTGTGGGCTACACGTACCTGGATCCAATCGCGTGTGAGACTTCACGCGAACCCCAGTTATACACGTACCCCGCTCGCACAGGGCCTATCGCATGTGAAACTTCACGCGAACCCCAGTAGTACACGTTCCCCGCTTGCCGTTTGCTGTTTGGCAGCCCTGTAAACTGGTCCAGGGTTACCGCACCCCTTTGCGCTGGATTGGGGATTTTGATGGCTTTTCCTTGCGTGAGGGCGTTCTTGGGGGCGTAACTGCACTGCTGCGGGGTCGCTGCGGCACTGTGTGCCACGGCTGGTTTTGGAGGCTAAAATCCATGAATACGCTATGCGCGTAAATCGTTTTTAGCGCACGCGGCTGGCGCAGACATTTGCACACGCACACTGTGCGCCAGCCGCGTGCGCCAATTGTGCGCGAAATTCTATGAATTACCCCCTTAATTGTTAGCCCTTACTCAACTTTCAATTTAGCCACCCAAGTCATGAATTTATAAGTGTATAGCATTGCCTATGACACCAGTCTGCTTATATCAAATCACCCTGGACACAGTGTCAATCTGGAAAAGTGAATACCCTTCATTCGAATGATAGACATATCTTGATGGCCGAAGGGCAATCCTCTTATGCACAGAATTATAGAAATACAGACTGCTATGCTTGACCAACAAGCGGCCATTTTAAACGTAGCAAGAATCGCCATTTTGCTTGTTAACCAGTGCTCATTGCTCTCTGTCTAAACTGCTTTGCAGCTTGCAATTCTTGCGAATTCTGCTTACTCTGCTCGACTGTTAACATTGTTGTCTGAATATGAAAGGGCAAGGTCGCGGGACTGAGGAGTTTGTTGAAACTCCTCATGAGTAGCCCAGAAAGGAATGCCCACGCTCCCTCTCTGTAGCCTTGAGGGAGAGCTGCAGGGCATTTAATCATTTCACAGCTGCCAGCCAGTCTCGTACTGTGGTAGAATATGTTAGAATAAAGCAGCTAAAAGGCTTGAATTATGCTCTTCTTACGCCCCCCCCCTCACAAAACCATTTAGAGCGTGTCGGCTCCCAGGACACGAATAGCACCTCATAGATAGCAAAGCTTGGAATGCGACTCTTCCCCTGTGTGCAGCTTGCTTCCAAGAACAGAAGCACCGTGTTCTGTTCAACAACTAGAAGATGCCTCCGCACTTTCTAATTGCACATTGTTACTAGAATAGACATCGAAAGTGTCATAATTGTCATACTCGTCGGAAATGTACATCATCATCCTGAGTTCAAAGAAACTCAATAAAAGGGGGGTGTTAAACATGAGAGAGCTGATTGTTTGATATGCGTTTTGTATATATGTAACTGATGTACGTAATTCGCTCTCTTGCGTCCCTCGAGGTCTAGAAAATACACATCGCGGGGTGTGAGACCACAGTTGGCCAATTGGGACTATTTTGCTTGCAATAAACCCTAGCATTGGGAATTTAAACCTCGTGTTTGGCGCATCCTTTCGTGTATGGTTATTGCCTTGATTCCATATCGCGAGGGACCCCTAGGGGCCCCTTTCAAGATGGCGCCCGAATAGGGACCCTCCCCCACTTGCCCCTTCGTAGACGTTGTAACGAAGTAAAGGCGGAAGAACGGCGAGGACGGGACGATCGAGCCGGGATCAAGAGGTGTACGGGGCGCCCTGTAGAAGTGAGGAGAGATTCCTTCAGCAGATCTGCACACATCTGATCCCTGATCGACGTACCGGGCCAGAGGGCAAAGGAGGCGAGGGTCCCGAAACGAGGCAGAAGCCAGAGAAGCGCAGTCACGCCGTTGGGAGAGGTTGCGTTAGGACACAGGCGACTTGTTTTATCAGGTGAGTCATTCCCCGATTCAAATAAAATCCTGATTATTGGTAGAGTGTTGATTTTGCGAATTCATACATCCAAGTTAAGAATAGTTAACCAAGGGGAATGTTAAAAACATGCCTGGAGTACTGTCCACTTTAGCGGGGCTTTTACGCTGCGGTAGACAGTCCTTGGAAAATGGCCAAAGTGCACCGCCTGGGGGAACGCCGGCTTATGACATGTATGCAAAATATGGTGTGGGTGCGATAATATTTTGTGAAATTTGGCATAGGCAAACTAGAAAGCAACAGGACCATCAGTGGCCAATTAATGGTAGCTTTGAGATTGCGAGGATAGATAACCTAGAAAGGGTGCTGATTAGGAAAAAAGCGCGACCCGCAGCTTTTGAGACTGTCAAAGATTGGAGGAGGGAAGCAATGATCCGACTTAGGAGTAGAGAGAAGCATGCGCGTAGGCACAAATCGAAGCTTGAGGGAGCAGAAGAAAAGGAGGAGGAGGAGTGGACGGCAAGTCTAAGACGGGAAGGGAGACGTGAGCAAATGAACATAGAAGGAATATACCCGCAGCGGGAACTACACATAGCAGACGAATTAATGGAACATTTGCTAACCCATACGGGTCGAGGCCCAAAACCAGGATCGAAACCAAACACGCCAGTAGTGACTGCGCAGGCCCAACCAGTAGCTCTCATACCCCCTCCCGCAGCCCAAGCACTTCCCCTCACGCAAGCATTAACCCACGCCCCACCCACAGCTCAAGCCCTCCCACAAGCGCAGACCGCAGACGCACAATTTCCCAGCACCCAGCAAGGCCCTTCACAGATGCCACCTGTCCCATCCGCACCTCCCGCTCCAGAGACAGATTCAGCACCATCCGCCCCTCCCGAAGTCGAAATTGAGACCGGGGAGGCGAGAGGCGGGGCTGAAGGAACAGGATTCGTATGGGTAACTCGAAGCGCGATCAGCAAAGAAAGAAAGATTGAATTACAGCAAGAGGCAGAAATGTGCATAGAAGGAAATGATGGGACGGCAGCATTGGCCTCATTGTATGGGTACCGAAGAAGCAACGAGAGACAGGTAGTGTTGGAATGCATGGGGGAATTTTTGGTGGGAGAATGGAAAAAGATACTTGGGAATTTACCGCCACAACAATTGTTAGATTTGAATAAGTTAGCACGCAGTGAGCAAAGAGATGAGGATGTAAGAAAACATGTGTACAAACTCATTGAACTGAAAAATGAAATGGAAGATAGATATGCTGAAATGTTTGCTACACCTGAATATAGTCGTGAGTGTATTAAGAAAGGTAGGAAGGAGGCGTCGAGGTTGTATATGCAAAAATCGTGGCCGACAGTTTTTCCAGGTGGTGCAAAGCATTTGCCGGCACCGGGACAAATAGGTGATAAACAAAGATTGAAGGCATGGGTGGGGGAAACAATGCGATGGATGTCGAACAAAAGAACGTCAGTGGAGGAAGTAAGTGAGATGTATAATGGGTACCCATTGGAGATGAGAAAAGAAGCGATGCGAATGATAGTAGGAGTGTTATTGCAGCAGGTAATTGGATACAATAGAGGTAGAGGGAACGCGCAAGGCAGAGGAAATTTGAATAATATGCACGGGGTGTCATTGGGATTAAATCAATGTGCGTACTGTAAAGAGGAAGGACACTGGCGAGCGCAATTCCCGCACCTACAGAATAGAGGTGGGTTTGGCCAGAGATGGCCTCATAGAGGACATCAGGGGTCAAATGGCCCAGGCAGAAATAGCATGCAGCAACAGCAGGGATATACCAATGGAGGTAATCAAAACCAATACCATGGTCAAAACCAAGCTCAACAGAACCAGGCATTGAACCAAAGTGTTCCGAAACCAAAATCAGGGTGGGCAGGGCCAACAGGGAAATGATCAGAGTGGAGGACACCGAGGGGGAAATGGGAATATTTTTGATACACAGCCAAACACGTATTATAGCAGCAGCGGTGACCACACATCGGACGATGTGTTATTTTCACAATAGGACAGCCCACGGCAGGGGTCGGAATCAGTGTCTATTCCCGTGAATCAGAGAGGACCCTACGTAGAAATGAGAGTCGGGAATAAGGAGCACCGTTTCCTTGTAGATACAGGGGCACAAAAGTGTTCGATAGACCACCACTTGGTTCCGGAGATCCCACTGTCGGGGCAAAAGAATGTAGGGTTCACAGGTACACTAGTAATTAACCCTGTGTCCGAAGCTGTCCCAATTACAATAGGACCATTTACGGAACATTGTCCATTTCTTCTGACAGAAAATTGTGGGGAGAACTTGCTAGGATTAAATTTGTTGAGAAAATTGGGGGCAGTTATACATTGTACGGCAGATGGGGTGTTCCTCATGATTTGGCCTCACGATGCACCGGTGACGGAATTTATGTCAAAAGTGTTACCAGAAGAGCTAGGTAGAGTACCAACCTGTCTGTGGGCAATGCATGATAACGATGTAGGATGCTTGAAAATAGAGCCAGCAAAAATAATTTTCAAAGAAGGTGTTACATTACCACGAATTCCCCAGTATAAAATTTCTGTTGAAGGTGAGAAGGGATTAAAGAGTATTGTTACTGACCTGGTGAGATTGGGGGTGGTTGAAGAAATTGCAGGTAGCACGTGCAACAGCCCGATTCTTCCAGTTTACAAGAAAGGAGGCAATGAAGTACCATATCGTTTCATAATTGATCTGCGCGCATTGAACAAAGGGGTAGACCCACAATTCCCTTTGGTCCCAGATGTCACAACAATACTGACAATGATACCGGCCACTGCAGAATACTTTAGTGTAGTTGATTTGAAGAACACGTTCTTTAGCATTCCAGTGGATAAAAGCAGTAGATATCTGTTCGCGTTCACACTAGGAGGTCGATCATTCACATTCCCACGCATTCCACAATTATACACAGAAAGCCCGAGTATTTACAGCAGAGCGCTAAAAGAGCAGCTAGACATGCTAGAATTACCCGAAGGTTGCGTACTCTTGCAGTACATAGATGACTTGTTACTAGCTGCTGACACAAAAGAGATCTGCAAAGAAAGTACTATATTACTATTGACACACCTAGCGACCCATGGTCACAAGGCAGGTTTAAAGAAATTCCAGTATAATCAAAAGGAGGTGTCTTATTTGGGTTACCTACTTTCGAAAGAAGGGAGAAGATTAACACCAGAACGTATAGAAAGTATTTCTAGTATGCCTATTCCAAAAACTCAAAAAGGAGTGAGAGCTGTAATAGGCATGGCCTCTTATTGTCGGCAGTGGATCAGTAATTTTGCGTTGATTGTGAAGCCGATGATAAAATTAACTAAAAAGGATGCAGTGATGCCTTTACAGTGGGATGAGGAATGTCAGAAAGCGTTTGAGCAATTGAAAGCTGCATTGTGTGCTGCGCCAGTTTTAGGCACTCCTAACTATAAAAAGATCTTTAGGCTATTTGTGAGCGAGAGTGAAGGATGTGCATTGGCGGTTTTGACACAGGAACAAAGTGGAAGAAATAGGCCGTGCGGCTATTATTCTTCCGCGCTGGACCCTGTAGCGCGCGCACTACCACGATGTTTGCGATCTGTCGCAGCGGCTACTGATTCAGTGAAACAAACGGAAGGAATGGTATTGGGGCACACTTTAATTCTGATGGTGCCACATGCTATAGACGTTCTATTAAATAGAACACAGACGCAACACTTCACTTCTGCCAGACTAACAAGATATGAGCTCATCTTGTTTGCACCCCACATCCAAATTATGAGGTGTAGCGCATTGAATCCTGCAGAATTAATGTCACTGCCCATAGCAGAAATTGGTGACAACGAATCACCACCCCATGATTGTTTAATGGTCACTGAAGAAGAAACAAAGGGAAGAGTTGAATTGAGCGACATCCCACAGAAAGAGCCAGATGGGGAGTTGTTTTGTGACGGCTCTTGTTTTAAATTACCTGATGGCACATCAACGGCTGCATATGCAATTACTACCCTAGAGAGTGTTGTAGAAAGCAGAAAAATCCCCTACTATTCGGCACAAGCCGCAGAAATAATAGCACTGACCCGAGCCTGTGAACTCTCTGAGAATTTGAACGTGAATATTTATACTGACAGCCAGTACGCCTTTGGCGTGGTTCATAACTTTGGCCGACTCTGGGCTGAGAGGGGCTTCTTGACATCACATGGGGCCAGGAATCAGCATGGCCCTTTGATTGTACGATTGTTGTCTGCACTCACGTTTCCAAAGCGCTTAGCTATAGTAAAATGCGAGGCGCATAAAAAAGTAACATGCAAAGTGGGAGAGGGAAACGCATTTGCAGACAGGATTGCGAAACAAACAGCCACTGATTTGGGAAATAAAATGATGACAGTACAGACTGAGGAAGTACCTTGTATGATAGAGAATGGAGTTGCCACAGTCAAAGAAATGCAGGCTGAGGCCACGACCGAAGAGATTCAGGGGTGGGCTGAGGGCTCTGCTGAGTTAGATTTGGAAGGATGTTGGGTGGACAAAGAGACCAAGAACTGGATGTTGCCAAATTGTTACGTAACCGCAATGCTTACAATGGCGCATAGCCCTATCCACATTTGCGCGAAGAAAATGGTACAGCATTTATCCACAGTATGGAAAAATTAGCACATAAAAAAGAATGCAGAAAGGCTAGTGCAGAATTGTATTACGTGCCTGCAACACAATGTAGGGAAGGGAACCGTGACTCCAGTAGGTAGTTTTGGCCCACGCTCTATGCCATTCGAGGTGATCCATTTTGATTTCATAGAAATGGAAAGGTGCCAGAACTAGAAATATGTGTTAGTGGTGATTTGTGCATTTAGCAAGTGGGTGGAGGCATATCCTTTAAAAGACTGTACTGCCATGTCAACGGCAAAAGTAATGTTGAAGGAGTATTTCTCCCGGTTCGGGTTGCCTCATGTCCTGTGGTCAGACAACGGCCCACACTTTGTGGGCGCAGTAGTACTACAGATCTGTGCAGGTTTACAGATAGAGAAACGATTCCACAGTTCCAGGCATCCCAGTTCTGCCGGGCTTGTTGAGAGACATAACGGTATCTTAAAGTCAAAAATAGCTAAAATCTGTGCTGGCAGAAAGTTGAGTTGGGTGGACATTACCCCTAGCGCTATTGTGCATGCGCACATCTGTGCAGGCTAAAACTGGGTTCTCCCCCTATGAAATTATAATGGGGAGACCGGCAAATGCATGGTGCGCACCTCAGCCCAAAAGATTATGTGAGGTTGAGCATCCTGTGTTAAGCACTTACTGTGGCCTTTTAATGCAGAAGTTGCGTTTGATTCATCAGCAGGTGCAGGAGGCGTTACCAGTGCGATACACCGGACCGGGGCACGCGCTGGAGCCTGGAAGCTGGGTCCTGATTAAGAACTTTGAGCGGAAGACAGCATTAGCACCCAGGTGGCGCGGCTCCTATCAGACGGCCATTCAAGTGGATGGTCGCAAGGCATGGATCCATGCGACACATGCCAAAAGATTCCCAGGACTGCTGACAACTTCCGACGACCAGAGAAAGGAAACGGTCTCGGAAACGAAAGAAACTGTTTCCAGTCCACTGCCACAGCATCAGCCTGAGCGAGAAGTGAAAGTTGAAACAAAGCCTAAGCGAGAAGTGAAACTCGAAACAGAGCCTGAGGAGGCTGCCAGGAAGGGGAAACGGCAAAAAGTGCCCCAACGTTGCTCAGTAGAGACAACATCACTGCCGAGCGACACAAACTCTGCATTGCAAACACGAGCAGAAACAACGCGTGTACCCCTTTGGCGCCCACCAGTTTCTGCAAACGCACCAGAGCCAAAGAAAGAAACTACATCATTGCCACGGCGCTCATCGCTACCCATCATTGTGCCACAGGCTGACACTGAGCCTGATACTGGAAGTGCAATGGCACTATTCACGGATCATACAATACCAGGAGTGAAACGGTATAATTTGCGGCCTCGACAGGCAAAGCGATCCACAGATCTTTGGTGCTTTTCTTTTGCCTTTGGTTCCACTCATGGATGGAGTAGGAGCCAGGGGCGTAGAGGAGAGAAGTGTGAGAGTTGTGCAAGTCGGTCAATTCATGACTCACGGCTCCTCGGTGCGCTTATAATAAAGTACATGTGTCAGGAGCCAGAGGAGGACAAGCTGGACGAGCATAAGGACTAAGGCTGATAGAGTACATGTGTCCTAAACCAGAGCGGGACAAGCTGGATGCACATAGTACTCTGTCAATAAAGAACTGTTCAGAAATCGTCTGAGCAGTGGGAGAAAAAACAACTAATCTTGCTCGGAGGGGATAAGTGATCTAGGCTGTGAAAGGGTTGGCAGAATTGAACTGTGACTTTTTTTTATTGAACTTTTGGCATCAAGAACGAGAGACATTCGTGACGAACTTTGCCAGCAAGAAGAAGGACGATGAAGAACAAATCAAGACCGGTTTCAGCCTCCTCCTGCACCCCTGCTGAAAAGATGATAGTTTTAGAGACTGTAAATTTAGGGAAAAAGCATGGTAAAAGGAATAAGGTACTGATTTGGACATTGGTACTGTGTTCTCTAAGTATGGTAGTACCAACAATAATAGCTATTACACTATGGTTCCTGGAGTCCGCGCACCCATTAGAAACACTTTTGCCAAAAGCAGCTACTGAAAGCCTGGTTCATGTAATCACTGGTACTTTGTCCCCAATGGAAAAAAGACATAGAGAAGGATATGGCAACAATACATTGTTGCTCATCATGAACATGACCCATGCGGTTTTAAAGAAAAAAGATTGCTGGGTTTGTGCACATTTACCACAGCACGGTGGGAAAGGGATAGGCTGGTATGTACAACCGTTATCATTGGTTTATTCATGTGAAGTATCGTTGAGTGCAATGTTCTTTGGGAAATGGAACAAGAGTAATACGGGTCAGCTAGATGAGACCAATATGAATGAATTTGAGGAAGTGATCATGAAACCTGTGGGTTGTTCCATATTCCACAAAGCTTGCGTGTTTTCACCAGATCCCATGAGAAAAATACACGAAAGACAACAAGACTAGACAGATTACATAGGCAGAATAGACCGACCCCGCCAGCAGAAGAAACATCAGTAGTGACATGACATTTCGAATGAGGGATGAATGGAATAAAGATGCTGTGCCCCCTGCCTATACAGTGGATCACAGCCCCAAAACTGCTCCCCTATGTTTAAAGAAAAAAGGTTCCTATAAAGTAGGAACGTTTAGCAGCTGCCTGAACACAGTGGTTTTAAAGCACGAAATAGAACCCCTGTACGTAGGGGACCCTGTTTACTTTATATGTGGGGAAAAAGCATATCCATGGTTACCTAGGAACTGGAGAGGTACATGCTACCTAGCTCTACTGTTTTCAGGAGTGTTCCTCTTGGAAACAGCGGAAGTAGCCAGACAAACAAAAGGTAGAACTCAAAGGAGTAGTGAAGATGGAATGATAGCAATGGATGTAGCCAAATCGTTTATACCATTCCTGGCCCAAATAGAAAATTCCTATAATATAAGAAAACTGACTAGAATATTAAAAAATACAATAGATTCAACAACGGATATTTTATTTAATATGACGTTAGAAGAGAAAGGAATAAGGCTAATGGCACTACAAAACAGGATGGCTCTTGATATAATATTAGTTGATCGTGGGGGAGTTTGCAAACTCGTAAAAACTGCATGCTGTGTGTTTATAGATGATTACTCCCCTACGATATTTAAAGCAATACGGAAATTACATGTCCTAAGTTCCACAATCTCTACTGAAGAAGGGGGTTGGGGGATAGGATCCTGGTTTTGGGGACTATTGCGGTCCTGGGGATGGAAGTTAATTTCGATACTAATGGTGGTACTTGGTATATTCATAACATGTTGCTGTTGCATACAATGCCTACCAATAGTTTGCACTGAGATAACTGAGGGATGTACTAAGGGATGTATGCACATGGTGTCGAGAGGAAAACAAACGCATGGCCGAAATAACAGAGACACTGATGAAACAAAAACAGTAAAACAATTCATGGCTATAGACATTAATAATGAATATGATGCTTATGATAGCAGGAAAGGTTCAGACATAGATACCCCAGACTTATCCTCATCAGAGGAGGATACAATGAATGAATAAGACGTTTGGCATACGGCCAAAAGGAGGGTTTGTCAATCTGGAAAAGTGAATACCCTTCATTCGAATGATAGACGTATCTTGATGGCCAAAGGCCAATCGTCTTATGCACAGAATTATAGAAATACAGACTGCTATGCTTGACCAACAAGCGGCCATTTTAAACGTAGCAAGAATCGCCATTTTGCTTGTTAACCATTGATCATTGCTTTCTGTCTAAACTGCTTTGCAGCTTGCAATTCTTGCGAATTCTGCTTACTCTGCTCGACTGTTAACATTGTTGTCTGAATATGAAATAGCAAGGTCGCGGGACTGAGGAGTTCGTTGAAACACCTCATGAGTAGCCCAGAAAGGAATGCCCACGCTCCCTCTCTGTAGCCTTGAGGGAGAGCTGCAGGGCATTTAATCATTTCACAGCTGCCAGCCAGTCTCGTACTGTGGTAGAATATGTTAGAATAAAGCAGCTAAAAGGCTTGAATTATGCTCTTCTTACGGCCCCCCCTCACAAAACCCTTTAGAGCGTGTCGGCTCCCAGGACACGAATAGCACCTCATAGATAGCAAAGCTTGGAATGTGACTCTTCCCCCGTGTGCAGCTTGCTTCCAAGAACAGAAGCACCGTGTTCTGTTCAACAACTGGAAGATGCCTCCGCACTTTCTAATTGCACATTGTTACTAGAATAGACATCGAAAGTGTCATAATTGTCATACTCGTCGGAAATGTCCATCATCATCCTGAGTTCAAAGAAACTCAATAAAAGGCGGTGTTAAACATGACAGAGCTGATTGTATGATATGCATTTTGTATATATGTAACTGATGTACGTAATTTGCTCTCTTGCGTCCCTCGAGGTCTAGAAAATACACGTCGCGTGGCGTGAGACCACAGTTGGCCAATTGGGACTATTTTGCTTGCAATCAACCCTAGCATTGGGAATTTTAACCTCGTGTCTGGCGCATCCTTTCGTGTATGGTTATTGCCTTGTTTCCATATCGTGAGGGACCCCTAGGGGCCCCTTTCAACAGCTGGTGAAAAACCTTGTTCATCAGCATTGTGAGAAATGGAGCTGTGTTTGATTCTCAAACCTGACGTTGGCTATTTTTTTAATTTGCCATTCTTAATATTATTTTGGTGCTTTTGTGCTGATGCCTTGTAGCAATTAAAATAGATTAAAAAATAAAAAAAAACACAAAGGGCCTCATTACCAGTTTGGTGGTGCTGGAAATAATTTCAGTTACTGCCACTGGCAAATTACAAGTTTGGCAGAATTAACACCAGCGATACTGAGTGGTCATTCCACTGATTTATGGAAGATCTTCAGCATGATGCCAGTTGTAATTCAGCCAAAAATCCAAATGGAGACTAACACCGCCCTACCATCACTTGTAGTCCTATGGTAAACCCATGGGACCAAGTGGTAGTGATGTTAACTGATTGTTGGCAGTATTTCGGCAGATTTACTGCAAAATACCACCAAACTCAGAAGGAGGTCACAACCAACCAAATTAATTTTTGGCTTTAGAGTAATAAAATAATACTGGCAAATTCATCTCTTCATAGGGACATCTTTGTTGAAAAGGTTTGGGCTATGTGAGGGAGGTATGGTATCACAAGGAGACACTGTGAAAAAGCTGCAAGTTTCAAAAACTTTATAGATGGTTTAAACAGGGTTGGAAAACTCCTATCATGCCCTATACATAAAATGGGAGTATTCTTGACCATCAAACACAAAGTAAATACATTCCTAGTCAGTCCTTAGTCAAAATAAAATGGCGTTTACTAATAAACCTAATGCCTGTTCTCTTTCTAATACAATAAGCTGGGAACAGGAATGTGCAATGCAAAAAGGAAAATCAGTGTTCAAAATAAATGTCAGAATGGCTGAGTAAACTCCCCCACGTTCTGTAGCACAGGGTAAGTTGGCACACCTGGACCTTGTAACACACTCTGGCTTCAGACACAAGGGTGCAGTTTGTTTCATGAACCAGGGCCCACTTGGGTTTCCACGAAAGGTCACTAGCTTATCCTTTGCACCTCTCGGCTTTCTCTCACTCCACTTCAATCACACCTTCATAGGATTCTCTCCATCGGGCTCAAGCCTCCTTTAATTTTTCTTCCACTGTTGAAGACTTTCGAAACTGCAAGGCTTTTGCTCTTACCTCAGCATGATCACTTCGACCTTTGTTCCTCAAATGTCATTTTTTCTCTCCTTCACCAAGGCCTCTTGGTAAATGTACTTTCGAACACAGTACTTATTTCAAAGTTCAAAGATATCTCCACATCCAGGTTTCCCTCTGCTGGGATCAAACCTCACAAAAGTTAAAATCGTGCATCTCAGTTTCTTTCTCTTCCCGCCGCTTCTACGGCATCAGACATTTCACAGAGATGCTCGATTGGGCAATCTTCTTTCGCTGGACCACTGTGTTAGTTTGTATCTTTAATCTACAGTTCTTTACAATGCTTTGCTTTCTCTCACGTCTTATCAGCACACGCGCAACCTTCCATCATCAGATACTGTTGCTGACAAGTTTCATTTAACACAGACTGGACTTTCATTGCTTTCATCAACTCACTGGCTCTATTAAATAATTTTCATCTTTCGCGGCTTTGATCCTGAAGTGAAGGCTGATACCACAACTGCTGCTGCACCTCCCCAACTCTTCTGTTCACCTGTGAGGGAGTCTGGTATCCTTGAAACACAAAAGAGGTTTCTCTATTCTCTCTAGCTGGGCTTCCTTGCACAACCTTCAAGGCCCATCGGAGGTAACTATCTCCCACCGGGGTATCCAAGGTTTGTCTGTACCTTGGTTCCGTCCCTCTGCCTGTTGCTCTGTTGTGCCTGGTTGCCATCGCCCTGCAAGAACAGCTCCTTCTCGTGCATCAACTTGCTCAGAGTATGTCTCATTGTTCCACCTTTTAACCATGTGGGGAGAGCTAATAGGTACCAGGTGTTTGTAATTAAGATCAAGTGCCTTACCCTGCTTGATCTTATTAGTTGGACATGTCAAATGTATTGCATGGGTGGTACGCCTTTCAAGCTCAGATCTCCTCTTCCTCATATCAGTGTTTGTGTAGGAAAGGGGAGGATCTGGGAAGTTGGATTATTCTATAAAATAGGATGGGACAGGGGTATTTGGAAAGGGGGGATACCATGTCTCGCCATCGGGCATTGCTCCCCCGCTCCCCAAGGACCCCTCATGCAGGTGATCCTCCCGCACTTGTGCACCCCGAGGGTCTGGATCCAAAGGTGATGGCCATGCCCTGGCCACCTGAGTAATGGATCCTCGGAGTCTAGGCAGTGAAACACCCTCTGGTGTGTCCCAGCTACCTTTTCCGTTTCTTACCTTTCTTTTCATAATTTAAAGTCTTCAATGTCCACCGGAGTACCGTATTGCCCATGACACTGTTATCATATCAGAAAGTGTAGTGCAAGCCTGTTACTGTTTCTACTCTTTGTGGATTAATGTTTGACTTTACAGAAGCAAATAAAGTAAAATTAAATTGTTGTTTGATGGTGAGTGACTTTGAATCAAGCCACAAGATGAACTGCATACTGCATTGCCTTTGACATAAGTCTGATTATTTTACATCATCATGCCCATGCCTCAGGCAAATATTGGTACATGGGTAGTGCAGTTCATGTCCAGTGCCACACCATGGAGAGAGTGCAATTACTTTCTCTATAGACACATCAGTGATAGGAACAACATAAATGAAGCAGAGGCCATTCAACAAAGCTCTGTGTCTAGCTAGCATTGGGGCAAATTTCAGAAAACTGACTATGGTGGGCATGGCGTCATTCACTGGAGTCCATGGGAAAATGGAGGGCTTGTAACAGGGACATGACTCCTATTGCATTGCTCAAGAAGTAAGGTTCAAAGGAATTACATTATTCCCAGATGATGCATGTTTCAGCTGAATCAGTGGGTATACCTGGTCCACAATTGTGTACAGTAGGTGGTTGAACATTGTGGGGATCGTGGAAGGTGAAGCTTGTGCAAGAGGCAGGGACTTGAGCAAGGAGCAAGGCAAGACATGCTGCAGGGTGCAATGGGCAAGGTTTCAGATTTGCAAAGTGTGCACACCTGCTGATGGTGTAGAAGCAGTAATTCAGTGAGTGTAAGGAGTCCGGAGTAAAGATTGTACAATTAGAGTGATTTTTTAATTGCATGCATCTTATGCCTCATTCATTGTATACTTTTACAGGCCTATGGAAGGGCTCTGGACGTGTTGTGTTAAAAGAACTTCCAATGACTATCCAGAATAAACCTGTACCACAGCCAAAAAAGCAAGCGACCCACCTACGGGAAGTGTGACCAACTTGCTGAAGGGCTTACACAAGCCATTACCACATTTCAGATTGAGTACTAGCATACAATTCAAGCATGTGCAGAGACGATTTTACAGCCCATTTCTGCCAGACATTTTAGTACAGGGTGAATACACTTGCATTCTTGTTGAAAGGGCCACTGCACCTATTACCATAGACCCCAGTGTTGGTCCTTTAGAAAAAACAAGCTTGCCAACAAGTGCTTTGCTTTGAGCAGTTGTTACACCTGGGGCCAGAGTACAGATACTTTGCACCGGTACAAGTGCGAAGTTGCACAGTATAAGAAATAGGGCAAAATCTGCCATATTTCTAAAAATGTTTTTCTAATATTTTCCATTGTATTGTATTGTATTGTATTGTATTTTATTTATAACGCGCAGACCCGCAGGCCCGGAGGCATCAGGGCGCAATTAGTACAAGGTTACAGAAAAGCAGGCATAACAGAGCATTATTACAAACATGGGATCCAAAAATGCAGGTCAAGCAAAGAGTCATTATATATATTTGCAAGAGGATCTTATATACATATGTACAGTAGTTTCAGTGTCGATAGATGATAGTAGTGGACGGCAGGTCAGGGTATGTCGGGGAGAGGCGCGAAGATGGCCTTAATGCTGGTTGAAAAGCCAGGATCTAGTGTTGGCTTTGAAGGTATTGAAAGAGTCTTCCGCTCTAATTGAGACAGGGAGGGAGTTCCATAACTTGGAAGCTAAGACAGGGAAACTTGAGCCCCCTGCTTTTTGCAATTTAAATCTCGGGATCGCTAAACAGTGGGATTGGGCTGTTCTTAGAGGTCGGGAGGTAGAGTGGCGCGATAGTCGACTACCAAGGTAGATCGGGGCTTTGTTGGCTAGACATTTGTGCGTAAGGGCAAGTGTTTTGAGTGAAATTCTCTGTTTGACAGGTAGCCAATTTAGCTTACTTCTGGTTTCTGTGATGTGGTGGTGTCGGGGAATGTTTAGCGCAGCACGAATGGCGTTGTTTTGTGTCGTTTGAAGTCTGTTCAGGTTCTCTTGGCTGGTGCCAAGGTAAAGAGCACTGCAGTAATCAATTTTAGCCATAATAAGGGTTCTCGCTAGCGTAACGCTGTTAGACGTAGTGAGGAAAGGTCTGCAAGCTGCGATGAGTTTGCATGTGTATGCAGACGCAGATCTGACAGCATTCGTTTGTCGGGTTAATGAAAGTGTGGCGTCAAGGTAGAAACCTAACGTTTTGGTATCTTTTGAGACACGAATGATATTACCATCTATGTTGAATGATTGATAGGACGGTTCTAGTCTGCTCAGACGTTGTGCAGTGCCCAAGATTAGGAGCTCCGTCTTGTCATCATTCAAGCACAACTGATGTTGGGCCATCCAGGCCTGGATGACCAAGTAGATGTCGTTAAGGGCTTTGGTGTCACCTAGATAATCACCAGTGATGGGGATGAGTATCTGGGTGTCGTCCGCATAGTTGGTATAGGAGACACCCAGATAGTCAAGTACATCAAAGAGTGGTTTCGTGAAAATGTTATAAAGTGTAGGTGACACACAAGATCCCTGAGGAACGCCGCAGTGAATCGGGGAGGGGTCCGCGGCTGCGGCTGGGGCAAAGACTCTCATGGATCTGTTGCTCAGGAAGGATTTGATCCAAGCCGCAGCCGAGGAAGAGAAGTTGGCCGCTGAATGGAGGTGCTCGCACAGGATCTGATGGTTGACCAGATCGAATGCGGCTGAGAGGTCGAGAAGTAGTAGCAGTGCTAATTTGCCTTGATCCTTTAGAACCTCGATTTGAGTTTTAAGGTCTAATAAAGCGGTCTCTGTCCCGTGTCTGGGGCGGAAGCCAGATTGTCGTAGACCTAGCAAGTTATTAGTTTCCAGGTAGTTTTGGATCTGAAAGTATGCGGCACGGTCTAGGATCTTGAGCAGGAATGGTACGGTGGTGATAGGTCGGAAGTTAGTGGGAATGTTCGGGTCTAGGGAAGGTTTTTTAAGCAGTGGGATAACCCAAGCGTCCTTCAGATTGTCCGGGACAATGCCTGTTTGAAAGGAAGAGTTGATGAAGGCCGTGATGAATGGAGCCAACTCATGTGCTGAGTCCTTGATAGTCTGGGCTGGGCAAGGGTCACCTTGGCAGTTAGTTGGCTTAATTCTAAGAATTATATTTTCTACCTCTGCCAGGGTAAGTGGAGAGAATGCGAAAGGTGTGATATTAGTAGGGTCTGGTAAGGGGGCCTTAGTGAGGGAATGAGCGTGGTTGTCGCGCTTTAGGCTGTCCTGTTTATCTTTGATTTTGTCTTGTAGTGTGGAGATTTTATTTAGTAAGGCTGCTTGGATGTTGGCGCACCATTTACTATCTTTCACGCATGTGTCAGGGGGGGCGACTGGAGTTTCAAGCTCTCTTAGGATTTTAAAGAGTTCCTTGGAGTTCGAGTCGGCTTGTATAATGCGGTTGTTGAAAGATTCCTTTTTAGCCGTGATGATGGCATCTTTGTAGGAGAGTGAGGCTAGGAGGAAACTGTCTTTATGCTCGTCTGAGGGGTGGCTTTTCCATCGATTTTCGGCACAGCGTTTGGCTTTGCGGAGCGATTTTAGCTGTGGTGTGAACCATGAGTTGAGATAGGCTTGAGGTTTAGCCTTTCTAAGTTTGAGAGGTGCTATGCAATCAATGGCAGTTTGCATTGTTTGGTTGTAGGTGTGTGCTAGTGAGGATGGATCAGAGAAGGAGTTGGTGGCTGTGTTAAGGGACGGGAGTAACAACGGGAGGAGTTTCTCCTTGGTTATATCTTTTTTGCTTCGAGTTGGGAGTGCTGGGGCTAACGGTGACGGGATTCGTGGTGTGGCTTCAATGTTGAAAGTTATAATGTGATGGTCGGACCATAGACAGGGGGAATTGTTAAGGACTTTGATATTGCAATTGGAGCCAGCTACCCAGTCAAGTGTTCTACCTTTAATATGGGTAGGCTCATGGATGTATAAGGTAAGGCCGAGGTCAGATAGTGCAATCTCAAGGTCAGAGGCCACCGGATCTTTTAAGTCACCAAGACCTAAGTTAAGGTCGCCTAGGATGATTGTTTGCGAGTTGATCTTTGTATTGTTGAGGAGGAGAGTGGAGATTTCACTGACAAATGTTGGAGCGGGTCCTGGAGGTCTATAGATTAGGTGCATGGTGGCTGTTTGGTTAGGTGTGAGTGCTAGTTTGACAGACAGCAATTCGGCCGATGTGAGTTTGGAGTCAGGTAACACTCTTAGGTCAAGAGTATTTTTATGGATGAAGGCCACACCACCGCCTTTGGAAGAGGTGGAGGAGCGGTCACATCGTGTGATGCCGTAGTTCGGCGGTAGGGCTAACGCTAGTAAGGGGCCAGATGCGACATGAAGCCATGTTTCGGAGATAGCTAGGAAGTCAAGGTCGGACGTGGTGATGAGGTCAGCTATGTCTAGTGCATGTGCAGTGAGGGATCTGGCATTAATGAGGGCGCCTTTGAACATGTGCAATTTAGCCTTGGTGGAGGTGGGTTTGCATGTGGTGGTAATTGACAGAGATCCAGGAGAGAGGGGGGTTTGTTTCCTGGCGATGTGACGGGAGTGGCGTAGGCGTAGGCGGAATCTGGAGCCTAGTCTCTTATTTCTGAGAGAGAGGGGGCAGGGTTGGTTAGGTGTAGGTTTCCTGGCAAAGTGATCCAGCCATAGAGCTGGGTCGTTGAGGTATAGGTTGGTATGGCCTACATTGGGTGCTGCCGGGCTTATTCTAGGCGATGCGAGTGGACGTGGGGGTGCCATGCCGGTGGAAGGCTGGTCCATTTTAACCCAGAGTGTGGAGGTTGTTACTGTAGGTAGCTGGAGAGCTTGGGTGAGTCGAAGGGATAGTGTGAAGAGAAATGGGAGGAGTACACTGATGTGCATGATGAGGTCCTGGTTACCTAGGTGGGAGAGAAGAGCCAGGAGGTACAACAACCAGGTACATAGACAGGGGCCACCTAATATCAAAATTAACAGTGAGAGGCAAGGGCCGTAAGACTGGAGGCTAAACATGAATCTGGGCAAAACATAATCAGTTGTGGTCTATTGGCGACCATAAGGCAATTTGGTTAGAGTGGCCTTTGAACTGGCCGACGGCTAGATACAGTAGTCAGTAGTGAAGTACTGTTAGGCTAATAGCGAGGGTCCTAGGGGTGCATGTGGGCGGTCAGGAGTGGCTATAAAGCATAACACGATATCACAGTGATCTCTAAGCGACCATAGGACACAACACAATATTACAGTGATCTCTAAGCGACCATAGGACACAACACAATATCACAGTGATCTCTAAGCGACCATAGGACACAACACAATATCACAGTGATCTCTAAGCGACCATACAGTTGGCATGAGACCAGGAGGGTCTTGAGTGGGTCAAAAGGTGTATTAATAGAGGACCATGTTTATGCAGTGGGTGGTGAAGAACACATTGTTCAAAGCTACGGAGTCTGTAGCAGTACTATGAAGGTCTGCGCAATGAGGACGCTGAATTTCAAATAAGCACGGGGAGCTGGATAGGCTATTTCAATTGGGCATACTGGGCAGAGAAAAGTATATGCACAGTGGCTAGGATTCAGGTAGCAAGGGCCCAGTGGGTAGCGTAGACATAAGTTACACAAAATCAGAGATGGCATGGGTCAGTATAGTCTCCATAGGCTGCAATGACTAAGGTGCAGGGCGCAAGGAGCGCAGGGCTATAATGAATGCATTACAAATGGCAAAGGCACAGTGCAGGCAGCAAATGGCAAATAGCAGTGACCATATCGCTGGCAATGATTGATGGGATATTATAGCAACCTATTGGGCAGCAAGATAGTGGACAGAATTATAAGAGTACAGCTCGCAGTAACTCAAGGAGTGACTTTATGTCTTTGGGAGGAGCTTAGATACTGGATCACAATGTCAGAGGTTTTTGTTTCCTTATTGGTGGTGCAAAGTAGGGTTCCAAGGCTTACCGTGATAGGGCCCACCGTGGAGGAGGACGAGGCTCACTCCGAGATAATTCTAGTGATCGGGGGTGAAGAGAAGAGCGCTCCCTTGCAAAACGCCGCTAAACAGGCGCAAAACAGGGCCTTTATACGGCCTTCATGTCGGCCGCCGGCGCATCCGCCTGCCGGCGGCTACTGCGAACGAAATAAGGCCCAGATCGAGGCTTAGCCTCGCTGTGGCGTCGCCCATTGTTTTTAGAAATAAGGCAAACATTGTCCTGGCTCAAAAATGCATCGAAAATTAACTTTTTTGCACTAGAGTAATTTTATGCTCTGGTTATTATACCACGCCAAACTGCCCTGGTCATGGTGCAATGGTTTTCTAATATGTCTCCTTCTTTTTTGAAATAGGGAAACTTTGCAATAGTACTTATACTGTGCAAATTTGCACTTGCACTGGTACAAAATGTCTTTAATCTGGCCACTGGAGTAAATGGTAGCTGTCAAAATGCTAAGGCTTAATTCACATTCGGTCTTGCATCCTGTACTGCTGGCCACTATGAATGTGAGATGGAATGTTGATGAGTGGGTATTTAATGAATGTTCTATGCGTGCCAGTTAGCGGCTGAGCTAGGTTGAGAAAAGTGGCCCGATGGGGTCTATGCTTTATGTGTACTTGTGGCTTAAAATCAAATCTGAGCATTTAACCGGTCCATAAAGCCAAAGTACCCGATTCATGGAAATTTGCGCAGAAATCCTGCAAGGGCCGGGTGCCGAGAAGGACACTGGGGGAGCCTGTGCGCACAAAGAAAACTGGATGATCGCATATTCATAAAATTTACAGTGTAAAGTAACCGTAATCGCAAGTCGCAGCCGGAACGCCACTGACACGCCCACACGCAAAGCATTAACAGCCATAACAGCTACCGGTGCGGGCTCCCTGGGGCGTGAATACACGCACCCTTCAAACAGTGCATTGGGTCCCCCGCAAGCACACCTGCATCTGGGGGACACTGCGTAGGGTCCCCTGTAACTGTATTCTGCACCCCGACAACATGCGTATAAAAGATCTTAACTCGCTAATTACTCAGGAAATCTGTGTGCAAACCCCCGTAAACCATTCACGCACCCTGCTAAAGTGTGTACGCCCACCCCTAAGTTAGATCAGAACCCTAGTTTTGTACATGCACCCCTATATCCGACATGCAACTCCACCTCCACGCTGTGATTCCTACACGCAAGTGTACTTGCGCCTGCCTTTGGGTGGTGGATGATATGAAGGACCTGCGTGGCCATTTCCCTGCTGAGAGGTTGCGCAATCTAATCCATGAATACGTCTCATGCCAAGCAATTGTGGGTGTGCAAGGGACTGGCTGCAGGCAGTCCCTCGGAAACGCCCACTTTTAGAAAGTTCTTCCCCATTTTTGGTGTTCCACCCCTTGCCAGTGCTTTGCACAAGCCACGCCCATGCTCTGCACAGAGTCTTGCAAAAGGCCCTTGACGGCTCGCAGGGACTTGCCGAGCCTGCACGTACTCCACGCAAGTCCAGGAAAAGTACCACGCATTCGATTCCATGAATAGACGAACGCGGATTTGCGCACAGTTTGGCACGCAAGTACCCTATTTTCCACACAAATAATTCCATGAATTGTTGGGCCACAAGTAACTAAGTAACTGTTACCTGAAGCCTTCAGTGTCTTTAGCTGAAACCTTGAAGCCAGATACAACAGTTCACTATAGTAGTGTATACGCTAGTCAGTTGAAAAGTTGGCATCAGATATGGATGGCTGAGAATACTATTGTATCTGCCTCCTCATCAATTACCAAGAAAGTTGTTCATGACAAGAAGGAAGTATTTAAGAGTTTTTTTATTTAATCTTAATTTAGCAAATCCTCCCATTGAAAAGAAGCACAGGTTCATGTGAAGGAAAGTATGCACTGTTAGGGAGAATTCTCTGTTTAGGCTGAATTTCCTAACCTAGTGAGTCCCCCAGCAGCTTTGCTGGATTTCTGGGGTTTGTTTTTTCCCTCCTGCCAAGAGTGTGACCCTTTTCCTCTCACTCTTGGACATGTATGTGTGGAATTCCTTTGAGGTGTCAATGTGTTCGATGGGCTATGGGGTCTTTTACTCCATAGGGTCTCATAAGTTTTTCTATGTGTGTCACTCTGCACCCTACGTGTCGTGACACGGGGGCGCCCTAGCAGGTCCCCCCACCATAGACTCCATACCCGGGGACTGACTACTGTCTCCCCGGGCATGTAAAGTCACCATTGGCTTTACTAGACCTAAATTTACTAACAGAACTAGTACCAACCATCTTATTGTGGACGTGCTAGTAGGGGTAATACGATTACTCCTGGATCTGTTACTCGAGGGGGCACTGTCCCGTCCCCCCTCGTCGAGTTTTGGCTGGTGGCAGTGGAAACTACTTGTTATGTTCGGCCCCGAGCATAACCCTATGGGATTCGTCCCATTGTTGAAGATTGATACTGTTTTTCGTTAATCTCCAACGTACCACCGATCTACTTATCTTAAATAAGTTTATCGAGTGGTATTTTCTGCCAGAACTCGGGTTGTAAAATGGCGTCTGTGTTTTTCTCTGTGACTCCGAAACCAAAGGTTGAGCCCTTTGTTCCACTTTTGGCGGGCCTCTGGACAGAGACCCGCGAAGGTGGCGCCATTCTGTCTGGGTTACCTCAGGGGTGTGGGAGGGGGTTTAGACACCCTGGACCGAGTTGCCTTGCCAACTCAGGTCGCACTCTGGAGTGATTGGCCCAGGTGGTGAGCCTTCCCGCTCACCACTTAGCATGTGTTGATTGACAAGCTAGGCTGAATGAATGGGGGACGTCTGCATAAAAGCAGGGCCTTTGGGACTGGATCTTCAGGAAGTCGCCACTGGACCTAAAGAATCCGACGAGGGTAACGCTGAGCCGACCTGCACGACAAAACCTCCGGTGGAGCCCTGCAGAATCGTCTCACAATCTCCCGACGACAGAAGAGATCTCCCTGCCGGAGAGGCTCTTTCCCTGGCTGGTGGGAACAACCAGTCTTCTTCTTCTTTACGCTTTTTGATCGCCCAGGACGCAGTGGTCGAATTGCCCGTGCAGAGCACCCGGCAACCGGATAGCCACTGCTCCTGCATCGTGATCGAAAGGTGGTGCCTTGTGACGAAGCACTCCGCGGCTGGTTTCTTCCCTGGTGGTGCACCGGACATCTTCTCTTCGACGACGAGAGCATCTCTTCTCTTGGCCAAGACCCGTCGTGCATCCACCACCAGGAACAACTGCCCCCGTCGGAGCTGTCTTCCCCCACAAGGTACCGTAAACCGCCTGGCTTCCCTTTTCGATCGGTTCGTGTGAGGTATCTGATTCCTCTCCGTTCCGTTGGGTTGCCTCCAAGCTTTATTCACTCTTTGTTCTGAACTGGTTCAACCTGTCGCTAAACAATTTGCTAAACAAGACTTGAGTGCATCATCCGTAGAGACTTTCCAGGACATCGTGCCTTGCCTCTCACCGAGTGGGCCTGGCCGCCGCACTGTATGATCTAGTGTGATTAATGCTTTCTTGCCTTGCATTTTTACCCGCTTCAGTACGAACCGTGTTGACTTCGTTACCTGCCTTTCTCTTCTCTTACTCCGCACTAAAAATATTCGAGTGTCATCTGGGTTGGGGTATACACCTCTGTCTGAAAATAAGTGGTGCCGTAGAACCTAGAGTTGTCGATATAGTGTTTCGGGGGGTTGAGCTTTATTCCATCCTGCAGAGTAATTGTATTTTGATTTGTTTGCCGTGGTTCACTTTAGTATTTTTCGTAGACATTCTGTTATTAATAAATAACTTACTATCTTTATACTAAAGCCTGGTTGCGTGTTTACTCGTTTTGCTGCGAAGAATTACCCTATCTTGTATACTCCCTATACTGACCAACTTTTCTTGAGAGAAGTCTGACTGCTCAGCCACAGCTACCAATTGGATCTGTGTGGTACAGACTGCTACCAAGCGGGTTCATCGCAACACCTGTAGTCCTAAATCTTTTGCAGTGGTCCCAGAGGGAACTGCACAGGTTTCCGCCTAACATGCACAATTGGTGCTTTGCTCAGGTCAGGCTATGTTCTGTAATCTTGTCACGGCATCCAGTATTTACAGCTTTCTATTTCTGCAGTGGGAAAAGCGAATTAATCCTCAGGAAGGCACCATGAAAGAAATGAGGAAGGCACTAAAACAAAAAAGGCGACAGAGATTATCGACAGCCTTCCTAAACATGGCCTGCTGTCACATAACAGTTTAAAGGGGACTACTTGCACTTTCTTTTGCAGTAATTGAATAACATTTTAAAACATGTACTGTTTGCCAAAGTGTTAATTGCACATGACGACTGATCTTAACTGTTATATAACAGCTTTCTACGAGGTGCAGTTGTACATTACTTCATAAGTACAAACCAAGGAGCAATGATTGAGCTTGATTACAATAGAAGAAAGGTTGCTCTGCAATGCAGCAGGAAAAATGTATGTTTAATAAATGTGTGGAATGTTTCCAGATGTCACGTGTTGGCATGGAATTATAAAGCTGACTTTCATACGTGTTTACATTGGGATAGTATTACAGAAACGCAGCCCTGGTGCAAGTGCAATTAGCACTAGGGCAGACACTGCTCTACGCAAGGGTCTGTAACATTTGGCTTGCAGATGTCTTGGACTACAATTCCCATCAGCCCCCTTCAACATAGTCAATGGCGAGGGATCAGGGCAACAACTACATCCAGGATAACCATTGTCCTACTGCAAAAATGCATAAAGAGAATATGTGTTTTGCTCCAGAGCAAATGCAAATGGTAGTTGCACTAGTGCTAATTTGTTATACCACTGCCTGTGATGTTATAGTTTTAAGGTATACCTTCTTGTGCTGACTTTTCACCAGAGAACGTATCTTTAAATTGTCTGCTGGCAGACTCGCAGGGTTCAAGAATATGTTTGCTATTGGCCGTGCACTAGACACTGATCTTAATGAACCCTAAAAATCGGTACCATTGCAATGCAGGAATATTACACAACAGTGTATAATGCGCAAGTGGAACATATTTACAGGGTAATTCATGGAATTAATGTGCGCTGAAAAGGGGAGCGCAAGCGTGAAAATCGCAGTGCACGTGTGCTAAAGCCACGCACACAGCCGTTTGTCGATTCATGGAATGCGCTGCGCATGGCTTACCTGAGATGTGCGCTGAATCGGCATGTGGCGCACACGTCATTGCGACATCCCGAAGGCTGTGTGCGAGGCGGCCAGTGAAGATGCACACAGGGCAGCGCACACACCTAAAAAGGGGGCGGAACATGTGGAATGGGGAACAACACTTGAAAATGTGGGCGTTACGGGGGAAGTACCCCTGCTAAATCCTCACAACGCCCACACACGTGCCAACAACACGTATTCATGGAATCGAACAGGGGAAACCCATGCGCCGCAAAAGACGTGCTAATCCGGAAACACGTATGCCAGCAGGAAGCAGGCGTAAGCAGCCCCGTGCAGCATAAAAGTGCACACAAACAACAAACGCGCAAACAACAAAGAAGCTCATACACTATGATGAATATACCGTTCCTTGCAGCAGTGGTCGCGGGACACCGCAGGAGGAGGAGGATAGCCAGGCCCCGCATTTTTTTACCCAGGACCAGCCTTTTTGGGATGCCTGATGCCTGATGACCAGGTGTTTGGGAGGTACAGGATTCCACCTCAAATCATCCTAGAACTGGTTGCTGAGTGGGAGGATGACTTCAGATCACCCACCATGTGCTCCCAAGCACTGAGCCCCTTTGAAAAGGTGCTCAATGTACTACATTTCTTGGCTACTGGGTCATTTCAGCGGACAAGTGCCATAGTTGGGGACGTCTCACAGGCCAGGCTGTCACGCTGCCTACACCAGGTGTTGGCGATCATGACTGCATGCCCCTCAGTCCGCAGGCACATATACATGCCCGAGAACAGAAAAGGCAGGGCGTGGTCCACGACTTTTACAGGGTGGCACACTTCCCCAAAGTGCTAGGTGCCATTGATTGCACCCATGTGGCTCTACGTCCTCCTAGAGCAACTGAGCACATCTATCAAAACTGCAAGCACTGGCATTCCATCAACATGCAGGTTGTATGTGATGCCAAGGGAATCATCACCTCTGTATATGCCAACTATCCAGGGTGCAGTCATGATAGTTTTATATTCAGAATGTCACCCCTAACTGGGACCTGGAAGCTGGAAGGCATGGAGACACATGGCTCATTGGTGAGTAGACATGCCTCTGCACACGCATGCATGTCAGACACTGACAAATGGCAAAACCCAACTAATGACAACCATTATCACCTCCCCAGGGGACAGTGCCTACCCTCTGAGCACCTACATGATGACGCCAATACGGAACCCCACCACACCACCCCAGGTAAGATAGAACACAGCCCATATTGCAACCCGGGGCATAGTGGAGCGCACATTCGGAGTGCTCAAGTCACGTTTTCGCTCCCTTGACTGCTCTGGTGGTCAGCTGCTATATGCGCCCCCAGTAGTGTGCAGGATCATAGTGGCAGCATGTGTCCTGCACAAGGTTGCAACCTGGCAGGGTGTGCCAGTGGACATGGTGGTGCCACCACATCCTCAACCACATGCATGGCCGCTGCGCATGGGAGGGGAAAGGGCACATGGTGAGGCAGCCCGTACACAGCTTGTGGTACATTTTTTCACCTAATATCCTACCCCTGCAGAGTGCACACAGGCCTGGCACATAGCAGCTTACAATTGATGATGATGACAAAAGGGATAGTCAACTGTCACAATCATACCACCCTGAGATTGTTTTCCTGGAAGTGCTACATTGTGTGCATCCCTAGCTACTTAAACAGACCCAATGCTGCGTCAGTAAAAGGCACACATTGATGCATCATGAAGGACTACCCCCTTGCAAAATAGTACACCCAAATAGTGGTATGTCACCCAACCCCTCCCAAGCCCCATCTCAGCTTCCCAACACACCATGGCATGAGATGCAATGTCAAAGCAACCAAATGAATGCACAACACATGACACAAGTGTCACAAAGTGCACCGTCCCAAATGGATACAGGCCAGAGACAATTCCCTCCCACCAATGAAAAAAAAACAGCACACATGAACAAATACGTTACTTACCAGCAAGACAAAACATTAATACAGGACCCAACAGTGGCAACGTATGACAGTAAGCAATGATAATAGTGCAAGTGACACAACCTGACAAAGGCAGCACATCAACCCCTTCCATCTCCAGTGTGTTGCTGATAGGTAAATGTGGCAGTGTACTACATACAACATGGACTGCATCTGCAATGGAGACAGGCAAGTTAAGACATGAAGAAGCTACATGAAAATATGCATAATGGGCAGTATGGAATACAATATGCAAATCAACCATGCAGTGGAGAAATCATCAGCAATCCCCACTAGGGGTGTATACACAGTTTGGACTACAGACTGCCCATACAACTTATGGAAGCCCAATGCCTTTGTGTAAGTTACTGTTACACCTAGACACCCTTGCGAGCCCATGGAAAGGGGAAGCAGGAGTGGCATATGTGTCAGGACCCCAAGTTTCAAACACAAACACAGGACAAGCCTACATGGGCCCAGCTGGAACACACAGTGGATGCCTACGGGAGACACACAAAGCAACACACGGTAACATGAATGTACAATCTTTAAAAAAAAGTCATGAAAAAAAGGAATGGAAAAATAACAAATGAAAATGAAAAATGAAAATAAAATGAAAATGAAAAGTAAAACTAAACAATTAAAATGAAAAATTGAAATGAAAAATTCTAATTAAAATGAAAATGTTAAAATGAAAAAAGAAAAAAATCAAATGAAAATGAAAAATTCAAACGAAATATGAAAAGAAAATGAAAATGAAAAAATGAACTCAAAAATGAAAAGAAAAAATGAAAATTTAAAATTCAAAATCTAATAAAAAAAGAAAATAAAAAATCAAATGCAAATATAAAAAATTAAAATTAAAATTAAAAAATGAAAAAAACATGTAAACATGAATAATGAAAAAGAAAAGTGAAAAATAAAAATAAAAAATGGCCATGGGTTGACCGGGGGGGGAGGGGATGTACAGGTTGCACACCAACACCCACATGCGTGGAAAAAAAAAAAACCTCCATGGGCTCATGGCCTGCATGGCTACCTGATAGTGGGAGAACTGCCGTCACTGTCGTCACCCTCTGGTGGTACATTAGAAGGTGTACGTGGTATGGGAGGGAGACCACACAAAGCCCTGGCATGCTCCTCCATGGCAGCAAGCACGCAGGTCTGAAAGATTTGGTTCTGCAGGATGATGGTCCAGAGATCACCATGCAGCACCTCACGGACTTCTGCCTGCAATGCCTCATGTGATGCCCAGATCTCCTCACAGGTTGCCTGGAGCTCAGCTCAGATTGTGCATGTTAGCTGCTCTAGCACCTCAAGTGCACCCAGAATATCTCTGAGGGACCTCTGTTCTAATCTTAGGGCAACCCTGTGGGCCTGTGACTCTTCAGCTATGGCTGTGCGCAGAGTCTCCAGTTTAGCTTGTCGGTCCCTGTTGGACGCCAACATGTCCTCCCTGTGTGAGCGGCATGTGGACTCTGTTGCCTGCTGCTGGAGCTCCACCTGCCTTTCTGGGGGGATAATGGAAGTGGCCACCCTATGCACAGCCTGAGCCATCATCTCACATGATGCCCGCTGTTGTGCTGCAATAGTATACATGGAGTTCTCCCACACAGTATTGCCTGGTGGCACACGGCTGCCGCGTTGGCGGACACCACACCTGTTTGGGCCAAGGTGATGTGCACCTTGCAGTGCTGGCACTGCCTGAGGCTGCAGGACTGCATTCCTCCTTTGATCTGCTGGCCCAGGAACAGGAGAAAGTATAGTGGAGTGTGACCCTGCATCTGTAACCATCACAGGCGGGCATTCCAACACTGAGTGGCCCATTGAGGGGTCTACCCCCAGTGCAGGTGCGTTGGACAGAACAGCATCCCTGCCTTAAACACTCATCTGCGACGGGACATTTGTCTCAATGTCTGACTCAGCACCTAAGAAATAGAGGTCATCGGAGGTGTACCCAGAGACACCCGTGGGCAGGATGGTCTATAGGACTAATGGATTTTCCTGCACCACCACCCCACGTCCTCCACTGGTGCCTGGCTGGGGCTCTGAGTACTCCTGCCCCTGTGCCATCTCCTCCTCCTCAACAGCATCTAGTGCCTCTTCACCTGCACACAAATAAAACAAAAGTAATTAAGACAGGCATGAACAGCATAGCCGACACACATAGGCATCACAATCTACACATCGAATACATTAATGAGACATGTCACACATGAAACTAACTCTGGCATGCATGCACTGGCAATGGAGTGGAAGGGGACCCTAAAAGCAGACACTGAGGACTCCAAAATGGAAAATGAACACATGTGCTGCATGGTGCATAGCACCTGCATCACACATTAGCCTGTGAGTGGCATGGACAATCCACAAAAATTACACATGCCAGCACACAGAGGGCACGTAGCATAGCCATGGCAGAATTGACAAGGACACCCAGATGGCAGTAAATCAGTACTGTCCCCCATCCATGTGAGACACACATCATGAAATAGAACATGCAAAAGAGTGTGACAAACCACACGTGTTACATGCTGCAACAAAGCCAGTGTTTACTAATACAGTGATGGTAGGCACATGAATACATCAATGGTAGGTCACTTGGATATGACACAAGTCAATTGTCATGTTCAACATTCAAACAGGGCTCCAAATTGATTGTGTGCAGTGCATGTGTAGGTGCACAAAAGTCAATCAGCCTGATTGATGAAATCATTCCCATATAAAGTTAACAAATGTGGGGCATTGTGGGGTGAAATCTATGTCTGAAGTATGGTGAATTTGGGGCAGAACGGCACAAAAATGTGTGTTTATCATGCAAATGATTCCATCAATCAGGGAGAATGAAAAGGAAAACTGTATCAACAATGTTGTGGCATGATGCTAGTTGAAGGGCAAGTGCAGTCATCAGGTGCAAAGTGTTTTCTTGGTCAGTAGGGATACTGTGAAACCCAAACCCAGGGGCGGGGGATGGTTTGGAGGCACCACATGGGTGACCTATAGCAGTCATGACTACACAGCCTGACCTGGCACTCAATCAGAACACATCACCCAAGCAAAATACACATGGTTTGCACACACACGTATGGCCACTCACCAGACATTGCCTCAAGATCTGGTAGGTCTCCCACGCCTTGTATCTGATCCTCTGCGATGAACCCTCCAGCGATTGCCTCATGTTCTGTGAGTTCATCCTCCTCTGGTGGAGACCCACTGCCAGTCACCAGAGTAGAGGCATAATTGGAAGCCAGCTTGTTTTTTGCTCTGCGTTTGAGGTCATTCCACTGCTTTGAGCAATCATCAGCTGTGCGATTCACAAATCCAAGGGAACTAATCTGCTCTGCGATGCACTGCCAATGGGCCCTACATTGAGCAGTCGTAGTCTTGCACCCTGCAGTAACCAGCATGTCGTGGCCATGGGCCGACACATAGCCCTCAAGTGCGTCTAGTTCCACATCATTGAAACTCCACTTCCTTGATGTGCCGGAGGGGCGAGCTGTGTCTGGGGTCCCAGTCTGTTCCGCAAGAGCACGCTTCTTCCTCTTGAGAGGTGGTGCAGACCCTCAGTGGCTTACGCTGCTCTGGTCGGTAGGGGCTGAAGCTCAGGCGGAGTGGAAGCAGGCAATGGCACGATGACCAAAGTTCTCACTGCAGGCATTGGCTGCTGGGTGCTATTGCCAGGACCAAGCGGCACAACTGCCTTGGTGTGATGGTCTGGGACCAACACTGTCCCGGCTGGGTGACTCAGAGCCGGGGTGGATTGAGCTGCAGCTGTCCAACAGCCTCCTCAACCTGGCCACTTGGGGCAGCAGATGACATTGCTGCCCCAGATCCATGTGGCCTGGTGACAGCAACTTTCACCGCCACACGTGGCTTTGACTTTGTGACACGGAAGTCGTCCTGTGAGTCATCCCGTGCCAGTTCCATGACCAATCTGGGCTGGGTTAACAGGGCCTGAGCTGGGATTGTGCAAGCTGCATCTCCCCGACCCATTGGGGGGGCATAGGTGTCCCTGATTGGTCCTCGACACACTGGCTTCTTGGGCCACCCTACCCACGTTGGCCACCACTGCCACCTTGGCCACCCTGCTCATCCTGGCCACGTCCCCTACCGCGAACACCTCTTGGAGGTCGGCCACCTTTGCCTCCCTTACCACTTGGTCGCCTCCCAACCATGGCACTGATGTTCTTGTGCAAATGGGAGGTGCAGTAATCAATTGTCCTGGGCGATTGGGGTGAAGGGGGCAGGGTACTAGAAGGAATACATACCCTTGTGCTCTGTATGTGATCCCTGGGGGAAGATGACGGGTCACGCAACACTCAGGCACCCCAAAAACAAAATTTAACGTGCACGCGACCCCTCGGTAGCCCACGTGCGTGGAATTTAGGACCCGCAGTACGCTGTGGCACCCAGAAACACAAAAGAAGCATAGGCGTGTTAAACGCAGGCTACAATGACCTCTGAATGGGTACGTGACACACAAGGGCAACCACAGTGGAAAAATATGTGTGCGACTCACCGTCTGCCTGCAAAAAGAATGTGAAAAAGACGCACATGGGCACATTGGCAACACCCCTGCCAAAAGAAGAATTGACCGCTGTCTCAGTAAACAAGGAGTACGCACTGCAACTGTTGTGAAGTAATCACATGTGAACCGACAAGAAGTACAAGAATCACCAGCTCGCTCTCCACAAAAAGCTTGTGCAAGAAAATGGCATCCTACGCAGACCTTTGACGCCTGCCCACAGAAACGCCCATGCGTGCTACGTCACTTACATGCTTACGCGCTAAGGCCCTTTCCTCCAATTACACGCATTGACACACGGACATGCTGTTTTTGCATGTGCGGATTCACTATGCACCTGTGCTGAGGGAAACGCCCGCGTGCATCACGTCACTTACATGCTTACGCGCTAAGGGCCTTTCCTCGAATTGGTGGAGCAAGTCCTGGTGCATTATGATGCCCTCTTTGGAAGAACATGCACCGACAAGGATGGACGGAGGAGGATCTGGATGGACATCGTGGTTGCCAACAACGCGGAGGCAGTGGCAACCCGTGACCTATCACACGTCCGTAAGCGCTGGGAGCACTTCATGTCCAGGACCCTCAGGAAGGCCCGGGGCCACTTGGACGCAGCGGATGCAGTGAGGGGCCGAGTCCACCTTACCATAGACGACATGAGGGTCCTCAAATGCATTAACCCAGCTCTTCACCACCAGGTCCTCGAGAGGGAGACCTGTCCGGAGTCGAGCGGTAAGTGTCCATGCATACTTTTGTACGCAGTGCTTGTTGAGGTGTGCCAGGAGTGTGCAGCTTGGACATATGTCTGGAAAGGCCCATGTATGGATGTGTATGTGCAGGGACATGACCCTGCTGCATGTGAGTCCAGTCATGTGTGATGCACATCAATGGTGTATGTGTTCCAAAGCATGATGCACAACTGCATGTGGAGACACACGCATGTTAGCATTTCTGTGTATGTACTATGCCATGGTTGGGGTGTGACACATGGATGCTTGTTCCACCTTCATGTACGTGCATGGTGTACATGAGCGTGTGTGTGTGTTTGACATGTGTGATACACCATGGATGCATGTGACACAGACATGTAGGAACCCGATTGGCAGATGTGACATAGTTGCCGATGAATGCACTGTGACAGGTGGTGGAGATGTACAGACACATGTCTGTCTGGTGGCGTGTGTGCATGTGTTGGGCACTCCCCATGTTGCTTGTGACGTCATGTCAACCTTTGGATGTTTATGCTGGTGTGTGTGTATGGATGCTGCTGCCTGCTGCACGATTCCTGTTAATTTGTGCATGTGTGTGGGTTCTAATGATATGAGTGTTGGGGAGTGTGATGCCATCTGTGAAGTTTGACACTGCCACTCATGTGCAACTGTCGTGTGTATCAGACCATTGCAAAAATAAGTAAGGACACAGTTTTCACACCAAATTATCTTACAGAAATGTTATACAGTTATAGGTATTTAATGAGGTGCAAAGGAGAAAAACACTGCCCTGACACTAGGCAGTGGTACACAACAAGGAAAAGAAAGTGTCCACGGGCTGTGGATCACTTGCATCCCCTGCACACTCCAATTATTGCCAATGGCAATCAATTATTCAGAGTATTTATGTAATTCTCTCAAGGATCTGATTTAGTACCAAATGTATAGTATGTGATGCTTGTAAAGCAGAGAAAGATAATTAGAGTTTACTAAATCTAGCTGGCTAATGTGTTGCCAGATATAATTATCTCTAAAAAAAGTACAAAATGTTTACAAAATTTTACTTATACTGCTACATATATAATCAAAAGTGTAGAGATGGTTGTCCCCTTTTAATGTAGTGATAAGGTCCCTTTCTCTGCTTTACAAGCATCACATACTATACATTTGGTACTAAATCAGATCCTTGAGAGAATTACATAAATACTCTGAATAATTGATTGCCATTGGCAATAATTGGAGTGTGCAGGGAAAGCGAGTGATCCACAGCCCGTGGACACTTTCTTTTCCTTGTTGTATCAGACCATTGTACAGTGCCCTGATGCCTGTGTTATGTCTCTCCCTGTCCGCAGCATCGACTGATGAAGAGGGCGGAGGCGGTGCTGTGGTGCACAGTGGCAGGGATCCCACCACCAGCCGGAGACAAAAGGCCTAGCTCCCCTCCCACGTAGTGATCTCTTCCGGGAGTGAGGTGTCTGGTGCTGCGTCCATGGCCGCAGCTGCCGAGGGATGGTCCAAGAGGTGGAGTTTGTAGGTGGACTTCTTGGCAGCAGTAGGGGCAGCTGAGCCCACACGGGGGCCTATGGAGGAAGATGGCACGGATACATCCAGTTTGGTGGGGTTTTGGTTGAGGAGGAGGCCATGGAAGACCCACGCACAGGGCCTGGAGGGGGGGATTCCACTGGTGCTAGTGGTGCAGTCCAGGGCCAGGGACAGGAGGCAGCACAGGCTTCCACGGAGGTGCCTGTGTGTAATCCTGTCCCCGATCCTGTGACTGCATCATCCGGCACCAGCAGGGATGCCTCCGTCCAGACCCGATTTCAGGGAGGGGATGCGCATACAACAACTGGCCTTCCTCTCCCTATGGACGTGGCAATCCATGACCGTATTGAGCCTGTCCTAGTTGGGATGGCGTTGCGCGAATGTAGTATTCGGGATGACATGCAGGGTTCTCGTCTAGACAATGTATGTCATTTTGAATACCTCTTTGGCCACGTCGACCTAATAGGACAGGTCGTCGACACTGGGTTCATCCGTGTGCTGGAACTTCTTGCGACCTCCTCCTCAACTGAGCCCCCTATGCTGCAGTCATCCTTCTTGCCATCTTCAAACCCAAGTATCACCTGGGCACCCTGTGGAGCTGCCCCTGAGCCAGCGGCCAGGCTGGTGGAGGACACATCCCTGCCACAGTCGGGAGTCGGAGGTCCAGCAGGGATGACCACCCCACCAACTGGACCACAGCAAGAGGAGGACGTGCAGGCATCAAAAGGCAGGATCATGGCTCGGGGCCATCAACATCAAAGGGGCAGGCATCGGCCGTCAGGCAGGAGGACCCAGAATTGGGAGTGTCTTCCGTGTGGCAGCGGTTGTGCCGGCAAATAGATGTGGAGCAGCGGCGGGTGGAGAGGGCACGGCTTACAATGGTCAGGGTAGAGAACTCCATGCACTGGGCATTGAGGCGGGCTGCATGCCTCGAGGCAACTCGCAGGGAGTTGGAGGAGGCCATGGCTGCATCCCTGCGAGACCTCGAGGCCAGCGAAGAGGCCCACCTCCAGGACATTGAAGTGGAGTTCGATGATGCCCTGGCCCAGGATATCAATGAGTGAGCCGTCGGACTAGCCCGCCGCCTTTGTAAATAGTTATGTAGGTGTAGGTTTCCTTTTTGTTTTCATTTTTTCTTTGGGGTGCATGGACTATGCCCCACCATTTTGTATATAGTTATTTAGTTATATATAGTTATTTAGAAGGTAGGATTTTGGTTAGGTTTCCTTTGGATTGTTGGGCTCATGGACCCTTGGATATTCTTTTGTATATAATTATGGACCTGGATTTACTTTATTTTTTGACCCAGGGTGGAATGCTTTGCTTTTTTTAAACTTTGGATTTTGTTTTATGGACGGACGCTTTGGAACCATTTTACTTTGGATTTTATTGATTTCAGCCTTCATTTTTTTCCTTATTTTTGGACATCCAGACTTGTATTTATTATTTGTTTTCTTGTGTGATTTCATTTCATTCACTCATTTTAGTATTTTATACATATTTTATTCTACTTTATTTGTGTGGGACCATGACCCGCAGGCAGCCTATCCACCCTGACCATGACCCACAGGCAGCTCATCACCCCAGACCATGACCCGCAGGCAGCCCATCACCCCTGACCATGACCCGCAGGCAGCCCATCCACCCTCCCCATGCCCCGCAAGCAGCCCATCACCCCAAACCATGACGCGCAGGCAGTCCACACCACAGTGGGGACATTTTCCACGCAATTTGCCTGGCACAGGTGGAGTACGCGTATTCAAGGGGGTGCACGAGTTGATTTCCACACATTTTGGCTACCACGAGCGGGGTACGCGTATTGAAGGGGATGCGCAGGGAGATTTTCACGTGTTTTGGCTCCCGCGAGCGGGATACCCGTATTCAAGGGGGTGTGCAAGTACATTTTCACACGTTTTGGCTGACGTGAGCGGGGTACGCGTAGTTTTTCTTGAGATTACAGTGTAGCGAGCCTGTTAGCTGGTCCAGGGTTAGCGCGGCCCTTTGTGCCGTATTGGGGATTTATATGGCTTTTCCTTGCGCAAGGGGCATTCTTGGGGGCGTAACTGGCGCTGCGGGATGTTCGCTGCACCACGGCTCAAAATGGCTTGGGAAATCCATGAATACGCAGTGCGCCAGAATGCTGTTTAGCACACACGGCTGGCGCACGCTCCCTCTCTGCGCCAGCCGTGTGTGCTGCTTCTGCGCCAATTCTATGAATTATCCCCTTAAATAAGATCATGTGCCGAAAACTAAAACTGGTGTTTGCAAACAGCTAGAAATGATTTCCTTTTTAGCTCACCAGGATAGCACATAAAGTAAATGCAAGACAATAGAGAGACCGTTGTGATTGTGTTGGGATGTGCTCTTCAATCTCATAACACACATGTGTCAACCTTGTAGACCCAATTTAGTTGTGGAAGTGTTATATGCATTCTCCAAAGACAGGATGGAACTTTCCCTACTAGTAGAAATGTAGCATTTGGGTATTGCCTCTCTTTGTTCATTTGTTAAGACAGGTAACACTATTTCCCAGGGACAGCCACTCCACAGGAAGCTGGCCAGGGAACTGGAATCAAAGGGCACACCCGTTCACAAAAGGCTTGAACTCACAACAGGGTGCTGCATATCTTAAGGCCTTTGATCCTATTGAGAAGTGAAGGGGCAGAGTTGATATGGAGAGGGAGAGCTCTGTACAGGTGAGGTATGTTTCCATCATTTTGCTTCCCTCGGCCTCTCCTTCCTGTTGCTCCACATCTTCTAGCACAAATCAATTTTGAGTTTGATGTCAGAAGGGCAAAGTCCACTATTCTCAAGAACAGGGATTGGACCCCCAAAGCAGGATAGCTTTAGTCAAATCACCTGTTAACTTTTACCTTTAAAAGACGGGTCTCACACCACCACTTTATTTTTAACATCTTTTGGACTTCAATCTTTTAAGAAGATTTCATAGGACCTCTCTTGGGAGAATTGATCTCGCCAGTCAGTTGAAGACTGAGTGTCCAAGACAGAGGCAAGCTCTGTCCTCTATCCATCACCAGGGACCAATGGGGATGACCTGCTGCTGGGACAAGAGCAGCCCCCCTGCCACCCACAATGGTACCCGGGGCCTCACTTTGTTGTAGAACAACTTCATTTGTGTACCATTCTACCTAGTGCTTGGAAGAATGAGACAAAGGACCAGAACCTATCCTTCAGCCCGTGGTTTGGAACTCAGAGCAACCAGAGGAACAAGTCAGACAAGATTCCTGTGTACTCCAGTTTAACTACTTCAAACCATGATTCAAGCCCAATTTGACACCTTCAACCCTATAAGATCCTCCAGAGCCAACTTTGGCTCTCTATCCCTTTGAACTGCTTTGTTGCATGTTCAAAAAAGTTCACCACTGCACCAAACCAGTTAAGTGGGCCGTTGCCTCGACTCAAACCAGAAGATATTCATTTCAGCTGCAGCCTCTGAACAACCCACACCTTCACTGCCAATCTTCATCAACAGTCAACAAGGTCCTGGGGACTCCCTCAAACAGTGATCTTTGAACGTCGCCTCTAACCGCTTAAACTTATCTGCGCATCCAGTTACCAGCGTCCTCACTGTTACCTGGATGGTTGAACCAGAACTGGTGGCTCTCATGATCAGCAACTCTTCAAGCACCATTTCGAACCTCGAGGTAGTTCTGCCTCAGCCCGCCTCGAAATCTGCTCGCAGCCTGGAATCACAGAGCTGCTGCCCTCAAATTCATCAACCCTATGTTCTTGCACTGATCAAACTACCTCGATGCCGCCTCATCCCTTGCTGAGCCTCTCACCTCCCCACTTGAATCAGCTGCTCCTTGCTGGCTCTTGACTTGAACCTCTGGGATGTCACTCACAGACTTCCACTCAGTTGTTAAAGATTATTTGATCCTGCTCAACCTCAAACCGCCACTTCACCGAAACGCATTCTAGAATATCAAGGTCACCGCTTCGAAGCCATACCAGACATCGGCACAAACTTCTGAATCGTCACTTAATGATCCTAACCAGCAGAAACCCGCCTTGAGTGGTTTGACTTTGAACCGACCTTGGCACACATTCTGACATGCATCGCGCAAGTGCCTGCTTTCGAACTCCTGAGCTCCTGTATTCATCCCGGCTTGATGACTGTTATATGCTTGGATCAACTATGACACACAGTCCTCAGACTTGGTTTGGCCCAATTGCACAACAGCTCAAAGCCTGGCTTGATGCTGTCAAACTGCCAAGAACCATAGGAAGGTACTATTGAGAATTAACTGCCCCCTTCCTGTTTTGGTCCCTAGAGACTGGTTAGGAGATTAATCCCTTTTTGCATCCAGGAACATTTCCTTTTTCAAGAAGATTGTAGTTTTTCTTGCCTTACATCCCTGATTCATTACTCACAGTGCTGCACTCTGCTACCTCTGTTTAGTCTCTTTTTTATCCTCAGGGTGGTTTTGTGTAGTTTTTTCTCTTTAGTTATTTTGCAGATATTGAGTTATATTAAATGATATCTATTTTTACAGAAACGTGATTGCATATTGACCTTATTTTGGACTGATATGCTTTGTTGTTGGGTCACTATTGAATCACATTCACATACCTCAAGAGTTTAGCCTTCCCTAAGTCCACGTTACAACAAAAGGCGAAGGAGGTATATCTCTTAACTGTGCCTGTTTTACCTGTTTGATTGTATTGGCTATTGGTTTTTAGTAGGGTGAGGGCTGGGTGGGAATTTTACCTTCTACTCATCTGCAGGGTAGAATCCATTACATCACTTTGGTGGCAGTGGTTGGGGTATTACTAGCTGCTGGGGAATTTCATTTGAGTGGGAAACTCAGAAAACTTCCAGTGGGGATGGAAATATCTCAGGTGGTGGCACCCAAGAACAGCATAGGAACCACATTCCTAGGGATGTAGTCCAACCATCTGAGGTAGGTACTAACCCTTTGGAAATGTTTACATATCAAGCTTTAGACTCTCTGTGTGGATATGCCACAGGTAACAAAGTTGATACAACTCAGGGCATATCTAATTTAGACGTGTGTGAGAGTTTCCTTGAAAGGTGTGAGATGGAGTTACACAGGTGTTTAGGGGACATATCTATATCAGGCGCATGTGAGAATACCCTTGAAAGGTGTGAGATGGAGTTACACCAGTGTTTAGGGGACATGACTGACACCAAGTCTGGGGAGCGCAAGGAGGTTGCAGGTAGGTACATGAACATTTAAGTCCACATTCAGTATTCTTTTCATCTGCTTCTCACTGAGAGTGAGGTCCTGTTTCCTGCACATATGGAGTTTGTGCCTGGCTGCTGACCATTCCATTAGGTGGGTGCACGTTCTGTGCATTACTGCACCTCCAGGGGAATTGTTGATCCTGAACAATCGAAATTGAAAAAAAACAGAAGAAAAAAAATATATAATTGCATAAAATTGTTGAAAAGGACTGCTTTATTTGGCATTTTCATCGTGCTGCCATTTTTTGAGCTTTTTAATACCTGGAGCTGCCTTGCTATTTTGAAAGCACACGGTTTTTCCCACTATTGCCTGCTTATTTGACAGTTTTTTTGGCCCTTCCAAGATGGCCTCTGTGGTTTTCTTTGTTGTGTAGGCAGGTTGTGCTGAACCACCTCTCCCTGTGCTGCACTCCCATTGGTTGCTGAGTGTTTTCTTCCATCTAATCAGGGACCGGCAGGCTTTAGCCGGCCCTCTCAGCAAGGCCCACTTCTAAGGCCCCTGCCTGCTCCCTGTCTGCTTCCGGAACGCTAATTGGTGTCCTCCCTGCACCTTAACCACAATGATGCTGCCAGGTCACTCCTCTAAGAAATCCGGACTGCCTTGACTTTGCCTCCTCCAGAAGTTTGGGTTAGTTCCCTCCTTATGGACTCACTCCTACCGCCTTTGACTATCACTGTTCTTTCTGCTTGTCACTCCCATGTTTTCTTCCTGATGGGCAATGCTTCCTCAAACCCTTTTCTAACATCCGATTCCAAGATTGAAAAGTCAAATCTTGCTGCCCATTGCGAAATTCTCTGTATTTTGCTTATATACTGTTTCTTCTCTGTAACTTGCCAGCCCAGTGACCTCACCGCTCTCTTTTGCCCCACACCTACCTGCCTTAGCCCTCCCAGTATCTCCATCCTCTCCTCGCTTCCACCCCAATGGCACTTTCTGTTTCTCCTATCTTTTCCAACTGCTTCTCCATTGACTATCCTTCCCTTCTCACTAAGTCTGGTAGGAAGAAGTCCAAACAATATATCTTGGCCTCTAACCATGGTCTTCCTATCGCTGACACCTACTCCAATACTTCCGCCAGACAGACCCTCTCCTTCTACTCCTCTAAAGTCATCATTAATGTCTACCTAAATGGCACTGTCATGGTCCAAGACCCTCAGGCCCTCGCTCATCAATTTCCTCTCATCTCCTGCTTTCCCCTCTTTTCCCCCCTTGGCTACCTTGCCCTCTCTCTCCTCCTCCTCCTCTGCCCCTCCTAGGGCTCTTTCTCCTCCGCAGGGCGCACCTCTGATCTGTACCCCTCCCCGGAAGGTCTTTAAGGCTGGCAACCTTCATCATATTGCCACTCTGAACTCTCGCTCTGCTGTCAAACACTCCTATGACATCTGCCACCTCCTTGATATCCTTGGTCTTACTGAGACATGGTCCACGGCCAGCTCTGTCACGAGATTTGACACTCTCCTCCCTGATGGCTACAAGATCCTCTCAGAACCCAGATCCTCCCGGTCCAGTGGGGTGGGGCGGGGTATCCCTGATCTTTCCTGAGTGGATTCCTGCCTCTATCATTCCCACTCAGACCTACTCCTCTTTTGAATGCCTTGTCTGTAGGTTTTCTCACTCACCTATCCATTCTCTTACTGTGGTTACCATCTACCGGCCTCCTGGTCAAATCACCTCATTTCTCTCTGAGTGGGCAGACCTCTCCTCCTCGCTTCTGGCCTCTACCACTCAACTCCTCCTCCTCGGTGACCTCAATATACATTTAGACTCTCCTTGCTCTTCCTCTGTACTCTTCTGTGACCTCTGGGACTCCCTCTCCCTGTCCATCCTCCCCTCTGGCCCGACTAACACTGCAGGGCACACACTCAATGTCTTGATCTCCTCTGACCGCCTTCTCTCCATCCCTCTGACATCCTCTCTTCTGGAGCAATCGCTCCCTCCTCTCCTCTCATCTCTCTCTCTCTTCCCCGAAAGCCAAGCTTACCCCAACACTGCCACCTACCTTCTCAGACATCCAGCCCATGAAGCGTGTGTCAGTTGAGGCTTTTGCTGCCACTTTCTCTCCCCCTCTACCTTTGGCTGTCTCACATCCTGACATAGCCCTGTCTCTGCTCTGCTCTTCAGTTTCTGATATGCTTGATGCTCTTGCCCCTGTCATGAGGATCCGTTTGAAGTCCAAAGCCAAGTGAAATTCCTGGTATGACTCTGACCTAGCTACACTTAAACATAAGTGTAGGGCGGCTGAGAGGGAATGGAGGACTTCGTGTTCATCTTCTGACAAACTGGCCTGTCGCCTGCTACAAAGGCAATACCGACTCTCTGTCCTCACGAAGAAGAGAGTCCACATTCAAGCTCGTGTCTCTGCGGCATCTAACAACTCGGCCAAACTGTTTAAAACCTGCAAGGAGCTGGCCACCCCTACTGCAGTCTCTACACTTCCTGTTGCCTCTCAAGCTCTTTGCAATGCCCTTGCCTCTCACTTCATTAAAAAAAACCAGCACACCCTGTCCACCCTCTCCACCGATACCCCTCTTCTCCACGCCCCATCTGTGCTTGCTGACCCCCCTTCAGCCACCCCCCCACCATCCTTCTTGTCCTTTACTCTTTTCTCCCTTGATGAGGTCGCTAGACAAGTCTGATCTATGAAAGCCTCATCAAAACAGGTTCATCCCTGTTCCTCTAAAACCATCAAGGACCACATTGACACCCTCGCTCTGGCCCTTGCTGATTTTTGCAACCATTCCTTTGCCTCGGGATCCTTCCCCTCCCCTCTGAAGCACTCCTTTGTGCATCCTCTTCTCAAGAAACCCACAGCTGATCCTTCTTGTCCAGCTAACTATCACCCAATTTCCATTACTCCATTTCTTAGCAAACTCCTGGAAAAGTTGGCCATCTCTCAGCTTAACCTTCATTCCAATTCTGTTGGCTGTCTCCGTGACCACCAGTCTGGCTTCAGAGCTGCCAGAAGCACAGAAACTGCTCTCCTGAACATCCGTGAAGATCTGCTCTCCAACCTTGACTCTAACATTCCGTCTGTCCTCATCCTCCTCGATCTCTCTTCTGCCTTCGACACGGTCAACCATACCATCCTGCTCAACCGTCTCCGTGAAAACCTGGGTAACACTAATCAGGCTCTGGCCTGGCTGACCTCTTTCCTCTCAGATCGACCCTTCCAGGTCCAACTTGGGTCCTTCCTTTCATCTATCTTCCTCTCTACCTGTGATGTTCCCCAGGGGTCTAATCTCTCGCCCTGGCTTTTCAACCAATAACTGGCAGCTCTCGCCCACTGTATTGCCACTTTCTACTCAAATTTCCAGTGCTACGCTGATGACACTCAACACATTTTCAGGCTGCCCTCTGCCACCTCCTCTCCCTCTCTCATCTCTGATTGCCTAACTGCCATTCAAGATTGGTGTGCCGCCACTGATCTTTGTCTGAATGCCAGCAAGAAGGAGATCCTCCTCATCGGCACACCTTCACCAGCCGTTCCCCTCACTCTCTGGCCAGCCTCCCTTGGCCCTGCTCCTACCCCACCTGCGAGGCTAAGAACCTCGGGGTTATCTTTGACTCCACCCTTTCCTTCTCCACCCACATCTCTGAGGTCTCTAAAAAGTCAAATTTCCGACTGCACCTCCTCAGAGGTACTCTGTCTTTCCTCTCCTTCCCCCAGAAGCTCATGGTATCCCAAGCTCTGGTTCTCTCTAGCTTGGACTATTGTAACAGCCTCTTTCTAAATCTACCTGCCTCTACTCTCCGCCCTCTGCAACTAATCCAGAACAGGACTCTGAGACTTGTCCTTGGCCTCAAGCCCTGGGATCGTATCTCTCCAGCTACGAAATCTCTCCATTGGCTCCCAGTGGATGCAAGGATTCAATTCAAAACTTTCTGCATTGTCCACAAGGCTTTCTGGGACCTGGGTCCAAAATACCTTCAGCTATCCCTCCGCAAACACCTCCCCTCTCGAGCTCTTCATTCCTCTACCTCCAACTCTCTCAGGGTCAGTCGTTTTTCTAAGAAATGAGCTGGGGGTAGATCTCTGTGTTTGTCTGCAGCCTCCCTCTGGAACAGCCTCCCTGCCAATCTAAAACTTGAGGAGAACCATCTCTGGTTCCAGAAGCACCTCAAGACCTTCCACTTTTCTTCTGCCTTTGTTCCCCCTCTCCCCTGCTGATCTGTTCTCTCTTGGCACCGTGTACCTGGCCACCCTCTGTCCTCCAGGGCCAGGTACCTGCTCAACCTGCCACCCTCCTCTGAAACACTTGTGTACGGGCGCGATAGAAATAAAATATCAATATCAATATCAATAACAAAAAGGCAATGTTGTATGCAAACAAATCATTGTCAACTGATCATGATAGATGCATGAAGGGATAGGACCAGGGTTCTGAACCTTCTTCCAAGAAAGGTACCCACAAATCCAAAGTGAAATTCCAGACCCAGGGTAGGTTAACCCCAGCAGAAAGCAGAGGGAGGGCACCGTTAGATCTAAGGTTCCTGTGCACTCCACAACCAGGGTTTGTTTCCATTGTGGAGATTTCACACATACGGAGATAAAATCCTGTCGGCCAGGGAATACCCAAGCAGCCCATTGTGACTGACGGTCCCTTGAGGAGGAGGACTCAGTCAGCGTGAATGTCTTAACAGATGAAGACCCACTAAAACAGGAAGTGGTCAAAAGTTCTCTTAGTGTGAGTGGGAATGGTACCGGATCATTTGGGGGGGGGGGTGCCAGCTCCCACCAGCACCCATATGTTTCTGGGCTGTGTCTCTAGAAACAGGGTATAATAATCTCCCGCCTTACATGTCACAGTTGTCCAGCAACTGATAGACGTAGGGCATTATATCCTCAGACCAAACTCACAGGTTAGATAGTTTCAATGTCTGAGTTACTATCCCATGGAAATGGTAGGGCTTATGTGGATGGATGCACCCTCCCTGCACCACATTGCAGCCATGGTCTCTATACCAGTAGGGTGTCTATTATGTAATGACCTCCTTGATCCAGATGCAGTCATGGCAGATACTGGAGCACAAGCTCTGGGAGCAGCACAGGCTGAAGCACACGAGGGCCGCAGCCCTGAGGCTTCCTCCACCACAGTGCGAAAGGGACCAGTGTCCCTGCCAGCTCCCGGTTCAAGCCTAAAGTCCCCTAAGGTGCCTTCTGTTCCGATACAGGGCCCAGTGACTGATAAAGTGACTATTGCATTAGCACCAGATTCAGTGATCTCAGGGTTGTCTAATGGCATACAAAAGTATCCTGAGATGGTGTACAGGGTAGATTGTATCTTAAAGGGTTCTCCAGGACTGAGTGAGTTGTCACCCACTGCAGTCCCAGATCAGGATGACTGTTGCCTGGAACGACAGGGCTGTTCCACTCTAGCAGGTCTATTGAGGAGGACCACAGAGCAGGCACAGGGTTGATGTCATGAACTACTCCAACAAAGCTGCATTGAGCATATACTGACTCGGATCGATTTGACTTGCATGCCATCTTCATCGTGGCTGGAATGGATGAAACCAATTCTTACCTTTTCCTGAAAGGCTCGAACCGGCATTTGAGTCGAGGAATTTAAAACTAACACATCCCTACCAATGACCAAAGCTTGCACAATTTTGAGAAGCCTTCTGCTATCTATTCCATGAAAGAAAAAGCAGTGAGTCCAGTGGATAGGGGTCATATGTCACCTGTTCAAAAGAGAACTATGTTGGTTGTTAAGTTGAATCTTCTGCAAGGTGAGGTATGAAGTACTCAAAGTAATTAAGGCATGATAAGCTGTGAAATCAAGAATTACATAACCGTCATCATTCATTTTTATGTAAAGAGCTGATGGAAAGAGGAACGTAATTTGCCTTACCCCTTTTCTGTGAAAGAGGGACTGACAAGGATCAAAAAAAGTACAAAAACAATGATGGGCACACAATTTAATAAAGTGATCCTTCTGCCAAATTGGCAGGTTGAGTTAACCCACATCCCAAAATCAATGTTCACCTTCTACAGTATTTGTTTGACATTGACCTTCATAAAGGCAGATTTAGCCCTCACTAAATTCATTCCAAGATACTGAAGGCTGCCCTTAGCCCTTTTTTTTTTTTTTTTTGTGTTGGCTGAATTGAATCAACCTGTCAAAAAATTATACATAAAATTGTTGACATAGTACAAAAACACATATAATAATATGGAAACAACTCTACAGACATTCAATATAGTACTATTGCCACCAACCTATTATGAAAAAAAATACATTGAGGAAAATAAAATTAATAAATTAAAAACATTTGTTTCTTAAACAATATAACACTTTAACAATCTAAGGATTCTAGGTTTAAACATGATAAAAACGTACTGTTGCAATTTGTATTGCCATATAAGAAGAACTCAAAATGATAGACCAACAGTCTTTCGGATCTAAGTCTCCTACAAACGTACAATGTCTTGAAAAATGTGTTTTTCTCCTTGAGCGCAATGCTACACATTCTGGTATCAGATGGACTAGAGTTTCACGTGAGTCACAATTCATGCAAAATTGACAGAAGTTAGCATGCAGTAAAATGAGCTTTTGTTTTGCTTGTATGTCCTTTGTGAGCCACAGGTTCAATCGCAAACATAGAATACCAGTATGATATTTTGGTGAGGGTGCTTGCACTAAATATGCTGGCAGGGAGCGAACATTTTTCTGTGAAACCTGATCACATCACCATCTCTATATTGCAGATAGAGTTCTTTTGTCTTGATCCAGTTTGCCTGGTAGATTTTCAACTTGGCTTTATTTGGATTTGTAAGTAACATATCAATGGACACCTCTGCGTCAGTCAAGATATGTTAGACTTTTGATAGCCAGGCATTCACAAAGACATGTTTCACTGAAAACATATAATGGGTTAATATTTTTAGAATGGTATTCTGCTCTGTTGAAAGCAGACACTTCCTAAACAAAGCGCATACTCGCCAGTTGTAGAGTGCTTGTAGCGAAACCAGCCCCAGCTCGTATCTGATCCAGGCAGAAGGGGTGCATTGAGGCAGATGTAATAAGTGCCTCCAAAATTTGACAAATTGAAGGGAGAAATCATTGGATAGGGTTTCAAAACCATATAGCAATGTGGGCACTATTTTCATGTTCCATAAATGCCACATGGGTTTGATAGAGAATTTTCCATATTTGAACATGAGGATACACGCCTGTGATAGTGCTGTGACTAATTTGGCTTCCAAGCAAACTTCATGGCCCCTTGCATGAAATTTGCCCTAAAGAATCATCCCAAGATATGTACACTGGGAGGCTATAGTCAGAGGGATCTGATTGATAACCCATGTATGGCTCAAGGGTCTAGATCTTCTTGGTGAATATAACACGATCTGTGTTTTTGCAATGTTTATTTTCAGTTTGTTAAGTTGTATATAATCATGAAAGGCATTCAAGAGATGTTGTAAGCCAATCTGTGTTTTCGAAATGAGAACCAGATCATCTGCATACATTAAGGCCTTGATGGGATGGTTGTTAAATTTAGGAGAATCTGAAATGACATTTGCAAAGACAGCTCTCAATCTTGTTTTAGCCCCCGTACTGTAGAGATGCTTTCTGATAGCCAGCCATCCAATGAGAGACGAACTTGGATGGAGGTATCTGAGTGCAAAGCATGTATTATGTCATACAATGTTAGCGGACAATGGTTTCTACGTAGCTTTGAGAGTAGGATTGGCCGGCTGACCAAGTCGAACGTGGCATGGAGGTCAACGAATGCAAAGAAGACTTGTTATTTTAGTGATTGAAATTGAGCTTTGATGGCATTTAAGCAATATAGATTAATGCTAGTGCCCGTGCCAGCCACAAAGTCTGTTTGCTGGGGATCTCGCAGATGGAAGTTTAAAGTCCAGGCATTGAAGTCACATAGGATCAATTTGGAAAAAATCTCGCCCGGTGCATCCAATAATGCAATTGGGAAAGAGTTAGATGGTATACTACGATCTCCCTTTTTAAAGATGGGTATGATTATTGATGTTTTCCACGTCGGGGGTATAGTGCATGATCTTAAAATGTCACAAAAGATTGTGTTCAGGATCATGGCCCATTCAAAAGGATGAGCCTTAAAAGTCATGTTAGACAGCCCATCGGGGCCAGCCGCCCCAGATGAGCTTGCCTTCATGATGAAATCCTGGATTATAGCAATCGAGAAATCAACGTACCATGAGGTCGAAGACTCCAACTCATATTTATGGTTAGCATATTCGACATCAGCATACAAGGCAGAGAAATGATTGATCCAACATGATTCAGAAACACCACTGATTTGGGTGTCGCCCTGGATGTTATGTGTATGATTATGTATCAATTGCCACATGCCACCTGAGGTTTTTTTAATCATAGACCTAGACATTGCTTCACTTTCTCAATGGAAAATGAGCACCTTTCGGCTCTTTAGCCAATTTTTATATCTGCATTTGGCAGTTTTGAGATCTTGCCAACACGTAGAGAGATTAGATGCTAAAAGAGCTTTCTTTGTCTTCCTATAGTCAGCTCGAGTTTTTTGCACTTCATGGTCAAAGACGTGTTTGTGTTGAGCTCTATGAAGAGTCGGAATGATTATTGTGTTAAAAAAGGGGCACAGTAGTTTTGAGTAGTGTGCTGTTCTAGTAAAATGGAAAACAGGCGGGCACCACGAAGAATATTCTTCTTATCAAATAAATCTCAATTGATAATGCTATTCCAAAACGTATTTGTTTTTGTATGGAGCTTACTGGGTCAAAAAAAGGTCCAATGACACCCGGGCCTTAACAACTGTAATGACTTGAAAAATGGAGTGGAAACCACCCCGTAGCACCCTGTGCTCACTGCTTGCCTCCTACCTGGAGGCTAAATTCAGTACTTAAAGTTGTATTCAATTGTTAGATTGGTTGGTTAGTTCTTGAAAATAGGCATAATCATTTAACTTGATTCTTTCAGAAATGCGATTTCAGCCTCTTCATTTATCAAAGCTTTTACTCAGGTAATTGTGTTCAAGTCACACAATACATTAGGCGTTTTCCCAATTCCTCTACAAAAGATCACAGCTCTTGCCAATGCATTTCAGTGCCTAGCACCATCTTCAGGGCTAAATTTCAATATCCATCAACATATGTGCATACATTATAAATTATAAATGGTAAATGTACATACCAGCAAGAACATTAGTTCCATCACATAAAGGAAATACAAAAGAAAAAGGTGCAACGTGAACGTTAGTGCCATTATGCGTGCAGTAGTCGTTACCATTTTTCTCTAGTAAACGTTTACATTCAGCCATGTGTATGCATTGTTACCTTAGCTGTCTCGTATATGCGTGAACGCCTCATAAATGTAGATACATCAATGCAGTGTCTCTGTTAAGAGAGGGAGAGAGACTATGAGCTCGCTAACTTATTTCGAAACCCTAACAGGTTGCATAGAATGCCGTTACTCGGCAAAACTTCCTACCTTGACTCTTCTCTCAAGCGAACTGCTCCTAGACCGGGCTGCAGCTGCGCATGCCCCTGCGTGGCTTAGTAACCACGTACCCAAGGAGCTAACGGCACCACCCGTCATCCAGGATTGGACAGAACAGGCGTGCCTCCGGTCCCACCTCCACTCGCAAGCGTGGGGGCGGGACAGTCTGTCTCCTTGGTAACTGTTTGTGACGCCATCACATGAGGCAGTTTGTTAACTCTTTTACGAGCTTCCTGAATGTCTGGGTTTTGAATATATGCATCTGTAACTGCCGACATCTGTTAAGGAGGATAAAATGTGTAAATTCCAACAGTGCTCCCATCACCGCCCGCACTCAAACAGGCCGAGGGAACTCGACCGTCGTCCCAGTGCGTGCGGAGAGGAGAGGAGCCGCGAACGTACACGTATCTCTTCATAAGTCGCTGTGTATCACTGTAGTCCCATTCTCCTAGTGTATCAATCATTACAGGGATGTTTCTGAAAAATACTTCAAGATATGCATCTCATTGCAAATCCGTGCATCGGTACTTCTTGCATTCATTAAAACGTTAACTGTTATCTCAATCCAAGGTCAATCAATCTGTTTGTAATTATTGAATTACTTTTCAACCACTGTGTCTATAACACCCATCATGCCCTAAAGACCCAGACATTAAAACCTGAAGAAAAACCCTATAAAAGATAAAATATGTATACAGTCTTAACCAAAAAAAAGATTGTTCCACCTTATGTGTGTACATTTCATTAAATTAAAGAAAGCAAGCAAAGTTATTCTCTTCATTAATTCCTTTCAGTGTAAGAGTTCCAAGGTTATCTATCCAGAACAATTCTCTTTGATCAAGTCTTTGTTGCAAATTTGTGAGAGGTTCTTCTTTATGAACCACCTCTAGGATTTGAAACCTTATCTGGGATAGATTATGCTTCTTATAATCCCAGTGTCGTGCCACAGCTGAAGTCTTATTGTGTGTTCGGATACATGAGCGATGCTCGTTCCATCTGGTTTTAGCTGCTCTTCTTGACTGCCCTACATAGTATAACCCGCATGGGCATTTGATTGAGTAAATTATGTTGACAGAATTACTCGTTCCAAAATGTCTCAATTTGATCTTTTCTCCAGTGTGTGGGTGATTTACTGTATTTCCTTTCAATATATATCCACAATTGGAAAACTCAAGCATGGGTAAGTTCCGGTTTTGGATGTTCCCTCTTTTTTCTTCCAGCTTTTTGTTTTGACCAGTTTGTCTTTCAAATTCTGACTCCTTTTGTATGCGAATGTTGGCAATTCTTTAAACAGAGGCTCCACTCTTTCATCTAGAGTCAATATGCTCCAGTTCTTTTTGATTATATTCTTGATCCGTTTGCTTTGTTTAGAGTACTTGGATATAAATACTATTGAGGGCGCTTCGTCTTGTTTCGATTTGGGTTTTAGAAATTCTTCTCTTCCTTTGTCCTTAAGTCTTTCTTCTGCTTCCTCAATTTCTGATCTATCATATCCTCGTGTCAAGAATTTGTTTCCCATCATGTTTATTGCTTCTTCATAATCCTCTGGATCACTTACTATCCTTTTAACCCTCAACATCTGACTGTAGGGTACATTTCTAATCAGACTTGGCTGGTGAAAACTTAATTTGTGTAGGATGTTAATACTATCTGTTGGTTTTTGAGATATGTTAGTTCTGTAACCTTTCCTTGGTCACCTTGACATCCAGGAAGTGTATTGTTTCCATCGAGCTTTCAGATGTAAACTGGATCCGTTTATCTATATTGTTGAGATACTCCAGAAATATTTCCAATTCTTGCTCTGTATCGTGTCATATCCCGAAGATGTCGTCTATGTATCTGATCCATAAGCCGATCTTGCTTCTCCATCTCACATTTTCTAGTACATGATCCACCTCAAATTTGTGCATAAAAGCATTAGCATAAGATGGTGCCATTGTGGCACGCATGAACGTCCCAGCTGTTTGTAGAAAAAACATTCCTTTGTATTGAAAATACAAATTTTCACTGATGAATTCCAACAGGGCCATGACAAATTCTTACTGAGCTGGGATATCTCCTTCTTGTAACAGTAGCCATTCCACCGACGTTCTTCCTAGGTCATGTGGAATCAAAGTGTACAAACTTAAAGCACATTTGTTTCTGTGTATGTCACTTCTTTTAAATGTTTCAAGAAATGTGTTGTGTCCTTGACGTACGTGCTGGCTTTTTGTATCAGTGGTTGTAGGAAGTAGTTGATGTAGACTCCTAAAGGTTGTAAAATGCTGTTAGTACCTGTCACAATGGGTCTACCAGGCGGGTTAACAAGACTTTTGTGCACCTTTGGTAATGTATAGAAATGTGGTATCTTCGGGTAATTGTTTGTCAACATTTTTTTCGTGTGATAGTTGATCCAGCTCAAATCCTCTGCTTTAGTGAGTAGTTCTTCCAAGTTCTGCTTGATTGTAATTTTAGGGTCCTTTTCAAGTCTTGCATATGTGTTACGGTCATCTAACTGCCTCATACATTCGACATCATAATCTTTTGTTTCAAGAAGTACCAATGCTCCTCCCTTATCGGCACTACGTATGGTGAGTTCTTCATCACTGTACAGTTTTTTAATTAACTCCCATTCATGGGGTTTCATGTTCATTCGTCCTTTGGATTTGAAATTGATTTTCTCCAGATCTCGAATGGTTTGTTTCTGAAAGATATTGATGGACGGTACATTAATCAGTGGAATTAAGCCACTTTTAGTTCTTAACTCTTTCAATTCTCCCTCCTCCCTTTCTCTTCCTTCTGGTGTCCCTAATTCATTAAAGAACACTTTTAGCTTCATCTTCCTCACCAGTTTGAACAGTTCCACCCTAGTGTCAAACAATGAGCTATTATAGGTAGGCACGAAGCTAAGTCCTTTGTGCAATGTCTTGATTTCTTGTTCAGTTAGCATTCTGGATGAAAGATTAAGTACTAAACACTTCTCTGTTTATGTCACATTTCTGGCCCTTCTCTTGGCTTTCCTCTTCCCCTCCTGGTTCTCTTCGTTCTTTCGGGCCTTTCTCTAAAAAAGAGGATGCTCCACCCGTGGATGTAGTTGGTCTTTGTATGGGACTTGCAGTTTCTGCTGTTTGTTGTTCTTCTTCTTCCGGTTGTGCAGGATTACTCTGTTCTACCCATTAGCATATTGTACTCTATGATGTTTCTGAAGGCAAATAAAGCTGACGGATTCCATCGCACACATGATCTAGCAGGATTGGTGATAAGCTCAGAGAAAAGATGGGACTCTTTAACCTGTGGAAAATTCCACTCGATGTCCATGGAAAGTAATCTCTCATCACTATGGGCTTGATCGGAGATAGCCAATTTTTTGCACATGTTGAAACAGCCTAGAATCCACATAAATGTAGTCAATGATACTCAAGCTTGCCCCTCGATGCCAAGTGTGTTGGGTAGGTGAGTTGCCTAGGACTGCTCCATTGACCATATGGAAGTTACGCTCCTGCATGAATAGAGACCACGTGCGGGTAGCTTGATTTGCCCACTTCTTCTTCTAACAGTCAAGATTCAGATCACCCAAAACAATTGTGTGTGTTATTTGTGGATTCATCAGCACCATATCGAGAACTTTGGCTAGACCCACGTAAAAAGCCTCATCCGTCAATCCTATAATGTTATGATAGATGTTCACCAAAGCAATGATTCGAGTTTTGTTAACAATTTTTACTAGCTGAATGTAGGCATGTATGGAGGTCCAGGCTGACATAGAAAGACCAATTTTAGTGTTAACAGCCACAAGTAGACCAGAAGACGGTCTTCCCTTACTTGGAATTGCTGGGAGCAAGACAAGATCATAACAATCCCATATAGGAGGTGTCATTAGCCAAGTTTCTTGTAAGGCTATAATGTGATGCGATTCGGAAAGATTCTTTATAGAGAATTGGAGATGAGCATTGCCTCGGGTATTCCAACATGCGATTTTCAAGGTGGAGGCTGATTATAAGATTGGTGGTTGATCAAACTGGGAAGAAGACATAGAGAGACATCTTCCTTCCTTAGTGTTATATGCTGGTAGATGTTAGGTTTTGACTTAGCTAACTGGGTCCTACTCGGTGAGTACTCAGGATCTTGAGCTAGAAGAAATCCCATATAAAGGAGCTGCATTTTGAAGTGCCAGATTGTATTCTAAACCACTCCAGAAGGGATCCAGAGTCTGACCACAGACAATATAGCGTCCGAAATAAATTCTATTTGGTCAATGTCTTTTGTGGAAATGTCGCAGATCCTCTATATCACCAACAATGTTCAGAACACTGTATCAGTTTAAGTCATACACAGGAAAATTCCCTTTTCTATTTAAGAATGAAGGAGTGTAAATGAGAGCGGTGTGGTGTCAAATGTTTGGAGGGGGTTTTAGAGGAGGAATTGGATGGTTTCCATTGATGGAACAGGATTTGTCTTTGGACAAGAGAGCAGTCGGCTCTCCTCTTCTTGCGCTGATTGAACAAGACTGGTGGTTATTTCTGGGGCTCTCAAAGGGCCAGAGTTTGTATGGGGGCCCATGGGAATAGCAACAGGGACCTGCAATGTCATGCCATGCAGCAGAGAGCTTGCTGTTGCCAAACGCAGGGCAAGGTAGTCATTAACTCTGGATTTCAACTCTTCAATCGCTGTTTCGGAGAGAGAACTATCTCCCATAGGGGGAATCATGGCAGGAAGCTGAAAAGAGACGGCTTTCTTGGCTGTTAAGGCCTTAACTAGCTGGCTTAACGGAGAAAGGGCAATGGGCTGTGTCACTGGCTGAGTGGCTGATGGGGCTGAAATAAGAGTTTCAGGGCAAGGCGTAACATGTTCTATATTAGTGACTTGAGACTTTGCCAAAGAATTCAATTTGATTTGACTTGTTCTGAGGTTGGAAGGGTTGCCTAGAACCTGAAAGAATGCCGTAAACTTACTTTTTATGTGTTTAACACTTGCTATATTCTTAGTTTTTTTTGCAAAAGAGTGCAGTCTCTTTCTGGCTATTCTGGGAAATGTAACCTTGCTGCTAATCCTAAGCCTGCTTTCCGGTACTGAAGGTTCTTGCTGTGATGTGGCCAAAGGTAAACTTGGAGCTACTGTCAAGAGATGAAGCCTCCAAATGTGGTGTAGCCGTATTATCAAGGGAGGCTTCAATCGTACTAGGGAGAGCGGGCACAATATCATTAGGCATATCACTAGTTCGATCAACAGGCAGAGCTTGTGGAACAATTGGGCGGATCACGCCATGTATTGTCTGTAGATAACATGGTGGAGCAAGAGTGAAACATCCTGAGGTTTTAGAATGTGTAGCCATTTCAGAGACTGATTGATCATCTATGCACACAATGGAATGATGTGGAGAGTTGAGATCAAGAATGTCACCATTCGTGTTAATCAAGGTGGATGGACCATTGGCATGCAGACATTTCGCTAGCTCTTCAAACTGTGCAGTTTGATGAGAATTTTTTTTGTCTAGTGTATCAAACAGTTTGCACATGCTAATAATAGCGGTATTAATGGCAATTAAGGCAGGTTGAATCAAGGCAAGATGTTGTGTTGAATTGTCATGATGAAATTATTTTTGAGGTTTTGGCGTAGGGAGGGTAAAGGATTGTAGAAAGTAAGGAGTGTGCTATAGAAGATTGCACAGAAATCCCCTCGTGGCACTCCTCCTCCCTCAAAGAAATATGAGACTCACATTGACTGGCGTAGATGTAAATGCCAGAGGAGTCTGGTTGTAGAGAAGGGAAATGAATTGGAAAAGAGGGGGCCCCTTGCACAGGAGCCAACAAAATAGATTTAATCGAATCAAGGATTATGACATCCGACAAGGGATGTGGATTGAGACGGGCCTGTGGGGTACAAAAAGGAAATGGGTGGTTATTATTATTTAGGGCCAAGCGAGGCCTACCCAATAGAAGATATGCACGAGGAACCTGCTTGCATGGCCTCAGGGTGTTGGGAAGTGAACGGAAATTTTGATGGGTGCGCTTGACCATGTCTGAGGGGCAGAAGTAGAGGAGTAATGGTGATGGCGGGGTAAAATGTTGGAGAAGGAACTATCACATCGCCATGAGGGGCTAGTGAAAGTAGGTTGCACGCATTGCCAGGCATGTTTGTTGTGAGTTTGTAGGTGACAAATACCATTCAGCAAGGACAGTAAACAAACAAAAAATTAAAACCACAACAGTAAATAATATGTTATTTCTCAGAAAAAAATAAAATTATGCAAAGTGAAGGGTTTGAGACCTCAAGCAATAAATAATTAGTGTATTAAAAGGAAGGAAAAAAATAAAATAAAAAACGAAGCCGCACTCAGCAGCTTCGGAGTAACAGAGACGGGACAATAGTTAGGAATAAGGTGTGCTCCAAGTGCGGACGCATTGGGCACGTGGCCCCGGCATATACATGGCAGGAGAAAACAGTTTCCCGCGTCGATGGCGATCGAGCCTCAAGCGATGATGACGAGCTACAGGACAGACCCATGGTCATCATGGTCAACGCCCTCCACGCCAGGAGAGAAAAGCCCCACTGCAACATTAAAGTGGACGGAATGGAAACACGTGTCATGGCAGATTCGGGATCAGACCTCACAATCCTCCCCATTGACACGTATAAGGAAATGATGGGACAAGCACAAGTGGAAATCAGAACAACCAGGCGAAAACTGATGGTCTTCGGAGGTGCAACTGTCAACCTGCTGGGCTACAACAGGGCCCAGATTGATTTTAAAGGGAGGTCTACCACCACCAAAGTGTACTTCTCACCCAAAGGCCCAGCCGTGCTTGGATGGGACGATCAACACAAACTCAGTATAAAACTAGATCCCAGCACTCTGGAACAGGTACTCATGGTCCCCTCAGGAGCAGCGCAAAATTTCAAAGATATGTTCCCTAGCCTGTTTTCCGAGAACCCGGGGAAAGTGAGAGACTTTGTCCACAAGATTCGGTTGAAACCCAATGCAGTGCCGGTGAAACACAAAGTTAGAGCAGTACCTGCCACGGTGAGACCTGCATTAGATGCTCACCTTCAGAAAATGGTAGAAGAAGGAACCATCGAGACCGTGGAATCCTCTGAGTGGTTGAGACCAGTGGTTCTAGTTAAAAAGAAATCTAGCAATGACCTCAGAATATGCATCGACCTGGGAAGCCTGAATCTAGAGGTTGTCACCGATAGCTTTCCGCTCCCCAGCAACAGCGAAATTGTCCTTATGATGAAAGAGGCGGCAATCTTCTTGAAACTGGACATGCGTGATGCCTATCACCAGATTCCTCTACACAAGTCTTAACGCCCCCTGACGGCATTCATCACTCCGTTCGGCACCTTTCAATATACCTGCATGCCATTTGGGTTGTCTTCAGCAGTGTCCGCAATCCAGAGGATGATGAATTCCCTACTTAAAGGACTCACAAATGTTTCATTCTTTCAGGACGACATCCTCGTGTACGCCAAGGACAACGAGACCCATGACAAGGCACTCAAGGCAGCCCTGAGCAGGCTTCAAGAGGCAGCCGTCCATCTACACCACGAGAAATGCGTTTTTGGAGTGAGCAAGGTAGAATACCTTGGGTACTGTATTTCGAGCGAAGGGGTGAGCCCCAAGTAGAATCTTATGGAGGCCATAACAGATGCCCCGATGTCCAGAGAAGAACTACGCTCGTTCCTGGGCCTTGCCGAGTACTATGCAAAATTCGTCCCAAGGTTCTCCAAAACCACGTCCCCCATGAGAGAGCTTCTGAAGAAGGGGGCAGCCTACTCCTGGGGGACAGAACAAAATGAAGCCTTCACTGAAATGAAACAAAGAATTCTACACGCACCATGCCTGAAACCGTTGAACCCTGAATGGGACACTTGTATCACAACGGACGCCAGCGCGTATGGGCTGGGGGCCACTCTGACCCAGAAGAAGGGCGACACTGAAAATATTGTGGCGTTTGCATCAAAAGGCCTATCATCAGCAGAGAAAAATTACTCCACCGTTGAGAAAGAAATCTTGGCATGTGCCTGGGCCATCGACTACTTCAGATCGTATGTTTGACTGGAAGTTTAGACTGGTCACTGACCACAAACCCCTCATTCACATGTTGAGCCCGGGCGGCACCAAGACTGCCACCCCGAGACTGGCCAGGATCGCTGCAAAACTTAAAGAGTACACATACGAGATAGCCCACATTGTTGGCTGGAAAAACTTGCAAGCGGACTGCATGTCCAGGCTCCTGAACCAAAACGCCCCTGGGAGCACATTCTTGGAAGATGTATGTGTCGTGGCCTCTATAAGTGACTTGAGGAACGGTGAGTTCATGGACCTAAGTGAGCGCCATTGGCAGGAGGAGTTCGAGCAGGACAATGCTCTAAGGTGCGTAGCAGCCTGGGTCTGTGAAGGGTGGCCTGACGAAAGAGCAATCCCTGAAGGCCTATGCCCATACGGTCTCATTCTGAGAGGCGACCAATTGATCCCGCCCAGCGGAATTCGCAAAAAGTGATACTGTGCAGAGCATACTCAGGCCATCTGGGATGCAACATGACCCGACGCAGGATACGCAACGCCTACTGGTGGCCAGGATCAGGACATACGATAAATGGTCGAAAGGTGCCATAAGTGCACAAACAGTGACAAGCGTCTGGCTGTGAGACAAGCCCCCATGCTGCCCACCGAAGTCCCCAAAGGGGTGTGGCGGAAACTAGGGTTGGATTTCATTGGGCCTCTGGACAGCATGCACCCAGAATATAAATATGGGATAGTCACGGTCGACTATTTCTCCAAATGGGTCGAAGTTGACTTCACCTCGGACATCACCACAAGCACAGTCATCAAAGCACTCAGCACCATATTACAGCGTGAAGGCTTCCCCAAGGAAATTGTGACGGACAATGGCGTCCAGTTGGTCTCTCGAGAGATGGAGAAATTCCTCAAACTCAACAACATTCGACAGCGTAGAGCAAGTCTCTACCACCCACAGGCAAATTGCCTGGTCGAGCGGGCGAACCGCTTCATCAAAGGGGCGCTGCATGTAGCACATGCCTCGGGCCTAAACCCGTACAAGACGGACAAGGAGGCTGTCGCAGCCCACCGCATCACCCCCAACGCCGTCACCAGCGTTTCACCTTTCCATCTACTAAGGGGAAGAAGGGCAGCATCCACACTGGTACCACTTTGGCTCCATCAAGTGAGGGCCAAGGAAGATGTGGACATGGAAGACGTGGTTTTTCACATGCAGCGTAACAAAGAAGCCATGAAGGCTCAACGGGACATGCGTCGAGCTGCTCGCCAAACAGCAGTTAACAAAGGCGACCTGGTAAAGATACGTTTCCCTCACAAAGACACTTCGACCGGCTCCAGATAAAGCAGTCCCATAGAAGTCATCGAGAAAGGGTCAAACGACATTTGCACCAGCGACGGAAGGAAATGGAATCTAGAAAGGGTGGCCATGTACCGCAGAAAAGAATCCGTTGAGCAGCCACACTGGGAAACCAGAGAAGGCCCAGACCAACAAGAGCCATCCGAAAACCCTCACCAGTCAGGAAGAGATGCCTCGGAGTCACCCTATGGCGACGAGTTCTCCAGCACCAACTCCCCAACCCCACTCAGGGAGTCACAGCGAAGGGCAAGACAAGGAGAACCTGAATCACCCACACCTGCCCCATTTCTGGATCAAGGCAGACCTCAGAGAGAGAAAAGGAAACCCAGCAAGTTTGCAGACTTTGTCATGGAATGACCATCCATCATTTTCCCAGCAGAGGAGGTGTGTGGGGACGTCACATGATCGCAGGAGTGCGATCTCGTGAGATCTCGATGCAACGAGATCTTGCGAGCCCGCGAGCCCGTGCTCCATGAGAGAACGTTCAGAGAACTTTTTGGCAGAATTGGCGGAACGCGAGACCAAGAGGTCGGCTGACAGCGCTGCTCCTGTTAAGGGGCCAAGATAAGTGAGGCCCAGCAGAAGTCTTGCAGTTCGGCTTCCCGGGCATAAATCCAATGCTACAGGAGGCCACATGGGGGCCCTGGAAGCTTACAGCATGCCATCCATGAGCAGACCTTGCCTCCAGTGAAGTAACTGGAAGGCCCAGACAGGAACTGTGAGTAACTCCCCTGCCCTGCCCAAGGACAAGTTACGCCTACCAGTTTGTCTTATTAATAAAGACAGTTAGAACCCATCTGAGTGTCCTGTCATTCTTAGAGGCCTCAACACCAACGTGTGTCTGGATCACAGTCCTTCCAAGCTGCAAGGAAGATGAAGATTTTCCTTCCTTCTCCCCCAAAGATGAGGAGAAAGACAGGTTCAGGGACATTTAAGATATTGAGGGAAGAAGCCTGGGGTGCGTTAGTACGTGTTATTGCCTATTATCAATAGGATATTCCATCATGGATAACTGGTTACTAGAAGGTGAGATATGGCCTGATTTACACAGCATTTTCAATGGGTATTTCCCATTGAAACACGCTTTTGTAAATTCGGCCCGGCGTGTCTGGACCAATTGCCTTCACTGAGTGGAAAAGAGACACCATTTTCATTCTGTTGAAGGCAGATGTGTTAACTAAATGCAGCGGAAAGGCTTTCCACATGCATTTACCACATCCACCGATTCTCCTGTTTGTGATGGTCTGACAGTGGTGTTACCTGCAGATTCTCTCTCGGCATGACAGCCCTAGTAGGCAGTCCCACAGATCTAATAATCATGATGTGTGTGCTTACAGAGGATCTTTTATGTGTATTTGTGTAGATTGTGTGGGCCACCCTTGGTTGCTTGCCAGTGTCTATGTACTTGCGGGTGTGCGTACGTGCCTGCGTGCATGCGTTCGTGTTTGCATGTGTTTATGTGAGGGTGGGCACAGTATATCCCTGCAAGTGGGAGAAGTGTACAGACAGGATTTTGCTATGTTTCTTTCTGTGCCTAAGCATTTAGAACTCTCAGATGGAAGCTTTGAAAACACGCTTGCCACAGATTTCTGCATACCTGCAGGCAATCACTGATTGGCATCTCTTAGTTGTGAACCAGAAGAACAATTGTGGGTAAAGTGACCGACCTGCGGATGGTGAAGTGGTGGGGCTCTTTCAAAGATTCTCCTTGACCAAATACAGCGTTATGCAAGTCTGAAGTATGACAGCTATACAGTATAACACTGTATTCATTAGAGAAGCATTTTGCATGATTAAACTGTAACGCATGTTAATGACAACTATTACAAGGCTTTGGAATTAGATCATTGGACCAATCTGCATCCTTTTCTAAATAGCAAACGGAGGACAATGCTACCAGGTGTCATTGAGGGTCATCGTTGGTTTTATAATTATTGGAAAGTTATGATTTCGGCACGTTTTGTTTTCGTTGGCACATTACATTTGTTTCTAGTCAGTTACTCTGGACCTGAGAAATTGCAGTATTTTAGGCGACGGTGTAAATCGATTTCATGTGAATAGTTTCAAATTAACTTGAGAAAGAGAGTTTCTATCAAACAATGTGGCCTGTGTTCAGGTTCTATTCTCAAAGACCGTCTTCTCTTCCAACAGATGGCCATTCTCAGAAGCAACCACCCTGTTGCCTGGCAGTATGTCTGAAACATTCAAGTTCCGCACTTACCACATCTTTTATTAAAAAAGAACAGATCTTGTTATGACTAACAGGCTATCCATTCTAACCTTCAAGATTTCATTAACATTTGGTAACAGAATGGTTCTTTGTCAATGCTTTGTTAAACATCTAGAGGAGGTCTGTAAGATGTCACTGTGACTCATCAGAATCTCATGGTGACTTAATCACCATTTTACTGAAATATCACTTACAAAGAATACTTCAAGTGCAAGAAAAACTCTACATTGAATTATATATCTATTGATGCATCACAGAATTGCATTAAAAATCCACGCATGAACAATGTTCATTTATTCAACTATTTGCACATAACGATTTTCCGACTTTAAGAATAGGCCTAGTGATGTTGATGAAAAAAAAAAAACATTCGCAGTGGCTAAATAATTCCTAGTGACCAAAGCATTTATGGTGACCAAGAATACCCTGACATTGCAAATCACAGAATCTGCTGCAGTCGATGGCACCAGGGAATGCTCTCACGGCAATGCAGTGGAAACATATTTTCCAGTTCAACCCTCGGTTCAATCTTCTGCATTGCAACACTAAGGAAATCATAGATCACATTTTGAGTACCACTGTAACACATGATTAGCAGATGGCATGTTTTATAGCTGTACTGGAAGTAATGAGGGATGTCAGCTTTTTGCTTTAAAATCAAAACATAGACAGAGACAATCCATCAAATGACTGGCTTTAACCCATAGCCAATTTGATTAAATGCTTAGAGTATAAATGACATTGAGTAAAGCATAGACTCTTGCTTCCATGTTCTAAAATATACTCGAATCGATTACAACTTCGAAGCATACACCTTCTATTTTCATTACTATGCCATGTATTTGCTAGCAGGTCCATACTATCTAAATAGTGTGGCTCACGTGCATGAGGAATTGTACCATCAGACCTGTAATCATTGTTAATGTCTCCATGTACTTGAAGGATGTTCCATGTTTGCACTGTGGGATTCCCCCTGCATTTAAGAAATGTGCATTGCCTCACATTGCTAGCTGCTTGGCCGGGCTGGCATATTATAAAGAGGTATCAGGCTATGCTGCAAACATACTAGCACGGAGGCAGCAGCAGCCAATCAGGTTGCTATGAACAAAAGCTGGAATTACCAGTGACTGCCCATATTTTGAGCAATCTGAGGGATCCTCTCTCTCCATAGGCATCTCGACTGCCTCAGCTGGCTCCCCACTGGCCTTCACTCCCCTTCTCCCCCCCACCTACTTTCAGTACTCCTTACCTTCTGCAACGTGCTGCACCTATTCGGTGCTCCCTCGACCAACATGTAGAAATTGGTGTGCAGGATCCATTAAAAGCTGTTTCCCATAGGGAAATCAACTATTAAGTTATTTTAGAATATAGTTGGATTGCTAATAGCATGAATGGCTGAAGGATAAGGCTTATAAAGCCGGTAGCAGCTGTATTCCCTATGTGAAGGCCCTCAATTCGCTCTACCCTAAACCTCATTCAGCTGTTACCAGCTGTGTAAGCCCTAACCCTCAGACATTAATGTTAAGATGCTGCACAGCATTCAAATAACTGGCAGGCTAGTGGGAATCCCTGTTTACACGTTTGTTTCAGTTATCTATTGCTAGGTGTGTTCTGATGATGTGAAGCACTTGTAGTATAAAGTTCACAGTAATATATCTTTGAGGCATTAGAACTAATATCACCTTTATTGTGATGCATGTGTTAAAGATGTAAAACTATTTCTGCATTTATTAACACTTTCATCTATGCCAATTCATTTGTATACTGCACCCCCAGCTCCAAGGACATTTAATCGCTTTTGCTGAAAGTTGCTCAGGATGCGGGTGAAGTGATCTGCTCACTATCTGAACCTACTATAAAGATTACCCACTTGGAGGGCAGGATCAATAAGATCGATGCAGATGCTGGAGGCTTGGCTACTGAAATTACACAGGGATTCAGAGCCTATCATTTTTATTATGGTATTTATTGAGCATGGACCTAGCATTGAGAAGCAAAAAGGCACTTTACAGAGGTATAAACACAATACAGATACATAATGGAGGGCTTTACAGAGGAATACAACAGTACAGATGCATTACAGAGCTCTTTTCAGAGATAACAACAGAATAGATATACAGTGGGGTAGGATACAGAGGGGCACAGAGGAGGGTTACAGCTGTAGGTTACAGCTGTACTGGGTGGCGAGTAAGAGACGGGCGGGTAGGGTCCAGCGAGTCAAGTGGTGCGAAGGACAAAATGATGGCCTAGGTGTTCAGGAGAGACTCCTTGAAGAGGTGGGTCTTGAGTTCTTTTCTGAATTGTAGGAGCTTGGGGGCGAGTTTGATGCTGATGTGGAGAAGGTTCCATAGTCTTGGGGCGCAGGCAGAGAAGGCTTGTTTTCTGGTCCTTTTCTTTTTTGCAGTGGCGGATTTCACGTCTGCACGTGTCCTGGCTTCTCGTGGTGTTCTGTCCACCAGAGATGCTGAGTTTCTCTGCGAGGTAGCTGGATGACTTCAGTATGACTGCCGTATGGATGACTTGAAGGTAATTTATGCCTGCAGTGGGAGCCAGTGAAGGTCAATGAGGGCTGGGGTGATGTGGTTGTATCTGTGTAGACCCTTGAGGAGATGTTCGGCCATATGTAGGACACTTCTCAGCATTGGTCGAAGTGTATGCAAAGAAGTAGTGGAACTATGTTCCCTGCTGGCCCACTCCCATTCCCCACAAACCCCATTACCACGCCTCCTCCCACACGCAATCCAAACCCCAAACGAACACACCTCTTGTTTAAGGAAATGTTCAGTGCAGTGCACTGAAGTGCAAGTTTGAACAACTTCCTACACTTTTATTTTAAAACTAAACCATTCCGGAACGTTTTCTTTTTAAAATAAAAGTATAGGAACAGTAAACAATTTTTTAAAAAGTAGATGAGGTCTGCCCCCAACCTCTTCCACCCACTTCGACCACTGCTTCTCAGAGCACAAGGGAGGATAATAGGATGCCTTCAAGGAGTGCATTTCCTCCATCCAGGTGGGATAAGACCAGTGCTTGAACAGTGGATCTAAAGCTGTCTGGAGGGAGGAAGGGCTTGACTTTCCATAGTAGTGAGAGCTGATACCAAGCTGTCTGAGTTTTCTTAACTATGTGTGTCTTGAAGGCAAGGGGCCCCTTCACTGGATGTCCAAAGAGGAGCACAAAGGGGCTGAAAACCAACACTGCCTTGAGGCACCTATCAATAGGCAAACAGCAGGAATGGTAATAGAAGGTTCCATTTCCTTCTCAGGGGCACCTCCAAGGCACCCAACATGTCTTTGAGAGTTTTGTTGAATCTCTCAACCAGACCATTGGTTTGGGGTGTTAAGATCTAAAGAATGTGTAAGTTACACCACACTCCGTCCACATTGCTTGCATGCAAGTAGACATGAGGTTGGATTCCCTGTCAGAGACAACCTCTTGAGGGAAACCCACTCTGGTAAAGAAATACCCATGAGAGACTTGGCCACCACATTGGCAGTTATGGTCTGAATGGGTATAGCCTCATGGTAGCTAGTGACATGATCAACCAGTACCAGGATGAACCTGTGTCCACGTGATATAGGAGGATCTACGGGGCCGACAATGTTGATGCCTACCCTCTCAAATGGTGTGCCAACTACTGGCAAAGGCTGCAGTGAGGTAATGAAACAGCCTCCTGTAGACACTGCCTCCTGTATTACCAGACAGCTGACAAGTGGGGCAGGTCCTGCAGCGGCTTTTCACTTCTACTTCCATCCTGGGCCAGTAGACGTGGGCTGAGAACCTCTGCATGATCTTCTTAGTGCCAAGATGACCAGCTAAGGGCACCTCATGTGCCAACTGCAGAAGTAAGGGCCTGTAGAACTGTGGTGCAGCCACCCTCTTGACTGCACCAGGTACTCGATCAGTGGGCCCACTATAAAGGAGCTCACCCTCCCAATAAATCTTGAAAGACCTAGGCACTTCACCTTGTGCCTGGGCATGGACATGTCTACTCAGACCCTCAAGAGTTTGGGACTATCAAAAATCCCCCCTAGAGGGCCCACCTTCAGCCAGCAGGTATTGAAGGTCAGGGTGGAGCTCTGAGTTGAGTACCACTCCCTGAGGAGGGTCCTTGGTTTTTTCTCCCTCAGGAGTTGATTTTAGGGTCACCACTGGGACCAGGCCCTCTTGAGCTTTGTCCACAGTGGGCACTGCTGACGCAGCAGGTAGCGAAGGGGCCCTCTTCGCAGAGGTGGCCTTCTTGCTATTTCTTCTTGCCTTGGGTTTGCCATTTGGCATGGGTAACCGACTATCAGTCAGACCCTGTTTGGCCTGTGACCTACTGACTGCAGCAGCAGCCAGGGGTGACCGATCAGAAAATAACCCAAATCAGCTAGGTCATTTCCCAGCAACACATTGGCAGACACACTGGCCCTCATTACAACAAAGGCGGTGGACCATGGTGCTATTAGCACCATGGTCCATGCCGGATTCCGCCATGGTGGATGGCGGAATTACCGCCCCATTCCAAGCTGAGTGGGGCGGTAATTCCCCATTCACCATTTGCCCTTCCCCATTCCCATTTTTTCCCCATAGGGCATAATGGGGATGGGAAAGGCGCTAATTACGGCACCGTAAATTACGGTGCCGTAATAAGCACCAAGGTCGCTTAGCGCCTTGGACTTTAACGCCTGCAAAAAGCAGGCGTTAAAGTGTGAATCAGGCGTTAAGGGTTAACGGCACCGACGGCGCCGTTAAACCCTTAACGCCTGACTTGTAATGAGGGCCACTGTCTTGTAAAATTACAGGCTACCTGGCTGTCTTGTTAATAATCTGGATGGTGACTAAGGCTACAGGAGCACGTTTGGGAGGTCCACCAGCTAACCTAGGGGTTCTCAGAGGAGCACCTACATTGTCCTCTGGCCTGATCAGGGTCCTGTCTACCACTGTCATGCTAGCCCCAATGTCTGGCAAACCAGTGGATGGCTGGCCATTAATGAGGACACTTCTAAAAACTCTCTGGGTAAGTGGGATGCCTAAAGACACTAAACTGCTCCCATGTGCTCTAAACCTCCAACCCAAAATTCAATCTCACTCACAACCTGTTGGCCTGATTGTAGGTCAAAAACCACCACATACAATCATAGCTTAAAGTATTGTATTTCACAATATGAGTACTGTTGTTTAATATCCAAATGGCATAATACATGTAACAAAAGAAGTGGGCACGTGTTTTGACCAAAGGTCCTCCTCAGGGCTTGATACCTATTCTGACATGATATATATCCATTGCCGAATTAATGTATACACAACATCAATGTCAGTATTGTTCAAATAATAAATATAAACACAACTCAAGATAGATAAGGCACAATGTGCATAATTACAAGTGTGGGTGTCCGGAAACAAGGGTGCCGTTAAGATTACCGGCACACTATGAGTCGGGCAGCCCCGGTAGGCAATTTCTACACGGAAGCACCGGCACCGTTAAGAACAGTGCCGGCGCTTCCGTCTCCCCACTTCCTTAGAATCCTATGGGACTCTATGGGAATGGGGAGTAACAAAATCTGGCGCCTGACTTCCTGCGTCGCCAGGACTTGTAATGTCCAGGTTGCACTGGGAAGTCAGGCGTCGGATTCAGCGCTACAATTTTGGCAGCAACCCGCCGGTCGCACCGGCGGGTTACCGCCAACCTCGTAATAAGGCACAATGTATATGGAATACCAGATTGTGAATGAATTATACATGTACATAATTAGTAACCACTTCATACGGTGGTTAATTAGGGGGAGAAAAGGACAAAACAAAGGGAGAAACAAAGCGTAAGGGAAAGGGGCTACAAGAAAAAATGGAAGAATAAAATAATTCGCTTCATTTGTGTACATCTCATAAATTCTCTAATCAGTAGATGATAAGTTAATTAGTAGTGTGAACCTCACCCATACACTTCACCATTGTGATGCTCACTCATTAGTGTGTATATCCTTATAGGATTGTGTACACCTGACCAAGCGTCAGCGTGTCCCAATAAAAATTACAAATACACTTGTCATGTGTGTGGTGTGGTTAGCCAATCACATGTTACCTAATGTCTAAACCCCTAAATTGTGGGAATTGCTATACTTGGGGCAATGCCTTAAGTGAAAGCCAGTCACCCCTGAGTGTGAATTCTGCCGTCATGCACACACGTTTAACATAAGACCTGGAATAATGACAAATTGTCCTGATACAGCATGGCCCTGCTGCCATGCTCTAATGAGAACCAACAAGGTCCAGAGTCAGCATTCAAACTGTGAATTCCAAATTCTAAAAGTTGCGGTTCCACAAACTTGCAAAATTACAGTTGCCCCTTAAAAAAGAAAAATATCCGTTATTAGATACATTAATTATCTGCGAATACTGTGTTCCCCTTTTAAGGGGATGTGCCCCTGAAGTTCCCCTGTCACAGAAGCCATCTGGCCTGCCCTACAAGGGGCCTCAACACCATGCCCCAGATGTCTCTGATGGGATTGTCCAAGAACCAGAGAGCTAGTGGCTTAGACTGCTGGCCAATAGTGTCAGGCATAACATGCCATCGGAGAACCAGAGCATGTAACGAGGAAGGTAACTTGCCTGCCCTGTGTGCACCCCATGACACTGTTCTCACTCTGCCTGTTCTGTGGGGGACCCAACACCGAGCCAATGCCATCACCCTGCCTACCTGCCACGGATTACACCCTGGCTGCCTGCCACCATCGTTCCCCGGCATGCCATTCCATCGAAGGACCAGGCCAACGTGGGCTTAGAAGAGGTACCTACCGGCCCCCCTGAGTTCAACCAACAGTTGTAATCTGACCAACAAACGTGGAAGGCCATGACACCCGCTGCATGGAAGAGGTACGCTGGGCAGGGTAAGGGTTGCAACTACTCAGGAGTGCTTGTGTGCCCTCACGTGCCACTGAAAAGCAGCACGTCATGGACAGGAGGAGCATTGCCAAGAAAGGGGGTGAGTGATGTCCCATCACCTCGTACACTGTAAGAAGGTCGTCGGTCAGACTGAACACCCAGCGAGCTACGTCTCGTTGAACTGCCCTAAAGTCAAGGGACTATGCTGAAGTGGCCCCTAGCACTTGCCAGGTGATGCTTTGCCGATTTCTGAACTGCACTGTCAATGGACTGGGATCCTGAGAAGGGATTCCTGCACGGACTTCCCACAACATCAAGGGTCTATGCCAATGTGGCCCCTGGCATCACCCGCCAGGTGCATCTTTGGTTTTGGAACTGCACCATAAATGGACCTGGTCCCGGGGAAACGACTCCGGAACGGATGCTGATACAAGTTGAACTGGTCTCCTGCAGTCCTGCCATTGCTTTAAGTGGACTCAGTAAACATGCGTTTTGATGCTGTGAACCTACATCGTATTAACATGCTTAAAGTCGTCTCAGTAAAGGACAGGGATGTGAAGCTGTGCTCCTGCATGTGGTAGGGGTGCTCTATATGGTACCAGTGGCTATCCGTGAGCGTCAGGCAATGGTGGCAAGTCCATACCCCAGGTTAATAAAGGGTTTATAGCACCTCCTGTTTGTAGTTGGTTCTCGACCCTGAAGTAATGTCGTTCTGTAACGGGAGGGGGGAAGATCAGTTACCTTGTGTTACCGGTTGTTTTTTTCCTTATGAAAAAGGAGGGATGTTGTGTAGTGAACCATCCCGTGTGTGTTGCCCCTTTAAGGGGATGTGTCCCCTCCCCCTTGTATTGCCCTTTTAAGATGGGCCATGACTTTGTCATGGCCCAAGCTAATAAAAGGGAGTCCTGCAGGCATGTGGGACAAAACAGCTGCAGACTCCAGAAGAGGAGCAACTGAGTCTGTGTCTCTTTTCTTGTGGGAGGCACAGTCCTGCATGCCCTGATGCTGTGGAACCCTTGTGCCAGCACAGTGGCAGAGGCCTGCACGGTCAGGGGCATGGCTGGCTGTGCCCCCACCCTCATTGGTGCTGATGTCCGAGAGTACCAAGGGGGCCTGCCGATGACCACGGCAGGCTCCAACCCTCACAGGCACTGGGCCTGTCATTTGCGCATGGGTGCAGCAATATGGGGGCCGGCCAGATGTGCATGGCAGGCCACACATTACAACTGGGTAGTTCCCTGGTAACATCAATGCTAACGTCGGCAAAAGCCCGAACCGCATCTAGTTGCTATCGTGATTCAGTCCCTCTGCAGAGTAAGGAAACTAAGAAAACAGCGTTCTCAGTCCCACATCCCATGCAGGCTACGTGCTACCCAGCAAATGTGTGTAGTAACCATGCGTAAGCTTATCCGATGTCTTGTGGACGTTAGGTCCACTCCGCCGCAATCGACCTATGTGGTAAAATCCTGTTATTCACATCCTCACGCCCACCATGGAAAAACCCTAATATAGACATCTGAAGTTGTACGCTCCACGTGTGACATCAGATGTCATTAACATTTGTAAACAAGACAAATGAATGTTCGAACAAGTAAACGTTTTTATCAAAACATGAACCCAATAAGTAACTGTGTGAGTTTTATAAATCAGTCGAATGCAGAACCACCAATTTTAGAAACCCAACCATCTGCAAGTAAAACACTTACAAGTACAGTAACCATTTTGCGATTGCTTTTACACCTTTACTCAAGGACAGGCCATTGTTGTTTGAGCGTACAATATTAATTGTCATTTGAAAAAATGTTAACAAATTGGGAAACACATTTAAAAATCTAAGTGACCAACAGCAGTTTCAAATACCGATATATATTCACGACCAAGTAATGGAGGTAGTGTCTATTGACACAAATATAGTAAATATATATTCACTCAAAAATACATTTGTTAAGGGGACGTTATAGTTAAATTGCAGTACTAAAAACCTATGCAATTCACTAAAAACACTTTACAAACGTGCCATTATGGTTCAAAGTAAAACCGAAAACCCCTGAAATTCAACAGTTATGGTAGGCTAAGCAAATATACCTGCCCTCACCACTGTGCACTGCTAACACTAACACCCAGGACCTGAAAGATGGCATCACAAATGTCATTGATGACTTCACTGATGATATCACATGTGTAGCCCCTTTGTTTTTGTTCACTGCTATATATATATATATATATATATATATATATATATATATATATATATGTATATATATTTCAGTAAAAAAACTTTGTAAAAGGGACGTTATGGTTCAAAGTAAAACCGAAAAAACCTTCACATTCGCTAGTTATGGCAAGCTAAGCAACCATAACTCATACCACCTACGTGCATTGCACCCAGGACATCAAAGATGACATCACAAAAAATAAAGCCACACGTAAACAAAGTTAATAATGCGTTAATAGCGACCTTTCACAGTGTAAACAACATTAAAAAAAAATTGCATACACTCCAATTATTGCATATTTCTCAATAAAATACATAGACATAATAATCGTTGGGAGTAATAGTCTAAATTTGCAAAGCACTAACGTGTGCTACTAAAAATTACTTGTTATAATCCGGGGCGGCTTTGGCGGGTCGGATTACAAAAGAAAATCCTTTTTCAAGATGCCCACCATAGAAAGGGAAGGCGGTTATTTCATACATAGTCCCTCTTCCCTTTCCATGGTAGGCTGCAAAAAGCACAAGTATGTGACGTGACGCAGAAACTGTGAATAAACATACAGCGATGTACAACCTAATAACTTACATTTTGAAATAATAGACTGGACTGTAAAAGAAAACGTGAACATTTTAGAGTTCGTAAAGTTGCTTTATTTAACAACAAACTGTCAGAGACCATCGCAGTAATTCCATTTTCAATGCAATGATTACAATATTTCTACGAGCGACATTGCAAATGTTAAAGATGAGGAACACGTTGTTTTTTTCCATACAAAAAGGTTGGGTTCTTTGTTAAAGCAGCCGCTTTGTTTACACAGAGATTTCCAAGAAGGCGCCATGAGCTTGAGCCTACAGCACCATAAATGATGTGATGTTGCTTCGAATAGCGAGTTCAGCGTACGGACAAAGCGGGCTTAGAGTGTCATCCCACATAATTGTTATGGACAGGCAAACGCTCACGAGCAGTTGTATTTGCCGGCCGAAAAAGCCCTCACTCGGCATCTGAAAACTGTGGCACGGACAGTATGGCAATATGTACCTGGAAACGTTACAGAAAATACGTGTCAATAACCAACCTCTACCAAAAAATTTCAAAAAAGACACAAAAAATGTTCAAAGTAATACACAAATGTAACTGGTCAAACATGACATTTTACTGAAATGTTACTAATGACCCTGACCATGTGTACCTATAGTAAAAGGCTACAAACGCCGAGATTCTGCATGCACCGTAAGAGAAAAAAAAATGCCAACTACACAGGAAGTGGATAATGCAGTTATGAAAGCAAAATGAATGGACAATAAAAAAAATATATTACGTCTCGTGATTGCAAACAAGACGAAAAGAACATGCAAACTGATACACAAAAGCGGAACCTGTGTACTCTGCAATATTACAGGAAATATGTAACAGCGCAGAAAGATAATACTTTAGTTATATTGGCACAATTACATTTTCGGTAATGTAAAAATAAAGTGTGGTTCGCTGTACAGTGGGCAAAAGTAAACTTACATAATATTTGCTGCCTCCATTCTTTCTCTGCAAGTCAGACACCCATGTGTTCGCAACTTTTTAAAACATAACCTTATGAATTGCTATTTTTTTTTTACCCTTTCATTCCGTGAATTTCTTCAAAGCTTTCCCTTTCTCTCAAGGTAAAAAAACAATGGCCCCTTATACATTCACTCGGATGTGCAGGCGTATTGAGCGTCCTTCTAATAAAGCAAATCATGCAACCTTCAGTCAGAAGCCAAATACATTCTTACTTCGCATCAACATATTGAAATCCAATTATGAGAACCTCTACTCCCATACACCTCCAGAATCGCTGTTTCCAGCAAAGAGGGCAGATGGTGGCCTTAGTTTTCAAAATGTAGGACACCAGTCTGACAGCAATATAATTCCAAAAACATTTCAACCCGCACGCTCTAATTGGTAGTGGTACAGCGAGCACTAACTTCCATTTAAACGTATGACTTTGGTGACAAGAAAACTCCACTTTTTCAGTTTGTGCTCCCACATCCCATCCTACCCCCCTCAAAGTATTACTATGAAATAGTATTACAGAAGTGTGACACGTGCAATGCTGTCTTGTTTTGTATGTGTTTCTGGCGATGTCCGCGTACACCAAAACATGAATAAAACATAGCCGGGGCACCGAAGAAAGCTAACGTACTTTATGCTGCTCCACAACCAATCAGGGAAAGCGCCACATGTCCGTGGGCACAAACTTTTTCCCCCATTCAGTCTAGAGGGAAAACAGACATTTTGAGAACCCCCCTCTTAAAATTCCCCCCCTGCACCAAACACCACCAAACTTTCCAAAGATATTCAGAGTGTCCGATATATTTTTTTTGCAAACTTTGGTGAGGACTCGTCCAAGGGGAGCGCAGTTATAAGGCACCCAAAAAGTGCTCTTCCTATGGAAACAGCAATTTCACCATAACAACACAGCCACTAACGTGCCTTTCTAATATGCTGCAATGGGTGTGGCCAGGGCCTAGAGTTTTAGGAGTGTGGTGTACGGCCTACGGCCTGCAGCCATGCACCCAAAACTCTACATCCTGACCACAAACCCCTTGAGTGATGTGCGAAAGAACAGTTGTATCGATAGGTGTGGTATGCTTCTCTTGTTCTAGCCAGAGGCTAGACTCCTAGCTGTATGTCTATAGATATTACAATGTGTGGGTGTGCAGTGGCTTATATCTCCAGTGCTTTTAACTTTGTTCTTGGGTGCGTGTCCTTCGGCCATGCACCCAAGACTGTACACACTCCCCACAACCATCTAATCGATAATTAATACTACAGGTGTATCCATTGCTGTGAAATGCTGCGGTGGTTGTGGCCAGAGCCTACAGTCTTGGAAGTATGGCCTTCGACCTCCGGCCATGCATCCAAGACTCTAGGCCCTGGCCACTACCACTGCAGCATGTCACACCCATGGCGGCGTACTATTCAATAGCACACCCATAGGAAAAAATAATGTAATAACGACATGTACTCAATTTTAATGGTCGCTAACACCACGCGTGTCCTTAGAACAGTTTCACGGTGCTTGTTCACAGCACGGACTGAAATACTACCCTTATTAAACCCCTCATTTTCTGCACGTACAAACATCCCGAACAAGGTGGGCATAGAGAATACATCATTAACATCTGCAGCCCAAACAAGTACAGTATTTCACCCATCTCTTACTCTCTGAACCTCCCCAAGCTCTGTAGGAGATCAAAATAGTTCCCTAAACAGCATTTCGCATGGACACTACATCATTAACACCTGCTTCCCAAACAAGTACATTATTTAACCCATCTCTTACTCTGTGAACCTTCCCACCGCACTGTAGGAGAGCAAAACAATTTCCGAAACAACATTTCGCCTCTGGTGGCGACCACGCTGTCTTCGGATCCAAAATGTCGGGCGCATCCACACATTCTGACGCTCATCACGGCTTTCTGCAACCAATCGGCAGAGACGTTGCGGTCATGATGCCAGCCCCTTAGCCAATTGGTATCTTGTCCGCGGAGCGAACAGGGAAGTGTGACCGCGGAGCGGACATAGATATCACACATTTTTTGAGGCCTACTTTTTGGTCATTTTAAGGAACACTACTGGACGGATTGGCACCAAATTTACAAAAGCACGCTTTCGGGACCAAGTTCCTGCTCCTGGTGCAAATCTGGTGAAAATCCATCCAGCGGTTTGGGCTGTCGGCGTGCGCAAAGTTTTTCCCCATTCAGTCTATGGGAAAAAGACATTTTGGGACCCCCCTATAACTTTTTCCCCCCTAGACGAATCCTCACCAAACTTTGAGAATAACTTCAGAGTGGCCCATATACCTTTTCTGCAAAGTTTGGTGAGGATTCGTCCAGGGTGAGCAAAGTTATAAGCCGCCCAAAAAGTGTTCTTCCTATTGAAACAGAAACTTAATCATAACTACACGGCTACCGTGGCCTTGTAATGAAATAGTTATATGCCTTGCTCATCTTCCAAGGCACCACAAGAGGGAGCACAAAATACAAAACATTTGTTCCCGTGAAAGAACCAAAGGATGCTTAGTGATTTTGCTCTCATCAAGCAGCTTCTATGCAATCGAGGGTCTGTAAAATGTGTGCATTACACACTACTATTAGCTAGAGCCCACATGATCTACCGAATATGACCTACATGAAAATGAACCCGTGGCTCTCTCAAGCCAATCCCTTACAACATGGTGGGGGTGTCCAATCCCTTGTGATCTCATCATCTATGTGGCAAAAACTCCATCCATGCACGTCCATCTAAATGTGCTAGAAGTTGGAATGCTTAAAAATACATACATGGCCAAGGCCCATTAATGCAAGGTCAAAAGAAGGTTTAATGAATAGTCATGAACGGACCAGCCCCGGGAAACTCTCCCAAGGAATTTGAAGAACAATAATATAAAAAGGACCCGTTGAGAACTGGTTAAGAAACTTGTTATAATACCCCATTTGATTGAAACTAATTTAACTACAGTAGATATTTTAACGTGCTCTAATTCCCCAGGCAAACTTGAAAGATGTCAAAGATTGATTCGTTCCGTGTGGTCTTGTAATTCCAAATGTAAATATTCTCATAATACCTTATGAAGAGGTTGGCTAATGGGGGCGGTATAATTATACCACATTGCAACCCCCCTGGTTTGTTTATAAACCTAAGTGTCGAAAATAAATACAATATAAGTCAATGTGAAGTTCAGCATCTCTCTCAGCATAGTGAGATGCAACAAACACGATGTGTACAATTTGCAGTGAAAAGGTGTGCTCCAGCACCTTGAAGCATCTCTTGTGCTAGATGGAATTACCAATAACGATCTCAAACCAAATAATTGGAAAAACTCAAAGAATATGGCAAAGTACAACTTTATTCTTAATTTAATAAAGCAGGGTCAACTGCCAGACATTGTACTGATGCTTGCACGCTTACACTCAAACTTGATAACACAGAGGTCCTATACCCCAACATGTGTAATCTATGACGTCATCCTACGTGGAAAACTGTAAAACCTATTAGCTGGAGGAATTGGTTAGGGGAACATATATAATTATAATTATAGAATACATAGGGGTTAGTACACTATTGGCTGTCTCTTATCTGTGAGGCACACCTGAAACTACCTCTAAATATGTATAATACTGATTATAGAGAATAAAATGGCAGTGGATTGGTCTATACAACTTTGTATAGCAGGTTGCCCCATAGACCCACTGATTGGTTGCCATTCTCACCCACCCTTGGACTTTAAGCTTGGCTAGAAGCACGTAAGTGAAACGAAACCAAGGTGCTTGAATTACGCCACATTACACCCCACTATCCCAATTAATCCATCATCTCTCATCACTCCAGCCATGAGCCAAAGATTCCCATCTGTTGTTGAGCTTGTAGCCTGATCTCTGTTCTGGGACATTCAAGGAAGTGTAAGCAGTTTTCTTCTTCTTTAATCTAACAGAAATATGTCTCATCCATGGCTTATCCGTCTGCCTCCCTTTGTGCTTTGCAGCTATTCCTTAAAAATATCATCCTTGATCCCAAGCCAACATAGACTCCTTTTTGTTTTGCACATGAAGCTGTTCTTCCAGCATCTCCCGACTCTTCAACACTGATCTGTTTCTGAGGTAGCTGAATTGAATGTTGACACAAGTCAGTGTCAATTTTCCAATTATGGCTGTCCTAGCAATGTTATATATTCCTCTATAGCATCCTTCTATATATATTCTCTCCCTTACATTACTGTGCATTTACACTTATTGGTCAGCAGTTACTTTGTCATCTTTTGCATTTATGATTACTTCATCATTTTGTACGTGTTTCTCTTCTTACTCCAATTACATTGTCTCTCATAAGTATTGTACTATCGTTTCAGAATGGCTCTGTATATTTGCTTTATGACATCATTCCTCCTGTATCAGGTTTCACTCAGCGCTTCATAATGTCCAATGGTGCGTGCTGACATCCTTCCACATGGCATCCATCCATGCTTTCAGTTTGAGGGTACATTTGGTACGGCTGTCTGAGTGTATATCGTCTCTTGTATACTCAATGCGGTATAGGAACAACACATGGGGTCCCATATAGAGCTCTTCTCCTATTGTTCCAGTATAACGGTGGAGAGGGGGTGGGAGGGGATAATGCGACCAACTGCTCCTCTACGTTTCCCCCTCTGGTCGAGTCTTGGACCACATTCTTCTCTTCATTCTCTTTTATCATCTCTTCATACTGTTGTTTCTTGGACCCATACCTTTGTCACCCCTTTCAGGTGACCTGCATTCTTTATATGTTCATCCACACTCCAGGTCATGTGGCAGCAATCTCCTGATGGTGGACAGAATATCCATCATCCTACATATTTAGTATCATCCTTAGGGTAGTAGAACTTCATTCCTGGGGCTGCAAGGGTACTTTTCTTTATATTCTCACAGGTACTTTCCTCATTTTGCATCTGCTCACCAGTTTCAGCATCTATATCAATCATGATATCCATCCCAATAGCTTTCTTGGCTGTCTTCTGGCATTGCAGCAACATGATCCTTATAAGAGAAAATACTAGCAATACTAATACTAGTAATGCTCCAAGTAATTTGAAGGCATTTGCCAGGCATGTTGGAACCCATGAAAACAGATATGAAAACCAGCCATCCTCCTCAGTCTTGGCTACTTCATCCACCATTTCTGTGTGTAAGGTTGACAACATTATTTCTGCGTCTGTCAAAGTCCCATTCTCTTCATCATGGACATGTATAAAATGTACAGCAAGAGGGCCCGATCTTGGCGCACACGCCTCATTCCATTGCTGTAATTAAGTGCAGGACATACCTGTTCTGGAGGGCCATGAGCCTGATTTCTCTGATCACATAAAATCCTTTTATTGTTGTATTGATCATTTGCAGCAGCTCCCATCTGGTTATCTGTAACCACTTAGCATTTATTGCAGTCTGAATTCCTGGCAGGAATATAACTGTGAATATCACTGCTGTTCTGCAGAACAAATTATGCTCATCTGGAATGTTATAATAGGCTTGTATTGAGTTTGCTTTGAAGTAATTATCTCTCCTCTGTCTGCTTTGATGAAGCAATCTTTTTTTCCTCAGCTCCGTGTCAATTTTTGTGAAGTCTTTAATCTGCAGGTCCCTTTGTGGTACTACTAAGGCTTGTATGCTTATCAGTACCAATGAACAAATTCCTCCCCATTTTGGTGGCAAATGTATGTATGCTCTCAACGCACAGGCCCAGCAATGGTCCAACAGGACTGATGTTCCTTCCTTCATGCCTGGCACATCAAAAACTCAGCCACACTTGGGGTTTTCCCCAACTTTCACTGTGCCATTATGTCTGAAGCATAAAGACACATTCTTCAGGGGTAGTATCTGCAATGCCCCACCTCATTGTCGACCAATGTTAACAATCTTTAAATCTTAGGCCATTGGTTTTTGCATTGCTTTTCTGCATTTGCCACAACTACTTCCCATGTCCGGTTAATGCCGTTGCTTTGCACGCAATCAGTCCATCAGCCCATCCTTCAGGAATAAGCACTGCTCCTTTAATTTGTAGCTGACCTCTTTCCCAGAATTCTCATTTGTCTTCCCCATTCTTATTCCTGCATTGTAACACCTTATTTTCTTCAATCTTGATTCCGGCTCCATGTATTGCAGGCTGTTTTTTATTTTATTATTTGATGCACTGTTAATGGCTTTTCTCTTGTACATAATTGTCTTCTCTTTGAGATGTTGCTGTATTCACCCACAATATGGATGCTCTTCTGCCTTGGAACTGTCCTCTAGTTTGGCAAAGTGCAAGGTGTGTGGGGCAATGTGCCTTTTTTAACTAATACTTCTGTTGCTATGACTATTTTATAGGTTCCCAATGCATAAGGTAAAAGGAACACACATAGCAGCTTTCATCTGATGTTCTTCTTCCCACCTTCCTCGTGTGCTGATACCATAGATTATTCTTTAAATGGGTCGAATTATCAAGATACATTTTTATATCTTCATGATCTTCCCCAACATCCCTTTTAAATTGAAATAAATGGCTACTAAGATTTTATAAAAAATGCTGTTTTTGATTTCATCAGGGGCAGTAGTAAATGTTTCATTGTCACCCACCATCTCTGTATTGTATATGTGTAAATGTCATAATATTCAGGAGGAAAACAGAAATCATAATGAAGAATGATGCCACAATTATTATTCCATGGAAACTCATTGATTTTCTTGATGGCAATGAGCCTCTTACATTCCGAAACCTCCTAAATTCTGCTCAGACTTTTAATATGTTACTATGTAAGTCTCTATGAATCACACCTTTATATCAAGAACTGCAAGATGATTGCTATAATTATTTTAAAAATAACATGATTGTTCTTAGGATTTCCATATGCGTGGTGATGTTGATGTATCTTCTTATTAGAGCTGGATAAGGCTGTAATATGTAGGTAAAAACAGCATACAATAATGTGTGTAATGTTATTGCAATAAAGATGAAGTGTGATTTTCTTCTTTCAGCTCTGGTAATTCAACTATACTCTGGTCAAATGTCACACAGATCAAGGAATAAAAGTAACCAAAAATAGATATAGGAGGAAAGCAGTTGCCTAGAACAATTGGCAGAATATTGACCCCTACCAACTAGGCACAATTCTGTGTGGAGATCCCCCCACCTGGGCAACCCTTAAATAAAGATATATTGTACAAGCCCAGTCCATATATTTTTCAAAAGAATCTTATTTCCTTCTAAAATAGTTGTACAACCCCAATGTACCTGTAATAGCAGAGTTTGTCGTCGGGTCGTCGACGGATCCTTCTGCAGCGGCTCCCTTTAAGGCAGGAGCCATAGATCGTCGAGATCCCACGAGGAAAAAGGGGTGAACGACGACAGCGAGGTGGCAGCTTCATTCCTAGTGGTGATTGGCGACGACGGAGCGTTGGCGTCCTGCAAGGAAGAGGCATGCGGGGCACCTCGATGACGATAGTTCAGGACCACAAAGAGATTGTGAAGAACTGTGGCCCAGCAAGGGCATCGAGTCATCCGGCGTCTCTACGGTCATCAGGTGGGCGAGAAACCCACCGGCGGATGCTCCTCGGCGCGTTGGTGGCCTCGACTTTCTCCGGCAGGACAAAGCAGTCGACGGTGCAGACGAGAGCGTCCTTGGATCAAATGTTACTTAGGCAAAGGGAGCACGGCAGCTCTGGTCAGCGACGGCAATCGTCGACGACAATGAACAACAGTGTCCGGGTGTTTCTTCTTGTGATTCCGTGGCGGTCCACGTCTCTGGTCGGCAGCCTGTCATAGGTCTGTCTACCGGGGAGCTTTGGCAAAGATCAGCTGGTGCACAATGGTCCCTCGTAGCTCGGGAAGAGGGCGCCTTACCATGTCCTCTCTGGGTCAGTCCTTGGAGACACAGCAGCTTTCAGATTGATGAAGTATAGCAACAGCAAGACTTCTCTTCCAGCAGGGCTTCAAGGTTAAGCTTCGGTTTCAACTCCAGTTTCTCTTCAGCTTCTGATCACAAATTCTAGCAGTGAGAGGCCCCCAGATATACTAGTTGATCTCCCAATCATTCTGCTGGGTCACACTCCAATGTGACAACCAATTGGTCAGAATGGCATTCATGCAGGCAGGCATCCAATCAGGTGCATAGTGCATTCAGGCCACTCACTTCTCTCCAGACATTCACAACAATGTATGTGTATTGGGACAAGTACCCAGCCATTCAACACTCCACACTGCATTCAAACCAGTTTCGGGCAGGGCTGTCTCAGTCATTGTGTCAAACACCAGATACTAGACATCCACAACACAGAATGCGTATTCATCACACACTCCATTCACCCAGGTCCCACTCACAGGGTGTACCCACAACATACAGTTACTGGGAAGGCTCCAGCCAGTCTGACCTGGACTTCACAACAACACCACATATGGAACTTCCACCCAACAGCCAGTCAGGGAGAAGGGACAGATGTAACGCTCACCTGATTCCCACGGAGGCGCAGGTCGTGGCAGGAAGGTGTCTGTGATTCGAAAGGTGATGTGCAGGACTCGATGGGCTTCTGGGGTCGAACCTCTTCGCACTGTGTGACGAACTCGTAGGGTGAGGTTTCTGCAGATGAAAGAATATAGGGGTTAATGGTCTGGGTCGTTTAATGTCTCTCTTCCTCTCTCTCCCAAGCTTCTCCGTAGAGCCCCCAGGTCAACGTGCTCACCTTAGATAGGTGAATGCCGGACTCTCCATCTGCGTCTGATGCAGGGCGCTGTTGCCAGTTCCTTCACTGGTGAAACATAGGCCTCTTGGACTCAGAGGACCTTTACCGTCGTTAATCGCACGAGCAGTGAGTTTCCAGACACCTTTTTAGTCTTTATAGTCTTTAGAGTCTTTAGGTGCAAGGCACGTTAACATTGAACAGGACTTCGTATGATGCTTTTCTCCCTTTTTGCTTGCAGGACTCTTGAGGAAGATGAAATAAAGCGCCTGGAAATGCGTGAGTAAATGCAAGCGCTCTAGCTGTTCTTTCCCTTGCAGCGTAGTTCGTGCTGAAGAGGCACCGGAGTATTTGCAGGCGTTCTATTGTGAAGAGCGCGATGGGCGTAAGTAAATACCTGTCTAATGTCTCTTCTTTTGTCTTTCAGAAGCTTGTTTGCAGCGCCGGAGTCCGCGGAAGGCCCGTAAGTAAATACAATGCTTTGATCTCCGCAGGTGGCGATGCAGCGTGAAGAATTCCAGAGTTCACGGAGTGCCGGTAAGTAATGACAATACTTTTGTCTTCACAGGCGAAAGTACAGCGTGCCGAAATGACCGCAGCCGATGGATCAGGTGAGTAAGCACTGCGAGTTAAGACTGCCTTGCTAACCTGCTGTTTCTTGTCTCTGCAGATGCTGCTGTCGACTGGATACAGGAATGGTGAGTATGATTCTTGCAGATTGAGGAAGAAAGGCTGGAACAGACTCGGTGAGCGTTCTGCTGCAGATGCAGAATAACGCGAAGCACGTTTCATCCATCGGGTGTGGTTTAAATAGTCTTGGAGTGATGAGGCGTCTTCCTCCACGGCCCCGCCTAGGTAAGAAAAGAGTTCCAGTTCCAGAAGCTTTCCTCATGCTGAATCCAGGGAATGGAGCTGCCCCACCCAAGTAAGAAAGTAGTTCCTGTTTACAGAGGACTTCTAAGTGGCTGGTAAGTAAGCAGCATGGTCTGCTGCAGGTAAGTCCACCCAAACATCTGCACACATATTATGAGCCCGGCGCTTCCAGTGCCGGGACCGATGATTCTGATGAGCCTGGTGCCACCGGCGCCAGGACAAGGTCCAAAAGGTCCCTGTGGGGACCGGCCGGTGCCTAGGATTAGGGTTAGGGGCCTGCTTCCAAGGACGTTGGGCTGGTCCTGGCTCCTTGGAAGCAGTGATCATGACAACAGAGGCATGGCTTCCCAGGACTTTGTGAAAACAAGGTAACAGGCAGTAGAAAGCAAGAGGCCACAGGGGCCATCTTGTTTCCTATTAGGAATGAACTGATTCCAATGGCAGGGCCAGAGTATCCCAAAATGGGGGATACTCAGATCACCTGTTAAATTCAGCATGGAGCTGCCACCAGACCATACCCTGCTCTGTGGGCCACACACAGGGACCCAAAAACATACAGTAGGGGCACAGGGTTGTTCCCCACCCATGGGTGCCATAAGGATATTCCATGGGTCTGTACACCAAACCAAAAGAGAGAGCTGCACCGCCAGGAGTCCCACATGAACTCCTGCATGGAAAACACGACAGAACACACTATAAAAGGCAGTAAAGGACAAGGATACGGAGGCCCTGTCCCTCCGATGCATTTCCATCATCACAGTACTTCAATACGTTTATACAGTAGGGTTGCATGTTGCACTGCAGTGCTGTCCTGTAACGCTCACCTGATTCCCGTAGAGCGCCGGTCTTGACTGGGCGTATACCGTATCTTCAAAGGTGATGTGTAACACACGGCTGGCTCTTTGGGCTGGACCTCTGTGCACTGTATGTCTGACTCGAAGGGTAAGATGTCTTAGGTAAGTGAACGCTGTGCTCTCCATCTGCCTCGGGGCAGGGTGCTGTAACCAGTTTCTTCACTGGATAAGGGGAGCAGGCCTCTTGACTTCAGAGGACTGCTGTCCGTCGTTTACTGCACGAACGGTAAGTTTCGAAGTCTTTAGTAATGATGTCTCTTGTTTTGCAGGGTTCCGGCGATGGCGGATGACGGGCTGAAGTGAGTTGAAGATGGAGCCCGTGTGATGAATAGAAGCGCCTGGAAGCACGTAAGTAAGCGCTTGTTGCCTGCTTCACGATGCGCTCTAACTGTCTTTTTATTTTGCAGGTACAAGTTCGGAGCGGCTGCAGGGTGCCGGAATACCCACTGGGTTAGATGTGGAAAGGAGTAATGGCACGAGAGTATTAAAGTTCCCCAATGTCTTTAAACGCACCTTGTTTTGTCTTTCAGATGCGGGATGCAGCGCCGAAGGCCTCCGGAGCGTTGCGAAGAGTTGGTAAGCTTTTGTCTTTCAGATGCCGGAATGCAGCGCGAGGCGTTGGTGACAGCCGATGGACCAGGTAAGTGAAGAGCTGTCACTGAAGACCGTAATGCTAACCTGTTCTTTCTTGTCTTTATAGGTGTTGCTGAAGACTGGATTCAGGATGGTAAGCCTTTTTCCTTAGGCCCAGGATCAGATGCAGAAGACACAATGAGCGTTCTGCTGCAGAGGATGCAGAATAACGCAAAGCAAGATTCATCCATCGGGTGTGGTTTAAATAGCCTCCTGTAGTGCTTAGGTATCTCCTTCCACAGCCACGCCTAGGTAAGAAAAGAGTTCCTGCTTTCCAGAAGAGTTCCAGTGTTCTGAATCTAGGGAGTGGCTCCTGCCCCACCCAACAGGAAAAGTAGTTCCAAACAGAAGAGGATCAGAGGCTCAACTGGCAGGCAAGTAAGCAGCATGGTCTGCTGCAGGTAAGTCCACCCAAGCATTATGAGCCCGGCGCTTCCAGCGCTGGGACTGGGCATATTTATGAGCCTGGTGCCACTGGGGCCAGGACTGGGTCCAAAAGGTCCCAATTGGGACTGGTTGGCACTCGGAACCTGGGTTATGGATCTGCTTCCAAGGGAGTTGGGAAAACCCTGACCTTTTGGAAGCAGAGATCATGACATGTCTGCACAGAGGACGCCCCTCCTTTTCCAGCGTGACAGACCTGCGTGTACGGTTGACGTCACATAGGCAGAGTCAGAGTATACCGTCCCTTCCTCATTTTCGATATTCTGAAGTGCGACGATAAGCGTCACTAACTCTGCAGCCTGTGCTGAGCAATGTGAAGGCAATCAAAAACAAGATGTCGGTGCACAACTGAAAGATTCTGGTCAATTATATACAGTCAAAAACTATTGCATAAATAATACATCATGTCTTGGTGCTCCAGGCAAGGCTCTCGCTACTTTCAAGGTGAGAGCAAATAATAACAACACAATTGTTACCCCAGAAACCTCTGAGGTGAGGATCTGGTCACTCTAATTAAGAACAAGTCTCTTCCTGTCATTTAATTGTAATTACAAAGTGTCGGCTTAATTAAATGCACAATAAAATGTGAAGGCAATCTCGCGCTTGTCACTATTTCAAATTCACCCTCTTGGTTCAGCTTTACTACCATTGATCCAGTATGCTTTTTGCTGGTAAATTGGTCCATTTTTGAATAACCATCAATAAAAACAACTTGCCCCTCCCGAGGGCATTTTCTCTAGCTTGGGCAATATCAATATAGTTTTCAGTATATGTTGTGCAATCATGTACCTAATTATCCTCCCCTACTGCTCCAGCTATGAACGTTGCTGGGTTCCCTGTCTTACATCTGACAATTTTATTTGCATGATTCGAGATTATTACTTCGTATCCTGATCCTATTTGTGTGGTCAATATACTTTGGGGTTTCTCTAAAATTGCAAATAATACATGCTCAACAAATAATATTACTGAAAACCCCATTGTTATACTTGAAGCTTTTTCAATTGCGAATGTAGCAGCAGCTTAAGACTGCTCACAAGGATAATGCCCTTTCGTAACTAGATCTAAAATACCAATATAATAGGCTAATGTCATTTTAATGGGTTACGACTGCTGTCATGACTTCTCCATTTGAATGGAAAATAAGTAAAATTCTTCATGATAATCTGGAATTCTCAACCTTGGGGCTGTACTGGTCGCCTTTTTTAATTCTTCAAATCTTTCAGTCATTTCATCTGACCATATTTGTTTACTTTTGCCCACCTGTGCTTCTTTAAGTCCTTTTAAAAGTGGTCAAATATATGTACTGTAATCAAAAACCCAGACCCTGCCATAATAACATAGGCTTAAACATTGTTGCATTTCTCTCACTGTTTTAGATTCTGAGATCTTCAGAATTGCTTCTACTCTTTCAGGTGTCACTTTCCTCCCTTCATGAGAAATCAACTGTCCTATATACAAGACCTCTTCCGGACAGTATTGTAGCTTCTCTTTGTCCACTGTATATCCTTTCTCTGAGTGGATAGTCATAAGCTTAATTGAATTTTCTCTACATCTTTCTTCTGTCTCACTGCACACCAAAATGTCATCCACATATTGAACTATTGCACTTTCGAGCTGGAAATTGCATAGGTCCATCTGGAGGACTCTATTAAAGACTGAAGGGGACTCACAGTACCCGTGGGGCAAACAAGTATGTTTCAGGTGGATATTTCCATACAAAAAGGAAGGGCGAAGGTCCTATATAAATCTCCACAAATCCCCCCCATCGATTTTTTTACTGTGTACGCAGCCGTGTTATATGGAGAATGGTACTAATATTCCTTACTAAATTAAAGCAGAAATGGTTTAGAAAATACCGTCATCCGCCTCTCTGGATATGGGGTATTGCGTTGCATGTGGCAAAGGAGCTCATGGTTTAAGCTTCATTTTAACTGCTCCTACTGCCTTTAATAGACCCACGTCATATGGACTTGTAGTCCATAACATCTTTGGCACTTTCTCTAAATCTTCCTGGAAAAATAAGGGTTTCTTCTTTACCAACGCCATTCTCTGCAGTATTTCTTTATCCAATAAGTGAGTCTTATGAAAAATACTAATTCATCATCTGAGCACTCATTGTGAAACAACTCCTCATCTATCAAATCTGTCAGCCTATATCCTTCACTGAGGGCTTTCACTGTTCTCCATCCTCTTCCCTCATCAACTGTCCCAAGAAGAACCACTCTTTCCTCTCTGACCATTGCTGCTTCTGACTCCAAGGGGACAATCTGCCCTTCTTCATCATCCACAGGGATTTCTGGTGTGAACAAAAACTCATCAGGTATTCATAATAGTTTACCTGTCAATCTGGGTAACAACGATAATATAAGTCGCTCCATACAAGAATACTTCTCGGTCCAAAGGGACCCCTTGTAATGCTTTCTGCCCTGTAAAGGCTAATATAAACTCTCTCACTTTCATATAATGTATCCCTGGAATGGAACACTCTATTCCTTTATTCCTTCATCAGTAAAAAATATTGTCATGTTAAGTTTCGTCATTAAGTCACACCCTAATATGTAAACTGGCGTTTGCCTAGAATATAATAATGGCATAGTCATTTTGTGTCCTCCTACAGAGATTAGTAATTTTTCTGTTAAAGGAACTAAACTCATCGACCCAGAGAATCCCTGCACAGTCATTGCAATACCTAACATTGGATATTTCCCCTCACGGACACAGGAACGAGTTGCTCAGTGTCCACAAGAAATTAAATCTCTTGCCTCCTATCGTCACCTTGACCCTTTGTTCCTCTTGAGGATCTGGTGTCACTGATAGTATTGAACACATCAGGTCACTTTGGGGGCTGTCGTATTGTGGATATAAATTCATTCCTGTACACGTGAAAGGATTTCCTCCTACCACAGTCACACTCCCTAATGTGGGTGTAGGTACTTGCTGGACTCCTGTAGTCATATTCCATTGTGGCAAAATAGCCTGCAGTGTCTGTGCATTGTTGTGCATGCATGGGCACTTGCTGTGATTGCCCTTATTGTGATTGCATTTGTAATGCCACTTGCTGCATTTGCAGCACATGTGGTTCTGCATTATATTGTGGAGCATTGCCCATCCCCCCTCTTGGAGCTTACCAATTTTGCTGCATGCCCCGCTGTTTCTACATGTTCTTGCTATGTGCCCTATTCTGCCACAATTCCAGCATTGGTGTGGCTGTCCACCATTGAATTCTCCTCTTCCCTAACGGTTTTGAAATCCACCTCATCCTCTTCCTCTAGACCCACTTCCTCTTCTCCATGGTCCCTTATTGTACCCACTCTGATCCGTGGGATACACTACGTTGTTTTGCTGCAATGACTTTATCTCCTGTGACACCCCACCTTCATTGCTTGTCAATACCGCTCCCTCCATGGCTATTTTTATAAATGTTTCTGGACTAACTAAGCTTCTTCCTGCTTCCTGCTGTCAGATTTCTTCTTATTCTTCTCATGCATCAATCAGCAGTGATCCACAATTGTCAGTTGTATTTATGGCAATGGCTTTTCTTACATTCCAACCTGGTTCTTCATTTACCGTTGCACTGGCTTGGGCAGTCCCTTACACCAAATGTGGTAAAATAATGCTACCGTTTTATCCCACATGTCTCAATGCGCCATCTCTCTTGAATACCTTGAATATAAGCAACAGGGTCTTCATCCTCCCCCATTTTCCTAGTCTTGACGCACCCATATCTGTTGTATCAGGGTATTGTACTCTGAGTGCCCACCATACATTTGCTCTGCAATTATTAAATGACGCTCCATCGTGTGTCATGTGTTGTGCAGCCAGACCTGCATATCATGCTCACTTCCAAAAGTTGTCATCTCTCTCCCCTATGAAGGTTGCTAGCAAGCATTTTATTTCACCTATAGCTAACAATATTCCTGATGACATTCTCTCTAATTCCCAGATCCATTTTCCTGCATCGGAAGTTAAACTTGGTAATTTTCATCTTAAATTGTCTTTATCCATTTGTGGCCACGGTATATACTGTGGTCGTCCTCCCATTTTCTCTACTAATGGGAATTGTGAAATTGTGAAAATCCTGGTCGATAATCATAACTGCCTACATTTCTCAGCTTTCTCATCTTCTAGTCTCGCCCATTTGTCTCCATCCTGGCAGTGCCCTATTCTGCTTACATAAGGCGGGGATAGATTCCCTGCACTACACGATTGTGCTTGTGTTCGATCAGTATATAGTGTCGATTGTGGTGTTCTTACTTTGGGGTCCTCTAAATCTGACAATTTTGCCCCTTTTTCTACACTCAATTCTTTTGAAAATCCACATTTTCTCTCTCTTCGCGCTCTTTCATTTTCTTCCCTTTCTTCGTTTGACATTATTATGCCCCAGCTGTATGACTATTATCTTTTTCCCCATCATCAAGATCTAGTCTACTTAAAGACAACGTTCTATGCTCGTCTGTTATGACGTCATCTGACCTACCTCCAGTTTCCCTCAAACAAGATCGTTCTATGTTCTCTTGGGTTTTATGCCCTTCTTTTTATCCCTCATTTGCCTATATAAATCCCCAATTCTTTTCCATATGTCTTCTGTCTCTCGCTCATCAGGCCATGCTGCTATTCCTGTTATTCCTTGCAGCTCGCTAGAGGCTGTTGTGAACATCTCTCTTCCACAAGACGTTCTTGTGCTTCTATCGGCACTATATTTCTATGACACAGATACTCTACCTCTTCATCTTTTAATCCCCTACTTCTGTTAATTTCTTCTTCCCTTCTCCTTATCTCTCTTAATTAATCTTCCTCTCGCCTTCTTTGCAACCTACGTTCTTTCATTCTTTGCTCTTCTACCTCCTCTAGTATCTTCTCTTCTAGTATCTACATTTCTTTCCTTGCCTCATAGCTTCTTCGTTCTTCCCTTTGCATGCATTATCTTTCATTGTTTTCTTTATAGACTCCTGCTTCTTCCTTGTCTTTCTTGTCCCGCTCTTCTCTCTCTTCTCTTTCTCAAACCCCTTCAATGCCCTTATCATCCAGCTTGTTTAATATCTGTCCTCTCATCCATTCATTCTGTACTACTGTTATTCCCTTAGCTTTGTCCTTGCTTCTTTCTGCTTCCTTGCTTCTTCCTCTATCTCCATCTGTCTATCTTGTCTGTCCTGTCTCTCATTACGCTGTTTACTTTCATTGCGTGTCGAGATATATTTGCGTTCTCTGTTTTTACTCTATTCCACATTGTCCTCACTGTTGTTCCCCCTACCCATGGGTGCCCTAAGGGTATCCCATGGGTGCTGGTCACCAAGATCAAAATGAATAGCTGCACTGCAAGGGGTCCAAACTGGACTCCTGTGCAGAAAATAAGCATAACACACAGAGTGGGAGGGTAAAGGACAAGGACAAGGAGGCACTGTCCCTCCAAAGCATTTCCAGCCTCACAATGCACCATTGGCTAATGGGTTGGAAGACAATACAAATAAAGTCATAAAGGCACATAACCCAGATGGCATCAGAAATCTACTAATGAGTAAGGGTACATAAAAGCAGAAGAAGGTTGTACATTCTAACCCAGGACAAGTAGGAACACACACACGACTGAACAGATATAAACCAAATGTTCATCAGGATTACAAGCTAGGATAATTTCACGATTCGTTTTTAGGGTAGAGCTCATAAGATCTGGCTGTACATTTGGCGAAGCAAGAAGACCGTCTCGAGGTTAAAATCAAAGCAGGAGAAGCAGTACCTCAGGGCAGAACACAGAGATTCCAGATCCATCTGGAAGATATAGTACAAATGGAAGGTGTCATGGCCAAGGGATGACCGAGATGCATTCCACACACAAGCAGGGTCAGACTCTCAGTCCAGGCAAACATTCAAAAACAGGATAATCCAACCCAGAAGACAGGTAATGTCAAAACACAGAGACATCAACAGAACAGCAGGGATTCATCCGAATACAAAATCCTAAAGACAAGTCAAAGACTGTAGCAAATCAGGGAAATAAAGAGATGAGATGCACTGCTTAGTGCTGAACTACATGGGTTGAGAAGTGACACAGAGCAAGCAGATTGAACTATTATCAACTGATTCATGGGCCTCAGGTATTGTGGTGCACCTGATTGGCGTTGTGAGATTCAGCATTGTCACATCATCACACTATGCTTGAGTGCACCATGTTGCATGAACTGTAGATTGTTCTACCGCAGAATTACCGCAAATGCAATGACAAGTGTCAAATTTTGTGCATGAGGAATTGCCATCTTTGGTATCAGCGAGGTCAACTCCTTGAAGCAATTTTGAATATGGCTAAGTTGTCCTTGTACCCTGAGTTGAGGAAATGTTTCTGACACTGTCATTTTCCCCACAGAATTCCACCACTGTATCCTGCTTGCTCATGCACCCTGCTTTCTACTCATGTGATCTCTACCTAGAGGCTCTACAATGTCACCAAGTTGTATTTTCTTTTCTTCTTCTTTAAGTAGTAAATCAAATCTCTATGAGAAATGTTTTCAGGCAGGTCATCCTGCTAAAAGTGGCATGATTGTCCATTCACCCCAGTGGTAACTTGGACCACGTGTAGCTAATCCTAAACTCATTGCTGCATTTGGTCCTTCATTGTTCATACTTTTAAGCAGAAAGGTGGTTAATGCTGTGATTAATGGAGTTCCTACTAACTCTTCATATAGTCAACTGTAAGCTACCCACCTATCACATCTTTCCATTGATGGACTGTACACTGCTTGCATTATCATGGCTAGTGATCTATTTCTCGGCTTTGGAGTGGCTTGAGGCAATGCTGCCTTAAGTTGATATTCTTTAGTGGTTTACCACTTAGGTATTTCCGCTTGGTTGTTGGGCATATAACCAGGAGATCTTTGAAGGTATGGCTTGGGAATATCCTTTGCCCTCTTGATAAAGCTCGATGTGGTTTGGGTGCACCTCCTAGAACAGCTATCTACATAATACATGCTCTAACTGTGTCAAAGTGTCTCCTTATGGATGCACAATGTGATCTAGTATATAGATCATTTGTCTACGTCTTGCGATAAAATCTAAGTGGATGTTTTAGTGGCAATAGAGCAATGCGAAAGGTCCATGTCTGACAGCAGACGTGGGCTATTTCAAATTTCCCCCAAATACATTTTGATGGTCTATGTTCTCGAATGCTAATTTGTTCTAAGTCCTTCCTTCTGCATTATACCTTAGCAGCAGGAGTTTCTATGTATGTGAAAAGTGTTTCTCGAGGGAAGCATCTTGGTTGTGTGATAGATACAGTAAAATAAATGTTAAGCATTCTAACAGTTCAAACAATGAACCATTTATTTTCTGCAAGATAGTATTCAGCAAGTATTGTAAAATCAATGTGTTGTGCATACAGAAATATGCTTGTTTCTGTATATCTTTGTATTGTTAAGCTTGGGCAAAAACAGCTCACCACCATGTTAGTGGAGTTTTAAAATCAGGCAAGATGTAGGTTTTGAACACCTTTATTGGACTACTAACTAAAAATACTATGCAGCGATGAAACAATGCATAAGCCTTCGAAATCCAACATACTTCTCCATCAGATGGTGCAATGTGAAATGATTGGTAAAAAAATCACACAAAACAGTTAATTCTCAAAGCAAAGAAAAACAAGCATTGGCAAAGACAATAGTTTGGGCTATTGTGTAGGCATGGAATAGTTATTTGCCAGGCATTGCCATAACACTATTACCTGACCCTAAGATGGCAACAGCTGGAAAATAGTGTGACTACCTAAGCATATGATATCCAAGCCTGACAAATGCTTTTCTTATAACTATGCACAAGCCAAAATTGTTAGCTTTGTTAATGCTTGTTTTTCCAGGACTTCAGTGCAATGCGCAGATGTAAATCAACAGACTGGAGGCTCCCTTGGCTAAGAAAATTGTATTACTCCACTAGCGAATTTACAGCTGAAATTAAGCTACTAACTTGCAACAGTCTGCTTGGAAATAACATTGGCAGGACAAGGTTTGATGTTACTGTGTGAAAGAGCTTAGTCAAAGAAATTGCAGGTAGATATGTTTTGGGTGGGCTGAGGCAGGTGTTGTGTGGGCGTTGCCATAGGGATTAACATGGCCATGGACAGTCAGTAGGTGAGTAAATAACCAAGCAACACTCTCAAGCTCTGTGTGCCTCCCATCAACATTATGAAATGAGAGTTACATTTTAAGAAATGTAACTTTCTGAAGTAAACTGCACTGAGAATGGGAGCGTGTGTGGCTGACTAACCCAGGAGCAGACGTGGAGGGGAGGTGAGAGTTGGTGTGCAGCAGCATACGGGGACCTTCGGTGCGCTCTCCCCATCTGTCCCCTCACCCTGACGCAGTGCAGTACATTGCTTTGTAAATATTTCAGAAACGATGCATCCTGGGGCATTGAAATGTGGTTTTCAACAGGGACCTTTCAGTTTCGTTTGTCGTGTCAAGATGCTTAAAATGAGATTTGCCCAGTCTTTCTACAACCTCATTATGTTTCACCCATTTCAGGCAACCGTCTCATTTGGGAAGGGGCTGAAATCCAGGGAAAGGCGTGAGATGCCCAAATGTCATGTAGCCAGCAATGTCCGGCAGGTCCTAACAGGTAACTATGCAAAACTTGGTGCAGCTTAGTGGAACTGTGTGGAATTAGATAGAACCAAATTAACAGATGTTCTGCTTTATAGATGTATTTATTTATTTGAATTTATAAAGTGCACTTACAGCCCACCTGCATCGAGGTACTGTTGAATGAGAATGTCTCAGTTACAAGAAGATTACTTAGCTCATGGTTACAGTGAGCGTGTATCCTAGCAGTGAGAACTTAGTAGGATGCATACATAAGTGGTTACAGGTTGGGATATAATACATTTACAAAGAAGGCTTCATCACATAAAGAGTAAGGCATGCCGACTTGAATGGGAGTAAGGGTTTAGTCATGATACCATTGCGCAAACAGTGAAGTTTTTATCGCTTTCCGTAAGGCCAGATGTGACTCAATACTTCTAATGTGGGGGGGCTTGGGTGTTCCAATGGGTCGCGGCCGAGAAAAGGAAGCTGGAACCTCCTGCATATAGGGAGAGCTAGAGATAAAGATGATATGGTTAAATCCCTCAAGGGCTAAGGGTGGTTATGTTGTCCTGATTTCCCATAAGGAATTTTTACAGGCTCTGCCCTCTCCCACAGTTAAGTAGGTTTGGCACATGCAGTATAAATGTGCACCCAGTAATTTCCTAAAATTACTGATTTTTGTAAACTAATATTGAAGAAAAGTTTTAATAATACACAATTGGAAAGGAGGGTCAGTATGGCATTTCCTGCAAAAAAGGGTCCGATTCTCGACTAGGCGTTAATTACTGAAAAAGTCAGATTGATGTTTACCAACATTTTCACTAATTACCACCTATTCTGATGCTGTCGGACTTTGCTGAGGGAGCACACAATGTGCCAGTTTAGGAACCTGAGCACCTGTTTCCAGCATTGGCTGGAAACCAATCCAGAAACCGCCAGTTCTGCAAACTGGTAGTTTGCATATGGATTCTGGTGTCACTCCTTCACATTAGAGACAGTGCTAAATTGTCGGACAAATACGCTACGTCCCCAGCTGACAGTCCGCCTGTTGCACTTTTCGTTATTGTGAAGGAGTGTGACCGAAGAACAGAGAGAAGTTCACCCACCTTGCTATCCAGGCACAGCGTGCCTCCCACATCTTTCTTTTCAAGTTTGTTCCTTTTGCAGAAAATTATTTCTGCTCTTTCTTGAGAGCGAGAGAGAATGCACCGAGAACTACAAGAGAGTTAATTTTCTTCATAAACTGTAACAGAAAAGTAGGTGATATTGCTGAAGTTGATTTACTTTGGAATAGGTTGTAGAATTGCCATAGGATGGCAAAAAAATGCATGCATATTATGAATTCCTGAGGCAGAGCTTGAGGGGTGTTTTCAGGCAGCATTTCTTAGTTAAATTGCAGATATCATGCAATTATATGAAAATGCTGAAGAAAACTTTCAATCCACCGTTAGTTACAAAAAGAGACGTAATACAGGTGGTTTACAATGCTGCAGTGTTATCCACTGCACTGAAGTGCAGGACTGAGAATAAGGGCTTTACCTGGGCATCAAGAAAAGGTGCAGTGAAGCATGGTGTTTACCACTCTCACTACACCTTGAACAGAATCGTGTCCAGTGTAAGAGGATTCAATTCAACACTACAGCTAAGTCAACGCCTAGTCTATAATACTGAATGAAAACCCTTATTGATATATCTTTATGTCCAGTTCATGCGTTCTGGATGACTACCCCTATATAACACCCCTCTCTTGGAATCCTCCTGACCCCACTGAGCCAAGAAGTAGTTCTGTTTTGCAAGTTAAAAGGTTTATTTGATAATTTAAACAATAGATATAGATATCACGCTTTATAGTAAATTAATAATTGAATATCACACTTAATCTGATATGATAAATATTAACAACGGAGAATCTGGCACTAGCACACTTCTTTATAATCACTAATGAGTTGACATGAAATGGATAAGATAGCACACTGGTAAATAGGAACAAAAGAAGAAGGTGGTAAAGTATGCTTTATGTAAGCTCAGGTGGATGCACTATTCAATGAATGCAGTACAGAAAATACTCAATATGATTTCAACCAAACAATGTAATCACTTTTCTCTGGCTATTCACTCCCCCCCCCTTTTATGCAATGCAAGGAAATGGAAGGAAGGCACACAGTTCTCAGAAATGCAATCAAATGTGATTCAGTTCAATCCCCCCCAAGCACGCTTAAAGAAAACAGATAGGAGTTTTGAAAACACAGGCCCAAAATGCTTTGATATGTGCTGGCAATGGAGTGAAAAATATATGCTAAAAATGCTTTTAATTCCCTTTCAGAGGTTCAGGGTGAGTGATATCTAGTTAATATTAGCTCAGACTCACTCTTGCAATGATTCAGGGATAGTTTTTATGAGGAAAACGATTTTCTGGCAAATGGAAGGCAAGCAGCAGCTGATTTTTACACGTGAAGAAATTTGCAAATCGCGGTAAAATTCGTGAATGCGCCGAGCGCTATTACAGAGGGACTACAAGGACTATCACTATCGTTTTGGGGTCCTAAGAAAGCCTAGGATCTCAGCTTCCAGATGAAAGTTACTGCAAGTCTCTAGCACAAACGGTCACGGAGATATGAGCGATTAAATAAAGGTCGTTTTTCAGATTTGAAATTTTAAAGTTCAAAAAGACAAGTGCAGCTTGCAACTAGAAAATGGCAGATGACAGCTTTACAAATGACAGGTGACAGTTAGGAGACAGTTCTACTTAGATTAAAAATGGATTGAATTATATGATTTTAACTAAGAGATGTGTGCTGAGTTTTGCTGAGTACTCACAAGAGATTTTAAACAGGAAGGCGGCTTTGTCACGATCTGGTCAACAGGTCTGGACTTCGGACGGTCTCTGGGCACAGCGTCTGTTCTCTGGAACTGCTAACATGGGTCTGGGTCAGCTCTGCTCTCTCTCTGGGTACAGCACTGCTTCTGGATTCTGGAGATTGAGGGATTTGAAGTCTCTGTTTATCTTGGAGTCTAAGTGTTGGCTCTTTGAAAGTTGATGGAGGTAAGTATGGATTTTTCCGGCAGAGCTTCCAGCGGCAGATGGAAATGAAGGTCCCTATCTGTCCTGTCTGTCTGCTTTTATGTGTTTAGAATGTGGGTGTGTTCTAGCATCACTGACCCTACCTCTCTCTCAGCTTCTAATTGGTCAAACTTCCATTTCTCATTTGATTGGGGGAGCTAAGTTGTGTCAGAGTGATGTCATTTTACAGCCTGCAGAGAGTCCACTCACCAGTCAAATTGCACACAAATCTAGATTTGATAACAAAAGACATATTTGCACAGGTAAACATTGGTTTAAAATTACATGCACACATCACATATCACAGGAGATATACCCTGTCCAAACTCTGCTCTTCCTGGGGGCTAGCATTCAGAAATGGCACTTATTTCACTTTTTAACTGACTTTGCAATTTCTGACATTAACCCAATTTTACACACATGTGCGCAAGGAGTATGGACATTAACTGATGAAGTTTCAGATTTTTAACATGCATACATTTAGAGTAATATCCACTTTTCCGCTAAAACCCCCCTGAACATACCACCGGTTCTAAAAACCTCTTAAACTGTGGGCAGAAAAATCACAAGAATTATGGTATCATTTATAAAATTTTCACATGTCCGCTCTATGAATGATCCATCTTTTTAAAGTTATGTTCTGGCTCCAAAGGGGTGTGGTTTACCCTCAGCACAAGGTTGAATTTCTGGTTTTTCCAGTTCTGCCAAGCCAGCTTGCTCTCACAGGCAGTGCTCCTCCCCTTTCCTTCAGGAGGAAGCCACTTTTTACGACCATTTACGACTCCTGCCATAAACCATCTGCCTGGGTGAAGGGGGTTACATTGTTCAGAGCTCCTGTATTCTGTAGGGGGCTCCCCTTAATTCAATTATCAGAGAGATGGTATATCCTTAGTGTGGCCAGCAAAAGGCAGATAGGCCTGGGAACACAGTTGTGACTCAAGTTTCACTCCTGATGGGGGTAGCTGTCAAGCAAAATCAAGTTCCTTAAGCCAGACTTTCAGCTAACTGTCATGTTTTTTTTTGTTGCTTTTTAAATTAACTTGCAATTTTACACATGCAGCTAGAATGCTGATTCTAAGTGCAAAACTATGACATTTCAACAGTTACAAAGGCATGTGACACCAAACATAGGTCACTCATTTAATCTAAACATTTTCGATTTTAGTGTCTTTAAATCCAGTGCAACTTAAACTGCTGACTCCATAGCAGTTTTGTTATAAGCATTGTTTTGGGCTCTTCATTTCCCAGATTTTGTAAGTACACAAAACTCCATTCTGCCAAATGTCTGCTGGTGTTCAGTGAATATTTTGCACATGTTGCAATGTTTGAAAATAGGCATTTTGAGCCTGCCTTCAGAGAAACACAGGGTGGTTTTAAAGCGCTTTGAAGCTAACCGGCGCTACTGTTTTTCCTTTGGCAACCCATTTCCCTCATGGCAACCCGGCCTATCATTCTCGCACTGGTGGGTGGCAAGTGAGGCAACCATTTTGGTGTGCGCACAAACTGCGCAGCTTTCCTGGATTTCGGCGCACATGTGGGTTTTCCGCCATCTTGAACTTTCTAAGCCCACAGCACCAAATGTTGTAGCATGATAGCTTAAACGTGGGTCAGGACACCCAACACCAGAGTCTAAAAAGTGTGTTTTGCAGCCTCTATGTTGTATCAGGACATTGTAGCGATTTCATTGAAGCTGCTGTGGTTTCTTGGCTGGGATACAATATCACACTACAAAATATGCTTTCAGGGTTTAACTGATGCTGTCTCCAATGTTACCACAGTGTGTAACATACTGTATTTAAATGCAAAATACATACCCATTTTTAACCAAAGCAGTGTCCGTTGGTATCTCACTGTGTCTCATGCTCAGTGATGGGAGCTTAGACAACCAGGATGTCCATTTATCTGTGCCTTCGCAGATTAGAGGTCCTGAAAAGTAGTGTCCAACAGCTGTTGGTGAGAAATGTTACTCGAAAGTTGTCTTCCGACTTTGTTGATGTCATTTCATTGCTGAGCATGGGCTCAAAGGTGGCGTGTCATAAAACCTATAACTATGTTCAGACATCTGTCTTCCAGGTTCTAAAATAGTGTGCATCACTTGCTTGAATGTTGTTGTGTCTAACTATATGATGACCGTCCACACTGCCAATGAGCCAATTGCTATGATTATGATATCTATCAATTCAATGGTTATATGTGCTTGGTTTTAGCCACATTCTTTAAGCACCAAAGTTGCTTATGTTTCCGTGCAGAGAGTACCTGCCCTAGCAGTTTGGGCAGGGCTGCTTCAATTGGTGGCAGTACCTGCCTGATTTGCCTTGGCCGAATTCTGAAATCACTCTTTTGCCACTGGAACTTTCCCCTCCCCCTTAAGCACTCCCTTGTTCGCCCCGCCTTAAAAGCCCTCTGCCAATCCTTCCTCTCCGGCAAACTACTGCCCGATCTCTATCAATCCTTTCCTGGGCAAACTCCTGGAAAATCTGACCATACCCATTGTATTCTTGTCTCCAGCATGAAAGGTTTCAGCGCTGTCTGCTGAGAAACGGCTTGGCAGTGACTGCTGCCCCAGGCGGTCGAGGGAGGCTACTGGTCACAGAGGCAGCTTTTCTATCACGCTCCTAACCCATGGATGAGCACTGTACATTAGGTGGTTCTGTATCATGCTACATCCATTTCAATAGGCCAGAGGTTGTGCTTCTCGCACTGCATTTAGAGCCAGGCAACATGCCAAGAGACAGTGGCACCGGGAAACTACCCACTGGTCTGCTTTATGTGCTTCAAGTAAATGGCACAGCCTGTTCCTCTGGGGGGAACTGGCACAGGCTATGGTATTAGAGGGTCCTGCAGGCATCTGTGACCGCTGGTAGCAGACCACCAAATCTTGCTCACTCTGTTTAGAGCCACCACCATGACCACACCCAAGAGCGTGAACAGTGGAAGGTGTTACTGTACCTGCTCCCCAACGCGCAGCTGAAAAAGATTGCCACGTCCATTGCCCAAAAGGCACCCATGGACCGGATTAGCAGGACAAGTAGGAACACACACACGACTGAACAGATATAAACCAAATGTTCATCAGGATTACAAGCTAGGATAATTTCACGATTCGTTTTTAGGGTAGAGCTCATAAGATCTGGCTGTACATTTGGCGAAGCAAGAAGACCGTCTCGAGGTTAAAATCAAAGCAGGAGAAGCAGTACCTCAGGGCAGAACACAGAGATTCCAGATCCATCTGGAAGATATAGTACAAATGGAAGGTGTCATGGCCAAGGGATGACCGAGATGCATTCCACACACAAGCAGGGTCAGACTCGCAGTCCAGGCAAACATTCAAAAACAGGATAATCCAACCCAGAAGACAGGTAATGTCAAAACACAGAGACATCAACAGAACAGCAGGGATTCATCCGAATACAAAATCCTAAAGACAAGTCAAAGACTGTAGCAAATCAGGGAAATAAAGAGATGAGATGCACTGCTTAGTGCTGAACTACATGGGTTGAGAAGTGACACAGAGCAAGCAGATTGAACTATTATCAACTGATTCATGGGCCTCAGGTATTGTGGTGCACCTGATTGGCGTTGTGAGATTCAGCATTGTCACATCATCACACTATGCTTGAGTGCACCATGTTGCATGAACTGTAGATTGTTCTACCGCAGAATTACCGCAAATGCAATGACAAGTGTCAAATTTTGTGCATGAGGAATTGCCATCTTTGGTATCAGCGAGGTCAACTCCTTAAAGCAATTTTGAATATGGCTAAGTTGTCCTTGTACCCTGAGTTGAGGAAATGTTTCTGACACTGTCATTTTCCCCACAGAATTCCACCACTGTATCCTGCTTGCTCATGCACCCTGCTTTCTACTCATGTGATCTCTACCTAGAGGCTCTACAATGTCACCAAGTTGTATTTTCTTTTCTTCTTCTTTAAGTAGTAAATCAAATCTCTATGAGAAATGTTTTCAGGCAGGTCATCCTGCTAAAAGTGGCATGATTGTCCATTCACCCCAGTGGTAACTTGGACCACGTGTAGCTAATCCTAAACTCATTGCTGCATTTGGTCCTTCATTGTTCATACTTTTAAGCAGAAAGGTGGTTAATGCTGTGATTAATGGAGTTCCTACTAACTCTTCATATAGTCAACTGTAAGCTACCCACCTATCACATCTTTCCATTGATGGACTGTACACTGCTTGCATTATCATGGCTAGTGATCTATTTCTCGGCTTTGGAGTGGCTTGAGGCAATGCTGCCTTAAGTTGATATTCTTTAGTGGTTTACCACTTAGGTATTTCCGCTTGGTTGTTGGGCATATAACCAGGAGATCTTTGAAGGTACGGCTTGGGAATATCCTTTGCCCTCTTGATAAAGCTCGATGTGGTTTGGGTGCACCTCCTAGAACAGCTATCTACATAATACATGCTCTAACTGTGTCAAAGTGTCTCCTTATGGATGCACAATGTGATCTAGTATATAGATCATTTGTCTACGTCTTGCGATAAAATCTAAGTGGATGTTTTAGTGGCAATAGAGCAATGCGAAAGGTCCATGTCTGACAGCAGACGTGGGCTATTTCAAATTTCCCCCAAATACATTTTGATGGTCTATGTTCTCGAATGCTAATTTGTTCTAAGTCCTTCCTTCTGCATTATACCTTAGCAGCAGGAGTTTCTATGTATGTGAAAAGTGTTTCTCGAGGGAAGCATCTTGGTTGTGTGATAGATACAGTAAAATAAATGTTAAGCATTCTAACAGTTCAAACAATGAACCATTTATTTTCTGCAAGATAGTATTCAGCAAGTATTGTAAAATCAATGTGTTGTGCATACAGAAATATGCTTGTTTCTGTATATCTTTGTATTGTTAAGCTTGGGCAAAAACAGCTCACCACCATGTTAGTGGAGTTTTAAAATCAGGCAAGATGTAGGTTTTGAACACCTTTATTGGACTACTAACTAAAAATACTATGCAGCGATGAAACAATGCATAAGCCTTCGAAATCCAACATACTTCTCCATCAGATGGTGCAATGTGAAATGATTGGTAAAAAAATCACACAAAACAGTTAATTCTCAAAGCAAAGAAAAACAAGCATTGGCAAAGACAATAGTTTGGGCTATTGTGTAGGCATGGAATAGTTATTTGCCAGGCATTGCCATAACACTATTACCTGACCCTAAGATGGCAACAGCTGGAAAATAGTGTGACTACCTAAGCATATGATATCCAAGCCTGACAAATGCTTTTCTTATAACTATGCACAAGCCAAAATTGTTAGCTTTGTTAATGCATGTTTTTCCAGGACTTCAGTGCAATGCGCAGATGTAAATCAACAGACTGGAGGCTCCCTTGGCTAAGAAAATTGTATTACTCCACTAGCGAATTTACAGCTGAAATTAAGCTACTAACTTGCAACAGTCTGCTTGGAAATAACATTGGCAGGACAAGGTTTGATGTTACTGTGTGAAAGAGCTTAGTCAAAGAAATTGCAGGTAGATATGTTTTGGGTGGGCTGAGGCAGGTGTTGTGTGGGCGTTGCCATAGGGATTAACATGGCCATGGACAGTCAGTAGGTGAGTAAATAACCAAGCAACACTCTCAAGCTCTGTGTGCCTCCCATCAACATTATGAAATGAGAGTTACATTTTAAGAAATGTAACTTTCTGAAGTAAACTGCACTGAGAATGGGAGCGTGTGTGGCTGACTAACCCAGGAGCAGACGTGGAGGGGAGGTGAGAGTTGGTGTGCAGCAGCATACGGGGACCTTCGGTGCGCTCTCCCCATCTGTCCCCTCACCCTGACGCAGTGCAGTACATTGCTTTGTAAATATTTCAGAAACGATGCATCCTGGGGCATTGAAATGTGGTTTTCAACAGGGACCTTTCAGTTTCGTTTGTCGTGTCAAGATGCTTAAAATGAGATTTGCCCAGTCTTTCTACAACCTCATTATGTTTCACCCATTTCAGGCAACCGTCTCATTTGGGAAGGGGCTGAAATCCAGGGAAAGGCGTGAGATGCCCAAATGTCATGTAGCCAGCAATGTCCGGCAGGTCCTAACAGGTAACTATGCAAAACTTGGTGCAGCTTAGTGGAACTGTGTGGAATTAGATAGAACCAAATTAACAGATGTTCTGCTTTATAGATGTATTTATTTATTTGAATTTATAAAGTGCACTTACAGCCCACCTGCATCGAGGTACTGTTGAATGAGAATGTCTCAGTTACAAGAAGATTACTTAGCTCATGGTTACAGTGAGCGTGTATCCTAGCAGTGAGAACTTAGTAGGATGCATACATAAGTGGTTACAGGTTGGGATATAATACATTTACAAAGAAGGCTTCATCACATAAAGAGTAAGGCATGCCGACTTGAATGGGAGTAAGGGTTTAGTCATGATACCATTGCGCAAACAGTGAAGTTTTTATCGCTTTCCGTAAGGCCAGATGTGACTCAATACTTCTAATGTGGGGGGGCTTGGGTGTTCCAATGGGTCGCGGCCGAGAAAAGGAAGCTGGAACCTCCTGCATATAGGGAGAGCTAGAGATAAAGATGATATGGTTAAATCCCTCAAGGGCTAAGGGTGGTTATGTTGTCCTGATTTCCCATAAGGAATTTTTACAGGCTCTGCCCTCTCCCACAGTTAAGTAGGTTTGGCACATGCAGTATAAATGTGCACCCAGTAATTTCCTAAAATTACTGATTTTTGTAAACTAATATTGAAGAAAAGTTTTAATAATACACAATTGGAAAGGAGGGTCAGTATGGCATTTCCTGCAAAAAAGGGTCCGATTCTCGACTAGGCGTTAATTACTGAAAAAGTCAGATTGATGTTTACCAACATTTTCACTAATTACCACCTATTCTGATGCTGTCGGACTTTGCTGAGGGAGCACACAATGTGCCAGTTTAGGAACCTGAGCACCTGTTTCCAGCATTGGCTGGAAACCAATCCAGAAACCGCCAGTTCTGCAAACTGGTAGTTTGCATATGGATTCTGGTGTCACTCCTTCACATTAGAGACAGTGCTAAATTGTCGGACAAATACGCTACGTCCCCAGCTGACAGTCCGCCTGTTGCACTTTTCGTTATTGTGAAGGAGTGTGACCGAAGAACAGAGAGAAGTTCACCCACCTTGCTATCCAGGCACAGCGTGCCTCCCACATCTTTCTTTTCAAGTTTGTTCCTTTTGCAGAAAATTATTTCTGCTCTTTCTTGAGAGCGAGAGAGAATGCACCGAGAACTACAAGAGAGTTAATTTTCTTCATAAACTGTAACAGAAAAGTAGGTGATATTGCTGAAGTTGATTTACTTTGGAATAGGTTGTAGAATTGCCATAGGATGGCAAAAAAATGCATGCATATTATGAATTCCTGAGGCAGAGCTTGAGGGGTGTTTTCAGGCAGCATTTCTTAGTTAAATTGCAGATATCATGCAATTATATGAAAATGCTGAAGAAAACTTTCAATCCACCGTTAGTTACAAAAAGAGACGTAATACAGGTGGTTTACAATGCTGCAGTGTTATCCACTGCACTGAAGTGCAGGACTGAGGATAAGGGCTTTACCTGGGCATCAAGAAAAGGTGCAGTGAAGCATGGTGTTTACCACTCTCACTACACCTTGAACAGAATCGTGTCCAGTGTAAGAGGATTCAATTCAACACTACAGCTAAGTCAACGCCTAGTCTATAATACTGAATGAAAACCCTTATTGATATATCTTTATGTCCAGTTCATGCGTTCTGGATGACTACCCCTATATAACACCCCTCTCTTGGAATCCTCCTGACCCCACTGAGCCAAGAAGTAGTTCTGTTTTGCAAGTTAAAAGGTTTATTTGATAATTTAAACAATAGATATAGATATCACGCTTTATAGTAAATTAATAATTGAATATCACACTTAATCTGATATGATAAATATTAACAACGGAGAATCTGGCACTAGCACACTTCTTTATAATCACTAATGAGTTGACATGAAATGGATAAGATAGCACACTGGTAAATAGGAACAAAAGAAGAAGGTGGTAAAGTATGCTTTATGTAAGCTCAGGTGGATGCACTATTCAATGAATGCAGTACAGAAAATACTCAATATGATTTCAACCAAACAATGTAATCACTTTTCTCTGGCTATTCACTCCCCCCCCCTTTTATGCAATGCAAGGAAATGGAAGGAAGGCACACAGTTCTCAGAAATGCAATCAAATGTGATTCAGTTCAATCCCCCCCAAGCACGCTTAAAGAAAACAGATAGGAGTTTTGAAAACACAGGCCCAAAATGCTTTGATATGTGCTGGCAATGGAGTGAAAAATATATGCTAAAAATGCTTTTAATTCCCTTTCAGAGGTTCAGGGTGAGTGATATCTAGTTAATATTAGCTCAGGCTCACTCTTGCAATGATTCAGGGATAGTTTTTATGAGGCAAACGATTTTCTGGCAAATGGAAGGCAAGCAGCAGCTGATTTTTACACGTGAAGAAATTTGCAAATCGCGGTAAAATTCGCGAATGCGCCGAGCGCTATTACAGAGGAACTACAAGGACTATCACTATCGTTTTGGGGTCCTAAGAAAGCCTAGGATCTCAGCTTCCAGATGAAAGTTACTGCAAGTCTCTAGCACAAACGGTCACGGAGATATGAGCGATTAAATAAAGGTCGTTTTTCAGATTTGAAATTTTAAAGTTCAAAAAGACAAGTGCAGCTTGCAACTAGAAAATGGCAGATGACAGCTTTACAAATGACAGGTGACAGTTAGGAGACAGTTCTACTTAGATTAAAAATGGATTGAATTATATGATTTTAACTAAGAGATGTGTGCTGAGTTTTGCTGAGTACTCACAAGAGATTTTAAACAGGAAGGCGGCTTTGTCACGATCTGGTCAACAGGTCTGGACTTCGGACGGTCTCTGGGCACAGCGTCTGTTCTCTGGAACTGCTAACATGGGTCTGGGTCAGCTCTGCTTTCTCTCTGGGTACAGCACTGCTTCTGGATTCTGGAGATTGAGGGATTTGAAGTCTCTGTTTATCTTGGAGTCTAAGTGTTGGCTCTTTGAAAGTTGATGGAGGTAAGTATGGATTTTTCCGGCAGAGCTTCCAGCGGCAGATGGAAATGAAGGTCCCTATCTGTCCTGTCTGTCTGCTTTTATGTGTTTAGAATGTGGGTGTGTTCTAGCATCACTGACCCTACCTCTCTCTCAGCTTCTAATTGGTCAAACTTCCATTTCTCATTTGATTGGGGGAGCTAAGTTGTGTCAGAGTGATGTCATTTTACAGCCTGCAGAGAGTCCACTCCCCAGTCAAATTGCACACAAATCTAGATTTGATAACAAAAGACATATTTGCACAGGTAAACATTGGTTTAAAATTACATGCACACATCACATATCACAGGAGATATATATCCTGTCCAAACTCTGCTCTTCCTGGGGGCTAGCATTCAGAAATGGCACTTATTTCACTTTTTAACTGACTTTGCAATTTCTGACATTAACCCAATTTTACACACATGTGCGCAAGGAGTATGGACATTAACTGATGAAGTTTCAGATTTTTAACATGCATACATTTAGAGTAATATCCACTTTTCCGCTAAAACCCCCTGAACATACCACCGGTTCTAAAAACCTCTTAAACTGTGGGCAGAAAAATCACAAGAATTATGGTATCATTTATAAAATTTTCACATGTCCGCTCTATGAATGATCCATCTTTTTAAAGTTATGTTCTGGCTCCAAAGGGGTGTGGTTTACCCCCAGCACAAGGTTGAATTTCTGGTTTTTCCAGTTCTGCCAAGCCAGCTTGCTCTCACAGGCAGTGCTCCTCCCCTTTCCTTCAGGAGGAAGCCACTTTTTACGACCATTTACGACTCCTGCCATAAACCATCTGCCTGGGTGAAGGGGGTTACATTGTTCAGAGCTCCTGTATTCTGTAGGGGGCTCCCCTTAATTCAATTATCAGAGAGATGGTATATCCTTAGTGTGGCCAGCAAAAGGCAGATAGGCCTGGGAACACAGTTGTGACTCAAGTTTCACTCCTGATGGGGGTAGCTGTCAAGCAAAATCAAGTTCCTTAAGCCAGACTTTCAGCTCACTGTCATGTTTTTTTTTGTTGCTTTTTAAATTAACTTGCAATTTTACACATGCAGCTAGAATGCTGATTCTAAGTGCAAAACTATGACATTTCAACAGTTACAAAGGCATGTGACACCAAACATAGGTCACTCATTTAATCTAAACATTTTCGATTTTAGTGTCTTTAAATCCAGTGCAACTTAAACTGCTGACTCCATAGCAGTTTTGTTATAAGCATTGTTTTGGGCTCTTCATTTCCCAGATTTTGTAAGTACACAAAACTCCATTCTGCCAAATGTCTGCTGGTGTTCAGTGAATATTTTGCACATGTTGCAATGTTTGAAAATAGGCATTTTGAGCCTGCCTTCAGAGAAACACAGGGTGGTTTTAAAGCGCTTTGAAGCTAACCGGCGCTACTGTTTTTCCTTTGGCAACCCATTTCCCTCATGGCAACCCGGCCTATCATTCTCGCACTGGTGGGTGGCAAGTGAGGCAACCATTTTGGTGTGCGCACAAACTGCGCAGCTTTCCTGGATTTCGGCGCACATGTGGGTTTTCCGCCATCTTGAACTTTCTAAGCCCACAGCACCAAATGTTGTAGCATGATAGCTTAAACGTGGGTCAGGACACCCAACACCAGAGTCTAAAAAGTGTGTTTTGCAGCCTCTATGTTGTATCAGGACATTGTAGCGATTTCATTGAAGCTGCTGTGGTTTCTTGGCTGGGATACAATATCACACTACAAAATATGCTTTCAGGGTTTAACTGATGCTGTCTCCAATGTTACCACAGTGTGTAACATACTGTATTTAAATGCAAAATACATACCCATTTTTAACCAAAGCAGTGTCCGTTGGTATCTCACTGTGTCTCATGCTCAGTGATGGGAGCTTAGACAACCAGGATGTCCATTTATCTGTGCCTTCGCAGATTAGGGGTCCTGAAAAGTAGTGTCCAACAGCTGTTGGTGAGAAATGTTACTCGAAAGTTGTCTTCCGACTTTGTTGATGTCATTTCATTGCTGAGCATGGGCTCAAAGGTGGCGTGTCATAAAACCTATAACTATGTTCAGACATCTGTCTTCCAGGTTCTAAAATAGTGTGCATCACTTGCTTGAATGTTGTTGTGTCTAACTATATGATGACCGTCCACACTGCCAATGAGCCAATTGCTATGATTATGATATCTATCAATTCAATGGTTATATGTGCTTGGTTTTAGCCACATTCTTTAAGCACCAAAGTTGCTTATGTTTCCGTGCAGAGAGTACCTGCCCTAGCAGTTTGGGCAGGGCTGCTTCAATTGGTGGCAGTACCTGCCTGATTTGCCTTGGCCGAATTCTGAAATCACTCTTTTGCCACTGGAACTTTCCCCTCCCCCTTAAGCACTCCCTTGTTCGCCCCGCCTTAAAAGCCCTCTGCCAATCCTTCCTCTCCGGCAAACTACTGCCCGATCTCTATCAATCCTTTCCTGGGCAAACTCCTGGAAAATCTGACCATACCCATTGTATTCTTGTCTCCAGCATGAAAGGTTTCAGCGCTGTCTGCTGAGAAACGGCTTGGCAGTGACTGCTGCCCCAGGCGGTCGAGGGAGGCTACTGGTCACAGAGGCAGCTTTTCTATCACGCTCCTAACCCATGGATGAGCACTGTACATCAGGTGGTTCTGTATCATGCTACATCCATTTCAATAGGCCAGAGGTTGTGCTTCTCGCACTGCATTTAGAGCCAGGCAACATGCCAAGAGACAGTGGCACCGGGAAACTACCCACTGGTCTGCTTTATGTGCTTCAAGTAAATGGCACAGCCTGTTCCTCTGGGGGGAACTGGCACAGGCTATGGTATTAGAGGGTCCTGCAGGCATCTGTGACCGCTGGTAGCAGACCACCAAATCTTGCTCACTCTGTTTAGAGCCACCACCATGACCACACCCAAGAGCGTGAACAGTGGAAGGTGTTACTGTACCTGCTCCCCAACGCGCAGCTGAAAAAGATTGCCACGTCCATTGCCCAAAAGGCACCCATGGACCGGATTAGCAAGGAGGATATGATCCAGGTGATCGTACGCAAAACCAACACGTTGGAGAAGCTGCTACGGCACAATTATATCACCCGTGAGATTCTAATTCTGTACACCATGCACATGTGGATTGGTGTCTCGCTTGGCCATAAACCCTAGATCATCAAGTCCATACGAGAGTACTGGCACCTGCATGGCACGACTGACCATGTGGAGAACCATCTAAAGGAGTATGAGGGCAAGGAGTGTGAGAAAATCCTTGGCCTCTCTCACATCGAGGTGCTCTCCAATTACTGATGCAAGTTGTACCCAGCACGGAGCAGCGAGCAGGTCAACGGGGGCAAGATGATCCATGGTGTGCTGTGCCTCATACCTGAGCTGCGGTGGCTGCTCAGCAAGAGTGATGTCAAGGTGGAGGTGCTCACCGAGTATCTGCTCAGAGAATTTACAACTACGTGCATGACAACCCCTCCAAGTAGGATCTCATCGAGAGGGTGGCATGGCACATTGCCCGCAAGAGGCAATAGGCGCTGGACTGACACCGGGTGGGGAGAGCATTGTCACCGGCATAGAGAGGGGGACAAGAAGTATCTACGGAGGGGTTGTGTTAATCCCCCTCACCTTTTCCCCAAAGGAGACCAACAGTCAGTGACCACACAGCAAAAGGACCAAACATATTGGAAGAGTCTGTTTATTGACCACCAATCCTCCCTTTTTTTTCTCAAGGGGATCAATGGCAAATGACAAATATTTGCTGCAGAGTACTAAGAATCTTTGCCCTCCAATAGGATACACCTGGATGTCGCAGGAGAGGTTTGAAATAGTGAGCACACTTTGGCAGGGTATTGTAAATGGGCAATGAGGACAACAAATTATCGAAAAGTATGCACGTGGGTTGTAATTTGCTGAGAAAATTCTTGTTGGATTGGAAATGGGCGTAAGGGAGTCAATCCGCCACTATCCAAGTCATGAAATTAGAAACGCCATAGAACAGAACCATGCCAGAGAAATGGTGCAAATGGTGCAAATTGTCAGTGTGGGGCATCCGTAGCTGGCAACCATGCCTTTTGCAAGCAGCACAGCGGTTGGTGTACTTCTATGCCAAGAGGAGGGGGTGGTATGGTTGCTTGGGGAAACCCCAAAGTATGAGGACAATCAACCCTGACATTACACTGCACAGGCCAATAACTTATGACACAGTGAAAATAATCATCTCTGTCTCTTTTGGGGGCACTTACTGCTGCAAAAGAACATATTTCAGCAGGACGTTGTCTACCAATCTAAACTGCTTGTAGTCAAAGGGGCTGATTCATGGAATTTATGCGCCAAAAAACAGGGATTTGTGCGCCATTCTGGCCGCAAATCCCCATTTGTTAAAGAGGGATTTGCGGGCAGAATGATGCATAAATCCCAGTTTTTCTGCACACAAATTCCATGAATCAGCCCCAAAATATCTAGCGACCTATTCATGAACGCATAATGTCTTTCACTGTCCACCGCATTTCAAAAGCCATTCCACGTTGGGCCACATACATGTAGTCATTGATGTGAGAATCATCAAGGAGACCCATCTCCGTTTCCGGAAGCACCTCAAGACAATCCTCTTTGCTTCTGCCTTCGCCCTCCCTCTCCCCTGCTGATTCTGTTCTCACTCGGCACCATGCAACTGGCCACCCTCTGTCCTCCGGGCCCAGGTACCTGTTCACCCTGCCACCCTCACGCACTGCCGCTGGGCCACCCCTTCCACTGGGTTCTGTATCTGTACCCATACAGCTCCCCCTTTTTCTTCCTGCACTTATCTGACCTACCCAGCCTGCTGCTTTAAACCCATCACTTGCCATTTGCTGGCTGCACTACCATTGTTTGTTGCCGTTTTATTAATTAATTTACTATTATTTAACTGTTTTTTCTCCTCTCCGCGCACTCTCCTGTTCGCACCCCTTCCATGCACTTCTCCCCCATGCACTTTCGTGTTCTCATTGTCACTGTGGCTAGTAAGATCGTTGTTTTTTTTCTCCCCTGTTCCTCTTCCTTTGCCTTGTCGCGCTCTGAAACACTTGTGTATGGGCACGATAGAAATAAAATATCAATATCAATGTAACACAGGAGTAGATGATTGGCTGCTGAAGTACGTTGTATTCCTATATTTTGGCTCTGAGGCTTCGATGGGTGGCTTGCCAACCAGACTGTGAACGCTGCTGGCCATCTTCTAATCGCGTTTATCGCTTCTTGTTGCATTGACATAAACATGTTCATTTTGACAAACCATCTACAAAATACAGTTAACTGTATTGTCCTAACTTTCCACAACTCGGTAGAACTGGTCGTTGAAGTGTGTGAAAGTTGAAAAATGGCTAACCTCGTCACACTGCGCAACCTACTTTACCATTTCCCTATTTAAGTTGGTTTTTGAATTTTGCGATCCAAAGACAGTTTACTCTATTATGTGTAGGATTCAAGCAACACTTGTGTAGATTTTTGGTTTTTCTCTCTGATTTGCTGTGACGCTGGTTTTAATGATTTGGCCTTCGGCATAAAAGCAATGGGTGGAGTGGTCATCTAGATTGTCAGGCAGTGCTGGAGGAGTCGGTGGTGGCCTTGTGAAGTAATTCCCTTGTACCTTAGAGACCTCCCAGCTCATTTTGCTGGACTTTAGGACTTTTAATTTCTAACCTGGAGAGTGAGACCTTTTTTCCCACTCTCTCATGTGTTTTTCTGTGATTTGGACTATGTGTTTTTTGTGACTTTAGAGCCTGACAAACTCCATAGGCAAAATCTTTACATTGTGTCACACAGCACCTTCAGTGCAGTGACACAGGGAATTCTTCCAGATTTCCCAAAGGTTTAAATACCTTCTCTTGGTGAAACTACTGTTTCCAAGAGCAGTTTAGTGAAATTGACTTTACTTACATTTTGTAACTTTCTAGACCCAGCACACACTATCTTACAATAAGGTGCTGGAGGGGTTACTTTGGATCCCCTTGTCTAGTTTCTCATGTAACATATTTATGTTACCCTTTCTACAATTAATGGCTGGTGGCAGAGGTTTACTTTTTCCTACAATTGTGTGTTTTTACCACGGGCTGCAGTTGCAGCTGCAGCTGCAGTGAGATACCCATGGGTGCCCATTTTGACAAAATGGCCTTGGTCTTCTTTTTTCACCATTTATTGTTGCAAAGGTCCTTCTTGAGATTTACTCTGTGCGCCAAACCAGGTTTGGTCCCTTTGTTTGTTTTGTCTTTGGCAGGATTCACTGGTGAAGTCCACCTCTGGCTCCAGCGTGTCTGGCAGGGGCAGGAAGTGAGGGAGGTGCTCGAAACTCCCTGTGCTTAATCCCCTTTTTTACAGGCATGCACCCAAAGGTGATTGGCCAGCTGGCTGCCCTTGGAGGACAGCCACCCAGCTGTGTGAGTGACAGTTAGGCTGCAAATGAATGTGAGAAACCTGCATAAAAGGTGAGGATTATTGCTTGGAAGGCAGAGTCGTCCACTGGACGAAGGAATCTGAAGAAGAACTTGGAAGAGACGCTTGTTGCAACTCCTGGACCGTTGGTTTGCTCGGTGAAGCCTTGCTGCAGTGCTGAAGCTCCAAATGCACCGCGACTAGAGAAGCCCTGCAATGGATGACTTCTCCCCTTGGGTTGGTGGGACCAATGAACCCCAAAGCAAACTCATCTGGACATCCTCTCGGAGCTGGCTGTACTTCCATTGCTGCTGCAGGAACCGATTGTCAGGGAGAGGAACACCAGTTCGAGTGCATCATTTTTAAGTCGGACCGAGTTACAGGAAGATCCTCCAGACTTCCATGAAGCAGGACTGACCAAACCTGAGCCACCTCAACAGAGAATTGGACCCCAGATGCAAGGAAAGTTCATAAAGGCATCCGAGAACCGCAGTGTTTGCAAAGGCCGCGAGGAGCTGAAACGCAAAGTGCTGCTGATCTGAAGTTTGCCCATTGCTGCCGCCAACTTTCCATTCGTAGTGCAAGGGTCCCCAGACGACCTCGCTCTAGTCCCCATGATTGAGGCCCAGGAACACATGATCTGCAGACCTACACAGGAACAAAAGCCAGCTGAGTCCAGTTTTCTTCAAACCAAAGGTACTGTAAAACTAAGGGGGCTTACCTCTTGTTGTGTAGCCTTGCTAGATCTCATTTGAGACTTGTCTTGGTTGCTCTGCAGAGCTGCTTGCAGCTTTGCCCCTCACAAGTCTCCCAGCTTGTGGCCCTAAAGTGATTTCCTTGTCTTCCAAGACTTCTAAAAACTTTGTGCAAGACTTTTACTTACTTACCAGAAGTGCTTCAGTTCACCTAGACTTTTTGCCCAATTAACATTGGCTGGCCTGGCTCCCTAAAAGAATCTTCTTACCTCTGACTTTGTGCTTTACCTTTCACATCTAGGAAATAGTTAAATTACTTTACAATAGCGGGTTCAAAAGTACTAATCTGCTTCAGAATATTTGTTTAACCTTCGGTTTATTCCCTCCTCTTTTCCTTTTGACACTAAACCTCAGTATTGCTCTAAATGTACCAGTGATATATCAATGTCCACAGTGTGCTAGTTATTTAAGTCACCCCAGGGTGTAAGACGTATGTGTGTGCCATCCCAAATGGGTATCTGCTGATTTATTGAACTGAGTGTGTGTAATTTTAAAGTATATTTTTGTGTTACATATATTTGCTCCCTTCTAAATAAGGCTTATTCAACTGACTGTTAAATTAATAAATAATTGTTTAAGTATAAGTGTTTATTTAGATACTTGTCACTGTGAATCTCTGTGTGATAACACTACAGCTCACCATGACCCCTCTTGACATAAGCCTGGCTGCTCAGTCACTCTACCAAATTGTGTAGTACATGCTTATACCAAAGGTTGGGTTAACTAGTGCCAAGAGGACAAGGCTGGTGCAGTCTCCCACAGGGTACTGCATACAATGTTGCCTAACACTTCCACGGTTTGAAGCATGTTAAGATCTGACCATCTCCCAGCCTACTCTCTATACTGAATCTGTTGGTGGTCTCCATGACCATCAGTCGTACTTCAGGGCAGCCAGATGCAAGGAAACTCTCCCCTGAACACCCGTGAAGACCTGCTCACCAATCTCGACTCGATCCTTCCTTCTGTCCTCATCCTCCTCGATCTTTCTTCTGCTTTCGACACAGTCAATCAAGCCACCCTGATCAGTCACAGATCAGGCCCTGGCCTGCTTGGCCTCCTTCTTCCTGGACCGACCCTTCCTGGTCTTTCTTGGGCCCTTTCTCTCCACCACCTCTCTCTCCACTTGTGGTGTTCCTCACGGTTCTCACTTCTCACCCTGGCTTTTCAACGTCTACTGGCACCTCTAGCCCACCTAATCTCTACCTTCTCTGCTAACTTTCAGTGTTATGTGGATGACACCCAGCTCTCCTTCAGGGTCCCCTCAACCTCCTCTCCTCTATCACTCTATCACTCATTCCTGACAGTCTATCCACGATACAGGAATAGTGCACCTCCAATGATCTCTGCCTTAATGCCAGTAAAACAGCTATCCTTCTCATTGGGACCTCTACTCCTGCTTTCCCTCTTTCACTCTGGCCACCGGCCTTGGGCCCTCTCCCTGTGCCTTCCTGCAAGGTAAAAAACCTTCTAAGAAATCCGACTACCAGCTGCACCACCTTAGAGGTATTCTGCATTTTATCACTTCCCCAGAAGCTCACTCTCTCCAGAGCCCTAGTTCTCTCTAGGCAGGACTATTGCAACAGCCTCTTTCTAAATCTACCTGTCTTCTGCAACTAATCCAGAACAGGACTGCAAGACGTTTCCTTCGCCTCAAGACCAGGGATCATATCTCTCCAGCCCTGAAATCCCTCCACTGGTCTCCCAGTGGCTGCAAGGATCAAGTTCAAGACCCTCAGCATTGTCCACAAGGCTTTCTGGGGACAGTGGCCACACTACATCCAGCTCTCTCTTCCTAAACTCTTTCCTTCTCGAGCCCTTCACTCAACCACCTCCAACTCTTTGAGGGTCAGACGCTTCTCCAGGCAGAGAGTGGGTGGTAGATCTCTCTCCTCGGCTGTTACCTCCCTCTGAAAAAGCCTCTTTGCCTCTCTCAAACATGAGCAGGACCACCTCAGGTTCCAGAAACAACTCAAGACCTTCCTTTTCAATTCTGCTTTCTCTCTCTCTCTCCCCTGCTGACGTACTTGTTTGCTACGCTAACGGGTCGACTGGCGTCCTTCTCAACATTATGGGCACCAGACTCCTGCATGACCAGTAGCCCCTGCACTGCCTCCAGGCTTACCTCACACTTAGGGACTGTAATATGCATTCCTATGGTCCCCTGCCTCCTGCGCACTTGCGGCCCTACGGCTGCACTTACTTAGGGCTTGCCCTACGGCGCTCTTCACTGCTCCCTCCCCGGGCACTTCTCCTCTTCCTTCCCCATGCACTTCCATGATATGAATTATACAAGGCCTAGTAAGATCATTTGTTTTGTCCTCGCATTGTCTCGCCTGCCTTGTCTTGTCGTGCCTAGAAACACTTGTGTTCAGGCACATTATAAATGTCTTATGTCATATCATATCATATGGCAGGACCCCTTTGCAAGGACGTTGATTGTCTAAAACTAAATAAATGGTGGTGTGGAACATTGTCCAGAGCAATGCCAGTGGTTCAGATTAATTAGAAACCTTCCACCCATCACTTTTTGGGTTTTAGTTTGTCTCCCTGTGTGAGAGAGAGTATGCCTAGGTGTGGGTCCCTTACTGTGCCATACAAAACCAAGCTGCACCTCACTGAGGATGCCCAACAAGGACCAACAAGGCCAAAACATTTCTGGGGTTGCTTGTGTTTCCGTGCAGAGGGGACCTTGCCTAGCAGTTCGGGCAGAGCTGCCCCCATTGGTGTCAGTGTCTGCCTGATTTGTATATGGCTGAACCCCTTTTGCAATGGCGCAGATGGGCTATAAAATGGTGGTGCGGACGGTTCCCCACAGCAATGCCAGTGGTTCAGATTAATTCAAAACCATCCACCCATCATTTTTTTGGTTTTAGTCCATGCTTTCTTCACCTTTGCAACTCCTCCAGGAAGGTTTATCCAAACCTAGGTCAGTGGGAACAAGCTGTCTCGCTCCAGGTTGTATGCTTATTTCATGACTGCTAGAGATTTTGAACCTTATATATTCTAGATAGTGGCAAATGATGAGCTAGAGGTGTGGTCAATTAACTTAGTGAACCGTAGGGTACCCAGGTTTGTGTGAACTAGGTCATATCCCTCTCCTGACACCATATGAAAGATTATATTGTGGAAGCAGGAGACTGGCACACAGGAGGCATAATTGTTGCTAAATAATTTGCATAATTTGTGAGAAAAGTAAAGGAAAAACACCATCTGATCCTATTATTATGAGGGGTTTCCCTGCTTCAACTTAATATTAAGGATATGTCAAGATGTCCAAAATAAAAGGACCACCATCCTGTGTCAAATCCTATTTCGATCACTTACGCTTCTAATTCAACTAAAAGGTTGGTGACTTTTCTTAATGCAGAAGAATGGCTCATTTCTTCTGCAGAGCAGACTACCGAGCTAGTAGCCCGCAGGGACAATCTCCTGAAGGAATGTCTCCATTCCCCAGGTTGCAGTTATTTTCAAATGCAGCACACAATGTTCCAGATTGCAAAACACCTTGACTAAAACAAAGCAAAGGTCTGACTCAAAACCTTGGTACCAGGAGAATTCCTCCCTTCCTCCGCAATCACAAATGAAGCAATGTTCCATTTCAAAGACCTTGAGGCCAAGAGAATGACTCCTTTTTCTTGGTCTTTCCCAGGATTCTCAAAATGTTCACATACACTAGTGGAATGACCCCCTTCCCCTGGCCTTTCTTAGGGATCTCACAATGCCAAGATAATGATAACCTTCTTTGGTTTTTATCACAATGTTCACAAACTCCAGGGATAATGAATCCCTTCCCCTGGCCTTTCTTTAGGATTCTTCTCTGACAGCCCACCTGGTTCACTATGCTGCCAGGTACCATGACTATGAAGAGCAGTGCTGATCTTCTTTATAGGGGTGCGGGTCCTCGACTCACATTTCTTCTTTAATAACCCCCAGGGTTGACTTGGTTCACTCTCCTGCCAAGTACTATCGGTTGGCCAATAATATGAGAAAGTCTCTTACCTGTGGTATGGCTCCCAGAACCTGTATTTGCAATCTCCTCCACCCTGCTGTATTGCATAAAACCGCCTTAGTCCCTGAATGCCTCTCCAGCCACCCGCATACCTTTCTTCATGGTCCATGAGGGCTCCGGATTCCCCTAGGCATTTGCAGGCAGCCATGAGGCTTCTGGGTCTTCAGAGGACTTCCACGAGACTGCAGTCGCTCTGCAGTCTCCCTTCTACTTCTTGTTGCGCGGTTCAATTCCTCTATGATTCTCTGACCTCGAGGATGCAAGGAGCCTTTGTCCTTCAGTTTTCTTGTCCATTCTTCTCTCCCGACCAGCATCTGCCCTTCACACTCCCTTCTTGGTGCCTCAGACTGTCTCTGTGCTGCCTTCGCCATCTCCTCCAGGAAGGATAAGCCAAACAGTGAAGTCCTTCTTCACTTTTTATCATCAGGTTGGACTTGCCTTTCCCCAGGTCTCTGGGCTGCTCATGTTGGTTTCTGGAACATGCTGCATTGCTCTGCACCTCTTCGTCGTCTAAGTATTGATGTTCTCATCAGCACCCGGGTCACTTGTGCTCTTCTTCGTCCCATTTTCAACACATGGCTCACATAGGTGTTCCCTACTCTTCCTCATCCCAGTACCTTTTGGGGAAGTCAGACCATCTACTCTGCAGAGATACTTTGAGGCATGTGGGATTATGGAACCCAGTATTTGGTAGGAGGATGCGGGAGGTGTTGATTTATTTTGGGCATACTACATCCTTCCTGGACAGTTATCCCTAGTTCATTAGGGGTATCCCTCCCCATGAGATGCCCCCACTGAGTAACACCCCCAGTGGATATTTCAGGTAATGGCCTCACCTCAATGGCATAAGGGAGGGCATCCTTGTCCTGGATCCTCATTACCATTACCATGTGCATCCTCATCCTAGAACTTAATTAATGTGGGCATATTTGTCCCGCTAATTACACCACCCATCCTGGTCTAAGTCCTTTATTTCCACATGCATCCTTGCTGCAATCCTTCATTACCAGTACGGTGCTTAGCCTCAACCTGGTGCTTCACTACCATTTCCACACACATCTTCATTCTGGTATCTCATTACCTTTACCACTGGCATCTTTTTCATGCCCTTCATTACCTTGTGCAGATTCATCCTAGTTCTTTATTACCACTCCCATCCTCACCCTTGTCCCTCATTTCCAAGTGCATCCTCATTCAGGGCACCCATTAAAATTAGTGTGTACACCCTCTTCCCTGTCCCACACTCCAAGATGTATTCTTGTCCTGGTCCATCATTACTGCTTGTATCCTTGTAATGTCACTCAGATGAACACATATCCTTATCCTATCACTTTCAACCATCCCTTACCCATTACTGCTACCCTCCAAAAACCTGCTCCTCAATCGCTCACCCCACTTTCTATCCTTGGCATAATGTCTGTAGCGGTTTATAGTCAAAAAGTCGAATCCAATAATGTCGAAAGTCAAAAAGTCGAAAACAAAAAGTCGAAAACAAAAATGTCGAATTTTTTTTTTGGTTGCTTTTTTTTTCGAAATGGGAGGTCCCCCCCCGCCAACCCCCATTTTTTTAATTTCTTTTTTGTTTTACCCCTTTTTTTTTACCCCCGGAGCCCAAAAAAAATATATAAATAAAAAAATAAAAAATTCGACATTTTTGTTTTCGACTTTTTGGATTCGACATTTTTGTAATTCGACATTATTGGTTCGACATTATGACTGGACACCGCCTGTAGCCCCTTGCGCCTCACCTTCTTCATCCTCAAATCCTTCCACACTGTCCCAGTCTCCTTCCTGTACTTCTTTGTTGTGCCTCCGTATCTGACCTCACTGTCCCATAGCCCACTCTTTCTGCCCCTCGATCTCCACTATCATGCTTCTCGACATGCACATCCTTAATGGTGGTGCTATCCAGTCTCCATTCGTCCAACCCACACCCTGGTGTGCTCTGCCTTTCCTTTATTGCCTTCAAACGGGCCAACTCCACTTGTGTTGCCTCTAATGTCTCCTCTAACTCTTTCTGTGATTTTGTCTCCCACTGTGTAATGCTGTTTGGGGTTGGTCGATATGGGGGCGGGACAGTGGCAGGCGGGGGCACATATGCTGGGTTGGTGTAATCTATGGCCGGGCTGGTAGATATAGTCTGTCCCTAAGCGTGGGCTATAGCGCTTCCTCTGGCGCTGTTGTAGTTACTATATTTGAAGTGGCACCGTCTTTGCACCAGGACATTCACCCGGTAGTATCCTCTACATCTTCTACCATCTTCCACAAGTCTAGAATCTCTTTTTGCTTCTGCAGTTGTTTACCTTTATATCATCTCCTCTTCTGGACTGTCAAGCAGGCACTTGTGGTCACCCACATCAATGGGGTAAATGCCCTCCTGACGGGGCTCCCAGCTGCTCACTTGGCTCCCCTAAAGGCAGTCCACCATGCTGCAGCATGTATTATCTTATTACGGGTGTGCAGAAATTAGACTGAATCACCTTTGTCCCACGCAAACTACATTGTCTTCCTCTCCAGGCCAAGATACTGTTCAAGACTGCATCTTTCAACTACACAGCTGTCACGAGTAGCACACTAGCACACCTGGCAGCTAAACTCCACATATCTGCTTGCACACGCTCCTTATTTGAGCAACCAACTTGAATCACAACTCCTCTCCAAAAAGATGACCTGCAAACAATCGTTTTCTTATTGCAAATCCAACCTCTTTAACTTGATCCTGGTATCAGCAAATAATGGCCACACAATTCTCTAGTTTTGCAAATCTCTCAAAACATGGCTTTCCAACAACACCTGACCAAGGACTAATCACAATGGACACACAGACAGCAACTCACAGTACTGTGCTATTGTTAAAAGAGTTGTTTAAAGAGCTAGGTCTGTGCTTAAAACAATACAAATAAAACATAAAATAAAGTAATAAAGTAATTCAAGCCTTTTTAATGAGTGATATATTCAGTGCAATAACCTTATGAGACAGCTCAGTTATACAAATATTGGAATTCAGTGAAAACGCTTTAGTTAAAGGGTTATTATGGATAAGCTTATACTATAAAAGGAATGCAAATTAATGAATATCTGTGTTAATGAGGCATTATGGTTACATTGCAAAATTGAAAACACAGAAATTCATGAGATATGGTAAGCTACACAATTCTAACTGGTGCCTACACCATGAACGCTCATACCAACACACATGACATCAAAGATGACATCACAAATGCATCATCAAAGACATTACTGCTGACATCACTTAAGACATCACCAATGTGTAAGCATCCACGAAAGATGTGCTTATTAGTGGTTTTGTTTAGGGAATTGCAGCCCAAATATGCAGGGTAAAAGTTTGGGTTATCATGAGCTAGGCTATTGTTCACACAATGTTCTGATACTAAAAGAAACTGTCTACTGAAGGTCTTTTAGAATATATCAATCTTAAATATAGTACCATATGCAATAGCTACAGCATAGATCGCAGAAGTAGAACACGCATCATATGATATACTCAGTAAACACAAAGGAAAGTGTTCCTGGTGGATTTAAGTCAATCTAATTCAAAGATCATCAATAGAAAACAGACATGAATCGTATGCATTCATTAGTAGGTATCAACAGATAAGGTATAGAGTCACTTATTTACTCATATCATATGCATTTTGCAGTAACATCCATTAGTTAGAACATATGATATTCAATTATATCACATGAAAAGCTAAATCAGAAATTACTTCATCTGACTTAATTTATCAAGTTTTGAAAAAGAGAATCCAGTAGACAAACACATACAACTGGTGTAAACAAAGAACCTGTAGCCATAAGTGTAGCCATAAGTGTTTGGAAGACAAGAAAGGGCTATAACCAACAGCACAAAAGTGAAAAACATGGTCGACGCTAAGGACAAAATACTATGACCCGTGGAACATCATAATGGCACGTGACAGTGTTTCGGCGTGCTGAATCAAATTTTCGTCCCTCAGTCCTGGTAGCCCTTAAAGTACAGAAGGAGGTTTGCAATGTGATGCCTCACAGTATCCAATATCCAGTCAATACTTGATCTGCAACTCGTAGAGGTAGAACTTCACAAAAAGTAAAAAACCTACCAAATCAATTGAAGGGCTCAGGGTTGTGAAATTAAATCGGCCGTGTATTGCACCGACAGCATGCTGCCTCTGCATGCACACCAACATATGGAGATCGAGTTCAGTAAAATGGAAAACAGCTACTGCATGTTGTTAAAAATAGAGACTACTAGGCAAGTTGAAGCATACATCCACGGGCTAAGATACATTAAGCACCAGGTATGTGTTGGTGTAGAAAACAGGCATATCCAGAATTCTTTAAAAGGTGGGGCATGAAGCTAATAAAGTTCTTTCTGTCAATTTGTTTACAGCAACATGAAGCAATTTCAAATTCGCCTGATATATGATTTCAGATACTGGGTGCAGGGTGTGCTTGTGGAAAATTGTGACTATGGCCCTGGCCACCTCAAAAAATTAAGAAGATTTTAAAGACTAAAATCTTCTTCTCACTGATATAGTTGAGCCCACTGCATGGGAAGCCAAGAGAGGGAAGAGGGTATTTTCTTGGCTGAATATGTGGGAGCGACTTTCTCTGAAAAATTGGTTAAATAGCCACACAGTTTATAATCACTTTTTTTTAAAGTAGGACATGAAAAAATCCATTTGATTTAAAGTCACCAACAGCGCATTGTAGCATTTTCATGTCTTTGACTCCTATATTCCAGAAAAAAAAACAAAAAAAACATTTGATTCTGACTGTGCCGATATAAGTTTATGCTGGCTAGAACAATATATTCCAGAACATACTCATGTTTGCTTTTTCCATAATGCCGGTAATACCATGTGTAATACCATGTGAAAACATGTTCATGTTGGCACTGCCAATATATGCCAGTATCCTCATGTTAAACAATAATCCTATTGTTGTTGCCTTTAATGACAGTAATACAATGTAATGCCACAGTAAGGAAACATGTCCTTTTTGGCTACCAAAATGCCATCACCAATGTAAAAGTACACATGTTGGCCTTAATGTAAAAAGAAATGGCAGGGCACAGTAAGAATACATCCAGGCTTCCAGCCACATCCCCGCATACTAACACTCATCAAGTTGGCCTTGCCCAAAAATGCCAGTAAAACATGCCATGCCCCAGAAAGAAAATATTCATGCTCCAATGGGACCCAGCCTCACATGCACCCACACATTTATACCCATTCATCCGGTGGTTACTCACCTGTACAGCCTGTCTCAAAATCATTTGCACATTCATCCAAATACAATGCATATCCATTCACATGTCACTCAAACTGATACGTATGCAGCATTCACAAGGCACTCTCATTCATACCTGCACTTAAACAGACACACCCTTGCATGCATCCATACATACACACATCTGAAACGTTTGAACGCAGACACGCATGAACACACACATAACAAAATGCTTTGGGTTTTCTTAACTATTTCCCTATCAACTTTAGACGTAACGCCCCTCTGGAGGAATCTGGCTCTCATATTCCAAGGAGCAACAAAGCAGGTATCCCTTCCTGGATCCTACCATGCCTGGTGGACCTGGAGCACTTCCTCGCCACCACCACTAATGCCCAGCTCTTGAGCGGCCTTGAAAGTCTTTGATCAGGCCTTCCTTCTTAGGCACTACACTGTCTATGTCACTGATATAGACCATCAGTGCATACAAATCGGATGGGCAGTCACATAACATCTGGTAAGGGGGAAATAAATAGAAAGGTCAGAGTTCGAACCTACAATTAGTGTCAGTCAGCATACATAAAAAGTGTACAAATCGTATAATATGTCTATGTCTTGCTTAGAACCTTATTGTATGTGCAGGATGTCCACAGGCTTAATCCAAAGGAAAGTGATGTCAATCCAATCCCCGAGGTTAAGATCTACATATATAACACTTCTAGTATATCCATATTTTATGTTCCCAATGCATTGCCTAGTGTATAGAGAACATAGGCGGTCATTATGAGTTTAATGGTACTTCGGGGGTAATTCCGCTTGAACTACAGCCAAACAAAATAACACTTACTGTCACTTAGTCTAGCATATTTACCACTAGATTACAAGCAGCAGTAGGCAGAGTAAGTCATCATATTTTGGAGTTTATAGGGCTCCATGGGGATTTCGGAGCTGTTAATGCCAGTGGTAATTCCACCGATTTTGCTGATTTTTTGGCAGTTATGTGGCAGATTTTCCTCCAGCCTTTTGCCGGAAGACAATCCTCTACCTCACTGGCAAGCTTGTAATGGAATTACTGCCATGTTACCACTGTTTTTAACTGCAACGCCATACTCATAATGACCTTATAGTTCTTTATGTCACTGAACGTAGGCCAAATTTGGGTATGGTTGTGTACAATCCACGGCCAAGGGACATAGTTCCTAAATAAGAAAATAACCATCTACCGTCCGACAAGACCGCTCAGATCAAAACTGTCATTTGCTTAGATCCAAAACCATACAGTAAAAGAAAATTCGGAGGATCATCTTACTCTCGCTTAGTAGCAGTAAACTGGAATGACCTACCAAAAAACATACGCAGCACAAGGGATCATTTGGAATTCAGGAACTACTCAAAATGTGGCTTTTTGCTCCAGAACCAGAAGGAAATGACTGGGCAGCATGCACCAAACAGGAAACAAGAAACACAAGGAATAACCCATGAACCTAACTTAATCTTCTCTAAATGGACGGCGGGGGGAGGAAATCCCAACAAACCATGTCCAAATAGGAAACATAGGGAGGTAAGGACCCCCAAGGTATGGGCAGGGAGGGACCAGAACCCTCTATCCAATCATCGCCAACCCAGGTCGGGGAACATGCCAGCATCAGCCAGGTAGACATACCACTAGAGTAGCACAGAGGAAAACTACCACACCTTAATATACCTGCCAACTAAGCAGAAAAACTACCACACCAAACACACAGGATAATCATAGATGTTAAGCACAGAAATACAAAGACAAAGAGGTAAGGAAAACATCCTAACCAAACTCTAAAACGTCAACTTTCTGCATACACTTCCCATTCAGAAACTCACACAACCACATCTCTGCACAGCAATATGCACACACTTCACCACAGTACAACAACAGAGTAACAACACAAAACACAAAAAAGGTAGCAGGCGCCTCTCTCTAGAAAGAACATGGCATGATAACCAGTTCTGTGGTTTTTCCCACATTGAGAGTCTGCAGCCATTGCTTTAAGCTCACTGTACATTTCACAAAGGAGAAATGTACATTTGCATATCAGTCTTTGTCCTGCCCACAAGGACAGTCCAGCACCGAAATGCCAGGCAAACCTCCTTTGAACAAGAGTACCAACAGCAACCCCAGATGGTTCTATGTGTTAAAATCATGGCAAAAATGGACGTTTACACAAAAAATCGTGGCAAAAAGGCAGTGGTTTTGCCGCCGCAATCCATATAAAGGATGCAGGGGACACCCCCGCAACCTCCAGACCTCTTATGCCATTTAAGGGGAACGGGGGAAACCCAGGCTCCCCTTAAATGGTATAATGGGGTACACCTTTACCGGGTCAAACCACAGCATTTTTGCTGCAATTTTTTGTAAAGGCAATATTTTTGCCGCTATTTTATTACTGCATACACCCCAGACATGTGTTTCAGACTTGTTGGCCCTCATCAGTGAGGTGGAGCTGTGCTTCTCTAATCACAGTGAGCAAGGGGTCCACATCTGAGTTCCCCCAATTAACTTAGGGTGACCAACCCCAAATTCCTTACAAAATACAAATATGGTAGCAGGCGCCCTCTATAGAAAGAACATGGCATGATAACCTGTTCTGTGTTTTTTTCCACTTTGAGAGTCCACAGCCATTGATGTTAGCTCACTGTATCTTTCACAGAGGAGGAATATCCATTTGCATGTCAGTCTTTGTCCTGCCCACTAGGACAGTCCAGCACTGAAATGCCAGGCAAACCTCCTTTGAACAAGAATACCAACAGTAACCCCAGACACGTGTTTCAGCCGTATTGGGCCTCATCAGTGAGGTGGAGCTGTGCCTCTCCGTGCACAGTAAGAAAGAGGTCCACGTTTGGATTCCCCCAGGTAATTTAGGGTGACCAACCCCAAGATCCTTACAAAATACAAAAAAGGTAGCAGGCGCCGCTCTCTAGAAAGAACATGCCATGATAAACTGCTCTGTGGTTTTTCCCCACTTTGAGATTCCGCAGCCATCGCTTTTAGCCTATTGTACCTTTCACAAAGGGGGAATAATGACCCCTCACAACAGCACATGGTAAGTCGCACGACCCGAAAACTCCAGTTAAGCTCAGCGAACGGTACAATCCAAACTGAAGCTACCAACAGGGAATCACTGCTCTTACTTTCCTATTCCCACTACACCCTACTAACCCACCAACTCTCCACCCTATTTTCACACCCTCCTTTTCAGATCCCCCAGAGCAGCTGGGGACCACTCCGGTGGTGACTCTGCACGGTACACATACCTTTAACATTAATATGAATGGCAATTTTTCCCTGCAGCCATAACATCCCATTAAGAAAGTTTAGTGCACCTCTGACCAACAGGTTAAATGTTATTAATCATAACAATAAAGTGTTTTTTTAAAATTTGTTTATTGATTTGCGGATAATAAAACAAATGTACATTATTTGACTGATTCACGGGCCAACTTGCTGGACGAATTTGGCTCGAAAGCAGCACAAAACATTGCAGATGTGGCTGTTGTTTGATTGTTGTTTTTTTATTTATTTTTTTCGGTGGCAAGTGTAGTTCCCTATCACCAAAACCGTTTTCTTATTCCCCATAACGCATTGCAGCAACTGAGGCTCTTCAGAAATGAAATGCCACCTTTTTGTTCACAGATGCGAGGCATTCTTGGGAGTATTCTCATGGGAACGGAAATTACAATGCACTTAACCGGGTAATTACGAGGGGTTGAAAGGGATATTTGCCTCAAGTGGATGTGGAGAGGGTGAAACAGTAGCAATTGGTAAGTTTTGGAGTTTGTGGTAAGATGAGGAATATTATTTCTTTTCATCGGTTTTCATCTTTTCACGCGAAAAGTCACATTCTTGCAATCTTGTTGTAAGAACAGTGACATTCTTACATGAACTTGATTTACATTTTGGAATTAGAACGTCGTGAAAGTTATTGTAATATTTGGAGGGGGGCTGAGGTAGTTTGCCTTCAGGGTGAATGTGGCGAGCAATAAAGAGAAGCATTTGGGCACATTTAAAATTTGTGATGGGTTTGGGACAATATTTGATTTTTAAACACGTTTTCATCTTCTTGCAACTGTCAATGATGCAGTCTTGAGAATCATGCATGCAGGTTTTGTGTTTTTCCCAATAGTGATTTCTCACTAGAAGTATCCTGGCATTCTCACACGGAACTCTCATGAGAAGTTCTCTCAAGAAAGGGAGAGGCGTCGCACGTAAAAACGTATTCAATTGTCTGCTAAAACATGTCCATGGTGCATGGCTTACCAACATAATACTAATCTTGACTATGACATCGATAACGATAGAAAATAAAATATTTAGTAGTATATAGGTGGTGTGACATAGCATAACAAAAACCTTGAAATTCAGTGAATTAACGTAATGGAAGTAACTTTAAAGTGATGGTTTCACACAACTAAACCCTTGAAATTCAGCATGTGTTGGAAGCTATGCGATATTAAGACTGAGCCCTCTGTTGCGTATGCGCTGTAAACACTTTTGGCATTACATATAACACCACATATTACATAATCAGTGACATCACTGATAACTAGAGCACAATGATGGCATCCCAGATGACATGATAGAGGATATCATGGGAAAGTAATCATTCGAATAAAACATTCTCTCAGTTTATTTAAATATATTTGACATATTCTAGAGGTGTCTGGGGAGTACATGCTAAAATAGATGCAATATACCTGCAGCTATGGGAATAAAGTCCACACAGGGCCAAGCAACAAGCCAGATCCAGTGGCTATATTGGGTGCCTTAACGGGATCAAGGCATGGCCCTGGCAATGTTTCCATTGGTCATGCCCACAAGCCACATCCAAGGACCCCCGTGGCCATGCCCCGTGGCTACTTTTGGTGGCTTGGCAGAGAATGCTTCCTGGGCAGTGTTGTCAGTGTCCGTGGCTACAGGCCCTGGCCAGTGGCCCATGGATCAACTACGTGAGTAAATTGGCCACTGCAGGGCATGGAGCATGTTTGAAGGGGGCCACTGGTGATAACACAGATGTCATCATTGATGATAAAACATATGATAGCACAGGTAACTGTATCACATTAGCACAATACGGTGTTCTCTAGTTTTCCGTGATTTCATTGACGATGTAATACGTGATTTCATATGTGAGGCGATCTGTGAAGCCGTCAGTGATTTCATTAGTGATGTCATTGGGGTGCTCATGCTCTAGTGTTGATGTGACATAGCTTTCAACACATGCCAAACATTTTAACTCGGGGGTCCCCCTCATAGATGCCCCTTATGATGTCAGTTGTGGTCTTGTTGATGATCCCCGCTGAGTGCCATCACCTCCCACATCTGTTGGGTTTTGTTGCCATGAATCAGATCATTTGAACTCTGTCTGAATTTTAAGGGTTTGTTATCCTGCATCGGCACCAGAGCCCATGGGCCATGAACTATGGCCATGGCTTGTTGCAATGACCTTTGGCCGTAGCCATTGTCTGTTTCACATCAATTAGTAAAAAAGAATGTTTCCCATATTTCCTTGCCTAGTAACTAACCATATGCCACTAGTCACCCGTCCATGCCTGGTGGCCAAGGCATTTGGCTCTACCCACTGTCCATGTTACAACAATTAGGTAAAATGAGCATCACTCACTGGCCATGTCTTTCTGACATATCTGTTGTCTGGCGCAAAACAAAAGAGGTGATGACTGGAAGGTTTGGAATTAATCTTAACCTCTGGCAATGCACTGGGAAACCCTCCAGACCATTTTCGTTCACCTGCTAAGCTGTAACAAAAGGGAAAGACCATATGAAAATCAAGTTTGGTGCCACCCCAAAAGGGGCAGTCTGGCACAAACTGCTTGGTCACATCCCTTCTGCATGAGACCAAAAGCATCCTCAAACATGTTTCGGCTTTGTGGGGCCTCATCGGTGAGGAGTAGATTGGGTCCCTATGCATAGCAGGCACAGGACCCATGTCTGGGCATACCCGCCCCACTCAGGTTGACTTGTGCAAAACAAAAGATGCGATGGCTGGAAGGGTTGGAATAAATCCTGATCTCTGGCATTGCTCTGAACAATCGTGGAGACCATCCTTATTCGCCTGCCAAGCCATTACAAAAGGGGAAAGACCAAATGCAAATCAGGTTTGGTCCCACCCCAAAAGGGGCAGTCCATCCCTTCTGTACGAGACCACAAGCATCCCAAAACATGTTTCGCCCTTGGACTTCATCAGTGAGGAGTAATTTGGGTGTCTAGGTCCAGCAAGCACTGGACTCATATCTGGGCAAACCCGTCCCACTCAGGTTGACTTGCACAAAACAAAAGAGGTGATGGCTGGACAGTTTGGAATTAATCCTGACCTCCGGCATTGCTCTGGGCAACCGTCCAGATCATCGTTCTTCACCCGCCAAGCCATTACAAAAGGGCAAAGACCATATGCAAATCAGATTTGGTCCCATCCGAAAAGGGGCAGTCAATCCCTTCTGCTCGAGACCACAAGCATCGCCAACATGTTTCAGCCTTGTTGGGCCTCATCAGTGAGTAGTAGCTTGGGTCTCTAGACCGAGCAGGCATGGGACCCACGTCTGGGCATACCCGTACCACTCAGAGTGACTTGCGCAAAACAAAAGGGGTGATGGCTGGATGCTTTGGAATAAATCCTAACCTCTGGCACGGCTCTGGGCAACCATCCAGACCATTGTTCTTCACCTGCCAAGCCATTACAAAAGGGGAAAGACCATATGCAAATCAGGTTTGGTCCCACCCCAAAAGGTACAGTCCAGCCCTTACTGCTTGGTCATATCCCTTCTGAACGAAACCACAAGCATACCCAAACATGTTTCGGCTTTGTGGGGCCTCATCAGTGAGGAGTAGCTTGGGTCTCTAGGAACAGCAGGCAGAGGACCCATGTCTGGGCAAACCCACCCCACTCAGGTTGACTTGTGCAAAACAAAAGAGGCGATGGCTGGAAGGGTTGGAATACATCCTGATCTCTGGCATTGCTCTGGGCAATCATGGAGACCATCCTTATTCGCCTGCCAAGCCATTACAAAGGGGAAAGACCAAATGCAAATCAGGTTTGGTCCCATCCCAAAAGGGGCAGTCCATCCCTTCTGTACGAGACCACGAGCCTCCGAAAACATGTTTCACCCTTGTTGGACTTCATCAGTGAGGAGTAATTTGGGTGTCTAGGTCCAGCAAGCACTGGACTCATGTCTGGGCATACCCGTCCCGCTTGGGTTGACTTGCACAAAACAAAAGAGGTGATGGCTGGAAAGTTTGGAATTAATCCTGACCTCTGGCATTGCTCTGGGCAACCGTCCAGATCATCGTTCTTCACCCGCCAAGCCATTACAAAAGGGCAAAGACCATATGCAAATCAGGTTTGGTACCATCCCAAAAGGGGCAGTCAATCCCTTCTGCTCGAGACCACAAGCATCCCCAACATGTTTCAGCCTTGTTGGGCCTCATCAGTGAGTAGTAACTTGGGTCTCTAGACCCAGCAGGCATGGGACCCATGTCTGGGCATACCCGTACCACTCGGAGTGACTTGCGCAAAACAAAAGAGGTGATGGCTGGATGCTTTGGAATGAATCATAATCTCTGGCACAGCTCTGGGCAACCATCCAGACCATTGTTCTTCACCTGCCAAGCCATTACAAAAGGGGAAAGACCATATGCAAATCAGGTTTGGTCCCACCCCAAAAGGTACAGTCCAGCCCTTACTGCTTGGTCAAATCCCTTCTGAACGAAACCACAAGCATCCCCAAACATGTTTCGGGCTTGTTGGGCCTCATCAGTGAGTAGTAGCTTGGGTCTCTAGTCCCCGCAGGCACAGGACCTATGTCTGGGTAAATCCGTCCCATTCATGTTGACTTCTGCAAAATAAAAGGGGTGATGGCTGGAAGTTTTTGAATTAATCCTGACCTCTGGCATTGCTCTGGGCAACCATGCAGACCATTGTTCTTCACCTGCCAAGCCATTACACAAGGGGAAAGACCATATGCAAATCAGGTTTGGTCCTACCCCAAAATGGGCAGACCACCCGTTCTGCACGAGACCACAAGCATCCCAAAAACATGTTTCGGGCCTTGTTGGGCCTCATCAGTGAGGAGTAGCTTGGGTCTCTAGGCACAGCAGGCCGGGACCCACGTCTGGGCATACCTGTCCCACTCGAGGTGACTTACACAAAACAAAAGAGGTGATGGCTGGAAGGTTTGGAATTAATCCTAACCACTGGCATTGCTCTGGGTAAGACTCCAGACCATCAGCCTGCCAAGCCATTACAAAAGTGCAAAGACTGTATGCAAATCAGTTTTGGTCCCACCCCAGAAGGGGCAGTCCTGTCCAAACTGCTTGGTTATGTCCCCTTTGCATGAGAACACAAGCATCGCCAAATATGTTTCAGGCCTTGTTGGGCCTCATCATTGAGGAGTTGCTTGGCAGGCATGGAACCCACGTCTGGGCATGCCCGTCCCACTTAGGCTGACTTACACAAAACAAAAGAGGTGATGGCTGGAAGTTTGGAATTAATTCTAACATCTGGCTTACAGACTTGGCCCATGCCCACTATTTCTTCCCCCTTCTTCCACTTCCATGGTAGATTCCACAGGCAAATTCCATTTTAAACATCCTGCAGTTACTTCGTTATATCTTGTATTCCCATGGTTATAATTCCTGCTTTACTGCTCATTCTTTCTTCTCCCTTCTTTCATTTCGATGGTAGATTCCTCGGGCAAATTCCCATGAAGGCCTGCTGCAGTCACTTCCATGTACGTTTTATTCCCACGGTTATCGTTCCTGCTGCATGCAGTGTTTGCAGATTCATGTGGTAATGGAAAAATACTTGAAAAATGTAAATCTTCCCCATACCTTTTGACACTATCCTTGTGCACCCCTCCTTTTTAGGAACCTCCCCCCACCTCCCGAACCCTGTGTTAAATCTCCCCGACCTTCGCCTTTTACCCCCTATCACTTGCAGGTTCATGTAATTAATTTTTTTCAGAGCCCACCTGGCACCATTCCGGGGGATTCTCATGGTAACAGCAACTGCTTTGTTAAAGGGATGCTATGGTTCAGTTGCTCTAAGAAAAATGTTGTTAAATGTACGTTATGATTTAGTTGTTCTGATAAAACTCTTTGAAATTCAGAGAAAAAAAACGTTGTTAAAGGGATGTTATAGTTTTCGTGCAACATTCAAAAACAGCACTAATGTACGAGATATGGAAAGCTCTGCAACCATAACTCGCTTCCCCACCATGCACTGGTCACACTTACTCCAAGGACACCAAAGATGACATCACAAATAGCGGGCTGTAGGCTTCCCATCATGGTATTACAGTGATAGCACATACCATTGAAAGTGATAACGGTGGGATCACATGCATCTCATGGTTAGTGGGGCACACAGTGGGCAGTTACATTCTCATGGATACACATTGCATGGGGCCAGATGCAGAAAGACACAGGGCTCTGGTCTAGGGTACACAGGGGTCGACAGAGTCCTCCCAGTTTTTTCAGAAGGCACCGTGATATGCATGTTTCCGGTGAAGCCACATTCAATTTGTATGTTCATGTGTCACTAAACTTTTTTTTTTAAGGACTTGACCCCTGGAAACACATTATGTTCAACCATGGTTGACTGCTTGGTTTCCCGCACGATGTGGAGATCAGCCTGGATCAACCATGCAGGTGCTAAAGAGAGAGCAGATGACTACAGAGTCTGCTTGCTTTTGCCATCCGCAAATAGCATGTGAAGTCCAAAGTGAGCTGTCATACAGGCAGCACCAATTAGAGATCTCCAGCATGTTAACATGTGTGCATTACTGTGATGGAAGTAGATTTCTCCATTTTGCAATGTTTGATACAGAAACTCAGGGTGGTAGGCATATTCACATGCCTAACAGTGTAACACGTGGTGACTCATTAGCCCATATGTGTAAGAGCATGCACCACTGAATGTTTCAGATCAGCACTATTAACAGCAAACAACTGATCAATGCAAAAAATACAGTTGCACTCATATGGTATATATCCTAATTTCACATGTAATAAGCTATTCTGGCAAGTAAGCCTGAGTGAACTTACTCTGACAAATAAGTCTGGAAGAGCTTGAATCACCCAAAGTTCATGATTTTTCGAGCCGGTCCAACTTCAAACAAACATTTAAAGATGTTTGATTAAAGTTTAACTGCGTGATTGCCTGGCTGGAGTCGCGTTCAGGTTTAGGCAGCTTTTAGAGCCAGGACGTCATTGTTGGAGACAGGCATACGACATTTTAGGAAGGGGAAAACACTAGAGTGGAGATGAAGTAGTTGAGTATGGAGTTGACTATGGAGAGGTAGTGAAGGACTGGGTACTTTGAGCAAGAGATTTAGTGTGAGTTTTTGCTGTGTGACACGATCAGTGACTTTAAGTGAGTGAATAGTGCAAGTGCCATCTTTTGTGAATTTAGGGAGAGGAATCCCTCTGAGGCAGAGTAGCTTGGGAGAGACACGTGAGAAACAAGAAAGTCTGTGACTAAGTTACAGTAAGTGGCATATGTATCATGAGAAAACAAACTGTGTTGAGCTCGTTCTTCACACTAGGATGGAGCAGGAGTATCAGGGAATCCCTTTGGGCAGCTTGGTGAGACTCATGTGTGCATGATTTGGTGGGAGGAAACATTAGAGATTAAGTGAGGTGGACAATATGCCAGTTTGTGTCCATCTCTTTAAGTACTTTGATTAGAGGCAGCTTGTTGGAGAGTGAAGATTGCATGATTTTGCTGGTAAGAAGCAGCAGGAATTCAGGAAGGTGACTGATACAGCAGCCAGTGTCGGTCTCAAAAAATGAATGGATGATACATGTGTCATTGTGTGAAGGACACTTCGGAAGAGGAGCAGTTGGAGCCAAGAATTCCTGAAGGCACCTTATGGGAGAGTAATGCATTTGTGATTTTGGTCAGAGGAAGCAGCAGCAGAGTTTCAGGGGATGGGTGATATACCAATCAGTGCGTGTCTCTTGAAGTGAGTGGAAGAGGCAAATATCGTCCGGTGTCACCTGAGAGAAGGAGCAAAAGGATCTGAGATTCCCAGATCACAACTTGTGGGTCAGATATGATAATTTAGGTTTGATGGGAGGAAAACAGTTGTTGGCTATCTCTTTAACTGGGTGAATGATCCTGTGTCATCTCAGTGGCCAATCAGAGGAGGAGCAGGAGGACCTGAGAATACCTGAGGCCAGATTGTGGGAGAGTCACACTCACATGAATTATGAAGGAGAAAGCATCAGGAATGCATGGAGGTGGCAGATACATTAGTCAGTGTTCATCGCTTGAAGTCAGTAGAAGAGACACATGACATTGAATGAGATGCGAGAGGAGGAGCAGGTGGAGCTGAGATTCCCTGAGGGCATTGTGTCAGAAATCAAATGATTTTGATTGGAAGTGGCAGTGGTGATCCAGAGAGTTCGATGAAACACCAGTCAGTAAGTCAATGACAAATTATGACAATATTTCAGTAGCATAAAAATAAGCAGAGGCAGATGGAGAGGTTCTGATCATGTTGTTGTTCACTTGCACAGCAGCACTTGCACTATGCCCTCCAGATGGCAGAAATTCATGTAGTTTATATAACATATCCTTCAATTCAGGTCCTGCACCCCTGTCTAGGTCATACTGGATAAACCTGGGTATTGCACCACGATGATGAACATAAACATAGATTGACAGACAAGGTTGCACTTCTTATTTATTGAAGCTCATGAAAGAACAACAGGCAGATATTAAAACCATTGGATCTCAATCTCCATCAAAACATCTACTTATGAGTCAGACAATAATGATTTTGTCTTGCATTTGTATAATGCCTCATGCCATAGGTTATGGTGTTGACGCACGTTTGCTTGTCAGCGGGACAAAGAATGTGTATTATAGACGATTTAGTAATGGTATGGAGGAGCAAAATCGGGTAGATAATTGGGATGAGGGCAAGGGATAGCTAAAGTGCTCAGGACGACATGAGAAAGAAAAGGTGGAGGAGCTATGTGTACAATTGAACCAAATTTATCATGGGACTCAACTGTATTCTAAGAGACACAGCACCGAAAAGAGAGGTAGCTGGAGAATAGGTGTTCATCATGTCAGTGGGTTTGACTGGAATTTACTCACCAAATGGTGAGCGTTGGAGTGTTGAAGCTAGGCCCAAGAAAATACAGATGTAAAAGGATTAGTGCTCACTTCCCTGGGCCCCTAACACATTTGCGATGGGATGTACATCAGAAATACGAATTTGCCAAGTTTGCAAACATTCCCTGAAAAGCTAGAAAAAAAACCTTTACTATTTTGGTTTCCTCATTTATATTATGGTTACCACAAGGATTTTCTGTTTTGGCTATTAGGTGGCAGTGAAAGTGCCACCTTCAAGCTGAAACTATTGGCATTGAAATAGGAGTTTTAAAATAAGTGCTTCAAATAGTAGGAGCTGTGAATGAGGGTCTCATATGCTTTTCAATGCAGATCAGATATGAGGATGGACACATAGGCTGTTGGTGTTGTTTGGTTATGTGTCCACACATTTAATGCCCATAAGTCAATTCTATATGGTTTTCCACCCATTCCCACCCATCACCACCCAGAAAAACACCCATTTTGCACACTTTCTCTGCATTGGTATTGTGTGCTGAATTTGGCAGCCATTTTTACTTCCAAAATGCTGGCTGCTATATGTTAATGTTTCTAAAAGTTATTGAACTTGTTTTTTTATTTAAAAAATATATACTAGAGCTTTTAAGTTATGTAATATATTTTTATTTATTTTGTAATAAAAAATAAACAGCTTACTCTTATACATTTTCTTGCAAAATGACTGAAAATGTCCATGCACTTACTTGTTGGTGTTGATCCAGTGTTTTTTGATGTAAGCAGTACCTGATTGGATGTGCAGTATGTTAGTGATGTCAGTATGATGTGATTGGGTCTAGAGTATGTTTTGTTCCTGGTCTGCGGGGCAAGGATTTCAGTTGGGACATGGCTTGCTTGCACAGTTTCCCCGCTCAGTCAGCCTCCTCTCGTCTGGAAAGCATGTTTACAGGCTGTGACTGAGGAGGAAGCATGCTGGATCGATATGTGCAGGTCAAGCTGGGAATGAGAGGGTAACAATGATGGTTGCTTCTTGTCCGTGAGACACATGGGCACCCTGTGTCTGGAGCCTGTGTTTTGAGGATAAGGGAGGGCAGTTTGCCCCAGTTGTGCTGTCGCAGTCCAGCCTCTTCCTCTCCACGGTGCCACTCCAGAGGACAGTCACCATGATCGATAGCTGTAAAAAACAGTAGCAGGAGCAGCAGAGCTCCAAGGACATCATGCCTGCCAAGGACCTCGAGGGAATGACGAAGGATAAGGGGTACCTTGATCTGAACAGCCAGAAGAGTCTGAAGGAACGTGAGTGAGTCTGAGGTGAATGGAAGAGGGTGTGGGGGCAAACCCATTACAAACATGACTTCACCCAGGTCTCTGAAGCCCTGTGCCTTCAGACCCTCATGTCCCAGCTGCACATTGCCCAATACACACCATCCCCTGTTCAGACTTGTGCGGATAACCAACCCCTTCTCAGGTATGATATTTGTAGCGGCAGGGAATGCTTATGTTTTCTCCACCAACAAGGGATGTCATTTCACCAAAATTCCAGGGGTAGCAGAAGTGACATCACACAGCCCTTGACCTCTGATGACATCACAGGAAGTGATGCTATTTTACCCTGCCCCCAAGTGACATCACAGGAAGTGGTGGCACACAACCATTCACCCCTTCACAAAACAGGAAGAGGCATCACATAGCATAGTTCCTCAGTACACTAAGAAAAATATGATTAAGACGTATCTGCTTTGCTGCTCAGGTCCTTGGCTCCCAACACGCATAAAATCGTGGTCTTCCCCATTGCATTTCTTAAGGGTACCCCCCTTCTAGCACAATCCATAGCTTGCACACTCTCACATATGGTCCTGATCAACTGTGATGGTAACCTACCTCAACCTGTTGCTATCATATCTATGTAACCAGCCCCGCCCATGTTTTTTTCTTCTAGAACCTCTAGTTAATCTAATTATGCTTGGCTTGTTACTGACCATTATGTTTCCCTACAGCCTGGTACTAGACTGTCTACCCTGCCCTGGCAGTGCCTTTATTACCCTTGGCAAGGGCTTAGCTAAAGTAGCCTGTCACAGGCATTATCCCATTCCATGTCCCACACCCTTTCTACCTATTACTCCCCCATTCCTACCCATCCAGAATTACCCAATCACATCTAGTACAACGAAAGATCTCAAGATCACACCACCCGCAGAGATCATACCCCTAATCGATCAGGCGTACAATCCCAATAGCATTTTCAACGCAATCTCCTACCCTATTCAAGGTACCACCAGATTACACCGCTTAAGAACACGCACCTTCCTGCAGCCCCATACCAAATACAACCCACTTCGTATGCTGCCTACATAGTCCAAACCCAATAAACGGCATCATTCCAAACAACATAAGCCTCTGGATGACGATTTACTCAATCGACCCAACAATACCACAGCTGACCAGGCCCAAACACCCATATCTCTGTCTCCTATAGAATTATATGGCAAAATCAAGGTAGCCCATATGAATGCCCGATTATTAGGAGCCCACGCCATTAAAATCCACAACCTTATTATTGACCAAAAACGTGACATATTAGTAGTCACAGAAACATGGCTAAACCAAGCCTCAGGACTCCTACTAGCACTAGCCATCCCCCCAGACTACAGTATCATCAGGGTTAATAGAGCTACTGGACCTGGAGGCGGTGTGGCTATAATAGCCAAATCCAATCTACTAATAAGATCTTGTCCAATCGATGAAATAGTAGGCTACGAACTCCTCTTCGCCAAACTGGCCACTCACCAGGAAACTACTTTCAACCTCTTGGTCATCTATCGATCACCTAACAGCAACACCCACCCTGACCTAGACATACCCCTGTTGTTAGCCCTACATATCAAGCTAAACACCAAATGTATTGTTTTAGGTGACATTAACCTAGCCTTCAATGAAGAACATGACTCTAAAGCAGACGCTTTACACAAAGCTCTCACAGATATGAATTTTACAAAGTTAGTCAAAGCCCCCACTCATTCCAAAGGTTGCACCCTGTTCTGGATACTCACTCTCAACGCCAAAATATCAATTGAGTCTAGTGTACCCCTTGATTGGACTGATCACTACAGCATCAACTTCTCTATGATTAAAAAGGAGACTAGCCCTCCCTCAACCAAAGAAACAGTCACCTACGAAACCAGAAACACCCGTAAGCTTACACTTGAAAACCTAGCCCCAATTATGGCGGATGCACTGTCATCTAATTTGATTACTAGTGATAACCCTTATCTCCTAGCAGAGGCTTACCATAAGTGCCTTACTGCCACCATTGACATCTCAGAACCCATAACAACCGAAACACGCTGCACTGACAACGCAAGAGCTTCTGGTTCAACAATGAGTTAGTCTTGCTGAGAAGAACTAAAAGGTCCCTAGAACATATCAATAAAAATCCCTGACATCAGACTCTGCCATAGCCTACAGAGCTGCTAACAAAACCTACAAAGCTGCCCTCATTACCCACAAGGCCATGGCTTACAATACATGTATCAGTAACAAGGAATGGTGGACGACCATCCAAGATGCTTTAACCTCCAAAATCGAGTTGTTCCAAAAGAAAATCTGCACCAAAAGAAAAATCCTAGCTGAGAAAAACACACTAGAAACCAACCTTGATACAACTAAGGATAACGGAAATCTCAGTTTCCAATTCACCCCAGCCTCTCAAGGCACAGTGGCAAAAACTATTGTCAAACTCAAATCCTCGAACTGCTGTCATGGCCACTAACCAATGGCCCTTATTTCCTCCTTCCAAAGGGTCCAATTGGACCCTATCCGTGCACCTTTGGTGCCAGGCTCATAAGAAAGTGTGCTCTGTTCACTTTGGATCCAAGGCACGTGTATCCAGGCCAGGCGTGGCCATTAGAAAGCATTGGAAGGCACATGCAATCTTCTATGGGAGTAGTGAGGTGGGGCCACAAGGCGGTGGTAAAGGGGAGTGGCTAGGGCCAGACTATTTAAGCTGGTCCCACCCGCATGTGGAGGGTTCGTGTTAATCTGCTGTATGCAGCGTAACGCTTACCGCCATCTGAAGCTATTACCTGTCTCCAGATTTGCATCTTCTGATTCCAGCTTCACATCTTTGTTGCACACCTACCTGATTCCATCTTCAGATCTTCGGCGCGCACCTACCTGATTGCGGCTTTACATCTTCGGCGCGCACCTACCTGATTCCAGCTCCACATCTTCGGCGCGCACCTTCCTGATTCCAACTATACCATCGCCCGGAGCGCATCCAACCTCGATCCGGCATCCGCAGCGCGCAACTTACCTGAAGTCTGCCATACCACCGATTGAAGTATTACAAGCTTCACGCCAGTATCTCCAGCGCGCACCTTACCTGTCTTCTAATCCATCTTCTGTTGGGCGCCTCTTCCTCACCTGTCCAAGTCTTCATCAACGCAGAAGTCTTCCTGTCGTCAGGCATCCTCGCTGTTCTTCCATCTCACAGCCGCGGACAGCTCCCCGGATAGCCGTTCTCCGCTTTCCGACGCCAGGCCATCCCTGCAAGAAATAAATACAGCACAAGGTTAGAAACCACATAAACATTTAACTCTTGGCCGCGCAGCACCTAAGCCTTGCATTTCATTTAGAAACCCTACTTACCTTCTAGTGGGTTCTGCTCCATTTTTTTCTGACACCGCGTGGATACACTGTCAGCAACGTGACTCAGCGGAGCCCTCTTCAACACCTATTGGGGAAAAGAAAGACATTATTAATGATACGGGCAATAATCATTGGGAAAGACTTTACAGAAGCATACGGACAATAATCATTGTTATCAACACTCACCTCACGCTAGGATTGGTCGCAGCAGGTCTGGGCCAGTACGCATACGGGCCAGTGAAGTAACTGGGTCCATCTATAGCACCCCTGCTGAAGAGAAGCAGGACAGAGAGCTCATCTTTGCAAAATAACAGGTGAGACCCTATGGGAAAACGCTTGTGCATCTCATTCTGGTACGAGCGGTTCGAGGGGGATCGCAATTCAGTCACAGCATTCTCACTGCCTCTTACCTTTCCCCAAGGGCATTGCCAGCAACCTGACCAGACCAAATCGCTGCAGCTGGGTGTAAAGCAAGATCCAGGGAAGCCAAATCCAGGGAGGGGTCCCACCGTGCCACAACATCTCCGCAGAGACCAGGTGAGCATAACAACTGCAAAGGAGAAAACTTCCCTGCCCATCTAGTTAAACTTTGCAGCCCTCTCCTCACCCCCATCATAACTAGTTTTGTGAAAGCTTCCTTCAACACAAATCAAGTTCCAGAAAGCATAAAAGAAGCGTGGGTCACCCCCCTTCTAAAAAAACAGCTTTCGACGCAACAGTGCCCACAAATTACCGGCCCATAACCACGCTACCATTTCTGCTCAAGATTATCGATAACATTTTTTATAATCAAATTCAAACACATCTTGAACAGAATCTACTCATTGGAGAGAGACGATCTGGATTCAGGCCGAACCATAGCACAGAAATGGCTCTCCTTGATCTGAAACTCCAGATTGACAACATCAGGGACTCGGGTAAACTCTGCATATTACTACTATTAGATCTGTCTGCAGCTTTTGACTTGGTGGACCATGACAAACTCTGTGCCACGCTAGCTAAGGACTTCTGCTTCTCTAACGACGCCACTCTGTGGTTGAAATCCTCTCTAGCAGAATGCATGTCTAGAGTAAGCATTGGCAAAGAAGCAGCCGACCCCATACCAGTCTCCATGGGGGTTCCCCAAGGGCCCTGCCTCTCACCCACTTTATATAACTCCTACACTAAGCTCCTCTTCTCAGCACTGGATGCTATGGGTGTTATCCATACCAACTTCGCAGATGACTCATCCCTATATCTGGGGACTATGAGCAAGACACCACAACTATCAATATAATATAGTCAATAATCCAAAATTGGATGGCATTGAATAGCCTCTGCCTTAACAATGAGAAAACTTAAATTCTCATTGTTGGCTCCCAAAACAAAATCAGAGCACTCCACCTACACTACTCAGCTATAAATATTGATGGTTCCATGATCTCTGTGTTGAAACATGTTAAAACTCCAGGAGTTTACTTGAATGCTAATCTTACTATGACTAGACAAATAAATGCCCTATCAATCTCCACATCCTATACCTCTAAACGGATTGCATTGAGTCGCCAGTTCATGTCACCTGCAAACTGCATCACACTAGCAAGAGCATTAATTCTATCTAAATTGGACTACTGTAACACCTCCAGCACCAACTTGGGGAAACTCCAGCTAATGCAAAACAACGCGCTACGAGCAGTGTTGGAAATCAAGAAATCAGATCACATCGCCAACATTAGGAGAGAGACATATTGGTCACCCATTAAAGCTAGAATTATATTTAAGGCACTGTGCATCACCAATAAATGCCTCTCCAGTAAGGCTCCCGTTTACCTAAACAAGGCTATCTGTAAAAAAGAATCTGCGTGCATGTTTAGATCCAACACAAAATCATTCCTTGCTGTCCCCTGGTTCAAAAGCTCCAGAGCAGGAGGGAGTAGCTTCCCTGTATTGGACCCTAAACTTTGGAATGAGCTCCCCGTCAATATGAAAAATGAAGACTCCTTCCACCCTTTCAAAAAACTCCTATATACCTGTCTATTTAACTAGTACTAGCCCCCTTCCCTTCCCACTTCACTCCCAGCTGCTCAGTTCCATCTCGAGGCCCCCAGAATGGAAATGAATCCTAGAAGTTGTCAGATATTGTATTCATGTACTGCATATACCTATGTTAATAATTGTACCAGTTTTTACTTGATGTGATGTAACTCTATTGTAGTAACCACAAGATATCTGTAATAACGCTGTGATACCCCAGGTTCTGGGCGTTTAACAAATGCAATAAATACAAATAAAATAAAATGGTTACCATATCACTGTAATATGATATTATTTCTTCTGCTTGTCTGTTTAGAGGAATCCTGCATTTTCTTGCACACCATATCATCATAATTCGCCTTTCTCAAAATCCTAACTGTTGTGCCAGCCTTGTGCATTGAGCAAATCACTAGGCCTTGTTAAATACAACCAAACAAATAAAAAAAGACTCCAGCAGGCTTTACTTTGGTTGTGGAGGACCGCATAATTAAGGATTCTATAGTGGTGTAAACGAATGGGACGTTGTACATTTAGGGACGTTCATAGTGGTCATTTTTGGGGGATGGCTTGGTTGCTCCACCTGATGTTAAGTAACCAATTACCTACACTCACTATCCCATACTAGTATGGATCGTATACTTAGATATTCACTGAGAGCCTATCACCCATACTAATAGGTTTTTTTTGTTTGCCACATAGGATGACGTTAGTAAAACATAGGTTAACGTCACTGATGACGAGTTTTGTGTATACAATCTCAGTTTTTATTAGAATGCATTGAGTAAGAGAATTGAGCAAATTTGTTGATCTTCGTTGTACTCCCTGTTTTAGATCATTGATATTAAAACCGTTTTCCTTTTGCCAACTACCTGAGTCATTTTGGTTATCGATGTATGAATAATAATCTGCATCCCCATCCGTCACCAGGGTAATTGCTACTCATCTTAATGGGCTGAGTTGATCAGTTCATGTGGTAGCGGAGAGGATGGGTCAGAGCCATTGACATAAGTAAACTTAAGAGTCCCAGCAATATCAAACAACCTTTGCATTCCGCTGAAAGGATGAGAAGCTTCCCGTAGATAGTGGTTAGTGTCATTTCAAAAAGCTTGCAAGCGCAGTGTGACGGGTCCCCTGGTTTCTGCAGGATCCCCTCCCACGTCTACGAGAAGCTGATCAGACAGAAGGTTGAAGAGGTGGTAAAATAGGCGTACAATCCCAAGAGTTAGAAGACGCAAATGCGAGTGGTGAGTAAAAACTGAGATAGTTGGCAAAATGTATGGGTGATGAGTGAAGGGAAGAAGTAAGATAAGGGAAAGTAGGCGGATTAAATATAACATGAGGATAAGAGTGTTTTATATATATAGTGAATAGACATTGACTTGAGTGTGGCCAAGCACTAGAGCTATCGTGAGAGAGGCCACGATAATAGAATATGCCCTGGCCTGCATTTTAAAGAACGTATCAGAAGAAATCTGAACCTTGAGTACCCTAGTGGATGATGTAGAAGACGAATTTGATTAAAAACAAATCTAAAGAGGTTGATTTAAACTCTGTATGGGGTATTTTAGAGGGCAAGACAGATCTTAGAGAAGACTGTAGAGAAGAATATATGGGACCAGTCGAATTTGTCTGTTTTATGTGATTATGAAAATGATGACATCATAAGTGAAAAAAACAAATTGATTGTTTTGAATTGAACTTGGTAGTTGTTTTTTAGCAAGATCAAAGTAAAAAGTGTGATTAAAGGGATTGGAGCCTGCGACGAGTGGTGCATGCTCATATTGTGTTATTTTTCTGAAACTTACCTTATAAATCTGTGATTAAAGCAAGTTGGTGTCAAACAGGTTAAGAGTGACGAATTAAGGATGGAGGATATTACTCCACTTGTGCATCTTTGCAAGCAGTTGCTGAAACATGCACCTAAGCTTAGACAGTATAGCGTGTAATGGGTTAAGGGAAATGCAGATAAAATGTTTTTGCCGTGGCATAGTTGCATGCAGCGTACATGGGGAAAAACTAGACAAGTGACTTGCTAGCTTAGAGCTTTGGAAAATGCACCAGGAGGAAAGAGATGAGCCACCTCCTATAGATTGGATACTTAATATAGGCAATGAGGGGGGTGAGGAGCCTTCTGCTCCCCCCGCCCCATTGGAAATAGACAGTGAAAGGAAGAAAGACGATGGGTTATACCCATTAAGGGAGCTTAAGGCACCAACAGGGTATAACAACCCGGCATATGAATCACCTACACAACGCAGTGACGAGGGTACAGAGAAAAATACTGAGAGAGATTTAATCTCTAAGGTCCCGAAGGGCAAGGAGAGACACGATAAAGAGAGAAGTGATCGAGCAAGCACATCTCTAGATATAGGAAGAGAAATAAAGAGATGGAAGGGAGAAAGAGATAACACTGATCAGTTAGTGCTCTTACAGAACAAATGGATGGGTGTTCAGATTTTGCTTAAACTCGATGGTAAAGGCATCGAGGATGCACAGCAAAGGGAAGATCAAGATGAGCAAGATAAAAAGAAAAAAGAAAGAGGGGAACAATTGAAAGATGAAGAAGCGAAAAGGAAGGATAGATAAAGACAGGAACAGATATATCAAGACAAGCAATTGAGAAAGCAAGAGTGAGAAGAGGCACAAAGAAAACGTGATAACAGAAAAAGAGCAATCGATGAGCAGGAATGGCTAGAAAGAAAAAGTATAGAAGAGGAGGAACAGAAGTTAAGGGAAAAGAGAATACAGAGACGAAAGGATGAGGAGATACGAAGGGTAAACGAGAGAAGGGATATGAAGAAAAAAGAAGTAGACAGGGTCAGAGAGGAGGCAATGAAACAAAGAGATTTTGACGATGATATAGTACCTAAAGGAAGGCAGAGAGCACACAATCTTGATCGCTTGGAAAAGGAAGTAAGGAATCCGAATCAAGAAATAGCTTGGGAGGTTATAGAGGAATTCTTCCCAGAATACGAGTCATTACCAGTCCCATCTAGAGTAAATCGAGAGGACAAGTTTGATTCTAGGAGCATTGGGTAAGCCATAGATAAAGTTTATCATGAAATGAAAGCCCAGAAAGAATCAAAAGGGAAGGAAAAAAATTATCCACTTGAGAGCACTCAACTGTACGACACAGAGGGAGCCTCATGTAGTACGAAGTATAAATAGCAGTCTTTAGATAGACTGACACTGAATAGAGATGAAGAGGAGAGAAGTTGCATGAGCTTGGCACAGAAAATATCAGACGAAGACAGAGACACCTTCTGTGATGGAGAGAGAGGGGATGCATGTGGTTGTGAGGGATGTTTTTCAATGGATAAGGAAGTAAGATGGTCAGACTTAAATGCACCTATATCTAGGACGTCAGAACCATTGACACAGTCAGACCAACCTAAAGGCAACTTCATGGTGAGAGGGGGAGTCGCCACCATATGTGAGCAGATTAAGATCGCTGCCAGGAAGAAGGCGGTGTGGGAATATTGTCCCTGCGGTGGACAGACACATGATGAGAAATGAGAATGAGTTTGGGGGTTCAAAGTTTACCTTACTAGAGAAAGGGGGGGCCAGACCACAGTATATACCGTGGCACCAGATGGACAAGGATAATTCAGTTTAACTTCCGGCACTGGGAAATGGGTACATGAGTTAGAAAAGATGATGGGAGGAAATACATTGGCTACAGGGGACATTAATGGTCTCCAGGTCGCCATACTTGGTGAGAGAGCTGATGATGTTTGGTCAATGGCAGGATATGCTGGTGTTACTACAGTTAACACTGCTCATGATGGAGCACCGTTAAATAACTGCAGAGCGGCAGTCTGGAAAGCGCTTAGAGTACTGTATCCGAACACGTCCGGTATGGGAGCTAAAAGGATGAAAACGATGCAAGAAGGGGATGATCCGCTTGATTACATTCAGAATTTTCAGGAGCAGTGGAGCTTGGAGACACGCAAAGCTTGGGGAAAAACTATACCTTTGTTCTATCACATATTGTGCCAAGGGCTGCCAGAACTTGTACAGAAGCAGCTCAAGAAGTTAGTTGGATGGAAGCAAAACCGTGGTCGGAAATTCAGCTGACCATCGCACCTTATTGCAGACTCTTGCAGGAAAAGAATCACAAGAAAGATGATGTAAGGGAAGGTGAAGAGGCAAAGATGGTACCGAAAAAATGCCATTGAAGGGGCAATGTTGACTAGTGTAGATGGATTGAATTCACAGCAAATGGTGAATATGCCACAGATGAATAACCAAAGGCAGTTTGATCAGGGCAATAATGGATTTGCTCCATGAGGATTTTGAGGAAGAGGCTTTCAGAGTAATCAAGGGAATTGACAAAATAATCAGGGAAACTTCCAGAATAATCAGAGTGGGTTTCAGAATATGCAGAATGGTAATCAAAACATGTAGGATGGGCAGATTAGGAGACCTCCTACATGTTGGACATGTGGGATGACAGGACGCTTTGCTCGAATGTGTAGAAGTCAAGGGTTTGTGTAAAACTGTTCTGACTTGAGTGTCGTGTAGATCGATGAGACCTCCGTCCCCAAGTGACGCACAGGGGAACAAAAAATAGAAACCCGCTGTGCGACCCTTGAGGCCACAGGTGAGAGATGTCTTCCCAGATCCACGGAGCCTCTGGAACACCGATGCTGCTGTCAAGAAGGAATGAGGTTAAGCACCAGGCAATCACAATATAGGCAGGTAAACAAAAGAATCTAAAGTGTCTTACCTATCTGGTGTAAGGGAGACCTAGGTGACCTAGTAGGGAGGTTCGAGGCTCAAAAAGATGCAGCGGTCCCTGGAGTGGCAGAACCGCAGGTAAGCGTGGATACAGGTAGACCACCTGTAAGATAGGGCTTGACTTGGGCGTAGAAGAACAGCAAGATACGCAGGGATGATCCAAAGACAGGTCGATGTGCAGTCCAAAAATCCGGCAACAGGTAAACAGTTCCAAGCAAAGGTACAAGGGGTGTCCGAGAGAGTCCAAGATCGAGTTCCGTGGTCGAGGTAGCAAAGAGCAAGTAATAACGCCAAACAGGGTCCGAAGCCAGCTGAGAAGCAATGATCGTCCTGCCTCTCAGTTCTTTATACTGTGTGTCCCTGGGTCATGTGACGTCTCTGGGCCATGTGACGTCCACCAGGATCACGTGAGGAACGCCACACTGTATCACGTGACCGACGTGATGACGTAACGCCGTCCCTTCTGCGATACATCCTCCAAGGCAGTTGCCAATGCAGGAAAGGTTGTAAACGAGCCCGTACACCAAAGAAGGTACGGTGTTTTCGGTTCTGTGGGTTCACCGAATCCCTTGAGCCTCGAAGCTGGGGCGGAGATGTTTGGGGAATGTGAGCAGTGTTCTGATGTGGGGAGGCCTGATGTGCTGAGGATCGCCTAACATAGCCCCTCCCCAACGGCCCACGACCCCGTGGGCAGGATGGATGGTCTAAATGGAAACGGGCTACCAAGCGAGGGGCGTTCAAGTCAGAGGCGGAAACCCATGATCGTTCCTCCGGGCCGTAACCCTTCCAATCCACCAGATACTGGATCCCTCCCCTAAACCATCTGGAGCCCAAAATGGCCGACACCTCAAAAACGTCAGGAGAGGACAAGGACACCGGCGCAACAGGGGTACGAAGACGGACAGAGTCAGGACAGGGTTTGAGGAGGGAGACATGAAACACAGGATGGATGCGCCAAGAGCTGGGAAGCACTAGACGGAAAGCCACCGGATTAACAACCTTAGATATCACATAAGGGCCGACAAAGCGAGGTAGCAACTTCCGACAACCCACTAGGCGAAGATGACGGGAAGACAACCAGACCCTGGAACCCACCACCAGAGGGGGAGCAGCCCGACGTTTGCCATCCACACGGGCCTTCATAGCAGCCTTTGCTTCAGTGAGATGAACCACTGTACTAACGTGTAAAGCAGAAAGATCCCTAAGACATGTCGTGGCCGCAGGGTTCGCAGAATCAGAAGCATCAGGGACCGGCAAGACCTTGGGATGTTGGCCATAGAGGGCGTAAAAAGGAGAAAAACCAGTGGCTGAATGAGCCGCATTATTATATGCGAACTCCGCAAGCCGTAAAGCGGCAAACCAAGAGGTCTGATGTTGCAATATAAGGCAACGAAGGTATTGTTCCATAGATTGATTCGTCCTTTCGGTCTGTCCATCGGTCTCAGGATGATAGGCCGAAGAATACCTGGTATCAATGCCCAATAGCTTTGTCAGGGATCTCCAAAACCGAGAGGTGAACTGTGACCCTCGATCAGATATAATGACCGAAGGAAGGCCGAATAGCATGAACACATGTTCAAAAAACAAATCCGCTAATACAGGAGCCAAAGGGATCCCTTTGCAGGGAACAAAACGGGCCATTTTAGTGAACGTGTCCACCAGCACCCAGATGGATTCGAAGCCCTTCGACTTGGGGAGATCAGTAACGAAATCCATCGTCAACGTATGCCAGGGCCTGGGAGGTACTGGAAGCGGAAGCAACAACCCAATTGGTCGACCCCTTTGATGTTTAGCCTGAGCACATACTGCGCATGATCTAACATAACATTCTACATCGCGCTTCATAGAAGGCCACCAACACCAACGCTTGAGGAGATCTAAAGTGCGCTCTTGTCCGGGGTGAGCGTTAAAGGGAGCGTCATGAGACCACTCAAGGGCCAGATTACGTGTGTCAGGTGTGGGAAGGAACAGGCGTTCATGTACGAACGGTAATCCATCAGAAAACACTGGGTCCCATTCTCGCAACTGGTCAGAATGATCGCTAGTCCAGGATCAAACCGAGTCTATCAGTGACAATGAGGGAGTACAGAGACAAATCACATGACTCTTTCCGAGAACAGTGTCGGGGAATGTAGGCAATTGGACCCCCCCGGGGAACGTGACAAGGCATCCGCCTTCCCATGTGCCGTTCCAGGACGGTGCATAATACGGAAGTCAAAAGAGGAAAAGAAAAGATGCCATCGGACCTGTCTGCTATTAATGCATTTCAGAGAGGCCAAATCCTGTAGATTCCGATGATCGGAGTATACTGTGATGGGATGTTTAGCCCCCAGAAGATGATGACGCCAAACATGGAAAGCGTCCATGACAGCCAAGAGTTCTTTTTCCGTAACGGTATAATGTGACTCAGTACTGGAAAACTTACGGGAGTGGTATGCCACTGGATGTAATTTGCCTGTATTAGGACATGTTTGTGACAGTACCGCCCCGAGGGCAAAGGAAGAGGCATCTGCCTCGACTATGAACGGAAGATCAGGATTGGGATGTTGGAGTACCGGTGCGGTAGTAAAGGCGGTTTTCAAAGTCTCAAAAGCCTCCTGCTGTTCTCTCTGCCACTGATATGGTAACCGAGGACTAGTCAGGGCCGTGAGCGGGGCTACAATCGTAGAAAAGGAAGAAATGAAACGCCTATAAAAGTTGGCGAATCCTAAAAAGGCCTGCAAGGACTTGAGTGTTTGAGGTACTGGCCAATCTAAGACTGCTTTGACCTTAGAATCGTTCATGGATAACGCCCCAGGGGTGATGTGGAAACCCAAAAACTCAACAGAGGTCTAATGGAACTGACATTTCTCAGGCTTGGCAAATAAGGAATGTTTGCTTAAACGGGTTAATACTTCTCGGACGTGTTTTACATGGTCATCAAGATCACGAGAGAAGATCAGGATGTCGTCCAAATACACAACCATGTACACATCCAGAATATCCCTGAAAATGTCATTCATGAATCGTTGGAACGTGGCCGGGGCGTTACATAAGCCAAAGGGCATGACAAGATATTCGTACAAGCCGTAACGAGTACAGAAAGCAGTTTTCCACTCGTCTCCCTCGCGAACGCGTACCAAATTGTATGCGCCGCGTAGATCGAGTTTGGTAAAAATGGAAGCATGTGTTAAATGATCTAAGAGTGGAGTGATTAACGGGATGGGATATCTATCCTTCTTGGTGATCGCGTTAAGACGCCGATAATCCACACAAGGACGTAAATCCCCCTCCTTCTTAGGTACAAAGAAGATAGGACTTGCCGCTGGTGAAGTGGAGGGGCGGATGTGTCCTAAACGCAGGGCGTTCTGTACATATTCTTTTAACACCAGTTCCTCCGAAGGAGACAAAGAGTAGATCCTGCCCGAAGGAACAGTGGAATCAGGAAGCAATTCGATCGGGCAGTCATAAGTTCTATGTGGAGGAAGTACCTCAGACGAGCCACGATCGAAAACTGATTCGAAAGCCCGATATTCTGGCGGAATCCCAGACACCAACCCCCCAACAGTATGGGACTGTATGACTTCTGGATCGTCAACTGGCAGTGTGAGTTGTGCTAAGGCTCCCAAGGCCCGAGAGGGTGTGTCAGGGGCTTGATGGATCGGGAGACAATAATTCTGACAAATATCGGACTCAAAGAGTACAGTGCCTACTTGCCAATTGATCAGTGGATTATGTTCACGTAACCAGGGAATCCCTAGTATGATACCGAATTGAGGTGCGGTGATCAAATCAAAACATAAGGTTTCTATGTGTATGTCTTGTATGTTCAACAAGAGGGGTGCAGTTTGATGTCTAACAGGACCAGAAACCAATGCGGAGCCGTCAACGGCTTGGACATGTTCCGGTCGTGTTTTTACCACTAAGGGTAGATTGAGGGAATGGGCCAAATCAATATCTATGTAATTACCAGTGGCACCGGAATCAATAATGATATTGACTGCATGTAGAAGGCCAGTAGAGGGACATAGAGTAGCCTTTACGGAGATGGGTTGAACACGAGCAAAGGCAAGAGGGGTTCCCGGAGAAGATGATGGGACATTCGACCTGGTCTCCGGTTCTAAGGTCGAGCCATCCGAAAAACCTGACTCTTCTTGGGACGTCGAGGACACTCTTTCACGAAATGTCCAGTGGTGCCACAGTAAAAGCACGCATTATCTACCCTTCTACGTTCCCTCTCAGATGTTGTAATAGGACTGCGTACCCCTCCCACTTGCATAGGTTCTTCAGTACCGGAAGCGGGAGTATTAACAAGAGTAGGAGAGGAGGAGGCCCCCAATTCAGCTCTACGCTCCGATCGGCGTGCATCTACCTGCAGGACGAGATCAACCAATTCCTGATACTGAGTAGGCATAGAAGGGATCACTGCTAAAGCGTCTTTCATAGTGTTACTCAACCCCCTATAAAAGACCACCGCCCGCTTATTTTCTGGCCATGATGTTTCCGCAACTAGCTGATTGAACCGGGTGATGTAATCTATCAGGGTTCTTTTGCCCTGAGTCAATTCCAACAACTCCAAATCCCTAGACTGTGCCTTGTGTCGAGTATCGAATACTCGGGACATTTCTAGGACCAACAAATCAAAGTCATAAAGAACCGGGCTATTGTTTTCTAACAGGGGATTAGCCCAAGCGGCAGCTGTTCCAGCTAAATGGGAAAGGGCGAAGGCGGCCTTAGCAGTGGACGTGGGAAAGGCCAAAGGCCTGCATAAGAAATGTAACTTGCACTGGTTAACAAAGGTTCTGAATTTCTTGGGATCACCCTGGTAACGTTCAGGAGCAGCCAGGGGGGAAGGAGTTGGGAGGATTATTGGAGTCGGGACTGTAGAAGTAGCCAAGGGAGGGGGTGTAGTGGAGGAGCTGCCATCTCCAAACTCAGGGTCTGCAGGAAGGGAATGCTGAACGCTCTGTATGGTATCCAACTTTTGATGGATCACTGTGTTCGCGGCGGCCATATCTGCCCTTAATATTGTAATTGCCTCAACTAGAGCAGTTATGGGTTCGTCCGTGGATCCCTGCATCGTCTAACACGACTATACGGCTTCTCAGTCTGTTCTGACTTGAGTGTTGTGTAGATCGATGAGACCTCCGTCCCCAAGTGATGCACAGGGGAACAAAAAATAGAAACCCGCTGTGCGACCCTTGAGGCCACAGGTGAGAGATGTCTTCCCAGATCCACAGAGCCTCTGGAACACCGATGCTGCTGTCAAGAAGGAATGAGGTTAAGCACCAGGCAATCACAATATAGGCAGGTAAACAAAAGAATCTAAAGTGTCTTACCTATCTGGTGTAAGGGAGACCCAGGTGACCTAGTAGGGAGGATCGAGGCTCAAAAAGATGCAGCGGTCCCTGGAGTGGCAGAACCGCAGGTAAGCGTGGATACAGGTAGACCACCTGTAAGATAGGGCTTGACTTGGGCGTAGAAGAACAGCAAGATACGCAGGGATGATACAAAGACAGGTCGATGTGCAGTCCAAAAATCCGGCAACAGGTAAACAGTTCCAAGCAAAGGTACAAGGGGTGTCCGAGAGAGTCCAAGATCGAGTTCCGTGGTCGAGGTAGCAAAGAGCAAGTAATAACGCCAAACAGGGTCCGAAGCCAGCTGAGAAGCAATGATCGTCCTGCCTCTCAGTTCTTTATACTGTGTGTCCCTGGGTCATGTGACGTCTCTGGGCCATGTGACGTCCACCAGGATCACGTGAGGAACGCCACACTGTATCACGTGACCGACGTGATGACGTAACGCCGTCCCTTCTGCGATACATCCTCCAAGGCAGTTGCCAATGCAGGAAAGGTTGTAAACGAGCCCGTACACCAAAGAAGGTACGGTGTTTTCGGTTCTGTGGGTTCACCGAATCCCTTGAGCCTCGAAGCTGGGGCGGAGATGTTTGGGGAATGTGAGCAGTGTTCTGATGTGGGGAGGCCTGATGTGCTGAGGATCGCCTAACAAAAACAGAACATTTTTAAGAGGGGCGACTTCAAACACGCCTGCATATTTTCAGCAGAGTGGAGACAGGTTTGTTCAGAATCAAACGATGCAACAGACACAAACGCTGAGAGTGCAGCAAGACTTGTAAAAACAGCAGGTAGCAGTCAATCTGCCACAAGGGCAGTCGCAGCAATCACCTATGCAGATTCAGCAGAGCATGAGCACAGGACAGCTAATGACTCCTAGAATAGAGTGTGTTACTGTTGGCGGAGGGAATCCTTTCACATGTAACAGAATGAGGCTATAGCCGCAATAGGACAGCTCACTGGGAGACTTGATGTGTTCAATACTGTTCATGATGTTGAATCCTCAAGAGGAACTGAGGGTAGACGTCAGTATAGGAGGCAAACGTTTTTCATTTTTAGTGGACATGGGTGCAACACACTCATGTATATGAGAGGGGACATTTTCGATGTCTGGCAATGCCATGAATACTCAAGGTTTCACAGGAGCTACAAGTAGAGTTCCTTTCACTGAAGAATTACCAGTCTTTATATGAGAATGTGACATGTCGGTACCATTGCTATATTCAAGGCAGACCCCTGTCAATATATTAGATCAAGATTAAGGGGCTGATTCATGGAATTTGTGCGCCAAAAGACAGGGATCTGTGTGCCATTCTGCCTGCAAATCCCCATTTGTTAAACAGGGATTTGCGGGCAGATGGCACACAAATCCCCGTTTTTAGGCGCACAAATGACAAAGTTGAAATGACAATCTTGTTTACTGATGAAGGCATAGTGTGTTCAACACCAGGAATGCATTATTTAAATGTGAGTGAATTTATTATGGCATTTACAGGACAGATAGCCATGCGAGCAACACCTTTATAACCAAAGGTTTTTCATTATGGAGTATGCATTCTGTTGACATGGCTACCAGGCCTAGAAGGCAGAACTATGATAATACCTGATGAATTTTTATTTAGACCAAAAATACCTATGCTTGAAGAAGAGGGGCACGTTTTCCCTTGAAGCTACAAGCAGTCATAGTGTGAGGTGAAATGGCTTTGCTTGATGGAAATGATGATGATGGCAGACAGTGATGTGCAGTAATTGCCATTGGGCAAGGTTACAGATTGACTTACATCACTGATGAGGATCTATTTGGAGATCATCTATCTGATGATGAAGTAATATTTAACATGAACATTACTTATTGGGTGAGAGCAATCAAACGAGAAGTTCCTCAGAAAATTATGTTAGCACAAAAACATCCTGAGCATTTTGATGAAGACATGGCAAATGTGCCTACTTCATTATGGACCACAGGCCTGTATGACGTAGGTCTGTTGGAGGGGGTTGGAGAGTAAAGATTACATTGAAACCAGGAACAATTTTATCTCAAGCATGACAGTATCCCATGTCTCGAGAGGCCGATGAAGGTATTTTTAAGACAATTTCCTCCATGATGTATAAGGGTATCTTTGTGACATCAGAGTCACCCTGTAATACAGCGATTTATCCTGTAAAAAAGGGGAAAAGGGGGTCGTGGAGACTAATTCAAGATTTAAGACTGATAAACCAGATTGCAGAGGCCGAGTTCCCTTTAGTTCCTAATCCTGATACAATCTTATGTAATATACCTGTTGAAGCATGATATTACACTGTGATTGATTTGAAAAATGCATTTTTTTCAATCCCATTGCACAAAGACTCGCAGGATCTGACTTCATTTACATTCAGGCAAACTCGCCTGAAAAGTACTCGTTTACCTCAAGGGTATTGTAAGTCTCCATTGATTTTCAATAGAGTCCTCCAGATGGACTAAAGCAACATTGATTTAGAAAGTGTTGTGTTGCAATACGTAGATGACATTTTAGTTTGCAGCACTTCAGAAGAAGAGTGCAGACGCGATTCTGTTCAGCTGATGATTACACTTGCTGACAAAGGATATAAAGTTGACAAAGAAAAGTTACAATATTGTCAACAAGAAGTGTTATAAATAGGTCAATTGATTTCGCATGAAGGAAAGAAGGTTACTCCTGAGAGAGAGGAGGTTATTTTGAAAACCGCAAAGCCATACATGATAAAACAAATGCAGTGATTTCTGGGATTATGCAACTATGTGAGAGCATGGGCCTTTGACTACAGCTCATATATAAGGCCTTTATTACAGGCTTTAAAGAAGGCACAGGCAAAGCAGGAAAGAATCGTGTGGACTGAGGAAACGGACTGAGGAAACGGAAAAAGGATTGGAGGAATTGAAAAAGGCAATTTGCACAGCTCCAGTTATAGGGATTCCTAATTATGCTGAGGAATTATTTTTATTCTCGCATACGGATGGCACTATTATGACAGCAATCCTTACACAGAGAACTATGTTGGGGTACAAGCCCCTTGCATACTACAGTGGGATTTTAGACCCAGTAATGAGGGGTAATTTTCTGTGCCAACAATCTTTGGCAGCCGCCGCGTTCGCCATAGAGAAGGCTGCAAGCATAGTGATGTTATTTGTTGAACATGCACTGTTTGCCATTTTAGAGAAACCAAAAGGCATGTTTACTCCTGAAAGGGCTTCTGCCTATGAAGTAGTCATGTCGAATTCAGCGATCAAAAAAGTTTGATGCAGAATAGTGAATTCTGCCATGTTTGTAGCTGAACCACTAGCAGAAGACGAGCATGTGCATGACTGTTCGAACTGTGAAGAGTTCTATGATGAAATCCCAAGGATAAAAGAAAATGCATTGACAGGTGGAGAAATTGTTTTTATTGACGGTTCTTCAAGGATCGATCAAAATGATGGGCAGAGATACACAGGTGCCGCTGTGGAAAACAAATGGCCAATGGTGAGTTTCACAAGATGGTAAGTGCTAGGCTACCGTCTCATTATTCAGCACAGGCTGCAGAGTTAATGGCGCTGATAGGCGTGCTCGAGATTCATGCAGACCAGGAAGTAACAGTGTACAGCGACTCCACCTTTGTGACGTCAACAGTGCACGCAGGGTTAGCACATTGGAAAAGGAGGGCTACCTCAGAGCGGATGTTATTCCCAGTGCAGCATGCCGCTTTATAGGACAGGCTTATTAAGGCACTACAACTCCCAGTAGCCACCACAGTCGTTAAACGCACACCACATACTAAAAGGGCAGACTTTATCTTACATGGAAACCAAGGAGCAGACGATGAAGCCAAACTCGCTGCATGTTCAGAAAATATTATGTCATTTGATTCGCCTGATGTAAATGAAAAAAATGTTGTAATGATGAACGTGTCTGAAGGATATAGTAATTTGTCAAAGACACAATTAATAGAGGTCCATGGGGAAGCACATCAAGATGAGAAGGATTTCTGGACGTGAAGAGGGTGTTCTTTAAACCCCTCTGAAGCATTGTGGTGACAAGACAGCACTGGTAAACCAGTAGCCTTATTAAGGGTGGTGCTGGAACAGCTACACGACCCTGCGCACACAACTAGAGAGAACCTTGCTGCAACTATTGCAGAAGATTGGTTCGCACCAAATTTGTTAGAACATGTGGCATTCTATGTAGTGAACTGCATTGTGTGTCAAACATTTACAGCTGGGCATAGACTGTGCACAGGTCGGGGAGTTATTACGAGACCCAATGGTCCCTTTCAGCATTTGCATATTGACTATGTCGACATGTTGGAAGTATGTAATGGATATAAATATATGATTGTAGTAGTTTGTCCCTTTTCAAAATGGATTGAGGCTGGTCCGTGTACACACCCAGACTCTGCCTGTGCAGCAAAATTCTTAGTGCGGGAAGTGTTTCCTAGATGGGGAATATGTGAAGTAATGAGGTCAGATAATGGCCCACATTTTGTGACTCAGACATTTGAGCAAATCAGCTTGTTGCTTGGTATAAAACACACATTTTCTTCAGCTTATCATCTACAAGGAAATGGGATTTCTGAATGGCTCAATGGCTTACTTACAGAAAGGATAGCCAAGTTGAAGCTTACCTTGAATAAAGGTTGGTTGCATTGGCTGCCACTGGCATATATGCATTGAGGAACCGACCAGGTTCGGACCACTATCTCACCCCCCATGAGATAGTGACAGGGAGGAGAATGAGGACACCCCTCACACCCCCATCCAGAGTTAGAAGTGATACTCAGCCTACATCTGAATTGTTAGGAATGGAGCTACATGACTACCTTATGTGTATGACTTCAATTATCTCTGTAATTTCAGGTCAGCTACAGTGAAAAGGGTGTGGGGCAGCGCAGAACACAGAAGGAGATGCTTTAACAAGTAGAGTACAAGAATTTATGTTTTCCCAAATGATTCCCTGGAGATGCAGTCCTAATCCGCAAATTTACAAGGAAGTGGCACAAGCCCAGATTTAATGGCCCCTTCATTGTGGAAGTGTCATGGCCACTGGTCAAGGGCCATCCACTTTATATCCTGCAGAGTCCCAATGGACCCAGTCTTGGTCCCTCTGGCACCAAGTTCATTTCAAAGTGTGTTCTGCACACAGTATGCTCAGGGCACGTGCATCTGGGCCGGGCGGGGCCATACAAATGCATGGAAGGCATGTGCAGAAGACAGGGGGAGTGGCAAGGTGGGGCCACAAGGCGGGGCCTAAAGGCAATGGCTGGGGCCAGGCTATATAAACCAGCCCCACCCGCATGCTGGCACTTCGTGTTAGTCTGCCTGTGCAGCGTAACGTTTACCGCCATCTACAGATCCTTACCTGTTCAGATCGAGCATCTTCAGTCTACGGAACCCATCCAGCATCTTACCAGGAATCAGCCATGCCATCGCTGGAAGCACTGCTGTCTGCTTCCCAATCTGCAGCTGCTGCGTGCATCTTACCTTGAGGTCAGCCACGTCATCGCTGGAAGCTCTCCTACCCACTTCTGACTCTACAGCTACTGCGTGCATCTTACCTGAATCTGCCTCACCATCGCTTGGAGCACTTCTACTCACTTCCATCCCAGCAGTGGCCGCACGCCTCTTACCTGTCTCCTCGAATCCACTTCAGGCTGCGCCTTGCACTTACCTGTCCCGAACTCCCAATCAACACGGGGTCATCTTCCGGCGCAGCATCCTCGCGGATCTTCTCAACTGGCAGCCGGCAGGAGTCCAGAGTACCACTTGCCATCACCTGCAAAGGAGACAGAGAGCACAAGGTTAGCAATTGCATAAACTTTAAACGCTGGGCAGCGCAACTCGCAAACTTGGCGCATCATCTGGAAAGTCAACTTATCACGTGTAGGTTTTCCGAATTGGACTCTCATCCATCTCCACGCACTCATGGGCCATCTTCATACCTTAGAGAGAGAGGAAAGGACATTATAACATTAAGTACAGTAATCATTGGGGAAAATCACCACAAAGGATACAGGCAATAATCATTGTTATAAACACATACCTGCAAGGTGGAATAGGTCACAGAGAGGCTGGACCTCCACGCTAAGGACCAGTGACGCAACTAGGTCCATCCATGTTGCCCCTGCTGAGAGGAAGCAGGCCGGTGAGATCATCCTTACATTTAAACAGGTGAGCTTGCATGAGCAAACTCTTGCTCACTTCATTCTGGCACGAAAGGGTTGACAGGGATCATGACACCACCACGCCACGCTCACTGCCTCTCATATTCTCTCAGGGGCAGTACCAGCATCCCAAGTCTTTGATTTCGCAGCAGCTGGGGGAGCGAGTAGATTCAAGGGAGCCAAGTCCTGGGAGGGCTCCAGCCATGCCCCAACGTCCCCGCAGAGACCAGGTGAGTGTAACAGGAAGGCGTCACACCGTCTGCAGTTAGAGTACAAGGCAGACACACTTGGACTTTTTTAGGTGACCTAAAAATCTATGCTGGAGAGACCCCTTCACCCCTGCACCCTTTGGAAGCAAGCATCAGGGAAGAACCTTAGCAAATAGAAACAAGGTCTATGATGAGGAAGAAGGACGCAGAGGCTGTCAGGTGAAAGATAAAGTGTTCATTGGACTGGCTTGGTTCGGGACACTCTTTTTAGCCATTTTTAAAAGAGTTATGGGAAGCTAATTCGAACACTCTGTGCAGTCATTTCAGAGTTAACAGAAGATCCTTTGTTCTTAAAGCCACAAAAGTTTGTTGACTTTGGACTGAGGCATGCTTAAGCCTTGATAGGAAGAAAAACATGCCAAATTCTGAGTTCATTTTTGATAATTGGAAGAGGGTGCAGTACCTTGATTCATTTCTCACTAAGTTCCTGTTTGGAGGCATCCATGGTGGTACCCAACGACAACATTTTACAGAAAATATTCAAAGTTGTTCTCTTTATATTGCGCACATATCCTGCAATTGTGGGGAGAACTACTAGCATTCACATTTTCCTGCAAGATCCTAAGAATGGTCCAATCTTAAGGAAATTGCTTGCAGCAATTATTGAGCAAACTCTGCAGCTTCCTGAATACAGCGGGGAAAGGACAAATGCCCCTATCAGCTGATGACGCACATAGACTGGTCAGTTGGTCTTCTATTACCAGGTTGAAGAGTGTCCATAGCTTGTTGGAAGACACACTGATGTGCGTACATTCCTAAGGGATCTGAGAAATAATGCAGCATTAACCAAGATCTTGAGAGACATCATATTCCAAGTGAATGCTTATTCTGAGCGAACTCTGAGGTCAGAGTGAAACTTTCCTTCGAGGGACAGATCGAGAGGTTGCTGGTCAGAAAGAACTTTTGTTTCATGCTGAAAGAAATTCATCATGTCATCTGGTTTAAGAAAGATTTGAGGCATAGACTGTGAACTGGTATATGTCGTTGAATTTATTTAGACTTACTGAAGTAAATTGAAAGCATTCTAGACAAAGTTTTCTGGAGGAAAGATGTCAAGTACATTTGTTGAAGTCATTTTTCTTCTTGCTGAGAGACATCTACATTTCGTCTGATCAAAAACTGATTCAAGGAGATCATTGAAGAATCTTGCTCTTGTTATCCACTAAGCAAACAGCTGATCGAGGACAAGTTGCTAGTCAAGTTAGCAGCTTCCAAAAGCAGTACATAATGCTGCTGTATCAAAGTTATTTGTTCCTTCCTTAGGCAATAAAAATGGGAAGTATTATTAGCAATATTATCATGCCGGATGTGGAGAGACATCCACATTGTCCACAAAATCGATGCTGTAAAATCTCCTATCTCTGTATTATTTACGCTTGCATCCTGTTCATAATCATACTGCTTTCAATCACAGTATGCACATCGTACTACATTGATGTACATGGAGCTATCCCTCCTGTGAATCTTCCTGAGCAGAAGGAAGGTACAATTGTGGCAACTACTAGGCAGCCGAGACCCTATGTAGTAATTCCTGTTCTAAAGATAAATGTCACTAACAGTCATTCACATGCAAAACGTGTTTTAGAGACTCTTTTTGGACACCACAGATAGGCTTTGCAAGAGAGGCAAAAGAAATGGTTGATGGAAGGTGAGCCCACACAGATAATGCATGCAAAAACACCTGATCCTGTAATAAATGAACCAAGAGTAAATTCTAAAAGGAAGTCACATATGGAGATTCTGCGAGACATTTTTATGCCTAAGAGGTATGCTGAGAGGATGAAACTTTCTGAACTGTTTCCTACTCAGGCAGCATCAGCACATATAGGTGTACCTAGTCCACTGATAAATGTACCTATGATTAACCCAGTTAGAAGGAGTTATGCTGAAACACTTCATGAAATGGTTTTATAAGTTCACATGAGAAGAATGAGGCCTAAAAGAAGCACCGAGGAAGATGACTTCGAACTAAATGATTACCTGGACAGTACAGCTCACTTGGGAAATGATAATGGTATCAACATATGAAGGAAGTGGGAAGAAGCACTTCAAAGGAGGAATGCTTTGTATGTGCACTCCTCCCTTATAGTTTAACGAAGTCTAAAATCTTCATAGCTATTGAAATAGATGTTCAGGCAGCTCGTTGTCTTTCACGCATATCACTTTGCAGAACCAGAGGCTGGTTCATGTATTGAGATGCTTATCTCAAATGGGCAACTGAATGGACAAGTCTAGATGAAGATGACTATATCCAAGCTACAAAGACAAGAAACAGAGCCCATATTAAGAATCATGTGATCAGATAAGAGAAACCTGGAGTGAAAGGAGCTGGAATCAGATGGGAAGTAAATAAAAAACTGGAGAGTCTAGGAAAATCTGCAGAAGGAATTCGTAGATGGAAGACCAGAGGTCAAATGCAAATTTGGGGATCAGTGTTATCACCAGATGGATGGGAAGAAGGAGTTGTGATCTGCAGAGCCTGGGTAGTCATTGGTTGTTACAAACCTGCCATTGACATCGTACAGAATAGCTGCAAGCCATTATGGCCAAGACTTGCTAAGCTACTGACTTGGGTCAAAGACAGGGGAGGACACTTGCAGATAGTCCCCTTGGAGAGGGCAAAACTATGCTTCAGAAATAATGGCACAAGAAAAGTTGGAGAGAATCAGAACTATGGTCAAATCATTGATGTACCAGGAATGATACATGAACAGCCGTAATCATGGATCACTATTGGGCTTGTGGATCCAGGGCATACACAAAGTTACCCAAGGATTGGGGAGGATGATGCTCACTAGTGAAGGTCCATGTTCCAGCATTAGTGATTCCAAAAAGTCATCTGAATCTTGACAGTTTTCCAAAAGCAGATGCTCAGCTGAGGACCAAGGGATCTGTGGAGCTAATGAAGAGGATGAAGAGAGAGAACTATGTTTCAGCAAAATCCAAAGAAGCTTTTGATGCTATTCCATATGAGCACAGGCTGTTCAGCCAGACCTCATCGGTGTTCACTTAATTTTCATGATCAGTATCCAGGTTGGAGCAAATATCAAGTGGCTGCAGATCACGAGATGGAGATTGCTACAGATGATAAACACGACTATAAAGGGATTCAATGCAATCAGAGAAGAGATGAGGGCCATACGACTGATGACTCTCTAGAACGGATATGTCTTGGATATGATTACAGCGATGGATGGAGGTGTTTGTGCAAAAATTTGAGAATCATGTTGCACATTCATACCTTCTCATGATGACGCGAATGGAACCTTGACAGAAGCGATAGACATGCTGACGAAGCTCCATGATCAGATGATAGATGAAGTAGAAGACATTGCTGATGATAGCTGGTTTGGATCGCTCTTTTCTTAGGTTCCACAAATGGATGGAAGACATTTCCAAGTTCCTTGGAGCCCTGATAGTAATGATATTGCTTGGATTCTGTGTGATCAAGATAATAATCTCGCAATGCAAGAAGACAGCAAAGAAACCCATACGGATGAAGATCATGATCGATGTCGAACCAGAATGGAAAGCAAAAGACCTGACAGATGAAGAAATCAGAGACATTTTTTGATGGCCGGTATCCATGCACCTGAGTGCACTAAGTTCCTGTATCCATAAAAATTATGTGGGAAGATGGATCTATTGCAGTCCAAATGGACAGTGCAGTTTCATGACGTGGAACAAGGATGAGCAAATGAAAACAGCAAGGTTCTTGAAGGAAGTCATAAAAATATGGATCCCAAAGAAGCTCTTTTTCCGAAGAGGATGTCTGGATGTGAAGGATGATGAGTGCTCGATTAATTGCCCTGAGGGGGGGAGTGTAGAGGAGGAGCCAAGTACCCCCACCTCAACCGTCCTGCCCATATTACCTGTATGTTGGAAACCAGAGTATGTGACATATAGTGAACAGTTGAAGAGACAAAGGTCAAAAGGAATCCTACATGCACCATTCCCATTGAGAAAACCATACCTGCACACAAGGAAACATGATGGTTGTTTAAATAAGATTCCTGAAGAAACAGATAAAATAAATGGCCAAGAAGAGTGGTGACATCATCAACCATCACCAGTAAATATCACACAGAGTTGAGCTGACGTATATAGAAGATGCAGACACAAGAGAATAAAGATATTCTACAAGGCATCAAGAAAAACCAAGGATAAGTAACATCTTGGGTTCAAGGTGAAGAAGCTTATACCAATGAAGACATCAAGCTATTTTACACGTGTACAGATGCAAAAGAAACACAAGTAGACAAAATAATCTTGAGGCTACCTTTATAGTGAATAGATTGCAGCAAGCCCCAATATATATACAAAAACAAATGAATAGGTCCAAGGATGCTAGGCTCAGAACAACACCTTTCTGTTTTTTTGTCTGATTGTTCTGTTTTAGCAAACCATTTTGATGTCTTAATTTCTCTAAATGTTGAATTTATGTCTTTTTGCACACAACTTTAATATAAAAAAATGAGATTTATCTCTACAACATACTATTGAAGAGTGATTCCTTCCTTAGCAATGCAGAGTTTGATAATACATGTGGAGGTGTTGTTCTGAGCCTAGCATCCTTGGACCTATTCATTTGTGTCTTTTGTTTTCCTAGTTAACCCTCCTGGGTAGAATAGGTTCCACACCAGGAGCCCTATTTTTTTATTCCAATATATATATACATAGATATGGACAAGTAAAGGATGGATGTTTCCATTATGCATTATAGCAGTGCTGGACAGTAGCAAAAAGGCCTACTTTCTAGTGTGTAGCAGTTTAAAAGCGGCTTGAATTACAAAATGAATCTCAGAAGGGGAAGTTGGATGAGCCAATTTGTGTGAAAGAACAGAACTCTTGTTCAGAAGGCATGAACAAAACAAGAGAGATGTCAGAGGTTCATTAAACAATAGTATTTTAAATGCACTAGAAGCTTCATTTCATGGTCTCCAGTCACGTGGAAGGATGAAGCTGGACAAACGAGATGGTCACACCTATGCACAAGGGCAGGGTGTGCCTTCACTCCCTGAATTTCTCAGAGCTAAGAACACTCTCGAGGCCGAGTTTCAAAGCCTAATTGACACTAGACCACTGACATGGTGATGGATTGATATGCTAATTGGTGGGAAGCAAGCTCACCAGCATCTGGATAGCCAGTCTGCATGCTGCTAGACATAGGTGGAAAAGTACTGACAGAGGTTAGAGTGCCAACCAATTGTAGAGAACCGCGTAATTAAGGGTCTTATAGTTGTGTAAACCAATGGGACGTCCTGCATTTAGTGACGTTCATAGTGGTCATTTTTAGGGGAGGGCTTAGTTGCCCCACTTGATGTTAAGTAACCAATTACCTTCACTCACTATCCCATACTAGTATGGATCGCATACTTAGATGTTCACTGAGAGCCTATCACCCATACTCGTAGGTTTTTGTAGTTTGCCACGTAGGATGATGTTAGTAAAACATAGGTTAACATCACTGATGACGAGTTTTGTGTATAAAATCTCAGTTTTTACCAGAATGCATTGAGTAAGAGGATCAAGCGAGTTCATTGATGTTCGTTGTACTCCCTGTTTCAGATAATTGATATTAAAACAGTTTTCCTTTTGCCAACTACCTGAGTAGTTTTGGTTATTGATGTATGAATATAAATCTGCATCCCCGTCCATCTCCAGGGTTATTGCTACTCATCTTAAAGTGCTGAGTTGATCAGTTCACTACTCATCTTCAACTCCAACCTGATCATGTGAAGACCAATGGAGCTTTACAGACCTACCTGTTTCTCACTGCCTTTGGATGTTTCCACCCCTTTGCCTTTCTCCATCCCACTTTCAACTTAGCGCTTTGAAGCAACAGCTAGGTGGGCTTTGCTTTAGACAAAAACTCTGAATAACAAACATATACATTGTTAAAGATTCCTAACTCTCTGTAGTAATGCAACCTGCTGGGGTTCCTATGGCTGCTTTTCTGATTTCCCATATTTTAGACAGAGCTGTGTGTGTTTGACAGCAAATATTTGCCAGTACTAGTACAGCAATACTTTAAAATCAGTAAAGCACTTTGAGACTAGTCTATTGTCACATTCAGCAGATGAGCAATGTTTTAATTAGAATGGTATTTAAATATTGTGCACATCCTTCTCAAAGTGAAATCACTGTTGTGATCAAAAGTCAATGGCATTGATTTGGAATTGTTGTTAACCACAGCGGCGTGAATCTAAATTGTATGACATTGTTCACTAACCATCGACACATATTTAAGCTAAAGAATTAACGTGCATGAGCCCACATTGTGCATTGCTCATTGAAAAAAGAATGTTTTACTGGTTAGCTTAGTGTCCCTTAATGAGAAGTACATCTTGGAGTGCAGGTGCTTTTGTGATCAATTTCTAAAATTGCCATTCATTTGTGCTGCAAACTAATTAAAATAAGAGCGAGACGAGACCTATGTGGAACCTTATACCACTGGCAACATTTCTGAAGATGTGCGGAATGGAAGTCTACAAGTCCTATTATGCAAAATGGTGTAAAGTTCAAAAATCTATTAAAGCAAGGAACTTTCAGCACTTTAAGGCACACACAACCTTGCGATTTAGCCATGCAGTACTCCATTCTTTGAATATGACAAATATAATTTCACCAGCCTTCACTACTTAGGGAGCGAGAATGTTTCCAATTAGCAGTTATAAGTTTGAGCGCACCAATTATAAATAAATCATAAAGTTTTCCTTTAGAAGCTTGCATGCTATGCCCATTAATGGCAAGACTGCCTAAAACAATATTCAAAAAGGAAAGTGGAATGTCAATTTTAAAGATTAGATTAAGATATTTCCAAACATCCTGCCAAAAAGAAAAAAACGAAAGAGCAGTTAAAACACATATGTTCATATGAGGCAGGGGCATAGCCACAGGACCAACATTCATCGCTAAGTCCATTCTTAGATTTGGAGAGCTTGGCAGGAGTAATGAACGCCCTGTGAATGAAAAATAGGAAGTGTTGCATAATGTTAACAGAAACTGAGATGTTTTTTATTCTTCAGAAGATTAAGGACCATGTATGATCATCTAGGACTATACCGAGATCCCTTTCCCAAGACCGACAAACTGAAATTGCTAAAGATTTAGTGCTTAGATCTGTATAAATATTAGAGGCACTGAGAGTATGTGATGTGGTTAGTTGCAGTATTCTTATGGTGTCCGGTGAGAGGATGTTGTTTGAAAAATGGTGAAGGGCATCCCGACACGCGTTGATCAATTCATTGTAGAACTTGATATCCATGTTGGGAAGAGAAAATAAGCATCTAATTCGCTGAAATGGTAAAATTATGGGACCGTGATTTGTTGAATACATCTAATGCCTTTTGTCATCCATGATTTGCGAATTACAGATCTATGATTAATAACAATGTTTTTATTATGCCAAAGCAAGGGAGACAAATCAGTGTTAGGGGATTTATTATGGGAAAAAATAAGACCTTTAAAGCAGCAATAGTTGCTTTGGTTGGATCAGAAATTACTAAAGAGGAGTAATTGAACCTATATATGAGATCTGCTGGATCATAAAGGAAAACCACAGTTTCCTCGAATTTGACCATGTCAGGGTATCTGGCCTGAGGGAAGAGTTTAACCAACATCGGGATTGTTTTACTAGAAAGGCCATGTGATAGAGTTTGTAGTCTGGGAAATTGCACCACCCTTATCATATGAAGCTTTTAATTTGGCTATTGCTATCCTTTTACATTTGCCTTGCCCCCATAGAAAATGAAGCAATAAGGAATAGATAGGCTTGAAAAAAGAAAGAGGGAGCGAAACAGGAAGAAGTTGAAAATAGTACAGGATAATAGGAGATAACATCATTTTTATTGTGTCCAGTCTAGCCCACCAGGATAGGTAAAGGGGGGACCATTTATACGTAAGATTTTCAAGTTTTTTTAGTAATATATTTAAATTAAGTTTAATAGTATCATGTATCGTGGGTGCAAAATGAATGCTCAGATCATTAATAGAGTCTTTGCACCATTGTAAACCAAAAGAATCCAACTCATGTTTTAGACAATATGAGTTAAGAGGAAGTATTTCAGATTTTTCTTTATTCACTTTATACCCAGAAACATTTTTCCTTGCAACCATGCCAATAGAGAGATTGGAACATAAAATCCCAACTAACCCGGTCAAATTCTTTTTGTGCATCGAGAGCAATGGCTGCATACCCCTGTCTGTCCTTTTTGTCGCTGGAGACAATATGTATAACGTCCAAAAATAGTCTAGCATTAGAAGAGATGTTACAACCTTTAACATATTCAACCTGATCTGATTTTATCATAGCAGGAAGGGAGGATTTGATTGTGTTGGCTAATATTTTAGCAACAATGTTGCATTCCATGTTAATGAGGGATATAGGGCGATAATTACTAGGGTTAGAGTCTTCATCTGGTTTAGGGAATAGTATAAGCAGAGCTTCGGTGAAAGAGCCAGAAGATGATTTGTGTGAAGCAAAGTGAGAAAATAAGGACATGAGTTTAGGAGCAAGAGAGTGAGCAAGAGAGTTGAAAAATTCCACAGAAAAACCATCCAGACCGGGGGCATAATTTGTTCCCAAAATCATTATAGCTTGTATGATGTCAGAAAGTGTAGTATCCTTATCTAAATGGGAAAGGTCTGTTTGGGGATAAGATGATCTGTTGATTTATTTTAGGAAGGATTTGATATTTTCCATGGGTATTGAAGTATCAGTAGTGTATACGTTTTCATAGAATTCTTTAAAGCAGTTTAGAATATCCTTTGAATGGTTATATACCTTGCCTGAGGAATCTTTTATATGAGAGATATATGATCTTTCTTTCTTTGTTTTAAGATATGAAGCAAGCGACCTTCCAGCTTTGTTAGAGGATTGATACATGTTTGTTTTGCATTTAAGTATGGTGCCAGCAGCCAGGTCAGTCCATTTTTTATTAATCTGACAACACAGAGACATCACCTTATGTAGATTTGTATTATTTGGGTTTTGATAGTAATTGCGATCTAAATATGTACGTTGAGAATATAGATCCTCAAGATGTTTTTTACGCATCTTTTTTTCTTACCCAAGAAAGCCATAATATGACCCCTTAGAGCAGCTTTGAAAGCATCCCAATTATTAACAACATTAGTATCTTCATCTATATTCTGTTCATAATTTTGTTGTAGAAAGGATTGGGCTGAGGGAATGAATTGTTTATCCTGCAGTAGATAATTATTAAATTTCCATCTTGAGGTTGCCCGATTTAGATCATCGAACACCAGGGAAGTATTAACAGGGGCATGATCAGAGATGAGTATATTAGAAATGGTGGAGTCAACTATAGTGCCAGTAAGGGTTTTAGAAGTAAAAATATAATCAAGACCTAAAAAAGATTTATGAGATTTAGACATTTTAAACATACAACTGGATTTTCTATCTAAAAACAGATCCATAATTTGATTCATGTCACCACACATGACCAGATTGACAAAATTGTTTGTAAGAATGATATTTTTGATAGATGTCCAAAAAGCCGGGTCAGGGTGAATAGGACCATAGAAATTCAAAATGGATATAAGTTCAGATTTAACTGATGGTTTGACCCAAGCCCCGCAACCATTAGTGTCGACAACCTGATCCAATATTTTATAGGACAATTTCTTACATAGGAGTATAGCAACACTGTTTATTTTGGCAACAGCAGGGCTTGCAATACCCTCCTTAATCCAAGAGGATTTAAATTTCATAGCTTCAATAGAAGATAAATGTGTTTCTTGCAAGCAGACTACAGAGGGTTTAACATTATTTAAGTGAGACAGAATTGTACACCTCTTAATGGGGTTATTGCAACCCTTACTGTTTCAAGTCACACACTTAAATGTCATTTAAAAGGATGTTTATCAGTATAGAAAGCATTTCTTGAGACCCACTTATTATATAACAACTAACACATAGTTCAATGTCCAAGAATTGGGGGAGGGACATTAGAGGGAGACACAAAGGGTAATAGGAAAGGGGAAGGCAGGCCAGAAATTAGGTGATCCAAACAGAGATAAACAGTCATAGGAATGTTTGTGAAGTAGAAACAATATGTATCCCAACATTAAAACAAATACCAAATCGGTCTGGGAATTGGAGAAAAAGGAAGAAAAATGTATCCGCAGCTGGATGGGATGCACCAACCAGTCTGTCTAAAAGCAAAAAGAGACAGCACTCGGCAAAAGAGGGGCACCACATCAGCATCCGTCTAAAAAAATATTCAAAGGTTATGTATTATGAACTACATTTAACAATGAACAGAATAAAGATAAAGCATGGGAAAATAAAAAGCTCAAAAAGGACACTCATGTGCTAGTAGATGTCGAAGGGTTCTCTGCAGGATGAAAGGTTAAAAATGTCCTTTCTACGTAGCGCAGTACTTTTGGCTACATCCTGGGAGATGTATAGTTTGCTGCCATGCCAAAACAAATCTTTGTTTTCCTTAACAGATGACATTATACTTAGAAGTTGCGTGAATTCAAGTAGATAGAATATAAGGGTTCTAGGAGGAGAATTAGCTAATCCTGTGGTGGTGGGCTGACCAACGCGATGAGCTTGTTGTTTATTGAAAGAGGTACCTGATAGTAAGTGCAGAATAGCAGGTAATAGTTTTTGTAGAAACGTGATTGGGTCAGAACCCTCACAACCATCCGGCAAACCAGATATACCTAGGTTATTGTGTCTGCTCCTGTTTTCCTTGTGTTTTTGGAGGGCTTGAACAGATTTCTCTAGCATTACCACCTTGGAGGATATATCTTCAGAGATCCCAACCCGCCTCTCAACCTCTTCCATTCTTTCTTCAAAGCCATTCCATCGATCGTCTAGCTGTTGTAGCTTTTCATTTGTGGACGCAATAAAGGGTCACAAGGCTCTGATTTCTGATACAATTGCTTCTAAGGTAGGGTCAGATGTGTTGAGCGGTGGTGGTGAGTCATTCTCAGGCCTTTTAAAATTAGTGGAAGGAGGCATAGAGTCTTTTGTAACAGGTGTGGCTTTCTGGTTGTTTTTATTTGAAGCCATTGACCCTAATGACAAAAGTGAGTGTAGTAGTTGGGAATTCCAATGATCTAAGAGTTATATTAGGTGGGTTGAAAGAATGCAAAGCTCAATAATGTTCAGTGAGGGATCCCACAGTTCTCAGATGCAGATTTTAGTGCCACAGATGTTCAGTTATGAAGCAATGAACCATTTATTGCAGCAATTAATTTACACCACATAGTGTAGAGCTTTAGACTGAGAACAATGAACCCAGCATTCAATATAAACAGGTGCAAGATACACCGGAGCATAGACCTCTTCCAACAAAACCAGACAATGTGAAGAATGTTGTTAAGGTGAGGTTGAATGAAGGAGCACATGGAAGTTGATTGAGCCTTAGATTTTTACTTCTTTTCTTTTTTGACAGCAAATGTACATAAAACTGGGCTCAGAAGCAGTGTTGTAGATAGAGATAGAATAGGGCTGATAGTTGTTGAGGGAGTCAGTACTTGCCTTAAAGAATGGTAGTAGCGTGAGTGCCTGCTTTACTTTTGTACCTCCTTAGTGCCTGATTGTTAAAGGAAGTACCATCCTTCTTCGAATACACCACACATGAGGTTTCTGCAGTGTTTCATTTAAAACATTGTATTGAGCTTGAGGAAAGGATCAGCAGTGTTTGTGAAACAAAAAAATATATATTTATAGCTGCATTCACATCACTGAACAAACAGTGGCACTGTTAAGTATGTAGCCGCGTAGGCTGCGACACCCTCCGTCACTCCAGGAAGGCTCGCCGGATTTTACATCAGCTGAGGAGGCCACAACGCGAGCCAGCAGACGCTCACACGGAGTACAAGCAGCGCGGGCACCAAAGAAGAGTAAAAAGTTGTCTTTTCGAAACCGGAAATGGCAGCAATTACAGGGCTTCTGTTGAGTAAAGGTAGGTGTAGAGAAGAAGCTGAAAAGAGTAGAAAAATGCCTTATGCAATGATTTTAGAAACATAGCCAACGGTTCAGGTGGCCATCTTCCGTAGCGTGAAACCACGCACCCTGCTAACATTTTCAATTAAAAGCAGTCACCTTAATCCTTTTAATATTAAAAACAGTCATATTAATCCCTTTTTAAAGAGTCTGGCCCCCTTGGACAGCCATTAGACCCCCAAAGTGGGGCCATAACACTCGTTTTGAAGACACTCAGCAACAACTTTGAGGGTCAAGGAGGGACAATTTACGCACTCTGCAACTCTTGATTATAGAATGCTGGTCCAGCCCTCAAAACGAGGGTCCCTAGAGAACTGTGCTTCAAGGGGTATCATTTAACTTCTCACCCCACCCTGTGCTTTCATCTTCTTTGTAATCCATTGTATGTTTCCATATGCTAACCGAACCTCTGTGTCGTGCAACAGTGGAGTTGCACTTGCACCAGTATTTACCAATCAGAGGACCTTCTCTGCAGATTTGAAAGGTTGAGAAGTGTGCACGATTTGTTTTGTTTACTTACATTTTAGTTCAATCTGGAAATCTAATTGCTCCAAATTTTGTAAAGGCAACAGTCTGAGTTTTTATTTTTTTGTTTGAAGAGGTTTTAGACCAGATTCCTCCAGGGCTAAGCCTGTGCATAGCCCACGGGTTACGCACTCCCCATTGGTTTTCGGCAAGAGGGTACTCCACTCTTCATTGTTCTGAAGTTAATAATTTAAGTACTATTAATTGGGTAATATTAACAGCTACTTTATCATTACAGAGCTTACAGGCGGGTAAAATCCACCATGAAGCAATTACACTCTTGCTGTGCTTTTAAACGGGAACAGTAGCCCAGAGTAAGGATTCCAGAATATCACCTTGTTTGATGACATCTGGTTGTTAGGGATTTGCGCCCTTTCTCAGTTATTTCCTGTCCCTTTTTTGCAAAAATAGTCCCTAGTTATTAACATATGCCCCAACACACGTTGAAATCAGTAAGGTTTCCTGGGGATAATATGGAGTGGTGCATTTTTGGTACTTGGCATTCATCTCTTTGAGTTGGGTAACATTGCCTTTTATTAAAAATGCCAAGGAACAATTTCTCCTTTGCCATTACATTGGGTGACACGTCTATATTCCAGACCACCCTGGACTGTGCCGTCCCTTTGCGCTGGCTTTGGTGTGCTAATGTTGTTAGTATACTCAGATGCACTAGGATGAATATTGCTTAGCAACAGTGCCCACCGTTTCATATTCGTGTGAGGCAAAGTCTTACAGTAGAAGGCACATCATTAAACCTGCCAATATAGTTTTCTCCTCTGTAGAGTAGAAATCAAACCACACTAGGCATCTGCTGGTGTTTCTACTGACCTCAAGGACAGATATAGCAGGAGGGCCATCTTAAGCACTTTTGGGGCCATGGGCACCGACCTCTTAGGGGCCCCCCTTCACCAAACCAAAGGAATAAAGGGATCAAGAATACTGGTTGTGCCCCCACCCGCTGCGCTCACAACCTATAGGTTGATATGCTGTCTTGCTGCATAATAAGCATGTTTACTCCCTTTAAGTCCCCTTACCCTCTTCATTCTTGCTCTAATCAGAATGATAAACAAGTAGCATTTGAAGACCAATATTAGCAGACTACGACGAAGTTACTGTTCTAGTACATACAGGATAATGTTTTATCAATAACACCTAGGAAGGTATGCAGCCTATAGTATTAATGCAGGACTGTATGTAAATGGTACATGTGACCCATAATAGACAGATAACTCACGTTAGCTGCCTCACAGAATGCAAAAGTGTTCATGCATGGACAGAGGAGACCAATTGGAAGGAAGGAAAATGCTACACATAGCGTAGCATGGATAGTGGATGCAGATTAGAAGCTACCAGGAAGGTGCCTTTATCCAGCCAGACTGAGATTAAAAGTGGGATATGGTTTTCAAATAGTGTTTGCCATTAGCTATCAAAGGAATAAATGACTGTGGTGTGCAATATAAATATGCTCATTATTAAAGTCAAAGCAACCCTTTAGCGAGTGAAACCATGAATACGTCTTTTATGAGAACATGAAAAAGAGACAATTGGACGGATAAGGCACACCCTATTAATGTGGGTAATAGTGTATTGGATTATTGTCTAAGTAAGAAATTTAAGAAAAGTAGAAAATAGATATGAGGTGCAGAGGAGAGATAGGCAACCTTGACACCTAGGTTGCACATAGTAATAAGAAACAAGATAAGTTCCCAATTAAGGAACTCACGTCCCCTGCACACTATCCAATGTCTGGAAAACCAGACCAACAATTAGCTTGTATTCTAAACAGTGTTTCTAATAATATCTTTTGAAACCTTTGCATTAAACGAAGCTCAAAAAGGTCAATTATTAGAGAAATCAGCATTCAGGCAAAGTAGGTCACAAGAACCAAAATTCATATTTATTCTTGATGTTGAAACTGTGGATGGCCCAATGCGTTTCGAGTGGTACAACACTCTTCATCGGGGGCAAATCAAAAAATTGTAAGGAAAGATATGTACGAAATTTACATTAGAGTGATATTTTCCATTAACAGCAATTTTGCAAAACAAGTCGTTTCAACAAACTTCAACTGGTATATAGGCTAATTGAATGAGCATAATTAACACTAGATATCTAAAGTTCTGGGTACATTGACGCAAAAAATAACATGTTTTAACTGGACGGCTACCATAATATTTCTATTAGAATAAAAGCAGTAGATCGGTGTCATGGGATTACTTTATAAACTGTGCTGTGCACAAGGTGGACTATATGATCATAGAATAGATATAGCAAGTGTGTACTAAAGAGTAACAGGAGATAGAAGTGTCTCTAACCTTGTGAATTTAGTAAAATATCTTCAAGCGAAGAGGTAGTAGGTCCGGGAAGAGGATCCCAGGTAATCGATGAGACAGTACAAAATGAGTATTGTCAACGGACTCATATCTGTGATGAATATAAATGATGGCGTTAGGTAAATGTCCGCTAGGGTCAGAATTCGCGTACCGTTGCGCCATGGTGGTAATTACGGTTTTGCATGGCGCGCGTGCGCGTACTTGGTGCAGTTAGCGTTGGCGTTCACTACGGTGTCGCTAATGGCATCGTACTTTACGGTGACGGGTCATAATCGCACCGAGCGCTATTCGATGGTGGTATTGCATTTCCGCCATCGTTTTTCGATTTCCGCCAGGGTCGTAATGAGGGCCATTGTAATATTTGGAGGGGGGCTGAGGTAGTTTGCCTTCAGGGTGAATGTGGCGAGCAATAAAGAGAAGCATTTGGGCACATTTAAAATTTGTGATGGGTTTGGGATAATATTTTATTTTGAATCGCGTTTTCATCTTCTGTGCAACTGTCAATGATGCAGTCTTGAGATTCATGCATGCAGGTTTTGTGTTTTCTCACTAGAAGTATCCTGGCATTCTCACACGGAACTCTCATGAGAAGTTCTCTCAAGAAAGGGAGAGGCGTCGCACGAAAAAAACGTATTCAATTGTCTGCTAAAACATGTCCATGGTGCATGGCTTACCAACATAATACTAATCTTGAGTATGACATCGATAACGATAGAAAATAAAATATTTAGTAGTATATAGGTGGTGTGACATAGCATAACAAAAACCTTGAAATTCAGTGAATTAACGTAATGGAAGTAACTTTAAAGTGATGGTTTCACACAACTAAACCCTTGAAATTCAGCATGTGTTGGAAGCTATGCGATATTAAGACTGAGCCCTCTGTTGCGTATGCGCTGTAAACACTTTTGGCATCACATATAACACCACATATTACATAATCAGTGACATCACTGATAACTAGAGCACAATGATGGCATCCCAGATGACATGATAGAGGATATCATGGGAAAGAAATCATTCGAATAAAACATTCTCTCAGTTTATTTAAATATATTTGACATATTCTAGAGGTGTCTGGGGAGTACATGCTAAAATAGATGCAATATACCTGCAGCCCAGCTATGGGAATAAAGTCCACACAGGGCCAAGCAACAAGCCAGATCCAGTGGCTATATTGGGTGCCTTAACGGGATCAAGGCATGGCCCTGGCAATGTTTCCATTGGTCATGCCTACAAGCCACATCCAAGGACCCCCGTGGCCATGCCCCGTGGCTACTTTTGGTGGCTTGGCAGAGAATGCTTCCTGGGCAGTGTTGTCAGTGTCCGTGGCTACAGGCCCTGGCCAGTGGCCCATGGATCAACTACGTGAGTAAATTGGCCACTGCAGGGCATGGAGCATGTTTGAAGGGGGCCACTGGTGATAACACAGATGTCATCATTGATGATAAAACATATGATAGCACAGGTAACTGTATCACATTAGCACAATACGGTGTTCTCTAGTTTTCCGTGATTTCATTGACGATGTAATACGTGATTTCATATGTGAGGCGATCTGTGAAGCCGTCAGTGATTTCATTAGTGATGTCATTGGGGTGCTCATGCTCTAGTGTTGATGTGACATAGCTTTCAACACATGCCAAACATTTTAACTCGGGATCCCCCTCATAGATGCCCCTTATGATGTCAGTTGTGGTCTTGTTGATGATCCCCGCTGAGTGCCATCACCTCCCACATCTGTTGGGTTTTGTTGCCATGAATCAGATCATTTGAACTCTGTCTGAATTTTAAGGGTTTGTTATCCTGCATCGGCACCAGAGCCCATGGGCCATGAACTATGGCCATGGCTTGTTGCAATGACCTTTGGCCGTAGCCACTGTCTGTTTCACATCAATTAGTAAAAAAGAATGTTTCCCATATTTCCTTGCCTAGTAACTAACCATATGCCACTAGTCACCCGTCCATGCCTGGTGGCCAAGGCATTTGGCTCTACCCACTGTCCATGTTACAACAATTAGGTAAAATGAGCATCACTCACTGGCCATGTCTTTCTGACATATCTGTTGTCTGGCGCAAAACAAAAGAGGTGATGACTGGAAGGTTTGGAATTAATCTTAACCTCTGGCAATGCACTGGGAAACCCTCCAGACCATTTTCGTTCACCTGCTAAGCTGTAACAAAAGGGAAAGACCATATGAAAATCAAGTTTGGTGCCACCCCAAAAGGGGCAGTCTGGCACAAACTGCTTGGTCACATCCCTTCTGCATGAGACCAAAAGCATCCTCAAACATGTTTCGGCTTTGTGGGGCCTCATCGGTGAGGAGTAGATTGGGTCCCTATGCACAGCAGGCACAGGACCCATGTCTGGGCATACCCGCCCCACTCGGGTTGACTTGTGCAAAACAAAAGATGCGATGGCTGGAAGGGTTGGAATAAATCCTGATCTCTGGCATTGCTCTGAACAATCGTGGAGACCATCCTTATTCGCCTGCCAAGCCATTACAAAAGGGGAAAGACCAAATGCAAATCAGGTTTGGTCCCACCCCAAAAGGGGCAGTCCATCCCTTCTGTACGAGACCACAAGCATCCCAAAACATGTTTCGCCCTTGGACTTCATCAGTGAGGAGTAATTTGGGTGTCTAGGTCCAGCAAGCACTGGACTCATATCTGGGCAAACCCGTCCCACTCAGGTTGACTTGCACAAAACAAAAGAGGTGATGGCTGGACAGTTTGGAATTAATCCTGACCTCCGGCATTGCTCTGGGCAACCGTCCAGATCATCGTTCCTCACCCGCAAAGCCATTTCAAAAGGGCAAAGACCATATGCAAATCAGATTTGGTCCCATCCAAAAAGGGGCAGTCAATCCCTTCTGCTCGAGACCACAAGCATCGCCAACATGTTTCAGCCTTGTTGGGCCTCATCAGTGAGTAGTAGCTTGGGTCTCTAGACCGAGCAGGCATGGGACCCACGTCTGGGCATACCCGTACCACTCGGAGTGACTTGCGCAAAACAAAAGGGGTGATGGCTGGATGCTTTGGAATGAATCCTAACCTCTGGCACGGCTCTGGGCAACCATCCAGACCATTGTCCTTCACCTGCCAAGCCATTACAAAAGGGGAAAGACCATATGCAAATCAGGTTTGGTCCCACCCCAAAAGGTACAGTCCAGCCCTTACTGCTTGGTCATATCCCTTCTGAACGAAACCACAAGCATACCCAAACATGTTTCGGCTTTGTGGGGCCTCATCGGTGAGGAGTAGATTGGGTCCCTATGCACAGCAGGCACAGGACCCATGTCTGGGCATACCCGCCCCACTCGGGTTGACTTGTGCAAAACAAAAGATGCGATGGCTGGAAGGGTTGGAATAAATCCTGATCTCTGGCATTGCTCTGAACAATCGTGGAGACCATCCTTATTCGCCTGCCAAGCCATTACAAAAGGGGAAAGACCAAATGCAAATCAGGTTTGGTCCCACCCCAAAAGGGGCAGTCCATCCCTTCTGTACGAGACCACAAGCATCCCAAAACATGTTTCGCCCTTGGACTTCATCAGTGAGGAGTAATTTGGGTGTCTAGGTCCAGCAAGCACTGGACTCATATCTGGGCAAACCCGTCCCACTCAGGTTGACTTGCACAAAACAAAAGAGGTGATGGCTGGACAGTTTGGAATTAATCCTGACCTCCGGCATTGCTCTGGGCAACCGTCCAGATCATCGTTCCTCACCCGCAAAGCCATTTCAAAAGGGCAAAGACCATATGCAAATCAGATTTGGTCCCATCCAAAAAGGGGCAGTCAATCCCTTCTGCTCGAGACCACAAGCATCGCCAACATGTTTCAGCCTTGTTGGGCCTCATCAGTGAGTAGTAGCTTGGGTCTCTAGACCGAGCAGGCATGGGACCCACGTCTGGGCATACCCGTACCACTCGGAGTGACTTGCGCAAAACAAAAGGGGTGATGGCTGGATGCTTTGGAATGAATCCTAACCTCTGGCACGGCTCTGGGCAACCATCCAGACCATTGTCCTTCACCTGCCAAGCCATTACAAAAGGGGAAAGACCATATGCAAATCAGGTTTGGTCCCACCCCAAAAGGTACAGTCCAGCCCTTACTGCTTGGTCATATCCCTTCTGAACGAAACCACAAGCATACCCAAACATGTTTCGGCTTTGTGGGGCCTCATCAGTGAGGAGTAGCTTGGGTCTCTAGGAACAGCAGGCACAGGACCCATGTCTGGGCATACCCACCCCACTCAGGTTGACTTGTGCAAAACAAAAGAGGCGATGGCTGGAAGGGTTGGAATACATCCTGATCTCTGGCATTGCTCTGGGCAATCATGGAGACCATCCTTATTCGCCTGCCAAGCCATTACAAAGGGGAAAGACCAAATGCAAATCAGGTTTGGTCCCATCCCAAAAGGGGCAGTCCATCCCTTCTGTACGAGACCACGAGCCTCCGAAAACATGTTTCACCCTTGTTGGACTTCATCAGTGAGGAGTAATTTGGGTGTCTAGGTCCAGCAAGCACTGGACTCATGTCTGGGCATACCCGTCCCGCTCGGGTTGACTTGCACAAAACAAAAGAGGTGATGGCTGGAAAGTTTGGAATTAATCCTGACCTCTGGCATTGCTCTGGGAGACCGTCCAGATCATCGTTCTTCACCCGCCAAGCCATTACAAAAGGGCAAAGACCATATGCAAATCAGGTTTGGTACCATCCCAAAAGGGGCAGTCAATCCCTTCTGCTCGAGACCACAAGCATCCCCAACATGTTTCAGCCTTGTTGGGCCTCATCAGTGAGTAGTAACTTGGGTCTCTAGACCCAGCAGGCATGGGACCCATGTCTGGGCATACCCGTACCACTCGGAGTGACTTGCGCAAAACAAAAGAGGTGATGGCTGGATGCTTTGGAATGAATCATAATCTCTGGCACAGCTCTGGGCAACCATCCAGACCATTGTTCTTCACCTGCCAAGCCATTACAAAAGGGGAAAGACCATATGCAAATCAGGTTTGGTCCCGCCCCAAAAGGTACAGTCCAGCCCTTACTGCTTGGTCAAATCCCTTCTGAACGAAACCACAAGCATCCCCAAACATGTTTCGGGCTTGTTGGGCCTCATCAGTGAGTAGTAGCTTGGGTCTCTAGTCCCCGCAGGCACAGGACCTATGTCTGGGTAAATCCGTCCCATTCATGTTGACTTCTGCAAAATAAAAGGGGTGATGGCTGGAAGTTTTTGAATTAATCCTGACCTCTGGCATTGCTCTGGGCTACCATGCAGACCATTGTTCTTCACCTGCCAAGCCATTACACAAGGGGAAAGACCATATGCAAATCAGGTTTGGTCCTACCCCAAAATGGGCAGACCACCCGTTCTGCACGAGACCACAAGCATCCCAAAAACATGTTTCGGGCCTTGTTGGGCCTCATCAGTGAGGAGTAGCTTGGGTCTCTAGGCACAGCAGGCCGGGACCCACGTCTGGGCATACCTGTCCCACTCGAGGTGACTTACACAAAACAAAAGAGGTGATGGCTGGAAGGTTTGGAATTAATCCTAACCACTGGCTTTGCTCTGGGTAAGACTCCAGACCATCAGCCTGCCAAGCCATTACAAAAGTGCAAAGACTGTATGCAAATCAGTTTTGGTCCCACCCCAGAAAGGGCAGTCCTGTCCAAACTGCTTGGTTATGTCCCCTTTGCATGAGAACACAAGCATCGCCAAATATGTTTCAGGCCTTGTTGGGCCTCATCATTGAGGAGTTGCTTGGCAGGCATGGAACCCACGTCTGGGCATGCCCGTCCCACTTAGGCTGATTTACACAAAACAAAAGAGGTGATGGCTGGAAGTTTGGAATTAATTCTAACATCTGGCTTACAGACTTGGCCCATGCCCACTATTTCTTCCCCCTTCTTCCACTTCCATGGTAGATTCCACATGCAAATTCCATTTTAAACATCCTGCAGTTACTTCGTTATATCTTGTATTCCCATGGTTATAATTCCTGCTTTACTGCTCATTCTTTCTTCTCCCTTCTTTCATTTCGATGGTAGATTCCTCGGGCAAATTCCCATGAAGGCCTGCTGCAGTCACTTCGATGTACGTTTTATTCCCACGGTTATCGTTCCTGCTGCATGCAGTGTTTGCAGATTCATGTGGTAATGGAAAAATACTTGAAAAATGTAAATCTTCCCCATACCTTTTGACACTATCCTTGTGCACCCCTCCACCTTTTTAGGAACCTCCCCCCACCTCCCCAACCCTGTGTTAAATCTCCCCGACCTTCGCCTTTTACCCCCTATCACTTGCAGGTTCATGTAATTAATTTTTTTCAGAGCCCACCTGGCACCATTCCGGGGGATTCTCATGGTAACAGCAACTGCTTTGTTAAAGGGATGCTATGGTTCAGTTGCTCTAAGAAAAATGTTGTTAAATGTACGGTATGATTTAGTTGTTCTGATAAAACTCTTTGAAATTCAGAGAAAAAAAAACGTTGTTAAAGGGATGTTATAGTTTTCGTGCAACATTCAAAAACAGCACTAATGTACGAGATATGGAAAGCTCTGCAACCATAACTCGCTTCCCCACCATGCACTGGTCACACTTACTCCAAGGACACCAAAGATGACATCACAAATAGCGGGCTGTAGGCTTCCCATCATGGTATTACAGTGATAGCACATACCATTGAAAGTGATAACGGTGGGATCACATGCATCTCATGGTTAGTGGGGCACACAGTGGGCAGTTACATTCTCATGGATACACATTGCATGGGGCCAGATGCAGAAAGACACAGGGCTCTGGTCTAGGGTACACAGGGGTCGACAGAGTCCTCCCAGTTTTTTCAGAAGGCACCGTGATATGCATGTTTCCGGTGAAGCCACATTCAATTTGTATGTTCATGTGTCACTAAACTTTTTTTTTTAAGGACTTGACCCCTGGAAACACATTATGTTCAACCATGGTTGACTGCTTGGTTTCCCGCACGATGTGGAGATCAGCCTGGATCAACCATGCAGGTGCTAAAGAGAGAGCAGATGACTACAGAGTCTGCTTGCTTTTGCCATCCGCAAATAGCATGTGAAGTCCAAAGTGAGCTGTCATACAGGCAGCACCAATTAGAGATCTCCAGCATGTTAACATGTGTGCATTACTGTGATGGAAGTAGATTTCTCCATTTTGCAATGTTTGATACAGAAACTCAGGGTGGTAGGCATATTCACATGCCTAACAGTGTAACACGTGGTGACTCATTAGCCCATATGTGTAAGAGCATGCACCACTGAATGTTTCAGATCAGCACTATTAACAGCAAACAACTGATCAATGCAAAAAATACAGTTGCACTCATATGGTATATATCCTAATTTCACATGTAATAAGCTATTCTGGCAAGTAAGCCTGAGTGAACTTACTCTGACAAATAAGTCTGGAAGAGCTTGAATCACCCAAAGTTCATGATTTTTCGAGCCGGTCCAACTTCAAACAAACATTTAAAGATGTTTGATTAAAGTTTAACTGCGTGATTGCCTGGCTGGAGTCGCGTTCAGGTTTAGGCAGCTTTTAGAGCCAGGACGTCATTGTTGGAGACAGGCATACGACATTTTAGGAAGGGGAAAACGCTAGAGTGGAGATGAAGTAGTTGAGTATGGAGTTGACTATGGAGAGGTAGTGAAGGACTGGGTACTTTGAGCAAGAGATTTAGTGTGAGTTTTTGCTGTGTGACACGATCAGTGACTTTAAGTGAGTGAATAGTGCAAGTGCCATCTTTTGTGAATTTAGGGAGAGGAATCCCTCTGAGGCAGAGTAGCTTGGGAGAGACACGTGAGAAACAAGAAAGTCTGTGACTAAGTTACAGTAAGTGGCATATGTATCATGAGAAAACAAACTGTGTTGAGCTCGTTCTTCACACTAGGATGGAGCAGGAGTATCAGGGAATCCCTTTGGGCAGCTTGGTGAGACTCATGTGTGCATGATTTGGTGGGAGGAAACATTAGAGATTAAGTGAGGTGGACAATATGCCAGTTTGTGTCCATCTCTTTAAGTACTTTGATTAGAGGCAGCTTGTTGGAGAGTGAAGATTGCATGATTTTGCTGGTAAGAAGCAGCAGGAATTCAGGAAGGTGACTGATACAGCAGCCAGTGTCGGTCTCAAAAAATGAATGGATGATACATGTGTCATTGTGTGAAGGACACTTCGGAAGAGGAGCAGTTGGAGCCAAGAATTCCTGAAGGCACCTTATGGGAGAGTAATGCATTTGTGATTTTGGTCAGAGGAAGCAGCAGCAGAGTTTCAGGGGATGGGTGATATACCAATCAGTGCGTGTCTCTTGAAGTGAGTGGAAGAGGCAAATATCGTCCGGTGTCACCTGAGAGAAGGAGCAAAAGGATCTGAGATTCCCAGATCACAACTTGTGGGTCAGATATGATAATTTAGGTTTGATGGGAGGAAAACAGTCGTTGGCTATCTCTTTAACTGGGTGAATGATCCTGTGTCATCTCAGTGGCCAATCAGAGGAGGAGCAGGAGGACCTGAGAATACCTGAGGCCAGATTGTGGGAGAGTCACACTCACATGAATTATGAAGGAGAAAGCATCAGGAATGCATGGAGGTGGCAGATACATTGGTCAGTGTTCATCGCTTGAAGTCAGTAGAAGAGACACATGACATTGAATGAGATGCGAGAGGAGGAGCAGGTGGAGCTGAGATTCCCTGAGGGCATTGTGTCAGAAATCAAATGATTTTGATTGGAAGTGGCAGTGGTGATCCAGAGAGTTCGATGAAACACCAGTCAGTAAGTCAATGACAAATTATGACAATATTTCAGTAGCATAAAAATAAGCAGAGGCAGATGGAGAGGTTCTGATCATGTTGTTGTTCACTTGCACAGCAGCACTTGCACTATGCCCTCCAGATGGCAGAAATTCATGTAGTTTATATAACATATCCTTCAATTCAGGTCCTGCACCCCTGTCTAGGTCATACTGGATAAACCTGGGTATTGCACCACGATGATGAACATAAACATAGATTGACAGACAAGGTTGCACTTCTTATTTATTGAAGCTCATGAAAGAACAACAGGCAGATATTAAAACCATTGGATCTCAATCTCCATCAAAACATCTACTTATGAGTCAGACAATAATGATTTTGTCTTGCATTTGTATAATGCCTCATGCCATAGGTTATGGTGTTGACGCACGTTTGCTTGTCAGCGGGACAAAGAATGTGTATTATAGACGATTTAGTAATGGTATGGAGGAGCAAAATCGGGTAGATAATTGGGATGAGGGCAAGGGATAGCTAAAGTGCTCAGGACGACATGAGAAAGAAAAGGTGGAGGAGCTATGTGTACAATTGAACCAAATTTATCATGGGACTCAACTGTATTCTAAGAGACACAGCACCGAAAAGAGAGGTAGCTGGAGAATAGGTGTTCATCGTGTCAGTGGGTTTGACTGGAATTTACTCACCAAATGGTGAGCGTTGGAGTGTTGAAGCTAGGCCCAAGAAAATACAGATGTAAAAGGATTAGTACTCACTTCCCTGGGCCCCTAACACATTTGCGATGGGATGTACATCAGAAATACGAATTTGCCAAGTTTGCAAACATTCCCTGAAAAGCTAGAAAAAAAACCTTTACTATTTTGGTTTCCTCATTTATATTATGGTTACCACAAGGATTTTCTGTTTTGGCTATTAGGTGGCAGTGAAAGTGCCACCTTCAAGCTGAAACTATTGGCATTGAAATAGGAGTTTTAAAATAAGTGCTTCAAATAGTAGGATCTGTGAATGAGGGTCTCATATGCTTTTCAATGCAGATCAGATATGAGGATGGACACATAGGCTGTTGGTGTTGTTTGGTTATGTGTCCACACATTTAATGCCCATAAGTCAATTCTATATGGTTTTCCACCCATTCCCACCCATCACCACCCAGAAAAACACCCATTTTGCACACTTTCTCTGCATTGGTATTGTGTGCTGAATTTGGCAGCCATTTTTACTTCCAAAATGCTGGCTGCTATATGTTAATGTTTCTAAAAGTTATTGAACTTGTTTTTTTATTTAAAAAATATATACTAGAGCTTTTAAGTTATGTAATATATTTTTATTTATTTTGTAATAAAAAATAAACAGCTTACTGTTATACATTTTCTTGCAAAATGACTGAAAATGTCCATGCACTTACTTGTTGGTGTTGATCCAGTGTTTTTTGATGTAAGCAGTACCTGATTGGATGTGCAGTATGTTAGTGATGTCAGTATGATGTGATTGGGTCTAGAGTATGTTTTGTTCCTGGTCTGCGGGGCAAGGATTTCAGTTGGGACGTGGCTTGCTTGCACAGTTTCCCCGCTCAGTCAGCCTCCTCTCGTCTGGAAAGCATGTTTACAGGCTGTGACTGAGGAGGAAGCATGCTGGATCGATATGTGCAGGTCAAGCTGGGAATGAGAGGGTAACAATGATGGTTGCTTCTTGTCCGTGAGACACATGGGCACCCTGTGTCTGGAGCCTGTGTTTTGAGGATAAGGGAGGGCAGTTTGCCCCAGTTGTGCTGTCGCAGTCCAGCCTCTTCCTCTCCACGGTGCCACTCCAGAGGACAGTCACCATGATCGATAGCTGTAAAAAACAGTAGCAGGAGCAGCAGAGCTCCAAGGACATCATGCCTGCCAAGGACCTCGAGGCAATGACGAAGGATAAGGAGTACCTTGATCTGAACAGCCAGAAGAGTCTGAAGGAACGTGAGTGAGTCTGAGGTGAATGGAAGAGGGTGTGGGGGCAAACCCATTACAAACATGACTTCACCCAGGTCTCTGAAGCCCTGTGCCTTCAGACCCTCATGTCCCAGCTGCACATTGCCCAATACACACCATCCCCTGTTCAGACTTGTGCGGATAACCAACCCCTTCTCAGGTATGATATTTGTAGCGGCAGGGAATGCTTATGTTTTCTCCACCAACAAGGGATGTCATTTCACCAAAATTCCAGGGGTAGCAGAAGTGACATCACACAGCCCTTGACCTCTGATGACATCACAGGAAGTGATGCTATTTTACCCTGCCCCCAAGTGACATCACAGGAAGTGGTGGCACACAACCATTCACCCCTTCACAAAACAGGAAGAGGCATCACATAGCATAGTTCCTCAGTACACTAAGAAAAATATGATTAAGACGTATCTGCTTTGCTGCTCAGGTCCTTGGCTCCCAACACGCATAAAATCGTGGTCTTCCCCATTGCATTTCTTAAGGGTACCCCCCTTCTAGCACAATCCATAGCTTGCACACTCTCACATATGGTCCTGATCAACTGTGATGGTAACCTACCTCAACCTGTTGCTATCATATCTATGTAACCAGCCCCGCCCATGTTTTTTTCTTCTAGAACCTCTAGTTAATCTAATTATGCTTGGCTTGTTACTGACCATTATGTTTCCCTACAGCCTGGTACTAGACTGTCTACCCTGCCCTGGCAGTGCCTTTATTACCCTTGGCAAGGGCTTAGCTAAAGTAGCCTGTCACCGGCATTATCCCATTCCATGTCCCACACCCTTTCTACCTATTACTCCCCCATTCCTACCCATCCAGAATTACCCAATCACATCTAGTACAACGAAAGATCTCAAGATCACACCACCCGCAGAGATCATACCCCTAATCGATCAGGCGTACAATCCCAATAGCATTTTCAACGCAATCTCCTACCCTATTCAAGGTACCACCAGATTACACCGCTTAAGAACACGCACCTTCCTGCAGCCCCATACCAAATACAACCCACTTCGTATGCTGCCTACATAGTCCAAACCCAATAAACGGCATCATTCCAAACAACATAAGCCTCTGGATGACGATTTACTCAATCGACCCAACAATACCACAGCTGACCAGGCCCAAACACCCATATCTCTGTCTCCTATAGAATTATATGGCAAAATCAAGGTAGCCCATATGAATGCCCGATTATTAGGAGCCCACGCCATTAAGATCCACAACCTTATTATTGACCAAAAACGTGACATATTAGTAGTCACAGAAACATGGCTACACCAAGCCTCAGGACTCCTACTAGCACTAGCCATCCCCCCAGACTACAGTATCATCAGGGTTAATAGAGCTACTGGACCTGGAGGCGGTGTGGCTATAATAGCCAAATCCAATCTACTAATAAGATCTTGTCCAATCGATGAAATAGTAGGCTACGAACTCCTCTTCGCCAAACTGGCCACTCACCAGGAAACTACTTTCAACCTCTTGGTCATCTATAGATCACCTAACAGCAACACCCACCCTGACCTAGACATACCCCTGTTGTTAGCCCTACATATCAAGCTAAACACCAAATGTATTGTTTTAGGTGACATTAACCTAGCCTTCAATGAAGAACATGACTCTAAAGCAGACGCTTTACACAAAGCTCTCACAGATATGAATTTTACAAAGTTAGTCAAAGCCCCCACTCATTCCAAAGGTTGCACCCTGTTCTGGATACTCACTCTCAACGCCAAAATATCAATTGAGTCTAGTGTACCCCTTGATTGGACTGATCACTACAGCATCAACTTCTCTATGATTAAAAAGGAGACTAGCCCTCCCTCAACCAAAGAAACAGTCACCTACGAAACCAGAAACACCCGTAAGCTTACACTTGAAAACCTAGCCCCAATCATGGCGGATGCACTGTCATCTAATTTGATTACTAGTGATAACCCTTATCTCCTAGCAGAGGCTTACCATAAGTGCCTTACTGCCACCATTGACATCTCAGAACCCATAACAACCGAAACACGCTGCACTGACAACGCAAGAGCTTCTGGTTCAACAATGAGTTAGTCTTGCTGAGAAGAACTAAAAGGTCCCTAGAACATATCAATAAAAATCCCTGACATCAGACTCTGCCATAGCCTACAGAGCTGCTAACAAAACCTACAAAGCTGCCCTCATTACCCACAAGGCCATGGCTTACAATACATGTATCAGTAACAAGGAATGGTGGACGACCATCCAAGATGCTTTAACCTCCAAAATCGAGTTGTTCCAAAAGAAAATCTGCACCAAAAGAAAAATCCTAGCTGAGAAAAACACACTAGAAACCAACCTTGATACAACTAAGGATAACGGAAATCTCAGTTTCCAATTCACCCCAGCCTCTCAAGACACAGTGGCAAAAACTATTGTCAAACTCAAATCCTCGAACTGCTGTCATGGCCACTAACCAATGGCCCTTATTTCCTCCTTCCAAAGGGTCCAATTGGACCCTATCCGTGCACCTTTGGTGCCAGGCTCATAAGAAAGTGTGCTCTGTACACTTTGGATCCAAGGCACGTGTATCCAGGCCAGGCGTGGCCATTAGAAAGCATTGGAAGGCACATGCAATCTTCTATGGGAGTAGTGAGGTGGGGCCACAAGGCGGTGGTAAAGGGGAGTGGCTAGGGCCAGACTATTTAAGCTGGTCCCACCCGCATGTGGAGGGTTCGTGTTAATCTGCTGTATGCAGCGTAACGCTTACCGCCATCTGAAGCTATTACCTGTCTCCAGATTTGCATCTTCTGATTCCAGCTTCACATCTTTGTTGCACACCTACCTGATTCCATCTTCAGATCTTCGGCGCGCACCTACCTGATTGCGGCTTTACATCTTCGGCGCGCACCTACCTGATTCCAGCTCCACATCTTCGTCCGCGCACCTTCCTGATTCCAACTATACCATCGCCCGGAGCGCATCCAACCTCGATCCGGCATCCGCAGCGCGCAACTTACCTGAAGTCTGCCATACCACCGATTGAAGTATTACAAGCTTCACGCCAGTATCTCCAGCGCGCACCTTACCTGTCTTCTAATCCATCTTCTGTTGGGCGCCTCTTCCTCACCTGTCCAAGTCTTCATCAACGCAGAAGTCTTCCTGTCGTCAGGCATCCTCGCTGTTCTTCCATCTCACAGCCGCGGACAGCTCCCCGGATAGCCGTTCTCTGCTTTCCGACGCCAGGCCATCCCTGCAAGAAATAAATACAGCACAAGGTTAGAAACCACATAAACATTTAACTCTTGGCCGCGCAGCACCTAAGCCTTGCATTTCATTTAGAAACCCTACTTACCTTCTAGTGGGTTCTGCTCCATTTTTTTCTGACACCGCGTGGATACACTGTCAGCAACATGACTCAGCGGAGCCCTCTTCAACACCTATTGGGGAAAAGAAAGACATTATTAATGATACGGGCAATAATCATTGGGAAAGACTTTACAGAAGCATACGGACAATAATCATTGTTATCAACACTCACCTCACGCTAGGATTGGTCGCAGCAGGTCTGGGCCAGTACGCATACGGGCCAGTGAAGTAACTGGGTCCATCTATAGCACCCCTGCTGAAGAGAAGCAGGACAGAGAGCCCATCTTTGCAAAATAACAGGTGAGACCCTATGGGAAAACGCTTGTGCATCTCATTCTGGTACGAGCGGTTCGAGGGGGATCGCAATTCAGTCACAGCATTCTCACTGCCTCTTACCTTTCCCCAAGGGCATTGCCAGCAACCTGACCAGACCAAATCGCTGCAGCTGGGTGTAAAGCAAGATCCAGGGAAGCCAAATCCAGGGAGGGGTCCCACCGTGCCACAACATCTCCGCAGAGACCAGGTGAGCATAACAACTGCAAAGGAGAAAACTTCCCTGCCCATCTAGTTAAACTTTGCAGCCCTCTCCTCACCCCCATCATAACTAGTTTTGTGAAAGCTTCCTTCAACACAAATCAAGTTCCAGAAAGCATAAAAGAAGCGTGGGTCACCCCCCTTCTAAAAAAACAGCTTTCGACGCAACAGTGCCCACAAATTACCGGCCCATAACCACGGTACCATTTCTGCTCAAGATTATCGATAACATTTTTTATAATCAAATTCAAACACATCTTGAACAGAATCTACTCATTGGAGAGAGACGATCTGGATTCAGGCCGAACCATAGCACAGAAATGGCTCTCCTTGATCTGAAACTCCAGATTGACAACATCAGGGACTCGGGTAAACTCTGCATATTACTACTATTAGATCTGTCTGCAGCTTTTGACTTGGTGGACCATGACAAACTCTGTGCCACGCTAGCTAAGGACTTCTGCTTCTCTAACGACGCCACTCTGTGGTTGAAATCCTCTCTAGCAGAATGCATGTCTAGAGTAAGCATTGGCAAAGAAGCAGCCGACCCCATACCAGTCTCCATGGGGGTTCCCCAAGGGCCCTGCCTCTCACCCACTTTATATAACTCCTACACTAAGCTCCTCTTCTCAGCACTGGATGCTATGGGTGTTATCCATACCAACTTCGCAGATGACTCATCCCTATATCTGGGGACTATGAGCAAGACACCACAACTATCAATATAATATAGTCAATAATCCAAAATTGGATGGCATTGAATAGCCTCTGCCTTAACAATGAGAAAACTTAAATTCTCATTGTTGGCTCCCAAAACAAAATCAGAGCACTCCACCTAGACTACTTAGCTATAAATATTGATGGTTCCATGATCTCTGTGTTGAAACATGTTAAAACTCCAGGAGTTTACTTGAATGCTAATCTTACTATGACTAGACAAATAAATGCCCTATCAATCTCCACATCCTATACCTCTAAACGGATTGCATTGAGTCGCCAGTTCATGTCACCTGCAAACTGCATCACACTAGCAAGAGCATTAATTCTATCTAAATTGGACTACTGTAACACCTCCAGCACCAACTTGGGGAAACTCCAGCTAATGCAAAACAACGCGCTACGAGCAGTGTTGGAAATCAAGAAATCAGATCACATCGCCAACATTAGGAGAGAGACATATTGGTCACCCATTAAAGCTAGAATTATATTTAAGGCACTGTGCATCACCAATAAATGCCTCTCCAGTAAGGCTCCCGTTTACCTAAACAAGGCTATCTGTAAAAAAGAATCTGCGTGCATGTTTAGATCCAACACAAAATCATTCCTTGCTGTCCCCTGGTTCAAAAGCTCCAGAGCAGGAGGGAGTAGCTTCCCTGTATTGGACCCTAAACTTTGGAATGAGCTCCCCGTCAATATGAAAAATGAAGACTCCTTCCACCCTTTCAAAAAACTCCTATATACCTGTCTATTTAACTAGTACTAGCCCCCTTCCCTTCCCACTTCACTCCCAGCTGCTCAGTTCCATCTCGAGGCCCCCAGAATGGAAATGAATCCTAGAAGTTGTCAGATATTGTATTCATGTACTGCATATACCTATGTTAATAATTGTACCAGTTTTTACTTGATGTGATGTAACTCTATTGTAGTAACCACAAGATATCTGTAATAACGCTGTGATACCCCAGGTTCTGGGCGTTTAACAAATGCAATAAATACAAATAAAATAAAATGGTTACCATATCACTGTAATATGATATTATTTCTTCTGCTTGTCTGTTTAGAGGAATCCTGCATTTTCTTGCACACCATATCATCATAATTCGCCTTTCTCAAAATCCTAACTGTTGTGCCAGCCTTGTGCATTGAGCAAATCACTAGGCCTTGTTAAATACAACCAAACAAATAAAAAAAGACTCCAGCAGGCTTTACTTTGGTTGTGGAGGACCGCATAATTAAGGATTCTATAGTGGTGTAAACGAATGGGACGTTGTACATTTAGGGACGTTCATAGTGGTCATTTTTGGGGGATGGCTTGGTTGCTCCACCTGATGTTAAGTAACCAATTACCTACACTCACTATCCCATACTAGTATGGATCGTATACTTAGATATTCACTGAGAGCCTATCACCCATACTAATAGGTTTTTTTTGTTTGCCACATAGGATGACGTTAGTAAAACATAGGTTAACGTCACTGATGACGAGTTTTGTGTATACAATCTCAGTTTTTATTAGAATGCATTGAGTAAGAGAATTGAGCAAATTTGTTGATCTTCGTTGTACTCCCTGTTTTAGATCATTGATATTAAAACCGTTTTCCTTTTGCCAACTACCTGAGTCATTTTGGTTATCGATGTATGAATAATAATCTGCATCCCCATCCGTCACCAGGGTAATTGCTACTCATCTTAATGGGCTGAGTTGATCAGTTCATGTGGTAGCGGAGAGGATGGGTCAGAGCCATTGACATAAGTAAACTTAAGAGTCCCAGCAATATCAAACAACCTTTGCATTCCGCTGAAAGGATGAGAAGCTTCCCGTAGATAGTGGTTAGTGTCATTTCAAAAAGCTTGCAAGCGCAGTGTGACGGGTCCCCTGGTTTCTGCAGGATCCCCTCCCACGTCTACGAGAAGCTGATCAGACAGAAGGTTGAAGAGGTGGTAAAATAGGCGTACAATCCCAAGAGTTAGAAGACGCAAATGCGAGTGGTGAGTAAAAACTGAGATAGTTGGCAAAATGTATGGGTGATGAGTGAAGGGAAGAAGTAAGATAAGGGAAAGTAGGCGGATTAAATATAACATGAGGATAAGAGTGTTTTATATATATAGTGAATAGACATTGACTTGAGTGTGGCCAAGCACTAGAGCTATCGTGAGAGAGGCCACGATAATAGAATATGCCCTGGCCTGCATTTTAAAGAACGTATCAGAAGAAATCTGAACCTTGAGTACCCTAGTGGATGATGTAGAAGACGAATTTGATTAAAAACAAATCTAAAGAGGTTGATTTAAACTCTGTATGGGGTATTTTAGAGGGCAAGACAGATCTTAGAGAAGACTGTAGAGAAGAATATATGGGACCAGTCGAATTTGTCTGTTTTATGTGATTATGAAAATGATGACATCATAAGTGGAAAAAAACAAATTGATTGTTTTGAATTGAACTTGGTAGTTGTCTTTTAGCAAGATCAAAGTAAAAAGTGTGATTAAAGGGATTGGAGCCTGCGACGAGTGGTGCATGCTCATATTGTGTTATTTTTCTGAAACTTACCTTATAAATCTGTGATTAAAGCAAGTTGGTGTCAAACAGGTTAAGAGTGACGAATTAAGGATGGAGGATATTACTCCACTTGTGCATCTTTGCAAGCAGTTGCTGAAACATGCACCTAAGCTTAGACAGTATAGCGTGTAATGGGTTAAGGGAAATGCAGATAAAATGTTTTTGCCGTGGCATAGTTGCATGCAGCGTACATGGGGAAAAACTAGACAAGTGACTTGCTAGCTTAGAGCTTTGGAAAATGCACCAGGAGGAAAGAGATGAGCCACCTCCTATAGATTGGATCCTTAATATAGGCAATGAGGGGGGTGAGGAGCCTTCTGCTCCCCCCGCCCCATTGGAAATAGACAGTGAAAGGAAGAAAGACGATGGGTTATACCCATTAAGGGAGCTTAAGCCACCAACAGGGTATAACAACCCGGCATATGAATCACCTACACAACGCAGTGACGAGGGTACAGAGAAAAATACTGAGAGAGATTTAATCTCTAAGGTCCCGAAGGGCAAGGAGAGACACGATAAAGAGAGAAGTGATCGAGCAAGCACATCTCTAGATATAGGAAGAGAAATAAAGAGATGGAAGGGAGAAAGAGATAACACTGATCAGTTAGTGCTCTTACAGAACAAATGGATGGGTGTTCAGATTTTGCTTAAACTCGATGGTAAAGGCATCGAGGATGCACAGCAAAGGGAAGATCAAGATGAGCAAGATAAAAAGAAAAAAGAAAGAGGGGAACAATTGAAAGATGAAGAAGCGAAAAGGAAGGATAGATAAAGACAGGAACAGATATATCAAGACAAGCAATTGAGAAAGCAAGAGTGAGAAGAGGCACAAAGAAAACGTGATAACAGAAAAAGAGCAATCGATGAGCAGGAATGGCTAGAAAGAAAAAGTATAGAAGAGGAGGAACAGAAGTTAAGGGAAAAGAGAATACAGAGACGAAAGGATGAGGAGATACGAAGGGTAAACGAGAGAAGGGATATGAAGAAAAAAGAAGTAGACAGGGTCAGAGAGGAGGCAATGAAACAAAGAGATTTTGACGATGATATAGTACCTAAAAGAAGGCAGAGAGCACACAATCTTGATCGCTTGGAAAAGGAAGTAAGGAATCCGAATCAAGAAATAGCTTGGGAGGTTATAGAGGAATTCTTCCCAGAATACGAGTCATTACCAGTCCCATCTAGAGTAAATCGAGAGGACAAGTTTGATTCTAGGAGCATTGGGTAAGCCATAGATAAAGTTTATCATGAAATGAAAGCCCAGAAAGAATCAAAAGGGAAGGAAAAAAATTATCCACTTGAGAGCACTCAACTGTACGACACAGAGGGAGCCTCATGTAGTACGAAGTATAAATAGCAGTCTTTAGATAGACTGACACTGAATAGAGATGAAGAGGAGAGAAGTTGCATGAGTTTGGCACAGAAAATATCAGACGAAGACAGAGACACCTTCTGTGATGGAGAGAGAGGGGATGCATGTGGTTGTGAGGGATGTTTTTCAATGGATAAGGAAGTAAGATGGTCAGACTTAAATGCACCTATATCTAGGACGTCAGAACCATTGACACAGTCAGACCAACCTAAAGGCAACTTCATGGTGAGAGGGGGAGTCGCCACCATATGTGAGCAGATTAAGATCGCTGCCAGGAAGAAGGCGGTGTGGGAATATTGTCCCTGCGGTGGACAGACACATGATGAGAAATGAGAATGAGTTTGGGGCTTCAAAGTTTACCTTACTAGAGAAAGGGGGGGCCAGACCACAGTATATACCGTGGCACCAGATGGACAAGGATAATTCAGTTTAACTTCCGGCACTGGGAAATGGGTACATGAGTTAGAAAAGATGATGGGAGGAAATACATTGGCTACAGGGGACATTAATGGTCTCCAGGTCGCCATACTTGGTGAGAGAGCTGATGATGTTTGGTCAATGGCAGGATATGCTGGTGTTACTACAGTTAACACTGCTCATGATGGAGCACCGTTAAATAACTGCAGAGCGGCAGTCTGGAAAGCGCTTAGAGTACTGTATCCGAACACGTCCGGTATGGGAGCTAAAAGGATGAAAACGATGCAAGAAGGGGATGATCCGCTTGATTACATTCAGAATTTTCAGGAGCAGTGGAGCTTGGAGACACGCAAAGCTTGGGGAAAAACTATACCTTTGTTCTATCATATATTGTGCCAAGGGCTGCCAGAACTTGTACAGAAGCAGCTCAAGAAGTTAGTTGGATGGAAGCAAAACCGTGGTCGGAAATTCAGCTGACCATCGCACCTTATTGCAGACTCTTGCAGGAAAAGAATCACAAGAAAGATGATGTAAGGGAAGGTGAAGAGGCAAAGATGGTACCGAAAAAATGCCATTGAAGGGGCAATGTTGACTAGTGTAGATGGATTGAATTCACAGCAAATGGTGAATATGCCACAGATGAATAACCAAAGGCAGTTTGATCAGGGCAATAATGGATTTGCTCCATGAGGATTTTGAGGAAGAGGCTTTCAGAGTAATCAAGGGAATTGACAAAATAATCAGGGAAACTTCCAGAATAATCAGAGTGGGTTTCAGAAGATGCAGAATGGTAATCAAAACATGTAGGATGGGCAGATTAGGAGACCTCCTACATGTTGGACATGTGGGATGACAGGACGCTTTGCTCGAATGTGTAGAAGTCAAGGGTTTGCGTAAAACTGTTCTGACTTGAGTGTCGTGTAGATCGATGAGACCTCCGTCCCCAAGTGACGCACAGGGGAACAAAAAATAGAAACCCGCTGTGCGACCCTTGAGGCCACAGGTGAGAGATGTCTTCCCAGATCCACGGAGCCTCTGGAACACCGATGCTGCTGTCAAGAAGGAATGAGGTTAAGCACCAGGCAATCACAATATAGGCAGGTAAACAAAAGAATCTAAAGTGTCTTACCTATCTGGTGTAAGGGAGACCTAGGTGACCTAGTAGGGAGGTTCGAGGCTCAAAAAGATGCAGCGGTCCCTGGAGTGGCAGAACCGCAGGTAAGCGTGGATACAGGTAGACCACCTGTAAGATAGGGCTTGACTTGGGCGTAGAAGAACAGCAAGATACGCAGGGATGATCCAAAGACAGGTCGATGTGCAGTCCAAAAATCCGGCAACAGGTAAACAGTTCCAAGCAAAGGTACAAGGGGTGTCCGAGAGAGTCCAAGATCGAGTTCCGTGGTCGAGGTAGCAAAGAGCAAGTAATAACGCCAAACAGGGTCCGAAGCCAGCTGAGAAGCAATGATCGTCCTGCCTCTCAGTTCTTTATACTGTGTGTCCCTGGGTCATGTGACGTCTCTGGGCCATGTGACGTCCACCAGGATCACGTGAGGAACGCCACACTGTATCACGTGACCGACGTGATGACGTAACGCCGTCCCTTCTGCGATACATCCTCCAAGGCAGTTGCCAATGCAGGAAAGGTTGTAAACGAGCCCGTACACCAAAGAAGGTACGGTGTTTTCGGTTCTGTGGGTTCACCGAATCCCTTGAGCCTCGAAGCTGGGGCGGAGATGTTTGGGGAATGTGAGCAGTGCTCTGATGTGGGGAGGCCTGATGTGCTGAGGATCGCCTAACATAGCCCCTCCCCAACGGCCCACGACCCCGTGGGCAGGATGGATGGTCTAAATGGAAACGGGCTACCAAGCGAGGGGCGTTCAAGTCAGAGGCGGAAACCCATGATCGTTCCTCCGGGCCGTAACCCTTCCAATCCACCAGATACTGGATCCCTCCCCTAAACCATCTGGAGCCCAAAATGGCCGACACCTCAAAAACGTCAGGAGAGGACAAGGACACCGGCGCAACAGGGGTACGAAGACGGACAGAGTCAGGACAGGGTTTGAGGAGGGAGACATGAAACACAGGATGGATGCGCCAAGAGCTGGGAAGCACTAGACGGAAAGCCACCGGATTAACAACCTTAGATATCACATAAGGGCCGACAAAGCGAGGTAGCAACTTCCGACAACCCACTAGGCGAAGATGACGGGAAGACAACCAGACCCTGGAACCCACCACCAGAGGGGGAGCAGCCCGACGTTTGCCATCCACACGGGCCTTCATAGCAGCCTTTGCTTCAGTGAGATGAACCACTGTACTAACGTGTAAAGCAGAAAGATCCCTAAGACATGTCGTGGCCGCAGGGTTCGCAGAATCAGAAGCATCAGGGACCGGCAAGACCTTGGGATGTTGGCCATAGAGGGCGTAAAAAGGAGAAAAACCAGTGGCTGAATGAGCCGCATTATTATATGCGAACTCCGCAAGCCGTAAAGCGGCAAACCAAGAGGTCTGATGTTGCAATATAAGGCAACGAAGGTATTGTTCCATAGATTGATTCGTCCTTTCGGTCTGTCCATCGGTCTCAGGATGATAGGCCGAAGAATACCTGGTATCAATGCCCAATAGCTTTGTCAGGGATCTCCAAAACCGAGAGGTGAACTGTGACCCTCGATCAGATATAATGACCGAAGGAAGGCCGAATAGCATGAACACATGTTCAAAAAACAAATCCGCTAATACAGGAGCCGAAGGGATCCCTTTGCAGGGAACAAAACGGGCCATTTTAGTGAACGTGTCCACCACCACCCAGATGGATTCGAAGCCCTTCGACTTGGGGAGATCAGTAACGAAATCCATCGTCAACGTATGCCAGGGCCTGGGAGGTACTGGAAGCGGAAGCAACAACCCAATTGGTCGACCCCTTTGATGTTTAGCCTGAGCACATACTGCGCATGATCTAACATAACATTCTACATCGCGCTTCATAGAAGGCCACCAACACCAACGCTTGAGGAGATCTAAAGTGCGCTCTTGTCCGGGGTGAGCGTTAAAGGGAGCGTCATGAGACCACTCAAGGGCCAGATTACGTGTGTCAGGTGTGGGAAGGAACAGGCGTTCATGTACGAACGGTAATCCATCAGAAAACACTGGGTCCCATTCTCGCAACTGGTCAGAATGATCGCTAGTCCAGGATCAAACCGAGTCTATCAGTGACAATGAGGGAGTACAGAGACAAATCACATGACTCTTTCCGAGAACAGTGTCGGGGAATGTAGGCAATTGGACCCCCCCCGGGGAACGTGACAAGGCATCCGCCTTCCCATGTGCCGTTCCAGGACGGTGCATAATACGGAAGTCAAAAGAGGAAAAGAAAAGATGCCATCGGACCTGTCTGCTATTAATGCATTTCAGAGAGGCCAAATCCTGTAGATTCCGATGATCGGAGTATACTGTGATGGGATGTTTAGCCCCCAGAAGATGATGACGCCAAACATGGAAAGCGTCCATGACAGCCAAGAGTTCTTTTTCCGTAACGGTATAATGTGACTCAGTACTGGAAAACTTACGGGAGTGGTATGCCACTGGATGTAATTTGCCTGTATTAGGACATGTTTGTGACAGTACCGCCCCGAGGGCAAAGGAAGATGCATCTGCCTCGACTATGAATGGAAGATCAGGATTGGGATGTTGGAGTACCGGTGCGGTAGTAAAGGCAGTTTTCAAAGTCTCAAAAGCCTCCTGCTGTTCTCTCTGCCACTGATATGGTAACCGAGGACTAGTCAGGGCCGTGAGCGGGGCTACAATCGTAGAAAAGGAAGAAATGAAACGCCTATAAAAGTTGGCGAATCCTAAAAAGGCCTGCAAGGACTTGAGTGTTTGAGGTACTGGCCAATCTAAGACTGCTTTGACCTTAGAATCGTTCATGGATAACGCCCCAGGGGTGATGTGGAAACCCAAAAACTCAACAGAGGTCTAATGGAACTGACATTTCTCAGGCTTGGCAAATAAGGAATGTTTGCTTAAACGGGTTAATACTTCTCGGACGTGTTTTACATGGTCATCAAGATCACGAGAGAAGATCAGGATGTCGTCCAAATACACAACCATGTACACATCCAGAATATCCCTGAAAATGTCATTCATGAATCGTTGGAACGTGGCCGGGGCGTTACATAAGCCAAAGGGCATGACAAGATATTCGTACAAGCCGTAACGAGTACAGAAAGCAGTTTTCCACTCGTCTCCCTCGCGAACGCGTACCAAATTGTATGCGCCGCGTAGATCGAGTTTGGTAAAAATGGAAGCATGTGTTAAATGATCTAAGAGTGGAGTGATTAACGGGATGGGATATCTATCCTTCTTGGTGATCGCGTTAAGACGCCGATAATCCACACAAGGACGTAAATCCCCCTCCTTCTTAGGTACAAAGAAGATAGGACTTGCCGCTGGTGAAGTGGAGGGGCGGATGTGTCCTAAACGCAGGGCGTTCTGTACATATTCTTTTAACACCAGTTCCTCCGAAGGAGACAAAGAGTAGATCCTGCCCGAAGGAACAGTGGAATCAGGAAGCAATTCGATCGGGCAGTCATAAGTTCTATGTGGAGGAAGTACCTCAGACGAGCCACGATCGAAAACTGATTCGAAAGCCCGATATTCTGGCGGAATCCCAGACACCAACCCCCCAACAGTATGGGACTGTATGACTTCTGGATCGTCAACTGGCAGTGTGAGTTGTGCTAAGGCTCCCAAGGCCCGAGAGGGTGTGTCAGGGGCTTGATGGATCGGGAGACAATAATTCTGACAAATATCGGACTCAAAGAGTACAGTGCCTGCTTGCCAATTGATCAGTGGATTATGTTCACGTAACCAGGGAATCCCTAGTATGATACCGAATTGAGGTGCGGTGATCAAATCAAAACATAAGGTTTCTATGTGTATGTCTTGTATGTTCAACAAGAGGGGTGCAGTTTGATGTCTAACAGGACCAGAAACCAATGCGGAGCCGTCAACGGCTTGGACATGTTCCGGTCGTGTTTTTACCACTAAGGGTAGATTGAGGGAATGGGCCAAATCAATATCTATGTAATTACCAGTGGCACCGGAATCAATAATGATATTGACTGCATGTAGAAGGCCAGTAGAGGGACATAGAGTAGCCTTTACGGAGATGGGTTGAACACGAGCAAAGGCAAGAGGGGTTCCCGGAGAAGATGATGGGACACTCGACCTGGTCTCCGGTTCTAAGGTCGAGCCATCCGAAAAACCTGACTCTTCTTGGGACGTCGAGGACACTCTTTCACGAAATGTCCAGTGGTGCCACAGTAAAAGCACGCATTATCTACCCTTCTACGTTCCCTCTCAGATGTTGTAATAGGACTGCGTACCCCTCCCACTTGCATAGGTTCTTCAGTACCGGAAGCGGGAGTATTAACAAGAGTAGGAGAGGAGGAGGCCCCCAATTCAGCTCTACGCTCCGATCGGCGTGCATCTACCTGCAGGACGAGATCAACCAATTCCTGATACTGAGTAGGCATAGAAGGGATCACTGCTAAAGCGTCTTTCATAGTGTTACTCAACCCCCTATAAAAGACCACCGCCCGCTTATTTTCTGGCCATGATGTTTCTGCAACTAGCTGATTGAACCGGGTGATGTAATCTATCAGGGTTCTTTTGCCCTGAGTCAATTCCAACAACTCCAAATCCCTAGACTGTGCCTTGTGTCGAGTATCGAATACTCGGGACATTTCTAGGACCAACAAATCAAAGTCATAAAGAACCGGGCTATTGTTTTCTAACAGGGGATTAGCCCAAGCGGCAGCTGTTCCAGCTAAATGGGAAAGGGCGAAGGCGGCCTTAGCAGTGGACGTGGGAAAGGCCAAAGGCCTGCATAAGAAATGTAACTTGCACTGGTTAACAAAGGTTCTGAATTTCTTGGGATCACCCTGGTAACGTTCAGGAGCAGCCAGGGGGGAAGGAGTTGGGAGGATTATTGGAGTCGGGACTGTAGAAGTAGCCAAGGGAGGGGGTGTAGTGGAGGAGCTGCCATCTCCAAACTCAGGGTCTGCAGGAAGGGAATGCTGAACGCTCTGTATGGTATCCAACTTTTGATGGATCACTGTGTTCGCGGCGGCCATATCTGCCCTTAATATTGTAATTGCCTGAACTAGAGCAGTTATGGGTTCGTCCGTGGATCCCTGCATCGTCTAACACGACTATACGGCTTCTCAGTCTGTTCTGACTTGAGTGTTGTGTAGATCGATGAGACCTCCGTCCCCAAGTGACGCACAGGGGAACAAAAAATAGAAACCCGCTGTGCGACCCTTGAGGCCACAGGTGAGAGATGTCTTCCCAGATCCACGGAGCCTCTGGAACACCGATGCTGCTGTCAAGAAGGAATGAGGTTAAGCACCAGGCAATCACAATATAGGCAGGTAAACAAAAGAATCTAAAGTGTCTTACCTATCTGGTGTAAGGAAGACCCAGGTGACCTAGTAGGGAGGTTCGAGGCTCAAAAAGATGCAGCGGTCCCTGGAGTGGCAGAACCGCAGGTAAGCGTGGATACAGGTAGACCACCTGTAAGATAGGGCTTGACTTGGGCGTAGAAGAACAGCAAGATACGCAGGGATGATCCAAAGACAGGTCGATGTGCAGTCCAAAAATCCGGCAACAGGTAAACAGTTCCAAGCAAAGGTACAAGGGGTGTCCGAGAGAGTCCAAGATCGAGTTCCGTGGTCGAGGTAGCAAAGAGCAAGTAATAACGCCAAACAGGGTCCGAAGCCAGCTGAGAAGCAATGATCGTCCTGCCTCTCAGTTCTTTATACTGTGTGTCCCTGGGTCATGTGACGTCTCTGGGCCATGTGACGTCCACCAGGATCACGTGAGGAACGCCACACTGTATCACGTGACCGACGTGATGACGTAACGCCGTCCCTTCTGCGATACATCCTCCAAGGCAGTTGCCAATGCAGGAAAGGTTGTAAACGAGCCCGTACACCAAAGAAGGTACGGTGTTTTCGGTTCTGTGGGTTCACCGAATCCCTTGAGCCTCGAAGCTGGGGCGGAGATGTTTGGGGAATGTGAGCAGTGTTCTGATGTGGGGAGGCCTGATGTGCTGAGGATCGCCTAACAAAAACAGAACATTTTTAAGAGGGGCGACTTCAAACACGCCTGCATATTTTCAGCAGAGTGGAGACAGGTTTGTTCAGAATCAAACGATGCAACAGACACAAACGCTGAGAGTGCAGCAAGACTTGTAAAAACAGCAGGTAGCAGTCAATCTGCCACAAGGGCAGTCGCAGCAATCACCTATGCAGATTCAGCAGAGCATGAGCACAGGACAGCTAATGACTCCTAGAATAGAGTGTGTTACTGTTGGCGGAGGGAATCCTTTCACATGTAACAGAATGAGGCTATAGCCGCAATAGGACAGCTCACTGGGAGACTTGATGTGTTCAATACTGTTCATGATGTTGAATCCTCAAGAGGAACTGAGGGTAGACGTCAGTATAGGAGGCAAACGTTTTTCATTTTTAGTGGACATGGGTGCAACACACTCATGTATATGAGAGGGGACATTTTCGATGTCTGGCAATGCCATGAATACTCAAGGTTTCACAGGAGCTACAAGTAGAGTTCCTTTCACTGAAGAATTACCAGTCTTTATCTGAGAATGTGACATGTCGGTACCATTGCTATATTCAAGGCAGACCCCTGTCAATATATTAGATCAAGATTAAGGGGCTGATTCATGGAATTTGTGCGCCAAAAAACAGGGATCTGTGCGCCATTCTGCCTGCAAATCCCCATTTGTTAAACAGGGATTTGCGGGCAGATGGCACACAAATCCCCGTTTTTAGGCGCACAAATGACAAAGTTGAAATGACAATCTTGTTTACTGATGAAGGCATAGTGTGTTCAACACCAGGAATGCATTATTTAAATGTGAGTGAATTTATTATGGCATTTACAGGACAGATAGCCATGCGAGCAACACCTTTATAACCAAAGGTTTTTCATTATGGAGTATGCATTCTGTTGACATGGCTACCAGGCCTAGAAGGCAGAACTATGATAATACCTGATGAATTTTTATTTAGACCAAAAATACCTATGCTTGAAGAAAAGGGGCACGTTTTCCCTTGAAGCTACAAGCAGTCATAGTGTGAGGTGAAATGGCTTTGCTTGATGGAAATGATGATGATGGCAGACAGTGATGTGCAGTAATTGCCATTGGGCAAGGTTACAGATTGACTTACATCTCTGATGAGGATCTATTTGGAGATCATCTATCTGATGATGAAGTAATATTTAACATGAACATTACTTATTGGGTGAGAGCAATCAAACGAGAAGTTCCTCAGAAAATTATGTTAGCACAAAAACATCCTGAGCATTTTGATGAAGACATGGCAAATGTGCCTACTTCATTATGGACCACAGGCCTGTATGACGTAGGTCTGTTGGAGGGGGTTGGAGAGTAAAGATTACATTGAAACCAGGAACAATTTTATCTCAAGCATGACAGTATCCCATGTCTCAAGAGGCCGATGAAGGTATTTTTAAGACAATTTCCTCCATGATGTATAAGGGTATCTTTGTGACATCAGAGTCACCCTGTAATACAGCGATTTATCCTGTAAAAAAGGGGAAAAGGGGGTCGTGGAGACTAATTCAAGATTTAAGACTGATAAACCAGATTGCAGAGGCCGAGTTCCCTTTAGTTCCTAATCCTGATACAATCTTATGTAATATACCTGTTGAAGCATGATATTACACTGTGATTGATTTGAAAAATGCATTTTTTTCAATCCCATTGCACAAAGACTCGCAGGATCTGACTTCATTTACATTCAGGCAAACTCGCCTGAAAAGTACTCGTTTACCTCAAGGGTATTGTAAGTCTCCATTGATTTTCAATAGAGTCCTCCAGATGGACTAAAGCAACATTGATTTAGAAAGTGTTGTGTTGCAATACGTAGATGACATTTTAGTTTGCAGCACTTCAGAAGAAGAGTGCAGACGCGATTCTGTTCAGCTGATGATTACACTTGCTGACAAAGGATATAAAGTTGACAAAGAAAAGTTACAATATTGTCAACAAGAAGTGTTATAAATAGGTCAATTGATTTCGCATGAAGGAAAGAAGGTTACTCCTGAGAGAGAGGAGGTTATTTTGAAAACCGCAAAGCCATACATGATAAAACAAATGCAGTGATTTCTGGGATTATGCAACTATGTGAGAGCATGGGCCTTTGACTACAGCTCATATATAAGGCCTTTATTACAGGCTTTAAAGAAGGCACAGGCAAAGCAGGAAAGAATCGTGTGGACTGAGGAAACGGACTGAGGAAACAGAAAAAGGATTGGAGGAATTGAAAAAGGCAATTTTCACAGCTCAAGTTATAGGGATTCCTAATTATGCTGAGGAATTATTTTTATTCTCGCATACGGATGGCACTATTATGACAGCAATCCTTACACAGAGAACTATGTTGGGGTACAAGCCCCTTGCATACTACAGTGGGATTTTAGACCCAGTAATGAGGGGTAATTTTCCGTGCCAACAATCTTTGGCAGCCGCCGCGTTCGCCATAGAGAAGGCTGCAAGCATAGTGATTTTATTTGTTGAACATGCACTGTTTGCCATTTTAGAGAAACCAAAAGGCATGTTTACTCCTCAAAGGGCTTCTGCCTATGAAGTAGTCATGTCGAATTCAGCGATCAAAAAAGTTTGATGCAGAATAGTGAATTCTGCCATGTTTGTAGCTGAACCACTAGCAGAAGACGAGCATGTGCATGACTGTTCGAACTGTGAAGAGTTCTATGATGAAATCCCAAGGATAAAAGAAAATGCATTGACAGGTGGAGAAATTGTTTTTATTGACAGTTCTTCAAGGATCGATCAAAATGATGGGCAGAGATACACAGGTGCCGCTGTGGAAAACAAATGGCCAATGGTGAGTTTCACAAGATGGTAAGTGCTAGGCTACCGTCTCATTATTCAGCACAGGCTGCAGAGTTAATGGCGCTGATAGGCGTGCTCGAGATTCATGCAGACCAGGAAGTAACAGTGTACAGCGACTCCACCTTTGTGACGTCAAAAGTGCACGCAGGGTTAGCACATTGGAAAGAAGGGCTACCTCAGAGCGGATGTTATTCCCAGTGCAGCATGCCGCTTTATAGGACAGGCTTATTAAGGCACTACAACTCCCAGTAGCCACCACAGTCGTTAAACGCACACCACATACTAAAAGGGCAGACTTTATCTTACATGGAAACCAAGGAGCAGACGATGAAGCCAAACTCGCTGCATGTTCAGAAAATATTATGTCATTTGATTCGCCTGATGTAAATGAAAAAATTGTTGTAATGATGAACGTGTCTGAAGGATATAGTAATTTGTCAAAGACACAATTAATAGAGGTCCATGGGGAAGCACATCAAGATGAGAAGGATTTCTGGACGTGAAGAGGGTGTTCTTTAAACCCCTCTGAAGCATTGTGGTGACAAGACAGCACTGGTAAACCAGTAGCCTTATTAAGGGTGGTGCTGGAACAGCTACACGACCCTGCGCACACAACTAGAGAGAACCTTGCTGCAACTATTGCAGAAGATTGGTTCGCACCAAATTTGTTAGAACATGTGGCATTCTATGTAGTGAACTGCATTGTGTGTCAAACATTTACAGCTGGGCATAGACTGTGCACAGGTCGGGGAGTTATTACGAGACCCAATGGTCCCTTTCAGCATTTGCATATTGACTATGTCGACATGTTGGAAGTATGTAATGGATATAAATATATGATTGTAGTAGTTTGTCCCTTTTCAAAATGGATTGAGGCTGGTCCGTGTACACACCCAGACTCTGCCTGTGCAGCAAAATTCTTAGTGCGGGAAGTGTTTCCTAGATGGGGAATATGTGAAGTAATGAGGTCAGATAATGGCCCACATTTTGTGACTCAGACATTTGAGAAAATCAGCTTGTTGCTTGGTATAAAACACACATTTTCTTCAGCTTATCATCTACAAGGAAATGGGATTTCTGAATGGCTCAATGGCTTACTTACAGAAAGGATAGCCAAGTTGAAGCTTACCTTGAATAAAGGTTGGTTGCATTGGCTGCCACTGGCATATATGCATTGAGGAACCGACCAGGTTCGGACCACTATCTCACCCCCCATGAGATAGTGACAGGGAGGAGAATGAGGACACCCCTCACACCCCCATCCAGAGTTAGAAGTGATACTCAGCCTACATCTGAATTGTTAGGAATGGAGCTACATGACTACCTTATGTGTATGACTTCAAGTATCTCTGTAATTTCAGGTCAGCTACAGTGAAAAGGGTGTGGGGCAGCGCAGAACACAGAAGGAGATGCTTTAACAAGTAGAGTACAAGAATTTATGTTTTCCCAAATGATTCCCTGGAGATGCAGTCCTAATCCGCAAATTTACAAGGAAGTGGCACAAGCCCAGATTTAATGGCCCCTTCATTGTGGAAGTGTCATGGCCACTGGTCAAGGGCCATCCACTTTATATCCTGCAGAGTCTCAATGGACCCAGTCTTGGTCCCTCTGGCACCAAGTTCATTTCAAAGTGTGTTCTGCACACAGTATGCTCAGGGCACGTGCATCTGGGCCGGGCGGGGCCATACAAATGCATGGAAGGCATGTGCAGAAGACAGGGGGAGTGGCAAGGTGGGGCCACAAGGCGGGGCCTAAAGGCAATGGCTGGGGCCAGGCTATATAAACCAGCCCCACCCGCATGCTGGCACTTCGTGTTAGTCTGCCTGTGCAGCGTAACGTTTACCGCCATCTACAGATCCTTACCTGTTCAGATCGAGCATCTTCAGTCTACGGAACCCATCCAGCATCTTACCAGGAATCAGCCATGCCATCGCTGGAAGCACTGCTGTCTGCTTCCCAATCTGCAGCTGCTGCGTGCATCTTACCTTGAGGTCAGCCACGTCATCGCTGGAAGCTCTCCTACCCACTTCTGACTCTACAGCTACTGCGTGCATCTTACCTGAGATCTGCCTCACCATCGCTTGGAGCACTTCTACTCACTTCCATCCCAGCAGTGGCCGCACGCCTCTTACCTGTCTCCTCGAATCCACTTCAGGCTGCGCCTTGCACTTACCTGTCCCGAACTCCCAATCAACACGGGGTCATCTTCCGGCGCAGCATCCTCGCGGATCTTCTCAACTGGCAGCCGGCAGGAGTCCAGAGTACCACTTGCCATCACCTGCAAAGGAGACAGAGAGCACAAGGTTAGCAATTGCATAAACTTTAAACGCTGGGCAGCGCAACTCGCAAACTTGGCGCATCATCTGGAAAGTCAACTTATCACGTGTAGGTTTTCCGGATTGGACTCTCATCCATCTCCACGCACTCATGGGCCATCTTCATACCTTAGAGAGAGAGGAAAGGACATTATAACATTAAGTACAGTAATCATTGGGGAAAATCACCACAAAGGATACAGGCAATAATCATTGTTATAAACACATACCTGCAAGGTGGAATAGGTCACAGAGAGGCTGGACCTCCACGCTAAGGACCAGTGACGCAACTAGGTCCATCCACGTTGCCCCTGCTGAGAGGAAGCAGGCCGGTGAGATCATCCTTACATTAAAACAGGTGAGCTTGCATGAGCAAACTCTTGCTCACTTCATTCTGGCACGAAAGGGTTGACAGGGATCATGACACCACCACGCCACGCTCACTGCCTCTCATATTCTCTCAGGGGCAGTACCACCATCCCAAGTCTTTGATTTCGCAGCAGCTGGGGGAGCAAGTAGATTCAAGGGAGCCAAGTCCTGGGAGGGCTCCAGCCATGCCCCAACGTCCCCGCAGAGACCAGGTGAGTGTAACAGGAAGGCGTCACACCGTCTGCAGTTAGAGTACAAGGCAGACACACTTGGACTTTTTTAGGTGACCTAAAAATCTATGCTGGAGAGACCCCTTCACCCCTGCACCCTTTGGAAGCAAGCATCAGGGAAGAACCTTAGCAAATAGAAACAAGGTCTATGATGAGGAAGAAGGACGCAGAGGCTGTCAAGTGAAAGATAAAGTGTTCATTGGACTGGCTTGGTTCGGGACACTCTTTTTAGCCATTTTTAAAAGAGTTATGGGAAGCTAATTCGAACACTCTGTGCAGTCATTTCAGAGTTAACAGAAGATCCTTTGTTCTTAAAGCCACAAAAGTTTGTTGACTTTGGACTGAGGCATGCTTAAGCCTTGATAGGAAGAAAAACATGCCAAATTCTGAGTTCATTTTTGATAATTGGAAGAGGGTGCAGTACCTTGATTCATTTCTCACTAAGTTCCTGTTTGGAGGCATCCATGGTGGTACCCAACGACAACATTTTACAGAAAATATTCAAAGTTGTTCTCTTTATATTGCGCACATATCCTGCAATTGTGGGGAGAACTACTAGCATTCACATTTTCCTGCAAGATCCTAAGAATGGTCCAATCTTAAGGAAATTGCTTGCAGCAATTATTGAGCAAACTCTGCAGCTTCCTGAATACAGCGGGGAAAGGACAAATGCCCCTATCAGCTGATGACGCACATAGACTGGTCAGTTGGTCTTCTATTACCAGGTTGAAGAGTGTCCATAGCTTGTTGGAAGACACACTGATGTGCGTACATTCCTAAGGGATCTGAGAAATAATGCAGCATTAACCAAGATCTTGAGAGACATCATATTCCAAGTGAATGCTTATTCTGAGCGAACTCTGAGGTCAGAGTGAAACTTTCCTTCGAGGGACAGATCGAGAGGTTGCTGGTCAGAAAGAACTTTTGTTTCATGCTGAAAGAAATTCATCATGTCATCTGGTTTAAGAAAGATTTGAGGCATAGACTGTGAACTGGTATATGTCGTTGAATTTATTTAGACTTACTGAAGTAAATTGAAAGCATTCTAGACAAAGTTTTCTGGAGGAAAGATGTCAAGTACATTTGTTGAAGTCATTTTTCTTCTTGCTGAGAGACATCTACATTTCGTCTGATCAAAAACTGATTCAAGGAGATCATTGAAGAATCTTGCTCTTGTTATCCACTAAGCAAACAGCTGATCGAGGACAAGTTGCTAGTCAAGTTAGCAGCTTCCAAAAGCAGTACATAATGCTGCTGTATCAAAGTTATTTGTTCCTTCCTTAGGCAATAAAAATGGGAAGTATTATTAGCAATATTATCATGCCGGATGTGGAGAGACATCCACATTGTCCACAAAATCGATGCTGTAAAATCTCCTATCTCTGTATTATTTACGCTTGCATCCTGTTCATAATCATACTGCTTTCAATCACAGTATGCACATCGTACTACATTGATGTACATGGAGCTATCCCTCCTGTGAATCTTCCTGAGCAGAAGGAAGGTACAATTGTGGCAACTACTAGGCAGCCGAGACCCTATGTAGTAATTCCTGTTCTAAAGATAAATGTCACTAACAGTCATTCACATGCAAAACGTGTTTTAGAGACTCTTTTTGGACACCACAGATAGGCTTTGCAAGAGAGGCAAAAGAAATGGTTGATGGAAGGTGAGCCCACACAGATAATGCATGCAAAAACACCTGATCCTGTAATAAATGAACCAAGGGTAAATTCTAAAAGGAAGTCACATATGGAGATTCTGCGAGACATTTTTATGCCTAAGAGGTATGCTGAGAGGATGAAACTTTCTGAACTGTTTCCTACTCAGGCAGCATCAGCACATATAGGTGTACCTAGTCCACTGATAAATGTACCTATGATTAACCCAGTTAGAAGGAGTTATGCTGAAACACTTCATGAAATGGTTTTATAAGTTCACATGAGAAGAATGAGGCCTAAAAGAAGCACCGAGGAAGATGACTTCGAACTAAATGATTACCTGGACAGTACAGCTCACTTGGGAAATGATAATGGTATCAACATATGAAGGAAGTGGGAAGAAGCACTTCAAAGGAGGAATGCTTTGTATGTGCACTCCTCCCTTATAGTTTAACGAAGTCTAAAATCTTCATAGCTATTGAAATAGATGTTCAGGCAGCTCGTTGTCTTTCACGCATATCACTTTGCAGAACCAGAGGCTGGTTCATGTATTGAGATGCTTATCTCAAATGGGCAACTGAATGGACAAGTCTAGATGAAGATGACTATATCCAAGCTACAAAGACAAGAAACAGAGCCCATATTAAGAATCATGTGATCAGATAAGAGAAACCTGGAGTGAAAGGAGCTGGAATCAGATGGGAAGTAAATAAAAAACTGGAGAGTCTAGGAAAATCTGCAGAAGGAATTCGTAGATGGAAGACCAGAGGTCAAATGCAAATTTGGGGATCAGTGTTATCACCAGATGGATGGGAAGAAGGAGTTGTGATCTGCAGAGCCTGGGTAGTCATTGGTTGTTACAAACCTGCCATTGACATCGTACAGAATAGCTGCAAGCCATTATGGCCAAGACTTGCTAAGCTACTGACTTGGGTCAAAGACAGGGGAGGACACTTGCAGATAGTCCCCTTGGAGAGGGCAAAACTATGCTTCAGAAATAATGGCACAAGAAAAGTTGGAGAGAATCAGAACTATGGTCAAATCATTGATGTACCAGGAATGATACATGAACAGCCGTAATCATGGATCACTATTGGGCTTGTGGATCCAGGGCATACACAAAGTTACCCAAGGATTGGGGAGGATGATGCTCACTAGTGAAGGTCCATGTTCCAGCATTAGTGATTCCAAAAAGTCATCTGAATCTTGACAGTTTTCCAAAAGCAGATGCTCAGCTGAGGACCAAGGGATCTGTGGAGCTAATGAAGAGGATGAAGAGAGAGAACTATGTTTCAGCAAAATCCAAAGAAGCTTTTGATGCTATTCCATATGAGCACAGGCTGTTCAGCCAGACCTCATCGGTGTTCACTTAATTTTCATGATCAGTATCCAGGTTGGAGCAAATATCAAGTGGCTGCAGATCACGAGATGGAGATTGCTACAGATGATAAACACGACTATAAAGGGATTCAATGCAATCAGAGAAGAGATGAGGGCCATACGACTGATGACTCTCTAGAACGGATATGTCTTGGATATGATTACAGCGATGGATGGAGGTGTTTGTGCAAAAATTTGAGAATCATGTTGCACATTCATACCTTCTCATGATGACGCGAATGGAACCTTGACAGAAGCGATAGACATGCTGACGAAGCTCCATGATCAGATGATAGATGAAGTAGAAGACATTGCTGATGATAGCTGGTTTGGATCGCTCTTTTCTTAGGTTCCACAAATGGATGGAAGACATTTCCAAGTTCCTTGGAGCCCTGATAGTAATGATATTGCTTGGATTCTGTGTGATCAAGATAATAATCTCGCAATGCAAGAAGACAGCAAAGAAACCCATACGGATGAAGATCATGATCGATGTCGAACCAGAATGGAAAGCAAAAGACCTGACAGATGAAGAAATCAGAGACATTTTTTGATGGCCGGTATCCATGCACCTGAGTGCACTAAGTTCCTGTATCCATAAAAATTATGTGGGAAGATGGATCTATTGCAGTCCAAATGGACAGTGCAGTTTCATGACGTGGAACAAGGATGAGCAAATGAAAACAGCAAGGTTCTTGAAGGAAGTCATAAAAATATGGATCCCAAAGAAGCTCTTTTTCCGAAGAGGATGTCTGGATGTGAAGGATGATGAGTGCTCGATTAATTGCCCTGAGGGGGGGAGTGTAGAGGAGGAGCCAAGTACCCCCACCTCAACCGTCCTGCCCATATTACCTGTATGTTGGAAACCAGAGTATGTGACATATAGTGAACAGTTGAAGAGACAAAGGTCAAAAGGAATCCTACATGCACCATTCCCATTGAGAAAACCATACCTGCACACAAGGAAACATGATGGTTGTTTAAATAAGATTCCTGAAGAAACAGATAAAATAAATGGCCAAGAAGAGTGGTGACATCATCAACCATCACCAGTAAATATCACACAGAGTTGAGCTGACGTATATAGAAGATGCAGACACAAGAGAATAAAGATATTCTACAAGGCATCAAGAAAAACCAAGGATAAGTAACATCTTGGGTTCAAGGTGAAGAAGCTTATACCAATGAAGACATCAAGCTATTTTACACGTGTACAGATGCAAAAGAAACACAAGTAGACAAAATAATCTTGAGGCTACCTTTATAGTGAATAGATTGCAGCAAGCCCCAATATATATACAAAAACAAATGAATAGGTCCAAGGATGCTAGGCTCAGAACAACACCTTTCTGTTTTTTTGTCTGATTGTTCTGTTTTAGCAAACCATTTTGATGTCTTAATTTCTCTAAATGTTGAATTTATGTCTTTTTGCACACAACTTTAATATAAAAAAATGAGATTTATCTCTACAACATACTATTGAAGAGTGATTCCTTCCTTAGCAATGCAGAGTTTGATAATACATGTGGAGGTGTTGTTCTGAGCCTAGCATCCTTGGACCTATTCATTTGTGTCTTTTGTTTTCCTAGTTAACCCTCCTGGGTAGAATAGGTTCCACACCAGGAGCCCTATTTTTTTATTCCAATATATATACATAGATATGGACAAGTAAAGGATGGATGTTTCCATTATGCATTATAGCAGTGCTGGACAGTAGCAAAAAGGCCTACTTTCTAGTGTGTAGCAGTTTAAAAGCGGCTTGAATTACAAAATGAATCTCAGAAGGGGAAGTTGGATGAGCCAATTTGTGTGAAAGAACAGAACTCTTGTTCAGAAGGCATGAACAAAACAAGAGAGATGTCAGAGGTTCATTAAACAATAGTATTTTAAATGCACTAGAAGCTTCATTTCATGGTCTCCAGTCACGTGGAAGGATGAAGCTGGACAAACGAGATGGTCACACCTATGCACAAGGGCAGGGTGTGCCTTCACTCCCTGAATTTCTCAGAGCTAAGAACACTCTCGAGGCCGAGTTTCAAAGCCTAATTGACACTAGACCACTGACATGGTGATGGATTGATATGCTAATTGGTGGGAAGCAATGGTTAAGGCAAGCTCACCAGCATCTGGATAGCCAGTCTGCATGCTGCTAGACATAGGTGGAAAAGTACTGACAGAGGTTAGAGTGCCAACCAATTGTAGAGAACCGCGTAATTAAGGGTCTTATAGTTGTGTAAACCAATGGGACGTCCTGCATTTAGTGACGTTCATAGTGGTCATTTTTAGGGGAGGGCTTAGTTGCCCCACTTGATGTTAAGTAACCAATTACCTTCACTCACTATCCCATACTAGTATGGATCGCATACTTAGATGTTCACTGAGAGCCTATCACCCATACTCGTAGGTTTTTGTAGTTTGCCACGTAGGATGATGTTAGTAAAACATAGGTTAACATCACTGATGACGAGTTTTGTGTATAAAATCTCAGTTTTTACCAGAATGCATTGAGTAAGAGGATCAAGCGAGTTCATTGATGTTCGTTGTACTCCCTGTTTCAGATAATTGATATTAAAACCGTTTTCCTTTTGCCAACTACCTGAGTAGTTTTGGTTATTGATGTATGAATATAAATCTGCATCCCCGTCCATCTCCAGGGTTATTGCTACTCATCTTAAAGTGCTGAGTTGATCAGTTCACTACTCATCTTCAACTCCAACCTGATCATGTGAAGACCAATGGAGCTTTACAGACCTACCTGTTTCTCACTGCCTTTGGATGTTTCCACCCCTTTGCCTTTCTCCATCCCACTTTCAACTTAGCGCTTTGAAGCAACAGCTAGGTGGGCTTTGCTTTAGACAAAAACTCTGAATAACAAACATATACATTGTTAAAGATTCCTAACTCTCTGTAGTAATGCAACCTGCTGGGGTTCCTATGGCTGCTTTTCTGATTTCCCATATTTTAGACAGAGCTGTGTGTGTTTGACAGCAAATATTTGCCAGTACTAGTACAGCAATACTTTAAAATCAGTAAAGCACTTTGAGACTAGTCTATTGTCACATTCAGCAGATGAGCAATGTTTTAATTAGAATGGTATTTAAATATTGTGCACATCCTTCTCAAAGTGAAATCACTGTTGTGATCAAAAGTCAATGGCATTGATTTGGAATTGTTGTTAACCACAGCGGCGTGAATCTAAATTGTATGACATTGTTCACTAACCATCGACACATATTTAAGCTAAAGAATTAACGTGCATGAGCCCACATTGTGCATTGCTCATTGAAAAAAGAATGTTTTACTGGTTAGCTTAGTGTCCCTTAATGAGAAGTACATCTTGGAGTGCAGGTGCTTTTGTGATCAATTTCTAAAATTGCCATTCATTTGTGCTGCAAACTAATTAAAATAAGAGCGAGACGAGACCTATGTGGAACCTTATACCACTGGCAACATTTCTGAAGATGTGCGGAATGGAAGTCTACAAGTCCTATTATGCAAAATGGTGTAAAGTTCAAAAATCTATTAAAGCAAGGAACTTTCAGCACTTTAAGGCACACACAACCTTGCGATTTAGCCATGCAGTACTCCATTCTTTGAATATGACAAATATAATTTCACCAGCCTTCACTACTTAGGGAGCGAGAATGTTTCCAATTAGCAGTTATAAGTTTGAGCGCACCAATTATAAATAAATCATAAAGTTTTCCTTTAGAAGCTTGCATGCTATGCCCATTAATGGCAAGACTGCCTAAAACAATATTCAAAAAGGAAAGTGGAATGTCAATTTTAAAGATTAGATTAAGATATTTCCAAACATCCTGCCAAAAAGAAAAAAACGAAAGAGCAGTTAAAACACATATGTTCATATGAGGCAGGGGCATAGCCACAGGACCAACATTCATCGCTAAGTCCATTCTTAGATTTGGAGAGCTTGGCAGGAGTAATGAACGCCCTGTGAATGAAAAATAGGAAGTGTTGCATAATGTTAACAGAAACTGAGATGTTTTTTATTCTTCAGAAGATTAAGGACCATGTATGATCATCTAGGACTATACCGAGATCCCTTTCCCAAGACCGACAAACTGAAATTGCTAAAGATTTAGTGCTTAGATCTGTATAAATATTAGAGGCACTGAGAGTATGTGATGTGGTTAGTTGCAGTATTCTTATGGTGTCCGGTGAGAGGATGTTGTTTGAAAAATGGTGAAGGCATCCCGACACGCGTTGATCAATTCATTGTAGAACTTGATATCCATGTTGGGAAGAGAAAATAAGCATCTAATTCGCTGAAATGGTAAAATTATGGGACCGTGATTTGTTGAATACATCTAATGCCTTTTGTCATCCATGATTTGCGAATTACAGATCTATGATTAATAACAATGTTTTTATTATGCCAAAGCAAGGGAGACAAATCAGTGTTAGGGGATTTATTATGGGAAAAAATAAGACCTTTAAAGCAGCAATAGTTGCTTTGGTTGGATCAGAAATTACTAAAGAGGAGTAATTGAACCTATATATGAGATCTGCTGGATCATAAAGGAAAACCACAGTTTCCTCGAATTTGACCATGTCAGGGTATCTGACCTGAGGGAAGAGTTTAACCAACATCGGGATTGTTTTACTAGAAAGGCCATGTGATAGAGTTTGTAGTCTGGGAAATTGCACCACCCTTATCATATGAAGCTTTTAATTTGGCTATTGCTATCCTTTTACATTTGCCTTGCCCCCATAGAAAATGAAGCAATAAGGAATAGATAGGCTTGAAAAAAGAAAGAGGGAGCGAAACAGGAAGAAGTTGAAAATAGTACAGGATAATAGGAGATAACATCATTTTTATTGTGTCCAGTCTAGCCCACCAGGATAGGTAAAGGGGGGACCATTTATACGTAAGATTTTCAAGTTTTTTTAGTAATATATTTAAATTAAGTTTAATAGTATCATGTATCGTGGGTGCAAAATGAATGCTCAGATCATTAATAGAGTCTTTGCACCATTGTAAACCAAAAGAATCCAACTCATGTTTTAGACAATATGAGTTAAGAGGAAGTATTTCAGATTTTTCTTTATTCACTTTATACCCAGAAACATTTTTCCTTGCAACCATGCCAATAGAGAGATTGGAACATAAAATCCCAACTAACCCGGTCAAATTCTTTTTGTGCATCGAGAGCAATGGCTGCATACCCCTGTCTGTCCTTTTTGTCGCTGGAGACAATATGTATAACGTCCAAAAATAGTCTAGCATTAGAAGAGATGTTACAACCTTTAACATATTCAACCTGATCTGATTTTATCATAGCAGGAAGGGAGGATTTGATTGTGTTGGCTAATATTTTAGCAACAATGTTGCATTCCATGTTAATGAGGGATATAGGGCGATAATTACTAGGGTTAGAGTCTTCATCTGGTTTAGGGAATAGTATAAGCAGAGCTTCGGTGAAAGAGCCAGAAGATGATTTGTGTGAAGCAAAGTGAGAAAATAAGGACATGAGTTTAGGAGCAAGAGAGTGAGCAAGAGAGTTGAAAAATTCCACAGAAAAACCATCCAGACCGGGGGCATAATTTGTTCCCAAAATCATTATAGCTTGTATGATGTCAGAAAGTGTAGTATCCTTATCTAAATGGGAAAGGTCTGTTCGGGGATAAGATGATCTGTTGATTTATTTTAGGAAGGATTTGATATTTTCCATGGGTATTGAAGTATCAGTAGTGTATACGTCTTCATAGAATTCTTTAAAGCAGTTTAGAATATCCTTTGAATGGTTATATACCTTGCCTGAGGAATCTTTTATATGAGAGATATATGATCTTTCTTTCTTTGTTTTAAGATATGAAGCAAGCGACCTTCCAGCTTTGTTAGAGGATTGATACATGTTTGTTTTGCATTTAAGTATGGTGCCAGCAGCCAAGTCAGTGCATTTTTTATTAATCTGACAACACAGAGACATCACCTTATGTAGATTTGTAGGTCTCCATTTGGCAGCGCTATTGTTAAACAGGTAAGATCTTCCCTACCCAAGGGAATTCTTGATATGCACAGGAGCCCTCTCTGTGCAGTACCTCCTTCCCACTAAGTCTTTCACCTCTTTAGTTACACTCTTCCCAATTTATTCCCGCTAAGATTTGTACCTTCTTTTTCCACTCTTCCCATTGTTATTTCTTTTAGTGACAGTGGATACCTGCTGAACATTTGAAAAAGTTATTGGCTACAATCTGGGTTTTTCAAGCCACCTCCTTGTACCACTAAGAACCTTGGGAACTATACCATGGCTAAAACGATTTTTCAGTGTCCAGATAGATCGCCATCAGTTGTAAGTTTATTTTTTAGCCTTAGTTTTCTCTTCATGCACCCTCTTACTAGCTTCTGATACTCACTCCTCTTTCACAGATATGAGTCCGTTGACAATACTCATTTTGTACTGTCTCATCGATTACCTGGGATCCTCTTCCCGGACCTACTACCTCTTCGCTTGAAGATATTTCACTTAATTCACAAGGTTAGAGCCTCTTCTATATCCTGTTACTCTTTAGTACACACTTGCTATATCTATTCTATGATCATATAGTCCACCTTGTGCACAGCACAGTTTATAAAGTAATCCCATGACACCGATCTACTGCTTTTATTCTAATAGAAATATTATGGTAGCAGTCCAGTTAAAACATGTTATTTTTTGCGTCAATGTACCCAGAACTTTAGATATCTAGTGTTAATTATGCTCATTCAATTAGCCTATATACCAGTTGAAGTTTGTTGGAACGACTTGTTTTGCAAAATTGTTGTTAATGGAAAATATCACTCTAATGTAAATTTTTTACATATCTTTCCTTAGAATTTTTTCATTTGCCCCTGATGAATGGTGATGTACCACTCGAAACACGTTGGGCCATCCACAGTTTCAACATCAAGAATAAATATGAATTTTGGTTCTTGTGACCTACTTTGCCTGAATGTTGATTTCTTTAATAATTGACCTTTTTGAGCTTGGTTTAATGCAAAGGTTTCAAAAGATATTATTAGAAACACTGTTTAGAATACAAACTAATTGTTGGTCTGGTTTTCCAGACATTGGAAAGTGTGCAGGCGACGTGAGTTCCTTAATTGGGAACTTATCCTGTTTTTTATGAAGATCATACCATAAGAAGGAAATCACTCTGAAGGGCTGACAATTTTGAAAGGTTTAGGGACTGGCAATATTGAGGAGTTAGGCAACACAAGATTAAATAAGATGCCCAGGATCACACATTGGTGAATGGGTGAAGCTGTGATTTGTGCCAACTCTGCAATTTCTGCATTTGAACACTTTCTTTTCCAGTTCTTACCAAGAACTAAAACAATCTCATTTTATAAAAAACGAACTTGGAAAGTACACAAATCACATTACCAAACATGGCCATTTGTAAGCAAAATAGTATAGAAGGGTGTTATGCAAACTGGGAATGGTTCTAACTTCATTCTCTCCATCATCTAGGAAAGTATATAAGTACCAGCATACCATTCAACACATTTCATCTAGGTTTGTCTTTTGTATTTTAAAGTTTTAAATACTTTCAAAACAATTACTTGTGACATTTTCATTTATAAACATGCCTAAAAACCTTTGACTTTTACCAAAAAGCTAGACGTTTTTTGTGTCAAACAAGCAGACCTTAAAATATGCTTGCCTGTGGCCTACAACATCTGGTCTGCTCTCTTCTGTCTACCAACCCTTCCACCCAAATGGCCTACATAAGAAGAAAGATTAAGTAATGGGCTAAACGATACCAGCAGCATGCAAGAAGGCAAACCACACAGAAGACAGCACAGTAATGTAAGATATTTTAGATGATTTGACCAGGAGCACTGCATTGTCTTCTGGCAAATCCAGGATACAAGCATGAACGCTTTAGTTCCATAGTCTTGAATTTGGATACTTATTCACCTCGTGGACTAACAGATTATGCCATCGTTGGAGGCGATTGCCTAGGTTTTACAACACCCCATCTGACCAAACCAATTTATAGACGTTCACCAGTTTTTATATCAACCCCTATCTGGTCCAGGTACGTTGCTGATAATAGCAGATGTTCTGAAAAACCAAGTAGATATGCAGGCAGGTTTATAAACTTCAGACATAGGAAAGGCTCAGCCAGCCTTGCTGGAATGTGATATTCTAATTTTGCATATGAACACATCTCGGCAATGGGTGCTTCATACATTGAGCTAACTTCTGAACCATTGTGTCATTCAATTTATCAATATGCATTTCACTTTTGCCTATTGCACATAATCAACATAATTCCCACAGGAAGGAACGAATGCTACAGAGTTGTGCTGTGAGGAACACACAAACTATGTATTCCACAGTGAACACAGAAATCAATACATGATGAATTGATCAAGTCAGAATGTACTTGTCAAAACAGAAGGGGTTTAGAGCCTCACCAGCACCCCATTAAATATCCTGACGTGTGCTATTTAAGACTGGTGAACAATGGAATCTTACTTCTTCAGATCAGGGAGCCTTGTGGGGCCCCCCACCAATGTGGGGGCACTGGGCAAGTGCCTCCTTTGCCCTCCCACAAAAACGTCTCTGTATAACAGAACCAGGCTGATTACATGTTTAGTGTTCTTGTGAGTTCAACAGGTCTCATTTTATGAAATTGACTCCCTGCCAGTGTCCATAATGTAAGAGGCTTTGACACGTCTTCTTTTCGTGACTTTGTCTTCAGGTTTCTTCCTTGGGCGCCGATGACCATCATTGAGTCACATTTTTAAAAAAGCTCTTCGTAACAAGAGCCGGATCTGGCAGGTTCTTACCTGACGCATGGCTAGGCTTCAGGTATCGTGGTGCTGAGCCTTTTATGACATGACATCACGAGCCTTTTATGACAGAGTGTTTTTTTTTGCTGCTGTAGGTAGTATCGATTTGTCGCAATAGATGAAACGTGTTTTCGAAGGCCTGGAACACTTTTCTTGTGCATAGGCTTCCGAATAGTTGGTTATTTCCCAAGAAGAAAGTAGGTCTCAATTCTTGGTACAGACTGTATTTCATATGAATATGCACAGTTTCGTGTGTGTGTGTGTGTGTGTGTGCACATACAAATGACTTTGCACATAACGTTTAAAACGATGTTTTATGTGAATGATGTTCTAGGTCTAAAGTTGGCATATTAGTCAGGTTGGTTCTCCATCCTGCTACCACGAAGGTCATTTCCATGTGTGAAGTGCACAGTTTCTGGGATTTCCGCCAGCATCCTTACTTCCTCTTGGTTGCAAACCATGATTTAAAGGATATTACGAGTTTGCTTGATTTGGGTGTCAAACATAACCTACTTTTGAGCAGGAGGAAGTAATCCATCTTCTAATTTAGTGGAAATAAACATTAGCAAGCATTGGCAATGCCAACAGTTTGGGCTTTTGTGTAGGCGTGGGAAGGGCACTTGCCAGCCACTGCTGTAGTGGTATTAACTGGCCATCGATGGTAGCAAGTGCAAGATGGTGAGAGTACCTGAGCATTGCATGCAGTACCCTGTGGGACCACCACATACAATTAGGACTGCAAGTGTAAGCAAGAACAACCTTTGGTATAAGTCTGTACCACACAGTTTGTTGGTAGCAAGCTGAGCAGCCAGGCTTATCTCAAGAGTGAATGTGAGCAGTACAAGTAGTTACACAAAGGACTTTCAAACACAATGGTTGAAATAGACACTTATACTCAAGGTTTCTTGGTAAAACACTGATTAATTTATTTACACAATCATTCATAAAACATTTCACTAGAAGAAGGCAGCTTAATATTATAGACCAATACACTTCAATACAAAACTCTAAGCTTTTGAGACAGTTTGAGCCTCCTTGAAAAAGGAGCCAAATGGCAGTTCACTTACTTAGCAGTGAGCAATAAGGATAAAAGTAAGTACAATAGATTATCTATACTTTCTAGGCAATGCAAATTGTTTCAGTTCACCAGAATAGTTCAATTCAAGTCAATAGGCCAGACTCAATGGGCTAGTGTTCTGGATAAGAAAGAGCAGTTCTGGTATCAAACGGGAGTCTTTCCAAATGTTCTCAGAAGTAGTTTAGGCAAAAAATAATAGTTTGTGGGGTCACAAGCTGATTAGGCCTGCAAGTTTCACAAACTTTCACCGCAGGAGTGGCGTTCTCCCAATCGGGTTGGCACAGTACCTTTGTATGAAGAAAACAAATGTTGGTGAAGTTGTCGTTCCTGGCTGTTCCTGCAGATCTCGCTGTTCCTGAGCCTCAGTTGTGGGGACGAGAGGGAGGACGTCGGGGGACTCCTGCACTGCACGGAATCGTTGACAAAAGCAAACAAAATGGAGTCACTTCAGTTTCCAGTAGCTGTAGATTCAAGAACACAAACTGGTGTCCCTCTCCCTGGTTAATCCTAACTAGCCTTGAGAATGGTATCAAGGTGTCTTATGAGTTGATTGGTCCCACCAACTCAAAGGAAAAAGCCGTCCTTGAAGTAGCTTCTCTGTCGAATGGAGTTTGGCAATTCGGACCTGCAGCAGGGCTGCACTGGCAATCAAACGGTCCAGTGGTTGCAGCAGCCATCCTCTTCCAACTCGTCTTTGTTTCTTTCGTTCCAGTGGTCGACTCTGCCTTCCAGTCCTGGAGACTCGCCTTTTAAACAGTTTTCTCCCTTTCATTCCAGCATAGATGTCACTCACCCAGCAGGGTGGCTGTCCTTGCCGGACAATCAGCCAGCCAATCATGCCAGAGTGTATTTGGGTTTCCTAGGAGTTTCGGGCACCTCCCTCTCTTCCTGCCCACCCCAGACAATCAGACGCCAAGGGCTGACTTCAGTCCTGAGCCCGCTAAAGGCACACGAACAAAGGGACCAAACCTGGTTTGGCATGCAGAGACAAACACTAGAAGGACCTTTACAAAAAGAAATGGCTAAAAATGAAGACCTGGACACGTTTAAACAAAGGGGTTAAGGCGCCATCTTGAAAAACATGGCTCCCATGATTTTTAGCTACCGGTGTTCGCGGTCGGGAAAAATCATGGTAGTTCATTGTAAAACCACTGCCACCAGCCTTTTCAATAGGAAAGGGTAGCATTTGACTGCTACATGAGTGTCTATACACAGGGGATACTATGTAACCCCTCCAGCACTCCATTGTAAGAAGGTTTGTGCTGGGTCTATGAATTTGGAAAAGACTAGTAAAGTCAATTTCACTTTACATTCTCTGGGAAACAGTAGTTCTTCCCAGAGAAGGTTTTCTAAACCTTTGGGAAGTCTAAACAACATCCCTGTGTCACTGCACTGAGGGTGCTGTGTAACACACATGGAAAGATGATGCCTATGGAGTTATCTAAAACTCCATAATCAGAGAACACAAATGTAAAACACACATCAAAACACATGACGAGTGGGAAAAAAAGGCTCACACTCTTTCCAGGTAAAAAAATCAAGTCCTAAAAATGCAGCAAAGTTGCTGGGGGTCTCCAAAGTGAAGGGAATTAGCACATCTCTGAGAATTGTCCCTAACAGGCATCTAATAGCAGTGTCTGGCAAATGCATAATACTTGTACACAAGTTAAAACTGTTGGCTTTGCCAATGCTTGTTTTATATACTTGACTAAACTCCTAGGCTTGTGCTTCTGGGCAGAGAGCTTAAGGAAACAAAGCCTGACATTGGCTTAGCAGTGATCAGACTTTTGAGCCTTCCAGAGTGTCATGGTGAACACAGAGCCGTTGATTCACCAAAATGCCAGGGGTAGTGGAAGTGACATCACAGACCTAATGGCAACATAGGAAGTGATGCCAATTGACCATTGAACTGGGTGACACCAGTTCCTCTTTAATCCAGGTGACATCACCGGAAGTGGCTTGGGGTTGTAACAAAAGTACATGATCATAAAAATGTAAAATAACAAATAGGTACTAAAGCAGACAAGACTATTTTAGATACCAACTATTTTTACCAAGGGTACAGCCTTCATATGCCATGGATGGGGTCATGTATGACAGGGTAGACCCAATAAAACAACATAGGCCAAGGCACTGCCAGAGATATGCCACTTCAGCATTGTATGACCAGTTACTTCCATAATATGCCAATTATAGTTGCATGTCAGGTATTCTCATTCTATGAAAAACAGAGCCCCTACAATGGCAGTTGCTGTGATTATATAGTATCCAAAAATCCAATAGCGGCAAGACACTGCAGTGCACAGGAGTATTAATGCTTAGATTAGTTACTTAACTAATGTTGATTTTGTTATTTATACAGCGCTTTTGCCAAAGCGATGTATATAGCACATGTTTACGTACAATTATGATCGCAACGGAAGTTGGTACTCATTTATCAACCTCGGACGAATGAAAGGCTGAGGTGGCCTTGCCAGGATTCAAACATGCGACCTGCAGATCACACACAGATCGTAGCAGTGAGCGCTCATCCTGTTAAGCTATCTTACTGCTTTGCTATTAACAATGCAATGCCACGAAAGAAAACATTTCAAAACTGACTGCACAATGTAGGCCAGACACGTAATAACACGTATCATGTTTGCTATAGCCTTGATGAAAAATGCCATGCCACAGTAAGATATAGCTAGACTGGCTGCACCAAAATGCCAATCTACCCACATAATAACACTGATCATGCGTATTTTGTCATAGATGCCCAGTAAAATATACAATGCCACAGTAAGGACTGGCTGCACACAAATGCCTATCTAGCCAAGTAATTTCACTTATCATGGTTGCTTTATAAAATACCTCCATGAAAAACATCAAGCCACAGTAAGAAATTACTAGACTGACTGTACCAAAATACCAGTCTAGCCACTAATAAAACATATCATGCCTGCTTCATCATGGGTGCCCATTACCTTTGAGGATCCTTCCAGCCTCACCCTGCCCACACATCCCTTCTCCCTCCCACTGCTGCTCCAACCCCCAAAATCAGATTGTTGGCCTAGCATTACCTCCATGTCCCTCTTCCTCATCCCATACTTACATATGAGGCAAAGTGCTTCATAGGCAAGTACTGGGACGAGGGAGAATAGGACTAGGTGTATGATGTGATATGTTATTTATAACGCGTTTAATACCCACGGGTTTCTAAGCCCGGAGCCGGGGATAGAACCTGTGTTGCTCATGTCATCTTTCTTCTAAGGCAAGCATGTTGCCCCTGAGCTATCCTTCCAAGACTGAGCAATGAAGAGTAATGAGTAATGAAGATTATGGTAAGTAATCTAAGCATTGAACACAAGCACACACATTCACACTGCATTCACATGCTCATTTACACATGCACCCCTTCCCTCACACACACCCAACCATCCATACATGATGCACTCACCCACACACATTACATAATATAAATATACATATGCAAACACACACACATCCTTAAATTTAAATATGTTTACTAAAAAACATTTTCTTAACTTTACCTGTATCAGGTGTTGCTCCGAGGAACTCCTCTGCAGGTAGGCCTCTGCTTGGGAGTGCCAAGGAGAAACAATTTGATCTAAAAAATACATTATTTCTGTTATGATTTACGTAAGAGAAATAATTTCTTTCTGAGGTAAGGTTGACTTCAAAAAGAAATTAATGTAAAGAGGGCTTTTACCTGAGCCCCCTTTACTTTTTGTTTCTCTTTGCCTCTGCAACCCTTAAGTAGGTGTTGTAGACGTAGTGCCAGGGGTCACAAGGGAGTTGCCTTGGCTGTGACCCCCGGCAACCCCCAAATGGCATCCGTGGGTGAGCCTGGGCATGTTGAAACCATGCCAGGAAAACACAGATGGCAAAGCCCAGCTACTTACTTTCCTAGGTCCTCAACAACATTTGGGAGAGGTTGCATGTCAGAAATTCAAATTTGACATGTTTGCAAAGCACCCCGAAAAGCAAGTGAAAACAACCATGATTTTTTTGTTATGTAATCACAAGGACATTTTTTATTTCCTATATACTCTTGACCAAAACCCTGGACTTGTGCTTCTGGGCAGAGTGCTAAGGCCACAAAGCCTGTCTATGGCTCTGCAGTGGTCAGAATAGAAAGCCTTCCACAATGTCACGGTGAGCCAAGGCATGTTAAAATGATGCCCGAGAAAACACAGCTGGCAAAGCCCTATTACTTACTCCTTTAAGCCACAAATGGACATGAACTATAGATAGGAAATCTGGAAGGAAATATGAACACACTTTACTGAGAGTGGAATTCTGTCCACTGCTTCCCTGGGATCAGAAACCCCTGTCCATCCACCCTGGAGGTTTCTGAGTCCCATTAGGACCTTCCACAGATGTAGTAATGCTTAGGTATTTTAGACAGCACTTCTGACTACCCATTATATATTTGGTAAAGGTGAGGCATGAGGCCACCACATCTTCTAGCTTGGTTTCCTGCTTGGCTCAGGCACATTATCTTGGGCTAAGGGCAGCTACCAGATGGTAAAGGTCATCCAAGTGTGCCATTATTGCATAATTGATGTGTGAAAAAGTAGGACCCGTTGTTAGGAGATCACTAGTAAGAAAACAGAGCTTTCATTAAGGTAGATTTTCCTGAAAAGCACTGGATTTAAAAGTCCATATTTGAATTAGAACCTTTCAAAGACTGCTTTATCAATCAAATCTTAAAAATTAGAATGATGACAAATGCTCCATAAAACCCAGCTCCCTTGCTGACCTCTTTAATGACAATGCATAAATTGTCAGAATGTAGCCCCACAACAACCAATGAAAAATCCAGCATCCTCTCATCACTTCAATCCAACAGCTATGAGGACAATGTCCTACCCAGCTCTGTAATTAAAACAAACCAGAGTCAGCTGTTCATGTCTCTGTCAAACCTTCAGTGTGTTTCTCACATAAATGAGTTTTCCCTCGTCTCACAAAACAGTGTTCATACACCCATTTATTTATAACAAATAATCTTTAATGCTTATTACCATTTGCCTGATAACAGCAACATGGTACCATCCGAATGAGTCTTGTATACAATGCAGAATCTGGTAACCAAAGAAAATATCCCCAACAATCCAACATCCAAGCCCACCTCTCCACAGGTTCATGAATCGGTCAACAATTACAGAAATTGCATGTTTTCACAACCATGCATCTGTTGTTTTAGCATTATGATCTACCCCGACTATTTCACTATATGTGTCTTATGTTATGCATATGTTAAACTCAAGGGGGTGTGTCATTGGAGGGGTAAAGCAATCCATCAAGCATGATCATCCATTCTGTTTTGCCTTATGAGTTTGTGGCATCCCCATCCAACTCAATTCTCATTTGTGTCACTAGTTCAGCCCTAGCCCACTTCAATAGATCTGATTTCCATGCAGCGACTGCCGGGCCAGAGGGATTATACCACAACATGGCTATGCACAGTTTAGCCAAGACCAGTGCCAAGTCAATCATTTTAGTAACATTTTTCATTGACTTGCACCTAGGGCATAGCCCTAGCAAGCACATCAATGGTGATCATATTGGCCATGTGCTCCCTATATCTTGGATCTTTGCTATTACTGCATTCCAGAAGTGATTCAACTTGGGGCAGTGCCATACCATGTTGAGGAAGGTCTGTTCTATTGAGCCACATTTGGGACAGGTGTTAGGTTTTAGGAGGCTCATTTTATGCAATCTGGAAGGCATGATGAAGGATATTGTCTTGTATGAGTTTCAGGCGGGCATTTCGGGAAACCTCTTTCATATAGGAGCAAATCTTATGTCATTGTTCCTCGTTCAATGTTAAATGCAAGTCACTCTCCCGCTATTTCTCCCTTCTTCCTATTTTCCAGTAAAATTGTGTAGATCATAATAATATGGGGTCCACCATCTCAAAGGGAATACATTCCAGCCACCAACCAGTGACATGCAGGTTCCAAAGGGAGCTGTTCCATTTAATTTTTGCACTTCACCAGGTAGCCCAGCATAGAATTAGAATTATCCTTTATGTCATAGAGGGAACTTTCCTTTAGTCACTAGAGAAGTCAGAATAAGGTATTCATTGACCTTCACCACACACAGTCAATAATTTTGCCTCCCAGCCCACCAAAACTCTCCTACAGGAGTTGCCTATGCAACTGGTGTCCATGCTCCGAGAATATTGGTAGAGTAGTGGTTCAATGCACCTGCCTTCTATACACATGTTCCCACATATGTCTACCGAAGTCCACCAAATATACCCCGGTGTTTCCTTGCCATGTGCTCACAATAGCTTCTTGAGAGTTTGAGGTTTCACTGAATTCATCAGGACTCTAAATTCAGGAGTGGTGTCATCGGTCAGCCACTGGGCAACATACTATAATTACACTGCCAGGTAGTAAGATGCAAAATCTGGCACCCGTAAGCCACCTGCATCATAAGGTTTCTTTATTGACAATGCAACCCTTCTGTGGCCCTTCACCCACAGTGTTTCCCTCATGATAGAGTCCAATCTCTTAAACACACCTATTGGAACGTTATATGGTACATTCGCAAAGATTGCAACAATCTCAGGAGGACAACCATTTTCGTCAACCCGATCCTTCCCATCAGAGACAAAGGTAATCTCAACCATAATTTACCTGAGCCCTCAATCCCTGCAATTGCTCTCAAAGTAGTATCCCGGTATGTATCCAGAAGATGTGCCTGATCTTAATACCAAGGTATTTAAATGTCTCAGGTTCCCATTTTATCAGAAGACTAAGTAAGTTATTGGCAGGTATCAACGCCCGACGAGCGAAAGAAGAAATCACATGACTTACTCCCATTGATCCGGATTACCGATAGGGCACTAAACTGGGTCCAGACCTTCCAACAATAATGGTACATTCACACTAGGATCATTCACAACAAGTAACATATCATCAGTGTATAATGATATGACATGAGACTCTCCATTCAACACTATCCCACTTCCAACATATTATGACATAACATGCATGCAAGTGGTTCCAATGTTGGAGCAAATAGGATGGGGGACAATGGGCATCCCTGTCTGGTGCCCTTTTTCACATCCCATTATCCCAGGATCAGCCCACCGGTCTTAACCCTGTTACATATGTGTACAATAACCAATGCACCTCTTCATCCCTGGTCCTAGATTGATCTTTTCCAGTACCCACATTCCAAAGTGTGCCCTTGCTGAAAAATCTCCAGGACCCGTTTGTCTGGTGATCTTTTTCCATGCCGACAAAGTTTGATAGCCAGCCTCCCACTGGGGCGCGGAAGTGGGGGCTGCGGATCCACTGCCAGTTCAGGCATGATTGGTTGTCTACGCCCTGAAGACTTTGATGCTGGTCTCTACTGCTGTATGCCTGGGAGCAGCCCCTGTAGGCTTCCTGAGTGGAGGAGTGGAAGAGCTCACGGTAGGGGGTGGAGTACCCCTTGAAGACCTGCAAACCCTCCCCCTTGGGGAACAAAAGGACGACCTTACCATGCCGGTCTTGATAGCCTGAAGAGTCTCATCCACTGTCTTCCCAAACAGGTTGTCACCATCAAAAGGCATGTCTACAACTTTAGAGTGTATGTCAGCTCAAATGTTTGTGTCCTTCAGCCACCACTGGCGTTGAAGGGCCACACCATTCTCCATCTGGCGGGAACCCTGTGTCCACTATGTCCAACGCCACTGAAATAGATTGATCTAAAGCCACCTCACCTTCCTGGAATGGGCCAGGGCCTTCTTGTCATCAACAAGGAAACCAAATGCAGGACTGAGCCTGTCCCAAAGCTCCCTGTTGTAACATGACAGGATGGCGAGGGCATTGGTGGAAGCTGCAGTGTAGATGATGCGCTTAACAATCGCATCTAGCTTCTTGCCCTCCTGGTAAAAAATGAAAAAAAAAGAAACATCTATAGCTCTTGAAAATATCCCCCCCTCCACCCTTGCCTAACCTGGACCGGGCTGGGAAAGACAGAGACTGAGATGCTCCGAAATATCCAGTTGACGTTGCAACTAGACCAAAAACCTTAAAGTGGCATAACATGTCCAAATACAACCTGGATCTGCCATACGTGGAAGACGTATTTACAGAGCACGAATCCCCGGAGTCTGCAACACCAAAACATTGAGATGAAAACATCCCACATTGGGAGAAGCCCTCAATGTGTGCTGAGATTAAGGATTTGGAAATGTGACACTAAGCTTTAGCCGCAAAACTTGCGTCTGACTGGACAGCCATGGAAACTACATTGGGTGGTCACAGAAGGCTAAGTGACATTCACACTCAATTACCCAGAACTCCACTCCAAACAAAACCACGTCGGGATGCAGCAGGTTTGGCTGGAACAAGAACAAAATGTTGTACGAAAACAAGTCTCTTTCGATATAGGTAGAACCTACCGTAACCCCACTAAGAAGTACTGAGGCGGAGTAGTGCATATTGAAGTTACACACTAACATCTCTAACTCTACGACGACCCTAAGTGAAAAAGTAGTATGTCCACTGAGACCTGCCTCATCTTCTTCTTCTGACACGGACTTACTTGATGGCGCTTTCCATAGTCAAAATATGACTTTCCAGAGTAATCATTTGTTGGCTCCCTCTCTGGAAAATATTCAGACCATTATAATATCAATTCTTAGGGTGACTTTGAATCCTTTTGTCAATCTCTATGAGTCTCCAAGTGACACTATGGCATCTAAAGCCTCCCTATTGGCAACGGCTAACAAAATGCTTCTTCTTCTTGAATCATTTTTAGAAGTGGTAAAAAGTCACCTGGACAGGGAGGCTGAAACCTCATCACAATGGCAGGAGAGATCATTCAACCTCGCCAGGGGAGAAGCAAATGAAAAAATACCCTAATTTTGGCGATCCTCGAATCATTGAAATGAGCTTGACAGACCCAGGAATTGGCAGAAAGGCTTAAAGCTCCATTCCCTTACAACTCTTCAGGCAGTGTCCATATTTAACCTACTCAACTGTCAGCTAACCTGTGGTTCTACCATCTACTCTAACCGAGGGCACTGTGACTAATTGTCAGTCGAGGAAATTGATCTTACACTTCCAGAAACAATTAAGTACTAGAGGAGCGGATGGGGCATGATGTGGCTCCAGGGCCGCAACTCAGGGGTCAAGGCGCTAAGCCTTTTGTAATCTTTGAGAATACCAAAAACAAAGAAAGTGGAAAAAAGGGCCAAGGTGTTGCAACAGAAAAAGCCCCAAAATCTTCCTAATGTGAACAAACTCAAATCTAATGGATCTAGAGGCTTTACGCACAACCTAACAACACACCTGCCTACTACTACTCGATTCATGGAACACAATGCGCGGAGCTTACCTGGAGTTGCAAGGAATCCGTGCTGGTCCATCACGTCACTGCGAGCCAACGAACGCCATGCGCTAGACTCCAAGGGAAGGACTGGCTGGGCCAGCGCAGTCACCTAGAAAAGGGCAGAACATGTGGAAGGAGGAAGAACAAACGAAAATGTGGGCGTTACGAGGGACATTTCATTGTCAAACAATCACACCAGCCATGCGCGTGCAAAACAACCGTATTCATGGAATTGAACAGGGAACGCCAGCGTGCAAAAAAAACATGCACAAACCAGAAACACCTACACCACGTTACAGAAAGTGTAAACGTCAACACGCACACTAACAAATGCATAAAAAGCAAGCCAATCAACAATCGCACGTATACACCCACAATAAATGCATCATTTGTTGCAGCAGTCATCCTGGGACACTGCAGAAGGAGGTGGATGGCCAGGGCCTGGATCTTCCACCCAAGGACCAGCATTTTTGGGCTTGCATGATGACCAGGTCTACGGCAGGTATATGTTCACCCCCATATCATCCTAGACCTGGTCACAGAGTGGGAAGATGACCTCACATCACCCACCATGTGCTCCAGGCACTGTGCCCCTTGCGAAAGGGGCTCACTGTTCTGCATTTTTTGGCCACTGGCTCATTCCTGCAGACCACTGCCACAGTCGGTGGCATCTCCCAAGCCATGTAGCCACGCTGCTTACACTAGATGTTGACTATCATAACTGCACATCCTTCTGTCCTCCGGCATATCTTTATGCCCAGAACACTGGCAGAAAGTTAAGCAGTGGTCCATTTTTATGGGGGGGGGCACACTTCCCAAAAGTGCTAGGTGCCATTGATTGCACACATGTTGCTCTACGTCCACCTCATGCAACCGAGCACATCTACTGCAACCGTAAACATTGGCACTTCATCAATGTTCAGGTTGTGTGTGATGCCAAGGGCATCATTACTGAAGTGTATGCCAACTATCCTGGCTACACCCGTGATAGTTACATCTTCAGGATGTCCCCGCTACATTGGCCCCTGGAAGCTGGGAAGCATGGAAACACATGGCTCATTGGTGAGTATGAATGGACATGCACATGCATGCATGTTGCACACAGACCAATAGATACTGTCATAGATACTGTCAACAAATGACATTGACAACCATTCTCACCTCTACAGGGGAAAGTGCCTACCTTTTGAGCACATACATGATGAAGCCCATACCCAACCCAAACACGCCTGCCCAGGCAAGGTACAACACTGCCCATATTGCAACTAAGAACATAGTGGAGCGCACATTCGGAGTGCTCAAGTCACATTTCTGCTCCCTTGACAACTCTGGTGGTGTGCTGCTATCTGCACCACCAGTAGTCTGCAGGATCATTGTGGCAGCATGTGTCCTGCGCAATGATGCAACACCGCATGCCGTCCCAGTGGACATGGGGGTGGCATCCCATCCACGCCCACAGGCACACCACTTGCGTATGGCTGGGCAAAGGGCACATGGAGAGACTGCACGTACCCAGCTTGTGCAATCTTATTTCACATAAAATCCTCCCCCTGTGGAGTGCACACAATCCCGCCAACTCCCAGGTGCCATTCAGTAATATGATATGATATGATATGATTGGTTATTTATAACGCGCTTAATACCCAGAGGTTTCTAAGTGCAGACCCAGGGATCAAAGCTGCGTTGCTCGTGTTATCTTGCTGCCAAGGTGAGCACATTGCCCCTGAGCTATCCTCTTGATGACAACGGGCCAATCCACTGTGCCCACAAAACCACCCTGAGAAAGTGCCCTAGGAAGTGCAAATTTGGGTGCATCCCTTAGAACTAAAAAGTCATTTCATTTAGTGTTTCCAAAAGAAACACATTGAAGAGTGATGACACCACTACCGCCATGCCAACCATTTCATTAAATCACCTCTTTGGCACCAAAACCATCCCATGTGTAAAATTGAAGGATAGTCATACCACACACTATCCCCACTGTAGTGGCCCCCTGACACTCTGGTGGATCGGACTAACTAACATACCTGTCAAATGTTGTCAGCATCGATAAATCCTGAAACATCATGTCTGAGCTGCAAGCCATACATGTCCTCAACAATTTACATAGAAACAAAATACAACAAGCACAATTTAGAATAGCTGCACAAATGTCCTACAATGTGCATGATGCGCACAAACAAGTCCCTATTGTGGGGTGTAGAAAAGCAGTGCAGTATTGACACACAAGTTACTCAACATGTCAACATGACCACAATAAAAAGCACCCACAAAATAAATATTAACGAGATGTAACAGACAATTGTGACAAAGAGTGTGACCCACCAGAATTACCACACCCCAACAAGCAGCAACACAAGTAGCTAATCTATAACAATCAAGATAGATGCACATCTTACCTGTTCCCTTGGCATGCAGTCACCATTCAAATTTCATATCATGAAATAGCCATCATTCCCTGATGGAAGGATCTGCAGACAATAAACAAAATGCAAACTGAGTGCAGCCAACACATTCATAGACCCAAAAAGTCAAGAGCCATAGGCACCCCTCAGTGACATACAACACATGCAAACAACAACTCACAAGACAACCATTAACATGTGTCCCAGCGCACGTGCAGCAACACCTGCACACTGCATGTAAATCAAACAAACAAAACACACACAATGACAAACAAGAACATCCCCCACACTGCCTGTCCCCATTGATCACATGCAGCAAATGTGCATGTCACATATCCCCATTCCCCAGCCGATGGCACATACACAACGCGTGCATCAGTCAACATGCTGCATGAAAATGAGAAGAACCATATCACAACTAAAAAAAAAAAAAATTCAAATCATTGAGAAGTATGCCCTAAGAGAAGCACTGAATATCCCAAAACATTAAAATACCTCTGATGCTAAATGCACTGCCCGTTGGCTACTCATCATAAACAGCATCAAATTTAAATCCCTCTCTATCACACACAAGTGCATCACTAACCCAGCGCCGAAATACCTCACCAACAAAATTACCAAACCCCACTCTGAGAGACCCAGCCGAGCCATCACCTCCCGCCTCCTCACCACGCCTAAATTCAAATGAGCTAAAGCAGGTGGCTGCAGCTTTCCAGTACTGGCGGCCAAACAATGGAATGCCTTACCCCTCCCACGCCGATCTGACCATTGGCTATACTCCTTCAGCAAAAAAACGGAAACCTGGCTCTTTACACAAGACCTGTAGCTTCACTCCATCAAGCTCCGGCATCTCAATCGATCTCTGGAAGACTAACAATGACATGACAAGGCATGCCATCACCTGCGTAGTATTGTGACAGTGAACTGAAGACAGTCATAGGAGTCATAGGAGCACATTTATGTATTAATTTATATATTGTTCACTTGTTAGGTGCTTATACAATTATCAAAACTGTTTCATAGCGCACTCAGGGCAACAGGGTGGGGACAGGTGAAGTTAGACAATGAACGACAACAGATATAAATAATTGAATTAGCAGTACAAACCAATCATGAGAATAACAGGGAGGGAATGTGAACATATAATGCCTTATGAGTGTTCAGAATGTACACGTGTAGAGGGAAGGCAGGTACGGGAAAAGATGCTGAGGTGCACATGGAGAAGTGCACTGGGTGAAGTGCCTAGAAAAGAAATGAAAAACGTAATTTTAACCTCCCGTGGTGAGGGTGAGCCTGAGCAAGTGCAGCATATACACAGTGTTTGGATGAGAGATGTGGGGAGTTAGGGCCTGAGGATACATTAGTGCCCTGCACATCAGTCATGTTACTTTATGATTAGCAGTGAAAAGAGGAGGTGAAGGAAGAGGAGAAGACAGAGATGTTCCTGCTTTTTGGGAACTTAAGGTGGTCCTGCTCAAGACGCAGAGGGAGGAGAGGCTATTACACTGAAGGCAGTCCGCAAGGAAACCGATCGACCACCAGCTCTGTTTAGCAAACCCCTTCACATGGAGGGAGTTGGTGCCAGATCAAGCCAGGAGCATGGAAGGGGAGTATTTGATCCGGAAGCATTGAAGATAGAGTGGCTCTCGGCCCCAGATAGTCTCCTCAATGATACAGATGAATTTGAATGTAATCTGTGCAGAGACTGTGAGCCAGTGAAGTCTTTGTAGGACAGGAGAGATGCCTTATGAGTGTTCAGAATGTACACGTGTAGAGGGAAGGCAGGTACGGGAAAAGATGCTGAGGTGCACATGGAGAAGTGCACTGGGTGAAGTGCCTAGAAAAGAAATGAAAAACGTAATTTTAACCTCCCGTGGTGAGGGTGAGCCTGAGCAAGTGCAGCATATACACAGTGTTTGGATGAGAGATGTGGGGAGTTAGGGCCTGAGGATACATTAGTGCCCTGCACATCAGTCATGTTACTTTATGATTAGCAGTGAAAAGAGGAGGTGAAGGAAGAGGAGAAGACAGAGATGTTCCTGCTTTTTGGGAACTTAAGGTGGTCCTGCTCAAGACGCAGAGGGAGGAGAGGCTATTACACTGAAGGCAGTCCGCAAGGAAACCGATCGACCACCAGCTCTGTTTAGCAAACCCCTTCACATGGAGGGAGTTGGTGCCAGATCAAGCCAGGAGCATGGAAGGGGAGTATTTGATCCGGAAGCATTGAAGATAGAGTGGCTCTCGGCCCCAGATAGTCTCCTCAATGATACAGATGAATTTGAATGTAATCTGTGCAGAGACTGTGAGCCAGTGAAGTCTTTGTAGGACAGGAGAGATGCAGTCCCTGGGCCTGAGGCCAATGATAAGTCTTGCTGCCCTATTCTGGTTCAGCTGGAGAGGTTGTAGGGTGGATTTGGAAGATTAAGGAGGAGGCTGTTGCAGTAGTCTAGCCTGGAGAGAACCAGAGCATGGGTAACATTGAGTCTCTGGGGGAAGGTGTGGAAGGGTACAGTTACTTTCATAAGGAAAAGCTGAAAGTGGGACTTAGTGACAATGTCCTGAATATGAGGGATGAAGGAAAGGATGGAGTCGAAGATGAGTCCAAGAATCCTGGCTTCAGAGGAGGGGGCAGGGTGGCAGCCCATGGAGGAAGGTCAGAGTTAAGGGAAGAAGTAGGGTGCAGGGGATCCAATAGGGAGACTCTAGGTTTCGCTGGCGTAGAAGCAGAGGTTATTGGCAGTGCACACCGCCTGGATGGTGGAGAGGCAGTCAGGGATGAAGGAAGGTGCAAGGGCGTCAGCAGGAATTTTGAAGAAGAGTTGTGTGTCATCAGCATAGTTGGAATTTGGGGGAGAAGGAGGCAATGACACATTTCAGCAGGGGAATTTATATGTTAAAGAGGCAGGGCAAAAGAATGGAGTCCTAGTGTAAGCCACAGGCGGAGGTAGAAGTAGGGGAGGTGAAAGGGACAAGAATGGTTTTGGAGGAATGGTTGGTTAGAAAGTCAGTCCAGTGACCGCTCTGAGATGCCAAGTGCTTCATGGAGATGTTTTATGAGGATGAAATGGTTCACTGTGTCAAATGCAGAAGAGAGATCAAGGAGGATGAGGAAAACAGTGGATTTTGAATTGAGGGATGCAAGCAGTTCGTCACAGGTGTTCAGGAGAGCAGTGTCTGTGGAATCCATATTGGTTGTCATGTAGACCACCAACCAGTTCTTTATGGGTGTTGAGTTGGGGGTGGTCCACCTTCTCTAGCAGTTTTCCCAGGAGGTGGGTGATGGAAATGGGGTGGTAGTTGGCTGGGCTGGAAGGGATTGCAGATGGTATTGTAAGGATGTGCCGCACAAGGGAGTGCTTGAGGGAGGATGAACAAGAATCAGTAGCAAAGGAGTGGTTGCAGAGATCAGAAAGAGCAGGGGCGAGAGAGGAAATGTTGTCCTTGTGTGTTCACGATCAACATGGGATAACCTGTTTGGAAGACCTTCATAGAGTTGACAACTCTGATGACTTCATCAGGGAAGACAGAAGCGAAGGAGGAGAAGGAGGAAGGAGGAGGGTGAGTGGTAGTGGGGGAAGAAGGGAGAGGGTTGTGTTGGAAGAGTGCGTGACAAGGATGTTCAGTCTGTCCATTGTTTTTTAAAAGAAGTGAGAGGCAAGTGCATTACAAAGGGACTGTGAAAGTGTAGGGGCAGAAGATACAGCAGATGTGTTTGCAGGTTGCCTGCACATTTTGTAGAGTTCAGCCATGATGCAAAGCACACGAATACAAGTACACAAATACTCACCTCTTGCACTCCTGGCAAGATCATGCTCACCGCATCAATTCGCAGAGGCCGAAGTCAGAATGGAAGGCTGAGGTAACTGCCATGGAAGACATAAGCAGACAACAAAAAGCAATGTGATACAGCAAGCAAGGATACATGCATGCTAAATGTAGGATGCAATGGCCAATGCACCCTTCATTGTGACAGCATACAATTGGTCAAATACTGCATTCAATTTAATGCAGCTGTACACCACACCCAGTTGCGGTCAACTTGAAGCTGAACAGACCATGGTGCAGGATGCATGGTACATGCATGTGAAAACACCAACACCACTAAACGTAATGTGCTGGTACTCAACATAGCATTCCAAAATTGTGCATCAATGTTCACATGGTTGTGGCATGTAACTGGTGCTACAAACCATAATTGGTGAATCGTAAGCAAGAGAAGCCAAATGTGCTGTCGATCCATAACCCCACAAACATTGCAAGGGATGTGAAGTGTCACTCAGTATACATGGTCAAAGTGCAATGAGACACAAACCAGCACAACTATCAACACCTGTCACAGGCGACAAACGCTGCAATCCACTCCTAAATACCCAAGAAATGCCCACACAGTTGGAACTCCCACAATTTGAATATGAAACCAGTGGCCACTCCAATCCATAGAAACAACATCATGCCCAGACCTATCACCACAACCACACCTTGTGAAACAAACACCCATTAAGAAGTATTGGTGACCCACAAGACAGGTCAATCCCAAGTGATCACACACAGTGCAAGACTCCCAGGCAAACACCACAGAAGCATCTACAAATGCCCTTCACTTACCTGCACAGGGTACCCATCTGCACAGCATTGGGAGACGCTTCCCCTAAATCCAATGACATGCATAGTAAGAGTGACACTGAGAGGGAAGACCGAGCAAATGCCACATCAAGGAGTACACTGCCTGGATTGGAGATGGCCAATTACATGCACTACACCACAGATGAATTGCCCAAGGTAGGCACCATAGTGCCATGAGTACCACTTAAATAACCATACTGGTATGTTAGCATGCAAAGCACATATAAGTTAAGTTAGACATGCAGCAAACATGATGACCAATGCTGCATGGTCAACATGCAAGACACTGCTAATGCTTACCCGCTGACTGCTTCAGCATGGTGTGTATCCTGCATCACCTTCACCTGGGACTGTTTAGGTACAGGAGGGACAGTGCCTGGTGAAGGGCATGGTGAGCATGGAAATCAAACGGTGCAGGGGGTCTCCCCCTGGTCACTGCCAGATCATGGATTACTGAAATAACATTGGAGAAGACATTACAACTGGCATAGTGAAGTACCATTCACACAGCACACATAGGCAAAGGAACACTGTACCCATGGTTACCTGCACATGCCATCCTGTGCACCACCATGCAATTTGACCCCACTATGAATGAAGGACAACTCAAAAAAGAAATGCCGACATAAGGGCCTGGCGTTCAACTAAAGTATTAAAAATAAAATGTTTTAAAAAAATCAAAAATGGCCATCATGGACCGAGGTGGGGGTCCACCTAGGAGGGTAGAGGCCCAGGGTGCATGTCAACTTCCACATGGGACGGCACAGCTATGGTGGACCGGGAGACATGGCTCTGCTAGCAAAACCTTCCTGCATTGAATCGGAAGGTGGGAATAGTGCAAGAGGCTCACCACACAGTGCCCAGGCCTGGTCCTCAGTGGCAGTGGCCATGCGTGACACTGATGAATGCATCAGCAGACTGAGGGTTTGGAGGTCACCATGTATAACCTCACGGGTTGCATGGAGTTCTGCCGTGATAGTCTCCTTCAGTGATAACATCTCCTGGCAGCACAGTCTCCTGGTGGCTGTCTCTTCCTCACAGATTACAACTCTGTAGGCCAACAACTTACGCCTCAGGGCTTCCCTGTGTGCCCGACTGACTGCAAGCAGCAATGCCTGCAGAGACCTCAGATCTGCCCATCGGCCCCTGATGTTGGCCTCCAAGTGCAGCCGTGGGCCGCATTACCTGCAGCTGTTGCTCCACCTGTGTTGCTGGGGGAACATGGAACTGCCCAACGTATCCATGCCCTCAGCCAAACTCTCATAGGCAGCACCCTGTTGTTGTGCAGATTGCAACATCTGCTGCTCCCACTCTGTCTTCTCAGGCTGCACACGTACTGCACATGTGTGGGGCCCACACCTGCCGGACCCAACGGAGCATGGCTCTTGCTGTGATGCCACTGTCTCTGGCTACAGGACTGCAACCCTCCCTTGGACATCTGCCCCAGGACCAGAAACCAATACATGGGAGTGCGGCCTTGCATCTGTAACCACCACAGATGGGCGTGACACCACTGATTCGCCTTGTGAAGGCACCTGACTCCCGGCACACTCACGGGCCTCAACTGCTCCACCGATTGGTGCACTCACCTCTGCCAGCATTGAGGACTGTACATCCGATTCAGCATCAGAGCTATTGGAGTCCAAAGAGTCAAAATTGTCTGCATCAAGGCTTAGGATGGTCTGTGGCACCAGTGGATTCTCAATGCCTGCCAGGCCATGTCCTCCACTGGTAGTCTGAAGTGACACAGACTCTTCTTCCTCCTCTTTCTCCTCCTCCTCTGCATCTGATGCCTCCTCACCTGCACATGGACGGAAAAAGACACGTGGAGTCATTTGCAACATGTCTAGAATAAACATATATATCACATTGCTGTCATGCAACAGAATGCAGGGCATGTCACCATGAGAGAAACAGCATCCACACACTATGTACAAGATGCTATCTGATCATGGCCTATGCAGACTGGGAACAACATTCCCTGCTCAAGGCCATGCTGCAAGTGGACACATTGCCAACAAAAAGGGTTGTCTGCAAGCACACTATGACACATGGCACAGCTAACTGTTGACTAATACCAGTGAAATGGGCAATGGTCATGTGGCTCTGTGACGTGCAATTACATGACATGTCAACAGGCAGACACACATATTCACATCCAAGTCCGCTTACATCACATTCCACACCAGTGTTGACCTGGCACAGGGACTGTACACAAAAATGGGAACATGCCGTAAGTATGGGGAAAAGGACACAGTTCCAGTTGATGCATGACTGTAAGAGTACCACCTAGCCAAGGTCTGTGAAGTGGAGAGAGAAAGTAAATGGAGTTGAAGATAGGAACAAGGTACAGTGACTCTGAAAAGGGACAGGGGCATGGACCCATGGAGTGTGTGCAGAATGTGGGAGGGTAACAGGGATCAGGCCTCACATCCATTTGACTCAGGAGTCATTGCGACAGTGGCAGCGGGGATGTGCCCAATCTAGACATATGCACACTCACTCAGGGCATGCCGTAAGGTGTGTTGGTTGTCATCTTGCATGTTCTATTTAGCATCAAAGCACCTGAGTACATATGTGAATAGAGAATCTATACCCTGCAGGGCATGAAGTGTAATTCATTTTTCATACACAAGCACATGTCTAGCAGAGTCATTGACATCAAGGATGCAACTAACAAGAGGTTGGTATCATGTTGTAAGTGATTTCAACCCGGCACTCCACCTAAGTCAATGCCTAGCGTGTGATGCACAGCTGGAACCCTTAATTATTTATTTATGTCTATAAGATCTTTTATTTCTGAATGATATACCCTTATATCACGCCCCTCTCTTTGAATCCCCCCCGGTCACACTGAACTAGGAAGCAAGCTGTTTTGCAAAGTTAAAAAGATTTATTTTAGGTATTTTCACTATATATATATATATATATATATATATACATCACACTATTTAATGTTTATACAATGATCACCAATGGGTTGATGTCACAACAAATCTCTTTAATCACACGGAGTATTGGTAGGAAAAATAATGCAGCATAGAAATAATACTTGTGTGGGTTCAATCAAAAGGCAAGTGATCACTCTTTCCCCCTGCACACTACTAAATCCTCCCAATATGCAGTATAAAGAGATGGAAGAAGAGAAAACAGCTTTCAGGAATTCAAACTCAAGAATTACAGTATCAATCCGAATTTCCCCTCAGCAAACACAGGGAAAAACAGGAATGATTGCAACTTGTCAAAATGGTTTAGAATGTGGCTTTGAATGGAACGGTAAAAACACTGAAAATGGATTTCATTCACTAAAATGGTTTGAATACTAGAGGGAGCCGCTTTGTATAGTTTCAGATAAACACTAGCAATGATTATTGAATAACTAGCGGATTGAAAACTTAATTCTGAGGTCGGATGCAATGTACAGCTGTTTCACACGTGATAGATTTGAGCCAAATGAAAAATTTGTGGCAAACTTTTCCATGCGCGGTAAGTAGTTGGAATGTAGTTTTGGATTTGTTGGAAAGCTAAGGATGTTAGCTTCAAGTGGACACTTAAATTCCATTTCTAGCATGCACGGTGAGGAAGTTATGAAGGTTTTTGTAGAGGTCGTTTTTTTTCAGAAAGAGTCAACATTTGTAAAACAAGGTTGCGCTTTTTTAAAAATTACAAACAAGTTTCTAATACTAGGGAGTCTATAAAGGCACAAACTACACGACAGCACAGCCACCAGTCCAGCGACACCTCTGTCTGGTTTTTGCCCACCGAGACACTTGTCTTTCTTCAGAAAATATATTAGCGCAAAAATGGTTTTAACATTACAATTACCAAAGGACTATAGGGATGAGAGAAAGATTCAGGTAAGACTAAAGATTTTCTACAATGCAGTTCTGGATATAAGAGAGTGGGTTTGGATAGGGATGACTTATGGACAATACATATGCTAGAAACAATCCTATGCTATGGATACTCAGTGCCACTGTTTGGGATGGACCTGTCAGAGATCTGGTCAGGGATACTTTCTGGACTGGAATTCTGCTAGCACACCGGACTGGACTCAAGGCATTCTGATTCTGCACTCAGCACGGCACTCTGGACAGTGCACAGCAACATTGGACTGGATCTGACGGGTTGGTTCTGGTTTGCTGCTATCTGGTCACAGCTCAGCTCTACTGGGTCGGATCTCTGAATTCTGGCAAGAATTTTTAGCAAGAAAGCAGCACAGCTCAGCCCTACTGTGTCAAATCTCTGAATTCTGGTAAGAATTCTTAGCAAGAAAGCAGCACAGCTCAGCCAGGCTGTTCTTTTTTTTGTTCCCCTTGGAGGTCTGGGGTAAAATATGGTTTCAGGATTTTAAAAGGCCAAGCTGAGGAGGGTTCAGTTTGGAAATGGGCCTTTCTGTTTTCAAAGTTCTGGAGTCTGGAATATGGATTTCTCTTGCAAAGTGCTTCTCCAGCAATCAGATGGTGGGTGGATGTGTGTTTCATTCTAGGTCCTAAATTGTCTCTATTTATGTATTTTCTAAAAGGATGGGTATGCTGACTTCTACAAGGCACACCCCCTGGTATTCTATTGGTTAGGGTCTTTCCTCTCCCCTGATTTGAGAAGAAAACATGGTGTCATGATGACGCTGTATTTTGTAATCCAGGGAGTACCTCCCCTTTGTTTCTGCACATGAAATCTATTTTTTCATACAAGACATATTTACAATTTTGCAACCTTAATGCCAATAGCATATTTATATCAGATATTTGTTGGAGCAAGTATTCATCCGAGCCCTGTCACGTTGAGAGCTTGGGTCTAGATTTGGCTATTTTTCGCACTTTTGGTCGGGTACCTAATGTCAGATTGGTTCACATTTTCACACATATGTGTGCATGACACCTGGGCATAATCATGTGAAGTTTCATGTTTCTGGCATTACCACAATTGCTACAAAACCACAAATTATGTAGTCTTGTCCCTGAACATCGCACAGAGTTCTGAGTAGTTTTGAAACTTGACCAGAATTTCCATATTAACAATACTGTCATTTTACAAATGTTTACAATTTTGCACAGTCCTCTGTCAGTCCTTTTCAAAATATACTTTCTTGTGCTTTAAGAATACACAAAACTGTCTGCCCCTACCTCCAAAGTTTTGGGTGGGTCAAGAGCAATCCCTGCCTCTTCCCTCTGGCAGGAGTCTCTGTTGACACTTGCATCTGCATATTGTTTTCAATCCAGGAAGACTTTTGTATCACTCCCAGGAGCAGGAGCCAGTGCCCCTCCCCTTTAAATCAACACCTGAATGTGAGCTCCTGTCTTTTTGGTGGGAAGCAGAAGGGTGGTGTGTTTCCCCATGGCGGAAGCTTCTCTGAAGTTTTGCTGAATCAGGTTACTTTGTTGAAATTAAAGTTACAATTTTTAAAACAGGCAAACAAATCTCTAATTCCAGTCGTTTTAAACATAGAAATTAAATAGTGGCAACCTATATTGCTTTTGATAGCAAGTCACTTCATTTCAACCATTTGATTTTAAGCTTCTAGTGTAATTAAATGGTAGCTTTCATACAGGCGGCTGACGGTACTGCGCACATATTTTACAGATTTTCACAGGCAGGCACCTTTTTTAATGTGGATATTCTTGTGATGAAATCTGCTTCTTCTGACATTGGGCCTCATTACAACCCGGGCGGTAACCATGGCGCTATTTGTATAAAGTGACGGGTAACACCCAGCAAGGATGTTGGATCTTTTTTTGATGCTTGGGAACCATTATTTTGTAATTTCAACAACCAAGAAAAAACGGATTTCAGAGCACTTCTGGGTATCCTTGCAATGAAGCACTGTCTTTCATGTAGTTTCCATTTTCACTCTGTGGGCAGCCCAATGACAGGTTTTAGCAGTTTGGTCTCCTGTTCCACCACTGGCACAGGCAAAGTAGATTGGCAACCAACTTTCTGGTTTCACTGCACAATTCTCAGAGGTTTAGCGCGCATAGGGATTTTTGCAGCCATTTTGTTGGTTCCGGTGCCACCAGCACACAGTGATGTCACAGGGCAGAGCCTAGTGGATCAATGCATCCCACACGCCCCCCCTCGCGATTTGGCTTTGACCGCCCATCAACGGCAAGTCGCGAGATTGGGATTATCAGTTTCTTTTCTTTCTGGTCCAAATGTCAAAATTCATCAGCTTCACCCATCAGTGGTGGATCGACCGGTTCTCCTCGCCAATTCCTGATGAGAGTATGGAGCGATACCCCGGGCCCCTATGGATCTTTCCTTCAGGTCCATTGGTGGTCCTCCTTGGTTTTAGTCTCCATGGTTTCAAATTCTAGGATGACAAAGCAAAAGCATATTTGTAGACATTTCCCACCACTATTTTTTTTAGTGGGGCGAACACATATATTTTGACAAATCAGGATAATTTTTTTCTATTGGCAATTTATTGATTATATAGATGGAATATTTTTATAGTTGGAATTCTAGGGAGCTGGAGTGACCCCCTCTGTGGTTCCAGGAGAATCCTCTAGTTGCTGCAGAGTGTGCCTAGCATGGCAACACTTCAGTTGGTTGATATGGACCCACTTATCTTCCCCCTCTGCCAAACTGCCTTTGGGGATGCAGATTTTGTAGGCGACTGGTGCGATTTTGTCTACAATTTTAAAAGGACCCTTCCAGCTAGGCAAACATTCGCGCTGTTTGGCCTGGTTCCTTTGGAAATTATATAAGTAGACCCGGTCTCCTACATGGTATTCTTTTCTAGTAGTCTTTAAGTCATAGTGGGTCTTCATGCTGTGTGCAGATCTCGCTAGATTTCGCTGAGCATAGGCAAAAGCATGGTGAAGGTGTTTTCTCAGATTTTCAACATACTCATGAGCTGTGGAGGCATTGATCAATGTCTGCTCTTGGGTTCTGTAGAGCAGATGCTGGGGAAGCACCATCCTGCGTCCAGTCATCAGCTCAAACGGTGACAGTTTAATTGTGGATGAAGGGGTAGATCTGACGCCATCATGATAAGGGGTAATTGAATATCTCAACTTGGCCCAGAATCTGCCACAAACTTTTTTAATATGCTCACAATTGTCTTGTTGTATCTCTCAACTACACCACTAGAGGCTAGCCGATAGGCAATGTGTAATTTCCTTTTGACCCCAAGTATCTCCCACATCTTTGTCATTACTTCGCTAGTGAAGTGGCTACCTCAGTCTGACTCGATCCTTTGGGGTAGTCCAAAACGCGAGAAGATGTGGTTGATCATCAGTGCAGCTGCTTTTTCTGCCTTGCAACTTGGGGCCGGGAGACATTCCACTCATTTAGTGAACAAGTATGTCACGGTCAACATGTACTTGTTCCCCCTAGAGGAGCGAATCACGGGCCCGATAAAATCGACTTGCAAATCTGACCATGGCATTGTCATCCCCCTCTTTTGGAGAGGCGCACGGTGTGTGAGGGATGTTGGCTGAAATTGTGCACACACAAGACACCCCTTCAAGTATTGGTTGAGGTCCTGCCCCATGTGTGGCCAGTATGCAACCTCTCTTAAGATTTCAAGTGTTGTATGAAACCCCCTATGACCGGCTGTGGCCGCATCATGGGTGTGACTTAACATCAGGCTTCCGAATGAGGTAGGAACCACCCACTGATCATGGCCAGCTAGGGATCTCCTTACCAACAAACCGTCTTGGATGCAGAACATTTTTTGGACATTTTTTTAAAAAAAATGTATTTGAAACTTCCGCCTGATAGACTCAATGTAAATATTGAGACCTCATTCTTTTGTTATGAGGTGTTGTTCATCAATATTCACAAAAATCCATATTCATAAAAAAGTTATTATATATATCGCTAGACAATCACAGTTTGTCAATCCATAGTGAATCTAAAAAGTCAACTACAGCACAACTCAATTTTATGCCCTGACTGGCACTGGCGTAAATCCACCAATCTCGATTTCCTTCTGTTGCAGGCATAAATTCACTTAGATGCTGTGTCCGTTGTGCTATGAGCCGCTCGCACTTTGTTAACAGATGTTCAGTTGTTTCTGTATCGCTATTACAAAAGCGACACATATTATCTTTTCCTTCATTAATGTGTTGTCGCCACAGCATCTCTTTTGTTTTGAGCGCGTTTAAGCGGAGTCTCAAAAATTGGGCCCTGTGATGACGAGAGGCGCAGTTTGTCAAATACGTGCTTGGCACATTTAATTTATGGGCGCCAGGTCCGGAGTCTAGAGTATTCGACATTTGGTGACGACGGTCGGTGTTCTGAATCCAGCACCAGAGTTCGAACTTCTTTTTTGTTACTTGGGGGCGCATGATCAAGTCATTCAGATTTAGATTGGCAGCAGTTAGAGTTGAGATCATCATCTCCTTCCACTCTTCTAGTAACTTCGATGAACTCTGGCCCGGCTGTGTGCAAAAGATTTGAAAAGCTGGTGTCACAGGAGTCAGACACATCTTGCGCAAAGCCATTAGTGGTTTCCACAGAACACAGGTATGGAGCTAGTTCAAGGACAGTTTGTATCTTATTTGGACCATCGAAATGTATGAAGGTAGCCTCAGAACTCGCCGCCAAAAGAGCCCTTCCATCTTATGCCAAAATAGGATGTCAATATTCCATGCGGCTTCTGATGCAAAGGTGATTGCTGGAACAATCTTTAAGGCGTAGAAGGTTAGAACTGGAGTAAGGGTGAATTTGCCGTAATTTCTGTTCAGCAGCCTCGCTTGGATGGTAAATTGTATCATTCTGTTTTCTATGTCGAGTTTCCAGTGGTGTTCATGTAGGGACTTGTTAAAGGTGATTCCCAGGTAGCGAATAGAGTTGACGATCCCGAGAGCTTTCCCATCGACTCTCCATGAGAAAGCTTTCCGTTTTTTGGACTCCCGTTCGCCAATTATGACAACCTTTGTCTTGTCGATGTTCAATGTCAGGTCATTGATGCTTAAATATTCTTGTAAGTTCTCTAACTGCCGCTAGAGACCAATTTGGGTACGGTCCAGGAGCACCACGTCGTCGGCATAGATTATACAACCGATTTCATTCTGGTTTACTTTGGGAGGAAAGCATCTTACATTTTTTCTGAAATCTGGTAGATCACAAATTAACATTTTAAACAGGTCGGCTGCCAACGGATACCCTTGTTTTACTCCTTTGGTGGTGGGTATTTGGTTTGATAAAGCGCCATGATCGTTCAGCTTGAGGCAGATGGCAGTTTGATAATGAAGAGCTTTTATAGGGTCGATTAAATTGCGGGGACATTTCCAGTTATTAAATTTTTGCCACAATTTTTCTTGATTAATGCTGTCAAAGGCGCCCTTCAGGTCGATGAAGGCCAAGTAGAGATGGGTCTTGGACTTGAGACTTTCCAGCTTTAATATGTTTAATAGTAGGAGATTTACTTCCACGCCCACACCTTTGGTGAAGCCAGTTTGTCTGATGTCAAAGATGTGGTTAGACACAGACCATGTTGCTAGTTTTTGGCACAGAAATGAGGCAAAGATATTTCCTATTGTGTCCAACGGGGCAATCGGGCGATAGTTGGCTGGATCAGCCCGATTGCCCTTTTTATATATTGTCACAATAATCGCTTCACGCCAAGAATCTAGGATCAACGTCGATGCAGACAATCGCAGGAACAGCATTTCAATGAACGTTGCCCACTGTTCGACATTTTCCTTGAGCATCATGTTAGAAATTAGATACGGACCTGCAGCATGTGATCTTTTTAAGGCTCGTATTGCTAACTCAATGTCCTCTTTGTTAATGCTTAGATCCCATGAAGTCAGACCAGGGTCAGAGACTTGTGATGTTTCCAGGGATAGATCACTGAAGATGTTTGAGAAGTGTTGTTCCCATTTTCCGGCATCAATTACGTTCGGCATCATGGAAGAATGCCGGACATTACCTGTGTTCAGGATTGCTCAGATTTCACGGGAATTCTTTGTAATCAATTCCTTCATTAATACCTCAGCTTGTTCTTGTTCGATGATTATTTTTTGAGATTTTAACCAATTACGATATGTTTGATGCCGCTGGCGAATTTTTGTTTGAATCGAGATGTTATTGCTGGTCGCAGAACTACATTTTTTTATCGCGCGAATATCACGTCTCATGGCCTTTTTTTCTTGCGACAGTGTCACAGAGGATATGTGTTTGTACTTAATACCCAGTTTTGAGAAATGGGATTTAGGGGTGACAAAGTCATGTAATAAAGGAGTGTAGTTCACGGACAACGCTATGTCGTGGAGGAATTTTTGGCCTATTTTCTCGATCTTTGGACCGTCAATCCGCAGGCGGTTTCCTCCCGTGTTGACAGAGATTGAGGGTTTAAATTGGTTACAATCTGTTTGCCATTCCACGATACAAGATAGACGCAGAAGATTATGATCGCTGGATGGCATCTCAATTACTGTCAAAGTTGTCTCCTCCTCTAGTAAGTTACATGAGACCCAGAAATAGTCAATTATTGAATGTGCCTTTTGATTTGACCAGGTTGGTCGCGGCGGTTGATCTCTTGGGACATTTCCATTTGCCATCATGCAATTACGATTTTCAAGAGAGAGACTCCAATGATGGCTCCTTGTAGATAGATCGTCAACTGGCAATAGTTTGTAATTTCCGGCGCTGGAATCATAGGTGAACCAGGAACAATTCAAATCTCCGGCACATATTATTGTCAGATTTTTGTGAATCAAAAGTGTCTTGTCGATAATTGTTGTGACCGTGTCTATGAATGTCTTTGTGCTTATTTTACTTGGATTCCAGTATTCATTCAGGACTAACAAATGTATTCTCACAGAAGTTCTTGTTTCGGCAGTTTTTAGTAAGGCTCCTTGTACAAATGGATTTGGGTTGAATGAATTCACAAGACTCCACCAAGGATTGATTTTAATCAGCATCAGGAGCCCGGACGATGGACGCCCCATCGGGCTTTTGATAGCGGGATTTAATAAGGAGACAAAGCCGGCTCTAATTGGTGGATCGGTTAGCCATGTCTCTTGGAGACAGATAACGAATATTTTGTCCAGTTCAAAATCACAAGAGTTGAATAGATGAATCCACGGGTATTCCAGGATAAGAATTCCTGTTTGCATTCAGCAGGGATAATTGATGGCTAACGCTTAAATGCAGCAGCGTGTCGATTGACACTTTTTTGCGCCTCGGTGGAAAGAGGCCTTAAGTTGTTTGGAATTGACAATTCTTGATGAAGATCAGCACGTTGTTGTTTGTTGCTTCCTTGGAGACTACTTCTTGGGCTTGATGGTGGCGGGTTAGGCCTGAGGCATAACGGTTCGATTGAGATATCGAACCCACAGACGAGCAGGTCTTCTGCGGCGTTCAAAAGGGTGTTTCTGACTGAAGCTGAGGTTATGTGTAAAAGAACTTGGTCGCAACATTTCTCCGTGGCATACTCCACGATTCGAATGTCTTCGGATCGAATGGTGCAGAGTGATGGAATACAGGTAAAAAGTTTCATCACGTTGTGGCGATTCAAATTTAGTTCACAGTCTTGGTGGTGAACATTTTGTAAACGGAGTTTGCAATTCGGGTTTCCAGGTCCAGATTTCACAGCAGCATGCACTCGTGAAATAAACCAAGGTTGTTTTTGTGATTGGAGTCTCGGTTGCTTGGGGTTCAAGACCCCAGATTTTTGCTGTCCTCGTTCAGGAACTTTCGTTCTGTGGTCCAAGTTCTTATTCTGCCAGGGTTCTGGTTTAGAATTAGACAAGGGTGCCGCACCAGCAACTTTAGGGATTGTGCGGAATTGACCAGTTTGCTGGTCGGGGAGAGAACCATCTGAATATGTTGAGAGATCACAAAGATCGATCTCAGATCCTGATGGGTTGCTCACAAGACTTTCATGGTCTGATTCCAAACGTTGTCTTTTTTTTACAGGCGCCACAGAATTTGAGTGTTTGGGCACCGAGGGTTCTTCCAACGAAATACCATTTTGGGGGGAAGAGGATGGCAATTCAGACCGAGAGATTAAACCTGGTTTAGTTGGAGGTATAACATTTCTGAAATATTTTCTTTGCTTCGTTTTCTGTTGACCATTTTTTGGTTCTTTCGTGCCTGCCGGGGTGCTGTCGTTGAGAACTTTTTTTGCTGGAAATTTTTGAACCGGCTTAAAAGTGACCACTATTGATTTGGCAGGACTACCAAAGATGCCAAAGGAAACCGTTGGATTCAATCGAATAGCAAGTAGAGGTGGGCATTTTAATTGCTCCTTTGATGTGGTGTTTGGAATAACATCTTGAGATTCTGTTTCCAAATTAATTATTCCGACTTCGTCGATTGGACCACCAGTGCCTTTTTCGGTATGCTCGCTCTCAGGAGAAATAACAGGTAAGTGTGGATTGTTTGCGCAATCAAGGGAAGGCATAGAGTCATGGACAAGGACTGGTGGTTTTAATGGAGGCATTGTGTTGGCATCGACGGCTGGCCTTGGAGGATCCTTGACTGGCGCCAAATTTGAATTCATCATTTGTGTTGAATGGCACATCCACTTTACGACTTCAAGAAGGCCATCTGATAGGGTATCGTTTTGGCAATGGTGCCGTGCGGCAAGATCACTTAGCCGCTCTTGCCATCGCAAAGTCTGTTCAGCCTCCCGAGACAACTGAGCTTGTAAAAAATTGGCCACAGCTTCAAATTTGTCCATCTTTTCTTTTAGGGTAATAATTACAGAGGTCTGGTCTTTGAAGGTTTCATGAAGTGATTCATACATTTTTAGGAAAGGTAACAATGCAGTGGAAGAGGCAGCTAAGACGTTATTGTAAATCTGCATCGCTGCAGCGGACGAGAGACTTGGTTTAGATTTAGCGCCGGATTTTTCGGCAGTACTTGACTGCGAGTTGTTTGCAGAATCAGAGTGAACATCGCTGAGACCAGAGGTGTTGACAGCTGGCAGGACTAGACTGTCACGCAGTGGCTGTGCAACTTTGGTGCGTGAACTTGCACTCCTAGGTGTGCTGAGAATGTCTTTGTGGATTGTATGCACGCGTGATTTCGGTGGAGTTTCTTTCACGCTAAGACCTGCCAGACCTCCGGGATTTTCACCGTCGACTGAATTCGCACTAGGGCGAAGAAGGGTCAGTTTTGAATTTCGTAAATTACATAGATTGTCACTTGCGAAGAAAGGCAGGTTGTCCAAACCAGCATCATGTTGGAAAATATTTTGAGAATTCATAACAGAGTTAGTCGGATCTTGAGGCTCTGTGCAGGGGGACTGGGGTAAAGTGGTGATGTTTCGATGTTTCTTTGGTGGCTTTTCAGTTGCCTCACCTTCCAGGGATCGAGAGTTATTCATTTCATGCCAACTCCGGCTGACATCATGAGAATTCATGGTGTCAGTTTCAGTGTCACAGCCAATTACAACTTTATTATTTGGGCACTGGGTTTCACGTGTGTTTTGATCAGAGGTGTACATACTCTTGTTGATACTCGTGTTTTCGTCATCATCTTGAGAGGCTTCCATTAACTCTGCGTCGGTGCAGTCAAAGGGAGAGAAAAATTCATCAGCTGTTGCCGAAATTGGCAAGTTAAGATCAGTTTGTTTACCGTTGGCTGATAGAGACAAACCTGATGGGCTTGCAGGTACACGAGGTAAATCAGTCAACGTTAGTAAGTGACATGGGGGTAGGGTTTTGAAATACATCGAATTGTTGGCAGGCACGATAATTGGTTCACGCTCAGCGGGGACTTCGGTGGGAACTGCAGCCTCTGCACGGGCGGGTGTATTCAGCTCACCGGCTCCTGCGAGCTGACAAATGATTACTTCTGGAAGCGATAGGGCCTGATCAAGGGCGATGTCACTGCTACCAGGTAGGGGAGCATTGTTCATCTCACCCCTGTCATCTATTAGATTGGAGGTTGCAAGCATAGATGTTGGGGTGTGCAATGGTGATGTTATGGGGGGCGACTTGACAGCACACGTTTTCAATGGTTGAATGGGCGGTAGTGCAGAAACTGATGATAGATCAGATGAAGAGTCAGTAGGAAAAGCTAGTTCGATAGGATGTCGAACACGTTTAGCAGCGCTTACCTTTACAGTTTCAGGAAGTGAGTCGGCTTTTAAGGCAGTCCAGGGGTTTTGCATCCGACGTTGTTGGATGGTTTTCCTACGTGTATGCCCCCCCATTTTCTGTTTGTGCAGTCATTGTGGGCAGGTGGCTGCCAGTCGCGGACTGACGAAGACTGACTCTGCGCACGACTCCGCCCGGTTCACGGCACACAGCCACAGGCCACAGTCTTTAACTCGCGCCCTTTACTGACACAGGCTTCACGTTTTGTCGTGTGCCCTACAAGAGGACGTGGCCGACTTCAGCGCCGGCTTCCAGCAGGCGAGGCGAGTGTCCAGCTGGGATCAGCTGTCGCAGCGGCGGCGAGTGATTTCTTCTGCCTTGGAGCTCGTGTCCTTCAGGTGCGTGGATTCCTTTACACCCAGCTCCTAACAGTCTCCAAACAGTAAATCACGTCACCCTTGTCTCCACGCCGGGCTTCTTTGGACATTTCAGCAACACTCTGAGGTCCTCTTTCCCAATGTAATCGGTATCTGTCAGGGGAAAGTTCTCAGGGTCCTCAATGTGTTGATAAAACTTACCAATTATGGATCCCCTTTTTGAGCCGTAATCAAATCAGCATCTGGGGTCTACTTACTACATTGTGCAGTTGAGAGTTCATTATGAGCATTTGTCTGGGACCTAGTGATAGCAGTGACCTGGGTTTCCCCCAACAGGGACTCGATCTCTAGTAGATCCCCTTGGGTGGCTCTGGTTTTGGCCAGCTGATCAGCTAGGTCATTTCCAGTTTTGTCTGGTCCCTCTACTTTAGAATGACCCTTGATCTTTTTCCAGTAGTTGGTCATCCCAATCGAGGTGACCAGATCATCAATATTTTGGATTAATTTTCCATGTTTCAATGGTTTATTATTAGGACATAGCATGCCTCTGGATTTCCAGTTAACCAGGTGCTCCTCAAACCCATTCCGTACATAATCCGAGTCTGTGATTATGACCAGTTCGTGGAGTTGGTGTTGGACAGCAGTGATGATGGCTTGATGCACAGCCATCAACTCTGCCACTTGACTATTCGGGGACCAATCTTGTACCCAACGGAGGGTTCTGGGGACTCATTCACCCATGCATTCCCTGCGCCGAACACAAGTTCTTTTTCCCCGTTGTTGTCAACATGGTAGGAGCATCCAACCACATAGACAGTGGGCATTCCCTCACACTTGTCTTCTTCAAAGATTTTGTGTGGGGAATTAAGGTATGCCTCCATGTTGTCCTTGATTTTGAGACTTTCGTCCTCAAGGCAGTTTTCTCTGGCACAATAATGCAAGTCAGCCAGAGCTTGTGCGAGGGGACTCTTCTTGTTTTGGCCATATCTGACCTCCACATAAAAGCCTTGCATTGACAGAATCCAGGAAGTAATTTGGGAATTATTCACATTGCCGGCCCGGATTCTGTCACTTTGGAGATATTGCAGAGGCTGGTGTGGAGTCTCCACTATGATGTGTTCCCCCTGGATAAACGGGCGGTAATTCTTCAATGCCCACACCGTTGCCAGGAGTGTCTTCTCACAATCGTTGAATTTTTCCTCCACAGAGGATATAATTTTACTCGCATAGGAGATTACTTTATTGACCTTGTCATGCTTTTGATATAATTCTGCAGTCAAGCATGTATTTGAGAACCCTGTCTCCAAGAAGAAATCATTGTTTTTGACAGGGTAAGGTAGGCAAGGCTCTTGTGAGAGGCTTCTTTTGAGTTGTCTTACTGCTTCGGCTTGTTCTGGACCTCACTCCCACTTGACCCCCCCTTCAAAAGATGGATCAGGGGTCTTGTGATCTCTGCGTAGTCCTCAATGAACTTTCTGCTATAATTAGTCAGTCCAAGGAGGCTCCTTAGTTCCCGCAGAGTTGTGGGATCTCTTAATTTCTGAAGTGCTTCCACTTTCTTTTCCTGGGGACAGAGACCCTGAAGAGTAATCTCATTCCCCAAGAAATTTACACGGGTTCTACAACACTGTGCCTTTTGAAAGGAAAGTTTTGCTCCGGCAGCCCTCAAATGGCTATGTGTTCCTCCACAGTTGAGCTTTTGATTAAAACATCATCTACATAAGCCAGGTTACACCTTTCACCCAGGTCGGGCATGGCCTTATGTAGAAAAATGTTGAATTCGTTGCCGGAGTTGATCTATCCGGAGGGAGTCTGGGTCCATGTGTACTGCTGCCCCTCGAAGGTGAAAGCCAGCTTGTATTGGTCCTCCCTACTGACAGGTACAGTCCAGTACCCATTGGTCAGGTCTATTGCAGTGAATACCTCTGACCCCTGGATCCGGGCCAGCCCGTGGTCAATGTAGGGAAGAGGCCATCGGGAAGTATGCACCCGTTTGTTGAGCTCCCTAAGGTCGGTGCACAGTCTCCACTGGCTGTTTGGCTTCAAAATCCCCAGCACCGGATTATTGAAGGTGCGTGGACTGGACAGATTATCCCACAGGACTCAAGGTTCTTAATTAGTTCAGTAAGGGACTCCATTGATGCGAGAGGCAAGCGATATTGCTTCACAAACACTGGAGTCATGCTAGGGTCCGTGGGAATGGTTGTTGTGTGGATGTCGGTGCGACCACAGTCATATGAGTCCACCACAAAGAGATCTTGAAAATCTAAGAAAACTTGTTTCAATTGTTGCTTCTGCTCCAGAGTCTCACATGCATCAGCTAGGTTGACTCTCTCTTCAACCATCTGCATGAAGCCTGGAAAGACTTCCGGTTTTGCTATCTCAGCGTCCTCCTCCAGCTGGGTGGAGAAGTCCCTGGTCAAAGTGCTGATTTGGACTGGTGGCTTCAGGTGGGGAAGGCGTTGTGTTGTCATCACTATCACTGTCAAAACAGTACTTGGGGATTGCTTCTAACAGTTCATTACCTAAATCTATGGAAAAATGTCGGTCATCGACCGCCATTCCAATAATGGTGCCTGCGGCTAGAGTGATACTTTAAGTCGCTGTTATCCACCTCTATTGGAATGGTGTCATGTTCTATATTGACTACTGGTGTTGGGTTTACCCCCAACCATTGCTGTTGGAAATAAGCATTTAGATGGATATAGGCGTCAGGGTTTTTCAATTTCTGTCCTCTTTTAACTTTCTCTTCCAGGGAGAATTGTCAGGTCCTTTCTGGGATGGTGACTTCCTCTCCAATCAGAATTTCAACTGCATAAGGCAGCAATTGAGCTGACCTAAATGCTTTCTCTGGGTCATCAAAGCCCATGGGATTATCCGCTAATCGGGACCAAGCTTTGAAGTTTATTAGGTCCAAACTAATGGCAAAGCGATTGAGAATGTCACTGCCTAAGTAAAAGGCTGCAGTGACGTCTCGCACGACCCAACAATTATGGACTATGCTCTTGTTGCCTATGGAGATCTTGAGCCTACACCTGCTTGGCAGGAGAGGTTTGGAATTGGGTGTTTCCAGATCCATTTCCCATTTGTCTATCAGTTTAAATGTTGGAATGGCTGGATGCTTTGGGAGTTGGCGGAATATGGCTTCGCTGATGAAGCTCTTACCGTTGTTCACACACATTCGGGTGAGAACCGAGTCCCTCCCTTCATTTAACTGAATAGGGATGAACAACTGCTCTCCAATTTGCTGAATATCAGCCTGGCTTTGAGCTGATTTTTCATCTTTCTGGACTATAGGAGTGGGAATTTCTGATTGTGAATTTGTAAAGAATTTCAGAGTGTTTCCTTCTAGTGTGGAATGCCACCTTAGACTGGAAGGAAGGTTGATTTTCAGAAATAGAGAGGACCACCCATCACCAGTTTGTTGTCCTACTGCTATTACTGTCATGCCTGGGATTTGGTTGTTCTGGAAGTGAAATTCTATTTGATCAGGTTTTTGTTCAACCATGTGGTAGGTGCCATTTAAACTAACATGGTTGACACTCTGTTTCAATTTTATGGGTCGGCTAGTCTGGGTCCAGAGGACCTTGTTTACGCAATCTATTAGGGGTGACAACCTACGCAGGATGTCATTTCCTAGTAAACAAGGGGTGCCCTCTGGAGTTACAACTATGACCGGGTGCTTTACCTTGTGTCGCCCAATTTTAATGTCCAAATCCACAGTCCCCACGACGGGAATTTCCTTCCCGTCGAAGTTCTGAAGTTGTCCAGAAACAGGGGTGAGAGGAATTTGGTAATTCTCTCCCCTTCCCGAATTCAGTTTATCAAAGGCTCTTTTTGACAGAAGGGTAGCTTGGGATCCAGTGTCCACCAGTGCCAAAATTGTACACTGCCGCTGTATCTGGACCGGGGCATAGAATCTTCCCTCCTTCTCCTCAAGCGGACACAGATAATGTAAATTTTTGGACAACTGGTGGGTTAGTTTCTTGGTTTTGGACACTGATAGAGAGGTGATTTGGGCAGAATTCTGTTTGGAGTCTTGGGAATCTGAAAAGGAAAGGTGACAGATAGAAATGGGAGAAGTTTTGAGTTCCCCTGGTTCTGATTCTGGGCTGCCCCCCCCCCTTTTTGGAGGCAGTCACCAGGATGGGTTTGAACCAGGGGATTTTCCTGTTGTTGGTTCTGGGGTTGGATGATGGACTGCGCTAGCTCAGTCCCCACATCTACCCAGTCTGGATTTGGATCTTTTGGGACCCATTTCTTTGGGAGGAATTCCCCCATTTCTGAAGGAGAAGATCATTTCCCGAGGATTCTCTGAAGATCCCTCTCATTCCAATTGGAAGACTTGTACCTCCTCCTCCAAATGGGTCTTTTTGGGCTCTTTGTTTCTCCTGCCCCCCTCTGCTCCTTGGGTTGCAGACTTTCAGGGCCAGGAGATTTTGGTTCTGGTTCCTGGGTTTCCAGGGGCTTTTGACAAGTGGGGATGGAAGCTTACACCAAGGCTTTACACCCCCCTTCCCCTTGTGCCTCCTCCCTGGGAACCGGTGGGTTGTCAGGGTTCTTCCCCCGTCATTGCTCTGGAGCACCAGATCCGGAGTTTGAGGCCTTCTGCGCCAGCATGCTCATCTGAGGGTCCTGTTGAGCCCTCAGCATGCGACCCAGATCCTGTGCCATGTTTTGGACCTGGTGCTCAGGTTGTGAAACCCGCTCAGGCTGATACGGGGTTCTCATTTCTCCCCTGTGCTGATCCTGGGAAGGGTAGCTATCCCTTCTCCCAAAATACCCCGGGCTAGGAAAATGTGGGTACCCCTCCACCCGGATCGGGTTGTATGGGCTCAGGAAAGTGGGGAAAGAAGGATGGATTGTTTTGGGGTTGAAAGTTTTGCGGGTAGCTGGGGAAGAAGTTCTGTCCAGGGTTTGGGGAATTAATGCCCTCCTGGGAGAAGTGAGGAGGGAAGTTCCCTGGGTTAGCTGATGTTTGGTTGGATCCCCTACTTGGGCTGGGGGAGTCACACATAACCCAGGATGGGTCTATTCCCCTTGTAGCGGGGGCTGATGTAGTCAGGAGAGTTAGGGGTCCCATGGTGGGATTGCCTGGCTGGCTCCCTGTTTGTGACTGCCCGAGGGCCTTCTGGGCTTGGGATTATTCTGATTCTGTGCAGGCAGGTTTTTAGGCCCCCCATCTCCAAATCTAAAATGGGGGCAACCTTCACCTCTGCCACCTTAGCGGCAGCAGGGGTGTTGGTTAGTTTGGGGCTTTTGGGATTATTTTTGTTTTCTATGGGATTTTGCACCTCATAAATTTGTGTGGCCTGTTCAATGACCCAGTCTAGTGATATTTTCTCGTGAAAGTCTCTCACTAGCTGGGTCATGATGTACTTGGGGAGAGCGTGGAAAACAGTATTCACAAACTCTTTGCTGTCAGTGCGCACCCTTCTGGTGGTCTGAGCAAAGGCATGCTTTAATTCCTGAACAAATTCTTGTGGGGCCTGATCTTCTCCACATTGCAAGTTGTAGGCTGCCTTGCGAGCCTCCTGAGGATTTCTGTGCACAGAAAAATGTTTCAAGATGGCCGCCCTATAGGCGGACCATCTAGAATGATTTTGGTCCTCCAGCCCCGCAAAGAAGCTGGAGTGTTCTGGAGAGAAGGTCCATTTCACATATTGAATACAGCTTTTGCTGTCCTTCAAATGGAAAGTTTCCATCATCTGTTCAAAGAGCTCTAAGTGCTCCCAAACCAAATACTTCACAATCTTATGATAGGGAGTGATGACGCTCCTTATCACTTTGATTTGCTTTCGGGGATCCTTGAGCAAGGGGTTCGGGTAACCCTGGTCCACTCCTCTGACTCAGAGGCACTGCTACCAGAGGTGCCTGTCTGGTCTTCTAGGCTCTCCCGGATTCTGCGAGCCTGGGACTGGCTGGCAGAATGTGGGGGCCTAGTTTCCTGTGTCCTGGGGCGCTCAGAGAAGTCTTCTGATTCCTCCTTGCTCCCAGGATTTGAGGAGTACCCCTCCCCCCCCCCACTGATCTAGCTGGGCAGAGGTTTTCAGGATGCCCTTAGTGGGCCTACTCTCATGAGGTTTCCCACTAAATTTTACAGTACTTGGGAACCCATACCCAGATGCCCGCCCATCCATTCTGGGAGGCGCTGATCCATGAACCCCATATTCCTCATTGGATTGAAGTCTGCCATCCCCGTGGCCCCTGGCTCATGTGGGCCAGCGGACATGGGGATGGCAGAGTCCAGGGATTGGAAGAGATGAAGGCCTCTGGTACTAGGGTTCCTGAGGTTATGCTCAGGTGTTTCCCTTTCCCAGCAAACCTCATCTCTTTCAGCCCCTGCTCCCTGTTGCCATGCAAGAACCTGAGCTTTCTGTTCCTCCATCAAGGCCTTGCTAGTTTCTATCAATTTCTCTTGCATAGCTACCTGTCTGTGGAGCCTGTCACTTTTTTCACAGAGGGCCTCATTGTCTCTCTGTGCTTCGTGTGTCAATTTAGAGTACTGGGCCAGTTTTTGCTGCAGGAGTGTTACCTCCTGAGTCCTGTCCATACTGGCCTGGTCCTTCCTTGTTAGAGCATCTTCCACCCTCCTGGTGTGGTCTTACAATTTTTCATGGGCTTTTTGCAGGTCACCCAGTCCCTGAAGGGCCAGGTGATTTTCTTATATCTTCTCTTTTAAGTAACTGACCTCCTGGCCTAAGGTGTCCCTTTCCTGAACAAGAGACTGCCTCTGTGCAGCCAGGTCATCCCTCTGTCTTTGGAGCGCACCAGCTTTCTGGCACTCTTCATCAAATTCTGCCTGGGTTTCGAGGTCTTTGAGAATTAGTTTATTATTCTCTTCTTTTTCTTGGCCTAGGAGGTTTGTCAGGGTGACTACCTGCTCCGTGCATGCCCTGTTGAAATTTATTTGCTGTTCCAGCTTTGTCTGGCTCTGCAGTAGAGAGTCCAAACTTTCTTGGTACTCCTTCTGCAAGGCCAGCATTCTGGTATCCTGTCCTACCTTCTCCTGCTGCAGGATACCCATGTCTTCTTTTATTTTGGTCAGGTACTACCTACTTTCATTTTCTGATTCATGGCTCCTCTGTAGCCTTTGCTCTACAGAGTCCAGATCAGTTTGGGCCTTTTGTAATGCCTGCAGTTGCTTGTTTGCCAGATATTGTCCCTCGGCATATTTTTCCTGTATTGCTCCAATATGGAGGTACAGATATGCTATTTTGGCAATCTTGCTTTGCTCTTCCTTTACCTTAGGGGCCATATACAGTTCACCCAGGGCAACATGTAATGGACCCTGATCTTGCCATGTGTCTAACCCTGTTGCAGTCCTCTGTTCTGTGATTGCCGGCAACCACACATTCTGATCCTGCTCTGTCCATTCACCCCTTACAAATAATGTGTGCATTAGGTGTTCTTTAGCCATATTGATCTCTTCCAAGGTCGCCATTCTGGAAATATTGATTTCCTTTCTGACTTACAGGAGTTTATTTTACTTTTGCAAAACAGACCAATTCCTTAGAGCGTTCCTATCGAAGGGTGCTTTTCACAGTGTAACACAGCGTGGTAGCCCAACAGGGATTATGTACCCCGTTAGTTAGCACACTGTATTAGACTGTCACAAGTGGTATTTCTAATTCAGAAATCTCGTGACGAGCCCCCAATCCTGTAAGTGATTTCAACCCGGCACTCCACCTAAGTCAATGCCTAGCGTGTGATGCACAGCTGGAACCCTTAATTATTTATTTATGTCTATAAGCTCTTTTATTTCTGAATGATATACCCTTATATCATGCTCCTCTCTTTGAATCCCCCCCGGGCACACTGAACCGGGAAGCAGGCTGTTTTGCAAAGTTAAAAAGATTTATTTTAGGTATTTTCACAATATATATATATATATATATATATATATATATATATATATATATATATATATATATATATATATATATATATATATATATATATATATCACACTATTTAATGTTTATATAATGATCATCAATGGGGTAATGTCACAATAAATCTCTTTAATCACACAGAGTATTGGTAGGAAAAATAATGCAGCATAGAAATAATACTTTTGTGTGGGTTCAATCAAAAGGCAAGTGATCACTCTTTCCCCCTGCACACTACTCAATCCCTCAATATGCAGTATAAAGAGATGGAAGGAGAGAAAACAGGTTTCAGGAGTACACACTCAACAATTACAGTATCAATCCCAATTTCCCCCCAGCAAACACAGGGAAAAACATGAATGATTGCAACTTGTCAAAATGGTTTTGAATGCGGCTTTGAATGGAACGGTAAAAACACTGAAAATGGATTTAATTCACTAAAATGGTTTCAATAGTAGTGGGAGCCGCTTTTTATAGTTTCAGATAAACACTAGCAATGATTATTGAATAACAAGCAGAATGACAACTTAATTCTGAGGTGGTATGCAATGTACAGCTGTTTCACACGTGATAGATTTGAGCCAAACGAAAAATTTGCGGCAAACTTTTCTGCGCGCGGTAAGCACGATTGCGGAAAAACTAAAAGGAATGTGGTTTTGGGTTTGTTGGAAAGCTGAGGGTGTTAGCTTCAAGTGGACACTTACATTTCGTTTCTAGCATGCACAAAAGGAGGTTATGAAGGTTATGAAGAGGTCAGTTTTTTTCAGAAAGAGTCAAAATTTGTAAAACAAGGTTGCACTTTTTTTAAAATTACAAACAAGTTTCTTATACTAGGATCCTATGAAGCCACAAACTGCAGGACAGCACAGCCACCATTCCAGCGACGCCTCTTTCTGGTTTTTGCCCGCCGAGACACTTTTCTTTCTTCAGCAAATATATTAGCGCAAAGATGGTTTTAACACTACTATTACCAAAGGACTATAGGGATGAGAGAAAGATTCAGATAAGACTAAAGATTTTATACAATGCAGTTCTGGATATAAGAGAGTGGGTTTGGATAGGGATGACTTATGGATAATACATATGCTAGAAACAATCCTATGCTATGGATACTCACTACCACTGTTTGGAATGGACCCGTCAGAGATCTGGTCAGGGATACTTTCTGGACTGGAATTCTGCTAGCACACCAGACTGGACTCAAGGCGCTCTGATTCTGCACTCAGCACGGCACTCTGGACAATGCACTGCAAAATTGGACTGGATCTGACGGGTTGGTTCTGGTTTGCTGCGGTCACAGCTCAGCTCTACTGGGTCGGATCTCTGAATTCTGGCAAGAATTCTTAGCAAGAAAGCAGCACAGCTCAGCCCTGTTGGGTCAGATCTCTGAATTCTGGCAAGAATTCCTAGCAAGAAAGCAGCACAGCTCAGCCAGGCTATTCTTTTTTTTTGTTCCCCTTGGAGGTCTGGGGTAAAATCTGGTTTCAGGATTTTAAAAGGCCAAGCTGAAAAGGGTTCAGCTTTGGAAATGGGCCTTTCTGTTTTCAAAGTTCTGGAGTCTGGAATATGGATTTCTCTTGCAAAGTGCTTCACCAGCAATCAGATGGTGGGTGGATGTGTGTGTCTTTCTAGGTCCTAAACTGTCTCTCTTTATGTATTTTCTAAATGGGTGGGTATGCTGACTTCTACTAGGCACACCGCCTGGTATTCTATTGGTTAGGGTCTTTCCTCTCCTTTGATTTGAGAAGAAAACATGGTGTCATGATGACGCTGTATGTTGTAATCCAGGGAGTACCTCACCTTTGTTTCTGCACATGAAATCTATTTTTCATACAAGACATTTACAATTTTGCAACCTTAATACCAATAGCATATTTATATCAGCTATTTGTTGGAGCAAGTATTCATCCGAGCCCTGTCACGGTGAGAGCTTGGGTCCAGATTTGGCTATTTTCTGCACTTTTGGTCAGGTACCCAATGTCAGATTTGTCCACATTTTCACACATATGTTCGCATGACATCTGGGCATAATCATGTGAAATTTCATGTTTCTGGCATCACCACAATTGCTAAAAAACCACAAATTCTGTAGTCTTGTCCCTGAACATCGCACAGAGTTCTGAGTAGTTTTGAAACTTGACCAGAAATTTCATATTAACAATACTGTCATTTTACAAATTCTTACAATTTTGCACAGTCCTCTGTCAGTCTTTTTCAAAATATACTTTCTTGTGCTTTAAGAATACACATAACTGTCTGTCCCCGCCTCCAAAGTTTTGGGTGGGTCAAGAGCAATCCCTGCCTCTTCCCTCTGGCACTAGTCTCTCTTGACACTCACATATGCATATTCTTTTCAATCCAGGAAGTCTTTTGTCTCACTCCCAGGAGCATGAGCCAGTGCCCCTCCCCTTTCAATCAACACCTGAAAGTGAGCTCCTGTCTTTTTGGTGGGAAGCAAAAGGGTGGTGTGCTTCCCCGTGGGGGAAGCTTATTTGAAGTTTTGCTGAATCAGGTTACTTTAAAGTAAATTATTACATTGTTCTTTGTTGAAATTAAAGTTACAATTTTTAAAACAGGCAAACAAATCTCTAATTCCAGTCTTGTTAAACATAGAAATTAAATAGTGGCAACCTATATTGCTTTTGATAGTCACTTCATTTCAACCATTTGATTTTACTGTACAAGTGTAAGCTTCTAGTGTAATTAAATGGTAGCTTTCATACAGGCGGCCGACGGTACTGCGCCCATATTTTACAGATTTGCACAGGCAAGCACCTTTTTTTAATGTGGATATTCTTGTGATGAAATCTGCTTCTCCTGATATTGTGTGCTTATGTGGATTCTTTAAATAAAGTGACGGGTAACACCTAACAAGGATGTTGGATCTTTTGTGATGTATGGGAACCATTATTTTGTAATTTCAACAACCGAGGAAAAACGGATTTCAGAGCACTTCTGGGTTTCTTTGCAATGAAACACTGCCTTTCATGTAGTTTCCATTTTCACTCTGTGGGCAGCCCAATGACAGGTTTTAGCAGTGTGGTCTCCTGTTCCACCACTGACACAGGCAAAGTAGATTGGCAGCCAACTTTCTGGTTTCACTGCGCAATTCTCAGAGGTTTAGCGCGCATATGGCTTTTTGCGGCCATTTTGTTGATTCCGGTGCCACCAGCACACAGTGAAGTCGCAGGGCAGAGCCTAGTGTGTCAATGCATCCCACAATGTTGCAGATGTTGGGTGGGTATTCTAGTGGGGGTGGAGTACTGTCAAACAGCCATGTTGAACTGATGTACAACACATGGGTTGTATCCACTCCTGAGTACACGGGACAGAAGTCAGTACACCACAACATGGCTCACCTGGTGCAGTCATTCAAATGCAGCCAGAAGCAATCATACATCTTGGTGATGCTTCTCTACACATACTCAGGATGCACAATCTTGGTCACTCACCGGATGTGCCCTCTCAATTTGGCAGGCCTCCCACACCTTGTACCTGCTCCAGTAGAATTAATTGGCTCATAGCCTCTTCATGCTCGGTCAGCTCCTCCTCATCTGGTGACCCCCTTCCAGTTGCCAGAGCAGAGGTGAGGTTGGCACCCAGCTTTGATTTGGTGCAAAGGGTGAGGTCATTCCAGCGCTTCACTACCTGAGCAGCAGTGTGCTTCACAAACCCTAAGGCATTGATCTCATCCGTGACATGCTGCCAATGCACCATACGATGAGCAGGTGTATGGGTGCTCCCCGGTTGCTGGCACATGCCATGGTGGTGCATGGTCACGTAGTCCATGAGGATTTGGAGATCATAATGAAAGTTCCTCTTCCTCAACATGCCAGTGTCCTGTGTTGTACCATGGGGTTGAGCCTGTTCCTGCTGTGCAGGCTTTACCTTCTTGACATGTGATGTTGGTGTTGACCCTGTGTGGCTGGAACCACTCAGGGCTGCAGATGCTGGACCACTAGTGGCCTGGAGCATGGCATTACCCCCTGGGGAAGGGACCCCTGCCTCCGCTGCACGTCCCTTATCCTTTCGGGCTGGGACAGCTGATTCAGCTGCACGTCCATTACCCTTCTGGGCTGGGGCAGCTGCTTCAGCTGTACATCCCTACCCTTCTGGGATGGGACAGCTGCTTCAGCTGTACATCCCTGGACCCTTGGGGCTGAGATAGCTGCTTCCGAAGGAGGTCCCTGGACCATTGGGGTTGAGACAGATGCTTCCGCAGGAGGTCCCTGACCCCGGCCACCTCTGCCCCTTTCCCTCTTGGGGCCTTTCCACTCATGTTCCAGGTGTAAGTAGAAAATGGAAGGCACACCAAGCAATTGTCCTGGGCAATTAGAGTGAGGGGGCAGTGTACGTGATGGAAGACATACTTCTGTGGTCCAGCAAAGCTCAAAAGTACCCCAGGTGTCAAAAATATGGTATGCGTAACACACAGGCACCCCAAAAAATGAAAATAATGTGTACTCGAGACCAGGATAGCTTCCGTAAAAAGATAAAAGCGGTACGCGATACACATTGGCACCCAGCAACACAAGAAATGCATAAGCAAACCCCAGAAAGCGACCCTAAAGGTAAGAATAGAGGTACGCAATGCAATGCACATGGGGACCCAGAGTTGGAATAATGCATCCGTGACTCACTGTTAGCCTAAAAAAATACAAAAAAGTAGACACGTGTATGTGCTGAGGCAAAACCCCCACCAAAATAAGAAGTTTGTACGTTCCCTGAAGTGAACGGATTGCGTGGCACCCCAAAATAAGCAGTACTCCACTTGTCCATCTCCTCCCCTTCGTACACACATTCAGAGTTGCTTCTACACATACTTATGTAGCCCTGAATATGGCATGCTTAATGCCAGCATGCAGCGCATGTCACGTAAGTTACACACTGAGGGGCTATCCTCAGATTTCACATGTCCACGCTCATTTTTTAAGTGCTAAATCCTGTCACTCTGTTTATGCCTGCCATCCCAGATATACATGGAAGACCCACGCTCCTGTCCCTGTGCCTTTTTACCTGCCTCCTACTGTCCTCTGCTGCCTCCTACTTAGCCATCTGCTACTGCCTGTCCAGTGTGTGTGCCTGCTGCCCGCCTGCACTGCGTTTGGAGTGCTTGCTGTCCAGCCATTGCTAGTGCTCCTGTCCTTGGCCCTGTGCCCACCTCAGCTGCTTCATCAGACTCCCACCATGCCATACCACCACCACTGCTCCACAGCCCAGCTCCAGGACCAACTTGCCCACCAACATCTGCCTTGGGGGTTGCCATGTCTGCATCATCATTTTCAGACCAGAGCAGCAACCCTGTCAGCGAGGTGGAGGGCTGTCAACTTCACGGCCAGGGAGGTTGACATGCTGGCGGAGAAGGTCCTGGAGCATTATGATGCCCTCTTCAATCCTGTGATGCAATGCAGCAAGGAAGGACGTCAGCAGATCTGCGACAGGATAACGGATGCCATCAACACCTTCAAGACCATGTACAAGCGCTGGGAGGACCTGAAATCCAGGACCCCAAGCAAGGCCCTGAGCTACGTCCATGCCGGTATCAACATGGAGGTGCACCGTGCGCGTAGGTACTGGATGTCAAATACCAACATGCAGGTCCTGGATAAGTTCTACCCAGTGCTGCACACCCTGGCCTGCGAGTTACATGAATGTCTGGAGGTGACTGGTGAGTATCCATGTGGTGCATTGCGCTATGGTGCATGTGCATGTCACTGCATGTTGGCAGTGAGCTCCTTAGGCTTGCAGTAAGTATGCTTCTGAGACGGATGTCTGCGTCCATGTCCCAGACATTGCTCTCCATGTGTGCGTTCAGAGGATATGTATTTTGAATGAGCTATCACTTGCATTGTGTGTTGTAGTGCTTCCTTTCAGACCGTGCACATGCAATGTTACTTTTGTCAAAGATGTGCCAGTATGACAAGAGGGACAGTAGAGTTAGTGGTGCCTGCCTCATGTGCATGTATGATGTTCATGTGTATGTGCCAAAGATGAAAATGTGTGACTGGGCATCACTCACACCTGGATGCAACACGTGCATTTGGATGTCTGGCTCAGTCATGTAGAGGGATTACAGTTCACAGGACTCTGATGTGATTTTTCAGCACACTGTTTGGGGCCTCTCAGTTGATGTGTGTGCATGACATGTGTATGTGCTTGTTGCTGTGGCATGCTAGCATGTGCATGTGAAAATGATGCATGTGAGTGGAGCATAAGCAATCGATTGGTTGTGACAGTGGAAAGTAGCCTGATGTGAATGTCTGGAGTGATGGGCAGGCATGTGTCTGCATGGATGTGGATTGCATGTCAATGTCTGTGGGTGTATAAGGTGATGGTTGTTCCTTTGAGTAGTCGTATTCATGTGAATGTTGGTGTTGCCACACACACATTGGTGCAGTACACTGATGTTTCTGTTCTGTGTCTCCTTTTCCACAGTTGCATCTGATGAAGAGGGCAGAACCAGTGCTGTGGAGCATGGCAGCAGGGATGCCTCCAACAGGAAGAGGATCAGGTCACAGCCACACCCCCATAAAAGCACATCTTTGGGTAGTGATGTGGCTGAAGCAGTGCCAGTGAAATTTGGCATAGCTGCTGGGGGTAATTTCAAGACGGTGAAGGTGGGAGTGGACTCCTCAGCAGTGGAGAGGTGATGCCACACAGGGGCCATCCATGGCAGAAGATGCCCCAGAGTCATCCAGGTTGGCGGATGGGAGGAGGTGGCTGTTGCAGCCAAGCTCATGGGGTCAGGTGGGGGTGCTGAGGTGGGCGTGCCTACTGCAGTCCTGTCCCAGGGGCATGAGGCTGTACAGGCCACCATAGAGGTGCCTGTGCAAAATCTAGTCCCTGGTCCATCGAATGCAGCAGTATGCGCCTGCCGGGATGCCTCCACCCAGACCCACCACCCGATGTCGGCTGATGTGTCTGTAGAGAAGGTGCTAAGTACCCCCACCTCAATCGCCTCGCCCGTCTTGCCTATATGTTGGGATGTGAGACACGTGCGGTACCAGTAAAAATACCTATACTAAGGAGAATCCTGGAAGAAAGGTTCCCATTGAGAAAACCGTACCTGCCTACAAGAAAGTATGATGGCCATTTGAATGAAATCCCGGAAGAAGCAAAGCAAATGAATGGCCAAAATGTATGGTGACGTCACAAAGAATCAAAACTGACGTACATAGAAGAGATGCAGACTAAAGAATGTTGACAATCTTTATGGCATCAAGAAAGGATTGAAGATAAGTGGCATCTTGGGATCAAGATGAAGAGACATATGCTGCAAAATGGATGAAGATATCAAGTCAGTTTACACATGTACAGATGCAAAAGAAATGCAAGCAGACAGAGTCTTCTTGAGGCTAGCTTAATAGTGAATAGATTGCGGAATGCACCAACATATACATATATACATAAGTGAGTAAAGATTGGATGTTTCCACTACAAACTATAGCAGAGCTGGGCTTAAAAAGGAAGGCCTCTTTTCCTGTGTCACAGTGAGAAAACAAAGGAATTACAAAGTGAATCTCAGAAAGGCGAGGCTGGATGAGCCATAAAGCCAAGCCAAGAAGCCAAGTTCTTATCAGGCTGGAGTGAGCAGACATTGGATACAAATCGCGTGAAATAATGAAACTCCTGTTCGGGAAGCATGAACAATACAAGGGAGACGTCAGAGGTTTATTAGAAAATAGTATTTTAATACTTTAATAATTTTGTGGTCTTTAGTCACGTGGATGGGTGAAGTTAGATGAACATGATGGTCACACATACGCATGTGTCACGCCACTTTTGGGGAGACCGGGGTCCGTTGCACCCGCTCCCTCTCCCACCTCCTGGCGGATCTACCCACGCTTTCGCGCTTGGGCGTTCGCCGGGGGGAGAGGTGCTGGGGCCGGTGCTAGAGGGCTGCGGCGCATGCGCGGGAAACCACTGTCTCGGTTCCACGCATGCGCCGTAGATTGGGCCTCCGCGCTGGGAAGGGCTTGCCTTCCAAGCCTCGTTCTGGGTCCGCCGGCGCTCGGAGACGAAATGGCTTGCGTTTCAGGCCTCGCGAGTGCCGGCGGCCCATAAGAGGAACCGCGAGCAGTAGCAATTCGCGTCTCAACGCGGTTGCTACGGTCGTGTTGCTCGCTCCTGCTTCTTGTGGTTCCTGTTCCCTGTGCCTGGTCTTGCTTCAGCTCCAGCCTTCTCTTTGGTTCCCCTGTGTTGCTGGTCCCCAGCCTGCCTGGTTCCCGGTCTCCTGTTACCTGCTTGGGTTCTCTTTGGCCCCTGTCTGCTCTATGAGCCTCCCTGGGGTCCAGTTCCCTGTCCCCTTCTTTTCCCTGGGGATCCCTGCTCCTTGTCCTGGGTTCTCCCTGGGTCTTTCTGGGCTTAGCCTCTCCTCCAGCTTTCCTGGGGCCCTCGTTCACTGTCCTTGGATTTACCTTAGGGATCCCAACTCTTGGTGGACTCCCCTCCCAATCTGGTTCCCTCTTCCTGTCTGGACCTGCCTGGTGCCTCATCCTTTGGACCTACTGTACCTCGAGCAGATCAGTCATCCCAGACCAGTTACGTGAAGCTGCTTGAACTTGTCTCCCTGTGGACTGGGGGCCTTACCTGGTATTCATCTGAGAGGTTCCTGGACTATCTTGCTTCATCACCGGATCACGTACCTTTGGAATAGACTCTTTTGGACTTCACCCATATTCAGTAACTTTCCATCAGACTGTGCTTGCACAGTCCCTTCGTCACGTTAATCAGGAGAGTGCCTTCTGTGACGCTGGGAGTTGGTCCATTCACCACCCTGTGTCATTAGGGTGGTGGAGAGGCTGGTTCCCCGAGTCACATGCTCGTCATTTCACTGGAAGCAGCCTGGCGGTCCCAACTAGATCCACTGTCAAGAAAACAGGTACACAGTTCTCACGCACTTCTCTGCTTGACAGCATGAGGGCAGAGCGTGCCTTCACTCCCCTATATTCTCCAGAGCTAAGAACTCTCCCAAGGGCAAGTTCAAAGTCCTAATTGACAGCAGACCACTGAGGTGATGATGGATGAATATGCTAATTGGTGGGAAGCTATGATTAAGACTAGCTCATCAGCACCTGGAAGCTCAGCCTGCGTCCTGCTTTCATAGGAGCAAAAGTACTGACGGAGGTTAGAGCGCCAACCAATGCTAGGGGACTGCATGATCGAGGGTCCTATAGTTTGTATAGACAATAGGATGTTGTGTATTTAGTGACATTCTTAGTGACCTGTTTATGGGGAGGGTTTAGTTGCCCCACCTGATGTTAAGAAACAAATCGCTTTCTTTCGCTGCCTTAGACGAGTATGGATTGTATACTTAGATATTTTATTAGACCCAATCACACTTGTCACTAGGTTCATGTAGTATGCCACATAGGATCTTAGTGATACGTTGATTAACGTCACCTATGATGATTTTTTGCTATAAAAGAAAGCTTTTTTTCTAGATGCATTGAGAGTTTTTACACTGCGAGGCCCGTTGATCTCCGTTGTACTCCCTGTTTTAGATAATTGATATTAAAACAGTTATCCTTTTGCCAACTACCTGAGTCGTTTCGATTATTGATGTTTGAATAATTTCTGCATCCCCATCCATCTCAAGGGTATTGCTACCTCATTTTAAAGGGCTGGGAGCTCCAGTTCATGTCCACCTAGACTAACACCCCCTTACCATCTGGTGTTGCCATCCGGGACTATGTGCTACCCCGTCAGGCCGGGGTGGCGAGGCGGACAGTCATCATTAATGATGATGTGCAGGCTACATGTAGTCTGCTTGCACATCATCACAGTAAGGTATGCCGCCTCATCGGCTGGCTTGCAACATGCCTGTTCTGTGTTGTACTCTATGGGATGTTCACTGCTGGGACCCCTTTCTCGTCTCCTTCCTCTGCGTGCCAGTCATCCTCAAGGGGGCCTTCCAGCCCAGGTACCACCACTGCCCCCTGTGCACCAGTCCCACCCACATTGCCCGGTCTGGTGGAGCCAACATCCCTTCCCGACTTGGGAGTTCAAGGCAAAGCAGCTGAGGTGGTTACTGTGCCTACCCAGGCACCGAAAGGATCACCGGTAATGGAGGGACAGCAGTGCATGGGCCGTATTCCCCCGGGTAGCGTCATCAGCTCAGAGGGCGTACACACATAATAGGCACCAGGCAATGTGGCAGCAGGTGGAAACAAGGAGGAAGCTATCTTTTTCAGGGCAGACCATCCAAATGGGACAGGTGCGCAGTTTGGGGCGGGAGGCACACATGGACCTGAGGGACGGGGTGTTTTCCATTTTCAGAGGCTATGGGCAGCAGATCGGAGCAGAGAAGCAGTGGTCTCGGAAAGCGAGGGTTGTGTTTTAGCCAGGGCTGAGATTGTGCTGCGTCGGGCGAGGAGGTGGTCTGCTATCCTGGAGGCCACTTGCAGGGAGGCCGAGGTGAGAGAGACACAAATGCTGGAGACCCTGCAAGCCCTCCTGCCAAGAAGAACAGAGCCCCGCATGAGGAGTGAGGACGTGGCGCTGGACCGAGCCCTGGTGGAAAGGCTAAATGAGATTGGAGACGAAGAGTTGGACTAGCCCACTCCTGTGTACATAGTTCTTTAGTTGTAGGTTTCCTTTCTTTCTTTATTATTTTCCCCAGACTTTCAAGATATTCCTTCCCCGTTTTAATTGTATATAGTTGTTTAGGCATAAGATACTCATTTCTTTACATATTTACCATGGACTACTTTGCGCTTCATTCAAAGTTTTTCTTGTACATATTTCTTTCAAATAAATTGTTCTATTTGTTACATTTGATTCTTCGTACAGTTCATTTGTGTGTCGGCCTCTTTGATAGTCAATTTTCAGCCCGTGGATCTCTCTTCCATGTCTCGGGAGGATAGCTCCAGTGCAACGTGCTCACCTTGGAAGCAAGACGACATGGAACAACACAGGTTTGATCCCTGGGTCCGCGCTTAATAACCTCTGGGTATTAAGCACGTTATAAATAACCTATCATATCATATAATTGCAAGTCATGTGTCTGGCGTGCATGCTTGTGTGTTGTTGCTGGGATGTTTGTGAATGGCAGGGTGCACATGTGCCTGACATGTAGGGGTGGGTCCATCAGACTACTGGTTCTGCACTGTATTTTTCCATTAGAATTTACCTGTGCAGCATCACTTTGTGTTTGGCATCAGTGTGGTTGGGGTGGAGGGAGGTGTCGGAGTGTTACATGGTCACATTTATAGCACATTAGTTTGTCATTGATGTGTGAAACCCATGTCGTGCAGACACGTTCACCAGCATGTGCAGTCACACAATGCCTTCTCTTATGTGTTCCTTAACCTCTACTACTGGATTACAGTAGTGAGATATGTTTGCTCTTCCAGAGTGGCAACACGATTCTCCAGTCTCTGACATGCATGCTCTCTCTGACTGCCCTACCATCACCCATGCATGGCCCTGTCATGTGATTGTTCCCTGACAGGTATTCTGCAACACAGGTCACTCATGCTCAGGCTGTGACATTCCTGGCCATTGTGTGTGGATCTTGCAACAACTTTTGGTAGGTCTGCTTCTGTAGTGGGCACACATTCTGTCACTGTGCTTTGATGCCTTGGCAATATGCTATGGGCAACATGTGCATGTTTTTGCATTCACTTGTTACATGTGTATGGTGGGGGATGATTAAGGCCTGGAAGGGTGTGTGAGCAGATGCTCCACTCATGGATGGACCTTCAGTGAATCCAGTTGGTTGGATGTGCAGACTACATGTTGGTGTTACAATTCATGGTGCTGTCAGAGCACAGAAGTTCAGTTGAGCTGCAGGCATGCATTGCACTGGTATTTTGTGAGACTGTCAGGGTGCTGTCTGTGGGGGGGGTCACAGGTGAGAGGGGTTGGGGGTTTCATGTTCAGTCTGGAGGAGGATGTCTGTGGGGGGTATCCAGTCTGGAGGGGGTTGCCTGTGGGGGTGGCCAGTCCGGAGTGGGCTGCCTGTGGGTGGTGTCACAGGTGATGGAGGCTGGAGGGTGGTGTCCTGTCTGGAGGGGACTGCTTGTGGGGGGTTTCCAGTCTGGAGGGGGCTGCCTGTGGGGGTTGTCATGGGTGTGTGGGGCTCTGCGGTGGTGTCCAGTCTGGAGGGGGCTTCCTGTGTGGGGTTGTCACAGGTGAGGGGGGTTGGAGGGTGGTGTACTGTCTGGAGGGGACTGCCTGTGGGGGGTGTCCAGTATAAGGTGGCCTGCCTGTGGGGGTTGTCACAGGTGAGGGGACTGGGGGTGGTGTCCAGTCTGGAGGGGGCTGCCTGTAGGGGTTCTCATGGGTGAGGGGGGCTGGCGGTGGTGTCCAGTCTGGAGGGGGCTTCCTGTGGGGGTTGTCACAGGTGAGGGGGGCTGGAGGGTGGTGTCCTGTCTGGAGGGGGCTGCCTGTGGGGGGTGTCCAGTCTGGAGGGGGCTGCCTGTGGGTGGTGTCACAGGTGAGGGGGCCTGGGGGTTTCATGTCCAGTCTGGAGGGGGCTGTCTGTGGAGGGTGTCCAGTCTGGAGGGGGCTGCCTGTGGGGGGTGGCCAGTCTGGAGTGGGCTGACTGTGGGTGGTGTCACAGGTCAGGGGGGCTGGAGGGTGGTGTCCTGTCTAGAGGGGACTGCCTGTTGGGGTGTCCAGTCTAGAGTGGGCTGTCTGTGGGGGTTGTCACAGATGAGGGGGGCTGGGGGTGGTGTCCAGGCTGGAGGGGGCTTCCTGTGGGGGATGCGCAGTCTGGAGGGGACTGCCTGTGGGTGGTGTCACAGGTGAGGGGGGCTGGAGGGTGGTGTCCTGTCTGGAGGGGGCTGCCTGTGAGTGGTGTCACAGGTGAGGGGGCCTGGGGGTTTGGTGTCCAGTCTGGAGGGGGCTGCCAGTGGGGGGTGTCCAGTCTGGAGAGGGCTGCCTGTAGGGGTGTCCAGTCTGGAGGGGGCTGCCTGTGGATGGTGTCACAGGTGAGAGGGTCTGGGAGGGTGGTGTCCAGTCTGGAGGGGGCTTCCTGCAGGGGGTGTCCAGTCTGGAGGGGGCTGCCCGTGGGTGGTGTCACAGGTGAGGGGGGCTGGGGATTTGGTGTCCAGTCTGGAGGGAGCTGCTGGTGGGGGGTGTCCAGTCTGGAGGGGGCTGCCTGTGGGTGGTGTCACAAGTGAGTGGGTCTGGGGGGGTGGTCTCCTGTCTGGAGGGGGTTTCCTGTGGGGGGTGTCCAGTCTGGAGGGGGCTGCCTGTGGGTGGTGTCACACGTGAGGGGGGCTGGAGGGGGGTGTCCTGTCTGGAGGGGGCTGCCTGTGGGGGATGTCATGGGTGAGAGGGGCAAGGGGTGGTTTCCAGTCTGGAGGGGGCTTCCCGTGGGGGGTGTCACAGGTGAGGGGGGCGGGACGGTGGTGTCATGTCTGGAAAGGGCTTCCTGGGGGGCCTAGCCTGGAGGGTACTTCCTGTGGGTGATGTCACAGGTGAGGGGGGCTGGAGGGTGGTGTCCAGTCTGGAGGGGGCTGTTGGTGGGGGGTGTCCAGTCTGGAGGGGGCTGCCTGTGGGTGGTGTCACAGTTGAGTGGTGCTGGGGGTTTGGTGTCCAGTCTGGGGGGTCTGCTGGTCGGGGGTGTCCAGTCTGGAGGGGGCTTCCTGTGGGGCGTGTCCAGTCTGGAGTGGACTGCCTGTGGGTGGTGTCACAGGTGAGGGGGGCTGGAGGATTGTGTCCTGTCTGGAGCGGGCTGCCTGTGGGGGTGTCCTGTCTGGAGTGGGCTGCCTGTGGGGGTTGTCACAGGTGAGGGGGGCTGGGGGTTGTGTCCAGTCTGGAGGGGGCTGCTTGTGGGGGTGTCCAGTCTGGAGGGGACTGCCTGTGGGGGCATTCCAGTCTGGAGGGGGCTGCCTGTGCAGGGTATCCAGTCTGGAGGAGGCTGCCTGTGTTGGTTGTCACAGGTGAGGGGGGCTGTAGGGTGATGTCTGGACTACAGTGGTTAATGTGCAGTAGGGGTGTATGTGGACAGGATGGGTGCCGAATGTGTAGGGGGGACTCAGGTTTTTGTAAGGTGTGCAGTCTACACTTAAGAGGGGGGCCCGCCTCATCACTGAGGTGCTGCCTGGGCTTGTGAAGGGGGCACGCATTTTCGCAGGGGTGAAGCCTGGGCTTGCGAGGGAGGGCACGTGATGTCACAAGGGTGCAGCCTGGACTTCAGATGGAGGTCACATATTTTTTCTGCGGTGCGGCCTCGTATTGCCAGGTGAGGTGCACAATTTCCCTGGGGTGTGGCCTGGGCTTACGAGGGAGGGCTGCCGTTTTCTCTGGGGTGTGGCATGGGATTGGGAGGTGAGGCATGCATTTTTTCTGGGGTGCAGCCTGGGATTGCAAGGTGAGGCACGCAATTTTGCTGTGATACAGACTGAGCTTGCGAGGTGAGACACCCGATTTTGCTGGGGCACTGGATTCTGGGCCAGGGGTGGCGTAGAGGCTTGCTACGTGCTAGTCCTTTAGCTTCCTTTTTGCTGTGCATGGGGGCGTGTTGGAGGCATTCCTCGCACAGCTTGTTACTTGCGCGACGGCTAGTAAAGCCTCTTGAAATCCAAGAATACATGCGGCATGCAATATTATTTCTGCGCTGCAGCTCACGCATGGTCCTTCTCAGCTTGCACCCCTTGCACCATTTCTGCTCCTTCTCAGCTCACACGCCTTGTGCCATTTCTGCTCCAGATTCCATGAACCGTGCCCATAGTCTCTCCCTTCTTTAGTGCGCCTATCGATACTCCTAATTCCAAACTGGAGGGCATTCAGTCTCCACTTGACTTTATGACCTTAGAGGAAAGAAGAAAAAGAATGACAACTCCTTTTAAGAGGACTGTGACATCAGTGACTGGAAAACATTCTTCTCATAACTCAAGAGAGAAACAGAAGGAGAAAGTCACTAAATCAATGAGAACTGATAATGCACTTAAGCCAATGGTTATAATTGAAAGACTTATCCCAGACAAAGTTGGCCTGATCCTTAACCATGAAAATGTGCTAAGACTTCTGCATCATGCACCAAAATTGAGGAACATCAAATCAGAAAATATTAAAATAGTTCAATTTGTCAACGAGTCTTGCATGGATTGGGTCATATTACATTTACACTCCAGATTGGTTCAAAGTGTCCTGCTGGAATCCGCAGGAGACTTGCTTACCCTGGAGTATGAAATCTCAGGGTCTGCTCCATCTGGATCCTGGGGGCAAGTACTCCTGGATCCCCTCGATGTGTGAGAGCCAAAAGGACCATGTAAAAAGAAAAATCTAGAGAAAGAACTAACACCAGAAATACAGAGAAAGGTACCCATAGAGATCTACCCATCCCGCGGCAAGCCAAATTACAACTGACTGCTCATTGTGAGGAAAAAGGCAGATAATGATGGACAGGGTGCCTAACTGCCAAGAGAAAAACGGCCATGATTGGTCCTGGCTGGCAGGCACCCTATCTTGAAAAATTGAGGATTAATGTCTAAGCAAAGAAGGGCTTCCAATATACCGGTGCTCTTGGAATACTAGGGGCCACCACCAACTAGTTCATAAGGATGCTCTGACACTTAAAAAGTATGATATCATCTGCCTACAGGAGACTTGGCTCTTGGTCCCACCTATCTGTAATGGGTTTGAAGTCAAGTGCAATCCGGCCAAAAAAAGAACCTGGGCTGTCCATTGTCTGGCCTGCTTACCTTGATAAAGCTAGGTGGAGGTATGATTGTTACGGGAACCATAAATCCTAACCCTTATGTCCAAATGACCACCTTCTCCTGGATGGAAATCGAGGGCTCGAAGAAATATCAACCTAGCAATCTTCAATATATAATATATATTGGAATCTCCTGCTTTTGGCAGACAGCTTGTTTTTAAACATGATTGCGACTCTGGTTGATAATGTTTATATGAAAGACCAAAATGCCCATATCATAATGTGGTAGGACCTTAATATAAGGTGTTTGATGATATGGGCAAACTGCTCTCTCTGTCCGGGCTAGAGCAAAAGGCTCTACTTTGGGTAACCAAACTTAAAGAGTGTAATATACTTATGTTGAATGGGCAAACCCGTGGGGAAATACCCAAAAATTATACATGGGCCCAGGGTTGCAAGCATTCATGTCTAGATTATGACTTTGTTACTTCTAGAGCTACAATGGAATTGGATGGGTACCCCTAGGCCAACAGGGGTTTGGACACTCTTCAGGTAAATCAAGCTGTTACTAGACTCAGAATCTGGCAGAAGGAAGTCCCCCCGCTGGTGGAGGAGCTGAAGCAGCTGATCTCGGCTGAAGGAGCTTTCTTGCACTATTAAGGGTTACTCCTACAATTTCAAGTAAAAACCAATTTAGGCCCGATGCATGGGGTCAATCGACTCCATTTCTCTAATAAAGATTTGGTAGATCAACGAAAGTTGTTTCGTTCAGATTTGAGAAAGTTTGGCCGGTTAGGGATGGAGGAGAGGCTGGAAGTGATAAAATAAATGAAACAACAATATCGCAACTGGGCACTCTCGTCAAGGTCCCTGTGCCTCCAGCAAGACACTGAAGAAATGCTCAAATTTATTGCAAAAAGAAACTCAAGAGATCTATGAGCCCTCATGATCAATAATGAGAACTTCCAACTGGCCACCATGCTGCCTTCTGTGTCGGAAACTAACTGTCCAAACAATTCTCCCAGCTTTTTGCCAATAGGCTTGAAAGGGGGACTGACTCTGTTTGGCATTTCCCCTCTTGTTCGGTGGAGGTACAAATAGAGGATAAAGATCCTGAGAAATACACTGTGAGGCTGGCTAAGTGGGACATCAAATTTCATAAAGACCTCTTAGTGTGCCTAATCAAAAAACTGAATAGGTCTAGGGCAGCTGGACAGGATGGTCTAAATAATAAAATATTAAAACAAAACCCATTGTGGTAGGTGGATTTCTGCCTCTTGTTGTTCAATCAAATACTAGAATATAGAGAGGTCCCCGAATCCTGGAAATCCGCCCTGATAGTCCCGATATACAAGAAGGGCAGTAGGAACGACCCAAAACATTACAGGCCAATTGCCATTTTAGACATACTGGGAAAATTATTCTCTTCCATTTCGCTTAGGCATTTACTCAAGTGGGTAAAAGAGGCCGGACACCTCCATCCGAGGGAGACAGGATTTATTAAGGGAGTGGGAACCAATCTTAACTTGTTCCTGCTGAATAAAAAGATCAAAACATTTGAGACAAACTTTAGGCTGCTTGTGGCCTTTATTGACCATAAACTGGCCTTTCACAGCATCATCAGAGAAATACTATGGGGGAAACACTTGGCCTGGGCCTACCTGAGAGACTTGTTGGAAGCAATTATGGCTCTATACTCAAATACTAATATACGAGTGTGACTTTCCACTAAAGGCCAATACTCTGAGGAAATCTCTACTTCTAGAGGACTGAAGCAGGACTGCCACCTAGCCCCTGCTTTATTCAACCTCTATCTGGCTGATATTGAGGAGGGGCAGGAAGCAACTAGAACTTGCCCCCAAAAAATAAAGATTTGATCAGTCCCATGGATGTTTTACGCAGATTACATTGTCATTTTAGACGAGACCCAGATTGGACTGCAGCATCGCCACCACGATCTGGTCAAATACCTGCAGTTTAATGGTCTAAAGATTAATGCCAAGAAAACTAAAATCATGATTCTGGAACCTAAAAAGGGGAAAGGAGCAGCACGGTTTAGGTGGTGCGTAGGCAAAAGATGTACTGGAGCAGGTTGACTCTCGGCTTTATCTGGGGTTTTTGGTAAACCATTACTCCTGTGAGAAGCAACGGACAGAGAATGTTACACTTAAATGAAAGCGGCTCATGGCCCAGGGGATTATTCTCCATAACGTCTTGGGATATTCTCCTTATTTCCAGTGGTGAACTTCCTTAAGCAAAGGGTGGTGCCCATTCTGACCTATGGGGCTGAAAGTATACAAACCTAGCCAACAAACCTTTGAGAGTAGCTTGAAGACTACTTTTGGAAAGGAGTTGTGAGATGACCAAATTCTATGCCCAATAGTATGATCAGATTTGAATTGGAGGTCCAATCAATGTATTCAATGATCACGTGGAGGACCTTGGCACTGTATGCAGAATGAATAGATGGGGAATCACCCTTACCCCATGATATCTTGAAACCTGAGGCTGATAGGGAGGGGAATCCCTGCCTAGAAGATTTGATTAAGGCATGTAACACCTTGATGGGAGACTTAAATCGCTCCAATGAGACCCTGTTGAGAAATCCAGGGAATGTAAAGACCACATTGCATGCCAAGATTGGATTGATACACTGACCCAGAGATTGACATATAAGCTGGTGGTGAATTTGGAGCTTGAAGGTAGAGGTTTAAACAAGTTACCGAGATACTTGATAAAATTCCCCTGTCCCAAATATCACAACCTCTTTTTGAGGTTGAGGTTGAATATTCTACCTGCCTGAGAGGTCCGGGAACAAAGTAGGATGTTGAAAGAGCTTTCCTAGGCCGATTTTGTGATGAGGTGTCAAGGGCTGAGTCACTTGAACATCTGGTATAAGACTGTCAAGCCTTGACAGGGCTGAGGTTGAAGCATATGGAGGAGATAGTCAAAGGTTGTAACTAATTATCCCCAAAAGAACAGTGGTCTAAATTTCACATTGGTGATAATCAACCGGTCATAATAGGGGTCAAGAAATGTATGGACGAGGCCTTGAATCTCAATAGGGGGGAGGCTGCTTTGAGCTAATTGGCAAGCATGAATTCTAAATGTTTCATTTTTATCTTATGATTGTGATTCTAACTTTGTATTGCCAGTTAGGATAGGGGAACTGATGGATGATACTGTGACACTATGACATCTTTTATCATTTGTATTTTGTATGCAATTGCTTATGAAAGGTTTGTAATAAACCAAACATATATATTTATATAAAAAATATATATATTAAACACAAGAAAGAAATCCTCTAAGAAGACTGTAGAAGAACTATATTCTGCTGATTTCATGTAAATTCTGCTTAGATAATCATTTTTGTTTCCCAGTTGCGCTCCTGCGCACAGGGCGTCCCCAGCCTCCCCACTTCTTGAACCTGCCAGCTCCTGCCTCCTAACTCGCCCTCCATTGTCAGGATTAGACAGATCCATCTTCAAAATCTGTGCAGCGAGGTATTAGGCTGTATGCTGCAGCCCAATATTAATTTTAACACACGAAGCAGGAAGTGAGTGTTTAACCCATGTGCCCCCATTTATTGGCTAAATCTGCTTCGAAAAGCATTTTTGTTTCCCAGTTGCGCTCCTGCGCACACCCTGTTCCCATCCTCCTCACTTCCTGAACCCGGCAGCACCTGGCTCCTAACCCGGCCTCCCTTGCAGTGATTATATACATCCATATACAAGTGGTGTGCAGTGAGGGACTAGGCCCTACGCTGTGGCCCTCTGCTCATTTTAACCCATGAAGCAGGTGAGTGTTTAACCCTTGCACCCCCATTTATTGGCTATAACTACTTAGAAAAGCATGTTTGTTTCCCAATTGTGCTCCTGTGCATAGCCCATTCCCAGCCTCCCCACTTCCTAAACCCAGCAGCACCCGCCTCCAAGCCCATCCTCCCTTGTCGTGATTGGATATATCCATCTTCAAATGGTGTACAGCGAGGGATTAAGCCCTATGCTGCATCCCTCTGCTCATTTTAACCCTCAAAGCAGGAGGTGAGTTTTTAACCCTTGTTCCCCCATTTATTGGCTATAACTGCTTAGAAAAGCATTTTAGCTTCCCAGTTGTGCCCCTGCGCATAGCCGGTTCCCAGCCTCTCCACTTCCTAAACCCGGCAGCTCCCGTCTCCTAACCCAACCTCCCTTGTCGTGATTGGCTTGATCCATTCTCTTCACACATCCTCAAAGGGCAGACCTGCACAGGCAGCCCTCCGTCTAAGGGCCCGGAGCAAGGGGCAGCTCCTGAAGTAGCAGCTCCAGTTCATGTTTGCCTGTGTTCGCATGTGAAGCCAGCTGCCATCAACCAGCAGCGAATGATAAGGTGAGTGTGGTCTGGTTGGGGAGTACAGCAATTACTGTATTCCATTAAAACCCTACCACATATTACCTTATTAGCATAGCACATCAATGTTAGCTAGCTACTAAGTAGTTTTCCAATCACTGTTGTGTCTCAATTGTAGGTGGCTCTTAAATTTAGGCATAATTTTCCATTTGCCAGATATCTCAAATCTTGGTGTTTTCTACTTGATGCAGTGTCTCAAACGTAGGTGTTTTTCCCTGCTTGCCAGGTATCCCAAATCTGTTTCCTAGTTGCTCCTTGTGATTCTGGAAATGCATCGGAGGGACAGGGCCTCAGTATCCTTGTCCTTTACTGCCTTTTTATCGTGTGTTCTGTTGTGTTTTCCGCACAGGAGTTCATGTGGGACTCCTGGCGGTGCAGCTCTCTCTCTTTTGGTTTGGTGAACAGACCCATGGGATACCCTTACGGCACCCATGGGTGGGGGTACAACCGTGTGCCCCTAGTGTATGTTTTTGGGCACATGTGGGTGGCCCACAGAGCATGGAATGGGCTGGTGGCAGCTCCATGCTGAATTTGACAGGTGCTCTGAGTATCTTCCATTTTGGGATACCCAGGCCCTGCCACTGGAATCAGCTGATTCCTGATAGAAAACAAGATGGCCCTTGTGGCCTCTTGCTTTCTATTGCCTGTTACCCTGTTTTCCCAAAGTCCTGGGAAGCCTGACTCTGTCCCTTCCCCCTGACTGACTGTTGGGCGGAAGTTCCATATATGGTGTTGTTGTGAAGTCCAGTCCAGACTGGATGGAGCCTTCCCAGTGACTGTATATTGTGGGTACACCCTGTGGGTGGGACCTGGGTGAATGGAGTGTGTGACCAATATGCACTTCTTGTTGTGGTTGTCTGGTTTCTGGTATGAGAGACAAAGACTGAGACAGCCCTGCCCGAAACTGGCCTGAATGTAGTGTGTAGTGTTGAATGGCTGGGTACTTGTCCCAATCCACATTCCTTGTTGTGAGTGTCTGAGAGGGAGGAGGATGGCCTGAATGTACTGTATGCCTGATTGGCTGATTGACTGTATGAATGCCCTTCTGTATGATTGGCTGCTGAGTGTGACCCATCATTGTGGATGAGAGACAGGATAGTATATCTGGGGACCTCTCACCACTGGAAATTGTTCAGAAGCTATGTCTACAATTGAAGAGTAACTGGAACTGATGATCCTCGACGCCCAGCTGGAAGAAGAAGACTTGCTGTTCCATTTGCTTTGACCTGATCTGAAAGCTTCCGAATTCGTCGAAGACTGATCCGAGAGAGGACCTGATAAGGCGCCCTCTTCCTGTGCTCCGAGGGACCATCGAGCAGCGCAAACCTTCGCCGAAGCTCCCTGGAAGTCAGACCCTCGAAAGGCTGCCGACCCGAGACGGGACCGCTGAGGAGAACGAAGTGAAGCACCCGGACTTTGCCGCCATTGAAGTCCATTGCCGTCAACCAAGGTTTGCAGGTTTGTGTAATCGCTGGAGGCCCGTCGAAGTTGTGTTGCCCAGACACGGGGACCACTTGACGCTGTGCCGCCGACGACCTGAGCCACCCGCTCCCTTGCCTAAGAACATTTGAACTGAAGGACTCCCTTGTCCGCACCAACGACCGCTTTATCCTGCCGGAGAGAGTCAAGGCCGCCAACGCGCCGAGGAGAATCCGCCGGTGGGTTTCCCGCCACCTGAAGGCCACAAAGACTTCGATGACTCATCGCCCTTGCTAGGCCACAGTTTTTCTGAAACTCTTTGCGGTCCTGAACAATCAATTGCCGAGGTGCCCTGCACACCTCATCCTCGCAGGACGTCACAGACGAGCACCGCCTGGATCGACGTCGTGGTCTCGGCACCCTCGAACTTCTCATTGATGCCGTCGATCCCAAGTTCACTTTCTTCGATGCCTCTCGACGATCTGTGGCTCCTGCTTTAAGATCCCTCAACGCGTCTTCGAAGAACTCTACTCCACCAGGTACATTGGGGGGGTAGAAACATTATAGGAGAGCACAAGACTATTGATCAATATATGGACTGGGCTTGTGCTATATATCTTTATTTTACAGGTTGCCCAGGTGGGGGGATGGCCACACAGAACTGTGCTTAACGGTAGAGGCCAGTATTCTGCCTATTGTTTCAACCATCTTGCTTTCCCTCCTATCTCTATTGCTGGTTTCCTTGTTATTGATCTGTGTGACATTCTAACAGTATAGTTGATGCACTTTAATGAGATCTGATAATATTGGTGGTACCACTTTAGAATTGTATATATTAACCATTGTTGATTTCTGAGTACAAAGTGTGTTATTGTGATAGTGTACATACCTTTGAATATTAATTATATAAAGACTGTGTTTTCAGTAATACAGTGTGTGGACATTCCTTTGTGGGGGCTTGGGGACTACACTGTACTTAAGAACCAGCCTGCATCACCTCCTGAGAAGCTAGGCCTTGATTGGTCGTCCATTGCTACCATAATAGAGAATCTTGGCTGGGGTCCACTGTGCCTCTCCTCTACCATATAGAGAGCAGAAGTACAGGCACCCCGCACCGGTATCTTTACACTGGTGGCAGCGGTGGGATGCTTATGGTTTTAAGAATCAGTGTATAACCGTGCCACTTACAAAATATCTGCACTTTATTAAATTAAGGTTTAGTTGTGTACAGAATAACTGCATTACAAGCAATGGAGTCTATTGCAAATGATAAATTGACTAGGGTGAGCTTAGAGGCTCTCCAGAGTGCTTGTGAAGCCAGGAAATCAGACTTTGTGGGTAAGTCTAGGGCTGAGCTGATAGCTGCCCTGGTGGACTACCAGACTGATGGTGAAACCTTGATGAGGGGGTGAATGCAACCAATGAGGACTCTGCCCCTGGGGTTTCTGCTGAATCTGTTTCTGGGAATGCCACAATTCCTGCTGCCTCTGTTCCGAACCCCAGCAATTCCTCAGAGCTTGAGTTATTAAGGATGAAATTGGCCTTTGAATATCGCAAGTTGGAAATAGATGCTGAGCTTAAGAAGGAGGAGTTGGCTCAACAAGTGGAGCTCAAGAATAGGGATCTTGAACTCAAAAATAAGGACCTTGAACTCAAGAACAAGGACACTGAATGTCAGAGAATCCAGCTAGAGAAAGCTAAAGTGGAGACTTCAGAGAAACCAGTTGCGAGTGGCAGGTCCCCAGCCACCATTTTTATGAAAGATTTGGTTGGTGTGTTTGTGGAGGGTTCTGATATCCTCCAATGGATTGAAGCGTTTGAAATGGCTTGTGCAATTCATGATGTTGACAAAAGAGATTGGGCTAAGTATTTGTTATGCAGAGTGCCTCAAACTGGGTATGACTGTATTCTGAAGCTGAGTGTGGAAGACAGAGGTCAGTATGAGTGTATGAAATCTGCTTTGATTGCCAAGTTTGGCAAAACACCTACCCAATACCTTAAAAGGTTCATGGAGTTTAAGAAAAGAGAGAATGTGTCTTGGGTTAACTGGGTGAGTGCTGCGCACATGAACATGATGGAGTGGATTGATGGATACAAAGTGAAAACATTTGTTGAATTGTCCCACCTGTTGTTTTTTGAGCATTTTTCTGAAGCCTGTTCACCAGAGCTGCGTCAGTATGTTGCTGACCAGAACATTTTGGATCCCTTTAAGCTAGCTAGGTTGGCTGACAAGTGGGTCTCCCACCGGGTGTCCCCTAAGGACTCCAGTGGGAAGGACAAGGACAAAGAAAAGGGGGCCTATCAGAAAGCTGAGGAGTCCCAAAAGCAGTCACAGTCGGGTAAACCTAAACCCTCCTCTCCTAAGACCCGAAAATCTAGTGGGGATAAGTCATCTGTGGGTGGGAAAAAGAGTAGTGGTCCACCTGCTGCAAAGCAGGCTCCTAGTGGTTCCAGTACCATACCCCGCACTCCTGGCACTTGTTGGGACTGCAGGGCTCTGGATCACAAGAGGGGTGACTCCAAGTGTAAAGGTAAGGCACTTGGAGTACAGGCTGTCAGCCTGACCTACCCTTACCCCATGTCTGAGGTGGAGGCCACTGACCTCCCCTCCTCTACAGAGATCACATTTGGTGCTCCTGTAGAGATTTCCTTAGTGTCCCTTGGGGCCTGGGACCAGTATGTATAAGTACTGGCGACTATCCCACAGAACACTTGTAGGTTTTTGAGAAGTGTCCTCTTGAATGGCCAGCATCTACTGGGTTGAGAGACACTGGGGCAAGCATGACAGTGGTGGACAGGACCCTGCTCAAGCCAGAGGACTATGTAGGTGCTCCTCTGAGAACCACCAGGTTAGCTGGTGGGCCTTCCAAAGCCTTAGTCACACTCGTAATTGGAGACAAGACGGCAAAGCTTCCTGTCCTGGTTCAGGACAATGTCCCTGCTAATATTCTGTTAGGTAATGATCTAGTAGAGTTGGGGTTGATCTTGGATGGTCTTCCCATGACTGCTGCTGCAGTCACTAGGTCACAGGTGACACAGGGTCTGGCTTTGAGTCAGGTACCGGAGCCAAGTGCGCGGCCTAAGGCAAGACGAAGGAAGAACAAGAAGTCAACCTCTGTGCCAGGGGCCCCTTCTCTTCCTACTGGTCCTACAGCAACCATTGGGATCCATGTTCCGGACGGACTGGATCCAGTGGTAAACCCTGTCTCAACTCCTGTGGGAGAAGAGCCAGAAGACTATCCTGTGGGAGAGGTTCTCAACCCAGAAGATCATTCAGATCTTCAGTGCTTGTTAGCTGAAGGGGGACCCTTCTGGGCGAACTTCTGTAAGGGACAGAGAGAGTGCCACTCTCGAGATGGTCTGAGGAAACAGGCCCTGTCCCAGGCACAAGGAGAAGTGCCAAGGACCTTCCGGATATATTGCTCGGGTGAGCTCCTTGTTAGTGAGCCCACTAAGCCTGAACCTGGTGCCCTCAGGAGGTTGGTGGTACCCCAGGTTTACAGGCCCTTCCTACTGCAGTTGGCACATGAGGTGCCCTTGGCTGGTCATCTTGGTACCAAGAAGACTAAGCAGAGGCTCTCTGCCCATTTCTACTGGCCTCGGATGGGAGTAGAAGTGGAGCCCCACTGCAGGACCTGCCCAACTTATCAGTTGTCTGGCAAGACTGGAGGCAGTGTCACTGCCCCACTGCAGCCATTGCCAGTGGTTGGCACACCATTTGAGAGGGTGGGCATTGACATTGTCGGTCCCCTGGACCCTCCCACTTCAGGTGGACATTGGTTCATCCTGGTCTTGGTAGATCATGCCACCAGGTACCCTGAGGCTATACCCCTTTGGACTGTAACTGCCAAGGTGGTTGCCAGGGCTCTCCTGGGCATTTTCACCCATGTTGGATTCCCTAAGGAGGTTGTCTCTGACAGAGGATTCAACTTCATGTCTAGTTACATGAAAACCATGTGGAAAGAGTGTGGAGTAACCTACAAGTTTTCCACCTCTTACCATCCCCAGACCAATAGTCTGGTTGAGAGATTTAATAAAACTCTCAAGGGCATGATAGGTGCTTTGGAAGAGCCCCTAAGGAGGAAATGGGATCTCCTCCTGCCATGCCTGCTGTTTGCTTACAGAGAGGTACCTCAAGAGGGTTTTGGTGTCAGCCCCTTTGAGTTACTCTTTGGACATCCCGTGAGGGGGCCCCTTGCCTTGATCAGAGAAGGTTGGGAGGCAACCCCTCCAGCTCCCGCCAAGCAAGTGGGTGACTATGTGTTAGGCCTCAGATGGAGGATGACACAGATAACATCGAATCTCAAGGCCAGCCAGGAATTGAACAAGTACTGGCACGACCTTAAAGCATCGCAAGTGGATTGGACTCCAGGACAGGAGGTCCTTGTGATGGAGCCCACCAAGCCTGGGGCGTTGGCAGATAAATAGACTGGGCCCTTCAGGATAATCTCCAAGATGGGCGAGGTCAATTATCTGGTTGACATGGGAGCCTCTGGGGTAGCCCCTCAGGTATTCCATGTTAAACGGCTCAAGCCTTTCCACCGGCGAGCAGAAGCCTCATGTCTCTTGCTAGCTTCAGAGCAAGAAGAGGATGAAAGTGAGCCCCTTCCTGATTTGCTGCATAGCAACCCTCAGGATGGCTCAATGGAGGGAGTGCATTTCTCTCCAGATTTGACAACAGAGCAGCAGAGGGCCTGCAGGACTTTGCTCCAGCAGTATGCCTCTCTGTTTTCACTGACGCCAGGCCTTACACTGTGGTGTAAGCACGAGAGTGACACTGGTGACAGTGTGCCTGTCAAAAGCAGGAGCTACCGCATGTCAGATACTGTTAAGAACCACATCCAGACTGAGGTTGCCAAGATGTTGGATCTGGGTGTTATTGAACCCTCAACCAGTCCCTGGTCCAGTTCCATGGTCCTTGTCCCCAAGGCAAGTTCCCAGGCAGGTACCAAGGATTGGAGGTTCTGTGTGGACTACAGAGGAGTCACTGCCGTCACCAAAACTGACCCGCAGCCATTGCCCAGGGCTGATGAGCTTGTGGACACCATAGGTGCTGCCAAATTTGTAAGCACCTTTGACCTCACCTCAGACTATTGGCAAATAGCTCTGACGGACCATGCCAAGGAAAATATGGCATTCTCAACACCAGAGGGACTCTACCAGTTTAGGGTCATGCCTTTTGGGTTGAAGAAGGCTCCTGCCACCTTCCAGAGATTGGTCAACCATGCGCTCAGAGGGCTGGAAGCCTTTTGTGTGGCTTACTTAGACGACATTGCCGTCTACAGTTCCACCTGGGAAGAGCATTTAACACATCTGGATGAGGTGTTGCAGGCCTTGAAAAGGGCCAACCTCACTCTCAAGGCCACCAAGTGCCAGATAGCTCAGGGGACAGGGGAAAGTCACATATCTTGGTCATGAGGTAGGAGGGGGTCAAATCCAACCTCTCCCCAGTAAGGTACAGAATGTACAGGACTGGGAGACTCCCACTACTCAAACCTAGGTGAGAGCCTTTTTGGGCCTCAGTGGGTATTATCGCAATTTCATGGCAGACTATGGAACCATAGCTGCACCCCTGACAGCTCTGACTTCGCCCAAACAACCTAGGAAGGTTAATTGGACTGAAGACTGTCAGAGGGCCTTTGATGGCTTGAAAGAAAGTCTGTGTAGGGTACCTGTGTGGTGTGCGCCTGACTACAGCCGACCCTTTATCGTCCAGACGGATGCCTGCGACACCGGAATTGGATCTGTCTTGTCCCAGTTAGATGACAAAGGGAGGGAACATCCTATCATCTTCATCAGTAGACAACTCAAGGGTAGAGAACTTAGGTGGGCTACTGTTGAGAAGGAATGTTTCAGTATAGTTTGGAGCCTTAGGCATTTTAGGCCCCTACCTTACGGGGTCTACCTTCAAGGTCCAAACAGATCATAAGCCCTTGAAGAGGCTTATGCAGATGAAGGGTGAAAACCCAAAACTGCTCATGTGGTCCATTAGCCTGCAAGGGCTAGACTTCACCATAGAGCACAGACCAGGGAAGAGTCACGATAATGCAGATGGCCTTTCCAGAAGGTATGTTGACCGTCTGGATGAGGGTGTCTATCCTGTGGGAGATTAGGCACCCTCCACCTCAGTCTGGGGGGGCGACTGTGATGCTGGAAATGCATCGGAGGGACAGGGCCTCCGTATCCTTGTCCTTTACTGCCTTTTTATCGTGTGTTCTGTCGCAGGAGTTCATGTGGGACTCCTGGCAGTGCAGCTCTCTCTCTTTTGGTTTGGTGAACAGACCCATGGGATACCCTTACGGCACCCATGGGTGGGGGTACAACCCTTTGCCCCTAGTGTATGTTTGTGGGCACCTGTGGGTGGTCCACAGAGCAGGTGGTATGAAAACAAAATCAAAATACGAGGCTGAGTACCCCAAAAGGAAATACACCGAACACGGGTTACAAAGGAACATACAAAGATCTTTAATTTATACTGAATCAGTTACAAAGAACAAAACAAAATCAGATAGCTATCGGCCCTAAATGCAACACAGCGAACTCCAGCGTGGTTCAGTGTGTGTCAAGGAGTTCCCCCCTTCTCACCTGAGTTCGATCTTTGCTGGATTTCTTGATCGATGCCTTCTTGCGTACTGCTCGAGTCTTGAATAAGGCTGCACAAGTCTCTTCTGACTCCAGCGTGCGTTCAAGTACCGGGATGCAGGGGTCCAGGAATCCAGGAAATAACAGGGTGTGCAACTAGCACACGAGTCCAGGAATCAAGGAAGGAAAGGGACTAGAATTGGGTAAGAGTGGAATAAGCAAGGGAAACAATACCGTCAGCAACGGAGCACACGTCTGGTCGCTACTTCGCAATAGCATTGAGACGCGTGGGGCCGCGGGGCGTGGCATATTTATGGAACGTACTACGTCTGCCGCGAAGGCTGGTGTGAGGCGTGTCACGTGATACGGCCATGTTGGGAGAAACAATGAATGCAAGCCCCGCCGTGACAAGGACCAGGAAGTCCAGAAGGGGCGCGTTCTGTGGGTCATGACAGCATGCCTCCTCCGAAAACCTGTTCCACCAGGTTTGCCCGGGTGAATAAGGTGAAATCTTTTGAGTAGTCAAGGGGTCTTGAGATTAGAATGTGGTTCCCAGGTTCTTTCACTAGGAGGATATCCTTTCCATTCAACCAGGTATTGAAGCTGACCCCGTTTATACCTGGAGTCACATATTTGAGATACTTCATATTCCAATTGGTTGTCGACCAGTAGAGGAGGAGGTCGGTGGGATTTCCGGGTGGTTTGGTGGTAGGGTTTTAATAAGGATGTGTGGAATACTGGGTGAATTTTCTTCCAAGAGTCTGGTAGACTAATCCGTTATGAAACTGGGTTGATAATTTCCTTGATGGGAAATGGACCATTGTACTGAGGGGCCAACTTGTTTGGCCGTAGATGCCGGGGTAGTAATTTCGAGGACAACCAGACTTGATCACCGATTGCATAAGAAGGACCTGGTCTCCTTTTAAAATCTGCATACCTCTTAGTTTGTGTTCTGGCCTTCTCTAAATTTTCTTTGGCCTCTTGGTGTACGTTGATGAGGGTTTCAATCCAAGAGTCGACAGTAGGTACTGGTGTAGGATGAGGGAGAACAGAGGGTAGAACTGATGGATCGAAACCTTGGCTACAATAAAAGGGGCTGGTCTTAATTGCTGAATGGTCAGAATTGTTGTAGGCGAATTCAGCCACGGGTATCAGGAGCAACCAGTCATCCTGAACCTTGGTGGCGAAACATCGAAGATACTGTTCCAGGTTCTGATTAGCACGTTCTGTGCCCCCGTTGGTCTGGGGACGATAACCAGATGAGAGGGCGTGTTGGATTCCCACAATGCGACAGAGATGTTTCCAGAATTGAGAGGCGTACTGAGGTCCTCGATCAGATTTGATCTTGGAAGGGAGTCCATGTAAACGAAATATGTGTTCCAGGAAGATTCCAGCAAGTTCGGAGGAGGATGGTAACATACACAGGGGTGCAAAATGAGCCATATGAGTGAACAAATCTATGGTAATATGATGGTCGTGTACCCTCTGAAAGGTGGTAATTCCACAATGAAGGCCTTAGCAATGAATTCCCATGGCCTTGTTGGCAGCGATGGTTGCATTAAAAGAACCGCCGGTCTCTTGTTATCATGTTTGTTTTGACTGCAGACAGCACAAGCTTTGATGTACTGCTGTACGTCGTTCTTCATTCCAGGCCACCAAAACTGTATTTGTATAAGACGGAGGGTGTTGGTTATGCCACAATGTCCAGAGTGAAGGGTATCATGACAGAGGCTTATCATACTTTGTTGTAATTTCTGTGTAGGAATGACCAGTACATTGTCCTTGAATAAGTATCCTTCCTTAAGTCTTAGGTTCCATGGATTCTTCCTTGAAATATCCTTCCAGAGGTCAGAGGATTGGGTTTGTACTCCAATTTCTTCCAGGAGGTTGACTGCTTGAGCTACAAAGATCGTGTGGGGAAACATCTTAGGATAGGCCTTGTCTTCAGTAGTTACATAGTCAGGACGTCGAGATAAGGCGTCAGCAATCATGTTTTGTGATCCGGGAACATGAGTGATTTGGAATTGGTATTGGGCAAAGAAGTAGGCCCAATGCGCCTGACGACTGTTCCTGCGCTCTAATGATTGTAGAATTTGAAGATTCCGATGGTCCGTGCGGACCTGAACTGGATATCTAGCACCCAGAAGTAGATGTCCCCATTCAGTGAAGTCCTGGCGGATGGCTAACAGTTCCTTTTCCAGGAAGGAAGAGTGTGTCTCACTGGGAGTCAGGGTTCGTGAGAGGTAAGCAATGGGGTGTTCCAGTTTATCCTCAAGTTCCTGTTTCAAGACCGCTCCTATGGCGTATTTAGAGGCATCCATTTCCACCAGCAATGGGCGATTTATGTCGGGTTGGGCCAGGATGGGGGCTTGCGTGAACTCGGCCTTCAATCGCTGGAATGATTTGTCTTGCGGTGTAGACCAGATAAAGGGAGTGCCTTTCTTCAAGAGAGCAACAATCGGCTGGACAATCTCAGAAAAGGTAGAAATGAACTTCCGGTAGAAGTTGGCGAGCCCCAGGAAGGATTGAACTTGTTTCACGGAGGTGGGAGCAGGCCATGCCAGTATGGCCTTTACCTTTGAAGGGTCCATACCAATTCCTTCTGGGCTAAGGATGAATCCCAGGTAGTGAACAGAAGTAACGTGAAACAAGCATTTTTTGGGTTTTGCTAAAAGTTTGTGTTCAAGGAGTCATTGCAGTACTGCCTTTACATGCTCTTCATGCTTTAGAGGATCCTTGGAAAAGATCAATATGTCAGCCAGATAGACAATGACAAAAAGGAATAACATATCAGAAAACACCTTGTCCATAAAACGTTGAAAAACCGCGGGGGCACTAGCTAGTCCAAAGGGCATGACTAGATATTCATAGGGACCAAAGGGTGTTCTAAAGGCTGTTTTCCATTCATCTCCTTCCAGGACACGGATCAAATGATAGGCACCCCAGAGATCCAACTTTGTGAATACTACGGTGCCTCTCACAGCTTCCAGGATATCCGAGATCAGGGGTAGTGGGTACCGATCTTTGAGGGTGCATTGATTTAAGCCACGATAGTCGAGGCAAGGTCAGAGTTCCTTGGTGTCCTTCTTGGGAACAAAGAACAATGAAGCACCCGCTGGAGATTTATTTTGAGGGTCTTATGGTGCCCTTTTCAAGGTTGGTATCCAGGTATTCTCTGAGGGCCTTTTTCGCAGGTTCGGAAAGAATGAACATTCTGCCAAAAGGAATCACTGCTGAGGGATCTGTGTCTATGGCACAGTCTTCAGGTCTGTGAGGGGGTAAGGCCTGGACTATGGCAGTTGAAAATACATCAGCATATCCCTGATAGGCCTCTGGGACTTGTATGATATTAGAAACCATGAGTGGTGTTTTCAAGTCTCTTGGTGGTTCTTTAAGGGGTGTCGAGGAGGGATCCAGGATTAGACAGTGGGACATAAAAAACTCTGAGCCTAGGAATAGTGATCCTGCTGTTCAAGTGATATACGGATTGTGCTTCTGTAACCAGGGCATACCCATTACCATGGGGTAATGGGCTGACTTAATGATGTTGAATGTAATCCGCTCTTGGTGATGGGTTATGGAAAGTTGGATCTCTTTTGTCTGCAGACTTATGGGACCTGAAGAGAGGGGTCTTCCGTCGATTGCTTCCACCGGCTGCATGGTGCTTCGTGTCTCGTACGGAATATGATGTCTAACAACCCAGTCTTGATCAATGAAAATTCCCATAGCTCCGCAGTCCACCAAGGCCAGAATGGGATAGGTCTTATTCTTGGAGGACAACAGGAAGGCTTGTAGTATCACCAAATTGTTTTGTCCAGGAGAGTTCAAGGATGGAATTGATGTGGAGCAAACATCTCTCTCCCAAAGCTCTGCTCCATCTAGGATCGGGAGCTGGCGTTTCCCGAACGCCGAGGAGGGGCCAGAGGACACTCCCTAACTAGGTGTTTCTCTGAGGCACAATACATGCACAACCCCGTATGAATCCTTCTCATTCTTTCTTGCGGGGATATGGGTCCACGGAAGGCTCCTATCTGCATGGGTTCTGGTTCAGAGATTGAGCCTGGGTTTGTGTCCGCCTTGGTGGTGCTCTCAAAGGATGGCTTTGGAGGATTAGCTTTGGTATTTCTTCTTCTCTGCCTTTCTTTCCTGGATACGAAAATCTATTTGCATGGCAAGGTCCATTAGTGCCTGGAATGAGTTTGGGCGAACCACTCTGGCCAACTCATCCTTAATCTCCTCATTCTGTCCTCTCCTGAAAAGGGTCAAACTCGCCTCTGGGGACCAATCAGCTTCCTTGACTAACTGCTTGAATCAGGTAACATAGGTGAGAATATCCTGGGATCCTTGCTGAAAGTCTAACAGGCGTTCCTGGGCACTATAGACCTGTTCTGGACGGTCAAACATGGTTTTAAGGGCTTGTATGAAGCCATCATAGTCATCTAGAAGAACATCGCCAGAATTAACGAGGGGCATGGCCCAGGTTAAGGCGTTTCCTGAAAGGTGGGAAATTATGAAGCCCACTTTAGCCCTGGGAGTTGAAAGGTAGTAGGGCTTAAAAGTAAAGTGAACCAAACATGAATCCAGGAATCCTCGAAGGGTTTTTGATGAGCCATCATATTTGTCCACTATACCGCCCAGCAATACACTTTCTTTTGTGGCAGAATCGCGGGATAGAACTAGTTGTTTGAGAGGGCGTTTTCCACCTTTAGATTCTGCACCTCGGTTGATAGCTTTTGCATGCCACGCATCAGGTCCTGGAGGGCCGCTTCCATGTCCATATCGAGTTCAGCCGATTGGCGTCTCAAACTGTCAAGGAGTTCCCCCCTTCTCACCTGAGTTCGATCTTTGCTGGATTTCTTGATCGATGCCTTCTTGCGTACTGCTCGAGTCTTGAATAAGGCTGCACGAGTCTCTTCCGACTCCAGCGTGCGTTCAAGTACCGGGATGCAGGGGTCCAGGAATCCAGGAAATAACAGGGTGCGCAACTAGCACACAAGTCCAGGAATCAAGAAAGGAAGGAAAGGGACTAGAATTGGGTTAGAGTGGAAGAAGCAAGGGAAACAATACCGGGAGCAACGGAGCACACGTCTGGTCGCTACTTCGCAATAGTATTGAGACGTGTGGGGCCGCGGGGGCGTGGCATATTTATGGATCGTACTACGTCCGCCGTGAAGGCTGGTGCGAGGCGTGTCACATGATACGGCCATGTTGGGAGAAACAATGAATGCAAGCTCCGCCGTGACAAGGACCAGGAAGTCCATAAGGGGCGCGTTCTGTGGGTCATGACAGTGTGTTCAGTGAGAGACTCTGTACATTAGAATTCGTTGCTCTTTTATACCATTTGCGAACACGATGTCCAACCCTACTTCGGGTTAATTTTCCTCTAATACATTACTGATCTAGGGTTCATGCCGAGTTTGCATATACACATGTAACTCGACAAGCCTACACAGCAACTGTGTATTCTGGGATTTCTCATACAGGTCTTCTCAACATTAATACAATGTAGTTAACCAAGTGTTCTTAGTTCAGTATTTGAATACGTTGTTCTTAACATATGCTCACGGATTAGTTTAATTGACGCGAGTAATCCTTTACACACAGGTCAACGAAGGACAAGGTCACAGTTCATGACCCCAACAAGTGGCCTGCAGGCAAGTTACATATTAATTACACACAGAGGTCAAGACGGCCATGTTGTATTTCAGAATGACATCGTCCACCATTTTAACTCACAGGGTGACTTTACAGAGTGAACCTAAAATGGCGGATTGACCTAAAATGGCGGCCTACATTGATTTTAAGGTCAGGACCTTGCAACACGGATTTCTTCACAAGTATCTTACAAGCAGCTTGGCGTAGGCCAATATACACATATTCGTTGCAATAGGAGGCACGATATAATTTCCCATTAGACAGTGGCAGCTCCATGCTGAATTTGACAGGTGCTCTGAGTATCCTCCATTTTGGGATACCCAGGCCCTGCCACTGAAATCAGTTGATTCCTGATAGAAAACAATATGGCCCCTGTGGCCTCTTGCTTTCTATTGCCTGTTACCTTGTTTTCCCAAAGTCCTGGGAAGCCCTGACTCTGTCCCTTCCCCCTGACTGACTGTTGGGTGGAAGTTCCATATATGGTGTTGTTGTGAAGTCCAGTCCAGACTGGCTGGAGCCTTCCCAGTGACTGTATGTTGTGTGTACACCCTGTGGGTGGGACCTGGGTGAATGGAGTGTGTGACCAATATGCACTTCTTTTTGTGGTTGTTTGTTTTCCGGTATGAGAGACAAATGTGAGACAGCCCTGCCCGAAACTGGCCTGAATGCAGTGTGTAGAGTTGAATGGCTGGGTACTTGTCCCAATCCACATTCCTTGTTGTGAGTGTCTGAGAGGGAGGAGGATGGCCTGAATGCACTGTATGCCTGATTGGCTGATTGACTGCATGAATGCCCTTCTGTATGATTGGCTGCTGAGTGTGACCCAGCAGTGTGGATGAGAGACAGGATAGTATATCTGGGGACCTCTCACCACTGGAAATTGTTCAGAAGCTGTGTCTACACTTGAAGAGTAACTGGAACTGATGATCCTCGACGCCCAGCTGGAAGAAGAAGACTTGCTGTTGCATTTGCTTCGACCTCATCTAAGCTGCCGAATTCGTCGAAGACTGATCCGAGAGAGGACCTGGTAAGGCGCCCTCTTCCCGTGCTCCGAGGGACCATCGAGCACCGCTAACCTTCGCCTAACACCATTCATTTAGATTTTGTGTTGGTATAAGCAACTTTAGGTAAAGACGTATACTAACTAGTTCACACTTTCACATATGTGCTATGATTACACACATATTCAATTTTCATGTCGAAATCTTACAGATAGGTAATGCAAACTACACAAAAGTACACCTCAGGACATAAATATTAGACAACACATTGCATGCGACCCTTTCATACTAATATGAGATGTATTCCAGTGCTGGAGAACATATTTAAATCTACACAATCAGCAAAACTTCAAATAAAGATATCCCAATACATTACTTGAAAAGGCTACTGTGACAATGAGGTCGGGATTCCATTCTGTGGCGTTCCTAAGCATTTCAAGCATGCTAGCAGGGTGCATCGAGAAACGAAATCGTTATGCACCCCATTGGGAATCCTGCAAAGAAAGATTCAAGACTGCATAGAAAATGTAAGTGAAACACATCTTTCTAATATCCGCCTTGCTGTTGATTCAGGTACACTGGGGTAATTTGCAGGATCTTGATTTCTGGTCTATGGGATACTCGCTGGCATCATTGCTCCCAGCAGGGAAGAACGCAGAAAGAGCATCCATTTTGTACAGTTATGCTGTTTCACAAACAGGGAACAGTAGGTGGCATCAAGAGAACACTCTTCTCTACATAGAATGGCTGGCTTTCAGCCCAGAAGTTAAACGTTCGATTAAAGAGAAAGCTACTATAACTTCAAGTTGAAATATTTTAGACTATATGTCTGTGATATTTTTAGCCAATGTGTGTCCAAAGACAAACATTTGCTCTGCAGGGTCGCACACTGGTATTTCACAAGTTTATGTAATCTCAAATGCACATTTGCTAATTTTGTAGGCACACATTGCATAGTGGGCCTTTTATGCACATACTTTGTATTGCAAACGATCGCACATGGGTAGTCAGGCCTTCTGCATGTACTCCTAGGAAGTGTACATTCACAACGCACCCCACTGCATACTTTGAGAGGGTAGAGACACTGGTAAAAGCAGAGTGTTAGTATTAGTTTGCTAACATAGTTTACTATGTTGCTGCCATCAATTCTGCCATTGCCGCCACGGTGTCTAAGGTATATGTACAAACTACTGCTAATGTAGCCCCTGTATGTGCTGATATTGCCACCTTGTGCTATGTTACTTACACTAAAGCCACCAATGCTACCACCGTATGCGAGGCAACCAATCCGTTACATATTAATGCTACACGCTATTGTGATGATATTTCCTCCAAGGACACCAATGCATCTCCCTCGTGCAAGGGAACTATACCTCTTCCAGCAAATGCGGTGCCTACTGGGATTGCAGCTTCCCCCAATTAAGCCAATACCTTGCCCACCTGTGCTGCAGCTCTGCCCAATGGTGCCAATCTTGCTCCCTCTGGTGATGTAGTTGTTCACAATATTGGGCCGTTTTGAGCTACAGCTCCACCAAATGATGTGCCTAATGGGACTGCAGTTGCTGCCAATGATGGCAATATTATGCCCATCTGCGTTGCAGCTCCACCCAATGACGCCAATCTTGTTCCCCCTGGGGATTTATTGGCGCCCACCACTGCCAATAACACTGCTGCACTTGGGATAGTCCAGCTAGTGACATAATGGTGGTTAATACTGCCAACATGGTTATAACTTGTACCAGAAGCATTGCTCGGGGGGAGTTGGGGGGGCTATAGCCCCAGGTCTTTTGGTTGTAGCCCGGATAGAAGCCCAGGGACTACAATCAAAAGGCTAGCTACCACCGAGTCCCGACAGTCACTACATCAGCGTAGCTCCAGATATTTTCCATACCTAGCAGCACCCCTGATCAGCACCACCTCGACCACCTACCTGCCCACTATTGTAACTGACAACCATAACCTTAACCATGCCTTCTCCCACACCAGACTGGCTCAGAATACCTCTGCTCTTATCAACTTGGCCACACATAGCACAGACGTAGGCACTAGCGAACCCCCGATCCAGTGCTCCATCTAGCCCTGGTCAGTGCCCGCTCACTTACCGCTCATGCTCTTGACATCCACGACCTCCTGACAGTAGGTAATCCTTATTGCCTCGCCATTACGGAAACCTGGCTAGACGCAGCATCAGGCCCTGCCTTCTCCCTCACCATCCTACCAGGTTACACCATCTTCAGGAGTGACAGGCTGAACTCCAGAGGAGGTGGGGTCACCCTCATGGCAACTCAACACCTCGCTCAACGAAAACTGCGACATCCTCTCTCTAAATCTGACCATCTCCCCTACCAACACAATAACGATCCATGTTGTCTATTGCCCACCTGGCTCCTTCCTGACATTTGAGGCAGACCTCCTTCATACCCAAGGACACAACATAAAGCCTTTAAGTGACTCCCCTGGGGGATCTAAATCTAGGCCTTAATGATCACACTGACCTACAAGCCACCTCACTAGCAAATTCACCAACCGCCATAGGTTTCAATCAGCGCATCTGCAACCATACGCAAATTAAAGAGAGCTCCTTGGATTGGCTAGTGGACCTCAATTGCCATATCTCAGTCAAGCTCAATACTCCCTGTCTGTGGTCGATTCACCACATCATCTCCTTCACGATTCGTCTTGAACTGCACACCAAACATCCTACCAAGTGGCTACCACCATCTCTAGCTCCCAGTTCCAGGAAGCTAACCAAAGACAGTCTCTTACCATTCTTTGGTGTTGTTGGGACAAACTCCCAAGTATGCCAGAGGGCCACTAGGAGTTTGTGGACTCTCGGAAGCCCCAACACCTTCCACAGGACAAACTGAGGATTCAGTCAAAAGGGAAGTTCAAACTGCGGTATAGTACAGCAAAAACGTACAGGGATCAGCACAGGGACAGAAGACATCCATGGACATCTCAACTTCTCCTGGCTCGCAGGCCAGTTTTGCACCCTAATGACGTCAGAGTGACGTTACAACCTGGGCCATTCTCCAGAAATTCAATCAGACCACTGGATTGGGTACAGAGTAATATACCACCTATAGTGGACACTATACATGTTAGTCTGCTGGCCCTCGCGTGTCAGGTGGCTGGCCTAGTCCATCCCAAAGTCACTATAACAATATTGCAGTGTGAGTAGAGCCTGTCAATTGATGGGGGATGTTGCACCATTTTCCCTGCAGATCCCGCTGGTGGCATTGGAGGGAGTGAGTGACCAGATGCGGTTGAATGTAAGGAAATACTGGGAACCTAACGGAGTAGTGGCGGTTGGAGACTTAATCAAGAATGGGGCTCCTAAAGAGTTTGGGGTTTTGGTGGAAGAGGACGGAGTGCACCCTGGTCGACACCTGATGCACTCCTGTCTATTACAGAGTCTCTGAAGCAGGTGGCCAGGCACTGAAGCGAAATTGCAGCTAGATGAAACAATTGAGTCATTTTATGATGTGTCGCAGGGTGGACATGAGGTTTCGAAGATACGTGAGTTGCTAATGTCCGAAGTGGAGAAGGAGTTGGGACAGACAAGGCAACAGTGGGAAACAGATCAGGGAGAAGCAATGTCAGACGCAATGTGGAATAGAGCTAGGGTGTACCACAAGAAGGTGTCTGGGATCTCTAGGCTCCAGCAGAAAAAATTGTACATAGCCCACAGAGCGTATTTAACCCCGAATAGAATAGCAAAGTTTGGTCAAGCAGTGATACAAACTTGCCCGAAATGTGAATAGGTGAATGCAGATTTGATTCATATGTTCTGGGCCTGTATAGAAGTGGGCAGGTTTTAGGAGGAGGTGGCTCAAACTTTAGCGAAAGCAGATATCATCCTTGAAACTGGCTTCCAAGGCGTGCTTACTGGGGGGCTTTACAAGACCCAAGAGGGCCAAACATATAAGAAAACTTAAAGATAGTGCATATATATTAGCGAAGCGCCGAATAGCGATGGGTGGAAGGCACAGGCAAGACCTCTGGTGCAGGTATGGTGGAAGGATTTGTTAAAATGGGCGAATGCAGAAACTGTGGTGTGGCAAGAAGCAGTGGACAGGACAGAAGATCAGGGGGAAGGAGAGGTGGTAGATTGGAGGCAGCGGATTGAGGAGTTGGTCACCTCCATGGCAGAAGGAAGGGAGCTGGTGCACAGTCCAGTAAAATGAACACCAGCCGTGTGAGTCCTTGGAATGTAGACAATGAAGTGGTGGAATTATGTGTGGTAAAGTAAGCCGGGTTTGCAGAGGGGTGAGTTGCGGGTGTTTGGGGGACAAACAGACAATGATGGTAATGTACTACGGCATATATTTTGATGTGATGTCTGTATGTGGTTGGATTATATTGAAAATAAAAATTGTTTACAAAAACATGTTGCAGTGTGAGGGTCTTGCCATTGATTCTTGCCCATTGCTACCCACCCCTAGGATACTAAACTGTGATTGGCTAGAGCTGACATCCCCAGACCTGGGATCCGCAAAGGTTCTCAGCTCTTGGTGTACCTTTTCAAGCTAATAAGAATGACTATGTATCTGCATTGTAACTTGTGTGTACCGCCTTAGTCTATGAGAGTGCTTGTTCGCGCCGTGCAACACTTGTCTCACATTGGAACATCTTTGTTGTGGTCCTCTGTCTGGTTGCGTGAGATTGGCTCCCTTTCTCAGTGCTGGTTGCTATCTATTGTCTGCATCGCCCGGGTCAGGTGTTCGGAGACCATGATTTGGAGCTTTGCAGCTCTGAATTATGAGGAATTATTCGTATTTAGTGCTGCTGGTACTACTGTCATTCAGAGAATGGAATGTCATCCGTATCATGTCACCTTGGCTGCGGGTCCTGTCTCACACGTTTGCTCTCTCTTCAGCCTGGATTCAGCTCAGCTCTTGCTGACAGGCTTGAGGCCTGCTGTATTTCTCCTAAACCATTATGCGGTTCCTACAGTGTTCATACTATTCTATATTTTTCATAGGTTAGTCACACTTGATTCTGTCAGGTCCCATAAGTGTTCCTGCAGTTTCATAATGTTATTCGCATGTAAGCATCTGCAAGCTTTACTTTGGATCTCTTGCTTCTTGCAGTTTCTGCATTTAGCTAATGGCAAAATAACAAAAGCAATGACAGTATGTTCCCAGCTTGCTTTCTTGGCTCTCCTCTGTAGTAAGAACACCACTAGTTACAGATATTTTCAACCTTTGGCCATGATTCAGCTTCCCAGGATGTCTGCTACAATTTCTGCACCCACCTAATGGCAAGCACTTCTTTCTTTCTCTTGCCTTTAGAAATCTTCTAGCAAAAAGCACAGTTCACTGAACGGGTTCTGTGGGCAGACATAACAACACTCCCATCAACTGTTGAAAATCAAAGATCCTGTAGGTTGCTGTTCTGATTTTCTTATGGCTTTTTTCTTGATATGCATCGGCCATGGGCGTGTGTGGCTGGCTGACCTACCCCGGAGCGGTCATTGGGGGGAGGTGAGAGTTGGTGTGCTGCTGCATACCTATTGTGCTTTCTCTGCAACTGTTGCCTCACCCTGAAATGATGCAGTTCATTGCGGTGCATTGCAGTGTAAATGTTCCAGAAATTGTGCATTCTAGTGTTAAGGACTGGTCCTTCTACGACCACATTAACGTTTCGCCAATTTACGGCAACCATCTCATGTGTGAAGGTGCTGAAATCTGAGGAAAGGTGTGTGGCGTCCAAATGTTATTTAGCCAGTAATGTGCGCAGGCTCCAAACAGGTAACTATGCAAAATTTGGTGCAGATTGGTGAAACAGTGTGTGGAATTGTATAAAGAACAACACGATGCCAAGTAACAAACTCACAAACATATTTAGAATTTTGCTGGAAACTGGGGGTAAGGGATGGGGTTTCCAAATGTCATGTAGCCAATTATGTCTGGAGGGTCCTAACAGGTAACTATGCAAAATGTGGTGCAGATTGGTGAAACAGTGTGGAATTGTATGAGGAGCAACGCTTCGCCAAGCCACAAACCCACAAACACATTTTGACTTGTGCTGAAATCCGGGGAAATGGGAAGCGGTGTCCATATGTCATGTAGCCAGTAATGTCCTGAGGGTCCCACAGGTAATTATGCAAACTGTGGTGCAGATTGGTGAAACAGTGTGGAATTGTATGAGGAACAACGCTTCGCCAAGCCACAAACCCAGCCACAAACCCACACATTTTCACTTTTATAGATATAGACTACCAGCAGAAGATGTGGTCCTGCCAGTATATTACCACTGATTACCAGCAAATATGTCTCCCCCTTGTAAGGTATGTGGTCAGGTTGGAGTTAATATCATCCACCAAAAAGTTATCGCCACTCCTGGACGTGTGCCCAGAAGTGTTTGTATTTGTAACAGATCTGGGTTACGTCCCTCAGAAGGCTATTCGTTTTCTATAAGGTTTTGCAGCAAATGAGGTGTGGTCTTCAGCATGCTCAGATTTCTCCTACGTCACTGTGAGCAACTATTTTAGTTTCAACCAACCCACGAGGGAGGTAATCGATAAAATTTGGTTGGGTCTTGTGGCCGATTGTAGTATCATTTACTGAAGAGCCTATTCGATATGGCTAAATTGTACAATTAAATGTAAGTCGTATTAACTATGCCAGAAAAATTAACAGACTCCTAATTGATACACAGTTGAAAACATTTGAACTTCTCTTTGTTGCTTCATATATAACTGACAAACTTTACCAATGTGAAGTTCAGCATGGCAGTTTGTTTGATGATATCTAGGTGGGTTATATGACTTGGTGTGATGTAATGTTCTCAACTGACTATGATACCTAGTAAAAAGAAATAATTGCAATTCTCTATGCACCCATCAATTCATCATCATAAACCACAAATGATAATAATAATCACAATGCTTCTTGATTTGATGATTCATTGTTGGGTTTTGAAACCTATATTGAAGTTATCTTTAGCCGTAAACAATCACCACACATATGGTGTCCACAATGTTTATCTCGTGCAAATAAATAATTGCATTTCTCTAGACCTATTCCTGCACCATAAACAATCACAAATGATAGGAAATACAGAATGACAATTTGTATTACTTGATGAGGTCTGGTTTGGTATGGAAAGCTAGAGCCACATTATGAGTATGGAAGTGAAGGTAAAATATGCAGCATTTGTAAATGTTGCATGTTTAATTTCTCATTAGTACCCGGCAAGGGGGGGGCGGCAGCCTCTCAGCCAATGAAGAGGCTCAAGGAACGGGGGCATTACCAGCGATAATCCCCCCGCTCTGTGCAGCCTCATGGTTGGAGGCTGCTATCTTCTTCTGCCAGGGATTGAGGTAAGTGGTGTTCCACTTCCCCTCCTCCCACCTCCATCTACCGAATTCCCTCCCTGGCCCCATCCCCACTTACCTTCGTTGAAGTCCATTTCAGGAGCGGAAACTGAAGTCCATTTTGCCTTTCCATGGTGGCCATTGAAAAAAAATAGAAAAAAGTTAAAAAAATAATGGCTGCATTGGAAACGGGAGACGGGACTTCACGTAGTCCCTTCTCTCCTTTCCATGGTGGCAATTATTTTTGTGTACTTTTTTAATGGACTCCATGGAAAGAGAGAAGAGACTTGTTTACTTTTTTTCTATTTTTTTCAATGGCCGCCATGTAAAGGGAAAACGAACATCATTTTGCCTTCCGTGGAGGCCAATTTTTCTTTTTTTTCTTTTTCTGTCACAGAACAGAAAAAAAATATACTTTTATTACCCCGGTCTTATGAGCCAGGGTACTAATAGCAATAGGCCACACAGGGGAGGCATTACCACTTCAGGTAATGCCCCAGGGCCTTCATTAACTATGGGGCCCGGTACATTATCTGAAGTGGTAATGCCCCCCCTGCTCGGGGCCTATTGCTTAAGTCAAATTCTGAGTTTCCTCTCTAGAACTCTTAAAGTGTGGTTGGTTTTCTGAGTAGGAATTTTCTTTACACAATAGATTTGCCACATGCCATTATTGCAGATGATAATCCGGAATGCATTAATCTGTCACTTCCCCATGTTGCACTATGGGACTCTGAAATGCGGAAAAAATGATGAAACTACATAATTCTGAATGGTAATCCATCTGAGCTAATACTACTGCAATCTTAATGACGTCCCTGCTGTTCCCTCAGTCATAAGGCAGCTAATTTAAATGGCTATGTATTGAATATAAATAATTCAACATGTCTTACCCAAACAAGCATCATTTGAAATCTCAGTATAAGAATCCAAGAATAGCCGTTCGTTGGATGATGTCCAGTGAGATTTGAAAACCAAATTGAGATTATTCATTGGATAATCCTTTTAACAAGTGTTACCAGCGAAAATATTGAGGACCACATTGTTCATCTGCAGTCCCTGACAGAAGCAAGGCCTAGCAAATGGGCAGATGCTTGAGGCAGTTATCAGACTAGTGTGAAGTGTCCTGGCAAGCTAAGTGGAGGGAGAAGCTACCCGTCCCATGCAACACACTCTTTGTGGTGGGCAAAGAAGTATGTGTGCAACTCAAATCACCTGTGTTTTGGTTTGGTAAGCGTCAGAGAAGCTTTACAAACATTTTCGAAAATTCGCCTGGAAAAGTTCAAGATCCCTTAAGAATAAGAAATTAGTGGATGGGAGGGAGGGCAGGCTATTGTCCGGATGCTATGACATGCCCTACTGCGCTAATGGGGGTTGGTAACCGTCTGCATAGCATTCAGGTCTGTGAAACTTATTTTTCTATGTCCAGCGTTTTTGTGCTCGGACTAGAATAAAGGCTTATGTCATTTTTGGGGTGCTGAGCAGGGACCAGATTGGCCATGAGCAGTGTGGTTTCTGGGGTGTTGCTTCGGGCCCTAAAATGTGACCCGTGAAATGTCACGGATCGCCAAATGTTGGAACAGAAACTCACAAAATGTTGCTCGTCACATTTGGGGGGAGATCACTTACTCTTCTTTGTCTTTAATTTATTGCTGCCAGGAGGGTGAGATCACAAGACAAGCAGGAGCGATGGCTGACACTGCATATATTCCCACAGGCACAAAGCACACATTTGGAAGTTACTTTTGCACAATACGATACTCAATTTACTCTGGTGATTCCAGGTCATTGGTTTTGGCACCTAGCTCACCCAAGTATGCTTGCACAATTGCATCCCCACCAAAACAAATGCATGATTTATATGTCTACACAGCGTCAAAGGTTATATGAAATAAACTGTTATGGGGGAAGAGCTGCAAAATCATAATGCAAATTATAATAATATGGGTACTCAGAGAAATATTTTTGTATTATTAAATAAAGTGCACGGTTCATAGTGCAGGCGATAGTGGTCTATAGAACATGCTAGGAAGGCTAGTCACTTAAACGAAACCACCACAGTCAGCAATGAAGCAAATTAGGCATGTCGAAATGGAAAAATGAATTAAAGGAAATAAATGTTACCATTTTCATTACAGTACCAAAGCTGTCATATCGTATTTCTTAACATGTTCTTTATATTCATTATCGCAATTCATGTGAAAAAGAAGGGGCATGCCAGATCAGGATTAAAACATACTTTACAACACTACATCTCAGAATAACTGCTCAGAGGAATAGGTCAAAGAATAATTAATCCTGCTAATTTACCTCCTGTATAACCCTATCTGCATAGTAATGCATTTTACATTGTGAATGTTCGTGGACACGCACCTAATGACCTACACATGCGTAACGGCATAGCTGCTAATATTGTCTGAGCTATGTGACTTTATAGGCTTGCTGTGAGTCTGCAACACCATAAGTAAAAAGGGAGCACAGGCAGGATATGATAGGTTATTTATAACGCGCTTAATACCCAGAGGTTTCTAAGCGCAGTCCCGGGGATCAAACCTGTGGTGCTTCATGTGGTTTTGCTCCCAAGGCAGCACGTTGCTCCTGAGCTACCCTCCCGAGACAGATGATACAATCACTTACTGTGATCACCATTATGATGGGCTCTTCTATTTTTCAGCGCATGCGTAGGATCAGTAAGGTGAGCTTACACCAGAAAAAGGGAAAAAGTTGCCCACGATTCTCCTTAAGAAATGTCGGAAACGATCCCATCACAAATGAGGTATATATTAACCACCTCTCCCTACAGCCTCCTGAAACGTCTATCGTCTGTTGATACCAAATATTGACAGACCAATAGGGAGAAAGTGAAGGAAATTAGGATTTTAGTAAGGACTGATAGGACTCAGATGAGGAATGATGGTAAATCGTTTTAGAATTAGATAATTGTCCATAGTCTTTGCCCCAGTCCACTAATCAGTGTGGATTACCAATGCATCCAGATTTCGTTTCGTTTACTAAAAAAAACATACAATAAGGGTCCAGTTGCACACAACCTAATATATCTACAAAGGAACAAACATTGACTGATTTCTAGGCCAGTTCCTCTGTGACTGCAACACTCCAGTACACAGTAGACAATGAACCTGAAAATTACATGTCTCTCCCACACATACAGAGAGGCGAAGATGGACCTAGACAGAAATGTCATTTTCCTTTATATTACCTACTGTGCTGTGCAGTGATACAATATGGCCCTGTATTTACTTTCAAGTAGGACATAGCCACAGTGCACCAATGCCAGTCTCCAGTGGTAAATCTATTGTTGTTGGTCTTTAATGGTTCATTCTAAGATGAATCCCCACAAGAGTGACTTAAAAGGGCTCATGTTGAGGTCTAATATATATAGTTGCAAACAGCTCAGTGCTACTTTTCAAAGGTGAAATTATCATTATTTCAATGATGTAAATGCAATATGATGCACGATTCTACTTTTGTAAGCTCATCATAAGTTTCAAAAACAGAAGCGTGTACTGATTAGGGCACACAATTAGTCCTTAGTTAAGAATGCAGTCCCCCAGAGGGGGGCTTTTATCACCTTCAGACGTATGGTTGGCCTCTGCTGATTAAGAATTTAACTGTTTGGAACATTAGAGTTCAATTTGGGAGGAGTTTGCATTCATCACTTGTCTTCCACGTTGTTTTGGCTTGAGTCTTACCCGAACAAGCAAAAAGTCAGTCACAGTCTTGGGTGATGTCATCATACATGATTTTGTTTTTGTAAAACGACATAAAACCACAGTGAAGGGCCTGAGTAATGCACATTATTTTTTGAGAAATCAAAAAATGACAGGCACTATTTTAATGTCTGCACTATTCTTAACTGAGCGCAAAACTGCACATTAGTAACTGGGACGCGTGGCTGAATGGTAATACTGTGTGGTGATTCGCTCATTTGCGAGCCATACCACACGGTATTCCCGTCCACGCAGTGCGTGCCGGTTACTCTGTTCCCGGCGAGGGGCGTGGCAGCCCCTCAGCCAATGAGGAGGCTCGAAACGGGGCAATCCCCGCTCCGAGCCTCCCCATGGCTGGAGGCTTCCCTCGGCCCCCGCCGGGGACTCAGGTAAGACATTTTTTTATTTTTGTTCCCCTTTCCTCCTCCCTCCTCCCACCCCACCCCACTTACCTTCTATCTCGCAGTCTCCGGTGGGAGACGATGAAAACCTCCAGCCTTGTGGAGACTTGGAGCGGGCCATCCCCGCTCCAACCCTCCACACGGGTGGAGGCTTCCATCGTCTCCCGGCTGAGACCGCGGTCTGTTTTTTATTTTTTTTTTCTTCCCCACTCCACTTACCTTCTTTTTTCTTCTTATCTCGGGAGCGTACGCGCTGGGAACAGAGTGTTCCCAGCGCGCACGCTCCCGATGGTCGCCATGGAAAGGGAAAACGGACTACGTTTTCCCTTTCCGGGCGCCCATTTTTTTTGCTGTTTTTTTTATTTCTGTTCTGAACGTGTTTCGGAACAGAAAAAAAGCAATTAGTACCCCGGTCTAATGGGCCGGGGTACTAATGGCAATAAGCCCCTCGACTGCGGGCCAATACCGCCTGCGGTAATGCCCCCAGGGCTTCGTTAGGACCTCACTACGCTCGGCCCTGTAACTACGGCCCCGGGGGCATTACCTGGGGCAGTATTGGCCCGCAGTCTCGTGGCTTATTGCCACATTAAGCCTGAGCCGATTTAGTCATCTGAATCCCGAGTCACTCGTATTACCACTGTATTTGGATCCACCGAACTTCCCAAACTTTTAAGCAATACAAGTAGATGAATTTGGGCCCGTAGATTTGCGTGCCCATTGTTAAGATGGATTTCTAGAATCTGGAATGGTGGACAGATTTTAAAAGGCCACCCTAGTTATTGTGAATTGAGTAACTCTGAGAAGTTAGCCAAAGCCCAATCAAGGTAAGGTAGGAGAGCAGTCAGGGCTATTGTCAGGAGCGTGTGAGTGGCGTCAGGTGTCCACAATGATTCTACACAGTGAAGCACACAAAATATTATATTTCTTCTAGGTTCACTCATAAATCACTCACAAGGAAATAAAGCAAGCAAGTGATAATATTAGAAATGCATTAAATTACTTATTCAACAAAAGGAAGCTATGTAATGCTTTAATAGAATGGAACCAAGTCATAAAATATACTCTAACTTTAGATGTCCAATCGCTATGAAGAGTGGGGCCTTGTGTCCCAGACTCACAAAACTTCTCAGAAACAAGGGGTCTTGTGTAGGAAGAATGTGTGTGTTCATGAAATTCTCCAGAGAAGATATTCAACCAAGTTACTGGTAAGTAAAGTAATGTTCCTATCATTCAGGTACATCTGCTTTTAGAATCGATGATCAGAAAGCAATGGAATGGAATAGACAAACCAAAGTTTGTTCTAAGGTTTATTCTAATGTGATCTGGTGGGGACGAATGCATTGTGATTACTTACCCCCTGGCTCTCTTTTCCCCAGATGACTAGATGGGTCGACTGGGGGTTGCTGGAGGTAGGTTTCCTGCTGTTGGTTCAAACACAGGTCACCAAGCTCTTGGCCCTCAACCGTGCATGTGCTCTGGCTCAACCATGATATATACCGACTCCAGGTACACCCACAGGGTGGTCCGCGACTTCACAATTCTCTGGAAGCAGCGGGGGTATTTAACTTTCTTGGTCACCCCAATATTAAATGGAAAATAAGTATCAGCATTATTGAATGAATTGTTACTTCCTGCAGCGGTAGCCATAGTAAAATGTAAGGGACTTGATCCCTTACAGTGATTTACAACTCAAGGAAATGCTTTAGCAGATGGTGCAGCTTGCTCAGTGGCTTTGAAAGGGCCCCTGGCTTCTAATGAATTTCTGGTGTTGCAGTTACACAGTCACCTATACCTTCCCTTTCCAATCTGGCAATCCTGCAAGATCCTCAAGCTCCAGAAGCTGAAAAGGTGACTTGGACTCAACGTGAGTGTAAAGTGGGAGTAGACTGCCTCAGGTATTACCCAGACAGCCGCTTGGTGGCACCCAAGATACTTCTCTCCTGCTTTGTCCATGAAGCTCAAGGCTTGGCTCATTCAGGTAAAAATGCTATGACCACTTTGTTGCTTCGAGATTGGCTGGCCCCTGGTTTAGCCTCTACGGCTCAAAGATATTGTGAAAATGTTGTCATATCCCTAACCTACAATGTTGGGAGAATGGTGCCTACGAAGATGTCTGCACATCTTATGCTAGAAGGTCAATTTCTTCACATTCAGACTTCATACAGCTTCCCGCTTGCATGTCATACATTTACTATTTAGTCATTGTTGATGTATTTTCTGGTTGAGTGGAGGCATTTCCCTGTAGAAAAGCAGAGGCTATCACTGTAGCTTAGAAGCAGTTAGCAGAGTTTATACCTCAGTTTGGATTGCCCCTCAGTATAGACAGTAATCCCTGTACCCATTTTACTGGTCAGGTTATTAGAGAAGTGTGTAAAGCTCTTGCAGTAACTCAACAGTATCATTGTGCTTGTTACCTGCACTCTAGCACTCATGTAGAATGCTGGAATTTGCACCTTCAGTTGAGAATGTCTAAAGTTTGTAAAGAGACCGGGTTGAAATGGCCCCAATCCTTGCCCCTGGTTCTGTTTGCCATGCAAAATAATGCCCAATCTAAACACAAACTGTCTGCTCATGAAATTATTACTGGTCACCCTATGAGAATAAGAACTGATCCCCAGCAGTTCCCCACATACAGAGTCTGTTATTAGAGGATGATTCCTTAAGTAAATACTGTTGCATGTTGATTAAAACTGTCCAATCTCTTCAAGTCAAGGTCTGTGAAGCTCTTCCTGTGCTGTCTACTGCAACTTGCCACCCTGTACAGCCTGGACCCAGCCCTGGTGAAGGTCTATCAGCGGAGGTCCGCAAGCCAACCAAGATGGCGTGGAACATTCCAGGTTTTTCTGCCATTAAGTGTGCAGTGATCCTGGGCTGAATCCAATGCAGCGCGTTGCTGCAAAGTCGTCATCTCAGCTGATGGCATCACTTGCTCATCGAGCTGTTTTCTGAGGTTTCGCTCCAGCTCCACCATAAGCCCTAACACCACCACCAGTGACGTCTCCGATTGTTTGCTGATGTCAGACTCTTCTAGTGTTGCTGGAATGGAGCAGTCAGTATCATAAAGTGAGAACAGGGTCCTCCATCAGTCAACATGTTCATGTGCTGAATCAGAATTCTCCACTTCTGACTCTCTTTCACGCAGTGAGGTCTCTGCAGGAGCTATTGCTTAGGCTCCTTTGTCAGTGTGTCGAAGTCCTGGAAGGAGCGACCCGAATTCAGCCCTGTTAGGCAAAGTTTGAATGCAGTACCCTTAGGGTGCACTACAACAACTCTGACTACAGGTATAGGAAACCCAACCTTTAGTATAAGCTTGTACTTCAAAGTTTTTGGTAGCGTGTTGCGCAGCCAGGCTTATCTCGAGAGGGGTCAATGTGAGCTGTAGGGGAATTACAAAGAGATTCACAGTGACAAGTATTCAAATAAACACTTAGGCACAAGGTTTCTTGAATAAGCAATTATTAATTTATTTATCAGTCAGTTAAAGTAAGCCTACTTCAGAAGGGAGCATTATAAATGTAACACTCAAATACACTTCAAAACACACACTCTTAAAATTCTAAAATCAGTGTAGAACCTTTTGGGATGGCCCACAGACACAACCTAAACTCTCAGGTGACTTCCATAGCTAGGGTCAGAGTAAATCTCAAGAAGGATATTTCCACAAAGAAATGGCGAAAAAAGACGACCAGGGCCATTTTGCCAAAAATGGCACCCTTAGGTGCTTTAATGCAGCTGCAAACGCAGCCCGCAGTAAATGCTCACCATGTTAGTTCAAACAAAACCACTGCCACCAACCATTCAGTTAGGAAAGGGTAACATAAAATGTTACATGAGAAGTTAGACAAAAGGGGATACTAGGTAACCCCTCCAGCACCCTATTGTAAGATAGTGTGTGCTGGGTCTAGAAAGTTACAAATGTAAGTAAAGTCAATTTCACTTCACTGCTCTGAGAAACAGTAGTTTATCCCAGAGAAGGTATGTAAACCTTTGGGAAATCTGAAAGACTTCCCTGTGCCACTGCACTGAAGGTGCTGCGTGACACAATGTAAAAGTTGATGCCTATGGAGTTTGTCAGGCTCCATAACCAAAAGAAACACAACGTTCAGAAATCACATTAAAATGCATGAGACAGTGGGAAAAAGGGTCTCACTCTCTCTTGCCAGGGGTCTCTAAGGTGGAGGGAATTAGCACATTTCTGAGAATTCTCCCTAATACTCGTACCTCCTCCCCCACCAGACTAAGGGACAGGAGGATTTAATCCACCCCTGGATGAATCTCCTTACTCCAGTCGGTAATACTTTCTGGAAAGACCATCAGCATTTTGGTGATTACACCCTGACCTGTTTTCAATGGTATAATCAAACCCCTCTAGGCTGATTGACCATCTTAGCAATTTAGGATTTTCCCCCTTCATCTGCATTGACCATCTCAAGGGTTGGTGGTCTGTTTGAATCACGAAAGTAGATCCATGCAAGTATAGTCTAAACTTCTTCAAAGACCACACAATTGCAAAACATTCACGTTTTATGGTTGCCCACCTTGTCTCAGGTTCCTTCAGTTTCCTACTGATGAAGCCGATTGGGTGTTCCCTGCCTTTATCACCCGGCTGACTCAGAACTGCACCTATACCTTTATTGGAACCATCTGTCTGTACAATAAAGGATTGGTTGTAGTCAGGAGCTCTTAAGACTGGAGCTTGACAAAGGGCTGTCTTAAGTCGTCAAATGCCTTAGTGCACTCGTCAATCCACCTGAACATTTGGGGGAATTTGGGTGAGGAGATCACATTCAAGGAAGATGCTATGGTCCTATAGTTCTCAATAAAGTTCCTTTTTTTATTAACATATTTATTGGTTTAAAAGAATACAAAATAAGTAAACTTTATCACAGAAAAGTTTTACAAATTTAAAATTAACCATTTACATTTCTTCTTAATTCCTCCTATCCCTTATTACCGGTTTCTTAGTTCATTTCAATTCAATATAACTTTCACATATTCACATCATCATATCCAGTCTTTCCTTCAACTACATTCATTTGCTAAATTTTTCTCAAAATTGCTTCTATCAGTTTTAACATCTCTATACAGAGAATTACACATTCACGAAATTCAATGAAACGATGATGGAAATATCTTGACACATTAACTGGATCTGGAGAACAAAGTTCTCCAGGTGTTAGTATATCTATGATGGTTTTGTTGTTGTTTGATATGTGTAGGAACTCATGTAAATCTTCCCATGCATACTCTGCACAACTTAGTGTAACAAACCAAGTCGGTGGTCCAAGGTTCCTGATCATACAACGTACGTCTCTGTGCCATTGGAACCAGTATTCTTTCGTACCACACATGTTTGCAAACAGTTTTGTTATACTTGATTGCAAAACCTCATCTTTTTCTTGCACTTTTTGTATTAATTGCGTAGCTGACATATTTTGAAAGTGGCTTCCAGATTTCAAAATGTGTGCTACTCCGTAACGTAGGGTTGCTAGTTCACTGTCAAAGAGTAGGTGGAATATGTATTCTGCATTTTGTCTAAATCTGGGATCTTGAGAATACATTTGTAATGAGCGGTATTCTGATGCCATAATCTGAGTGGGTCTATCATTGTATCTTCCACCTTTGCCAGTAGGAAATAGCAGTGGAAAAGCACGTGCTTCTATACTTTTTTCCCATATGCTCATTGGTGACCCTTTGGTTTGTCGCATTTGGTAAGTTACTAGTGCATCATCTATGCTCTCATTAGAATGCAATGGATGAATTGTGTAATGGTCCAAAAGAGTGGATACTGCAGCAGGATCCAGAAGTTCAAATTGAACAGTTTCTGATGACTGTTGAATTATTTCAGTTGTTTCCCTTAAGCTTTCTTCAGTATTTATTTCTTTGTAGTATTCGTTATTGTCTTTCAGATATTGCAAGGCTTGTCTAACTTTATGTAAATCCACCAGTTGTTGCAATTTTTTTTGTCTTTTGGTGGTGCACCATTTACTGAGACAATTAGAAAATGCTCTATTGGACGTTGCACTCCTAGAGTGTGTACATTTTCTGTCAGATCTAATGGCAAATAAACTACTTTGCCACAAATGCCTTTCACCAATTCAGAGGGAGGCAATTTTGCTGTTTTTGGTTGAAGGCATATTATTGCTTGAAATGGGTGAACTGTTTGAGTTATGATGCTCTCATACAAATTGAGTTGTTGCAGGGGTTTTGGTAGTGGGAATAATTCCAAATTATTTGTGATAGCACGTGAAGGAGTTTGGTTGTTGTCCAGTTTTGTAGTGCAGTAACTGCAACATATTAGGGGTTCACTTATTTGGTATTTGTTTTCTGCTAAAAGGTAGAGAGCTAATTCAAACCATTTGGAATCTTCATTGTCTTCTATTTTGTATGTTACATCTATGGTTTTTATGTTCATTTTGTAAAAAGTTCTGCGGCAACACACACATACATGGTTTGGCACATCAGCCGATGCACTTTTAAATGTTACTATTTCTTTTTTGTATGTGTGCAATAGAAGTTTACTATGTGCAGACTTGTTGCTAGTCTGTTCTAAAACTATTGCATTTTGTAAGTGGCTTTCACTTCCAAAATATTTTCTCTGGATACGGTCGATTTCTTCTTGCAGGCATTTGGGTGTTATTTGAATTGGGTAATTGTAAAGCTGGACTTTTAGCATAGTACAATTTATACACTAGATTTCTTACATTTGAATGATGTATTGATATCCTTTTGATATGATGGAAGGTGCTTTTGCAAATAGGTCCTGAAATGCAGGCTAATGAATGTCCTTGTAGTCCTGTGTATTTGCGCACTGGACAGATATCCATATTTTTCAGCAGTTTCATTTTGATTTTGTCTTTACCTTTCACATACTGATTGTGGAACTGACGTAAAGATTAGAAAGATTTTTAAGGAATGTCACACATTGACGTGCACAGCTATTTGTATACTGAACGGTCTGGTTCAGTTGAATGGAGAGGTAATTCGAGTTTTCAGGGGATACTTTTGTAAGCAGTGTTTCTTGTTCCATGATGGTATTATTGATTTTTTCATAACCTCGTTCATTGCTATGGATGGCAATTGTGTTTGTTTGATTTTGTTTGCATGCTTCTTCATTAAAATATGGTTCTGTGGTTGTTGTGTGACTCCATTGACCTCCACAAATATTTGAGAAGTTATATTTGTTGACATTCCATTTATTGATAAGTTTCTTTTGTAGTTTAGTACTTAGTTTTGTTAGTGGTTTCATCCTATTTAACACTAAAATAAATAACTTTCTTTTGAGAAGGATTGCACTGTCTACGAGAGCTTGTAGGATTAATTTCTACGGTGGGTTTTAAGGGTTGAGGATGATTTCGGTCCTCTTCTTATTAGATTTTGAAGGACTCTCTGGTGAAACATTTTTGCTAAAATACTTTTTTTACTATGGGTTCTTGTTACTATATCAGGATTAACAGGAGCATTGTTTGCAGTAGTGGTAGTCGATTTTTTGTAAAGCATTTTCTGTTTCGTGCCACATTTTGATAGAGGTGCAAAGTTTCGGTAGTTGAAGCTTCCTTTGTTTCGCTAAATGACTGTATTAGCTGTTTTATTCCAACGTTCTCTACAAACTCTGCTACAGATGGATGCTTACTTTGGACACTTTTATTTTCATTTGCTCTATTTCTTTGTTCCTTTCTACGGACTTGCTTTTTGGTAGGCATTCTTGGGGGTCTGTTGAAAAAAAAGAAGACATGGTTTGGTCTGTTGTACAATGTATGTGTGCTGTGTGCATGTGTGCATGAGTTTGATGGGGAAGCTGTTTGTGGTGGTGTGTGAATGTGCATTGGGCAGTTACAATAGGTTGGGAAGGCTATTTTTCTGTTTGTATATTACTGCACTGTGCTTCAGATGAGAGTACAAAGTAAGCTAGTGGTGAGGAGAAGCATTAATAGTAAACGTAATGGTATAAAATTAAAACAGCTATTTGTTTTGTAGTACTAACATTCTAAGGCTTCTGTATGTTATTTGTGTTCCAAAAACACAGGGATTTGTGAGCCATTCTGCCTGTTATTCTTTCTTTAATAAATGGGGGTTTGTGGGTAGAATGGTTTAGAAATCAATGTTTGTTTTGGTGCGCAAATTACATAAATAACCCACACAGTCTCTTTGAGGAACAGTAAGAATATAAAGGTAGTACTGTACTTACTTTTTTTTTGCAGAATTACCAGGTTTCTTCGGATATGTTGTTTGCAGTGTAGATGCTGTTGATTTTCAGGAGAGTAGTCTTCACTGCAATTGTAAAAGGAGGAAGTTAGTAACTTTGTGTGTTTAAAGCAGTGATGTTAATGTACACGTTCATTTTGCATCTTTCGTCAGAGTATTCTCATTTGATATCTCAACACAGTGCATGTGTGCATTTCACTTCACTATGTGCAGCCTTTATATGTTATTTGCAGTATGTTAGTTGAACCTGCTTCGCAAATTAGGACAATTTTCAGTTTATGAAAATGCCTTGTTTTTTTAAGCTGTGTTGTCCATAGCAGAGACGTTTGTAAGTGAGAGGTCATTATAGTAGATGTGAAAAATTTCACTACTTTCATATTATAAGTACGAATGCGAAAAATCGGGAGACCCTCAGAGGGAGATGTCACCACAGCAATCGGGAACGTTTATTTTTCTCATACGATCGCATTGGAAGTAGCATTAATTTAGGTGGTAGACAGTAAAAAATTGTGACATTTTCGAATGGCAAATCGAGTTTCGCGCCTAAATCGGGAGGGTTGTTACGTACGTATAGGTAATGCGGGGGACAGTAAGAAGTAGTGCGGTTTCTCAATGAAAAATCAGAAGTCTTGCACTTAAAGGGGGAGCATTGGTATGTATTGGCTATGCAGATTTAGTGGCATTAATTTGTTTAAATGAAATCATAAGGGTTGCACATGTTCTCTGATTAAAATATGCATACCTGTACTTTGTACTCATGCATGTGCGTATGCATGGAGCTGTAAGTGGAAATCTGCGACACTTGCACAGTCATTTTTGAAGTAGGTGCTTTGCAATGATATGCTTCTTGCATTCAGAGTGATCAATAGTACATTTGAAGTGCAGAACTTTGATGACGGAGTTAGATGTAGAGATCTTGAATGTGATTGGTGGATGGTTGCGTGACTGCTTAGTAGTGTCCAATGAGGGAATGGATTTGCCAGTGATGTGGAAAGGGTAGAAGGACTGGCTAAGAGTTACGTGCCGCACATAGACAGCGCTTGTCCGCGGGTAGGGTGTGCTACATACAGGGTTCAACAGCAAATCCAGCATGAAAAGGGGACTGTAGGCATCAGCCAATCAGATGTTCACATTGTTCATTTGTGTCAAAAGACGGTGTGTGTACTGAAGATGGCAGAGGTGGAGACAGGGTGTTCGGATATATTTTTGTCCATGGTTTACAACACTATTCCGAAAGTAGGCATGTGGCACACAATTTCGATGTCAGAGGAGTGGAGGTGGTGTGGAGCGCTGAGACTGATTGCAATGTTGCGGCAATTCTCCAAGTTTGCAGAGATATGCATAGGATGAACATTCCCCATGTGGTACTTTTGCACTACGGTGCTTGCCATTTGGCCTATGTGACTTCACATACTTTGTTGGAAGATTTGGAACAGTTGGTGCAAGCAGTCATTAACATCTTTCGAACTGCAAAAGTAATTTTTTCTGGCTTACTCCCTAGAGGAAAATGGGACAACAGTTCTGTTTTCTGTCCTGATCAAAGTATTGGGAGGTATAACATCAATCGCGGCATGCGTGCTTTCATGTTGCGAGCTGGTATGTTTCTCTGCAGCCACGAGAACATTGTTTCTAGTAATGCGGCTTATTTTGAAGCAGATGGTGTTTCGTTATCTTCTTTGGGAAATGCCATGTTCTTTTGGAATGTAAGGCTTGCTTTGGAGGAGGTCACTTTAATGATTTTAGGGGTAAAGTAAGAAGAAAAAAAATAAAAAAAAATACAAAATAACAGGTGTCTGTCAGGCATCTGCCCAAAAAACAAAACAAAACCGCTCTTTTCAGAGCCCACCTTAAAGGGGAAAAGGGGAATAATATTTAAATGTACAGTTGTCACGCTCAGATCCTCTACATGTACGTGGACATGGCGGTAGTCTGCAGGCAGCACATATTACCAACGGGGTTTCTGGGGTGGAGACGCATGCCAATGAGAATGTTCGAAGCTAGGGATTGGTCAGTAAAATTCAGTGGGTGTGTTCTAAACGGAGAGATTTAGTGAGAATGTCTTTTCGCTGACACGAGACCAGACAGCCATGGCTCTGTGTGCTCGAAAACAGATTATCTGGATTTTGGGAGACTCATGGATACATTGGTTGAAGGTGCATGCAGAAAGTTGCGGTATATCTGCAGATCTTGGATTTTCTCATGTGGAAGTGCACCAGCATGGATTCTGTGGAATGAAGTTGCTGGACTTGGTACCTCTCTCTGCAACTTTACAGACAGAGCATCATCCTGATATAATTATCATTAATTGTGGAGGAAACAGTTTAGGTCATGTCTCTGGAATTTATTTGCAATTTGCAATGAAGGAAGTACTTGCGAAAGTCATGGACATGTTTCCAAATTGCCAAGTAGTTTTTTCCCGTATTGCAATGTAGCTGCGTTCTTCTGCATTTGGTCCACAAATGGAGAAAGCGAGGCACAATGTCAATAAGGCTGTTTGTGCCTTTCTTAGAGATGTTGGCATGTCCTCATACCACAAGGAAAACATTTTGTTTCGCAGCACTTTCATTTTTCGCAGAGATGGAGTCCATCTCACATATGCTGGCAATCAGATTTTTCTTCGCAATGTACAAAATGCATTGCAACCTTTTTTGGATTCGCAAAGCGAAAAGTGCATTGGTTTTGCTCCGCTTGCACCCTCCATTTTTGTGCGTCCTACGACTGTCCGCTGACTTTTTGAAAAAATGCGTGGGGGCCTACACCGGTCACTTGATAGTTCTATTGTTAAACTGAGAAAGGGGGCTCTAAAAAGAGCCTTTTTTGTAATTTTTGTTGTTGTTTTCCATTTTATTATTTTTCAACACACGACACACTAGGAGAGGAGGGTAAAGGAGGGGCACCAACCACAGGGATAAGAAAGGGCAGGTGGAGAGAGAAAGATGTAGGGTGGAGATGCAGGTGGAGAGAGAAAGATGTAGGGTGTCTTTAGTTAGGCAGGGAGCTGTTCTTCTGGTGCTCCGTGACCGTAGTCTCAAAAGCACTTCGAAGACTCTCCCCCCTGCAGAGTACTGCGTCGCAGTACATACACAATATTGCACCCTCGCAAGGTAAGGGTCAACAGCATCGCGAATGGCCTGTGAGGCAGCTGGCGGGATGCGCTCCCCCACAGGAGTGTCTCTTGTGGAGAGAGGATCGGACACTGAGGATGCTGTGGAGGAACTCAACCTACTACGTTCCTCACATGGTACCACCTTGCGAATGGCCGCACTGTGGAACAAAGTTAGTTGTTGCTTCATGGTTGTCGTACCAAAGCTGTACGCACCAGGTCTCCCGCGACTCAGCACCAACTTGCTCTGCTTACACTGGACCTGGTACGCACGTGCTTTTGGTACGTTTCCAAAAACCATAAACAACCGCCACACCCACGACTCCCGGTGAGTGCTTGTAGTGCGGAGTTCCTCCACCTCATTCTCTTCTTCCTCTTCTTCCTCGCTCTCTACATCCTCATGCGTATTTCCCTCTGCAGGCCCTTGGGGAGGTGGTGGCGGTGAAGGGTTTGGGGTGGTGCTGAGGCTAATGAAGCAACAGCAGCCATGGATGCCATTAGGATTGGTCGGCTAATGTTCACTACAGCAGTAAAGGCAGCACAACTCAATCTGCTATAGCCAGAAGCACAATGAAGATGAGTTTGGGGGTGTGGCCATTTATAGGGGTGGAGGGGTGCGGCTCGTGACCATATCGATCACTCAAAAGCGTTGTAAAACTTCTAAACAATACGTTGAAAGGTAGGGCCATTGTATGGGACATGTGAAATGGTGATTTTATACTGTAAAATAATTTCCTATGTTTGTATAAGTTCTTTTGAAATGTTGCGGAAGTAGACAAACTGCGCAAATTAGTCCACACACTCAGCGTGGGTGCGGTCACATGATGATGTTGTGAACACATCCGCAAAGGAAATGGGTGCCCGCTGGACACCAAATGCAGAGTAATGGATGTGCGCATGCACGTGGGAATTCTACGGACAGTGTTTGGGTCCTGAAACTAATTAAAAGTGAGACACAAGTGAGACGGAGAGTTAGGGACAGGCGCGATGTTCGCAGTACTTATGGGTGTGGTGCGCATGTGCGTAGATGGTCTGCTGACTGCACGGCCAGGTACAGTGTCCATAGCAATGCATTTTTTCAGCAATGCATTGTTTAATGAACTACGTGGCATATCTTAGTTCTTCAATCATCTCTGATACTTTTCTGCCAATGATATAATTACAATCCCTTGTGGAGCCTCTGCATGAAAACTAAATGTACATGTGATGTCATCAGTGATGTCATCAATGACATTTATGATGTCATCTTTGATGTCCTGGGTGTTAGTGTTAGCAGTGCACAGTGGTGCGGCCAGTTATGGTTGCTTAGCCTACCATAACTGGCAAATTTCAGGGATTTTTTGGTTTTACTTCGAACCATAGTGGCACGTTTATGAAGTTTTTTTTAGTGAATATATTTCATACATGAATGGTTTACCATATATATTGTTAACATCAGTGTGTATAGGCCCATATTACCAACTTACTGTGAATGCAAGCAGATGTCCAAGGCCAAATGATAATGATGTGTTATTATATAGCACTTATGTGGTTTATATAGAACAAATATACATACACTATCACCCAACCTGTGTTGCTACTCATTTATCATTCTCAGAAGAATGAAAGGCTGAGTTGGCTTTGCCAGATTCAAACCTGCAACCTGCCATCACACACACATCACTGCAGCAAGTGCTCAACCAACTGAGCTATTGTACCGGCTATAGTAAAATGAGCAACGACATGTCTGAATGTTCTCAAAGTCTGAAAGCAAATTACACTCTGTAGTGTTGTGCCATTAAACTGGGAACATATTTAACAGCAGGCCAGTTCATTTTCAGGTCTGGTGCAAAGTTGCCACATGTCAAGCCTGCGTGGATCTACTTTTCAGGCTTTAGAAGTTGGTCTCACATGGCATCCCGTACTCTAGGCACTCATTACCTCATACATGCAAACATACATCCTGAACAGCATGCAATGCACATAGGAAAGATAAACACATTACAGCAAGGCATTCATTGTGGCACAATGAAATCAAGGGGCAATTTATGTGCTATGGTAAAAAATGTCTACACTGTACTGTAATGGTTTACTGAGAAGCCACCCTCGACACAGGGAGTTCCTTCCCTCCCCACTCAAGTGGTTATGCAACAACCTGTTTAACAGATTATTTTCTTTAGCCCTATCTGAGCTAACAATGAGCCAAGAACAAGGCCGGTGTATGGGAAATACATTTGGATTTATTTAAATTAAAAGTAATAGAAATTAGCACGTAAATGTCAAACACCACTTTATCCTTGGCAGAACACAATCAACTTCTCTCAGCATCAATAAATCACAAAAGTGAGTAAAAAAGAAACACAATTACAATTCTTCCTTTTCTGCAAATTTCACTTCACAAAATAATTACACTGATAATAAGAAAGGACTTATCATTTAATGTTGTGAGATTTTGTTTTTCCTGCAGGCTTAAAAGGGTAGCAGTAGGATTTCAAGACTGGTAAAAATACATGTGGCAATTATAATTGTGCCCCCACTTTTGTTTTAAAATAAACACAGGGTGATTGATCGCTTTGTTTTTCAGACCCCCGCCCTTTCTTTAGTCTTTATAGGCAAGTCAGACAGAAAACTTAGAATGCTTTGGGGAATTTGGGATTTCAGAACCCCTCTTACTGAAAAGCCTGTTTTGGGAAAGCTGGATAAAAAGGTTTGACTGCTTTAGGAACAAAGAAACCCATCTTCCTTAAAAAAGTGAGGGTCAGCTGGACAGCAAGGATTACTCAATTAAATTATACAAAGAGGAGGGCAAATAAGAACACAGACCTCCCAGCGCTTGCAAACATTATGTAATCCTTGGTCTATAGGCCACAGGTGGTTGTATGATGTGGATGTATTGCCCCACACACCACAGCGTACATTAAACATTTATAAGAGAGGTATACAATCACATTGCGTCAGACACAATACAAGTTTTGATGTGCACAGGTGCACAATGTTTTAATTAGAACAAGGTCAGCCTGACACGTGTTTCGAGACTTGGCTCTTCTTCTGAGGCTGATATCATAAGTATTAGACAGTTTGGAGATTCATTGTTTACAATCATGAACCGTCATTAGAAACAATAAACAACAACATAATCAATGGTAGCCTATGGTTGACACAAAGCCATCATCATCAAATTAACATAATCCATCAATATGAATAGTTCAAACACAAATTGTATGACGAAATTGGCATACATTGAGCAATATATTTAATGGTAAGTACCACAAACAACACCAAAAAAAGAGAGAAAAAAGGGAGGGTTGAGAAAAGATAAAATGGTCACCTGTTAGTCAATATTGCAGATCTAATTAATTAGACTGATTTGTGTATGTGGTCAACTGCGTGGCGCCCCGCACCACATATGTGACTCAGGCACAATAAGAAATTATATTTACCAAACTGTTTGTCCAATTAGCAAAAATCACTATAGACAGAAAAATTGAAAAAATACATTTGGATGACCACCAACGATTTACTCTTGAAAAATATACTGCAAGACATTACTTATGTTCACCAAATGTTGGTGTATGTTCCAACACTTACCAAATTATTTTGTTCCACAAACTATTCCACTTATACCTGCAGCAAGAGAGAATTTTTTACCCCATGAACACACCATGTATCTCACATCACTTCTAAACTGTCATTGTGCATACTTGTAAAGTTACCTGATTGCAATTTGCAGTTGCGAAGAAACTAAAGTTAAATTGTTGCCGAGATTCACAAATTACGCCAAAGTCACAAATTATGCCAGATAGTAGCCACCCGTATTCGGTCATCCATTGATATTTTGGGATTATCGAAATGGCCCAGCCAGGTATACCGTATACCGAGGAATACACAAAATGGCAGCCGCCAGCTTTGTTTACCGTTTCTAGGCAACAGCACCTAGCAGCCCCGCTCCCTGATTGGGCAACAACTGCATCATCACACGGACAGCGATGCCGGATGGCGTGAGTCGGCCTCATTACGAAGGCCGACTACTAAGGCCAGCTGCCTGGCCAAGCCTGTCGCTGCCTGAGCTGTTGAGCGCCAAAGGGTCATCCATGCTGCCGGTCCAACAAGCGCTCAGGTAAGATTCACTCTGAACGTATGAGCTGCCTACCTTGCAATTTGCTCACCAATCACTATGCTAACATCTCTCGATTCTAGAGTATACCCACCTAATGAATCACGCTGATCGAGTTCAGCTACCTTTCATAACTGTGTATTGACACTCTCTAATAAATATGACTAAGAAACGTATCAAGGCTAGCCACGCTAGCCTCACAAGCATCTGCCTACAAACTATTCCAAACTGTGACTGCACACGTGACCCCTGCCCATATGTTGAGCTTACAAATGCGCTCCCATAATTCCAAATAGTCCTATCCTGTCAAACATGAACTAGCACTACTAGCCTCCCGCTCAAAGCGCAGTTGCTAATCATACTGTCTGACGGTGCACTATCTTACTGCACTGGTCTCGCCTGCCATCTCATGGCCATGGTCTCTTATGCTTAACTACAAATTAGCCTATTCTGCATGATTATGTGTGACCTTGGCCAATTATGAACTAGCCTATTCTATATTTTATATGTTTGCTTACATCTGATTATTGGTGACCCTGCCCAATTTTGAGCTAGCCTATTCTGTATTTTATATGCTTGGTCACATCTGATTATTGGTAACCTTGCCCAACTTCGAACTAGCCTATTCTGTATTTTGTATGCTTGCTCACATCTGATTATTGGTGACCCTGCCCAATTTCAAACTAGCCTATCCTGTATTTTATATGCTTGCTCACATCTGATTATTGATGACCCTGCCGAACTTCGAACTAGCCTATTCTGTATTGTGTATGCTTGCTCACATCTGATTATTGGTGACCCTGCCCAATTTCAAACTAGTCTATTCTTTGTTTTATATACTTGCTTATATCTGATTATTGGTGACCCTGCCCAATTTTGTGCACCTCCTATAGGACTGCACCTACCCCAACACCCCTATACTAATCTACCTAATGCTAAATCCACACCCAACTATGTACTTTAGCAAGACACAGATAACTTCCCTGCTGTGCCTAACATTACCATTACTCTACATAACCATGTCCTTCCCCAAATACATACCATGCCCTACCTTGGAGAGGAACACCAGACTCCGAGCTAGACTACCATGCCTTTATGAACCTAGAACCGTTAGCTACAAGAATTCTAACGCCCAACCTAAAATAACCACTTCACATCAAAAGTCAGTCTCTAAACGACCTACAGTCTATGATAACAATAAGGTCCCTGAAATAAAGCTGATACAACCTCACAAAATATCAAACACAACTCTAATATCTGGAGCCTTACAACGGATTAATTCCTGTTACAGTTGCCAAGACAACTACCCCTTATCTCCTGATGAAGACATACCAAACCATCGTTTACACGTCAAAACCGGTTGAGAGAAACCTAGGATAAGGCCACTTGCGAAGTCCTTTTTTGGCCTATCCTGATTGCTGACCACCTCTTCTAAAATCTACAGTAGCCATGCATTGTGTGTTGTTGTTGCTGACCACTTAAAACACCTATTGTGGCCTTGCACTATGTGTTGTTTTGCACAAAAACATTTTGTATAACTATGAAATTGTGGATGAATTGTTATATTTGTTATATGTTTTTTTCTGTACTTATTGATGAGTTGTATGAGTATTTGGATGGATGTTGTATGGATGTGGATAAATGCATGAATGATTTAATAGGATTATTTTTATCAAATTTTGATGTTTTTATAATATTCCTGCTATGTGAAATTAAAAATCGTTAGAGTGCAGATTAATTTGTGATTAAATTCACAGAGAAAAATGTATTAGGTTTAATAAAATCCTTAATACGCTTTTTTGCAAATTGTTTCCTCTGGATTTCCTTTCTGAGATGTGTTATCCATTTGGTGACACTTTTGCCAATGTGTCGCCAATGGATATTTGGAATCTTGGTTAGAGATTGTCGTCAGATGTTCCCTGATTCTAATTTGTAAGGGTCTGATGGTGCTGCAAATGTAGTGCAGTCCACAAACACAGATGATACAATAGACCACAAATTTGAAATTGCAATTAATTAAGACTTAATGGCATATTGGCCAATTCACCAAAATCAACTGATACTGTTTCAAGTGCGTGTATACACATGCTACAACTAGCACATCTGTCGAAACCATTAGACCGTCCCTGGAGTAACGATGTGTCACTCCCCATTGGATTTGACATAAATGACGGACACAAAGGATTCTTCAATGTGGGTGCTTTACTGAAAATAATTCCTGGATTCAGCTGAAATACACTGATTTGCAGTGTGGTTGGGGGATAGCTATAGACCACAGGTACCATATGCAAGTGAAATTAAGTGTCTAGCTGGTAAATTGAATGAGTTATGCAAGATATAAAAAGGGGCACTTTGAGGAAAATGGAGCTGTGAAATAGGAACAGAAATCAGTTGGGACAAGAACAGTTTAACTTTACACTAGTGTATTCAGGCTAGGCCACCAAGGAGGGACACAGTAAGCTCCAGGGTTGATTCGCGAGTTCACCCCTCTCAGCCCAGTGCCCAACCTTGGCTGAAACCAGTCCGATCACTTGAAATAAGACTAATGGTTTAGTATTACACAAGGCAAAATTACTAAAGAGATGGCGCTAGCACTAGAAATCAGGAGCATGGTTGCACAGATAGTTCTGACAGTTTTAACAAGTTATCAGGTTAGGATAGGATGACATAGAGAGTTGGATAAGGACAAAGGCAAACCAAGATAAACTATGGGTTTCTACGGGGTGGCGATGATACTCACAGTCCACTTTTAGTTTGGATTTTGGACAGTCAACGGTTCTGGTCACTACATGGCAGCGCGCCTGGCAACCAGCTGGGCAGTTCTGGTCACCGGATGGCACTGGAATGGCATTCTGGTCACTGTATACTAAAGGTCAGCTGGATGGCGGGGTGGCAGGATAGCATGCAGTTATTCCCAAAAGAAAACCATAGCTTTCCCCTTTGGTTATTTGGGGATTTTAGTGGGTTTTCAGAATTGGGGCCTTGCTTGAGCAGGATCAGCAATGCTTGGGTTTTGCAGTGGGCCCTGGAGTACGGTCACCAATGCTTTGGCATTGTAGTTGGGATCTGGAATCTGGATGGATGGAACAGGAACACAGCACAGGAACGCCAGGAAGAGTGTGTGTCTAGAGTCTTGTCAGGGACTCTTATTTATAATGCATAGTGACATCATCAAAGTATATGACTGGGGCAGGCTTAATTAAACATGCCTCTTAACGGGATTGGACAAGGGTGATAGACGCTGCTTCGCTCTCAGCTGTTTGGATTTCAGGAAAATGATGTCAGATTTATGATGTGAGTTTTACAATGTCCAAAAACTTCCCACAGTTACTTTAACTAAAATCCGATCTTGCCACAAACATACATTTCTACAATTGCAATCTCTTAGAAAATTATATACACAGGTTACATATATTGTGCAGTACATAGCAGTCCAATCCCTCAGTCAATGAGACCTTGTTTCGCCCTTCTACCAGTTTTTAGCACTTTTCAATGGGATTTATATTACTCAAAATTCTATAACTTTATACATGGGTGTGGATTATCATAAGGGATGTATGTACACAAATTTGCAACATGGATGCTTTTCTTGTAATCCGCCATACTTTGCCATTTCTGTCCCCAAGGTGTCAGTGAGTTCTAGCATGCCTTAAAAGAAAGCCCGAAAAATCACTTTTACACTGCAAGAATTCTACATTTTTCAAAGTCTTGCTGCAGAGATGCAAGCCTTTAAAGTGTATTTATGAAATAGTAGGGGAAAGCGTCATGGTTATCTTGCAGGGTGAGTATACAGATCCTTGTTTCTGGAGGGATCTCAAGCATTTCCGCTGTGGTTGTTACATGTGGGTTTTAATTAGGTTGAAATAAAGTTCTAGACACATTGACTTGTGGGTGATGGTGTGAGCCTGTGGTTCAAAAGCCATTGGTGACGCGCGGATCAAACTCCACAGAGGCAGCAGCCTAACAAACCTGTTACACCAAACGGACAAATATTAGCCAATGGTTTTTGAACCACAGGGATTACACCCACGGAATTACCAAACTTGCCTTGAGAAAGACCCTCAGGCATTGAAACACGTGTCGGCTGACCATCACCCACAAGTCAATGTGTCTAGAACTTTAATTCAACCAAATGAAAACCCACATGTAACAACCACAGCAGAAATGCTTGAGATCCCTCCAGAAACAAGGATCTGTATACTGCAAGATAACCAGGACGCTTTTACCTATCATTTTCCCTTTCAAGAGGCATTGGGTTTGCCTCTTACAAACTGTGATCTTGCATAAACAAACCAATACAAAGAGAATTATACAAGGAGCTCAGCACAGGAGTGTTCACTATCTAGAAACCAGTTTCTCACTCTATATTTATGAAATAGTCTTTGAAAACAAATAGCAGTCCTTTGTCACTAGATCATTGTTTTTTCTTCCTTCAACTGCAACCAACTGTCATTTCCTTCAAAGCAAGATGGGGGTTTCTCAGCTTGATTCAGGGTTGCATTGCTCCTTCAAACTTCCTTGCCCTGGGAGTTCCATTGTCAGTGGGTTAGCCTAGCCTTGATTCTTTCCAACCTAGTAATTATCATATAGGTGTTTGTATCTGCTTAGAGTTTATGGTGTGGCTCCCTTCCTTAGGGGGAAGCTTTTAGCTCTGCCATCTGGAATAACTTGTTTTAGAGAGCTTGCAAATTCATCTCAAATGTTTTAAAATCTTTATTTTCTTATTTTGGGTCCTGAATTGAAACAAACCTGTGGAATAAAATAGCCCATGTGTGTGTTATCTCCAGCAACATAACCCTTTTACATTGCTAAATAAGGCAAGCTTTCATTCAACAATTTCCTTTTTAACGGGCCATTTTTAAAAAAATTTAGTTTGCAAAATGCCCATTTTTACAAGTGTGGAGAAAAGCTAGCATTCCTTTCTTTAGATTTTGGTTTGGATGCTCCATCAGATTCCCACACTGTCTTTGCAGCCATAGTCATTTTCTTGAAAGCTGGAGTTTTGTCTGAAGCACAGATATATTGAAAATGACCTGGCTCAGAGAGTTAGAGTCTCTTTGAACTTGCATAGCTTTGGATATTTTTGGATAGATATAAACGCATGTTCCTGTGCAAGTAAAAAGTGAAGATCCTTGTTGATTTCCCTCAGAGTTGGTTTGACAGGGCCTGTCATTCAGGAATTAGGCCTGGTTTTGCTGAGGCACAAGGAAATAGATTGGGCATGGCAGGGCCTTTTTAATCACAGTAGTTTAAGACAGAACAGATGGAATTAGCATCAAAGCAGCATTTTTAAAGGTTGACAAAGTTTCATTTTGAAAGGAAATTTTGGGTTTTCAGCAAAGCAGTGCTGCGTTTTCACTTTATTCCATTTATATGTTTCAGAACACACGGACACGCGCCTTCAGTGTGTCCCCTTGTTCCATCCTGCCTGAAGTGTGCTTGGCACGACGGTGCAGCCATCTTTTTGTTGCTGCAAAAATCCAGTTTTGAGGAGCTGTTGCGCACAGGAGCCAGCACAGCCATTTGCTGTTTCCTGCAGACAGGCAGCTTGGTGATGTGGTGAAATATATCCCACATCATGAATTCCATGTATTTTTGTGAATTGTATCAATTAATGGAATCTCGCAACCACAGTGGTGGTGTATGTTATACACATGGGTACAAACTCTGAGTAGTATCATATTTAATGTGTTGTGCTATTTTAACTAGTGTTTAAATATAGGTGTGTACATGATCTTATCAGATGAGGTATTGCAACAAGTGTCCAAAAAATGGGATGCTATACATGGGTACAAAATTATTTTTGAGCACTATCATATCTGATGTGTTGCGTTATTGTAACTAGTGTTAAAATATATGTGTGAACATGATTTTATCAGATGAGGTATTGCAATAGGTATCCTAAGAAATTGCTGGAAGATGTGCCAGTTGTCTCCTTTTCTAATTTGGATAATGATTCCTATGCGGGTGATAATGTTGATGACAATGTTAGGTATTAGGTGCAGAATTTTGTAATAAACATAGGGTTAAGAGTTCAACCATCTAGTGTTTGGGATTTGTGCTGTGGTTTGCTGGGCAGATGATGCTGCGTCGATATGTACGCTAGGCATAATAAATTAGCATTGACAATAAGGAGCTGTGTGTCCTAATGACAAGTCAGTAATGTCATTGTTGTGCAACTCAACTTAATTACCTGTTTGGGTGCGGGCCGATGGATTGCATCAAAAGGTCTGACTAAGTTGAAGTGGAGCAGCTGCTTATATGTAGCAATACGTGGGAGCAAGAAGCTAGTGGCATATTATTTAGTTAAGGATTGCAGTTGTGTTTTTTATCGAATGGTATTGGCTATGATGGCTAATGTAAGCTGTCACCATGGAGCACGGTGAGATTTACACTTATTACCCCTAACCGTGAGACACGTATGTATAGGTTTGGCATTCACATCAATACTACTTGATTCATGATGCGAGAGCAGGATGCTTATAAATACTTGTATTTTGTATATATGGGAGTGCATTAAACATGTAGGCGATTCACCCAAGATGGCGGATTATGTGAGCTACGGCTCAACATCTTACGCAGCCCCCGCACGTTGGAGTTTTTTCAGAATCTATGTAAGCTGGCTAGTATGAGCGGTCGGCTCTCCCACAAATCATTTAGATGCCGAAAGGTAGGTAAGCATGAACATGGTTAATTTGTGGTACGGTCCCTGGGAGGACTTTCACTTAGTAATTGAAGTTGATTGGACATGTAATTGATTAGGGCGCACTGCAGCTTTTCTTTTTTTTTCTTTTCTATCTTCGTACGGTATACCTGGCTGGGCCATTTTGATAATCACAAAATATCAAAGGATGACCGAATACGGGTGGCTGCTATCTGGCGGAATTTGTGACTTTGGCGTCATATGTGAATCTCGGCAACAATTGAACTTTAGTCTCTTCGCAACTGCAAATTGCAATCAGGTAACTTTACAAGTATGCACAATGACAGTTTAGAAGTGATGTGAGATACATGGTGTGTTCATGGGGGTATAAAATGCTCTCTTGCTGCAAGTATAAGTGGAATTGAACAGTTTGTGGAATAAAATAATTTGGTAAGTGTTGTAACATAGAGCAACATTTGATGGAACACGAGTAATGTCTTGCAGTATATTTTTCAAGAGTAAAGCGTTAGTGGCCATCCAAATGTATTTATATATTTCATTTTGTTCTGTCTATGGTGATTTTTGCGAATTGAACAAAACAGTTTGGTAAATATAATTTCTTATTGTGCCTGAGTGACATATGTGTGTGAGGGGCACCGCGCGGCTGACCACATACACAAATCAGTCTAATTAATTAGATCTGCAATATTGACTAACAAGTCACCATTTTATCTTTTCTCAACCCTCCCTTTTTTCTCTCTTTCTTTGGTCTTGTTGTTTGTGGTACTTATCATTAAATGTATTGCTCAATGTATGTCAATTTCATCATACAATTTGTGTTTGAACTATTCATATTGATGGATTATGTTGATTTGATGGCGATGACTTTGTGTCAACCATGGGCTTATCCTTGATTATGTTGTTGTTTGGTGTTTCTATTGACTGTTCATGATTGTAAACAATGGATCTCCAAACTGTCTAATACTAATGATATCAGCCTCAGAAGAAGAGCCAAGTCTCGAAAAACGCGTCAGGCTGACCTTTTCTAATTAAAACATTGTGCACCTGTGCACATCAAAACTTGTATTGTGTCTGGCGCAGTGTGATTGTATACCTCTCTCAATTAAATTATAGGCTATAGTTTTCAGTGCACACTGGGAAGTGAGCTTTGTTAATTTTGAATTTTAACAAGATTCACCCGTAGTGTTCTGCCTAATGGGGAATTAATTAAATTAATATATTTGGTTAAATAGACTAAGGATCTATACAGTTTTGGTACACCCCCCACCCCGCCCAGTATAAAGGGAATGGATTCAAGGCAAGCAGACTCTCCCACCTTTTGTTTTCCCAGGGCTCATTTATACTTATATAGCAAGCCTCGGTTTAAGGTTCAGGAAAGCCAGCTGCATCTCAGGACAGTCTGGAAATAAAGGGCAGGGGTCTGATCACTCAACTCTCAAAGATGGACTCCCGCTCTCCACCATAGGACCCAGTCAGCTTTAAGGCCTTCCCAGATATTGACAGCTCCACCCAGATGCACTCTCAGCAATCTCCTCTGGTGTCTACTTACAGCTCTCAGATGGTCAGTTTCAGCAGTCCTCCTGATGGTCTGTCTCTTATCTTTCCGTTCCTGTCTTTCTCCTTTTTCTCTCCGTTCCTCTCTCTATGTGTCCCCTTTCCTAATGCACTCCCCCTTATATAGCAGTGATGACACCACCGATTTTGTAATCTTGGGAAAGTACACTGCAATAATCCCTACCAATAGGATTAGACAATTACCCTTTGCTCTCCTCCCAAACGCAGCCTCCAAGTCAGGATGCGTTTAGGGGTCTGGAGAAACATATGGCAATTCCCATTTGGCATCGCCATTTGTTCTCCTTTCAACGTTTTGCCAAAAACTAGTTATGTATCACAACTTCATAATTTTCTTGCAACTGCCATACTAAACATATTTTCTGATTCGCTGAATTGTAGGTGGGGTTGTTTGGTGTGCCAGCTAGAGTTGGCTCTGAGCCCTAGGTGTGATTATAATTTCTCCGGTGTCGCAGATATGTGAGGATGAAAAAAAGAGGTCAAGCCCAAACCTCTTACGTTAAGGCAAAGAAGATAACTTGTCCTCACACAGAAACTCCTGCGCCACACAACTGTACTTAACATGAAATTTCAATGTATTTAATGAGTATCCACATTATTTCAATGTCTTTGCCCTCTATGATAACACGTGTTTCGACACTGCATGTGTCTTTTTCAAATCAGGGCCAATTTAGTGCTGAACAAAAGTTAAAGTCATACCCAGGTGTGATACACAGGTCAGTGGTCAGTCAAACACCCATTTCAAAAACGAAAACATATCAGTGTTAAGCAGTTGAGAACATAAAAATGCATTCAATTAATTAACCTTTCATCAAAGTAAATGCCAGATAAAAACAGGAGGGGTAAGGGAGAGGGTGAGAGCAAAGAAGGTTGTAGAAATACGAAGAGAAATAAATAAACAACAAGGTCAGTTTGCACATGTCATTTACAAATCAATTACAGTGGCGCGATCACTTATCCCACTTTCATGCTAGTGTTTATGGATTAGTCATGTACCATTAGCAATTTTAGACAATATTCTCTCAGACCTTACATGTACTAGTAAATGCTATATATTGTTCTTCCTCATGAGCTAGCTATTGATTTTAGGTTTCTTTCCATTATTGGGTGACAGTTTCACATGTTACAGGGCAAAGAACCTCTGAACAGTGTAGTTATCTACCTTACTTACTACAGAATGGCATGCGTGGTTGGCATCAATGGCAGTAGTCATCATATGAGATAAATCCCTTCTGCAGAGAAATAACTTAATTTAGGCACTTATTTAAATGTGGAGTATATCAGTCACAGTCCTGACACCCCATATTGCATGCTTATTCGTCCTTCATTTAAATGCAGGTTCCGTCCAGATGAGATAATTGTCAATTAGTGGTTTCTAGATAGAGAACCCCAATTTGCAACCTAGCAATAGTGTTTTATTAGTATTCGTCAACTCATTAAATTTAAGCATTATCCATATTCATTAATTGTCAATTGGTGGCTTATGGAAAAAATCCCAGATTTCCAACAATAGATGCTGTTTTAAAGGTAAACGCTGACTCCTGCGTGTTCACCAAAAGTTACATCCATTTTCGGTTTCCCCGTTAATATAAGATAATTTAGTATTGATTTGTACATTACAATGGTGCATGTCCGTGAAGTGGCCTGTGCCGCCAATACATTACGGCATTACGGTTGGCTCCTAGTGGGTATGTCATCCCAATTAACTATGTTTTGTTAAATCCTAGCTAGCTAAGGGCTTATTGCAAAATGTCGGACTCCGTCTCTACGCGTTGGATTTTGAGAATTCGTCTGGTTCGTGCTGGGTGGGTTGTAACTATAGCAATGCTAATTGTCCTACTTCAGTGTTCATTGCCCTGCATCAAGCTCCCTTTCCGTGAGTGCCATATTTTGGGCTGTCATTCCGGATATATTGATAAATTATGTGTGATGCAGCCCAAACTCCCACAATATTAACAGTGGTGTTTGTGAAAATAGACTGCAAGCTGATATTCTTATCCGACGTGTTTCAAATTGTTGCAGTTCATGTATGTTAGTGATATTAGAGTTACGTGTTTAGATTCCGATTGGATACTTCCTGTTATATATAACACGTCCATCATGAGATGTATAGGTAACATGTTGCTGTTAAGTATTTCAATCAGGCGATACACCCTGGTCTCAGCCTAGTAAGCAGCGCACAGCTGAAATGCTTATTTTATTATATCTATGGGTTCAATATTTTGAGTGATATACCACTCATATCACACCCCTTCTCAAATACCCCAGGTCACAATGGACCAGGACTCAGGCTGGTTGGTAAAACTTTGCAAACTTGGGGATTCCTGCCTAAAATTAACCAAACAGTTTTTAAAAATGGGTGAAATACACTGATTTGGAGTGCCGTTTTTGGGTTGGGATGTAGCTATAGGTCTTAGGTATAATCCAGAGTTGAAATGTATTCTCTAGCTATTAAACTGAGGAAGAAATGAAAGGTTGAATGAGAAGTGTTTTTAGAAAAATCGGGTAGTGAAAACAGAAAAGAAAGTCAATTTGGACAGGAAATATTTACTATAATTTTACTTTGTGCTAGAGCATTCTGGCCAGAATACCAAGGAGGGACACAGTAAGCTCCAGAGTTGATTCATGACTTCAACACCAGATCCCGAGTGCCCTCTCCGGTGGAACTAGTCGGATCACTGGAAGTAGGATTGATAATTTAAGATTTACACAAGATGAAAATGACTAAAGAAATGATGCTTAGCAAGATAAATCAAAGACAGGATTGCAATAAGGATTCTGACAATGTTACAAGTTATTAAGGTACGGATAGGATGGTTTAGCGATTGAGATGAGACAAGGCAAGGCAAGGTATGCTATGGTTTTCTATGATTCTTATTAATACTTACAGTCCCCATTAATTTAGGATTTTGGACTATCAAGGGTCTGGTCATCACACGGATCGGGACTAACCAAGGATAGCTCGGCAAATCTGCTGGGACAGGATCATCTAGGTAGTTCTGTTCACTGGACTGCACTGGACTGGCCCTTCTCATTACTGGAGTCTGGAGATCAATGGGATGGCGAGTTTGCAGGCATGCATCTATCAGCAGCAAGCTATACTGGATCAGGATGTTTCCCTTGGGTTTTTGGGATTTTTAGAATTTGAGACCTAGCTGAAAAATGGTTCAGCAATGCATAGGCCTCGGCTTTGCAATGAAATCTGGAATCAGGATAAAGCAGGATGAAGAAATCAGGAACAGGACGCCACGCAGTAAATCAGGAAGAATGTCAGGAATCAGTGTGTGTCTGTGTGTTGTCAGGTTCCCTTATTTATCATGCCAAATGACATCACTAAAGTATATGGTAGGGGCAGACTTACTACCCAGACCGATAATGCTAGGATTGGGCAAGAGCATAGTTTCTGCCTTTCTCTTCACTGATTGGATCGTAGAAAAGGATGTCATGTTTATGGGATGATTTTTGCAATGACTAGAAACCTCCCCTAGCTACTGGAACCAAAATCACATTTTACCACAAATACATATTTATACAGTTATAACCTCTGAGAAAATCAGATGCACAGGTTACATATTTTGTGGGCCACATTTCAATCAAAACCCCAAGTCTGTGGGACCTAGTTTTGCCTTTCTGCTACATTTTGGCAATTTTAACCATGAAAGATTTGGCCTAAAATGTCCCAACTTGGTACACAGATGCACATTTACCCCTGGAATGTGTGTACAAAATGTTATGCTCACAATATTAATACTTTTCCCACCAGCTGTCATTCTTTACAACTTCTGTTCCTTATGCAGTAATGACTTCTACCAGGTTTTCAATGAAATAGCATAAAATTAGATTTAAAACTATAAACGTTTCATATTTTTCCTCATTGTTGCTGAAAAGTTAAATGTCTTTAAAATTCAGTTTTTTTTCTTTTCCCCAACTGCAAGCATATGTCAATTCCTTTGAAGCACGATGAGGGGCCTCTCTTTTGATTAAAGTTTACTGCACCTCACACTTGAAAGGTGAGAGTCTCAGTCTGCTATTGTCCCAGCCTGGAGCAAAGATGAATGTCTGATGCGAATGGGGAAGTCCCTTTGTCCTGGCTCATTCAAAGCCTTCAAACTAGCAATTAGCCTTTACTGTTCCAGTTGTTTATGAGGTGTCACACTTTCTCACACTTCAGGGCTAGCAACTGGCAGAGCAAGTTTTCTTTTTAGCCTGGGTTTTAGCTTTGATTTTCTCCTTTTAAATCTTAACTTTAAACCTATAGAATTAAAACAGTTTATAAGTGTATTTTTAACAGTAACAAATCCTTTTACATTTCTAAGTAATCGAGCCTTTACACAACAATGTACTTTAAATAGGCGATTTTCTCCCTTCAGTCAGGAAAAAGCACATTTTACTATTTCTTTAAATCCGGCTTTCATTTCCAGAAAATATACACTTTGTGCAGCAGCTATAGAGTTCTTTTCTTGAGAGCTGGAATTGTTTTGCAGCATGGATACAGTTACAGGCATCTATTTAGAGTCTTTCTCTGGACAGCTAATTCTTGATACTGTTGCAAGAAAATAGATGCAATTCTCGTGTAAAATGAAACCAAAGCCCCTGGTTGATTTTTCAAGCATACATTTGATAGAAGCTGTCATTCAAATGAGGCCCAGTTCCTCTGAGATACAATGAATGATCCTGGGCATTGCAGGGCCTTTTTAATCACAGTGGTTTATGAGAAATTGATACATTTAGCACCAAAAAGCACTTTTAAGGTTGGGAAAGTGTCATTTTAAAGAGACATTTTAAGTGTTCAGCAAAATAATGCTGCCTATTTCACTTTGCTCCATGTAAAATGTTGCAGAGCACACTGGCACATTCCTGCAGTGAGTACTCTGTTCCACCCCACCTGAAATGTGTGTGGCAGGGTGGTGCAGCCATTTTCTGGTTGTTACAAAACCGCAGTTTAGAGATCTTGGTGTGCACAGGAGTCAGCGTGGCCATTTTGTGCTGTTTCTTGCACCAATGCAGCAAAGTGATATAGCATAGCAGATATGAGTGGATCAAAATATCCCACAGATTCCCCCTGACTTCGTCTGGACTTCCAGTCATGGGGGAGTCGGGCAAGTGGGATTTTTATTTTCTTGAAAAAGCAGGTTCAGTCGGGTATGAGTCTTTCTTCCATCAGCGAATGATGTGACACGCTCTCCTAGCTGACTCTGGTTGGAATGTGGAGTGATACCCCCAGCCTTCTCTCAGGTTTTCTTTTCTGGTGTGGAGTGACACAACGGATTTCCTTGGGTTTTCTTTTCCGGGTCCCTGAAGGAGATACTCCTTGGTAAGGATGGTATAATCAATGCAAATCTATGCTATTGTCCTAGCCTGGAGCAAGCTATCAAGAAGTCCAATCCAACCCCACACTGGAATTCAAGAACAAGCTATCAGAACAAATCAATGCATGGTAACGGAAAGGTCTAATAACTGCAGAGGAGAAAGCTTTTTTAACAGTCCAACATCCAACAATACCTCCCATCTATTTTTGGCCAAAAGTGCACAAACCCTTCCACAAGATTCCGGAAGGAAGACCCATTGTGAGTGGGATAGGCTGGGTAACTGAGCAAATATGTGAATTGATTGACAATGTCCTTCGTCCAATAGTGCCCAAAACTAAATCATTTATCAGCGAGTCAACAAATGTAATCCAGACCCTTGGAAAGTACATTGGAAAACTACCTACAAATTGCTAACCTGGGACGTTCAAGCACTTTATATCTCAATCAAATATGATTCACCCATACAAACATTGGACTATACCTTTCAGGACGAGTCAGCTTCAGATTATCAGTACATAACAATGCTAAAAGAAATGTTGACTGCAAGTTTGGAATATAATATCTTTTTATTTGACAATATCTACTACGAACAAAAAAGGGGTGTTGCTATGGGGGTGAAATATGCCCCTGCTCTGGCCAACTTGTTTGTGGACATGTTTGAAGAGACAAGAATCTATAAAGATCAACTTTATCTACATCATGTTGTACTATGGGTCAGATTTATTGACGATGTGCTGTTTATTTGGGACGGAACGGAACAAGACCTTTTGATTTTTCAAGAAAAAATTAACTCTACTGACCAAGGTATCAAATTCACAGGCAATAACAACGATATTTCAATTGAATTTTTGGATCTCACAATATATGTTGACCAAAACATTCCGTAATCAACTGAAGCTAACTCCACGTTACATGCATCTAGTTGTCATCAAAGCACAGTCAAAAACAAAATACCATAACATAGGAGAATTTATAAGGGCCAGGAAAAATTGTGCCAATACTGAAGTTTTCCAATATGAATGCCATTTGCTTACAAGAAGGTTTAGACAAAGAGGGTACAGTACAAAATGTATCCAAGAAGCATACAATAAAGCTAAGCAAATTCTGAGGGAACAGACACTGATTACCAACAGAGGAAAATCGAAAGAAGATACAGAAATGGTACGATACATTACTACATTTTATGATAATAACTAGGAAATTAACAAAGTTCTCTCCAAAAATTGTCATTTGCTCAAATTGGATCAACACCGTGAACCTTTTATAGATGACAGACCGAAAATTATCTATAGGAAAGCGAAAACTTTCAAAATGACACTGAGTCCATCTTTGCTTCCATCATTAGGAACATAAACTACACAAACATGGCTAACAACAATGCCAACATGCTGCAGGAAATGTGGAACCTGTGGAGTATGTAAATTTGCATACCCGCACACGCAAGTATTTACTGACGCACGTGGTATTTCATCGAAAATTACAAGCTATATAAATTGCAGTACCAAGTATGTCATATATGCGTTAATTTGTACATGCCAACACATTTATATCGGCAGTACTAAAAGGGAACTGAGAACAAGAATTTGTGAACATTTTTCAGGAATTTGAAGCCAGGTTTATCCTTGCCTCTTGCCCAACATTGGCAAACACACCACCAACTTGAAGAGAAACACAACCTCAAATTTATTGGCTTGAAGAAAATAATATTGGGAAAAAGAGTGGGCAATAAAGAAATGTTGCACTGACAAACGGAGGCACGACTAATTTGTCAATTTCGCTCTATTGACTTTGGACTTAACAAAGACAATGAAATGACACACTTTCTTTAACCAAGATACTCTATCACATTATAGATTGTGCTTCATTGATGCAGTACTATGAGAAGTACTATGTACAAGAACTAAGAAAGATTTGGGCAATGTATAATACAGGACTTATATCCAGTGCACAATTAAGTTATCTGTATATATGGGCTTCAACACACTGGTAACACCTCTAGCCAACAATAGGAAAAATGGGAATTAGCTACATACATGTAGTTGACTTTCAGGAAATAGGGAAAGTATAATGTATTTATTTCAGGAAAGAATTGTTATATTCAATAGGAAGTTCGTACTTGGAAAGACAGGTACAATATAGGAATACACCACAGGCACGTAGTTATTTAGGCAAACATAGCAACATTTAACCTATACATCTCATGAAGGACGTATTATATATAACAGGAAGTATCCAATTGGAATCTAAACACGTAACTCTAATATCACTGACATACATGAACTGCTACAATTTGAAATGCGTCAGATAAGAATGTCAGCTTGCAGTCTATTTTCACAAACACCATTGTTAATATTGTGGGAGTTTGGGCTGCATCACACATAATTTATCAATATATCCGGAATGACAGCCCAAAATATGTCGCTCCTGGAAAGGTAGCTCGATGCAGGGCACTGAAAACTGAAGTAGGACAATTAGCATTACTATAGTTACGACCCACACAGCACGAACCAGACGAATTCTGGAAAGCCAACCCATAGAGACAGAGTCCAAAATTTTGAGATAAGCCCTTAGCGAGCTAGGATTTAACAAAACATAGTTAATTGGGATGAAATACACACTAGGAGCCAACCACTAAGCCGTAATGTATTGACGGCACAGGCTACTTCACGGACATACACCATTGTAATGTACAAATCAATACTAAATTATCTACGGGGAAACCGAAAACAGATGTAACTTTTGGAGTCAGTGTTTACCTTTAAAACGGCACCTATTGTTGGTAATCTGGGACTTTTTCCACAAACCACCAATTGACAATTAATGAATACTGATAGTGCTTACATTTAATGATTCGACAAATACTAATAAACCGCTATTCCTACGTTACAAATTGGGGATCTCTTTCTACAAACCACTATTTGACAATTATCCCATCTAGACGGAACCTGCATTTAAATAATGGACGAATAAGCATGCAATATGGGGTGTCAGGACTGTGACTGATATACTCTGCATTTAAATAAGTTCCTAAATCAAGTTATTTCTTTGCAGAAGGGATTTATCCCATATGATGACTACTGTCATTGACACCAACCACGCATGCTATTCTGTAGTAGATAAGGTACATAAATACACTGTTCAGAGGTTATTTACCCTGTAACATGCAAAACTGTCATCCTAAATTGGAAAGAAACCTAAAATCAATAGCTACCCCATGAGGAAGAACAATATATACCATTTACTACCACATGTAAGGTCTGAAAGAATATTGTCAAAAATTGCTAATGGTACATGACTAATCCATAGACACTTGCACGAAAATTGTATAAGTGATCGTGCCACTGTAATTGATTTGTAAATGACATGTGCAAACGGACCTTGTTGTTTTTTTATTTCTCTTCGTATTTCTACAACCTTCCTTGCTCTCACACTCTCCCTTAACCCTCCTGTTTTTATTTGGCATTTACTCTGATGTAAGGTGAATTAATTGAATTATTTTTTATATTCTCAACTGATTAACACTGATATGTTTTCGTTTTTGAAATGGGTCTTTGACTCATCTTTGACTCACCACTGACCTGTGTATCACACCTGGGTGTGACTTTAACTTTTGTTCAGCATGAAATTGGCCCTGATTTGAAAAAGACACATGCAGTGTCGAAACATGTGTTATCATAGAGGGCAAAGACATTGAAATAATGTGGATACTCATTAAATACATTGAAATTTCATATTTTCTGATTCAACAAATCATGGAGAATTAGATAAGTCGACCACCAAATCCATACCATGTAGCACAGCCATGTGGAACCTTTCTGCCGTTTCCATGAAAAGCACAACAGTTATGAATATGTAAGTTATGAAGCATATCCCAATTTTCATTTTCCACCCGCTCACCAACTCTCACAATTGGAACATGTTCAGATCAGCCAGAAACCTAGTTTAACTGGCCATTCCAGTTCCAAGAGTCTCAGGTAGACAAACTTTATATCCCCAAAATCGACTGGAAAATAAATGTAAAAATTGAACAAAAATGAAATCAATCTGCCTTATGGTTGCTGAGAAATAGGCCTACATGATAATAGTCCTTTTAAATTAATTGTGAATCTTCATGTGAGACAAAAGGCCCTGACTCCTGCCTTCCAACCATTTGTTTTTACTGGGTCACCCTGTGCCCAGAGTTTTTTAATAATTCTTCTTTGTGCTGAAATCTTGCTCTTTGAAGTGTGTGCCCCCTTTTTAACACATATTTGTCATGCTCCAGCCAATGGTAACTTTTCTTGAAGTCAATGCTTTCAGAGCCAGCAGGTATGAAGAACACTGAATGTTGAAAACTTTAGCACAACCTTTTATTGCGGTTGGTTGTTAGATGGGAGATGTGACATCCAGGGTGCGAGTGGGAAATGTCCTTGTGAAGTTTTGCCCAGAGCCGGCAAAAGGGCCTGCTTTGGGGTGACATTTTCATGAAGACAAAGTGGTTCTTCAAATGTCACTGGAGTGTTGTAGGTGAAACATAATATACATTGCTTTTGATCAACCCGGACATCATGTTTTCTTTTCCTGACATTTTTCTGTGAGCAGTGATATATTATTCACCTTTACTTTTTAAAACCGTTTTTATTTGCACACACCTGTGCAGGCCGTTTTTGTTTTTAATGTGTAAAAATCCCGTTTTTCATGTGACAGGGATCTTTGATTCCTCCTTCTTTTCTAAATTAAATTCCATTCCATGTGGCTCTTTAATTTTACTTGAAAAACAACAACCGAGGCAAAGCAATTTGTGTTTCAGTGTTTAAAATGCCTGCCATTCATGTGAAAGTGGCTTCTGTTTAGGGCCTTTAAATGCACCCCACATGCCCCTGCCCCTGTTCTTCCATGACTCTTTGTTGGGGAAGAGCAGGGCAGAGCAGGCTTTCATTAGGCGTGATTTCCTCTATCAGGGAGTGGGCAATCCTGTCTCCCCTACCATCTCTCGGTTGGGTGGTATGGCACGGCACCCCTTTTCCTCCTTCTTTTGGGAGTGGGCAATCCAGCCTGTCCTTCCATCTTTGGGTTGGAGGGTGTGGCACAGCACCCCCTTTCTTCTTTCCTTTCCAGGTACCTGTGGTTCTCACCAGACTCCACTCTCACCTCCAGGATGGAAGTTTAGTAGGTTAGATTGCTAATAAAATAGAGAACAAGAGTTTCAGTACTTTTTACACACATTTTTTCCCGGGAAGATTTACATAGAATTTATAACAACAACAACATACGGTTATAACATGCCATTTCCATTTCACAAAACATATTTGATTTTTTTTCATTTGTACAATAAGACCAAGTAAATTATACCGGCCCTCATTACGACCCTTGCGGAAATCGGAAAACGATGGCGGAAATGCAATACCGCCATCGAATAGCGCTCGGTGCGACTATGACCCGTCACCGCAAAGTACGAAGCCATTAGCGACACCGTAGTGAACGCCAACGCTAACTGCACCAAGCACGCGCGCGCGCGCCATGCGAAACCGCAAACACCACCATGGCGCAACGGTACGCCAATTCCGACCCTAGCGGACATGTACCTAACGCCATCAGGCATGGCGTAATGTACCATTCCGCCATGGTGAGAAGTACGGCATCGCGAATCAACCGTAAACGGCCCCACTGAGTGCCTGTACACCGCTCCCTGCCCACAAAGTACAACTCCCCGTAGGTGCAATGAAGCCACAATGCAACCATTGAAATGTACAAGTCACCCATGCATGGCAACGAACAAAAGAAACACAAGAGGGGCCAATGGGAGCTGCAGGGCACAGATGGCACGAATACAGAAGCCATCCCAATGGACATGACCACAGTCCCCCACCAAGAAACGCACGCAAACACAGGCACCTGTGACCAGCCATATTCCGAGAATCACATCATTCCACCAGTCCACCTGGCTGACCGGCATCTGTTACACAAAACCCAATCCCCCGCCCCTGAGCATGACAACATTCAAACTGTCATATTGGCAGCCCCCATCCCTGACCTCACGGGCTTAGTAGGCAAACGCGCCCAGTACAGTACCACGCAACTAAACTCCGAAGCTGGAACCCAATGCAGATCTCCTCACAATACATCGCCCCCCAAATAGGCATATGCCACATCACTTGCAAAGAAAAACGCTACACGGGCCAAATCAGAATAGAAATTTAATGCACATCAAAGTCACCAAGCCCATACAGCCATCAGGCCATGAACTCCTAAACACCAATCACCATTGTGGGCTGCATCCGCAAGAAATGACCAGCCACTACTTGTGTGTCGTCCTGTTCCCTCATGGTACACAGAGCCACATTCACGTACGAAAAGGCAACATGGAAGCGCACAGAACCGCAGGGCCGTCCCAATGGGGAGGCACTAGTCCAGCTGAAAGGCCGAAATGTTGCTCCGAGCCACCAGTACTGCGTAAGGGCATGTGGGCCATTGGCGATCGTCCCATAAGATCGTAATGCTGCTCCACTGATTAACACGAAGCAGCAGGTGTCGGGAGTAAAACCCATCTGCAGGAGTGGCATACAGATGGCAGTGGCAAAAGGGGACGAGATACCTGTCAACCAAAAGAAAAGAAAAAGAACAGAATGGCCATCAGAACTACATTCCAACAACTCACTTCAATGATCACACGAAATCCACAGCCATATGCATGCTAGCCCACTCCAAAGGATCATCACCACCCCAAAACCACTTGCGACTCCTAACCATCTATATCGAGGTGCAAACACCATCACAAACGAGTGTACCTGTGCATGCGTCTGTCAAAACAGAATCCATCAGATGGGAATGTTAATGTGCATGGACACAAGTGTCTGAGGGCGTGTCGAGACAGGGAGGGCTCAACAAGGCCAGATAGACGATGGTCCCACCATGGCAGCCCTGCATCACATAGCGTAGGGGAGGCGGATAGATCCCAAGAAGCCCTGTACATGGCAAACTCTGTATCAAATCACCTGCCCATGCATCCATTCATCATTCCCTCATCCCGGAATCAAAACGCCTGAATAATTACTCACATAACATTAGAAACATCCATTGAGTCTGTGCGTTATGCAGCCTGCAAAATCCACAGTGCCCCAGCCCGTAATTCCAGTGTTGTGAAGTAACATGTATGTGGGAACGGCCGGCCTCATCGCCCACGTAGCAATTGCGCATCCCAAACTATTCATATCAATCATTGCTTCCTCGCCATGGGCCCTGTCTCAAGGACATTGAACAACAGAACGTTATATTTGCAGTCAGACCTGTGGGCATCTCCTCGCCGCTAGCTGGAAACCGAAAGCGCCGCCCTTGGAATTCCACATTTGCAACATCACGCCGAAAAGGCATCTGTGGCCGTTTGAAATCACTAATTATTCCATCGAGTGCGGCTGTGTGTGAAAATGGCAACTGCCTTCACCCACAAATGGGACGCCCCGCCCGTCATTGCAACTCGGTACAGTGATGCATGAGGGCCCACTGTTACTCGAGTACTACGTTCCACTGACCCTTCACAAGTCTGTTCGCGACTGCACAGATAGTATGTGCAACAATGGGACCACAGCAGAATGAACATGTCAACCAATGTTACACGGCCATCGGGTACAAATACATGATTGCAATAGCAAGATGCCATTCCCAGATTTGCAGCGTTGTGCGCGGGACGTGCTCGGCCAAAGGGGAGAGCAGCTTGCACAGGTGGAATTAATCACCACAGGTGGAGGCCATACAGCCTGAAAACACATAAATTGCACAGCCAGTCTCCTCCCACAACCACACCGAAATGCTACCGGCAGGACTCGCGATGTTGGCCCTGGGGGACCTGATAGCACTGCAACTACTCCAACTCCAAGAAGAAGACGAACACCAACTGCTACCGGCCGCACGAAGGAGACGCAGGAGGAGGAGGAGGCCAAGGCAGGGCCAGCAAGGGCCGCCAGCACAGCCACTACCACCACGCAGGCAGCCCGCAATCCCACGCCTCCGAGCACATCCGTTCAACCTCACTGATGAGCAGATCCACACCCTCTACCGTCTGGACCGGGACACCATAGCCGCCATTGTGGACATGACACAGGCTGACCTTGTCAGCATGATAGATAGCCCAACCGCCATCCCACCCCTACTGAAGGTGGTGTCTGTACTCCACTTCCTGGCCACAGGCACCTACCAGCACACAGTCGGACAGTTGCATGGCATTTCTCAGCCACTGTTCTCACGGACACTATCGCAAGTGCTCGATGCCCTCCTGCAGCACGCAGACGACTACATCTCTCTACCACGCTCGGAGCAGGAAATTACCAACACAAAAGTGGGATTCCATGCACTTGCCGGCATACCGGGTTGCATTGGTGCCATCGACTGCACCCATGTGGAATTGGTCGTCCCACATGCCATGGAGGCCCAGTACCGCAACAGGAAACAATTTCATTCCCTGAATGTACAAATGGTGTGTGACTCCAACAGGATCATTACACATTGTTGTGCCCGATTCCCTGGATCAACCCATGATTCTATGGTCTTGAGGAACTCTACAATACCACGCTACATGGAGCGACACGCAGGGAACAGATCCTGGCTACTCGGTGAGTCTCATTACATGCATGATTATGTGGGGAATGTGATTTGGCAATGACCTGGCAGGAAGGGGGGGGGTGTGCGTACGTAGCAATGGCATTCCACATCATACGTTTCTCGTCCACATACAGGTGATGCTGGATATCCACTGAAGAGATGGCTCCTCACACCAGTCCGGAACCCACGGGACCAGCATGAGGAGGACTACAACCATGCCCACTCACGTACCCGTGTAGTCATTGAACAGGCATTCGGCCTACTGAAGACTCGTTTCCGCTGCCTCAGCAGGTCTGGCGGGGCACTCCTGTACCGCCATGAGAAGGTTGCAAAGATGGTCATGGCATGTGTCATGCTCCACAACATGTGCGTACGTAGAAATGTGCCCATGCCCCCTGACGCAGAACTGCAAGCACATGATGATGGTCATGATGAGGGTGGGGATGTGGCAGCACCTCATGGAGTCTGCGAGGCACCGGAGGCCCGTGACATTCGTCAGCATCTCATTGATGTATGCTTCTAGCACTCACGCCTGGTGGCTGATACATGGACACGGGACTCGTGGCACTGTGCGTGTCTGGGACATGCACAATATGGACTGTACGCCTATGATGGCCTAGTACACAGAAATCAATGTCCACACATCTCATTGGTTGATCGTGCACTTTTTATGGCATATGTGATGTCATGTTGAACACCCTATCGACCCGCCACCCAAGTGAGCCCAACACACCCCCTCCACCCTCCTACCTCCCCCACGAACCCCAGTGTCCAAAGATGCTCATTGTCAGTGGGCTGTCGCTATTGCAAGCCCCCTCTGCGGGTATCAGGGGCACCCCTGCCTGTGGAGCGCAGGTTCCTTCCAGATCTACGTTGGGGGCTGCCCTGGACGGAACTTGCAACGGATGATGTGTCTGCCTGCTCACGTCCATGCATGTCCCTAAGGGTTTGCGAGAGCTCAGTGAGCACACGGCGCACTGCGGCAAGTTCGGCACATACGTCTTTGGACGTCGCATGCAGTTCCCCCCTCAGGCTCTCGGTGCTTCTCTCCATTTGGACTCTCAGGCTCTCGGTGCTACTCTCCATTTGTGCCCTCAGCGTCTCTGTGCCTCTCTCCATTTCTGCCCTAAGTGTCTCAGTTGATGTTACTATGTCTGCCTTAGTGCCCCCACATTCATCGGCATGGTCCTTGAGGAGCGTGGCCATTTGCTGCTGTTGCACGATTAACTGGTCGAGGGACTGTTGCCTCTGCTGGGCCATGCCCATTTGCGGGGGTGTCACAGAGGGGCTGTTGTCCTCATGTTGCCTTGCCAAAGGCTTGGGGGGGATGGCCAGTCGTTGTCTTGTGGGTGCCCCTGCGTGGTATCCTCATGTTGTACGGGATGGGACAGACAGGGGGATTGGGACAGGTCATGGATGGATCTGACTTCGACATCCCCGTTTTCTGTGTCGGAGCATGCTGCCATCAATGGGGTGTCACCTATGGTGCTGCTGCCACCAGAGGCAGTGCCTTCTGTGGCATCCATTGGGGGGACCTGTGGTGGTGGTGTTGTGGGCATGCTGGCTGCTGGGGTGCCTGTTGATGTTCCCTCCTCTGTGCTGCCACCTGATTTGTGCTGCTGCCGTGTCTTGATGCGTGCAGCTGAGGTGGAGGGTCTCTGGCCGTTGGTCTTGGCCCTCTTTGCAGGTGTGCTGGTAGGGGTGTCCTGTAGCTCGTCGTTTGGATCGGACCCTGTGGTGGAGTAAAGGAGGGCGAGGGTTAATGATGGGTCTGTGGGAATTGGAATGGCATTGTATCACATGCTCTGGGGTGGTACCTGAGGGTGATTTGGGTCGGGTCCTTGGAGGTGCTTTGATTTGTGTGTGGAGTGAGGGTGCAGTTGTTTGGCAGCCTGCAGTTAGGGTGTGCCTGCTGCACGTGTAGTGCGTGTATTAGGGGTTTTTAATTATTTATGTATTTATTGTGGGTTTTAACGTGCGCTATCAGGCCGATGTGTGTGGCCGTTCTCCTGGACATGTGTTTCTGTTGCACTATGTGGACGCATGGTACTTCACATGGATGGACTGTGTGGATTTGGCATTGTTTTATCTGGTACACCTACCTGAATCTTCGGATGTCTGCACTCCTTTCTCCATCCCTCCGACTCCCTCTATGCTCTCCATTCCGATGGTGGAGGCACAGATTTCTTCCCAGGGGGTCAACTTGATGGGTGATTCAGGACCTCCCCCGGTGGCTGTGGCAATGTTGCGGTTGGCAGAGAGTATGCTGCGGACGCGTATCCGCAGGTCGTCCCATCGCTTGCGGCATTGCTGTGGGGTGCGGGGTGCGGTCCCCACCGCACTTACCCGCTGTGCCACCAGAGCCCATATGGTCTTCTTGTTTGCAAGTGCCGTTCTGGTCATTTGCGTGGAGAAGACGACGGCAGCATTCTCCTGGAGGGTCTCTGTTAGCACGGTGAGTTCCTCGCGGGAGAAGTGGACCTGCCGCTTGCGGTCGCACGCTTTCTTCGCTACTTTTCCCATTTGTCTTGGTTTCGCTAGGGTGGGTGACGGGTTGGGGTGTGTTTCAGGGTAGTGATTTTAGTGGTTGTGTGGTTTTAGTGGTTTTATAGGTGTACGCCGGGATGTTTCCCGTTCCGGGCCCATGTTTTTACTTCCGTTTCCGTATATTTCCGGTCACCGTACTTTCCGGTAGGCGCACACTGCGGTGACCGCTAAGAGGGGTGGCGGTATTGCACCTAGGGCGCCGTACGGCGGCGGTGTGGGCCGTTTTGGGGTCATTTCCGCCATCGCGGACTTTTCACTTCCGCCGTGGCGTGGTGCTCGTGCCCGATGGGTCGGAATGGGCCGCACTTTGCTCCTTCGTGCAATGGCGGAAACGCTATTTACGCTGTGGCGCTCCGGTCAGTCGCTTTCCGCAAGGGTCGTAATGAGGGCCACCTGTTTATTTATATATATATATACGCACAATACGGCAAGATATACCTAGGCAGGAAAGGTTACAGAAAATACATGTCAATGACCAACCTGTACCAAAATATTTCAAAAAAGACACATACAATGTGCAAAGTACTACACAAAGATACGTGTTCAAACATGACATTTTAATAAAATGTTACTAATGTCCATTTCTACCTATTGTGCCAAGCTACAAACGCAGATATTTTGCATTCGCCGTAAGAGAAAAAATGCCAACTACACAGGAAGAGGATAATTCAGTTACAAAATGAAAAAGGAAGGGAGAATGAAAAAATAATTATGCGTGATTTCAAAGAAGACTAAAAAAACGTGCAAAGGTGTACACAAAGCTATGTGGAGATAGTTAACGTTTCAAATAAGAAATAGTAATACTAAAAAAGAAGGAGTGCAGTCATACACTACACATGTACAACCTGAGCAATCTTAAATATTACTGCAATATTGTAATAGCGCAGAAGGATAATACGGCAATTATATTGGCACAATTAGATGTGTGGTAAGAGAACAATAAAGCGCGGTTTGCTGCAGAGTGGGCAAAATTAAACTTACACAATATTTACTGCCTCCATTCTGTTTGTGCAAGGTACATCAATTCGTTTGCATGGAAGATTATTCGTATACTGATATTCAATGTCCCTTATAAACTTTTTAAAACATAACGTTATCAATTGCTATTTTTTTCGACCCTTTCATTCCGTGAACTGTCAGTAAGTTTCCCTTTTCACTCAAGGTCAAAAACAATTGCCCCTTATACATTCACTCAAATGCGCGGGCGTATTGAGCGGTCAAGCAAAAAAGCAACTCATGTGGCCTTCAATCAGAAGCCAATACATTCTTTCTTTGAAGCAACATATTGCAATCCAATTATGAGAACCGCTACTCCCATACACATCCCAAAGGGATGTTTCCAGCAAACACTGCAGATGGTTGCCATTGTTTACAAAACTGAGGATGCCAGTCTGACGGCAATTTTATTCCAAAAACATTTTAACCCACACAAGTAATTGGTCGTGGAATAGTAAGCAGGAACTTCCATTTAAACGTATCACTTTGGTGAGAAAAAAGCTTCACTTTTTCATTTTGCGCTTCCACATCCCATTCCGCCCCCCTCAAAGGTCACCTTCTGAAATACTGTTACATGAGTGTTTGAACTCCAATGCAGTCTTGTTTTTAATGTATTACTGGCGATATCCGCGTACACTAAAACATGAATAAAACGTAAACATTAGAACCTACACGCAGTAATTGCTCGTGGAACAGTAAGCAGGAACTTCCATTTAAACGTGTAACTTTGGTGACAAAAAAGCTCAATTTTTTCTTTTTGTACTTCCACATCCCTTTCCGGCCGCCTCAAAGGTCAACTTCTGAAATACTGTTACATGAGTGTGTCAAGTCCAATGCAGTGTTGGTTTCGATGTGTTACTAGCGATATCCGCGTACACTAAAACATGAATAAAACATAGGGGGAGGCACCGAAAAAAGCTCACTTACTTTACGCTGTTGTACAACCTATCAGGGAATGAGTCACATGTTCATGTGCACAAACTTTTTCCCCCATTCAATCTAAGGGGAAAAGAGATATTTTGAGAACCCCTGCCCCTTATAACTTGCGCCCCCTGCATTATACATCATCAAACTTTCCAAAGAAAGTCACAGTGAGCGATACAATTTCTTTGCAAACTTTGGTGATGATTCATCCATAAGGCAGTCAAAAAGTGTTCTTCCTAAGGAAACAGCAACTTCACCATAACAACATAGCCACTAACATGCCTGTCTAATATGCTGTAGTGGTTGTTGGCTGGACCTACAGATTTGGATATATGTCCGCATATATTTGAATGTATACGTGTACTTTGGCTTATAACTCCACTGCTTACACATCCAGCGCTTATAACTTTGTTTTTGGGTGCTGTACACACTCCCCACAACCATGTAATTGTTAGTCAATACTACAGGCCATGCACCCAAGACAGTACACCCTTCCCAGAACCATCTGACATGCTAACATATACTACAGGTGTATGCATTGCTCTACTATGATGCGGTGGATGTGGGCAGGGCCTAGGGTTTTAGGAGTATGTTGTATGGGCTACAGCCTGCAGCCATGCAAACAAAACTGTACATCCTGCCCACAACCACCTCAGTGATGTGCAGTAGTACGGGTGTATTAATAGGTGTAGTTTGCTTCACTTGTTCTGGCCAGAGACTGCACTCCTAGCTGTATGTCCGTAGATATTACAATGTGTGGGTGAGCACTGGCTTACACATCCAGCGCTTATAACTTTGTTCTTGGGTGCTGTACAAACTCCCCACAACCATGTAATCGTTAGTCAATACTACAGGCCATGCACCCAAGACAGTACAACCTCCCCAGAACCATCTGACATACTAACATATACTACAGGTGTATGCATTGCTCTAATATGATGCAGTGGATGTGGGCAGGGCCTAGGGTTTTAGGAGTATGTTGCATGGGCTACAGCCTGCAGCCATGCAACCAAAACTGTACATCCTGCCCACAACCACCTCAGTGATGTGCAGTAGTACGGGTGTATTGATAGGTGTAGTTTGCTTCACTTGTTCTGGCCAGAGACTGCACTCCTAGCTGTATGTCCATAGATATTGCAATGTGTGGGTGAGCACTGGCTTACACATCCAGCGCTTATAACTTTGTTCTTGGGTGCTGTACACACTTCCCACAACCATGTAATTGTTAGTCAATACTACAGGCCATGCACCCAAGACAGTACACCCTCCCCAGAACCATCTGACATGCTAACATATACTACAGGTGTATGCATTGCTCTACTATGATGCGGTGGATCGGGGCAGGGCCTAGGGTTTTAGGAGTATGTTGTATGGGCTACAGCCTGCAGCCATGCAACCAAAACAGTACATCCTGCCCACAACCACCTCAGTGATGTGCAGTAGTACGGGTGTATTAATAGGTGTAGTTTGCTTCACTTGTTCTGGCCAGAGACTGCATTCCTAGCTGTATGTCTGTAGATATTACAATGTGTGGGTGAGCACTGGCGTACACATCCAGCGCTTATAACTTTGTTCTTGGGTGCTGTACACACTCCCCACAACCATGTAATTGTTAGTCAATACTACAGGCCATGCAGCCAAGACAGTACACCCTCCCCAGAACCATCTGACATGATAACAAATACTACAGGTGTATGCATTGCTCTACTATGATGCGGTGGATGTGGGCAGGGCCTAGGGTTTTAGGAGTATGTTGTATGAGCTAGAGCCTGCAGCCATGCAACCAAAACTGTACATCCTGCCCACAACCACCTCAGTGATGTGCAGTAGTACGGGTGTATTGATAGGTGTAGTTTGCTTCACTTGTTCTGGCCAGAGACTGCACTCCTAGCTGTATGTCCATAGATATTGCAATGTGTGGGTGAGCACTGGCTTACACATCCAGCGCTTATAACTTTGTTCTTGGGTGCTGTACACACTCCCCACAACCATGTAATCGTTAGTCAATACTACAGGCCATGCACCCAAGACAGTACACCCTCCTCAGAACCATCTGACATACTAACATATACTACAAGTGTATGCATTGCTCTAATATGATGCAGTGGATGTGGGCAGGGCCTAGGGTTTTAGGAGTATGTTGCATGGGCTACAGCCTGCAGCCATGCAACCAAAACTGTACATCCTGCCCACAACCACCTCAGTGATGTGCAGTAGTACGGGTGTTGATAGGTGTAGTTTGCTTCACTTGTTCTGGCCAGAGACTGCACTCCTAGCTGTATGTCCATAGATATTGCAATGTGTGGGTGAGCACTGGCTTACACATCCAGCGCTTATAACGTTGTTCTTGGGTACTGTACACACTCCCCACAACCATGTAATTGTTAGTCAATACTACAGGCCATGCACCCAAGACAGTACACCCTCCCCAGAACCATCTGACATGCTAACATGTACTACAGGTGTATGCATTGCTCTAACATGATGCAGAGGATGTGGGCAGGGCCTAGAGTTTTAGGAGTATGTTGCATGGGCTACAGCCTGCAGCCATGCAACCAAAACTGTACATCCTGCCCACAACCACCTCAGTGATGTGCAGTAGTACGGGTGTATTGATAGGTGTAGTTTGCTTCACTTGTTCTGGCCAGAGACTGCACTCCTAGCTGTATGTCCATAGATATTGCAATGTGTGGGTGTGCACTGGCTTACACCTCCAGCGCTTATAACTTTGTTCTTCGGTGCTGTACACACTCCACACAACCATGTAATTGATAGTCAATACTACAGGTGTATCTATGGCTGTGACATGCTGCGTTGGTTGTGGCCAGGGCCACCAGCACGGCAGCATGTCATAACCATGGTGGCATACTAATCAATAATAGACCCATAGGAAAATGTAAACTAATAATGTCATGTACTCAATTTGAATGGTCAGTGACACAACGTGTGTCCTTCGAACATTTTCAAGGTGCCTCTACGCAGGACGGACTAAAATACTACCCTTATCGCACCCCTCATTTTCTGCATCTACAAATATCCTGAACAAGGCGGCAATGGAGAATACATCATTAACAGTTGCCGCCCAAACAAGTGCAGTATTTCAGTCATCTCTTACGCTCTGAACCTCTCCAAGCACTGTAGGTGTTCAGAAGACTTTCGCAAACACCATTTCGCATGGCGAATACATCATTACCACCTGCCGCCCAAACAAATACAATATTTAAGCCATCTCTTACTCTGTGATCCTCTGTGATCCTCCCCACGCACTGTAGGAGAGCAAAACAGTTTCCAAAACAGCATTTCGCCTCTGGTGGCGACTGCGCTGTCTTCGGATCCAAGATGTTGGGCCCATCCACATAATCTAATGCACATCACGGCTCGCTGTGGCCAATCAGCGAAGACGTTGCATGTCCACGGTCATGACACCACCCCCCTGGCCAATCGGTATCTTGTCCGGGGAGCGAACAGGGAACTGTGACCGCGGAGCGGACATACATATCACAAATTTTTTTAGACATATTTTTTGTTCATTTTAAAGGAAACTACTGGACGGATTGGCACCAAAGTTACAAAAACACGCTTTTGGGACAAAGCCCCTGCCCCTGCCACAAATTTGATGACAATCCGTCCAGCGGTTTGGGCTGTAGGCATGTGCAAGTTTTTCCCCCATTCAGACTATAAGAAAAAAAGACTTTTTGGGACCCCCCCTATAACTTGTGCCCCCCTGGACCAAACAGCACCCCTTCCACAATAACATATGGACACAGGAAAGGAAAGAAACTCTGTAACTCTGTAAATAGCAAACTGGAAAGCCTGTAAGCTAAATTGGAAGAAATGGTGAACAATTTTGCTGCCTTAAAATATTATGTACAAGGACATATTATGGACAAAATAAAATACCACTGCCCGACCTGCACGTGTACCCCTTCCCCATTTCATAGCCCACCATCCATTCAAAATCCATGTGATCGAAGATGTCATGATGATACCTCAATCCCTTCCTCCCCTCACGACCAATGTGTACAAATCCCCAATTCCCACACAATATTGTTCCCCTTCTGCTCCCCCTTCCCTTTCCTAATAGTATTTATGAATGTGTGCAAATGAAGGTTGATATGTAAATTGTTCCTGAGTGCATATGTGGCTTTTCCTTTGTTTTTAAAATCCCCTTATGACTCAGTGGTGCACAGTACTAGTGGGAATGACCTACGAACACCGCACCTGCCCGGCCGATCTGCGATCACAATGGAGGCATCCATACTACACCAGTATGAACCGCATGTCCGCCTCTTGTGAACCACCTATAACTAGTTGTGGGAGCAGGCGTTTGTCCGTTGCACAAGTACGCGCATGCATATCGCTCACTATATGTCCTGGTAACACCGCGCCTATCCAGCATATGTGAAGAAACTTGTGACAGACTTTAAGTAGTTTGAGGCACCCACCCACGTCCTACAGAAAGCTGTACACATAAACATCCCACCTGCTATACCCTACAAACACCTAGCATGTCCTAAAATGGTAGGCGCATGTGTGTCGTACTATTAATCAGTGCAGATATCCCAATGGTATGCATAGGACACCTATGCACATGCGCACAAAGTATTCTGCCCAAAACGCGTCCTGTGGATAGCCGTCCCAATCGAGAACATGCGCAACCTCACCATGGGACCCACCCATGCTGCGTGTGAGCCCTTATGACGCGGACAAGATCCGGACCCTCGAACAGTGGAAAAGTGCAATGTGCTGTGATCTACAGAGTGTTATTGCGAAATTACATGCTTACAAACTCCCCACAATGTGCCATTACACTTGTATTTATTTGGCTCAATGATGTAGGCCTCTTTGCTGATTGCAAGGTCTCTGCAGCAGCCCTACAATAGGTCACACCCCAGAACTGCGCCACATTCTGTTTCTAGCTTTTCAGAACAGAGTATCGGCCCACTTAGCTTTGAGCTCTAACTGAGTTTGGAACAATTTCTGCTATGCTACATTACATTTGCAAGTAATGGCAACCATGTCAGCCCTGCACACAACGCACAGTAATGGAGAGAAATATGACTACCCCTTCCTGTGACTCACAACCTCAGTACCGATAATCCCCACTATTCCATTCCCATGGGCAGCATGCTGACAACTGTAGTATGTGGCACGTGCGCTTCCCCAAGTACCACGAGGGACACGCCACAGTAAAGCAGTAGGAGCCCTTCTTCCCTCTCCACTATCTACTTTCTAGGAGCCCCTCAATCCTTACTGATAAATAGTCACACACGCATCCACCAATCATAGTAAAGAGCTCTCCATTTAACACTAACACAGTAATGAACAACTTTCGTCTGCGTAGACACAACACCCAGAAATGTTATTGCGCACTCCCTTAGCCTCCATAGTCCCATTTCCATGCCTGCCTTCCTCAAAATCCCCAGATCTGGCTTTTGTGCTGTGTGCGGGCGTGGGGGAATAAATAGCAACCAGGGTAGGGGATTTCATCTTCAGTGGTGACTCTGAAAAGAGCCTTTTTAATATATTTTTTAGATGCTTCTAGAGAAACATCTCTATTTTCGGTTTTTATAGTGTTTTCTGTTTTCTTCACCTGTTCAATTTCTTACAGTAAACTTTTCAATGCTTCCTGTATATGGGCAAACAAAAGAGCATCACCAATGCTGGACAAAGAAATGCCATTTGCAAGGAAAAACACTGTATTTCGAGAATTAATGCTGTCATTGTTGCAGAAGAACATCCCACGAATGGACAAAGAAATCACACATGCTTCTGTTGTTGAGGCCCCTTCCAGCCTTTGGCTGGGAACTACATACATTAGGATAGTCCGATACTCTTCTTGGTGTTATGGCAGAGAAACCACCTGAGCAGTGGGAAAAAGCCTCTTCACTGCCTTCATCAACCTCTTCAGTTGATGGAACAAACGTAAACAAGGCATGTAAACCAAATGCATGCTGCCATAATGCACAATGACAACGTGCACTGTAGCGAAACTTGCTACTTGTCTGCAAAGGTCAAGCATAACGCTGAAACTGCAGACATGGACAGCGCACCACAATGCGTCCACTCCTTCCAAACCGAAATCGCCATCAACGTGACTTTCCTGGGCATAATTTTGCAGATGTACCACAAAGGCATCACCCAAAATCAATACAATGCGTTTCTCCATGTCAGCCCTCCTCACTACGCAGAGTAATGAAAAAAAGTATTACCGCCCCTTCCTGTGAACCACACACTCAGTACCTGATTGAATAATCCCCACAGTCCCATTTCCATTTGCCCGCATGATGAGAAGCGCAGACTGTGGCACGTGCGCTTCCCCAAGTACCATGAGGGCCACACCCCAGTAAAGCAGGAGCAGTCCTTCTTCCCTTTCTACTATTTTTTGTCCAGCACTTCCTCATTGGGTACTGTTAAATAGTCACACACACATCCACCAATCACAGGCAAGATGTCAGCATCTAACACTGTCAGTTCTGTACAACACATCATATGTACCGTTACACTTTCAGACTGCAAGTGTTGTGTGAATCGAAAGCACCTCCGGTACAAAGTTCAATAACACTATCCAAGACTTCTGCATCCAGATTCATCCACATCGCCAGGAGTGGGGGAGTAAATGTCAACCAGGGTAGGGGATTTCGTCTGTAGTGGCAGCTCTGAAAAGCCTTTTTTTTAACATGCTTACACAGAACCTTGTTTGTTTTTGCTCTTTATCTCAGTTTCTGTTTCCTTTTCCTGCTTACATTTTTACAGGATTCTCTTCAACGCTTCTTGCACAGTGTAAAATAACACAGCATTGCCAATGGCAGTCAAAGAAATGCCATTTGCATGGAACCAGTTCAAATTTCGCTCAGTAATGATGTCATTGTCAGCGGAGAACATCCCAGCACTGCACATGAACTGACACAGGCTTCTGTTTATAAGACACCTTCCGACCTCTGGCTGGGGACAAATTACACCGGCATGGTCCTATGCTCCTCTTGGTGGTATGCTTGAGAAAACCACCTTGGCAGTGGGAAAAATCTGAATCACTGCTTTCATCAACTTCTGTAGGTGACGGAGCAAACGTCCACATAACATGTCCCTCAAATTTTGATCTCCAAAATGCACCACGACAACATTAACAATACCGACAGAGGCCACACATCTGCAAGGGTCAAGCATACCGCTGAAACTGCTCTCATAGACAGTGCCCCAGAAAGAGTCACACAGGCATGCAGCAATCGCATCCAAGACCTCTGCATCGACCACTATCATTTCTATACAGCACTCCATATGTACCATTACACACTCACAGTACACGTCTCGTGTGCTTTCAAACCACATCCAGTTAAACGTTTGCCAAAAATATCGACGCTTTCAGCCTCCAGATTCACCCAGAGCAGCTCCCACCACTACTAAGTACAGGTAGCAATATTTATGTTCCTCCCATCACTCCAGTAAGTGCAAAGAACCAATACTTCAAAGTGCAGTACAGTAGTCAGTAATCTGTGCAATGCACACTACCCAAGCACATAAAATATCCAGTTCACCCCTATCCACTTCTGTACACACAGTATTTCAACACAGTACTGCAGGAGTGTTCATGCCATAAGCTCCAGCCATGGACTAAAAACTGTAGGATGTGCTAACAATCACCACACCCATGGAACCAACAATGTATGCAATGCTCACAAATCACACACAGAACGCAACAATGGCAAATCTACTTGCAAGCAGGCCACATAGTTGTCGGTGCACCGGATCCAGCCATGCATCCAAGATGCTAAGGCCTCACCACACAAAACACACTGTGGTACACCCATATCATCTGCAGTGCACTCCCCAGCTGCAATTGAACCTGCCAACTTTCACCCTGCCCACATGTTCGCATGCATGGCTGCATGACGTTGCGCTGGGTGTGGTGAACAGTATGTGGGTGGCTGCGTACATAGTCCACATTTGAAATGTGTGTTGCTGAGGACTTCCTTTCATGGCGCAATATCGTAAAACACTTACTACAGCAAGGGTCTTATAGGGGGCACACTATAGCAAATGCAAATGCTCACATGTGGCTCCCTTATGTGCAACACGTGCAATGGCCTACACCATATGGTAATGTGCACATAGCACCTCACTTCGGGTATCCTACCAAGTCTGAAATGTCCTCCACAACCATTCTTTAAAGGTCACCACCAACAGAGAGATGCAGAGGTAAAACTGCATGGCTGCATTATGTTGTGGTGGCTGTGTTGAAGGCCTAGGCTCTTGGGTGCATGGCCTACGGTCTATGGCCTTTCACCATGCACCCAACAGTGTAGGCTTTAGTTAGGCAGAATTATATGCAGTACCTTTTGGGAACACCACACACAATTAAGACTACAAGTGACAGTACAAATTCACCTTTGGTACAAGCCTGTACTACACAGTTAAAGTGGTAACGATGGCTGAGCAGCCAGACTTATCTGAAGAGTAAGTGAGCAGTATCAGATAGTTACACAAAGGACAGCAATTACTATGATTCAGGCAAACACTGACTCAAGGTTTTCAAGTAAAAGAATATACATTTATTTCACTCTTCAGTTGTATAACATTAAGCATTCTAAAAAAAACACTCGTAATACACCACACCACTTCCCTTAAATTCCAGACAAGTTAAGCTCACAAAATGAAGTGGGAGCAAAATGGCGCTGCAGCAATTTAAAAGGGATGGAAAGACAAAGTTAATAGAAATTAAATCACACCAACAGGTAAGTACTCAGGGAAATTGAACAAGAGGAACTACAGTGATAGAATCAGGTAGAAAATGCTTAGGGCCAAAGTCAATGGGTCAAAAGTCTTTTGAGCAAGATCACATAGTTCAGGGTAGTTCGTGGTAAAGTTTGTGGCACGATTTCTGGACGAGGTTGGTTGATACAAAAATGTGTTCAAAGAGAAGAGAAGGACAAGCCCTCGGATTGGAGAAAGATTTCAAACACTTTCACCGCGGCTGAACAAAACGAACAACGGGATTTACCTTAAAACAGAGAGGAAGCTGTAGCTGAGGCAGACGTTCCTGGTAGTTCCTGCAGGCTCACGGTTTCTGAAGCGACTGTCAGACTGACAAGAAGTAGGAAGACTGGAGGGTCCAGCACTACCCAGGGAAGAAACCAGCAGCAGAGCAAAGCAACAAATAAATGGTGCGCTCCTTCAAACCCAAGCAGGGTCCAACCTTCCTGGGTCTCCGGCCCACTGTAGCTCTGTACAGCAAATTCGACCAGAGGAGTGGTCCTGGCTTGCAGTTTGGGCGAACTGGTTGGTCCCACCAGCTCAAGGGAAGAAGTTTCCTTGAGGATCTTCTCTGTTGTCGGATTCTGAAGATTCGGACCTGCAGCAGGGCTTCTCCGGGCAGTTCAGTCGTTGAAGGGGTCTTCTTCCATCAGCTCCCCGTTGGTTCTTTCATTCCAGTTGTGACTCTGCCTTTCCAGTCCAAGAGACCTGCTTTTTATGCAGTATTCCCCCATTCATACAGCCTGGCTGTCAATCACAAAGCAGGGTGGCTGGCCTGGCAGGACAGTCCCCTCAGCCAATCAAACAGCAGTGCAACTTGGGTTACCAAGGGAACCCATGGCAGGGGTCCAAAGATCCCTCTCTCACATCCTGCCTACCCAGACTTTCAGGTGCCTTAAGAGGGCTTCTGTGCAGAAGCCCGCGAAAAGACAGTGAACAAAGGAATCATCCCCGGTTTGGCGTGCAGAGTAAAACACAAGAAAGACTTTAACAAAAAGCAATGGCGAATAAACCCAGCCGGAGCCAAAATGAAATGTATTTGGTCAAGCGGGTTTATGTTTGAGGCTAATATAATAGCCTAAAACAATACCATGGTTATATAAGATAACTGCGGTAGAAAGGTTAGAGTAGATACCACTGCCACCAGCCAAGTGTTGATGTAAAGGGAGCGAAACAATGCTCCAAGAGACACAGACAAAAAGGGATAAGAATTAACCATTTCCATTACTCCATGTAAGATGGGGTGTACTGGGTCTGTGGTTTAAAGTGACTAAAATAAAGCTAATGGCAACTTTACCTTTTCTGGGGAACAGTAGTCAGCCCCAGAAAATGGATTCAGTGGGAAGTCTCAAAGACAACCCTGTGTCACTGCACTGAAGGTGCTGTGTAACACACATGTAAAATATGAGGCCATGGAGTAGGTGAGGCTCCAGTGATCAAGATCACACAAAAAGTGAAAACACACACAGCAAAACACATGTAAGAGTGGGGAAAAAAGGCTCACACTCTTACAAGGTGAGAAAAATAAATCCTAGAAATCCAGCAAAGCTGCTGAGGGACTCATTAGGTAAGGGAAATCAGCCATTTATGAGAATTCTCCCTAACAGCTTTGCCCACACCCACCACAACATAATAGAGCCATGATTGAGAACATGTGACAACGTACCACAATCCACAAGTGTACCATAGGAAGGGTGTTATAAAGGGCAAGCCATAGCAAATACAAGTGGTCACATGTGGCTCTCTATTGTGCAACACTTGAAATAACCTACATCATATGGTAATGTGCGCATATCAGCTCACTTCTGCTGTTCTACCTTGTTTAAAATGTCCTCCACAGCCATTCTTTGAAGGTCACTACCCTCGGAGAGATGCAGAGGTAAAACTGCATGGCTGCATTATGTTGTGGTGGCTGTGCTGAAGGCCTAGGCTCTTGGTTACAAGGCCTACGGCCTATGGCCTTTCGCCATTCACCCAACAGTGTAGGCCTTGCCCACACCCAGCACAACATAACAGAGCCATGCAAAGGAACATGAGGCCAGGTACCACAATCCACAAATTTAACATAGGCAGCAACACTTCTACCTAACCCCCGCACCATAATATAGCGATGCATGCAGACATGTAACAGTGAGCAGAATCCACAAACATACCACATGGTCCGGCACCCCTGCTCACTTCTATTCACATAGCATTCTATTACTGGCAATCCAACCAAAGAATCTTCACAACAGTGGCCCTGTTCACAGCACTCTAATAGGTGCACAAAACCAATACTTCATGGTGCAGTACAGTAGTCTGCACTCCGCGCAATGGACAGCACTGAAGATGATAACATATGCAATTCAACCCTATCCACTTCTATGCACACAGTACTTCAACACTGCTCCGATGGGCACACTGCAGGACTGTTCACTCAATCAGGTCCAGCTATGCACTACACACTGTAGGCTGTGCTAACCATACGCACACCCATAGAACCAACAGTGTATGCAATATTGGCAAACCACACACACAAGGCTTGCAACCAGGGCACATAGTTCTCGGGGCAAGGCCTCCACCCATGCATCGAAGGGCCTACACCCTTAACGCATGCAACACACCTTAGTACACTGTATGCTAACATTTTCATGTCATGTGCAATGCACTCCCCTTCTGCCATTGATCTGCTATCAGTCACCACGGAAAAAAGTAGCTGCACCAGCCATCATGTCGTAACGCATTCTGCCTGCATTCACCACACAAGGTAGTCACCGTGGAGGTACCCACGAATTGGCGCAATACTTACGAATACTGCGGCCACACCACCGTCTTCTTCCACCTAATGCGATATATGAGATTAACCACTTCTCACTCCCACGCCCTTTCCATCTCTTCTTCCTACAACCACATGGCATAAAGGATGTTTTCCAGGCCCTTCCAGCGCCTCACTGTCCTCCGTTACACCATGGCAGCATTTCCTAAAGATTTAGACCCATAGCACGCTTCCCTCCAGCCAACCACCAGCCGCTTCCAATGTTCGCCGACATCATGGCGTACTGCAAGCCAATTAGACTTTTGTCCACAGAGTGAACAGGGAAATGGGTCAGCGGAGCGGAGCCAGATGTCACACATTTTTTGAGACGTACATTTCAGTTCTTTGCAACAAAACTACTGGTCGGATTTCCACAAACACACAAAAGCACACTTTTGGAACCAAGTCCCCTCTCCTGCCACAGATGTGGTTAAAATCCATCCGGCCGGGGGGCGCTGTTGAGCAGCCAGAGTAATGGCTGCCTAGCCTGTGTGCTCCGTGACACATCAATGAAGATCCAACTTCATCGGTGGATTCCCCGTTTTATTCCAGTCGGTCGCAAATGTCGCCCTGAACAGCCTATACTTGAAGACAAGTCTGCCTTAAATTCCAGAATGAATTGGTGCAGTGTGGCCCAGATACAGCTGATTGGAAATCCGACCACTCCGCTGGGTTCTGCGACAGGTCGCAGTGGCCTGCCGTGTGGCCTCCTTGAGCTGTGACTGCGCTGGGTGGATACTGCTGCATTCCGGGCCGCTATGGGGGAGCTGACAACTGCGGGTACCTTTCATTTCCCGGTGCCAGACCAGCGACGGACGCCGCCTCCGGGCTGTACCACACAGAGAACACCAGTGCCTGTGACCAGAGGTGAGGAGCGGCTGATGCCTGGGGCTCGCAGGTGGAAGGCACTCCAACTCTGCCACTGCCCCAAAGTCGGGGAGTGAGACTACTACCACCCGTGCCATAGGCGCCTGAACTCCTGTGGGCAGTGGGGGCTACCCTGGGGCTGCGTTGGGAGCGGCGGTCTTCCGCCTCATGCTGCTGCTGTCCCCCCATAACATGGGACAGGTGGCGGTCCTGGGTCAGGTTCTGAGCATGAGCCATACTACGCGGGGAGCCTCTCACCTGCCCCGTGGCATCTAAACATAATTTTTCAATGCCCTTGATCATCCAGCACCCACGCCCAGAACGAGAGGAGTGCCTCAAGGGATCATCCTCACTAGGAATCCGCTGACAACCCGGGGCATACCGGCTGCTGCTTGCGTGCTGGCACAGAGTGCACACCTGCAACAGAGCACAGGGGAGATCCAGACAACTTGGGGCTGTGTGTGGGTTACACCGGCCCGGGCCAATACTCATCTCTCCCTCTGCTCAACATCCTGCCTCCCGACTGTTGCAAATAGCGGAGGCCACCGCCTGCACTACTACCGCAGCGTGGTTTGCTGCAGCCCGCCGCGGGCCCCACCGTGAGCAGCCCCAGCCCTTCATCTACACCCTTTATACCCATATCCGGGCTGCATCATTTGGGTACACCAAGTTAATTGGCCCCACCGCACCCCTGCGGACCCAGTATTCTCACACCTGATGCTCAATCGGATGCTAGCTCAAGCGCCCACCAACCGCGCTGCGGTCGCCGACGGGCCCTGAGGCGTACACCACCCATACCACTGAGGCCCGCCTCATATATACCACCAGGGTGGATCTGAAACCCGCTCTCGAGCAGCATCTCCATTATTGTACTGGCTGGTGGCTCCCAGTAATTGCACTATCAATGGCCCACTGGGGTAAAGTTTCACTGCTTTACCCCACACTGTGATAACCCATCTCCACTACTATATTGATACTGAATACACCAGCGGAGAGGTAACTAGCCCTGATCTGAACCTCCTAAATAATCAGTAAACATCACCACTGCACATCAGATACTAGCGATCTGCCACCCCTGAAATCGCATATAATATTGAACAGATGCCGTGGGGCCAACAAAGTGGGGGCCATGGATAAGTTTGCCAAAGCTACACCTAGGCCAGAAATGGGCTAATCTTCACTCGACCAAGGGGAGCCAGCCTTGCTTCTGGAAACACCGGCTCCTGACCACACTGCCATGATGGAATCTATGGCCAGAAACTTCGCCTACTTCCACGAAAAACTGGTTGACATCAATGCTAACGTTGCATCTCTTAAATCCCACCTAGACCAAACTGGTATTAGGATCACGGAAGCAGAATCCAGAATTGGAGTGAACAAAGATGGTCTGCACTCTCTGCAGGATACGGTGGCCTCTCTCACTCATGACATGATGTCCGTAAAAGCCAAATGCAATGATTTGGAGTCCAGGTCACACAGAAATAACATACGAATCATAGGCGTCCCCGAAAATGCTCTTAAAGGCTGCATGGAACTGGCAGTTGAAAACCTGCTTAAAGAACTACTTGACAATCCTGAACGGACCCCTTTTTTACTGTTGAACGTGCACATCGCGGCCTAACCACGCAGCCTAAACCTGGAGACTTCCCCAGACGCATCATCGCTAAAATTCTGAGTTACAGAGACAGGGACCTTATCCTCCGTTTGTCACGAGAAAAAGGGGAGCTTTGTCTTGGCTCCCAAATAATCAGGATATTCCCTGACTTCTCGGTGGGAGTGCAGCAGGAGAGGCACCAGTTCATCGGAGTTAAAAAGACACTGAGAGAACGCAATATCCCATATGCAATACTGTTCCTGGCTCATCTCAAGTTCAGCTTCCGGGAGAAACTATACTTTTTCACAGTACCTGAGGAAGCAGTAAAGTTTATTGAGGCACAGATATTGCTATATAACCCGATGGAAGACCTCATGGACAATTACTGAGACATAATCCAGTCACACCTGTCATATTTAAATGTTCCTGTCATTTACCTTCTCTTGTCTCTGGGCTTATCGCAACACTGAATCACTAGTTCCCACCTCTTTTAGAAATAACTCACTCAGTTGGGGCGGATCTGCTTGGTGGGGCCTCGCTGGGGGTAACTTTTCTGGCAGTATATATCTCCCATACTGTAACACAGGCTAATATCCACTAATAATGGTTGATCTATATCTCTCATAAACTGCTTAGATGTTACTATTCAAATATGCAACTGCCTGATGCTGCTCATCATTATGTATGTACCTTGATATATGAGTGGATGTGGGGTACCACCAGGTGGATGCTGCCCCAGCTGTAGAGCAACGTTACTTATGTCCTTACCTATTGCTGTGCTTGACTTCGGGCTCAAGACTGTTCTCCGATACACGTGTAATAATGTGATGGAATGTGTTCCTACTGCAGACACTGCCGGTCCCAAGTACCAGTCCTGGTACTTCAATTCTCTGGCCAAGTTGATTACACAGGAACAGCGCACCCCACTGCGGTTGCAATGGCTACATTGGAAGACCTGCTAAGTGTTGGCCCGCGTTGGGCCTGTAGCTTGGTTGGTCCATGTTTGGATCGGCCCTCTAACTCCTGTTTAAGGGGGGTAGTTGGGGTTTTTGGGACGGGGGAGGACGGAGACACTGCCAACTTTGAAATGGTGGTGAGGGAGGGGGGAGGAGGTAGTTGGGGAAGTTATTCTGGAAATGGCAGAAGCAAACCTGCACTTCACGTCTTGATGGGCAACAGCACAAACAGCAAACACTCGCTACGACAAATGAGCTGGGATGTACCCTAGGCAAGTGAAATGCCCACCACTATAATGTCCTGGAACATCCGGGGGTTGAGCAACAGAACGGCAGTAAAATATTGATTCTGCAGGAAACGCACTGTATGGGTCGTCTGGCACCGTCATGGGGACCTAACAGATACTACACATCCTACTCCACACCGGCCAGAGGCACTAGTTCATAAGTCTATTAAATTCATACTGCACAAGAGCTACATAGATCCCGATGGCAGGTATATCTTATTACACTGTACATTAGTAAACAGGGAGTACCTTCTTGTAAATACTTACGCCCCCAATGAAGATACCCCAGATTTTGTGGACACTGTTACCTCTATACTGCTGGGTTATGTAGGAATTCAGATAATCTGGGGTGGTGACATGATCTTAATACTAGACGTTAACTTGGATAGGACAAGCACTGCACCCAGGTATTTGTCTGGCGTGGCACGCAGATTACTTACACATAGCGCAACACTTGACATTGGGGATGTTTGGAGGGTACTACATCCTCAACTAAGTGAATATACCTATTACTCCTCTGTTTACAATAGCTCCTCTAGAATCGATCTGTTCTTGGTGTCCAGTGAAATGATGGGCAGGGTGGAGGGGGCACAGACACAGTCCTGTATGTTATCGGACCATGCCCCAATCACCCTGTCAGTGGCATTGAGGGCACCTGTCCCCACTTTTAGCACATGGCGTTTCAAAACTGCTGCCCTCAGGGAGATTGTGTTCAAGGCTGACATATTGGTGGATATTAAGACTTTCTTTGAGTGCAATCCCCTCAGGATACTTCCGTGGGGATCCGGTGGGACGCCTTTAAAACATATATTAGAGGAATGTCCATATCTAGAGAAGCCGGGGTGCTGAAAATGATAAGGGAAGACCTCAGCCGCTCTGAATCCAGACTGCAGGAGTTGGAACAGGATTGCTCGACAGCGGCCAACCCTGCCAAACTCGCTCTAATTAACGAAGAACTCCAGACTTTTAACACACACACCACAAGAGAAGTTCAATACTTTAGTTACCCACAGCCTGCGTGAAGGTACGGAGAGGGCGATAGACCCGGGAAAACCCTAGCTAATCTAACAAGGGGGAGTGGGGCCAGGCCCAGATTGCCTCTGTGAAGGACGACCAAGGCGAGCCGCACTGGTCAGACCAGCAGATACTGGATATCTTTACTGAGTTCTACTCAAACCTATATTCCCTGCCCCAGGAACATAGCGAACAACATATGAGAGACCTTCTCGATCATATCCCCACAACATATATCTCCTCCTCGACCAGGGACCAGTTGGATTTGCCGATCCTACTAGATGAGATAGTTAGAGCCATCTCAGACCTCCCTAAGGGTAAAGCGCCGGGTCCTGACGGGCTCACATCTGAATTTTATCAAGAACACATTTCCATACTAGCCCCCAAACTACTGGAGGTTTGGGACGAGTCGTTCCAAATATCTGTCCTTCCTCCCTCTTTGCGCGAAGCCATTATAATGGTGTTGCTCTAGCCCGATAAACCTTGCGATGAATGCGGATCATACAGGCCCCTCTCCCTTATGAACATAGACACCAAGAGCTTTGCGAAGGTGATAGCGAACCGTTTCCTTCCGATTATGACATACCTGGTCCATGAAGACCAAGCAGGCTTTGTACTGGGGAGGTCCACTTCCCTCAACATCAGGACTTGAATGTCGTTGCGGTCACGCTTGATGCCCAAAAGACATCTCATATGGTCTCATGGAAGTACATGTGGCTGGTACTGGAAACGATGGGCATTGGCCCCAATATGATTGGATACATTAAACTATTATACACCTCCCCAGTGGCTAGGGTCTGGGTCAATTCCCTAACGTCAACCCTGTTCACGCTCTTCAGAGGCACCAGACAGGGCTGCCCATTCTCCCCGATCCTCTTTGCGCTAGCGATAGAGCCGATGACGGACCACATTAGAGTGCGTCACTCTCACAGGGGACTACGATTGGAAGACACTCCCAAGATTATATCCCTCTATGCAGATGATGTATTATTATACATTAGAGACCCCACCACTCATCTTAATCCCGTATTACGTGACATCACACGCATAAGCACATTCTCGGGATTCACCATCAATTACTCCAAATCCGACGTCTACCCGCTTACTAACTCTACCCAACAACCAGCCACCGAATACCCACTCCGCTGGTCCCATGGTGGGATCAGGTTCTTGGGGGTCCAGATGTCCATATCCAAAACCACCCTGCTGGCAAACAACTACCTCACTGCAGCACAGCTAGCCGAGTCAAAAATGGTGTGGTGGCGCTCTCTCCCACTATCATTCATGGGTAAGCTCTCCCTTATTAAGATGGTCTTGCTCCCCAAGTTGGTCTACACCTTCAGTAACATACCCGCCTGGGCCGGGGGGAAATACTTCATGAGACTACTCAAAGCTTGCGCACAATTCCTATGGCACTCCAGTGCGGTGCGAAAGAAATGGTCAGCTATAACGCTTCAATATGAGTGGGAGGGATTCACAGACCCTGATCTAACATTATATTGGATGGCAGCACAGGCCTACTACGTCACTCTTTGGTATCCTGGCTCCCTATCTCACACATACGTCAAGCTAGAAATCCTGGCACCAATCGGAGTTAACATAATGACCCTCATACTACATCAGCGCTATGTACTTGACTCCCACCTTGATCCAGTTGGAACCACCCTGCGGGCCTGGGGTCGACTACTAAATGTGACAGCGGAATCCCGCCCCTATAATAAATGGCTCCCCGTATGGAGGTTCCCCGGGCTGGAATTTACACATGACATTGCTCTGGCTCAGCACTGGGGGACTCTGGGCTACCAGGCACTAAAAGACTTCTATCCCGACGGAAGGTTTATTGACCCACAGACTTGGAAGCGCGGCCACTCTGGATATGCGCTGGAGATGCTGCAATATTCCAGGCTCCGGGCTGCATTTCGTGCCTCATGGCCCGCTTTCCCCAACGAGCCCCCTGACACCCCAGAGATCGCATACATTGCCAACTCAAGTGCGCCCGTGGCATTGTCTCCTCGTTATATAAAATACTATTGTTGAGCACCCCAGCCCAGCCCTCCAGGGCACGCAGCGAATGGGCAGATGAATTGAGCATTGAGATCTCTGACCAGTTATGGGAAAAGATGTGCTCGCACACCAATAGAGTGTCCCTCAATTTCTGCTACCGAGCTATGCAATATTAATTACTGAACAGGCTGTATTACACCCCTCTCAAGATCTCTAAGTTTGCCCACACCACCACACAATCCTGTTCCCGCTGTAGGGCGGAAAACACGGACCATTTGCACATGTTCTGGGCATGCCATAAACAGGGAGAATTCTGGAAGAGAATCCTGGGGACACTCGCTGATATCATTGGCACTGCAGTCGATCCAGACCCATTGGGAGTCCTGTTTGGGATATGGAAAACTGACGACACTAGAAGCATGGCTAAATTCCTCAACATAAGCTGCATTGTAGCCAAGAAATGTGTACTTCAAAGCTGGAAGAGTCCCTCTCCCCTGACCTTTCAGAAGTGGCTAAATGTGCTTACATGGTCTTGAAATTGTGAAGAAGAGTACCTTACTATGCTCCCCACTCACTCTCGCCAGAAGAACATATGGTCTGCATTCAACAGTTACCTTAATAGCCAAGAGGAGACCACATCTGAGAGTGACTCTTCCTTGGTCCCACAGTGAAGTCCTTTAGTGTCGTGGAGCACTATTTTGGTATTATTCCTCCACCAGCTGTTATATTTCTCTTGTAATTGTTGTATGATGTGCTTTTTGTATATTGATTGTAACGCCCACTTTGATGTGTGTGTTTGCTGTAAACCTCTGTCAACAAAAATTCTAAAAAAAAAATAAAATCCATCCAGCCGTTCGGCCTGTAGGCATGCGTACAGTTTTTGCCCATTCAGTTTATGGAGGGAAACGTCACCCAACTTTCCAGAAAAATTTAGCGGAACCCATATACTTTTTTGGCAAAGTTTTAGCCAAATTCGTCCACGGGGAGTAAAGCTATAAGCTGCCCAAAAAGTGGTCTTTCCATGGGTTTAGCAACTTAACCATAACTACACGCTGCTACTGCGGGCCGTGTAATATATATATTTCCATCTGATTTTTCATCCTTCCTTTTCATTCTTCAGGCGTTTCCTCTGCTCAACTTTCATTTGGCTCAGCAATCAGTCGTAAAGCATGTCTGGGATGAGAGCTTTTCAACTGGTTGATGTTGACCCATTTTTCTACTGTCAGTTCTCACTTTGGGATGCAGATCTTGGAAGCAACACGTGATAATTTATCTACATTTTCAAAGGCACCAGGCCAAGATGGAAGAAATGTCCACTCCTTGGCCTGATTCCTCTGACGATTGTACAGGTAAACCTTGTCACCTACTTCATACTCTTTCTTGGTGGTCTCCAGATCATAGTACATCTTCATTCCTTTAGCTGACTTTTTTAAATTGTTCTGATCATAAGCAGCAGCATGCTGGAGATGCTTTCTTAAATTTTCAATGCACTCATGAGTAGTGGACGCATTTATCAGTGTCTTCTCCTGAGTCCTCTAGAGCAGATGCTGTGGTAATACCATTTTAAGTCCGGTCATGAGCTCAAATGGAGACATCTTTGTTGCAGAAGATGGTGTACACCTAATTAGTATAAGCGGCAACCGGATGACCCAACTGGGTCCAGAGTCTGCCACAAACTTCTTTAAGATACTCACAATTGTTTTGTTGTATCTCCCCACCACCCTGCTTGAGGACAGGCGGTAGGCAATGAGGAGTTTTCTTTTTACCCCTAGAATCTTCCACATCTTCACCATAACCTCACTGGTAAAATGGCTTCCTCGGTCTGACTCAATCCTTTGCGGGAGGCTGAAAAGAGAAAAGATGTAGTTGATAATTAGGGCAGCAGCTGTCTCTACCTTACAATTCGGGGCTGGAAGACATTCTATCCACTTTGTGAACAAGCATGTCACGGTCAACATGTAATTGTTTCAACCAGAGGAACGAATCACTGGCCCGATGAAATCGACTTGCAAATGTGACTAAGGCAGTGTCATTCCACAGGGGAGCTCTGTGTGTGTGTGAAGTGGGTTGGAATTGAGCACACACAAGACACCTCTTTAGGTAAATGTCTAAGCCCTGCCCCATGTGTGGCCAACATGTAGCCTCGTGCAAGATTTCCAATGTTGTATGAAACCCCCTATGACCAGCAGGGGCCACGTCATGGGTGTGGTTAAACATCAGGTTTCAGAATAAGGTAGGTACCATCCACTGCCAGATAGGGATCTCCTTACTGACAAAACCATCTTTGATCCGGAACATCTTGTAAAATGCCATCAACACCCAGAGATCCTCTTTACCGGCATAATCTGACTCTGTTAGAGGAAATCTTACATGGTCTTCAATGTGTCAATAACATTTCCCAATGATCTTGTCCTCTTTCTGTGCAGTGATCAAATCTGCATCTGTGGTATCTTTACTCCACTGGGCTGTTGAGAGTTTGCTGTTAGCCTGAGTTTGTGACCTGGTGACAGCTGCCGTTTGGATTTCACCCAGCGGGATACCGTTTCTATGAAATTCCCCTGCAGAGCTCTGGTTTTAGCCAACTGGTCAGCTAGGTAATTCCCAGTCCTATCTGGCCCCTCTATCTTGGAATGACCTCCTATCTTCTTTCAATAGATGGTCATCTCATTGGAAGTCACCAGATCATCGATTGACTGGATCAGTCTGGCATGCTTTAGGGGTTTGTTGTTGGCACAAAGCATGCCTCGATTCTGCCAGTTAATCAGGTGCTCCACAAACCCATTCCTGACATAATCAGAGTCAGTGATTATGACCAGTTCAATGAGTTGGTGGTGCACTGCAGTGAGGATGGCTTGATAAATGGCCATCAACTCTGCAACCTGACTATTTTATAACCAGCAGAGGGTTCCGGGGTATCATTCACACAGGCATTCCCAATGCCAGCCACCAGTTATTTTTCTCTGTTGCTATCAACATGGTAGGAGCACCCATCCACATAAACTGTGGGTATCCCCTGACACGTGTCTTCTTAATAGACCTTGTGTGGGGAAGTTAAGTACGCCTCTATGTTGTTGTTGGTCATTAGACTTTCATCATCAAGACAGTTTTTTGAGCACACTCATGCAAGTCCGCCAACCCTTGCGCTAAGGGACTCTTCTTGTTTTGGCCGTATCTGACCTCCACAGGAAAGTCTTGCATAGACAGAATCCAGGATGTAATTCTGGAATTAGTAACGTTCTCCGCCCGGATTCTGTCACTTTTCAGATATTGCAAGGGTTGATGAGGAGTTTCGACAATGATGTGCTCCCCGTGTTTGAATAGGCAGTCATTTCTCAGCGCCCACACCGTTGCCAGGAGTGCCTTCTCACAGTCATTACATTTTTACTCCAAAGAGGACAAAGTCTTGCTTGTGTATGAGATGACGTTGTCATGCTTTTGGTACAATATCGCTGTTGTGCAAATATCTGAGAACCCTGTCTCCAAGAAAAACTCCTTTATGGGGTAAGCCAAACAGGAAGCCTGGGAATGTAGTTTGAATGCCTCGGATTGTTCTGACTCTGGCCTTTAATAAATGGACCAAGGGTCAAGTGACCTCTACATAGTCTTGAATGAACTTTCGACTATAATTAGTAAGTCAGAGTCAGAGAAGGCTCCTTAATTCTCGCAGAGTGTTAGAGTTTTTTAATTTCAATAAGTCTTCCACCTTCTTTGCCTGGGGATTAAGACCCTCAGGTGTGATCTCAGGCCCTAAGAAGTTCACTTGGGTCTTATACAACTGTGCCTTCTGAAAGGACAGTTTTGCTCCAACCTTCTGCAACTGGATTAGAAAATTGCATATTTCTGCTGTATGTTCCTCCACAGTTGAGCTCTTGATCAAAACATCATCCACATAGGCCAGGTTTCCCCTTTCGGCCAAATCGGGCATGGTCTTATGTAGGAAGATGTTGAACTGATTGCCGGAGTTTATGTATCCAAACGCGGTTTGGGTCCAGGTGTACTGCTGCCCCCAAAGGTAAAGACAAGCATGTACTGCTCTTCCCTACTCATGGTATTGTCCAGTATCCGTTGGTCAGGTCAATGGTGGTGTACACCTTTGACCTTTGGATCTGGGCCAGTCCCTGATCGATGTAGGGAATGGGCCATTTTGAAATGTGGACCCGTTTGTTCAACTCCCTCAGATCTGACCATAGTCTCCATTTGCTGTTTGGTTTGAGGATCCTTAGTACCGGGTTGTTGAAGGTACTTTGTACCAAACAAATTACCCCACGGGATTCAAATATCTTAATAATCTCTGTGAGTGACACCATGGATGCAAGAGGTAACCGGCTTTGTTTCACAAATACGGGAGCCATCTCAGGATCCAGGGGAATGGTGGTTTAATGAATGGATGTGCATCCACAGTCATATGAGTCCACTGAAAAGATATCTGGAATTCCAGGAAGGCCTGTTTTAGATTTTGTCTTTGCTCTTTGGTCTAACAGGCATCAGCAAGATTGATCCTTTCCTCAACCATCTGCTTGAAACCTGGAAAGATCTCAGGCTTGGCAATTTGAGCGGTATCCTCCAGTTGGGTGGAGAGATCTCTTTTGATGGTGTTGACCTGGACAGGGGATTTGAGGTGGTGGTCCTTGACTCTGAACTCCACCTCCTCTCTCCTAATGTCACAGGTCACCTCTTCCACACTGTAGGGGCAAGAAGATTACACCAGGAAATTCCCACCATGCCTAGTAAAAATCTTTTCTCGAGGAATACTGTTGCTGATGTCGAAACAGTCGTTTCAGATTGGTACCATGATTTCATTACCTAAATCAATAGAATAATGTTGGGCATCAAACGCCATTCCAATAAAGGTGTCTGCACCCAAAGTGATACATTGAGGGTCGCTGTTATACACCAATATTCTAATGGTGTTGTGTTCAACGTCTAGTAAAGGTGTTGGATTTAAATATAAACCTTGACGTTGGAGATGGGAACTTAGATTTATACATACGTCCTGATATTTGAGGTTCTGTCCTCGCTTCATTTTGAGGGGAAGCTTACTTTGTTGCTCCTGTGCTGGATGGTAACCTCTTCTTGCACTTCAACTTTTACCACATAAGGCAGCAATTGAGTTGATCAGAATGCTTTTTCTGTGTTATCAAAGCCCATGGGGTTACTGCCAAGTTGGGACAAGGGTTTATTATAAATTATTTCCAAATTGATTGTGAATCCGTTGAGGATGTCACTTCCCAGATAAAAGGCGGAAGCGACATCTCTCACAAAACAACAATTATGGTCTATGCCTTTGTTGCCAGTGGACACTTTTAGCATACACCTGCTAGGCAGGAGATGTTTGGAATGTGATGTTTCGAGACCTACTTCCCATTTTTCAATGTGGGAATGGTCTGATGTTTTGGGAGTTTCCTGAATAAGTCTTTGCTGATGAAGCCCCTTCCATTATTCAGGCATACTCTGGAGAGCAGTGGTTCATTGCCCTCATGTACCTGAATGGGGAAAAAAACAACTACTCACCCTTTTTCTGAATGTCTTTCAGACTTTAAGTGGACTCTTACTTGTCTGTTTCACAGAACTCATGGTTTCTTCTGATTTTGGACTGGTGTAAAATGTTACGGTGTTCCCTTCCAGTGTGGATTGCCACTTAAAACTGGGAGTAAGGTTGATTTTCAAGAATGGAGAAGGGTTCCCATCAACAGTTTGTTCTCCTTCAGAGATGACTGTGATGTCTGGGAGTTGGTTATTTTTTAAATGGAAGTCTACATGCGCAGAGTGTTGATCAATTACATGACAGGTACCATTTAGGCTTACATAATTGGTATTTATATTTAATTTGACAGGGTGGTTAATCTGAGTCCAGAGGACCTTGTTTACACAGTTGATCAGATGTGACAACCTCCTCAGGATATCGTTCCCCAGTAAACAAGGTATGCCCTCTGGAGTCACAACGATCACCGGATGTTTCAGTCGGAGCCTTCCAATTTTTATGTCCAGGTCCGCAGTCCCTTCAACGGAAATAACATTCCCATCCAAATTTTGGAGTTGCCTGGAAAGTGGTATGAGTGGAATTTGATGGCCCTCCCCGTCCTGAGTTTAGTTGGTCAAAGGCCCTTTTTGATAGTAGGGTGGCTCGGGATCCAGTATCCACCAGAGCAGTTTATTCACACTGACTCTACACCTTAACTGGTGCATATAATCAGCCTTTTTTTTGCTCTAGGGTGCAAAGAAAGTGTGAGTTGTTTGACAGCCTGGTGGTCATTTTCTTAATATCAAACTCTGACGCTGTGTGATCATGGGCAGTTTTCTGTTTCAGAGTTTGGGAATCTGTAAAAAAAAATGTGCAACTCGCAATGGGAGTTGTTAAGGAATCCTCCTTGGCTGTCCCTGTTACCTGGAAACAGTTCTCAGAACATGTTAGGATAACTGACACCCCCTCCATTTCACTTCTATTTGGCTCATATGTTTGAGGTTGAATAGTTTCTGGGTCGGTCTCTACACTTACACTGTCCTACTCAGGGTCTTTTGGGACCTATTTTTCTTTGGGAGGGATCCCCCCATTTTTGAAAGAGAAGGTATGCTTACCTGAATCCTCCAGGGATTCTTCTCTTTCAAAGGGGATAATGCAGAGTTCCTCCACAAAGTGTTATCTTCTTTGGCCTCTCCTACTTACCCTTTGCTCTTTGGGTTCTAATATTTTGGGAGTAGAAGAGACTCTTTTAGGCTGAGGGATTTTTAGGGGTTCTGTTTGGGTGAGAAATGAAGCTTCCTCAAGGGCTTGGCATCTCCCCTCCACCAAGGCACCCTCCTCCGGAACCTGTGGTTTATCAGAGGTTTATGTCTGTCATTTCCCCCCTGGGGCATCAGACCTGGGTGTTGGGGAATTCTGGGAAGCAGGGTTAGGTTGAGAGTTGGACTGAGCCCTCAGCATGCACCCCAGATCATTTGTCAGTTGCTGGACCTGTTGCTTCAGTTACGAGACCTTGTCTGGGTGGTAGAGAGGTCTCAAGTCATACCTCTGCTGCTCATGAAAGGGGTAACTGTACCTCCTCCCAGAGTAGCTTGGGTACTGGAAATTCACCCCATAATTTTCCATCCTGAATCTCCCTTCTCCCTCCTCCTGGTTTCAGGGATCTATTATCCTGGAACCGGGGAGAGAGAGCAGAATTCTTTTGGAAGTTCTGGTTTGGGGGATATCTGGGAAGAAAGTTCAGATTGGGTGGTAGAGTGATACTTCTCTCCTGAGGGAAGTTTGGAGGGAAGGTTCCCGGGGCAGTACTTACCAGATTAGTTCCCCGCTTTGGGATGCAGGAGTGCATGGTTTAGCAACCTTGTACCTAGGACTTATATAGGTGGTGGGGTCAGAGGGATCATCTGCTTTCTATTTTGCTTGTTGGCAGGATGGTTAATTTTAGGCCCCCGTCTCCAGATCCGATGGATGGGTAGTTTTTACCTCTGCCACCTTTGCAGCAGCAGGGTTATTAGATGATTTGGGGGTTTTGACAGTAAGTTTACTCTTGCTGGCTTTTAGACTTCATAAATCCAAGTGGCCTGTTCAATCACCCAATCCAGAGCCCTATGCTCGTGAAAGTCACGGAACAACTGAGTCATTATATATTTAGGGAGAGTATGGCAATGTGTAGTTATGAACTCCCTACTATTTGTGTTCACCCGCCAGGAAGTCTGTGCAAATGCACACTTTAGCTCTTGCACAAACTCCCTAGGCACCTAATCTTCCTCACACTGCAAGTTATATGCAGCCTTACAGGCCTCTTGTGGGTTCCTATGGGTGGAAAAATGTTTCAATATGGTCGCCTTATAAGTGGACCATTTATGATGATCCTGGTCCACCTTGTCCTGCAACGAAACTGGAGTACTCAGGTGAGAACATCCATTTAGCAAATGCTATACAGTTCACATCATTCCTGATTTGGAATGATGCCATCATCTGCAGGTGCTCCCATACCGAATAATTAGCATTCGTATGATATGAGGACAGGAAGCTCTTTATGGTCTTGATTTGACTTATTGGGCTTGTTCATAAAACCTGTGATCTGCTTCCCTGTCTTTTTATTCCTATGAACGTGAGTCCATTCACCTTCTGACACATAACTGCTGATGGTGCTCCCTTCCCTGTCTTCTAGGCGCTCCCTAGCTGTATGAGACTGAGAATAACTCCCAGAACCACAGGGTTTAGACTCTGCTCGCCTGGACCAAAGTGAACTGTCAGGGTAACTCTCCCTGGAGTTCCTTTCAGCCCCAGGATAGAACACAGTTTCCTCATCTCTCCTACCACAGAGTCTGGGGAATTCTCCCTTCCCCCTTAATATACAGCAGTTTTTATAATGCCCTTCCTAGTCTGAGGATCTGGCTTTTCTCCTTCAGCAAAGCGGGCAAGGTGGTCTCTTTGTAGTCACATCTTCAGCTAATCTAATTCCCTGACTCTCTTGTCATTTGAGTTTTCATAGTCTGAGTACTTACCATATTATTCCTTACTTCCCAGGACACACTGGTCCGACCACTTTCCCTTCTGTGTGGAAGAGATGAATACTCACCTTATTAGACAGGGACTGGCCTTTTTGATTAGTTGGGCTAGGCCTGGGTAAGTCTAACTGCCTCATGCCACCGTGTTCTTGATAAGTGGTATGTATGAGGTTGGTTCCCATATGTGCACGAGAGGTTGTAAATGACCGGCATGAGACCCCTGTTGGGATTTCACCTCACCTGGATAGGTGGGCCTTGTCCCATATACTGATTGGTCAGGCTCCCTCAGGTCCTGTGTATCATTTTCGATTTCCTTTATGAGGCTCTCACACCTGTGTCTCCCTTTATTAATTTGCTGTTGTTAGTCAGAGAGCTGGCTTTTTAATTCTGACACTAAGGCCTGATTAATCTCATGCACCCTGCCCTGAGCTACAAACAATGCTTTGTTTGCAGTACTGTGGGGTGCATTTACAGGCCCTAACAGAAATCACTGTCACCCGAAAAACTAGATTAAACATTGCCACAAAAACATCCGTACTTGGCTTTCCCTGGAACATGTATGGCAGGCATATGAACACTGCATCCCGGGAAAACGGCCCTACATTTGCTGTTCTTTTATGTGAATGACAAGAAAAGTTAAACATTTCACCAAAAACGGCTCTGCATTTACTTCTCTTTCATCTGAACAATAAGAAGTATACCCTACGTTCACAAAATGGCCCTGCGTTTGTTTTTTCCTGAATCTGAACAAAATTTTATGCACTCCATCAAAAAAATGCGATTATCTGACTGTTAATTCAAATGAGGGGCAAGGATTCAACATTGCAACCCAACACGGTTTTTGTTTTCCCTTTCATGTAAACCTCTGCGCTCAAAACACTGCAAATGGATAAAACGGCTTGGCTTTTCCTTTTTATGTCATGTCACATAAAAGAACCCGGTGCGTTACCTCTCCGTGTCCATGAACCAACAGTAATTGCAAACCCACTCAAAAGGAAAAATCGAATTAATCACAATTGTGGCTAGTGCTTGACCAAGAAGTGCGAGTTCCTTTTTGCACCCACTCCCATGGACAAACGGACAAACTGACAAACTTCAAAGGGTGTAATTAAGTCTTTTGTTGCAAGCTGAGCCATGGGGAGACATTTGGCTGTGTGGGATGAAGAACCGCCCTCCCATATGTGACAGATCCTCCAAATTGACATTAAAGGATTTATGCATTTTAGGTATTTTTCTCAGCACTTAGAATAAGAAATTATTTTGTTTTATGATATTTTTCCATGTGATTTCCAGGCCGATTTTTAGGGACAAAATGCATGTTCCTAGGATTTTGTGAACTGAAATGGCCAGTAAAGATTTATTTCCGGCTGATTTTAAAATGGGACAAATATGACAGTTGGTGGAAAGATGGAGATGTACATTATGAATATGATTGATCATTTGCAGAGTGATAACTATTATGAATTTCATGAAAAGGACAAAAAGGTGCCAAGGAGTCAGCGATCGGCTTGTCTAAATACCAATGATCCCCTGAAACCACCTATCTATTTCTTATGGCCTTGTCTAGTATAAGTTGGAAGTTAGGATACATAACTCAGTTTTGCTAAAAAGTTGACCAGAGAACAAAGAACTATCATAAGTGACAAACAGAATGATGATGCTCTCTCCCCTTGAACCAATGAGGGTGGAATGGTCGGCTGTCCTTTCCCAGGGTGGGAATAATTCTAGAGTACTTCCCCCAGATTGTTAAATAAATGATGTAATTTGGGCTTTATAAGGGGGGACTGTACTAGGCAGGTGACAGACAGGGACACACACACAAGAATCTGGGGAGACAGGAGAAGGAGGACAGAGAGGAGGCAGCTGATCCCATCAAAGAGAGTGCAGAGACCAGACCCTTGCCTAGCTGATCCCATCCAAGAGAGTGCAGAGACCAGACCCTTGCCTAGCAGGATCCCATCCAAGAGAGTGCAGAGACCAGACCTTTGCCTAGCTGTCTAGAGAGTCCTGAGATCCTGCTAGCTGTCTGGAATCCTATCCAAGAGAGTGCAGAGACCAGACCCCTTGTCTAGCTGTCAAGAGAGTCCTGAGATCCAGTTGGCTGTCCAGAATCACAAACCAAGGCTTACTTTATAAGTAGCAAATAACCCCAGTCCCAAATGTCACACCCCTCTCCTTTTTGTAACATAAATCTCATAGAACATCCCATTGAAAGTCCCCTTGAAAGTCCCAAATTGGAAGTATAACTCATTCAACTTCCATAAAAGAATCTGTATCAGCCCGTGTATGTTAGCTTATTCCTTTGATACATATTCCAGTTGTTTGTATAAGTCTTTAGTATTATTTTGAAATAAATCAATTAATACTCCCATTGAAATTCACGTTCAATATTGTTGCCATTCGAAATCAACAATTTTGTTGAGTGTTTTTATTAACTATAGTCATTAAAGTATTTATTTTGAAATTTGTTTATTGGCATTTAGTTAGGGTTACAAAAACAACACCACCAGCGGGTGCATCCGTCAGTATCAAATGAGCAAATTTTCTTCATAGTCGTACAGCAACATATTAAACAGTAACTACAAACAACGGATTAACATTAACTGTCTCCTGAGTCGTCTTGAACAGTGTTCTACTGGTCACCGACAGGGTGGATGTTTGGGTTGTGGGGGGGGGGGGGGCAAAACCAATTCAGGAGCCATCTTGGGCCGTGATGGTCTAGTTCCAGGTAACTTAGTTGGCTGCGTGGACCAGCGATTCGCCCCAGCGAGTTATTCAAGGAGGTTTGTCGTCTGGAGAGTGGAACAGTTTTGCCATGGTGTCTTTCCATGCAGCTAGTGCCATACTCGAGTCTTCGGAAGATCTGGCTACACTATCCTCCCAGGCCATTGTCTCGGCGTTCGCCCATTTCTCAAGTTCTTTATGCCATACCGTGAAGATCGGACCTGTGGGCTTTTTCCATGACATGGCCATAGTTCTTTTTGCCAATATGCACACTAAATCCATCAGTTTAACTGAGTGCTTGAATATAGCTAGTCTGGGGTAGGTACCCAAAAGGCATTCATGCGGAGTCCATTTATACCTGGTCAAACCCGCCTCTTCGCACATTTGCTTTATTTTTGACCAGAGGGTCTGAGTCTTGGTGCAGTTCCAGAGCATGTGGATCAGGTCTGCATTATCAGTCCCGCACCAGGTGCAGTTCGGTTGCGTAGAATTGTTGAATATAGCCAATTTGCTTGGGGTTAGGTAGGTGCGGTATAATACATTTATCTGGATCAGTCGAAATCTGTGGTTTCTAGAGACCTCCCTAGGGAACGCCAGTGCTCTATCCCATTCCTTATCTGACACCTCCAGTCCCATGTCCGTTTCCCACTTAGACCTAGGTACTGCACTTCGGGGGTTAGGAGTGTCAATTAGGTGACTGTATATTTGGGACACCGCCCTCCCGCCTTCTCCGAGATTATATAGTAGTGTTATGAAGGGGTCCATTTCCGGTTCCTCTGGCCAGGTTACCCATTGTATTTGTGCTATTTTTCGAATCTTCTGGTACCAAAGGTATTGGCCAGAGGGAATACCATCTTCCGCTTGTAACATGGGGAATTCCCGGAAGGTTCCCTCAGCATATAGATCACCCCAAGTGTATACCCCTTTCCTTTCCCAGAGTCTGACATTATGCAGATCGGTATCGGCCTTATCCTGCCCCGAGATTATTGGCATTTCCGGGGAGTATGGCTGCTTTAGTTGCATAACCGAGTTGGTTCTATGCCATATTTTCCTACCCAGGGTCACCAAAAAGGGTGCATTGCGTAACAGGCTTTGGGGGGCCCAAATCAGTTCTTTCAGTCTTACCGGAGAGATCATGGCCTGTAGCAGGGGAGTTTCAGACGTGGTCTCATCTGCTAACCATTTGGTTACAAAGCCCAGCTGAGCAGCAAGGTAATATTTCTCTAAATTCGGTAGTTGAATTCCACCTTGTTTGTATGGTAGAACCAATGTGGATAGGGCAACCCGGTGTCTACCACTTCCCCATAAAAAGTCCCGGATTATTGTATCGAGTAATAGAAAGAAGGGTTTAGTGATGTAGAAGTGCACATTTTGGAACCCATATAAGAATCTAGGAAGAACAATCATTTTAACTATAGAGGCCCTGCCCATCATAGATAGAGGTAGCTTAGCCCAGAATCCCATGGATTTACGCAGTCCCGGGAGTGCCGCCCTCGTGTTACGTTCATGCATTAGCTCTGGGGTGTGCATTATCTGGATCCCGAGGTAACGGAATGAAGTAGTTTGCCAATTTATGCCCACCGAAGGGAGTTCTTCAGCAGACCTCCCTTTTAGTCCCGCTAGCGGAAACAAGCAGGACTTGGTTTTGCTGAATTGTATGCCCGAGACCTTTGCATAATTGTCAAGGACTTCCAGCATTGTTGGCACATTAAGAAGAGGGTTGTTGACATATATAAGCACATCATCGGCATATAAAGAAATAATGTGATCCACCCCGCCTATCCTTATGCCTGCGTCAAAAAGCTGCTTTCTAAAGTAAATAGCTATGGGCTCCAGACCTAAGATATAAAGCATGGGTGAGAGAGGGCAGCCTTGCCTAGTTCCCCTACAAATGTCCCAGGCCTCCGACACATATCTCCCAGATTTTAGCCGTGCTCTCGGTTTATTATAAAGGATTTTAATCCACCTAATGAACCCCTGGCCAAAGCCGAATCCCTCCAAAACTGCCACCAGCCACTCCCAATAAATAGAATCGAATGCCTTAATGGCGTCTAAGGACAGTAGTGCATAACATTCCTTGCTTGTGTCGGTTTGAGCTATTATGTGCTGGAGCCTGCGCAGATTCATGGTCGTGTTACGACCAGGCACAAAGCCGTTCTGGTCCGTATGTATTATGTCTCCAATTACTCTGGATAGCCTCTTAGCTAGAATCTTTGTAAGTATTTTAATGTCGTAATTAAGCATAGCAAGGGGGCGGTAAGAGTCGCACCTATCTGCGGGTTTATTAAGCTTGAGCATTGGGACAACCAGAGTTTCCCTCATGCTATCAGGTAGGGTCCCCCTTTCATAAGATTCCAAGAAGACTTTGTGTAATAGCGGTGTTAAGGAGGATTCATATGCCTTGTAAAATTCCGGAGGCAGCCCATCGCTGCCCGGGGCCTTACATGTCGCCAGGGATCTAATTGCCTCAGTTATGTCCTCGGGTGTGATGTCCATGTCTAAGGTCTCAGATTGTGTGGGAGTTAGTTTGGGCAGGCCAATCTCATCGAGAGTATCTAGTATTTGGTCTTGGGGGACTCGGTCAGTGTGAGAGTATAATTGCATGTAGAAACTCGTAAAAGTATCATTAACACCCTGTTGAGTGTTATGAGTTTCATCAAATTTATCCCGCAATGTGGTGGTTATGTGTCTGGGGTGTTCTTTCTTGCAGAGCCAAGCTAGTAACCGGCCAGGTTTGTCTGCTTCTGCGTGTGCTTTGTTTGTTCTAGTGACAAAGTCAAATCTAGCTAATCTGCTCCATGCTTCAGCGCAATTCTCTCTAAGTGTACTAAGTTCTTCTTCCCTCTTTGGGGTCTCTATGGGGGCAGCTTCCAGTTTCACAATTTCCTGTTCCTTCCTGCCTAACTCGCTGCGCAATAGTTTCCTGATGCCACCCGCCTTAGCAATGACTTCTTCTCGCGTTACTACTTTTAGGGCATCCCATAGAGTACTGACGTGGTCTACGCTTCCAGTATTTTCTGATATGAAATTGTCTATGGACTCATGCAGCTCCTCTTTAAATGCCGGGTCTTTCAGGGCTTCCACCGGCATTCTCCACATGGGGATGGGAGGTTTTGGGCCAGTGTGATTCCATTCCATTAAGAGTGGAGAATGGTCTGAAATGGTTCTTCCCAGATATTGTGCATCCCCTATCTGAGGTAAGTGCTCTCTACCCACAAAGAAATAATCTAACCTAGTATGAAGGGCATGTGGAGACGAGAAGTACGAATAACCTCTTTCCCCTGGGTGTAGTTCCCGCCAGACATCTGCCAGATCTAGTCCATCAGTCATAGCTTTCAGGGACGTGGTGGCAGTGGAGGGCCCCTTTGTTGGAGGCCAGGACCTATCCAGCGTTCGGTTGTGGACACAATTGAAATCACCCCCCCATATAAAGAAGCCATTCCTATATTGTAGCATTTTGGTACTCAGCTCCCTCAAGTGCGTTGGGATATTGTGATTGGGGAAGTACGAATTCACAATACATATTTCCATCTGCTCAAAGGTCCCCCATATTACCACATATCTGCCTTCTGGGTCTTTTTCCATCTTGGTGAGTCGGAACGGTACGTGGGGGTTGATCCAGGTGTAAACCCCTCTTGCAAATCTGAAGTAGGAGGCCCCAAAGCCCTGTCCCACCCAGTGTTCTCTAAGCTTCGCCTCTGATTCGGCAGTGCAGTGCGTCTCCTGTAGCAGAGCTATATCCACTTTTTTCCTATGCAGGTAGGATCTAATCCTATTTCTGCGGAGATAGGTGCCCAGGCCCCGCACATTCCATGTCATTATCCTGAATTGACCAGCCATGGTGGTTTCACAAGGGGTCTAAGGTCAATCCACCTCTCATAAGGGCCATCTGTTAACTTGGCTGAGTCCTCACAAAGTCCCCTTAACTGTAGGTTCAAACCCATCAAGTCCGCTATTTCAGCCCTCCCATCCCCTATCCTCATATTAACGTTCGGAGACTTACCAACTTTCTCAACTTTCATCTCGAAGGATGTATTAACCAAAGGGAACAACAAGTAACTGCCCCCAGCAGTTGTTTCAAACTCACAACGCTCGGGGGCTCCCGAGCCTCCGGGGCCTCTCCAGGCCTTTTGGTATGGGTGGTGTGTAGGCATTCGGCCAACACTGTATTGGGTCGGGCAGGTCGCTGGCGTTCCTGCACTTGGGCCCTCGTGCTCCTGCCCAATTAAGACTTCTGTTTGTTACAGCATTGATTCAGGCTCCGCAGACAATGTCGTGATTGCTCAGTGTCGTGATCCTTTTCTCAAGCAGTTTCAGTCGTTCCTTTATCGCTTGTTTCCTTTCTCGAATTTTTCCGTGTCATCGGCGAGGTTGTTGTGTTCAAGCCACATATTTGCAGCCGCTGGAGTTTCAAGGAAGATTGCCTTCCCTTTGTACAGTATTTTAAGTATGGCTGGGTACAGCAGCATATACTTCAGATTGAGTTCCCGTAGTTTAGCTTTTATTGGTATGAAGGAGTTCCGCGCTTGTTGCACCGTGGGGGTGTAATCAGGGTATATGACTATTAGAGAATTGTTCCTTTTGATCTCTCCGCCTTCTCTTGAGAACCGCAATATTACCTCTCTATCTCGGAAGTTTAAAATTTTAGCTATTATTGGGCGTGGGTATGAACCAGGTGGCGGCCTTTTCTGGAAACACCTGTGGGCACGTTCCACAGAGAATCCTTGGGTGAGTTTGCCTGCTCCAATTTCCTGAAGTAGCAGCGTTTCAATGAACTCAGTGGGGTTCAGGCCCTCCATGTCCTCCGGAATCCCAAGAATTCGAACATTGTTGCGGCGGGCGCGTCCTTCCGCGTCCTCGGAGCGAGATTCCAGCCTAGCCACTATTGATTCCAGTTCTTGGACTTTTGCCTTCAGTTCACGTGTGTCCTCACCGGTTTCTTGCAGGGAGGCTTCAGTTTTGGTCACCCTTTCCGTCAGGTTGCGGGCGTCTTGCCTCATTAGCTGTATGTCTGACCTAATTTCTCCTATCTTATTTTCCATGGAAGTTCGTAGGGCCGCAATAGCCTGCAGGATTTGAGTGTCTCGGGGGTCCGCCACCAGGGTGGGTGTCTCAGTCGGGGGAGTGACCTCCTGCATTGGTTGCTGCCTTTGCAAAGTCATTGTGAAGGCGTCCATCGTCGCAGTTTTTGATCTGTTCTTTGGAGGCGACATGGCCCGGTTTGGGGGATCCAGACTTATACTCTGCGCTATAAGCTTTAGCTTTGTAACCAGAGTTCTGGAGGTCTGCTGCGGGTGGCCCTTGTTCGGGCGGTATATGGTTACAGGTCCAGTGCGGATCCAGTATCTACCCCACCGGGCTTTATGAGCAGTCTTTGGCCTCCAGTCTTCGTACTTTGTGCCTGTGTGCCACCGGCAGGCGGGGTGGGAGCTCTACCTTTGGGCACACATGTGATTATTCAATTCTCCCCAACCATTAGACGCCTCCGGCGGTCCCGTCTGGCAGTGGTGTTTCTTGCCCCGGTAAGATCTGTGGCACTGAGGGGCGGTATTTGGGTTAATAAGGAGCAGTCACTCACCGTGTAACAGACTGTTGCTGGTTTCCGGATGGTGGTGGTGCGTCCGGCCCCAGCCGCCTAGTTCAGAGGTTCGCATGGCGTATCACTTAACCCGCCAAGTCTCAGGCATAGAATTACGTCCTGTGAATCCTCCGTATTGTGGGTGCTTTGTGGTTCCTTCTTCCGGTTAAGACAACCAGATGCGTTGTGTATGGGACTATTCCCAGTGTGCCTCAGTTGTTTCCTGCAATCGGGTTCACCTCCCGCCTCCACCCGATGGGATCGTGCTGCGAGGAGTTATCCGTTGTCAGCACTCGCGGTCTCCCGACCAGACGACTCGGCAATCCTCTTAACAGGTGCCGGCGCTCCTGCCTGCAGCGCAGCAGGAGCGGGCACCGAGCGGTCCGCTCCGTCCCTGCTTCAGTGCACCGCTGGGATTCCCCGCTTCCTCCTGTGCTCGTCCGCCAACTGGGGTCTCCCCTCGCGCTCAGTACGCCGTGTATGCACCGAGGCCACAACGCTCGTGCCGGTGTTAGTCGTGCTTCGTTTCGGCTGCTCGCAGAGGGGCCCGAGACAGCAGTCTCATCCAGTAAGTTCGCCGGCACTCTAGTCCATCTCACTGTCGCGGCACTCCGTCAGCCTCCGTACTAGAAGCCGCCATCTTGGGTGCCACCGGGGTGCCTTTTCCGATGCTCCGTTCACTACGTTGCTGGTGCCGATTTCTTCCAACGACACGGTCAAGTGCGGCAAAAGGGTTCTCCTGCAAGCACGTTGATTTGTATCCCAGCTCTCTTAGTTCAGACGCCGTTATATTGGCCGTTGTAGGATCATGGGCAGGAGCACGGCGGGTTGCTGACTTCACTCCATGCGTGCAGGCCACGACCCGTCAACTATAGTCATTAAAGTATAGCCTCAACAGAGTTAGTCTCCTTTATAACTGAACACTGAATTTGCCTGTGTGTTGCGGGCCTTCCCCACAAATTCCTATTATATAGGTTTTCTTCCCAAGTGATACTTGACCATGTGTGAATCCAGTCAGCTTGCAGTTGTTTTTGGTACCATCTGCATTGTAACATAGAAACATTAGTATTACGTATTTACTATTTGTTTGTATTTGTAAGGTGGAGCGATTATCTGAATTCCAGGTAGCAAATAATCTGCCATGGTTTGCATTTTGTACAAGTTGCTGAAATGGAACGGATTCACAGTTAGGTATGGATACATACACGAAGTGTTCATTAGGGATTTGTTCCTGTGCCATATTGTTGCAGAGAGTGCATGTGTGTCTCCACATGTATGAAATCTGGAAGATTTCATTTATAGGTATGTTTTTTGTTTTCCAGTACTTGTAGTAAGTACATTAGAAATTCTTGTGGATCTTCTTGTGAGTTTAAAGTGAATTTCACCATTCCAGTACAGTGGTCCAATTCTTGTCTTATTCCAAGAACACTGTATGTGTTGTCAGGATTGTTGCTTGCATTTCTATGAAGGACTAACATTTGCAAACACAATTGGTCTGTATTGTGTAAGTTAATGTCGTCAACAATTGGTGGCAATTGGAATAGAATATTTATTGCTACATTTGCATAGCAGTTTACACCAGTTATATTTGAAAATGTAATTGGACCAGATAGTTCTGTGTCCAAGTCATGTCTTCAGAGTGTGTTTTGCTTCTTTGAAGAAGTACCTGAGTTACTTTGAGTAATAGTTTCTTCTTTGTTTGTAGTAATTGATAAAGTATTAACTTATTTTACTCTCTTTGGAGGATTTGCATTGAGATCCTGTTGCATTTCTGTTTGAAGTAGTTTTCTTTTACAATGTTTTGCTTTTTGTGGAACAGGATAGTTTTTTAGAGGGGGTGTATAGTGAATGTAGTCTATTGTATTCTAAAATGCAAGGAATATCAGCGTTTACTTTACTTGCATCAAAGTTGATTAGAAATAGACCGTCAAGTGTACGTAAGCGTGATAGTGCTACGTAGCTCATGCCTTCTTTAAAGACTGTGTTCCCAATATCTATCAATGCTTTAACTAGGGTAAGAACTTGTGATTTGTGAATGGTGACTGCGTGTGCTAGAGTTAGAGAAAATTGTTCTCTGCGTATATAAATGTCTTTGAAAACAAGGAATTGAGCTGTTGAGCGTCCTATCCTTTTTACTTCTGATAGTTTGTCAAAGAGAATATTGACAAACTGAATGTTGTTGTCACCTGGGTATGTTTGAAAGCCAACAACTGTACCAAGTGTTCCATTAACTAGTCCTTGCTCCACGTCAAGGTTACGTTTAAGCATTACTCTACAGTTTAAAGATAATTTTAATATTTTCTCCAAACCAGCTGTGTTGGAGATAGAGTTTTCCAAGGTATTTAGTCTTGTTGTGGCTTGTTGACACATAGGTAGTGTCATACCACATACGTCCAGTTTGTCTGTGGAGCTAATTTCAATTGTTGGTTGCATTTCTTTTTTCAACATTGTTTCATTGAAATTGGAACAGCTTGCAAGAGTTGGTATCAAGGACATACAATTGACATTTGTGTTTGCTAATTGTTCCATGACATCAGTAGCACATGAGTTATGGCCATAGAGTGCATGGATGTGTCGGGTTTTTAATATTGCTTGTGCTTCTTGAGATAGTACACCAACTCTAATACTTTTTAAAATGTTGGCGTATGTGAGGTCTGCCGACTGTCACATGTTTTCTGTTAATTCTCTGTATTGGAAATGTTGCCAAAGGTTGGCATTTCCTATGCTGCCAACAGTTTTACGGTAGAGTGTGTGTCCTAAGGTTTTAAAAATAGGTTCACCTTTCACTGGTGTCAATTGAAGAAGATCTCTGAAAACAATAATGTGTTTTCCTCCAAAGAGCTCTTCATAGTTTGTTTTGAGTACTTCTTGTAATCTGAGGTGAATCAAAGCCAACATTAGGTTGGAGACCATGCTCACTTCATCTATTAGTAGCATTTTCATTTGTTTTAACACTCTGCGTAGTTCGATTGCAGCTTCTGTAGAAAGTTTGTAATATTCTAATTTGTTTTGGTGTTCTACTGGAAGGAGTAGTAATTGGTGTAAAGTGACACTGCCTATGTTGTAGGCAGCTAAACCTGTGGGGGTAGTTACAACTGCTGACAGTTTGTTGTTTGTCAATTATTGAAGGAACTTGCTGATGATTTTGATTAAGAATGTTTTGTCTGAACCAGCTTGACCACTGACGTACAGTAGTATAGGTTTGTAATTTTGGCAGGTACATTCTTTATTTTCATGTTGTACACCATGTGCAATTTCTTCTGTTACTTCTTGAAAAATGCTACGCTGCTCATTGTTCAGTTTTGATTTCAGTACAGTTAAGCCTTCTGTATCTTCTTCATAGTGACACATGGTGTTTTCTACTTCTGTCATAGCTAATTCTGCCTCATTTGCTATTAGTGGCTGTCCCACTGGTTCTTAGCTTCCTGTTACAGAAGGTTGACTACTGTCGGGAGTGTCCTTATCTAGGTGGGCCTAGAGTTCTTCATCATGTTGCTGTTCATTGTGCAACATTGTTTTGTACTGTATAAAGTTTACATCGGTTATAGTGCTTTCATTTGCTTTGAAAGAGTGTTCATAGGAGTCATAGATATCTAGTAACTCTTCTTCTTTTCTCCATGGTTTAAAAAGTTGTAGCAGGGACATGTAATATATTTCTTTATGTTGATGTGTTTTTAATGACAATTTGATATGATTAATTAAGCTTTGTGTTACAAAGCAGCTTCTGTAGACTTCTTAGGCTTAATACTAAGTTCTTTATTACAAGTTACATAAACTGATAGCTAAGAAAGACCACTGGGTCCCATCACCCAGGCTCAACTGACAGTATTAGAACACTAGAGCTGGACTTATAGTCAAACATTCCACAGGCTCGCACAGAGTTCCATGCCAGCTCACTACTGGGCAGTACGTATATTACAACACATCTCCTCCCTTTCCGATGTCAAACAAAACATGAGATGTCCAACACACTCACACCCCTCCTTAACACGGGCAACCCTAACATGGAGAAACCCTGGGAAGGAGGGCCAACTGAACACTTCCAACACACACATACCACCTTTGCATGGCACCACCAAGACCGGAATGCTCTAAAAGGGAACCTCACTCTGGAGAGATATGTATATCATCTTTTAAGAGATAATGCAACTCATTGAATATATCTGTAACGATATACTGTCACCTACTTCACCATCTCCCTAAAACCTTTGTGGCACTCACCCACACTCACTCGGAGGCACTACCTCATAACACCGTTGTGGCACTCACCCACATGCACAAGGAGGTGCTACCTCCCTAACACCGTTGTGGCACTCACCCACAAATACTTGGAGGCGCTACCTCCCTAACCCTGTTGTGGCACTCACCCACATGTACTCGGAGGCGCTACCTCCCTAAATACCAACACAACTCACACTGACAATCACTGGGTTTACTCGCACACATCAACAGTATGAGTACTTTAAAATGATTTAATTTTCACCCTTCTTAAACTTGATACTTGTTATTCCTAAAAGTCCATGTTGCTTTGTAAGAACCTAACTTCTGCAAATCCTCAAAAGGTTATAACTACTTCACACATACTTCATACTTTTTCCATACTTCAAATACTTATCTTCTACTGCTCCATGGCATTTTGTGGCCTTAAGTCTTATGCTAAGCCTACGTTTTGTTTTAAGCGCATACCGCAATTCTAGCAGCCTGACACTGTAAGAACTTCAAACATAAACACTGAAATTACACCTATGCACTTTTATCTGAATATATTTAATATCCTAAGAGTCCATAGCCATCAGTTGGCTCTGTCCTGAAAATCCTCAAACGTTTACACTACACAAAGATTACACATTTGCAATGCCATACATGCACAAACCATATGCTCTTCTTGTGCTCAACCAATTCCTTCCATACTATTTCCAACTTGCCAACTTGTTGCTTCACTTATAACGCATCGGAAACATAAGCTCATTTTATAACAAGTAACATCTTCATTTACTAAGGCATTTGCTACGTAAAGGATACGTTTTCCCATTTCTCTGGCACATCTATAATGCAGTCTTTGCATTCAGGGGTCTTCGCTTCATCTAGCCCCGCCTGTAACATTTCCATCATGACAGGTCTGCATTCATTCAATTACGGGCCAGCTGACCCACGCAGACCTCCCGAAACACTCCATTTGCTCTTCCAGAGCCCTAATGGCCCTTGCAAAACTTGCTGGATCTCCACTTTTCTTTTCGGCATGCAGCTGCAGGGAAATGTTTCCTTTATACATAGGGCAGTCCCAGACTCTTGGCACAGTCTTTGTTTTATTTAGAATTTGTAGGTCGCGTGCTTTATACTCCACACCTCCGTTTTCCCTTCCCGGACAGTCAGCTCATCTCGTTCTCATATTACGGCGTTGAACTCTTCTATTAAACACACACACCGTAATATTTGGTGACTCATTGAAGGCAACAACGGCCATCCGCTCTAGCACTTTCACTGGCATTCTGTCCTCCGCCATTACCTGCCGCTCTCTGTGTGATGTCACCAGTCACAACTCTTCACTTGAGCAATGCGTATCTATTCCGGCCAACCATCACCCAGCTGGTAATACTCTGCGGCTCGCCCCAACACAAGTCACCTTCAGCTCCCAGGTGATTTTAAAAATACCACAAAACTTGGCACTACTGTTGCTTTCTTCTTTAGCATGCGTCTTCACACTGGCAGTCTTTTTTGTTTCTCTTTTCCTGGGGACACACAGGAACACTTTCACGCTGTTGTGGCTCCACTTGGCTCCACTTTGCTTTCCCCTTCTAAATACTTCTCCTTGTGGCTTCTTTGCTTCAATTTTGGGGACACGGTGCGTTGGGGCTCACATTGCTCCTGGTGCGCCAAGATTTCCTTTCTCATCCTGTGCCCTTCAAACTTCAGCCTGCCACTTCCATTCATCAGGGGCGCCGGGGCTTACTTCCACAGCTCCAACTCCACTTCTGCTTGAGGCCCAAAAGGGGTTTCTTCACGTCTTGGCCCCCATTCTTTCTGTTTCTCATCTGCTTCAAAATACATCAACTTCACACTGCATCCGTACGGGTCCTTCACTTCACTTTTGGGGTTTTCATTTTCTTCTGTGGCTTAACTTCTTCACTTCTTCAACTCCACCGTCTCTTCTCATCCTTAACCCCTTGCGCTCTGCCCCTCCCTGAGTGATGGGACTTACTTCTGGATGTTTGGGGGCAGTGGTCACTCCTTCTTCTGCAGCTCCCCCCTGAGAAGTTTCCTTCCTTCTCTTTGCGCAGGTTCTTGGAAATCCTCATCGCCATTGTTACAAAGCAGCTTCTGTAGACTTCTTAGGCTTAATAGTAACTTCTATATTACAAGTTACATAAGACGATAGCTAAGAGAGACCAATGGGTCCAATCACCCAGGCTCAACTGACAATATTAGAACACTAGAGCTGGACTCATAGTCAAACATTCCACAGGCTTGCACAGTGTTCCATGCCAGCTCACCACTGGGCAGTAAGTACATTACAACACTTCGTTTGGTAAGCTTCACTAAGCTGCCTTCACAATTTGTCACTCTGTATATACCTTTGTTTTCATCTGGTTTTATATTATATTTGTATGTGAAGTTTTGGGCTATGTGGTATATACACATGGGGCCTCATTACGAGTCCGGCGGTAACCGAGGCGGTAAAACTACCTGGTTACCGCCGGACTCGTATTACCATTCCGCCTCCATGACTCCCAGAAATACCAAGGCATTACGACCCTGGTGTCCCGAGAATTCCAGAGGCGGAATTCGGTAAATCCCCATTCCCATTGAGTCCATTGAGTCCAATAGGACTCAATGGGAATGGGGAAGTGGAAACACCGGTACCATCTTGTGATGGTGCTGGTGTTTCCACGTCCGCCTGCAGGCGGGCGGTGTTAAACCTGCCAGGTCAGACCTGGCAGGAACATCACCTTCCGCCTGCAGGCTTCGGGATCGGGCGGTCCGGAATTAACAGTGGCAGCGGGTTTACCACCACTGTTAATTCCGGACCGCCCGACCTGTAATGAGGCCCATGGTTTCCAAAGTGATACTCCTGTTTGGGTAGTATGTGTCTAGTAAATTGTTTCTCAAAATGTCTTGGCTGTTGGGATCATTTTTGGCTGTTGTTTATATGTTGTCGTATGATTTTAGAACTCTTTTTCAAGATTTAGCAGGACCAAGACTTAGCCATACTATATTTTCAGATTTTCCATACAAAGCAGAACCAGTTAAATGGTCTGCAGCTCATAGGAGCCACATTCTCTTTGAGAGAGTATTTTTATGCCTAAACTGTACAATTTCTGAGATAGTGTTTTGTCTGATGATAGGTCATCCCAGAGGTCTTGAAGCTCTGTTTTTTCGCTTTGGTTAAGTAGGCTGTAACATATTGTGCAACTGCAGTGGAATTATCTGCAATGTACTGCACATCTATGTTTGCACTCCATAAGAAGGCAATGATTGCATTGTAATCATTGATATATGTTGCTTCTTCTGTTCTTTTTATGTAATATATGTTCTTAGGTGATTTACCTTTAACACTTTGGCCCTCATTACGACCCAGGCGTTGGACCATGGTGCTAATAGCACCATGGCCCTTGCCGGTAACTTACCGACTCCGCCATGGCGGAATGGGGAATTACCGCCCCATTCCGAGGTTGGTGGGGCGGTAATTCCCCATGCTGCCATGGCCCTTCCCCATTTCCATTTTTGCCCCATAGGGCTCAATGGGACTGGGGAAGGCGCTAATTACGGCACCGTAAACTACGGTGCCGTAATTAGCTCCTAGGTCCCTTTGCGGGTTGGTTTTTTAATGCCTGCTAAAAGCAGGCGTTAAAGTGCCCCCCGCAAAGGGACCTCGTAATCAGGCGTTAAGGGTTTAACGGCGCCGCCACCTTTTACGGCGCCGTTAACTCCTTAACGCCTGGGTTGTAATGAGGGCCTATGTCTAACTGAAGACATGAAGTTGTTTACTTGACCTGTTGCTGTAACTGGTCTAGGGAAACCAGAGCAGCATTTGGTGTAGTATTTCCCTTTGTTTTTGTATTTGTGACAACAATTTTTCCCATATTTGTGTCTTTGAAATTGTATAATGTGTGCATGAAGATCACTATTTGTTGCTTCTGAAGGAATTTCACAAGTGACATATTTTTCGATAAACTGTAAAACCGTGGCATCAATGTCTTGACCAAATTTCAAGGAGCATCTTTAATCCATAAAAGCATGTGGATATGTGGTGCTCCTCTGGCTTGGTATTCTTTTCTCCAAAAGAAGTGTTGCACTTCTCCGAGGGGAGGAACAGTTTTATTACAAATGAAGTGTAGCATAGCAATGAAGCGATGATAGAAATATCTCGAAACATTAACAGGATCTAGAGAGAAAAGTTCTCCAGGTGTTAGTATATCTATGTTTGTTTTGTTTTTGTTTGATATGCATAGGAAACCATGTAAATCTTCCCATGCATATTCTGCACAACTTAATGAGGCAAACCAAGTGGGTGGGCCAAGGTTTCTTATCATACAACGTACATCCTTGTGACATCGGAACCAGTACTCTTTAGTACCACGCATGTTTGCTAACAGATTTGCAATGCTTGATTGTAAAACCTCATCTTTTTCTTGCACTTTTTGTAGTAATTGCATAGCTGACATATTTTGAAAATGGGTACCTGATTTCAGTGTGTGTGCAACTCCGTAGCATAGTTTTGCTAGTTCACTTTCAAAGTGTAGGTGGAATATATATTCCACATTTTGGGCCTCATCACGACTTTGGCGGTAACCCTTAAAATCGGTAGTAACTCTATTAGCGCCGATTTTAAGAGTCCGTCGGATCATGAGTCCAAATACCGCCGGTGCCATTACGGCCAGCGCAAGTACAGCCGGCTGTACAAGCGTCGGCTGTAAAAGCGCCAGTAACCATTCGTGCTAAAACATCAGCAATCACGAGTCTGGCGTAGGCGCAATTAGCGCCAGAAAAGCGGCAGATAATCCGCCAAAAATACCTCCAGCAAACAGCTGGAGGTAACAGAACACAGGCCACAGCAATAAGGGCTCAGTTGAAACCAATGCAAATCAGCGGCCTACAAAGGACCCACCCATGCACAACACACCCTCCCCAACACCATTACACCAGCAGGAGCAGGGAGGAGACAGCAATAAGGGCCCAGGTGAAACCAATGCAAATCAGAGGCCTACAAAGGACCCACCCATGCACAACACACCCTCCCCAACACCATGCTGCCATTTGGAGCTGGGAGCCTTGATGTTTACTTCTACCTGCTGCGCTTGGAGCTACAGAGGCCAACCAACCAGGCCAGGGCCCTGGGAGTACAGGGGGTAGTGGGGATGAGGAGACGGAGGAGGAGAGCAGCACCAGCAAGGCGGCCAGCCATCCCAAGGGTCAGGCCAACACCCTGGGCCCTGACTGATGGCCAGTTGGTGACGGAATATCGGCTGGACAGGGCAACCATCACCCAGTTGCTGGACACAATCCAGGGCGACATCGGCAGCCGCATAGCCACCAGCACAGCAGTACCTCCCCTAGTGAAGCTTGTGTCTGTGCTTCAATTCCTTGGGACTGACAGCTACCAACATACCGTTGCCATGATGCATGGAATGGCCCAGTCCACATTCAGTGCCATGCTGGGACAGGTGCTCGATGCACTGTTGAATCATGTGAACGAGCATATTGCATTGCCAGCCACACAGGCACTGGTGCACCAGCTGAAGGGTCAATTCTATGCCATTGCCCAAGTCCCGAATGTAATAGCAGCCCTGGACTGCACACATGTGGCACTCGTACTACCCCAGGCACATGAGGCAGCCTACAGAAACCGGAAACAGTACCATTCCCTCAATGTGCAGATGACATGTGGTCCTGACCTCACCTTCAGCCACTGCTGTGCCCGCTACCCAGGATCCACCCAAGACTCCATGGTCCTGCGCAACAGTACCCTGCCGGCGTACAAGGAAAGGCACCGAGGCCAAAACACATGGCTGCTGGGTGAGTACAAATGTATACCATATTGCATGTCAATCCACAACTGATGGTTCTTGTCACGAAATCCATGCTTTCCATTAGGCAGAACCATTACTGCAGCATTCACATTCAAGTAGCTTGCCCAACAAACCTTGGACATGTCCAACACAGCAGAACACACCCATTCAGGATGTAAAAGACATGTGGCAGCACAGTGACATATGGAAGCCCCACCACCATAAAGCCTCCTGTGTGAGTAGCACCATGGCTCCCAACACTGACACAGTACAGAAATCCCACCCTGCCCACCCGACAGTAATGAAATTCTAACCCATAAACTGGCACATCCACAAATGCACCACACATAAGTAGCCTTAGTAATGTCAATGTACATCCCACGAACACTGTCCCCAGAATGGCCAAGCAAATGCATGGAGAACAGTACAGAATAGTGACAACCAGCAAATGCAACTGCAGCCAAATGGAATTGCAATGACACATGAGGCAGCCACTTTTGTCATGCAGATGTAGATGGAACGGCCCCCTTACCCAGCGACAAGTGAATGAGTACTGTTACATCCAGAAACATAGGCGTACCAAGTTGAGAGTACCTCATTGATTCAATTGTGCCCGTAGAACAGCACACTCCACAATGTTGTAGACCTAATGACAAGTATGGCAAAGTGACACTGATGACAGAGCTCTGTACACCCACTGGACTTACCTTGTCCCCATTCCGGTTTCTCTCCCCTGCAGGTGATTCTGGATATCCCCAGTACATGTGGCACATGACCCCTGTGCGTCATCCACACACAGCACCGGAGCGGGCATACAACCTTAACCATGCTTGTACACGGATCTGCATGGAGAGGGCATTTGGACTGCTGAAGGCACGCTTCCGGTGCCCCGAACGCACGGGAAGGGCAATGATGTATGCACCGGAAAAAGTTGGCAAAATTGTACTGACATGTGCCATGCTGCACAACATCTGCTGTCGCAGAAATGTGCCACTGCCCCCTGATGCTCATGTGCAGCCACCTGAGGATGGGAGTGAGGGTGATGACGTGCCAGAAGGTGTTGCACATGCACAAAGGTTTGGGCTGAGGGAGGGGACGTTGGCCAGACAGGGATTGATTGATGCATTTTTCTAACACGGGTGATGGGTAAAGTGAACAGATGTCACTTCAACATTAAATTGGATTTGTCAACAATCACTACTGTCCATGCCTTGTGATTTTTCAAACGTGATTTATTTTCAGTCCAACTAACCCCCCTCCCCCCAGTGAACACCCAGCACACAATCCCCCTCCCCCAGTGAACACCCAGCACACAATCCCCCCTCCCCCCAGTGAACACCCAGCACACAATCCCCCCTCCCCCAGTGAACACCCAGCACACAATCCACCTCCCCCAGTGAACACCCAGCACACAATCCCCCCTCCCCCCAGTGAACACCAAGCACACAACCCTCCCTCCCCCAGTGAACTACCCTCAACTGTGCAGATAGATGCATGTGTCTTATCATGGCACCAACAATGATGCCATGCACCACTAGGATGGTCGTGGGCGCTTTCCTTTTCCGGGCCTCTCTGTTGTGCGTGCCCTCAGGTGGCGCATAGATCGGTGCCTAGGAGATGGCTCAAGGGAACCCTCCGTGGGTGTGGTTGATGTTGAAGGGACTGAAGCGGCGGCCTGCATATGCTATCGCATGAGGTTGTTTCCCTCCCTTGTTTGCTCAGCAAGTGCTGACACTGCCTCGCTCAACTCCCTCACTCGTTGTCCAAACCCTGTCAGGGCAGCGGTACATTGTTCTACGACTCTGCGTGTGCGTGCATTGTCACACGCTATGTATTTGCATCCATGCCATATAGATGCACTGACAGCCTTGATGTGCCGGCTCTGCACCTTGGCCATTGATTCCACCCTGGCCTGTTTGGCCTCAATCACATCAAGTCGGCCCATCAATGCTGCCACTTGGATGATGGGCACCCCTGGTGTGTCATGTGCTGGCCTGCGACTTGTGCGCTGTCAGGGGGGGCTGCATGGGGACATGGTGCTGGCTTGGATTGGGCTGTCAGGCTCTGAGTACCGGTCTTCTGGGCTGCCACATGATGACGTGTCATCGTCCGGCTGTGGTGTGCGGACATGATGCACAGGCACATGTGGGTTTTGTGCTTGCTGTGTGCCAGGCCTTGAGGTTCCCTGTGGTGTGACCATCCCTTCTGCGTCACTGCTTCTGGGTGAATGCTGTCCTCCTGCATGATGAGCACGTGGGTCGTCTCCCTTCCGTGTGGCCTCTTCGTGGGGTGGTGGTGCTGGTGGAGGCTTGCTGCTGTGGGCGCTGTGTTGGTGTGGCCTCCTCCCCATCATCCTCATCCTGTTGGGTTTGACGTGCGCCTGTGGGGTACATAGGGTGTGGTCTGACTTCAATGCTACCTACATTTGTGTAATGCAGTCCATGCCAACAAGTGGGATTGAAGACAGTATCAATCACGCATTCAACTTGCATTCTGTTCAGTTGCCATGTGGTGCTTGTTGTGAGTGGGTATGGAGGTACACTGCATGGGAATGTCGGAGTGACAAGATTGCATCCGTGGTTGGGGTACAGTGCGCTCAGGGTTTTGGGGGTGTATTCATGCACAATCAAACTCTACGTAGCTGTCCCATGGCTATGGATGTCTATCCCCTGCCCATGTCATTCTTGCACTGCACGTGCAGGGTCGTCTAGGCAGCACTACGGTTCAATGGATGTAGGCCTCACTTATGGGTGTATGCAGTTCCTAACACACATTTCTTCGCATTCATTCACTCAGGGTCTGCATGTGTGGTACTTTCAGTTGCATGCGTTTGGGGGTGGGACTCACCTGCAGTTGGATCGATGCCAGTGCCTGCCTCCGCTCCACCAATTCCCTCAATGGTGCCAAAATCTATCAGGGCAGTCATTTTCTCCTACCAAGGTGTGAGTTCGGGTGGGGGTGGTAGTGGCCCTCCTCCAGTGCCCCTGCTTGCACTCCTGTGCTGTGACAGGATGCCTGAACGACCTGCGCGGACTTGCACGCGCAGGTCGTTCAGACGCTTGCGGCAATCCTTCCTTTCCCGGGGCACGCGCCCCACAGCAATGACCCTTTGGCTGATGGTGCGCTAAATTTGTGCTCTGCGCTGCCCACTGATTTTGCGCTGCTGCAGCTCCTCATGATGGGTCTCAGCCTCCTCCACCAGTACAGCTAGCTCCTGGTCGCTGAATTTGGGCTTTCTCACCCTGTCCAGGGCAGTCTTGCCTCTAGTGCGCTCCTGTGACATGTTTTGGTGTCAGATGGCGTGGATGGCTTCCAGGGGCTGTGATATCCGACGGATTGTGTTTTCCAAGATGGCCGCCGCTTTGTTTACCGTTCCAGCTGTGACGCGTTTCCCGCACGCTCATGGCGCGCAATCACAGCACGCACTCATAGCGCGCGCTATTAGCGCGATATGGCGGTAGTGCACTTTCTGTCGGATTTAAGGGTTCGCGCTATTTGCGATAACGCCATGGACTGGGGTGCGTGCACGATAAATCGTGATTTGGCGGATTATCTGCCGGTGGCCTTGGCGTTAGCGCTATTTACATCCGATGGGAAAACCGCTGCGTTACCACCGAAGTCGTGATGAGGCCCTGTGTCAAAATCTGGGATCTTCAGGATACATTAGTGTTAGGCAGAAACCTGTGCAGTTCCCTCTGGGACCACTGCAAAAAGTTTAAGACTACAGGAGTTAGCAGTAAACCCAATTGGTAGCAGTCTGCACCACCCAGATTTACCTGGTAGCTGTGGCTGAGCAGTCAGACTTCTCCCAAGATGAGTTAGGCAGTATGTGGAGTATACAAGATTGGGCAATTTACGCAGTAGAACAAGCAGACACGGATCAGAGCTTAGATGTAAAGATATATAATTATTTATTTAAAAACACATCTATGAAAAACACACTGGCACTAATATGGCAAACAACTTCAATCATAAGTATATATCTATCCCATAACAATATTTCGACAAGTCTAGGTTCAAAGGCACCACTTATTTGCAGACAGAGGTGAATGCTTAACCTAGATGACACTCTAGTATTCGTTAGAGAGGGAGAGAAAAAGGCAGGGTATGAAACCAACTCAGTACCAGCACTTTTACGAAGCAAATGCAAGGCGAGTAAGGCAGGGTCTACGGTAGATCACAAAGTTCAGAGGCCAGGCCCACTCGGAGAGAGGCAAGGCGGCATGTCCCAAAAAATCTCACAGTAGAAATGCACTTCAAGTCTTTGTAGCAAAATGTCACAGAAAGGTTGGACCAGTTTTAGAACAAAAGTTAAGAAGGTCTGGAGGCGACCCAGTGGAAAGGTAAAGATTTAAGACACCTCACGCTAACCGTCACAAGGGAAGCCAGGCGGACACAGTACCTTGAGAGTGAAGAGACAGCTCCGGCGGGGGCAGTTGTTCCTGGTGGTGGATGCAAGTCGGGGCTTTGCCAGAAGAAGAGATGATCTCGTCATAGAGGAAAGTTGAAGATCGTTGCACCACCAGGGAAGAGACCAGCCGCGGAGTGCTCAGTCACAAGGCACCACCTTTTTGGCGCGGTACAGTGGTTAGTGGCTATCCGGTTGCCGGGGTGCTCAGCACGGGCAATTCGACCACTAGACATCCTGGATGCGAAGAAAAAGCAAGGGACTGGCTGTTCCCACCAGTCAAAGGGAAGAAGACTCTCCGGCAGGGAGATCTCTTCTGTCGTTGGGAAGTGGTGAGTCGGTTCAGCAGGGCTCCACCGGAGGTGTCATTGTTGCAGGTCGGCTCAGCTTTACCCTCGTTGGATTCTTAGGTCCTGTGGCGACTTCTGAAGTTCCAGTCCCAAAAGCCCTGCTTTTATGCAGAAAACCCCCATTCATTCAGCCTAGCTGTCAATCAAACATGCTAAGTGGTGAGCGGGGCGGCTCACCAGTTGGGCCAATCATACCAGATTGCGACTTGAGTTGGCAAGGCAACTCAGTCCAGGGTGCCTAAACCCCCTCCCACATCCCCTGTGGTACCCAGACAGAATGGCACCACTCTGGAGGGCTTCTGTGCAGAAGCCCGCCAAAAGTGGAACAAAGGGCTCAACCTTTGGTTTGGAGTTACAGAGGTGAACACATACGCCATTTTAAAAACCGAGTTCTGGCAGAAAATATCAACCGGTGAATTTATTTTAATTAAATAAACCGGCGGTATGTTAGAAACTAATGTGAAAAAAAGTATTAGCCTCGAACAATGGGAAAATCCCATAGGAATATATTTGCGGTCGAATATAAAAAGTAGTATCCACTGCCACCAGCCAAAACTCGACGAGGGGGGACTGGACAGTGCCCCCTCGAATAACAGACCCAGGGATAATCGAATTACCCCTACCAGTACGTCCACAATAGGATGGTTTGTACTGGTTCCGTTCGTAAATTTAGGTCTAGTAAAGCCAATGGTGACTTTACATGCCCTGGGAGACAGTAGTCAGTCCCAGGGTATGGAGTCTATGGTGGGGGTCACCTAGGACACCCCAGTGTTACGGCACGCAGGGTGCTGTGTAACACACATAGAAAAACACATGAGACCCTATGGAGTAAAAGACCCCATAGCCCATAGAACACATTAACATTCAAAGATACCACAAATCATGTCCAAGAGTGGGAGAAAAAGAGTCTCACTCTTGGCAGGATGAAAAAACAAACTCCAGAAATCCAGCAAAGCTGCTGGGGTCTCACTAGGTTAGGAAATTCAGCCTAAACAGAGAATTCTCCCTAACAATTAGTAATGAGCTGTATTCTGATGCTGATATCTGATTGGGTCTATCATCGTACCTTCCTCCTTTCCCAGTAGGAAAGAGTAGAGGAAAAGCATGTGCTTCTATACTTTTTCCCATATGCTGATTGATGATCATTTGGTTTGATGCATTTGGTACGTTTCTCATGCATCATCTATGGTGTCTTTAGAGTGTAATGGATGAATTGTATAATGGTCTAACATATTGGATACTGGAGCAGGATCTAGAAGTTCAAATTGACCAGTTTCTGGTGACTCTTGAATTATTTCAGTGGTTTCCCTCTGATTGTTTTCCATATTAATTTCTTTGTAGTATTCATTATTGTCTTTTAGACATTGTAAGGCTTGTCTAACTTTATGTAGGTCTTCAAGTTGTTGCCAATTTCTTTGTCTTTTGTAGGTACACCATTTACTAAGACAATTAAAGATTTCTCTATTGGACATTGCACTCCTAGAGTGCGTACATTTTCTTTTAGATCGAACGGTAAATAAACTACTTTTCCACAAATGCCTTTCACTAATTCTGAGGGAGGTAATTATGCTGTTTTTGGTTGAAGGCGTATTATTGCTTGAAATGGATGCACTGTTTGAATTATGATGCTCTCATATAAATTGAGCTGTTGCAAGAGTTTTGGTAGTGGGAATAATTCCAAGTTATTTGTGATAGCATGTGAAGGAGTTTGGTTGTTGACAAGTTTTGCAGTGCAGTAACTGCAAAGTATTAAGGGGTCGTTTATTTCATATATGTTTTCTGATATAAGGTAGAGAGCTAATTCAAATCATTTGGAATCTTCATTGTCTTCTATTTTGTATGTTATGTCTACAGTTTGTTTGCTACTTTTATAAAATGTTCTGCGGCAACACACACACACATGATTTGGTACTTTTAAATTTTAGTATTTCTTTTTTGTATGTGTGTAGTAGAAGTTTGCCATTTGTAGAATTGTTCCTAGTCTGTTGTAAAGCTATTGCATTTTGTAAGTGGCTTTCACTTCCAAAATATTTTCTCTGGATATGCTCTATTTCTTCGAGTAGGTCTTTGGCTGTACTATGTAGAAGATTGGTATTTAAATTGTCTAATGCTAAAGCTGGACATCTAGCATAGTACAGTTTATGGACTAGATTTCTTATAGTTGAATGATGTGTTGATATCATTTTGATATGATGTAAGGTGCTTTTGCAATTAGGCCCTGAAATGCAGACTAATGAATGTCCATGTCGTCCTGTCTATTTACACACTGGACAGGTATCCATATTTTGTAGAAGTTTCATTTTGAATTTGTCTTTGCCTTTTACATATTGATTGAGGAACTGGCGTAAAGATTTGAAATATTTTTTGTCAACGTTACAAATTGACGTGCACAGCCATTTGTACACTGGACGTTTTGGTTCAGTCTGATGGAGAGGTGATTCTGAATTTTCTGGGGATATTTTTGTGAGCAGCGTTTCTTGTTCCATAATGGCATTCTTACATTTTTCATACCCTCGTCCGCTGTTATGTATGACAATTGTGTTTGTTTGCTTTTGTTTGTATGTTTCTTCATTGAAATATGGTTCTGTGCTTATGGTGTGACTCCATTCACCTCCACAGATATTTAGGAAGTTATTTTTGTTGACATTCCGTTTATTGAGAAGTCTTTTTTTGTAATTTAGTAGTTAGTTTTGTTAGTGGTTTCATTCTGTTTAACACTAAAATAAATAACTTCCTTTTGAGAAGGATTGCACTGTTTATGAGAGCTTCAAAGATGAATTTTCTACGGTAAGTTTTAAGGGTTGTGCATGATTTCTCTCCTGTTTTTATAAGATTCTGAAAGACTCTGTGGTGGAAAAGTTTTTGTAGCAGTAGTGGTAGCTGAATTCTTGTTAATCGCTTTCTGTTTTGTTTTACATTTTGAAAGAGGAGGCACAGTTTTTGTACTGGAAATTTGTTTTGTTTCGCTTAATGAATTGATTAGATCTTTTGTTTGTACTTTTGTACAAAATCTGCTAGAGATGGATGCTTATTTTGGACAATTTATTTTCATTTGCTCTACTTCTGCGTTGCGTTCTACGGACTTGCTTTTTGGTAGGCATTCTTTGCAGTCTGTTGAAAAAAAAGAAGGTATGGGTTGGGCTGTTCTGCAATGTATGTGTGTTGTGAGCATGAGTGTCTGAGTGTGATGGTAAGGATGTATGTGGTGGTGTGTGTTTGTGCATTGGGCAGCTACAACTAGTAGGGAAGGATATTCTTGTATTTGTGTGTTACTATACTGGGGTTCAGATGACAGCACAAAGTAAGCGAGTGGTGAGGAGAAGCACTAATATTAAATCTAATGGTGTAGAATTTAAACAGTTCTTTGTTCTGCAATACTAAAATTCTAGAGGCTGATTTATGGAATTTGTGTGCTGAAAAATGGGGATTTGTGCACCAATCTGCTTGCAAATCCCTATTTTACAAATGGGGATTTGTGGGCTGAATGGTGCACAAATCCCTGTTTTTCGGCGCACAAATTCCATGAATCAACCGCACAGTGTGTTTCAGTATCAGTAAGAATATTATGGTAGTATTGTACTTACTTTTTTCTTTGGAATGAGCAGGTTTCTTCTGAGTTGTTGTTTGTACTTCAGATGCTGTTGCTTTTCAGGAGAGTTGTCTTTACTGCAATTGTAAAAGAAAGAAATTAGTAATTTTGTGTGTTTATAGCACTGATGTTAATTTAGACGTTGATTTTTATGTTTTTGTAGTAGTATTGTTGTTTGATAACTGAACAAAGTGTGTGCATGCAGTTTCCTTTGACTATGTGCAGCCTTTATACTTTGCTTACAATATGTTAGTTCAACATGCTTTGCAAATGAGTAGAATACTAAGTGTATGAAACTCACTTGGTTTCTTAAGGCTGTGTTATTGCATGTTAGGAGATAGAAGAAATAATGATGTACTTGTTTTGCAATTTGTGTAAGGTAAATGGCAGGAACTGTATAGAAAAGCATAGAATGTATGCGTTTTTGAAGGTGTGGGTAATAAAGCAGAAGGATATGATGTACAGGCAGTGGTATTATTTCAGCTGGGAGTTTTTCAATGATGGTGTCTATCTGTGTGAGTGTATAAAGATGCATGAACTTATCCTGGCTGTGTGTAATTTTATAATACAATATTATAATTTTTTAGATATTTGTGTGTGTAAAAAAAGAATAGATAGCAGACAGGTTTGAAAGTGACAGTTGATTATAGCAGATGGGAAAAATAATAGTAAGTTCATTTTATAGGTTATACAGGTTAAGTGGTAGTTACTCTGTTTATATGCATTTATAAGAGTTGTACATATACTGTGCATAACATATACATAACTGTGGTTTGTATTCATGCACGTGGATATGCATGCAGCTGCAAGTAGAACTCTTGGAGACTTGTACAGTAGGTTTTGTAGTAGGTGCTTTCCAGTGATATGAGACATGTACTCAGAGCGATCAACAGTACATTTGAAGTGCTGAACTCTGATGATGGAGTTAGATGTAGAGGTCTTGGATGTGATTGATGGATGCTTGTGTGACTTCTTAGCTGTATCCAATGAGGGAATGGCACAGAGAGTGAAGTGGAAAGGGTAGAAGGGCTGTTTAAAAGTTACACGGTCTGCGGACATCGCGGCTGTCTGCAGACAGGGTGTGCCACATCCGGGGCTTTCCAGCAAATCCAGCATGGAAAGGGGACTGTAGGGATTACCCAATCAAGTGTTGAGGTTGCGGATTTGTGTTGAAAGAGGCTGTGTGTAGTAAAGATGGCAGTGGTGGAGAAAGTCAGGGTGTTGGTGGTTGGAGAAATGTTTGTGAATGGTTTACAGCAGTATGCTCAATGCAGGCATGTTGCAAACAATGTTGATGTTAAAGGAGTGGAGGTGGTGTGCAGCACTATGCCTGATTGAAATGTACAGGGAATTAAACAAGTTTGTGAAGATATGGGCAGGATGAACAGTCCCCATGTGGCAGTTTTGCAATGTGGTGCTTTCCATTTGGGCTATGTCAGTGCCCCTACTTTGTTGGCAGATTTGGAACACTTGGTTCAAGCAGTAATGAACATCCTTCTAAATGACAAACTTATTTTTTCTGGATTAGTACCTAGGGCAATATGGGACAATAGTTCTGTTTTTTGTCCTCAGCAAAACATTGCTAGGTGTGCAATCAACAAAGGCATGAGTGCTTTCATGCTTAGAGCTGGTATGTTCTTCTGCAATAATGAGAATATTGATTCCAGTAATGCTGTTTATTTTAAAGAAGATTGCATTGGGAAATGCCATGCTGTTCTGGAATGTAAGGGTTGCTTTGGAGAAGGTTATGTGAAGCTTTTAGGAGTGAAGTAAGAAAAAAAAAATACAGAATAACAGGTGTCTGTCAAGCATCTGCAAAAAAACAAAAAAAAATACGGCTCTTTTCAGAGCGAACCTCAAAGGGGAAATGGGGCACACTATTTAAATTTACATTCACCACGCTCAGATTTTTGATATGTCTGCAGACATGGTGGTATTCCACGGACATCGTGTATTACATTCAGGGATTTTGGGGTGGAGAGGCAAACAAACGAGAATGAGTAGAGCAAGGGATTGGTCGATAAAGTTTACTGGGTGTGTTGTGTAAGGAGAGAGTTTGTCAGAAAGTATTTTTCCTGAGAGAAGAACAGATAGCTATGGCTGTGTGTTTCAGAAAACAGATTATCTCGATTTTGGGAGATTCATCGATACATTGGTTGGAGATGCATGCAGAACGCTGTGGAGTAGCTACACATCTTGGATTCCCTCATGTGGAAGTGCACTGGCATGGAGTGCGTGGAATGAAGTGGGTGGACTTGGTACCTCTCTGTGCTACTTTGGAGACACAGCCTCATCCAGACATAATTCGAATTAATTGTGGAGGGAACAGTTTAGGACATGTGTCTGGAATTCTTTGCAATTTGCAATGAAAGAAGGAGTTGGGAATGTAATGGACATGTTTCCAAATTCCCAAGTAATTTTTTCTCGTATTGCGCAGAGACAAATATGGCTGCAGTATACACTTTCTCGGCAACCTTCACTGGACTATGTTCCTGGCGAATTCTAATTTTTAGCTTCCTTATATATTGTTTGGATTAGTCAGCTGTGGTGTTGCATCAATGCCCAGATTGCCATGGGTAGGGTTAAATCATTTTTCAAATAAAATACATATCCACTTGCGACTTTCCATTTTTCAATTTTAATTCTCTTGAGTGCCAAATAAATTTCCTTCAAAGTATAAATATATTTATTTCATATATTTCTCATAATTGTGTTCCATTCACTAATTTTTTCTGTTCCATTTGCAAGTTTTATTCTCTCTACACGTGTTTCACCTTTGTACTATCACAAAGGATCTTCGGGAGAGATTTAATTGCTATTTTCAATTCTGTAGATTTAAATTTGCCACAATTCAATCATTTATTTTTAGGCGCTTCCTTTGACTTCACTTCTATTTCCTTTTGGTGTATTAACCCTTGATTATTGAAGTGATCCGCTTGTCACTTTCGATCTCCTACACTGGCGCGCTATGGCTGCATTCTTCTTCATTTGGTCCCCAAATGGAGAAAGTGAGGCGCAATGTCAATAAGGCTGTTTGTGCCTTTTTAAGAGATGTTGGCATATCCTCTTTTCACAATGAAAATATTATGTTTCGTAGCACATACATTTTTCACAGAGATGGAGTGCATTTTACTTATGCTGGCAATCAGATTTTTCTGAGAAATGTACACAATGCATTGCAACCTTTTTTGGAATTACAGCCATCCAGTTTGCAGTAGGTGTTGACCATTTGAAGTTTTTCAAACACAAACAAAACATCACCAAAAGGCTCTTTTCAGAGCCACCACTTCCTCCCATAGAAAAGTGCAATGGATATGATAGGGCAGCACCCCAAAATGTAAGATGTCTGAAAACTGTCCGTAGACTTCTAAAAAATGTTCAGGGCCCTGCACTATTTATTTGTCACTTCTATTTTTAAACTGTGAAAGGCGGCTCTAAAAAGAGCCTTTTTTGGGTTTTTTTTGTTGTTTTATATTTTTGTATTTTTTTTTACACACTACACACCAGGAAGGAAGGGGAAAGGAGGGTAAGGAAGGGACACCAACCACAGGGATAAGAAAGGGCAGGTGGAGAGAGGAAGATGTAGGGTGGGCCTTATTTAAGTAGGTAGCAGACCTTCTCATGCTCCGTGACCGCAGTCTTGAAAGCACTCCGAAGACTCTCCCCCTGCAGAGTACTGCGTTGCAGTACTTACACAATATTGTGACCCTCAAAACGTAAGGGTTAACAGCATCATGGATGGCCTGTGAGGCAGCTGGAGGGATGCGCTGTCCCACAGGAGTGTCTCTTGTGATGACAGGAGCAGAAACGGAAGATGTTTTAGAGGAAATCAACCTACTATGTTTATCACAAGGTACAACCTTGCGAACAGCCCCACCGTGGAACGACCTTAGGTGTCGCTTCATGGATGTTGTACCAAAGCTGTACAAACCAGGCTTCCCATGACTCAGCACCATTTTGCACTGATTGCAGGTGACCTTGTCTGCACACGCTTTTGGTACTCCACCCAGAATGGTAAACAACCGCCCAACCCAAGACTCACGGCGAGTGCTGGTATTAGGGACTTCCACTACCTCATCCTCTTCATCCTCTTCATCCTCCTCCTCTACATCCTCACACCTGTTCACCTCTGCAGGTGTTGGTGGTAGAGGGGGTGGGAGTGGTGCTGAGGCACTAGTAGCACCAGCTGGAGCAGCAGCAACCATAGATGCCATCAGGACTGATGAATATCAGCAAAAGATGATATAGACAATGCTCTGTCAGGTAGCCAGAAGCACAATGAGGATGAGCTCTGGGGTGTGGCCTTTTATAAGGGTGCTGGTGCCGCGCTGTCCGTGGACAGACCGAACACCCCAAAAAGGCTCAAAAAGTTCCGAAAAGTATGTAGAATGCCAGGGTAATTGTCTGGGACAGGTGCAATGGTGCATTTTTACTGTAAAATACTTTGGAATGTCCCAAAAAGTACTTTTGAAATGTTCGGGGACCCGGACAGTGTCCACAAATCAGGACACACGCTCAGTGTGGGTGTGGTCACATGATGACGTTGCGAACACGCCCGCGAATGGGATGGGTGTCTGCAGAACATCAAATGCGTGGGAACGGTTGTGCGCATGCGCATGGATGTTCTAGTGACAGTGTTCGGGTCCTCAAACTAATTAAAAGTGCGACACACGTGAGACGGACAGTTACGGACAGGCACGATGTTCGTAGGACTTATGGGTGTGGTGCGTAGATGTTCTATGGAGAGTACGGACAGATATGGTGTCCTTAGGACACCGCCATTTCGGTTAATTCCAGACAATCCAGACACCGAGTGTGTTCTAAGAGCAGTTCCATCTTGCTTGCGGACAGTACGGACAGGTATAGTGTCCTTAGGACACCTCCATTTTGGTTAATTGCGAGCATTCTGGACACCAAGTGTGTTCTAAGAACATGTTCCATCTTGCTTGCGGACAGTACGGACAGGTATGGTGTCCTTAGGACACCGCCATTTTGGTTAATTGCAGACATTCCTGACACTGAGTGTGTTCTAAGAACAGTTCCATCTTGCTTGGGAACAGTACAGACAGGTGTAGTGTCCTTAGGACACCTCCATTTTGGTTCATTGCGGACATTCCTGACACCGAGTGTGTTCTAAGAACAGTTCCATCTTGCTTGAGGACAGTACGGACAGGTATGGTGTCCTCAGGCCACCGCCATTTGGGTTAATTGTGGACATTCCAGACACCGAGTGTGTTCTAAGAACAGTTCCATCTAGCTTGCGGACAGTGCGGACAGGTAGAGTGTCCTTAGGACACCCGCGCTGTCTGCTGACACCCTAACTGCCATTTCTTTTTTAAATAGACACAAAGGACTGATTTAAAACACACATAATATTTTTTTTTATTATATACAGATATACAATTCATGAAAGAGAGGGGGAAGCAGAAACTGACACAAATACAGGGGAATTAGGGGTTTGGGGAGGATGGATGAGAGGGGATGAAGGGATGGAAGTCTCATCATAACGTTTTTCTTGGTGGTAATGGTTTGGGGATAGTTGACTGGAACATGGAGAGGGGGAACAGGTGCACGTGGGACAATGATATTTAATTTTTTCTTTTATGTGGTCCTCCACAAAATGTTTTAAAAGATTGAAATTTTCCATAGGCATATCCATTTTTTGTTCCATGCGCTGCAGAGTATTGTCTAATGTCTCTTTTGGTATATTATTTTCAATGTTTGTATGGTCTGTTAAAAATATATATATATGTTAAGTACACATAAAGTAATGATTATTAATTTGCTTATATAGAGAAGTAGCTACCATTAGTATCACTGTCTTCACTCATTTCCTCACGTGGGAAATTTTCTTCAAGCCATTCCAAAGTACTGGACATTTCTGTGTAAAAAAATAAAATATTACTTTTAGTGTACCTAATACAGAAAGTTTAGAAATATATAAGAAAAATGAAGTTTACTTACTAGTTTCTGCTAAATTTTGTTCTTACTGTTGTGTAGGTCTGCTGTTGCTTCTTGCTGTGCAGTTTCTGTGAGGTAATTATGTTGCAGGCATATCTTTTTTGTTTTGGTATATTTCATTTTAGTACATATGCTAGTTAAATGGGTGGTTGATGTGTTATATATCTAGGGTCCACTTCTTATTTATTATTACATATAATGTGTTTATGTGCTGCTTTTTGAACTTGTTCTGTGTTTATATGGCATGATAGAACAATTTAAGATACCCCCTGATTTTTTGGGTACTGTTGATGCTGTCCGCGTCTGTTCGCGCACATATGCACAGTCCGCGGACATCAGAATCACTAGCTGGGGGTTCAGTATGTTCTATGTTACATGTATATAAAGTAAGGGAATCTTAGTAAACATGCATCAAATTCACATTATGAATATGTATATTCAATAAAAAAAACTTTGATAAAGGGAGGTTATGGTTAATTTGCGCTATTAAAAACCTATGAAATTCAGTAAAAAACGTTGTTAAAGGGACGTTATGGTTAAGTTGCGCTACTAAAAACCTATGAAATTCAGTAAAAAATCTTTGTTAAAGGGACGTTATGGTTCCAAGTTAAACCGAAAAACCCCTGAAACTCGCAAGTTCTGGTAAGCTAAGGTACCATAACTCGCGCCACCACTGTGCATTGCTAAGTCTAACACCCAGGACATAAAAGATGACATCACAAATGTCATCTTGGAACCATAACGTCCCTTTAATGAAGTTTTTTTTACTGAATATATATATATATATATATATATATATATATGTTTGTGTGTGTTTTTTTCCTTTTTTTCCTTTTTTTTCTCGGTATAGCAAGGGAGCCCACAGGAGTAGCAAGGGGCTGGTGACACCTAACTGATGTCTCTGAGTTAGAAGCTGAATGCCTTTCATCCAATTGTCTTGAGTGTGACCAACAAAACCAAATCAGAAATGCCTTTTCTATTGCTTGGCTCAGGGTGCCTGGGCTTGCAAATGAATCCCCAGCCAGGACCATTTGCACTGAATTCTCACCAAAATATTTGCTCATGCAAAGGTCAGGTGTCCTGCTATGATCTAGCCCTCAGTGTTTTTCATACGTAACATGAATGTCTTGCTTATTTATACTGTTGGATGAATAGACAGCCAGTGTAAATGGAATCCCAAAGCCAATAGGTTAGGCTTTGTATATGTGGACTTTTTTTTCAAGCTTGTCACCGAAAAGGAGGAGCCCAGTCAATATTGCTAGCCCATGCCCGGTCTGCTTGGCAGCCCATGCAATATCAGCCCCATTCCTGTCTTGTGATCTGGCAGTTTAGCAAAGACTACTCATATTGGTGGCAGTAACAAGACAGGTGTGCATATAATGAATTGGAAGGCTGCCCACAGCAATGTCTGATATTATGATTGATTAGCCCTGAAGCGGGCATTATAGTCAGGGACTGAATGGGGAACTGATTCCCACGATCGAACCCCATGTTCCAAGCAAGCTGGAAGATGGAAGTTGTGAGTGCCAACCGAACCATCTTCCCCGATCTACCTTTCACTCTGGTTCCCGCTCCTTCCTTTCCTCTGGAACCCAACCCACTCACCTGATTCCTCTGCTGACCACAAAGCTGCTCCCGCATCTTCGGCTGCCGTGGAAATGGAAGAGGAGCCCTGCTTCCCATTTCCCTGGTCGCCATCTTAGTTGAGTATTTGTTAGAATGAACGGGATGCCACGATCATGCGATCCGTTCATTCAAACAGTTAGATTGCTATCAGCACCCCGATTAAAAATCAAGTTTTCCTAATAGCAATAATACCCTGGCTGGCGAGCTGGATGGGGCAATAATCACATTGGGGCACATTGTTCGCTCTGCCCTATAACGGGGGCCCCACGCCATACCTTCCAAACCAGCCGGCCGGCTCGTGTATTAGTGCTATATTTAAAGCCGTTCATCAATACTGATTAGTCTTAGTGTGCCTCCATAAATGAGGTATTGCATGCTCTGATGTGTGCCCCTTGATGCTACTCCTAGGGAATCAAGCTGAAAGTCACTAATGGGGTGGATCAAGGCCACTAAATATTTATGGTTGCGTATGATCCATTTCAGATGGGACACGGTCCTTAAGTTCAAATTGACTGCTCCTATCAAAGATAGATCCAATTCTGGTTGGCAAATAGGGGCCTTCTTGTTTTATTAAAAGACATATATTAGAGTTTGGCCAGAAAAATGACAGTCGTTGTAATTACGTTAAGCCCATTCTTTTTTTTTTATTTTAATAATTTTTTTATTATTCAAGATACAGATATTGTTACATGTGTTAGCACATTACAGACTTTGAGTAGATCTGGTAAACATCAAGAATGAACAGAGATAACAATTTTAAACCAAAGAGGATATAACCATATTGAAGATATAGAAAATTTGATGCATTAAATTGTACAAGTAAGGATTAGAAATTGTAGATAGTGCCGATTAAACCTGGATTAATATAATACATCTCTGCAATGAGTAACTGATATGGAAATATGAGTGGAGAGATGGGGAGACAAAACAGGGAAACAGACAGCTAACATACCAGATACAGAAGGGAGCGAGGTGGAAGGGGGGGAAGTTGGGTATAACAGATTATTGCATATAACTGATTCTTCTATTACAGTGATAATTAAAAACAAGCATTTTTATATAAATATAATCATTCAATTAGTAAAGTAAGCATGGGAGTGTTTCTTCAGGAGCCATGAGCGGTTGCATTGAAACAGTTGAGATAACATGTGAAATAGTGCCATTTAGCGTTGTATTTAGTGATTGTATTAAGATTTTTAGCCATGCACATTTCCAATTTGTGAGTTTGACATAAAGCATTCCACCATGCTCTGGTAGAGAGTGATTGAAAGTCTTTCCAGTTTGCTGTAATACATTTTAATGCAATGCATATGAGTAGGTCATATAATCTAGTAGAGTCCGGTGGAATATGTGTTGTAATGGCTACGCTTCCTAAGAATATGCTTAAAGGGGAAAACGGAACATTTATAGAGAAGATGCGCTGAATACATTTCCAAATATCGAACCAAAATTTGACAATATATGAACATTCAAAGAACATATGCATATAAGTGGCAGGAGACAGGCCACACGACCAACATTTAGCGTCATGGTTCGGGTTAGTCTTCGCTAATTTAGCCGGAGTAATGAAAGCTCTATGTATAAAGAAATAGTAGTGTTGTGTAATGTTAGCTGAGACCGATACATGTTTGATTTTAGAAAACAGGCGGAGCCATATATGGTCCTCAAACTTATATCCTAAGTCAAGTTCCCATTTGAGACGAATAGGACAAATATTAAATGTTGAGGTTAGCATATTATATATTTTTGAGGCTTTGACCTCACCTGTCATGGTTAGCAGTAGTAGTCTTAAGGCGTCTGGAGAAAGAATCTCATAGGAGAAATGATCTAGTGCATCAAGGCAGGAGTTGATTAACTTATTGTAAAACTGAAAGTCAGTCTTGGGTATGGTGAATAAGGTAGAGAGGTGTTGGAAGGAGAGAATTGAAGGACCGTCTATAATGTGTTGGATGAATCTAATTCCCTTTCCAATCCATGCTTTACGATTGAGGATCTTTTTATTAATGACAATATTCTTATTATGCCATAGTAAAGGGGATAGATATTTATTGGGGTTTTTGGTATGGGGGAAGAGAAAGGATTGTAGAGCTGAAACGGATGCTTTAATAGGTTCCAAAGTGTTCTTAGAAGAGTACTTAAAAATGTATATATGGTCAGTAATATCAAGTGGGTGAACTATATGTTTCTCTATTGTACACCATATAGGGATATCTGCAGATTCGGGGTCTGTGAACCATTGGCGAGATTGTTTTATGAGAAATGCAGAGTGGTATAGCTTAAAGTCAGGGAATTTAACACCACCCTTTTCATAAGGTGCTTTGAGTTTAGTTAGCGCTATTCTTCTGCTTTTTCCTATTCCCCAAAGAAAATTTAGTAGTATGGAATATATAGATTTGAAAAAGGAAAGGGGTAATGGAACGGAAAGAAGCTGAAGATAGTAAAGTACAATAGGGGACAGCATCATTTTGATAGTATCCAACCGCCCCCACCAACGTTAAGCCCATTCTATCAATTTTTAGTTTTCGTGCAAGGCAGACTGCCATTAAAAAAAGCCCCAGCCACTGTGTCATCCACAGACATCACTCCCTCTGATGCCCAGTCCCATGACAACACATGGGCAAAAGGCTGTGTCCTAATGCTATCAGGCCAGTTCATGCATGTGGCTGGGGTTCTTAATGAAGGTGTATGTTCACACTTAACTAGATCTGTGCTGCTGGGTGCAGGAGTAATGCACTCTTGAAGCAATATACAGACTCCACAGAGATCGATGGTAACACAACACCTGCACGAGAAGCTGAAAGTAGAATATAAAGCATCAAACAGCACAATGAAAAAAAACACCTTCTTCTCTGGTAGCCATCTTTAGCCAGACGTCCTGTGTAAAACATCGTGTCCCATGTAGGTCTGACAGCACTGCGTGTAAAGTGCACCCGTCTATTAATGCCTATGTAGGTAGAATATGACTACTGTTTGCTGTACTGGCCAGGGCACTCAACAAGGCTTTAGACACATGGGGCCGAATTCACAGAGCGTTTTTCAATGGGGTCTTGCCATTATAAAACGCTTCTGTGAATTAGGCCCATGGAGTGTATTTGCCATTTTGTTCTGGTTTTAAACACCTTTACAAGTGTTTGCTTCATATTTGTTTTAGAAGCCCTATTTAAATGGCATGTCGATTTTACAGTTTCCAGCATATTTTTGGCAGTTGCTTTAAACTCGGAGTTGTGTTAGCTCCATGATATTTTGGCATGTCTCAGAATGTGACAAGCAGCAATGACAAAATGTGGCAAGTATCACTTTTCCCCCGCCGAGAGATCTATAAATAAGTTGGAGCAGTGAAGACATTATTTCGCTTTTTACTACTCATTTCCATACATATTTCAAAGAGAAACGAACGCTGCCAAGCAACGCGTTTTCGAAAATGGGGGCTATTTGACAAAGGTCAGCACTACAACAACAAAAAAAGACGGTTTGGGTACAATGAGTGAAGAGCACAGGCACGGCACCTCTAGCATGTGCCCCCTTTTTTTGCTGCCACGCTCGTGCGTGTCTTGGAGCGACCCGCGTTGGCGCCAAACGACGTATCAGATTGAGAAGGTTAAGACAAGAGCTTCTGGAAACAGGAGACAAGTGCGCAGCAGTGCATCCATCCCACAGAAGCCATGATACATTCTGTCAACAGAATGCGCTCAAAACAAGCTGAGGTTTTAAATGCGTGCATTTTAATGGGTTTTCATCTGATTCTCTTCATCTGTTCTTCAGTAGTATAATTGCATGCAATTAAAATATTGGTAATAATGTTTCTGTTTGTTTACTTACTTCTGTGTTTCTTTCACAGTTTGCACTTGCCTCGATTTTCTTTTTCACTTCGTTGCCAATGCGACTGATGGCATATCCTAAAGTGTTCCCCAAAATATGCTGATCACTCAACATTTCTTGTGTGATAGTGTTGACATATTAACACTTTGAAGTGACCCAGACATGTGAAATCGAACGCTGATTTGCAACTTGCTTAATATAACTTATTCACAAGAATTGGGACTCTAAAGTTCAGGGTATGCCCTTTAAAAAGATGTCAGAATGTTGAAAAAGAGGGCGGGTGGCCATTTTATTCAGTGTTACGTAGCGTGTTATTTTTTATACGCATACGCGAGCCTCGTTCCGGCTCGCGTATGCGGGTTAAAATAAAGACGTTCCGGAAGACGGCATTAGCCGCCGGGACCCCAACCTGAGCAGACGTGTCCGTTTCTTATTACACCAGGTGCATGTGCGATGTGAGGGGCGGCTTGGGCCAACATATATGCTAACACTGGCATTGAGGAAAGTGCAGCGCGAGTGTGAGCAAAATCCTCAAGGGGTTCATCAACTTTGGTCGAGGTGTTCCGACACGCTCCGCTGCACCGAATCCTACACAGCAAGTTGGCCGCCATCTTGGCAAGTCATACACAACGGTTGCGGCCCGAAAGGGTGCTCGTGCGCCGTTCATGCATCACAGAAAGTCCATTTTTGGAACATTCACGACTGTCGGACCGCCGATGGTCGTGGTTTATGGACTTTGAAGGAGGTTTGGAGACCTCAGCATATGTAATCCCTACAACTAAGAAGCCTCAACCTGCATGGCCTAATCCTCCCAAGGAGAAGTAACCCATGTGACAGCATTGCACTCAAATGGTCTGGGGACATTGATTTCTGCCAAGGAAGGAAGGTTGCAGGGGTCATTCCACTTCATTCCGGCAACTGAAAGACAACAGCATCATAAAGCCATTCCTGCTGGTGGGGAGAACACCAACAGAAGGGGCTAGTCAAGCTGGCATGCTGAAAAACCAAGTGAGTGGGGAGCACAATATCTAAAGAAGGGGACAGACTTGCGGCCTCAGACAGTAAAGTGGGGCGCTCGTGCGGTCTGTAAGCATGGGAGAAAAAGACAGTGCTGCCATTGCTCCAGCGCAAGTGCCACGCAGACAACAGGGTACTTTGCCGCCCATGCCAGAGTTCGATATTTCGGGATCCCCTTCCAAACTGGGGCCCAAATGGTTGTTATGGGTCAAAAAGCTGGAAATGTTCTTTAGAGCCATGGGGGAGACAGAGGACAATGTAAAAGTGGCAACGATGCTGCATTCAGCAGGATCGGAGGTGGACCGAATATTCGACTTATTAAACTTGCAAGCAACCACATATGCAGCTGTTAAGTTGGCTCTACAAAACCACTTCCTACCTCTGGCAAACATGGATTATGACAGGTTTGTGCTGTGTGCTGAGAAGCAGCTGGGTGATGAGTCACTGGACCAGTTCTGTGGAAGGTTAAGACATTTGGCCAGCACATGCAGGTGGGAGAATGAGGAAGGGATGGAACGCAACCAACTTATTCAAGGGTGTAGCTCGGGAAAGCTGAGAAGACAGATCCTCCGCAAGTCCGGCCTAACACTAGCACAGATTCTGGACACTGGACGTGCATATGAGCTGGCGGAGAGCAGGGGTGCTTGGATGGACGCAGCTGTCCGCCCGGGAAAGAGTGAAGATGCGTTTGCTATTGGCCGTCAACTCCTACAAAGACAAGATGGGGCCAGAAAAGACCTGATGGTCCTCCAAACTCCAACAGCCCGCACTCATGCCGTTACTGTGGGTATGATCTACTGCACGTGGGCGAGTGCCCGGCAAAGACAAAAGTATGTGGCAGGTGCAGCACGCCCGGACGTTATGCAAGAGTGCAGAGCTGCAACTCTGGTGGCCACGTCCAGGGGACCAGCAAGAATTTGCAGTGGTAACCTCAGAAAATGTAAGAATTGTCAGCAATTGAACATGGCATACAGGAGCTGGACATTGCAGAGGAAGAGGAAGACAAAGAGGAAGTATTTTTCATCTCCAGCATAGCCATGAGGGCAGGGAAACGGAGACAACCTACCTGCATGGTCAACATAGGAGACACCCCAATGCCTGTGTTGACTGACACAGGTGCATCAGTCTGTGTCCTGGCGGCAGAACATTATGAGGTCCTTCCAGGCACGGCGGGGGTAGAGGCCATCAAAGCAAGGATCTACACCTTTGGTGGAGACACGCCTTTACCCATACAAGGAGTCCTTGTGGCAACCGTCACCCATGGACAGAACACGACAAAGGCCAGATTTTCGTCACTGATGTGAGCCCTCATTCTTTGTTGAGCTGTGCGGCCTCAAAGGCACTAGACATTTTCCATTTTACCATGTCACTGTACCAAACAGACGTTGATCGCCTCCTGGAACGGTATGGAGACATCTTCCGTGGGGTGGGCAAGCTGAAGTGTGACCCGATCAGGCTCCACATTGACGAGTCAGTGAGGCTGACGGCGCTGAAGCACAGGAGAATACCGTTTCACCTGAGGGCGCAGGTCAAGAAAGAACTACAGTCATTGATTGATATGGACATCATCGAAAGGGTAGAAGGCCCCATCCCATGGGTGTACCCGATTGTGGTGGCCCCAAAACCTAAACAACCCAGAGCCGTACGCATTTTTGTCGACATGCGACTGCCCAATGCGGCGATCAAAAGAGAAAGACACCTCACACCGACATTAGACGACATCATAGGTGAACTACAAGGGGCTAGAGTGTTCTCCAAGTTGGAGCTACGTTCTGGGTATCATCAGTTGGAGCTACACCCAGAGTCCCGCTACATTACGACTTTCACCACCCACAAAGGATTATACCAGTTTAAAAGGTTAAACTTTGGTTTATCGTCAGCTGCAGAAGTTTTTCAAAATGTCATTCGCGGTGCCCTGGCCAGTCTAAAAGGGGTCATTAACCTGAGTGACGACATCCTGGTTTTTGCCTCCTCAGAAGCTGAACATATGAAAAGACTTGAAAGGACTCTAGACAGAATAAAAAGCCTAGAGCTCACACTGCACAAGGAAAAGTGTGAGTTTTTCAAGAACCGCATTCATCTTCCACGCGGGGAGCATTTCCCCGGACCCGGAAAAAGTGCGGGACATACAAGATGCCAGAAGCTTCTTAGGTATGGTGAACTACTGCGGCAGATTCATTCGGGACCTAGCTTCTCTGTCCGAGCCGTTGAGGGTGCTCACCAAGAACGATGTGGCGTGGGCATGGATCTCTAGAGAGCAGAAAGCATTTACAGACATTAAGACGGTGCTAACGGGCAGGGAAACAGAGCGGAAGTCTGAAATTGTGGTGGACGCTACTCCGGTAGGGCTGGATGCAGTTCTTCTACAAGCTGATGCCCAAGGACAAATGCGCCCCATCGCATATGCCACCAAGGCCCTCTCAGTTACAGATTGAGGTACTCGCAGATTGAAAGGGAGGCTCTGGCGATATTGTGGGAGTGTAAACACATCAGACTATACATCTTGGGGAAACCTGTGGTAGTTGTCACAGACCACAAACCACTAATACCCATCATGGTAGGCGGATCCTCAAAACCACCCCTGCGAATTGAGCGGTGGATGTTGTCCCTGATTGAATATGGGGTAAAACTGCAATACTGGCCATGCACCAACAACCCTGCGGATTACTTGTCTCGCCACCCAGGTGCTGGGCGAACGCAAGAAAACGTTGTGGTGATTGATTGCATAGAAATGGTTTGCAATGTCGTGGAAGCCGCCATGCCTGTGGCATTGTCACTTCAAGAGATAGTCGCGGCCTCAGATAGTGACAAAGTATTTCAAATCATTCGATCAGCCATGGACAGCGGGGAGTGGAAGGATGTGTTAGTCAACAACACTAGGTGAGAGATGGGGGGCACAACATGACTTGCAGGCAATGTGGAAGGCCCGTAACGAACTATTGATGTCTGAGGAGGGGCTAATATTGAGAGGACGGCAAATTGTCATCCCCCGTTCCCTGGTAGCAAATGTGTTAGAGCTAGCACACAAGGGCCATCAAGGTGCGGCAAAAACTAAGGCACGCCTGAGATCCAAGGTATGGTTTACTGACGTAGAGAGGCGCGTGGACGAATTTGTGCGCGTATGCATTCCATGCCAGACGGCCAGCCCAGTCGAGAGGGGACCCACAATACAATTCATGGAGAGAAGCGAACAGCCATGGGGAACCGTACACATGGACTTTGGATCCACCGGAAGGGGGATGTACTTTCTAGCAGTGGTGGATCAGTGGTCCAGGTACCCGGAGAATGAGCTGGTGGAGTCGGCGGCGTGCGACCATACTATTTTGGCACTGGAGAAAATGTTTGCCACACACGTGTTCCCATACAAACTCTGCCTAGACTATGGCCCGCCTTTCCAGGGGCAACAGTTTGCCAAGTACTTAGAGGACCGCGACATCATACATCGAAGAGTGACACCGCTCTGGCCAAGAGCAAACGGGGAAGCAGAAAGGTTCATGCGGACATTGAACAAGATCTTCTGCATTTCACTGAATGGTGGAGGGGAATTACACCAGAACTTTTTTGAGTTCCTCAGAGAGTGTAGGGCGACCCCCACCAGTCCACGGGGGTAGCACCGGCAGAGGCATTGTTTAAACGCTGTCCAGAGGGCTAGTACCCGAGATGGAGGGAAGAGAACCCGGGGTGATTGACAATGATTCCCGAGCTGAGAAGCATGGTGGTGTCCAGCTCGTTTCCAGGACTATATCATGGACACCAAGGCCTAGGTAGCTGGGGTGGTAGCATGAGTTAACTCACATTGAGTTTGTTGCACTGTTAATAATTTGTTGTCCTTTTTGTTTAAAGAAAAGGAGGGATGTTACGTAGCGTGTTATTGTTTATACACATGCGCAAGCCTCGTTCCGGCTCGTGCATGCGGGTTAAAACAAAGAAAGGCTGCCGGGACCCCAACCTGAGCAGACATGTCAGTGTATTATTACATCAGGTGTGTGTGCGATGTGAGGGGTGGCCTGGGGCCAACATATATGCTACCATTCAGCAGGGGTGTTGCATATTGCATAATCCATAATTTTGGAAGTGGGGATAATTGTGATATTTCCCTGGGGTAATTGTGATATTTCCCAGCAGGCAATGGGGTGCGCACGGCACAAAAAGGTAACGCGATGAGCCCTGAACTGGCACACTATTATTCTATCTTAGATTAAACAAAAGCTATATCTATTGTTGCATTTTTATTTTTTCATAAAATTGGCCTACACTGGCAAGGTTTATCTTAGAGTCAGTGCATGGAACGATTTGATGGACACTCGAACTACCCACATTTTGGGTAGTTCATGGTCCTGGGCAGTTTCAAACTTTTCAGCAATTGATGGTTGATGAAGCAGATAAGGACAGAGTCGGACAGGCTGTCTTCTCACGCATTGCCTTGTTGTGTTTCTTTTCCACTCTCCTGCATCTGTTCACACTAGAAATACAACAAAACATGTTTCTATTTTAAGCGTGAGCATTAGGTTTGACCTAGAAATAGGAACATTTCTTTTCTAGTACAAGTAGGATGTAGGCACTAGACATAGAAAAACGTTCCTGTTTCCAATACCTGTGCATGCTAAAAATAGAAACACGTATTCTTCTACTACTAGCTATGACTATTTTCTCTTTTTCTCTTTCCAATGTGGGTGCCCAACATGGCTAGAAATAGCACTTTTCAGCGATGTGCACCGCCAGCACCAGCACCTCCTATCAGTGACGAAAAGTATGGATGGAGAAGACAAGAGCGTTTAGAAGGGAAGTCGATGAGGTTTCGGTCACTTCCTAAGTGACCCACGAATATTGCAGGCTATCAGATATTTGAACGGGTGATGAGTGATTTTTAGATGAATCATGAGTGTCACTTGGTTGGGGTGGTGCAACCACAACTATTCATTACCACACCCTTACATGTGTTGGGGAGGACCCCCAGGTATGGCAGAGGGATACTGGAAGTACGCGGACTTGGAGGGCCCAACACCCTCCCACAGGATACAAGGAGGACTCACTCAACAGCAAGTCCAAACTGTGGTTTATTACAGACAAAACCAACAGGGATGAGCACAGGAACAAAGAATATTCATGCACATCTCCCTTCCGGTTTTACTCCCAAATGGCATCAGCACTTCATCACAACCCGGGCCCTTCTCCAGAAAACCTATCTGGTTGGGTGATTGGGTATTAAGTATGTTATAACCTATACAGGACACTATAGATATTATTCTACTGGCCCTTGCATGTCAGGTGGCTAACCTGTTCCATCCCCAATACACTACCTATAACATTGTGGCAGTGTTGTGGACTCACCATTGGTTCTTGTCCGTTGCTACCTACCGCTAGGGTACTAGACTGTGATTGGCTAGAGCTGAAGTCCCCAGGACTGGGACCCAAGAAGGTTCTCAGCTCACTGTGTACCTCTTCAAGGTGATGAGAATGATTATGTGTCTGTATTGTAACTTGTGTATACCACCTGTGCCTTATGAGAGTGCTCTCCTGTCCAGTGCAACACTTGCTGCATACCCATGCATACTTGTTGCAGTCGTTGTATGGCAGTCCGGGACCGGCTCTCCTTTACCACCGCTGATTGCTGTCCATTGTCTACTTTGGCCGCATCACATGTTCAGAGACCACAAATTTGAGCACTGCTGACCTGAATTATAAGGAATTATTTGTACTTTCTGCAGCTGGTCCCTTTGTCTTCTGGAGATTGGAATGACACCCATATCTCCTGTCTCACATGTCTTGCTCCCTGTCCAGCCTGAATCAGCTCAGCTCATCCCTTGCTCAGAGGCCTGAGGCTTGCTGTACTTTTCCTAAGCCTAATCCAGTTTCTACAGTGCCCATATTATACAAAATATCCACAGGTTAGTCACACTTGGCTCTGTCAGGTCCCATAGGTGCTCCTGCAGATCCATAGGGTTATTTGGGTTTAAGCATATGCATGCTTTGCTCAGGCTCTCTTGCATCCTGCAGTTTCTGCGTTACTGCATTTGGCTGATGGCAAAAATAATAAAAGCGATGACAGTATGTATATGTATCTGTCCTCTAACTATAGAACTGTATGCTCATTTTCTTCAATTATTTGAGTGTGTGCTTGTGTCCCAAAGTGCGGATGGCACGTGTGCTACATGTCTAACTCTGCTATGTCATGGTGTCTCTATCGATATCAGCAACATTGCTTCTTGGTGTTTTAGTCCAAGCTGCACATACCAGTGTCTCTGATCATGGCCTGCAGCTCTTCATTCACGCATGGGTAGATCTGTATGTCCCTTAGTTGGCATGGCTGTCTGAGGGAATACCTCTCAACGTACTTATCAATCATAGGCCCATTAGGAATCTGCCCAAAATAAAATGGGTGTTCCTGACCTTCTTCCGTATCAAGAATTTAGTGGGGGGGAGGGGTGGCAGGATTTTATGCACTTTATACATGGTCAAGAACATTTAATATGTAGCATCAATATGGTCTATCAATTCATTCATCCATGCGTGAACCATTTCATGAAGTGCAAACATAAAATAATTACTTTGGCTATGATTAGTATCACCTTTACAAACCAGAGCCTTTCCTCCTCCCCAAAGGGTGTGTGCTAGACCCCTGAGTAGGGGCGTTGTGGTAGGGATAGAGGTAACGAAAAGCAGAGACCATCACTGTGAATTTAAGATAGAGTAGACAATAAACCCCTGCAGTGGGTTAGCAACCCTCACCAATCTACACAGGAAGGATATACTAATGTCATAACGTTTATTGAAGGACACTGTTAAACCACCTACCAACCCATTCCTTAGTAAAACATGCACAATACACTGTTTGACAATATAGTGCAATATACAGAGATGCCCCTAGACACACCTAAAGCACATGTACATAGGTTCTCAAAAAATAACTCTCAATGAATACTCTCACAGTCTCCTGACAAGTTAATTTCTTTGTGTTAGAAGAAACAAGTAATACAAAATCATAGCAATTGTATCTGTGATTACACATACACTCAATATAATAATGGTTATTATTGAGAATATGTCTCTCATTTTCTAGCCTATATCCATACCTATAATGAAACAATCAAATACAAAAAGCTTCCGAAAGACAATTTATTTGAATGCTAATTGAATCTCACTACTCCTCTGAGATAGTGAAAAGATGAAAGCTGCACCGATAGACTAATGCTGGCTGCAAGGCATAGTTGTATAATCCAAAAAAATCACAAATTCCCAAAAAAGCAAATCTAACGGAAACACCACCTTAGAAAAACCAGCATGGTACTCTAATGGCTAAAACAGACACTTAAAAGAGACGTGGTGTCAATTTGATTGACTATGATACAAACAAAAGCCACATTTAAAAAAGATAGCTCGATGGGTTTGATCTGCTGTAGTTAAGGTCTTGAGACTTCCATATACAGCTCAATGAAAAAGGAAAGTTCCCTAAAAAAAATAAAGAAGACACTTGTGGTACCAATGCCATCAAAAATACAATGTAATGCTGTACAAATCCAGGACAGAAAAAAGGGACACGTCCTCCTCCATAGACCAATATGGAGATGGCTATCCATCTTGCTTGGGTCCTCATCTCACTTCTGCCCTGCCAGTACTCTGTGATGATCTCGAGCAGCACTCACCTAACTCCTCCCATAAGCTCCCTTTATATAACCTCTAGATTGTTTATGTCTGATATTCCACTGGCTTTCAAAACACATTCCCAGAGAATGTGTACCACATTCCCCTAGAATATCTAATCATTTTCCAAGGGCTTCATCAACATGCTCTTCGAAAATATGTTTACCCATGGCTGCAGTGTTCACTTGTGTACCCTTAACAAATGATAAACTGGCTCAAAGCCCAGACCTGCACAGGAAGACAACAGAGAAGTAATTTGTAATTGTTAATTTCTGCACAGTACATGAATGTCATGTTACTGGAACTATTTACTGACATGTTGTTTGCAATATATATGTCTACCATATCCCTATCTATTTAAGTCTCAGGTGTGCCCTAACTATATAACAGAACAAATATAAAAAAGCACTTCACGATTTGTGAATAATACTCATATCTCATGAATGTATTTTCTTACATCTCAGCTAAAATACATTATACCCCCCATGAGTAGTAGAACAAGCCATGGAGGATGCCTAAGAAATCATGGAAATAAGAATGAAGAGATAAAAGAACACACATATCCAAAATGTAACAAGTTACTGATGCTCATGCAAGTACCTGCACTGGTACCTAAAACACAATATCAATAATAAACTGAAGCAATCAACTTTTACTGGTGAGAAGAGCGACCTCTGGCAGATGTGAGATTATAGACTGGTGCTGGAATGTGTACTGCTTCCAGTTTATGATGCAAGTCTATTCACTGATGCAGTCAATGGAACACCAATTAAGAAGACAATTAACTTGACTTGAATCAATTATCACACTACTTAATTGTTGACCGAGATGTGTAGATGTATTGTTTGCAACAAATGATCCAAACAGTTATTTTTTGTCCTTTGGGTTCAAAGCACTGGTGTATAGATTTTCTTAACTTTTCTTTTGTGACCAAACAAAAAAATGATCAGGACCAGGATGAACCCAACAGTAAGAATATATATGATTGGGGAACTTCTTGTGCCTATTTTCCCAATTAATTCTGTTATGATTGTCAATGGATTGAAGGAGAAGAGGGAATGCATCAGACAGTCCATAATTATTCCTAGGATTGATTTAACTCCCATTCATGGGGAGGAGCTTCCAGTATGGTTCCCATCCCTTTTTTGTCAATCAGGTGCTTTCTCCATCAGGACTTTGGCCAAGTACACTGCTCTATTTGATGCTTCTAAAAAGGTTCCTGTTGAGATGTTGATCCACATGTTCAGGAGATATTCCAGCTTCAATGACAACTGTGAAGGATGATTCTACAGCATGTTACCACCTCAGAGACAGTGATCAGGCGATCAACTCTTACAGGCACACCACAGCATGAATAGTTGAACTGCACAACATAGCAACCATTAGGAAGCAGCAAGGCTTTACTGCTGATGGTTTCCATTCACATGGCTCTCAATGAACAAACTATAGCATTTGAATACTGCTCACATGGTTTGACCTTTGAGATGCCCTTAAGGCAACTTACATGGAGTGTTCCAACATAGACCTCCAAGGAGGCATAAAGGCGAACAGTAGAGTCTCCTAGTGTTTTGCAAGCATGGGTGTATGGTACCTCACAGAAGGTTTTTACCCAGATATCTGCCACTTGATGCAGGGTACCCCAAAACTGTAATGTTTCACACATTAAAGCTGGTCTTGTTGGCACTGAAAAGTTCAAAATCCCATGGAGTGTTCTTTACATCTTTTTTTCCCGCTCTAATGATCCATAGAAACTCATTTTGAAGACACTCAACGGAGTATAGGTTAACCCTGAGATGGCTTGTTGTGGAACCTGTTTGGACAAGTTAATTTCTATCAATTGCACCAGCCATGGTGTGGTAGTACAATCTGGAACTCGTGTAGACAGTGTGCCCAAGAAGTCAGTGACTTGTATAAGCTTGATGGTAGCTTGTTGGTCATCTTCTAGTGTTTCCAATTCTCCCTGTGCACCATGTGAACTATCATATATCTTCGATGGTAGATTCCTCACTGCAACATATTAAAGTTGTCATCAGCTGCATGGAAACTCTTCTCTACTGAACGATCTGCCAGGCGTTGGATCTGCCAGGCGTTGGATCTGCCAGGCGTTGGATCTGCCAGGCGTTGGATCTGCCAGGCGTTGGATTTCTTATACTGCTCCTTTCTAGCTGTATGAGGAATCAGCACATTTCAACTCTCTTTTTGTTCTACCCTTTCTTAGGTGACTTAGCTTATCTGGGATTACTTACCGTTCACCAGATTTGCCCCATGTGTCGATTTAGCCAATAACCTCATTTAAGGGTGCTTGCTTAGCCATTAATTGCCATACTTTGCTTATGGAAATGGCATAGGTTTGTGAAGTGTTATTTGTAGCCCAAGTGATATAAGGGCCTACACCTACACCTGTGTTTCTCTTATAGCACTCATTTATCTGAATACTGCGGTCCACTGGAGCATTTGAAGCTTCTGCAATACGTTCACTTCTGTATCCCAGCACTGCTGTTTTAAGTTGATCTATTGACCACCAGATCGTACCCTGTTGGGCTTTAAAATCTGAATAACAGGATATATCATATAAACTACAGGTAGTTTGGATATGTGTGCTGGAAAGAAAGTACATCAAATGCGGATATCTAGGCACTAAATCTAGAGTGCCAATTTGAGTACCTGCCAAGATTCACCCCCATCTTGTGTTAAGAGGGACTTATTCTTGCTATGATTTTTCTGTCAGTGTGGCAAAACATGTTTCATCATATACCACAGAGTAGCTGGACTGCACACATTGACTATTCTCTGCAGGAGGGGGGCACGTGTACCTTTTCCTTAATGTGGGTCCTCCCTGATCTGTTGTTACATAAGAAAATGCAGGGACGTCATTTCACCAAAATACCACGGGTAGCAGAAGTGACATTATACGACCCTTGACCTCTGATGACATCACAAGATGTGTTGTCATTTGACCCCACACCGAAGTGATATCACCGGAAGCGATGCAACACAACCTTTCACCCCTTGAAAAAACAGGAAGTGGCACCACATAGCATTGTTCCTGAATACAGTATGAAACATATGGTTACGATGTCGCTATAATGTGATATACATTTCATACAAGAATGGATCGCCAAATGTATCATTAAGATCAGTGTGTCTAGGCACATATTAATACATTACTGTGAATGCAAGCTGACATCCATGGCTAAATGATAATGATATAGTGCTTAAGCTTAAGCACTTTATATAGAACAAATATGCATACAATTTCACCCAACCTGTGTTGGTACTCATTTATCGACCTCAGCAGCATGAAAGGCTGAGTTGTTTAAGAACAGACTAAATCAGTTGCTCCCCCCCTGAAGAGTGCCTGAAATAAACCTTTAATTAGTCTAGCAATTATTATACAGAAGTCCAGAAAGACACATTATTTGGTATTCCTATTCCTTCTTATTTAGGGTCACTGCTGAAAGTGTTAGACTCATGGAACAATTTTAAGAGGCCTGAACAAGAAAGCCAGCTTCTTCAGAAGCAAAGAGCCACATGGCGTGGGCCACAGCCCAGGAGCTTGCATTTTCTTTGGGGTAGCAAGGGAGACTTCAGGGGACGTAATTGTGAACCCTGGTGACCCCGTAACGACGTCCCTAAGGAAATTGTGCCTTAAACTCAAATGGTGAGTCTGGAAAATGAACAGCACAGTGCTCCCAGTGGGCTTTTTTTATCCACCCCATTGGCTATTGTTTGTAAAACAGGAAGGTGACAAAATAGTTAAAAACAAACATGATCAGACATGTCATCTAATGTTATCCCAATCATCTGCAGGATCAAATGCTTCCATCTTAGACCTTAACATTTTCCTATAGGTTCCAGATCCATGAATTGTAGGAGACACTATCCTAGTTTAATCTATCACTGATAGTGTATGTACCTGAATTGCATACTAGGCCCACTGTAGGTTGTATAATGGTAGATCCGGAATTGACCTAACTCAAGTGGATATATGCTAATTTGTGTTGAGTCCCCACCCGTATCAGAATACACCACCCTCTCCTGTAGTGCATCTGATAAGGATAAAGTTGACATGTTCATCTTATGGTAGATGGTATGAATCTCTACTGGAGGAAAAAAAATATCCTAAGGCATAAACAGTGACAAGACTTATCCTCTACAAAATGTAGAACATAGTGACTCTCCCAACGATTATCTTGCATTATTTGCAGCACTTTGGATGTTTTAAAACTTTCAGGCTTGATCTTGCCCTTTTCTTTGTTTCTGCCTTTATTTCTGCCTAATCTGCTCTGCACCCAACACCCCTGAACATGCCCCGCAGGCAGCCCATCCACCCTGACCATGCCCCACAGGCAGCCCATCCGCCCTCCCATGCCCCGCAGGCAGCCCATCACCCCTGACCATGCCCCGCAGGCAGCCCACGCCACAGGGGACCACCCAACACCCGTGGCCATGCCCCGCAGGCCACCCACACCATCAGGGACCACCCAACATCCCTGCCCATGCCCCGCAGGCAGCCCACACCACAGTGACCACCCAAAACCCCTGGCCATGCACCGCAGGCAGCCCACACCACAGGGGAACACCCAACACCCCTGGCCATGCCCCGCAGGCAGGCCACACCACAGGGGACCACCCAACACCCCTGGCCATGCCCCACAGGCAGCCCACACCACAGGGGACCACCCAACACCCTTGGCCATGCCCCGCAGGCAGCCCACACCACAGGGGACCACCCTACACCCCTGGCCATGCCCAGCAGGCAGCCAACTCAAGGGATTTTTTGGTTACTCTAGAGGTGCTTAAAAGATGGGCTGGTGGCAGCAGTGACTTTTCTCCACTTTTTGGGGAATTTTGTTTTAGCTTAACCGCGTTTACCACGTTTGGCTACTTACTGTGGATACTGGTCAAACATGGCCGTGCCTCAAGGTTTTTAGTTCATTCTTTTAGCATCTTATTGTTTAGCCTTCTTCCTGGCCTCAGAAGCCAGAAAGATCCTTATAAGGACTTCCAGTGCCCAGGAAAGCAGCAGCTTTTGGCGGGCTACTGGAGGGCTTTGTGTGTTTGCAGGTAGGATGTGGGCTGGGTCAGTCTGGCCCTAATACACATCCTGGTTTCTGTGTGTTTGAGTGGTATGCATGAGTGTTCCTGCCAGTGGTCCTGATTGGCCCACTGTGGGGTGTGTGTGTGGGCTAGTTCTGCCATTGGCTAGTGGGAGCTTAGACTCCTACCTGGCTTTTAAGATAAGAAGAGGGCCCCTACATGCATTTCTCAGAGATCCTGGAAGAACCTGAAGGAGCCAAATATCCGTCCAGCTGAGAAGTCCCGCAAAGAAACCTGTAACCTGTCTGAAGGAGGCCTGGCAACCAACTTCTGCTGCATTTCTGGTGGAGCCCTGTCTGTCTCGTGATCTCCAGTAGGCCGGCATAGGTGCTACGACCCCAGGAGTGGACGGACCATCCATTCCCGAAGCTTACTCAGCGCCCAGCACAAAAACCGCCTTCGGAAGAGTCGTCCTGGGAGTCGTCCTGTGGCTGACCAGCTTCGTTTTTGGGCCACCAGGTTATCTTCGTTGCCGTGCTGAGTTTCCACCTGAAACCTGGCACACACTCAGCTGCCACTGCAATGACACCCTCTGCCAAATTTAGGCATTCCTAGACCCAAGGGGATCAGAGAAACACCAGAATGTCCGAACGCGGCTACTGAGTCCTGCTGCATCGCTGTGCGTGGCGTGCACGGTCCAAAACCTCCTTTTATGACCCGCCTCCAGTCCCAAGAAGGGTGCTGCATCATTTGTTTCTGCATTTCTTCATCAAGAGTCCTTGCACCAGCAAAAGATCCTAACCGGAGAATCACTCGAACCTGCAACATGTGAAAATCAAGGACCGCGGAATTCAGCGGGAAAAGCAAGCCAGGACACCCTTCCTTTGTTCTGGAAAGTCTTGGGAAAATTCAGAGTGAGGGGGGTAAGTTACTGAGCTTTTAACATACCCCTGCACCCCCATTATAAGTCAAAGGACTTATAATAACCTTTATTCTAACACTATTGGCTTTTCTAGTACTTGCCTTGGCAAGACTTCTGACTGTTGGGAGTAATTTTGGGCACTTGTCCATATTGAACCCTGGCTCTAAGAATCCATCACTGGACCCCAGAGAACCTACCTACATTTTTCTCCTGCCTCCTGAGTTCTGTGTCTTTGTATCTTGAACAATAGGGTACAAGGCCCCAGGCAACTTAGGGTTGGACCATATTAGTTAGGGACCATCTCTGTGGACCTTTTTGTGTGTGATACTCACCTATTCATTCCCCTGCAGGAGTATTTTGATTTGTATTATGCACTTGAACCTGTGACTGTATATATGTATTTTAGTTTGATGGTATTGGTTGTTAAGTCTACTTGCTTGTGTTCATTTTTCTTATAGTGTGTTTTGGCCATAATTAAATAACTGTATTTTTAAACATCCTGTCTAAGTGTAATTTGTGACTCCCGTTGTTGTTAAACTCACCTTGTCTCAGCGGGGCATCGAATCCGAGCAAGGTCGAGTGGTCCGTTGTCCAGCTCTAGCTGGGTTGCAAGGTGCCCCTTGTCTCTGCTTGAACTGGCCTGGGGTCAGCTTCCTGATGGAGAAACAGAATATGTACGTGAGACTAGTGCCTTTCTCTTGCTCTTCAAATTGGGGTCTTTCTAGTTACTCAGCGCGGTGCTTGCTCACCTCAGAGCCTTTAAAGATGTGCTCTCCTTCCTGCTCGTCTCGGCAGGGGTGCAAGTTGTTCTCCTGAGTAGTGTAGTTGCACTGATTCCGGTGCAGGAGTCTTATGGCTTGAGTTGCTTCACTGATCCGTTACGAGGGCACTTGGATCGAGTTGCTCCACTGATCCGATGCAGGTAAGTCTTTTTGTTTAAGGAGGCTATAGAACACTGTTGGTTATTTATTTATTTATTTATTTATTTATTTATTTATTTATTTATTTATTTATGTATTTATTTATTTGGTTTATACAAACCTTTAGAATATTTTACATACATCAACAAACAAACAACCAAATATATCATCTAGCTTCATTAATCTCCACTCCTCTGTATCCTTTCAACCTCTGATTTCCCCAAGTGTCCATTGATCGCTTTCATTTCCTAAACTCCAGCGTCCATACTTAATCGCAGTTCAATTATCGTCAAGAAATGCGTCAGTGGAATTAGCAATTTTGAATCAGTTCCATTACACATATGGCCCCACCATTCATCCGCACACAATGAAGGATGGTTTGTACTCCACAGGCTCAAGGGTGTTGTTCTTTCGCTGCAAAGACTGGTACAAAATAGCACTAAATGTTTAAGTGTTTCAATTTCCTTTGCGCAGAATCTGCACATAAGATTTAAATTCTTATTGCACCTCCACGTCTGTAGTGTCTCTTTGGTTTTAAATATGTTCATGCGAAATAGCATGAAGCGTCTCCGTGCATTGGGATCTGGAAACAAGCTAATGTAGCGTTGGGCAGTGCTAAAAGCGTGTGCTTCAGCTGGCACGTCTACCATCAATTTCGACAAAGATCTTTGAGTACAGGTTCTTTCCCAATCCATGCGCCAAATTTTCAGTTTTGCTGCATTTGGATTTTCGTGGAGCATGTCGATCTTAATATCAAATTCTACCAGCAAATGTTCACATCTCTGCATCCACATTGATACCAAGTTCCGACCTTTTAACGATGCACTATGGAGAATTTCGAACTGTAAGATGTTTTCTCGGGCCTGAGTCTTTCGAAACAAAGATAACACATTCCAGGTAATCCTTGCCTGCAATGAGATAAAAGATAGTTCATATCTGATACATGATGTCATTTCCCTTTTGGTAGACCCAGCACTTTCGTCCAAAATTGGTTCTCCAACGAAGACCATATTTCATAAGAACAGCCCAAAACGTTTTCAGCCCCATAAATCAGCAATGCAATAACGTTTTGCTTGTACAACAGCCGCAATGGTTCAAGCGAGAATTTTCCAAATTTCTTCTTTATAATTAACGCTTGACTCGCTAGCTGAGTGCATTTCTTTTTTGTGTCTGCTATCCAAGGTCCATCATTGATGCAGGAGCTTATTACCATTCCCAGGTATTTAACGCTCTGTGACGTCATCATCAGTTCACCCCTTATGCTCCATCTGTACTTTTTTGCTCCTTTCAGAGGAGCCCCACTCAAGTTCTTAAATATGAAGATCTCACATTTTTTGTATTAATCACCAGCTGATTCTCATTTACATAGCTCTGGATGGCGTCAAGCTTCCTTTGCAGGCCGATAGGTGTAACGTCCATCACAACGAGATCATCGGCGTAAAGCAGCCAGCTTACATGTGATGTGTTTATCTTAGGCGGGAATTAATTTACTGCATAGATTGATGTACCTATCTCCGATATAAACAGACTAAATATAGCGGCTGCAAGAGGGCATCCTTGTTTTACGCCCTTATGGGTTTTGATTGCAGTAGACATCACCCCGGATTGGTCTATGCGGATCTTGACAGATGTATCTGTATATAGCTCCAGTATAGCTGCTAGTAGATCTTCCGGACACCCCCACCGCTTCAGCTTCGATCACAAAAGGTCTCGATCGACAGTGTCAAAGGCACTTGAAAAATCGATAAACACCAAGTATACCACTGTATTTGATTTTAATGCCTCCATTTTTATCAAATTGAGTAACAGTAAGTTTAAGGAGCAGCCGACTTGTTTAACGAAGCCGGCCTGTCAGGCGTCAACATGCGCAATTTTTACAGCCCACTCTACCAGTTTATGTTGCAGAGTGGTTGCGTAGACCTTTCCCAGTATGTCTAACAATGCCACTGGCCGATAATGATTTGGGTTCAACCTTTCCCCTTTTTTAAATATCGGTACGATGATCGCTGATTTCCATGATTTTGGAGATTCACCCTGGCTGTTTATTCTTTCAAATAAGGCTATGCAAAACTCAACCCAAATCTCGGGATGCTGTTTAATGGTGTAATTAGTTAGGCCGTCCAGGCCGGGGGGTCTCGAGTTCTTTGCCCTCTTGATTATGGTTGTGATGTCGTCTTTGCAAAAGGTGAGAGACCAAGGTAAAAAGGTTGTAGCGTGCCTGCCGTCTATTGGCTTGTTTCCTTTATATAAGATCTCAAAGTGAGAAACCCACTCTCTTTCTGACACCAGGCACGTTTGTAGAGCCTTTTGAGGGGCCTGCATGTTATTAATGATCCTCCAAAAGTCTCTTGTATTTTTGCTCTTTAGGGCAGATAACATTATTTCAGCATCATTTTGGATGGTAAAGTGTAAGTGGACCTTCGTCCAATTCTTATATCTCTGTTTTGTGGCTAACATTTTGGTCCAGAGATTGAGCCTGTCGGATTGCATGTCTCAACTGCTGTTTATGTTTTTGAATTTCTGGATCAAACCAGTATTTACGTACAAAGTTTGAATTTTTTAGCCCCACGTTCTTAGATTTAAATTGCAGTAGTAACTGATCATATTCCACTTGAGTACTGTGTTGGCAATAGGCATCTGACAACAGGGCAACTTCGTGATCCTCTAGACGTAGTCTAACTCTGTTTGCTGCAACCAAAACCGTGTTCTGCCACCTCACAGGGCCCTGTTTCTGAGACATTACAAGTTCTGTTATTAACATATTATGATCGCTACAACTTTTCTCTTTGATCTTAAACAATTTTATTTGGGTGTGCAAATCAATAGACACAAATGCATAGTCGATTATAGATGCTGAATCGACATGATGCCAAGTCGCTGTCGGTGGCATATCCCCAGGGGTATTCCCGTTCAGCATTTTCATTTGCCTTAATTCCATTTCTTCAGGCTATTCATTGGCTAGAGTCTTTTTGTCTTCTGCCACAGGTGTGAGTAAATCGATGTTCAGGTCTCCACATATCATGATGTTCACCCTCTCCTTGGACTCAAACAGAAGATCCAGTATTTCCGCAATTTGCTCTATAAATTCCCTTTTTCCAGCCCTCTGATGATTCCAATACACGTTTAATAGTGTTATCTCGTCGGTGTCATCAAGTCCCGTCGAATGCCTTGTAACCGTAATTTCTTGGATGAATGGAGAATGATTGGTTGCCTTTTTAATTCTAAGGCCCGATGCCCTGTTTACTAATGTTAACAGGCCCGCCATCGGTCGCCCTTTCTCCAGTTTAATTGCGGGGTTCAAGGCCAGTTCGTAATCGCTTGCACTTGGTATTTCAGTTAACCATGTTTCCTGCAAGCAGGCTATAGTCAATCCTTCAAGCCAGTTTGTATTGAACAATTGAACAGGTGTGTGAAGCCTCGCGTATTCCACAAAGCCACTACACACCCACCCAAGGTTGCTGTTTCCTGGCATTATTGTCGATCAATCGTGTTAAGCATGGCTGCTACCCAACCCCAGTCCCTGTTGCCATCTGCTGTATTTGGCTGGCTAGTGACGCTTTCTGCTGGCGTTGGTACACTTTGGCCTCCGCATATGGTGATTCTAATATTCGTTTTAAATTCCTCCTTGACACTCCTATCGTCGTTCATCTTTGAGTTAAATTTTATTCTCTCCATCTGTACGTTGTCACACTTCAGCGTTACAGACTGGCCACTGTCTACATTTGCTACTTCAGTGAACTTGGGGTGGGTATTCTCCTCTTTATTGTAAATCGCGTAACACCGTACTCTGATTCAGACAGCTTAACCTATCAGGGTTGACTCCTGCTCCCTGATCAAGTTGACCCCTGCGGCCTTCTTCCAGCGTATAAACTTCGAACCCCAGTGAGAATAGAGCAACACTGGCGTCAAGTGTTGTGGTGGCTATCATCGTCGATGATACATGGAGAATTACCTTATCATTCCGTCTTTCGTTAGGGAATTCTACATTTTTTAAGTCGTTAGATGTTATTGCACGTAACTTTGGAATCAAGTCAAATAGTCTGGTAATGTTTGCAGGGTTTAGAATCAACTTGTCTGTGGAGTCCAACCTTGCGATCATTAACTTAATGACTGGTGCCAAATATGTCTCTCTTTTAATTTGACTTCTATTGGTTCCTTGATGTTTCGCACTTAAATCAAGTTGGTTGCTTGCTATATTTTTGTTCATCTTTTTATTAGTAACTCTATCTCCCACCTCTAAAGCTCCCTGATTACAACGGTCATTCGCTTCTTCAATCCTATACCTGTCGCTTCGGAGTGGCTCATGAGCTTTCAATTGCGCACTTTTTTGTCTGTTGCATAGTTTCAGGCTTCTTTCATGCATTGTCATAAATGGAGGGCTTGCCGGTACAGATGGACCCGTCTCTTGATTCACTGATTCGTTAATAAGGCAGCAAATTCTGATATTCCTAGTTTCGGCAATCTGCACTGGTGCAGTCCCATCTAGTTGCCGTGCACACAACACTTCGGCCACAACGGCACCCCCCTCAATATTGTCTGATCGATCATTTTGAGGATCATCTTGTACACTTGCAGATTTTGTTTGCACACATGCATTTACCACACGTGGCATCGGCGGATCAATGTCTATAACCTCAACTTCTTCTGTCTCGTTTATGTAGACATATTTAGTAATTCAGCTGATATTTCGTCTGACGGTGCTTCAGCCTCGGTCACTACACGCTGGTGGATTGTTTTCTTTCTCGGCTCCTGTTGGTGTGTATTTTCTTTTGAGACCAGATTGCCAGATTCTTTTGTCACAATTTGCACTAATTTTATATTTCTCAGAAACTTCCTTGCTCCTGTATTTTTGTTATTTCTCTTAGCTGGCAAATTCTTTGGTTTTTTTTTGAGCTTTGTAGATTTTGTTTTTACTTCCGCTGATTTCATGGAAGACTGTGGGGTAACCCCAAAGATGGAGAAAACATTGATTTTCTCAACACCTGGGCTACTGGTCGACACATTTTTCTGTGTGGATAGTTGTAATTCCATGTTAGAAGTCGTTGGAATTTGATTGTCCATACATATTTGTCTCTTACATGCTCTGGCCTGCTCAAATGCCGTATTAAATGAGATCCCGGCAATTTGTTCGCACTCAGATAAAGCGCTAGAGACTCGTCCCTGTGTATTTTCCAATGCCCTGTCCACACTTGTTTGAGGATGGGCGACCTGAGTAGAGCCCTCAGCTTCCGTAGAGTCTGTCGCATGGCCTTGCGATGTTAGTGCAATCTCTTCTGCCCCTTGGGAGGTGCTCTCTGATTCCCCGTAGACAGCTACCATAACTTCACCAGAGGGCTGCGACCTTGACCCAGGGCGCTCAACTGAAGGCAACTTTAGACCCCTTCTCGCTATATTAGTAGCGTTGGATTCATTATGTCGACGAGGTCCCATTAAATCCAATCCTTCATATTTGAATAATGCCAGTGCTTGTTGAGCTACTTCTGCCAAGAGTCTTTTGTCAGTAGAATCGTTTTTCTTTTGATCACTCAAATGTTTGAGTGAAGCATCTAGACTTTTCAACCCTTCATTGACTTTACTGGATGACTGACTGCATATTTGTTCCAAGTGAGACACTTTAGTGTTCATTAGTGCTATTAATGTTGTGAGATCCTTCATTGAATCATTCAAGTTCTCATACAACTTCACAAAAGGCGCCAAGGAAATCGCTAAAGAGGATATTACCGCTGCTTGTAACCCAGATGTAAACCTGTAGTCCTCAGTCTCTGTATTGGTGGCCAGAGGGATGCACTTCCTCGCCTTCTTATGCCTGTAAACACGTCCCCGCCTTATTTTCGGGAATGGTCGTTCCATAAAGGAGGAGTCGGAAATGTCCCAAGTGTCCGATACAGACGTGCTAGAGGATTGTAAATTGCGAACATGTTGATGCTTCAATTTTGTCTCTAACCCTTTTACGTTAAATAGTCTCTTTTGTTAGTTCACGGGGTTAAAAGACGAATCGTTCTGCAAAGTCTCACTTGTCATCTCCTTTGAGCCACAGACAGGCGGCTTCCTACGTTTGTAGCTTACATTAGCCCATATATCCTCATTGGGCTCATTCAGTTGTGTGTTTTGGCATTTCACTGCTGTTTTTTTGCGTCAATTCGCATTGCGGGTTAGTGCCTTTCTTAATTTTGTTACAGCATGCTCTGTTCATTGAGATCAGGCTATGCAGTATGTTATTCACAACCTCCAAAGAGTTGCGATGATCTTCACTCCTGTTGCTCTTCAACCCGCCCACAATTGGCATTTTTGACACCAACTCCAAGACGAAGGGTTCCTTTGGCAATCCCAGGGAAGTGCTAAATACTTCATCATCCTCGACTGTATTCACCACTACAGTCGAAGACATGCCCTGTCGAGGGACCAAGGAACTCGTATTCATGATCTTAACTAAAGTGGACGTATCGTCCACCCGATTCAGCAGGACAACTTTGTTTGACTCAAATGTTCCCTCTACATTTGTTTCCATGATAGATGTCTGAGTTGACAACCGTATATTGGGAGGGAATTTGGGAGAGGAGTCGTCGCAGGCTTTTCGACCGAGGCTGTCCTCAGCAGACACACCCCCACCACTTGTGTCAGCATGAGCCAGCAACACCTCTTTGGACCCAGCCTCCATGTGATGCGCTGACTTTTCATAATCAGCTTCGTCCGCCCTCTCAGCATCGCCGCTCCCACTCAAGATCCCGACACAGCCCGTCGCTCCCTGCAGGCCCGTGGGGGCCATCCACGCATTGGGTGAGTCTCCATTACATTCATGTGGGAGTTGATTGATATTACTGGGGGCTGTCGCAATAAACCCAGAGATATCCGGCACAGCCAGATCTTGTAAGCGAGTGCTACAGATACCGTTACATTTTCCGTTACCCAAATTCGTACCTGTCTTCAAACCACCACTTGCCTCGCCGCGATCGCAAACGGGCTGATGATTGCACACGGCATGTGATCTGCCCACAATGGTAACGTCGCTGGTCCCAACATTTAAGTCCTCACTCCTAGAGTTGCAAGAGTAGAAACAACGTACTTTTCTGGGTGAAGGTCGCTTTACGGTATTGCTTTCTTTGTTGCCTTCATTACATCCAGGTTGTTCTCATTTCTTCTGAGCCTGCGTTCTAGACACGGGAGTGGGTTGTGAAGACATTTAGTTAAGGGTTTTCGGCTCCAAACCCCACTCGCCAAACAGCCTAACAGCCAGTAAGTCCAGCCCTGTCACCTCAGGGCTTAGTGTTGTTTATTCGCTGTTCCTGCCAATGTTCTCTAATGTCTCTTCTCTCAACAGGTTGCCATCGTCGAAACCAGTGTGAATAGCAAAAGCACAGGTTGAGCTGCCACGTGAAGCTCTGGATGCTGTTGGAGGTATGTAAGCTGCGGTCGCGAGAGAGAACTATGCTTGCGAGCTTTTCCTCTGAACTAACCTTGTTTGCTTTTCTCTTCTTTCTTTGTAGATGTCACCGGTTTGCAGAAGTTGGAGCGGAGCGTCGGAGATGTACCACAGGCTGAATCAGCTGTTGTGCGGGAGGACGTAGGTTGAGGACCTCTGCAGATCCCGGAGGTCATCAGGTAAGTGTCAGGTAAGCTTAAATCCTCACGCACTTGCAGGTTTCTAGAAGGTCGCGGACTGCTGCGGATGCCGGAGGTCACCAGGTAAGTGTCTGGTAGGTTGGAACCTTCACACACTTGCAGAATTCTGGAATGCTTCGGATGTCAGCGTAGAACGTTCTGCTGCCATAAGCATTTCAACGCGAAGCGCCTGACAAGGCCTGGGCGGGCTTTAAATAGTCAGGCTAGGCCACGCCCAAGATCTAGGAGCACATTCTGCTGAGCATGCCAATAGTTGCCACACCCATTCCAGAAGAATGTTCAGGCCTGCAGACAGTCCGTGCCAGTTGTTGAGCAGGGTTCATACTATGAGCCTGGTGCCAAAGGCCTTCCTTGATCTCTCCGGCTTTTAATCCGGACTGGGTGTCTTTTAGGCCCCAAGGTCCCAAGGGCAGGATTGCCTTGACCCCCGGCGATGCTGGTCATGACAATTGTGTGACCTCATTGTGGAACCTTTACACTCTCACCCCTCTGAAGAGCTTAGCCTAGACCGCCTGTCACTGCTACCTTAAACTGGTTTGGCTACAGCTTTCCAGAGTTGTCCCTGTCACAATATAGGTTGGCATTCTATACATCTGTCCACCAGGCGAGAGTATAGAAAATCAGTCTCAACAATCACCACCACTGGATCTACCACCAGGAGCTGCGCCTCCCTCCTACATCTAGCTGCCCCGGCCCACCGCCCCTGGGAACAGAGGCAACTGAGTGCCCTGCTGCTGTGGCCACATCTGCCATTGCGCCTGCCTCACCTGCCTTCACTACCACTGCTACTACCATCAGGAGCTGCACCTCCCTCATACATCTTGCTGCCCGGCCCACCGCCCAACGCAGCACCGTACCAGTCCACTGAGTGTCCCGCTGCCACACTGAGGTAGGATCCATTATCACTACCACTACCCATACACTGCAAGTGGCCGCCCTCATTCCTTTACATGATAGAGGACTCCCCTCTACTGTAGCCACACTGCAGGCGTGTCATATCACCCTCCAACTTTCACAGTTTCTGATGGGACACCACAAATCCCAAAAGTCCTTATCCGTGAATTTAACACTACTGGTCTCCCCACGCCTTGATGCATGCGGGCTTACGCCACGTTATAAGCTCATTGACATAGACATAGACACACTACGGTCCTCCTGTCGCTCTGTGTGGTCCTCTGCCTGCGGCCTCACCTGTCATTACCACCACTGTGACTACCATCTAAGCTGGGCCTCCCTCCTCCACCTTGCTATCCCTGCCCCCCGCTTTACGCAGCATTGTCGCAGACAACCGAGTGACCCAGCCTGCCTGCGCCCTGCTGCAACGGACTGCAACACTGCATGCCCAGTCCTCGGGCTTCCCCTCAGATGGTTCATTTTGTGCTCATCCTACCGTCTGAGGTCCCCATTCCTCCTCACCTGAGCATCATCCCTCTACCTACCTCCTCTTTCTCTTACCTCACTCCTCTGGATGCTCTGCTGCTGTTCTCCAAAGGTCCCTACCATCCTCACCAATTCACCACTGGCCGCTCTGCTGTCGCAACCTCCACTCCACTGCCTAAGGCTCTTACTCCTCCCCCCTCAGGGCCTACTCCTCAGCCTCTGCTGCTCACCTCACTGTCCTGGACACTCTGCTGCTCTTCCTCGCCTTCAATCTTGCTGATCTCACCAACTGCCCTTGATCGCTCCCTGCTACAATTTCTAATCTAGGATCCTGCTGTTCTCACCTCTCCGACGCCCTGCTACTGATCTCCAATCCACCACCCTCATCAATCCACCCTCGGAAGCTCTGCTGCTGCAACTATCACCCCACTGTCTTGACTCCCTTTCACCTGCCGTGACTCCCCATCCTTCTTCTCTAAGACCTTCCCCTTACCAGCCCTCTCTCCCTCCCCATCCCCTCGACTGAACTTGCAACAGCTCCTGATACATACTCCAACTGTGGACACTCTGCTGTGTGGCCACCAGCACTTGCTCTTATCCCCTTCTTGTCATGCACTCTATCTGTCTTTCCCTTCATCGGCCTCCCTCCATCTCCCTCTCCCTCTCCCTCCTCCTCCTCCTCTACCTTCCACTCATCCTCATGTCCACCCCTTCTCTCACCTCCCCCCTGCCCACCCCTTCTCCCTCGCACAATCCCTTTTTGCTCTAATCTTATCCACATCCCCACTGACAATCCCTCCAATATCATCAACATTGCCCTCTGGAACTCCCGATCCATCTGCAATAAAGCCACTGCGGCCCTTGATCTGTTCTTCCGAAATGACCTACACGTCCTCTGCATCACCAAGACTTGGATCTCCCCTTTCAATTCCACTGTTCCTGCATCTCTCTCCACCCCCTCTTCCTCCTTCTCTCATGTTTCCCGCCACTCAGCTGCCGAGGCAGCGTCGGCCTCATTTTTCATCCTAAATGTCTTTCCTCATCCCCTACCTTAACCCTCCCCACCTTCTCTTCCTTTGAATTTCTCTTCAAATCCTTCACTTACCCTCATGCAACCTCCTTCTTAATTATTTACAGACCTCCTGGTCCCCTCTCTTCCATCTGTGAAGGCCTGGACCATCTTCTCTCTCTCATTTCTCCCTCCCCGACTCCTCTCTCTTTCCTTGACGATTTCAACATCCCTCTCTCAACCTTATCTCATTCTTCCCCTCTTCTCTCCTTACTCGACTCCTACCTCCTCTCTCCCCTTCCTACCCCCACCCACTCCTCTGGCTCTACTCTCGATCTCATCTTTCTCTCGTCTTACTCTTCCTCCCCGTATCGTCTCTTCCCAACTATCTCTACGACCACGCCTTGATCTCCTTCTCCCTTACTCCTGCCACCTCCTCTTTATCATCCCCCTCTCCCTCCTCTCCCTCCTTCTCTCATTGTGATCTCTGCAACTTCAACCCTTCTCTCTTCCTTGACTCCTGTTCTTCCTCCCTTCCCCCTCTCCCTGATTTTTCATCCCTTTCAGCCGATGACGCCCTCTCCTCACTGTACTCCTCTATATCCTCCAGTCTTGACCAACTCTATCCTCTTACTTCCTTTGCCCCTCTCACAAACATTCCCAACCCTGGCTCTCCTCTCACCTTTTGTCCATGCGTCTCCACCTCCTTTGCCTCGAAAGATCCTGGCTGAAATCCCCTTCTCTGACTAACCAATCCTCTTACTTCTCATATCACTCTCTCTATGACTCTTGCCTCACATCTGCCAAGCGCTCCTACTATTCTAACCTCCTCCACTCACAAGCTTCTCACCCCCGCCGTATCTTCCAGACCCTCTCTAGCCTTCTTTCACCTTCTACTTCTGACCCTTCCACGAACTCTCCCCTCTCTCCCTCTGACTTTGCCAACTTCTTCTCATCCAAAATTCTCTCTCTTCACCAGAACATCCTCTCCTCTCCTTCTATCTCCCATCCTTCCCCCTCCTCCTCTTCCATCTCTGCTAACTTGTCCACCTTCTCTCCTATCACCCCAGCCTGCATCTCCCGTCTCCTGTCTGAACCTCACCCTGCTGCTGCCCCCTCTGATCCCATCCCCACCTCCCTCATCCCCAAAATGTACCCTCTCCTCATCCCCTACCTAACCACCTTCTTCAACATCTGTCTCTCCTCTGCTACCTTTCCTTCAGCTTTCAAACACACTACCATCATCCCTATCCTGAAGAAACCTTCTGCTAGCCCTCTTATTGCCTCCAACTTCAGACCAATCTTCCTTCTCCTCTTCATCTCAAAGCTCCTCGAGCGCCTAGCCTACTCTCAACTCTCTGCTTTCATCTCCTCTCACTCCCTCCTCCCCACCTCTCAGTCTGGTTTCCACCCTAAACACTCCACTGAGACTGCTCTCACTTATGTCCTCAACTCTCTCCTCACTGCTCGCTACGCTAAGCAATCCTTAATTTTCATTCTCCTTGACCTCTCTGCAGCTTTTGATACCATAGATCACCCCTTACTTCTTAGCACTCTGTCCTCCTTCGGATTCAAAGGCTCTGTCCTCTCCTGGCTCTCCTCTTACCTCTCCAATCGATCCTTAACTGTCTCCTGGGGTGGCCGCACCTCCTCCAACCTCCCCCTGAACTAAAGCGTCCCCCAGGGATCCGTACTCAGACCCTTTCTTTTCTCTCTCTATACCTCCCTTCTCGCCCCATCATCTCTTCTTTCGGCATCTCCCACCACTTCTACGCTGATTGTTTGTTTGTCTGTTTGTTTATTATTTGTAGCGCGCGCCAGACCCGAGGGTAACGGGCGCGTTGTTCAAGAATACTTTAAGCTTTACAGGTTACACATGTTTACAAATAGCAATTACTCGCATATAATAGTTACATAATACAGGACAGTGAGGAAAATATACATTGTACACGATGTGTACAGTTCGATTTACAGATAGCAATTACTCGCATATAATAGTTACATAATACAGGACAGTGAGGAAAATATACATTGTACACGATATGTACAGTTGGAAAGTGGAGAGTATATACAGTTGTATCCAGATGTATGCAGAGTTCGTCTTGTTGGTCAGTAGTTATGTAGGCATAGGGATGGTTTATAGGTAATTTTCTTTGATCCATTTGATGCAGTTAGATCTGAAGTGAGAGTAGGATTGGGAGGATCTTAGGCCGGGCGGGAGGGTGTTCCAAAGCTGGGCAGCTTTGACCGGGAAGCTATTTCCTCCGGCCATGCTTAGTTTAAATGGGGGTATCACTAACTGGTTGGCGTATGCTTCTCTGGTAGGTCTAGAGGAGGTTTTCCTGTTAAATCTTGCAGTTAGATATTTGGGTGCTAGATCGTTAATGCTTTTGAATGTTAAGGAGGCTGTTTTGAGTTTAATTTTGTCTGCTGTGGAGAGCCAGTTGGATTGTCTTCTAGCCTCTGATATATGCTCTTTTCTTGGAATTCCTAGGGCAGCTCTAAGAGCATTATTCTGTAGTGTTTGAATCTTTTGTAACGTATGTTTGTTGGCCCCTATGTATAGTGCGTTGCAATAGTCCAGTTTCGATAGCACTAATGCTCGAGCAAGGGTGAGGCAGTTAGCGGTGGATAAGTATGGTTTTGCAGCTCTGATCAGCTTGCATGTATATGCGGTGCTGGATGCCATTGCGCTCACTTGTTTGGTTAGGGAGAGGCAGGAATCAAGGTAAAACCCTAATGTTTTTACCTCTTTTGCTACCTTGATAGTGTTACCATCTATGACGAAGGAAGAGTATTCATCTTTTAATCTTTTGATATTTTGTGTGTTCCCCAATATGATGAGTTCCGTTTTGTCATCATTCAGGCATAGTCCATGACTGGCCATCCATGCCTGAATGATGAGGTAAATCTTGTTCACCAAGGCCAAATCTTGTTCATAATCCCCTGAAAGTGGAATGAGAATCTTAGTTTCATCCGCATGGTTAGTGTAGGTGACACCCAGATTGTCCAGATCATCGAACAAGGGCTTCGTGAAGATGTTGTACATAGTGGGGGAGACACAAGAGCCCTGTGGGACTCCACATGTGATGGACACAGGGTCAGCTGCAGCAGAAGTAGAGAAGACCCTCATGGTTCTACCGGTTAGGAATGATTTGATCCATGCAATGGCATGTGTGGAGAAGTGGGCAGCTGTTTCTAGGTGGGTGCAGAGCACGTCATGATCCACCAGGTCAAATGCTGCAGAAAGATCAAGTAAGAGGAGTAAGGCCATCTTTCCGGAGTCTCTCAGCTCGTCGACCTGGGTTTTGAAATCGATGAGCGCAGTTTCAGTTCCGTGCTGGGGTCTGAAACCTGATTGTCTTGTGCCTAGAAGATGGTGCAGCTCCAGGTGTTTTTGAATCTGTAAGTAGGCTACCCTGTCTAAGATTTTTAACAGGAAGGGTACCGTGACACCCAACTCTTTCTTTCCTTCTCTTTCTTCACCTCTGACCTCCACCACACTCTTTATTTCTGCCTTACGGCCATAAAAAACTGGATGTCATCCCATTTTCTTTCCCTCAATACTGACAAGACTGAAGTGCTTTTCTTCCCTCCTAACACTCTCTCCCCATCCCCCCTTTCATCCACGTTCGCCCTTACAATCTCCCCATCTAAACTCCTAATGTCCTCCCCTATTTTCTCCCGCCTCTTCTACTGTTCCTCTCTCCTCTTTGGACTGACTTTCTCTCCTCAGACTCCCCTAAAATCTATCTACCACTCCTCTATCCATACTCTATGTCTTCTTGGCCCTCAAGACTCTATGTCTACCTCACTCTCTCATCTCGGCTGGCTTCCCTTCCTCTCACAACTGAAATTTCAATTCCTCTGTCTTGTCTACAAATGCCTCCATGACCTCGCCCCCCCTATCTTTCTTCCCTCCTCTCATTTTACTCTCCCTCCCGCTATCTCCGCACAGCTGATCTCTACCTTCTCACTGTACCCCCAGCCCCTTGTGCCTCCTCACACTTCCGCTTCTTCCAACTCTTGGCACCCTCCACTGGAACTCCCTACCTCTTTCTATCCGCTCCATCTCTACCTACTCACCCTTCCGCTCCTCTCTGAAAGCCCTTCTTCTTCAATCTGCCCCTGACTCTCCTTCGCTACCGCTCTCCCCCTGCAAACCCCCTTCTTCCCTCCCTTCCCCTCTGTCCTTCCCCCTCCCCCGATGACCTCAAATTGGACACTGAAACCACTTAAGGGTATAGGAGGTCACAGGGGACTCCCCCCTCCCTGCACCCTCCTTCCTTCCCCCTTCCTCCCACTCCCCTGTCCTCAAATCAGACATTGAAACCCTCATCACCTACCTCCTCTCCTCTCCCCTCCCCCCCTCTTCCCCTTCTTTTAAGTAAATTGTTCTACATACTGTATCAGTGGTTTGTTTCATGTTTGTAGATATGCTTCTTTCATTATTGTACCTTGTTGTTATACTGTAAAGCACTTTGGCTTAAAGCGCTATATAAACTCAATAAACATAAACATAAACATTCAAAAAAGCACACGCATGCACCCAAGGACATGTCCAACAGAGCCATACAGTGGTGACACATGACAGAGTTAATGGACAATGACACATGCACAAAACTAATGAGAGTAGACCACATCAACAATGAAGAATTGTGAAATGTATTAAAAAGAAAACAAAATGATAAAATCAAAACCACACATGCAAATTAACTAATTATCAATGATATACCAAAAATAAAGGAAACACCACAGAAGAATGTATATGAAAAACATGAAAATTGAAAAGTGTCTCATCACCAAAGTCTATAGAAATAAATCCAAAATTGAAAACCATAAAAAAGCATTACTCCATGGAATGACATAAAAAAAGAAAGTATGTACATGTCCGGAACTATACACAATGTAAGTCACAAGGGTCGATGATCACAAAAATAAAGGAAACCTATCAAAAATCCTATCAAAAACAGAACTATATACAAAAAGGAGGAGCACAATCCGTGGACTTCAAATCATAAATTAAAAGAAAGGAAACCTATGCCTAAACAACTGTGTACAAAGGCGGCGGGTTGGTCCAACGGCTCACTTATTGATGTTCCGGGCCAGGGCATCATCGAACTCCTCGTCGATGTTCCGGAGGTGGGCCTGTTCGCTGGCCTCGAGGTCTCGCAGGGATGCAGCCATGGCATCCACCGATTCCCTGCGAGTTGCCTTGAGGCACTCAGCCCGCCTCAAAGCTCGGTGCATGGAGTTCTCCGCCCTGGCCATTGTGAGCCGTGTCCTCTCTGCCCGCCGCTGCTCTGCATCGATTTGCTGGCCCAACCGCTGACACACGGAAGACACTCCCAGTCCTGGGTACTCCTGCCTGCCGGCTGATGCCTGCCCCCGGGATCTTGTTGGCCCCGAGCGATGATGCCTCCCACACCAAGCCTGCTGCTGCTTCAGAGCCAACTTCCACTGCCACCACAATGGCCTCCGGGCTGATGGAATCCCCCGGCGCCATCGTGCATGTGCCCTACTTTATGATGCCTACACATCCTCCATTTGCTGGGGTCCAGTTGGTCGTGTGACCACCCCTGCTGGACCTCCGACTCCCAACTGTGGCAGGGATGTGCTCTCCACCAGCCTGGCCGCGGGCTGAGGGGCAGCTCCACAGGGGGCCCAGGTGATACATGGGCGGGAAGACGGCACAGAGGACGACTTGAGCATAGGGGGTGCAATTGAGGAGGGGGTCGCAAGAGCATCCAGCACATGGAGGAACCCTACGCCAGTGACCTGTACTAGCAGGTTGAGGCGGCCACACCGGTATTCCAAATGATGTGCACTGTCTTGCCTAGAACCATGCACGTCATCCCGAATACCACGCGTGCGCAACACCACACCGACTAGGACAGGCTGCACATGGTCACAGATTGCCACGTCCACAGGGAGAGGATGGCCATTTGTTGTAGATGCATCCCCTACCTGCGGACAGGCCTGGACAGAGGCATCCCTGCTGGTGCTGGATGATGCAGTCACAGGATTACACACAGGCACCTCCGCGGTGACCTGTGCTGCCGCCTGGCCCTGCCCCTGGACTGCACCACTCGCACCAGTGGAACCACCCCCTCCAGGCCCCATGCGTGGAGTTGATATGGCCTCCCCCTCAACCACACCCCCCACCAACCTGGATGACTCTGTGCTGTCTTCCTCAGTATGTCCGTGTGGGGGCTCAGCTGCCCCTTCTGCTGCCGAGAAGTCCACCTCCAACCTTGGCCTCTTGGACCTCTTCTCGGCAGCTGCAACCATGGATGCGGAACCAGAGTCCGGAAAATATTATGACCTGGGAGGGGAGCTGGGCCCTGCCTCTTCGTCTGGCGGTGGCATCCCTGCCCCTGGGCTCCACAGCACCATCTCTGCCCTCTTCATCAGTCGACTCTGCAGACAGGGAGAGACAGAACACAGGTATCAGGGCACCGTACAATGGTCTGCTGCACACATGACAGTTGCACATGAGTGTCAGCGTTAGACATCACAGATGGCATCACACTCCCCAACACTCATGTCATTTGAACCCACACACATGCACAAATAAACTGACATTGTGCAGCAGACATCAGCATCCATACACACATAACTGCATGAACATCCAAAGGTTGGCATGATGTTAAGAGCAACATGGGGAGTGCCGATCACATGCACACACGCCAACAGACAGACATGCACCTGTACATCTCCACCACCTGTCACAGTGCAATCATCGGCAACTATGTCACATCTGCCAATCAGGTACCCAGATGTCTGGGTCACATTCATCCATGGTGTTTCACAGTCACACACATGCCAAACAGACACACTGTTAGCACTTTGCTGATAACAATCTGAATAAACACCAATTCAAGTTCATATACCTTGGATTTCACTAACCTGGACAGACAGCAGTGACCGGGAAGGCAGTTGAATAGTTAAGGACGAATATGAGAATTCCCCCACAAGCTCTGCCGCCCTCTGCCTGGGTAAAATAACCAGGAGAAGAGGGGACAGCATTCCCAGGGAAACCCTCTAGGGCAAGAAAACCCTGTGCAGCGGCGAGGACAATCAGATGTCGTTTTGTCTTCGGGAGCAAGAATCCTGCAGTGGCTTGTCTTCGTATCAGAGTTACGACTTCTGCAGGGAATGTGCTCTGCGGATAAGAAAGGACAGGTAAGAAGAGTTTTAGGGTGGTGAGCAGAACGGTATCCCAGCAAGAAATGCCACCCACCTAAGATCAGCTTCGGATGTTATAATGCAGATCAGTTAGACCCTCTACTTCCTGTGACTCTGATGACTGCAAGAAAGGATGATTGATCCTAAACAAGGAGTGAAATGGTTAGTCTAATAGTAACAGGAACTAGAGTAGAATCCTACGGAAGAATGATTAGTACCGTAAGAGAGGAATCGTATTGTTGTTAAATAAGTATTCCTGTGCAACGGTCCTAAGCCGAAGACTAGTACGAGTCAAAAAGAACGTTCCGTAGAGAAAAGTGGAAGCATCTCGGAGGAAGGAGTCAAAGATTCTCTGAAGCCTGAAACAATCAAATCTGAAGCCCAGAAAGGATAATAGGTTAGAAAGCAGGTAAGAGGCAGATACAGTAGAGATCCCTAGATGGCGATCACTTACGAAGCGTCTGGACTAGGAGTAGCGACGCACTGAACCAATACTCTCGATCCCTTATATTCGGTCACATGACCGGCCGGCAACGTCGGGAATGCACGTGTAGCAACTGACCCATTGCTCAAAGAATAACAAGAAAAGCCGACGGCCATCTTGGAAGGACTAACAAACACAGAGCGGCATAACCGGCCACGATGCCAAAAAGACGCAAAGGCGGAGAACCCGGTTTCCTGGGATGCAGTCGGAAAAACCTGCGCACCAAACGACGAGCATGAACCCCCGAAGCCGGCTTCCAGGACCTGTCTGCCAGAGCGAACCCCTTCCAATCAATCAGGAACTGAAGACGACCCCTGTGGTAGCGGGAGTCACAGATGCCAGCTACTTCAAATTCCGGCCCAGTCGCCGTGAAAACAGGAGGTGGATGAAAAACAGTTGATCGTTGGAAACGATTGGGCACTGCCATCTTGATTTGGGAGAGATGGAACACTGGATGGATCCGAGACCATGACGGAGGCTGCAAGAGTCTGACAGCCGCAGCACCTATCAGGGATAACACCATGAAGGGTCCAAAAAACCTGAGAGACAATTTAGAGGGAACCAAGTGGCAAGGAAGAAATCAAGAAGACAACCATACATAGTTCTCAACAGCTATTGTCGGTGCAGCCCTTCGATGACGGTCAGCAGAGACCTTGGCCCGATCTTGAGCAGACTGCAGAGCCAGTCGAGTGACACGATGACTTAGTTGAATGTCTGTAATGAGACGGTCAACCCCAGGGCAACGGGAGGAAAGTGGTGCTATAGTAGGAACCAAGGCTGGGTGATATCCATAGGTACAGTAGAAAGGATGAGTTTTCAAGGCCAAATGAACCGCATTATTATAAGCCAATTCTGCCAATGGTAAGAGTTCAACCCAGTTGTTGTGTGTGGCAGATATAAAACAGCGTAAATAGCATTCTAATGTCTGATTTAATCACTCTGTTTGTCCATTAGTCTGTGGATGGTACCCAGAGCTCAGTGCTCTTCTGATTCCCAAAAAGGCGCACATCTTCTGCCAAAAAAGGGAGGTGTACTGAGGACCCCTGTCTGACACAATCGTATCTGGTAACCCATGATGAGAGAAGATGTCTGAAATGAAGATTCAAGCCATCTGATCTGCATTGGGAAGTTTGGGCAAAGGTGTAAAATGGGCCATTTTCGTGAAATAGTCTATTGTTACCATTATAGTGGTTTGATGAGAGGATGGAGGGAGATCAACTATAAAATCTGTGGAAATCAACTGCCAGGGTCTTTCAGGAATAGGCATTCGTGTGAGTAGTCCCAAAGGAGGTTGTTGAGGTGTTTTGGATTGCAGACATGTCACACAAGCTGAAACGTAGTCTCCCACATCAGTGTGGAGACTCAGTCACCAGAAATGACGCTTGACATGTTCTAAAGTAGATCGATATCCCCGATGACGAGCAGCTCTGGAATCATGGCACATATACAGCACCTCCTTCTGGAGAGTAGCAGAAGGTACGAGCACATGTTCACCATGAAAGAAAAATCCACGGTCTCTTGTGAGATGGTAAGTACGTTCAAAGTCTTCGCAAGAGTTTAAGTGTAGAGCGGTGTCTTGCTTAATTGTCTGAAGAAAATCAGTTAGAACTGAGTTGAATTGAGCCTTGGAAAACAGACTTTCAGGACTGAATCTAGCTGTAGGGTGATCCTTTCAAGAGAGAGCATCAGCTCTGAGATTCTGGCTTCCAGGAAGAAAGGTGAATAGAATGCGATAAGGGAGAAAAAATTGCACCCAACGCGCTTGACGACTGTTGGTGGTTTGAGCATATTGAAGAACTTTCAAGTTTTGATGATCAGTACGGACTTCCACAGGATAAGGAGACCCCAACAACAAATGTCTCCATTCTTCGAAAGATCTTTTAATAGCCAGCAATTCTTTCTCGAGGAACAAATAGTTTACTTCAGAGGAATTAAAGGTCTTGGATAAATATGCAACAGGTGATTCTACACCTTGATTGGATAGACACACCTTGAGCTGATAGCACCAAACCAAAATAATTAACCTGAGTTTTATGGAATTTGCATGTTTCAGCCTTACAATACAAATGATTAGATTGAAGGCGATCCAGGACTAGATTCACATGACGGATATGTTCAGCTTCGTTTGTAAAGAAACCAAAATGTCATCAAGGTATATAACAACAAAGTGTAATAGAACGTCTGCAAATAGATGGTCCATAAATCTTTGGAATATAGCTGGGGCATTAGAGAGGCCAAAAGGCATTACTTGATATTCGTAGTGTCCAAAAGGTGTTTGGAAGGCCGTCTTCCACTCATCTCCGGGAGCAATTCGAATGAGGTGATACGCCCCTTGGAGATCTAATTTGGAGTGAATGGTGGCCCCTCGTGCTGCCTCAAGAATATCTGAAAACAGGGGCATCGGGTATTTGTCGGTTACCGTGATCTTATTGAGGCCTCTATAGTCAAGAGTGTGTCTGAGCTCCTCCGTGTCCTTCTTAGGAATAACGAACAGGGAGGCCCCCGCAGAGGAGGTTGACTCGGTAATAAGGCCATTTTGTAAGTTGGTGTGAAGGTACTCCTTGAGGACGGTCTTCTCTCGCTGGGATAGCATATACATGCGTCCAAACGGAACAGGCTGGTCCGGGATCAATTCAATGTGACAGTCATCCCTCCGATGGGGCGGTAAAGTAGGAAACTGTGGTGTGGAAAATATTGATTGATATTTCTGGTAACACTCAGGGATATTTCCTATCTGTGAAATAGACGTTATGGGAGTATGTTTAGGAACTTGTGAGGGAACCTGAATTGCTACAGATTCGTGACATAGACAGTGAGCCACACAGTATTCAGATGCTAGAAAAAGGGTGCCAGCAGACCAGTTTATAACGTGTTGTGTAACCGTAACCAGGGTAAGCCCAATATTATGGGGAAATGTGCCGCTTTAATCAAATCAAATGTGAGGGTTTCTTTATGTGAGGCAATTATGCATGTTATGGGTTTAGTTTGTTCCGGGATAGGACCCAAACTTAAAGGACTGCCATCCACCCCTTGAATAGGTGTTATGCAGGACTAGGAGATACAGGCAATCCCATTGCCTTCAGCCAATTTATCATCAATGAAATTTCCGGCTGCCCCACAATCAACTAAAGCCGGAACCCTTTGAATTACCTGGTCTCGAAACACTAAATTAAGGATCAAAACAACCATGGAAATATCTGTTAGGGGAGAAGCATGGGACACATCTACCTGAGGTGAGGAACCATATTTGTTTACCCTAGCCATGGTTCCTCTTACAACTGGGTTCTAGAGTTTCCTGAAATCTGGGAGCCGGGTCTTCGAGGAGGAACAGTCGGGCAGTCTCGTAACACATGAGTAGAAGAACCGCAATACATGCATAAATCTAACGATTTACGTCATTCCTTTTCAATTGCCAACAGTGGACCGAGGGTAGCCCCAATCTGCATGGGTTCATCTGTCTGCAGTGGTTTGCTAATTGTTGGGTAGTTCTCGGAGCGAGGACGGAAACCCTTCCCCTTTTTCCGTTCTATCAATCTCTCTTGGAGATGGTACTCCATTTGCATGGTGATTGTGATCATGTCAGCTAAATTGGCTGGTCGAGGGACTTCTGCCACAGGCTCAGCTACATATGTGGCAGGGTTTCACTATTCTGCACCTGACTATCTTAATCGCAATATTAGATATAGCAACTTCATATGCAGACGCTCTCTGAGATGTCAACATACCCTTAGGTTTGTCCAAAATGGCAAACAAAACATGATCAATAGATAATGTCATGGAACACCCCATTACTATGCTCATAGAATTCTCAATGGCGAACGCGGCTGTTGCCAGTGATTGTTCGCAAGGAAATTGTACTTTCATAACTGGATCTAAAATCCCACTGTAATATGCCAGAGGTTTGTTCCCCAAAGCAGTCCTCTGTGCAAGCACTGCTGTCATACCTGTCCCATTCATGTGCGAAAATAGGTAGAACTCCTCAGAATAATTGAGAATTCCTACAACTGGAGCTGTACAAATTGCTTTCTTTAATTTGAGATTGGACACCTCATCCTTTAGTTCTTCCGTGAGACTTCTTCAAAACAAGGTGAGAAGAGCATCATCCGCCCAATTGGTATCTGAAGACAGCTGTTTGAACTGGGTAATGTAAGTCAGGAAGTCCTTGTTTCCTTGTCTAAGATCAAGGAGACGCTCCTGAGAGGCCACTGATATTTCTTGCCTATTAAACATAGACTTAAGGCTGTTTACAAAGGCTGGATAAGACTCCAGAATTGTGTTCCCCGAAGAAACTAACGGGGTAGCTCAAGCTAAAGTGGGGCCAGAAAGGTGGGAGATCAAGAACCCTATCTTGTCCTTATCAGTAGGAAAATATTGTGGCTTAAATGTAAATTGCACGGTGCAACTATCTAGAAACTCCTTCAATTTATAAGGATCCCTGTCAAATTTGCCGGATGGCAGAGTTGACGGGGGGTTTTCAGGAACTATACGAGCTACCTGTTGTCGGAGCTGCGCATTGTCTTGTTTGACATTTTGTAGTTCCAGGGACATGGACTGCATGGCAGCCATAAATTGTTGCATTTGCTGTTCCATAGTCACTTGCTGAATGTCCAAAGATAAAGAAAAATGTTTTTTCTTTTTTTTTTTCAAGCCATTGCTAACTGTTAGCACTTTGCTGATAAAAATCTGAATAAACACCAATTCAAGTTCATATACAATGGATTTCACTAACCTGGACAGACAGCATTGACCGGGAAGGCAGTTGAATAGTTATGGACGAATATGAGAATTCCCCCACAAGCTCTGCCGCCCTCTGCCTGGGTAAAATAACCAGGAGAAGAGGGGACAGCACTCCCAGGGAAACCCTCTAGGGGAAGAAAGCCCTGTGCAGCCACGAGGACAATCAGATGTTGTTTTGTCTTCGGGAGCGAGAATCCTGCAGTGGCTTGTCTTCATATCAGAGTTACGACTTCTGCAGGGAAAGTGCTCTGTGGATAAGAAAGGACAGGTAAGGGTAGTGAGCAGAACGGTATCCCAGCAAGAAATGCCACCCACCTAAAATCAGCTTTAGATGTTATAATGCAGATCAGTTAGACTCTCTACTTCCTGTGACTCTGATAACTGCAAGAAAGGATGATTGATCCTAAACAAGGGGTGAAATGGTTAGTCTAATAGTAACATGGACTAGAGTAGAATCCTACGGAAGAATGTTTAGTACCGTAAGAGAGGAATCGTATTGTTGTTAAATAAGTATTCCTGTGAGACGGTCCTAAGCGGAATACTAGTACGAGTCAAAAACAACGTTCCGGAGAGAAATGTGGAAGCATCTCGGAGGGTGGAGTCAAAGATTCTCCAAAGCCTGGAACAGGCAAATCTGAGGCCGACAAAGGATAAGAGGTTATTAAGCAGGTAAAAGGCAGATACAGTAGAGATCCCTAGATGGCGATCACTTACGAAGCATCTGGACTAGGAGTAGCGACGCACTGAACCAATACTCTCGATCCCTTATATTCGGTCACATGACTGGCCGGCAACGTCGGGAATGCACGTTTAGCAACTGACCCGGTGCTCAAAGAATAACAAGAAAAGCCGACAGCCATCTTGGAAGGTCTAACGGACATAGAACGGCATAACCGGCCACGATGCCAAAAAGACCAACGTTTGTAACAAGATGTAACACACACGCACATGTACACTGTGCACGTACATGAAGGTGGGACCAGCATCCATGTGTCACACCCCAACCATGGCATAGCACATACACAGAAATGCTAACATGTGTGCATCTCCACATGCAGTTGGGCATCATGCATTGGAACACATACACCATTGATCTGCATCACACATGACTGGACTCACATGCAGCACAGGCATGTCCCTGCACACACACATCCATACATGGGACATGCCAGACATATGTCCAAGCTGCAAACTCCTACCACACCTCAACATGCACTGTGTGGAATGGGATAGCCCAGACACTCACCGCTCGAATCCAGATGGGTCTGCCTCTCTAGGACCTGGTGGTGAAGAATTGGGTTGATGTGTTCCAGGACCCTCATCTGGTCGATGGTAAATTGGACCCGGCACCCCCCTGCATCCGCTGCACGCAAGAGGCACCGGGCCTTTCTGAGGGTCCTGGACCTGAAGTCCTCCCAGCGCTTCTGGATTTGTTTCAAGTCGCGGGTTGCCACCCCCTCCGCATTGATGGCAACCATAATGTCCGACCAGGTCCTCTTCCATCTTTCCTTGTCGGCGCACAGTCGTCTGAATAAGGCATCATAATGCCCCAGGACTTGCTCCACCAGGATGCCAAATTCTCTGGCTGAGAAGCTGACAGCCCTCTGCCTCTCTGGCTGGGGGTTGCCCGTGGTCTCAGATGGTGTTTACCCCGACATGAAAACCCCTGAGGCAGGTGTGGGTGGGCAACTGGGTCCTGGGGCTGAGCTGTGGAGCAATGGAACACCAGTCGGGAGTGTTCTGTTCCAGCAGGGGTGGTCACAGCAACTGGACCCCTGGCAATGGCTGATGTGAATGCACCAAATAGCAGGGCACTATGGCAGCAGGCATGCAGGCAGCAGCAGGTGGCTCTTGGGAGGCTGCTCGGGGATCAGGGGGGCAGGAAAATTGCCTTCTGTGCAGGAGCCTGGTCTTCCGTGTGTTGTCGCATGGCCAGCTCAATGCAGAGTGATTTAGCATGTGAAAAAACAGCACATCAGCGTGTAATTCGAGGAAAGGGCCTTAGCGCGTAAAAGCATAAGTGATGTGACGCGCGCAGGCGTTTCCCTCAGCACGGGTTAAAGGTGATCGCGGGCCAGCAGTTCGCTGTATGTGCTTTTCGTGAAGACCGATGCATGTGTTGCTACTTCTTGTTTCATGCGCCATCTCATCACAGCAAATCGAGGACGTACCTTTTCTTTTGGCGAGGGTCTTGCCTACGCGTGTTTTTCTTTCCAATGGTAGTCAGACGGTGAGTCACGCATGCTATTTTTCCCACTGCGGGTCCCCATGTGTATCGTCTACCCATTTTCGAGGTGATAGTAGCCTGTGTGTCCCACACATACATGTTCTTTTGTCCCTGGGTGCCACCGCGTACTGTGGGAGGTTAATTCCACATACGTGGGCTACCAGGGGTTGTATGAACGGTTTTATTGCAGATTTGGGATGCCTGAGCATTGCGTGACCCATCATGTTCTCCCAAGGGTCACATACAGCCTTGCAGGAGCACAGGGGTGCTGTTTACATCACATACCCCACCCCCTTCACCCCAATTGCCCAGGACAATTGTCGTGCACACCTCCCATTGGCACTAGTACATCCGTGCCATGGTTGGGAGGCCACGAAAGGTGAGAGGCGCCTCAGTTGGGTGTCCTCCACATGGTGGGCGTGGTCAGGGACGTGGCCAGGGTGACCAGGGAGTAGGGGGAGTCCAGGGTGGCTGTAGAGGGGGAAGAGGCAGGGGTGTGCCACTTGGGCAGGATATTCTGCCACGTGTTGGTGCAGTCATGCCACCACCCCCTGCTGCTTCGGGAGCTGCCGCTCTTGCATCTGACACTGGCACCCATGTGACCCGGCAGTCATTTTCATCTACTGTCACTGGCCCAACGGTAGTGGTAGCTGCAGGTGCAGCTGTGGCGACCACCACCCAGGCTCAGGTTGGTCAGCGCATGAGGCGTTGGCACCTGAGGACTACCAGGCTGCATTCCAGGTGGTCAGGGGGCACAAGCAATGTCCGGGCAGGGATGCTCTGGCCAAGGCACATGTTCCTGGGGCAGTGTTGTCATCTGCTGCCCCAAGCACCACCCCAGCTGTGAGTCTGCCAGTCAGGACTGTGTCAGTCACAGACCTTGGCACAGCGGCTGTTGCTGCACTGGGTCCTGTCAAGAACACCCAGGAGCCACTGACGCAAGTCAGGGCTTCCGTCCCGGTTCCACCTGCCACTCCCTTGCTCTAGTCCACCAGCACCACTGCCCCTACTGATCAGGGTGGCATTTGCCAGTCAGGGACCGTCCCACTGCCCAAGAGGAGGAAGGTTGCTCCTGTGCAAGAGGCTGGGACCCCAGACACGGCTCCGGCCTCCGGCATGTCGAAGAAGAAGCCTTTCAACAAGCAGGAACTGGACTTCCTTGTGCGCTACATGTCAGAACATGAACTCAATATACTAGTGGGCCCAAATTGCTATATTACGCTTGCCCAGCGTTGGGCACACTGGAAGCATGTTGCAGATGGTGTTAGTGTATTTGGATATGAGGTGCACACAGCTCAGGACTGCAAAAAGCATTGGGATGACCTCCAAAGCTGTGCTAAGCAAAAGTGTGCCTCCAATTATGCCATGACTCAGGAGACTGGCAGTGGGCCACCACCTGAGGTGGAAGAACTCACTTCCGCACGAGGAGATCTCTGCAGCGTTCATCCCGGCACAATTGATCGAAGGAGTGGGAGAGATGCAGGAATATGATGCACTGTCCGGTGAGTGTTGTAGCGTGTTTGTCCAGGCCATGTGTGGTCTGCTTGTGCGATGTATTGTGCTTGACTGCCACTACATGCTATGTGTACATGGTTTTCATGTGCGAGTCATGCAATGCTTCAATAATGTGTGCCTGTTGTGATGCATGCTGGACATGTGAAGCAGGCGGGGACTGTCCTCATCACCACACATGCATCCTACTCACATGCTAGTCACCCGGCTGCCCCTCTGGTCCATGTTGCAGCTCACTGACCTGTCTGCATGTAGCCTGTGGTGTCTTTCCACTCAGCACTCGGACTATGTCATCGCATGACTGACGTGCATGTGTGTTCATCGTGCATGCGGGTACTCCACGCGGGCATGCTTCCTTGCCCCTCAACCCCCCTGTACCTCACTTTCACCATGGCACTGGCGGGTAACATGTTGGACTACTGCAATGGCATGTTCCACGCTCCTGTGTACATGCACACTTCCCCCTGCGAACCTGCTAGACACATACTGTGGGGTACATCCTTTGTCCTTGATGCAGGGTGTCTTACTCGGAATGTGCAGATGGCAGATGCTCCCGGGGACATGAGTGCCCATTCATGCTCCATGTGCATTCCATGCACGTCCCTATTTGTCCTTGGCAGGATGATCATTAAAGTACGTGTTGGGGATTACATACGCATCATGGCATTTGGTTATCTATTCCATGCTCACTCTGGCTCAGTCCTACATCACGCACATGTTTAGGGTGTCATTGTCTGTGTGGGGCACAGGCCTCCCCCTGTTGCAGGCCCCCTGACACTGTTAAACTGGTGTAGTGCCTTCTGCATGAATCGGTGTACTACTGATGGTTGATCATTTGTCATGCTTACTGTCCCATTCCCATCTGCTGTGGTGCCAGTTGACTGAGATGATGCAATTGACGCTAGCTAACGCTGTCTGCCAATACACAGTACTCTGGTGAACCTTTCATTGCCATGAAATGGCTCCCTGCATTTTCACTAAGGGAGGGGTTAACTGTAGCCATGCAACCCAGTGCATGCACATTGCACATGGTGGCTGAACTTTCCCTTACACTGCCATCATGTTAAGTGATTAACATCAAAACGTACTTGTTCATGTAGATTGTTGGTAACATACACATGTACTGAACTGCACCCACCCACTTCTGAGCCATGTTACACCGTTCTACATGCCTACTCACTGCTGCAATGTCAAAGTGACCAGGCATGTATGTTCAGATTTTCATCCCTTCACTGTTATGAAACGCACTAGCACAGGTGCATCCTGTGACACATGTACTCTGTATTGGAACACCCTAGCGGGTGTTTAGCAAAGTTGATTGGTCAATCTGCAGGCTATACTAACTGCTATAGGCCGCAGATTGATTATAGCCCACTAATCGGGTTGTAATTACTGTGGAGCTGCCTGCACGTGTGTATGTGTACACTTTCACATACATCAAAGCAAGCAGCGTTGAAGCTGCTTGCTTTGCTGTATAGGATGCTGTTCATATACACCGAACGGGTGTATATGAACACGGGTGTATTTGAACACTTTCACATAAAGATATGCAAGCAGCTTCAATGTTGTGTCGTGCAACATTGCAGCTACTTACTTAGGTGTGTGTGAAATTACTTACACATGTGTTCTCAGCCTAAATTTTGTTTAATAGCTAATATGTCATTATTTTACGAAAATGCTGCTGGGATCTCACTATTGCGGCCGTTATGTTCAACCGGCACAATCCTGAAGGTACACTGTCATGCACTACGAGTGCCCACTTAGAGGCTGGGCGAGGTGATTTGACACACTGAATCATGTTTCTGGGCACGTTCAATGCAAAGAGTGCTGAATCCAGGCCTGAAGGGTGTTCTAGAGGCTTCATGGACCGGCAGCTCGGACCGTACTGGGCGTTATGGTCCCTCATACGTCATTGAAGCCCTCGCTTTGCTCGGGACATTCACTATGTCTTCAGGGTCCGTGACACCCGGTACGGGCCGAGTTGCGGATCGATTAAGCTATATTGGTGATGATGATTTAGTGATGCATGTCTACATGCATGTTATGTGTGTCATGGTGTGTTTTGACTCACTTGCAGCTGTGGCCATTTGGCTGTTCAAAGAAACTTATGCTACGTGCCATGTCTTTGTTACCATCTGTCATTTCTGCCAGTGATTTGTGTCTGCCAGAGGTGATGTGTGATGGAGGTGATATATTATATTCAGTACATGTGTAGGCTTTGCAATTTACACAACTCCATTTCTGATTTCGCGATGCTATTGCATATCAATGACACTGAATGCATGCCGGAATTTGAGTTGTGTGTGACATGTCTGCTTCATGTGTTGCTGTCGTTGTGGTAATGTCTATATGTGTGTAGGTTATGTGCTGCTGACATGTGTACTCATGTTTGTTTTGTTCACGTTACAGGTGATGACACAATGGAGCCAGAGGATGGTGAAGTCATTCCAGACACTGGGTTGCTTTTATATCAGCAACCCGGCACAAGTGGGGGTCATGGGGTGGTAGACCACGAGAACCCATTTGTGCTCCAGACCGTCTTGTCCAGGGCTGGCAATCAGTCAAGCTCTGATGTACACTCTGAGCACAATGCTGAGTTGGATGCGCATCATGACGATTCGTCGCTGGTGAGTGATCCTGATGTGGATGATCTTCTGTCCACGACACCTGCTCTGAGGGGCCAGGCAGTGTTGGAATGTTCTACTGTGGTGATTCTGGATGCACGGTCACACTCCACACCAGTTGCTGATGTGCCTGGGGCATCATGTCGACGGAGGGTTGCAGTCCTGCAGCCTCGGGCGGTGCCAATCCAGCAAGGGCCATGGCACCTTGGGTCCCACAAGTGTAATGTCTGGCAACACGGTGGCCGTGCACCACCGGGGAATACTGAGTGTGGCCCAATCTGTGCTCCCCCTGATAGGCAGGTGGAGCTCCAGCAGCAGGGACCGCAGTCCACGTGCCGCTCAGTCAGGCTGGGCATGGCAGCCTCAGAGAGGGCACGCCAGGCTGAAATGGTGTCTCTGCACCAATCAATTGCTGCTCAGGCAGAGGCAGGCCCTGAGGGAAGAACACCGATCCCTCAGATCTACTCTGGGTGTGCTCAACATGTCCCAGAGGCAGTGGTCAGAAGTGAGGATGGAGCAGCTTGAGAACACCATCTCGACTGAGCTATGTGCATGCCATGAGGTGCTCCAGATGTCATGTGAGGCCATGCAGGCATAACTCTGTGTTACATGTGCTCCCTTGCAAGAGGAAGCACGCGTATCATGTGAGGTGCTACATGCTGACCTACGTGCCATTGCCACACAGGACCAGGCTTACCAAACCTGCATAGTTGTTGCCGTGGAGGGGTAAGCTGCGGATAGGCGTGGTCAGGCAACTGTACCATGTCCACTTTCTGATTGTCATCCAGAGGGTGAGTAGGACGACGACTTATCTTCCACACAGGTCGGGCCGTGCAGATTTTGAGCCCATGGAAGTTTTTTTTTTTAATCTCAACATCATTGCATGTGGGTGTTGATGTGCACCCTGTACCTCCCCCTTCCTGGGTGCCCCCCAGACCCTGGGTCGTATGTGGCCGTTTTTTTTCATTATATTGTTTGTCTATTGTATCATGAGACAGTGTGGTGCTTTGTGGCTTTTAAAAGCATCCACTGTGTGTTCCTACTGGGCCCATACAAGCTTGTCTCGTGTATGTGTTTGTGGCTTGGGATCCTGACAGATATGCCACTCCTGCTTCCCCTTTCCATGGGCTTGCAAGGATGGGTCGGTGTGACAGCAAATTACACAGGGGCATTGGACTTTCGTCATATCTGTGGCCAGTCTGCAGTCCTACTTGTGTATACACCCCTAGTGGGGATTAAGGATGTTTTCTCCACGGCATGTCTGCAATCAACTTTGGTCAGTATATTTTTGAACTCTGCTTTTTTTAAAGTTGATTGTGATGTTTTTTTTATTACTTGCCTGTATACGTGCTTGATGCACTTCATGCTGTAGATGGTAGCCTGCACCCTTTAGCTGTCAAAGCCACACTGATGGTAGGAGGGGGCCAGGTGGTGACAATGTCAAGTTGGTACATGTTAGGTTCACCCCTTGGAAATTGTGGCAAAGGTGGAAGCATTAGGAATATGAGCCAACAACCACAACTCACGGTCCAGTCCTCACCTGAGATGGCCGCCTAGACTACTTCTATGCGTCGTTCCTTTTGGATGGCATGTTGTATCTGTCTTCCCTCTTGGACTTCGCTGCTGCTTTACGGCACAGTTTTCCTACTGGACTCCAGCTCTTTTACTCATTTTTCACCCTCTGGTGCCTTTGGTCCCTGTTTTTCTTCCTGTTACTGTCCTTGTTGCAGATCTGTCTGCCCGTCTCTCGGGCAATTCTTTCCGCGTACTTGTATGCTGCCTCGGGTAGACTCGGTACACTTCTGTACCACATCATCTCTCTCACTCGCTCTCTGTCTCACTCCTTCTATTGGTACACTTCTATACAACTGCATCTTTCTCTCTCGCTCTCTCTCTCGCTCCTCCTATCTTTCATCTATTACATCCATACCTTTATGTTTACTTCTGCCTTTTACCAAAGCTATTCAATTGTTCTGGCTCTTAACTTGCTGTCAGCTGTTTCCGGTGATCTTGCCTTCACTCTGCCTTTCCAGACTTGTGCTGTCTCTGCCTTTCTCCGTTCACGCTATCAAGGATTGATTGGGTTTCAGCTCAACCATCCAGTTGTGCCAGCCTCCTTGGTTTTTTCTACTCAAGTTTCAGCTCTACCCATCAGTTGGGGCATCCTCATTGATTATTTTCTACTCATGTTCCTACCCATCCTGTTGAACCATTTTACAACTGTGCAACCTTGGAAGTTATTCTATCATTCAGCTTGGACATTTACTTGCCCATATTCTACAACTTCATCTACTGGAGATTCTTCCAGGGTTTTTTGCCGACTTGAGGCTTTTTTCATGGTTTGGGGGTTTGGCTCCTTGGAGTTCTCTGCGATTTGGTATTTTTACCGGTCAAGGTGGCCTCTGATGGAGCTGGACCCTATTTACATGAAAGGAAGAACAAGAAAACCAAGGAGAAGGGGGATCCTGAAGCCAGGTAAACTCGAAGGAAGAAGCAGACGGATGCCAGAGACAGTTCTTCTGAAGGTCAAGGTCAGGTGGAAATGAGGGAGGGGCTTTCGTTGTCTGACGCTTGGGCTACAGTGATTGGCCACTGTCTGACATTGTCAATGTGGTGTACTATATACATGAGTGTTCTGCTGTTCAATGGATGTTCCTGTGTTGGGTTTACTTTTCTGGTCTCAGGTGATTGGTGTGGTTTGACACACTGGGGTGTCCACATGGGCAATGTCAACATATGATGTGTGCAGGACACTTAGGGTCACTTCATTTCACATGCATGTATTGAGTGCATGTCCCTACTAACACACACACTTACACAACGCACCGCCACATATACAACCACCCATCCATGCAGACACGTGCACACATATTGCCTTCTCTGCCATGCTGTGTCCCTGCAGCGCATGATCTCTTACAATTTTCGGATCGGGAACATGTGTCACTGGGTAATTTTTGTTGCTTGGCCTTTTTCATGTGATGCTCAAGGTGTATCCCCAACTCACTGTGCTGTGTGCTGAGCGGTGTGTTGCAGGGGACACACAAAGCACACAGTTTTGTGATTTGCGGATTTGGATTGCACAATGTGCATGCCAACAGGCATTCTGTTTTATGTTGATGGTATCGCTGGTGGCAGGGATTTGTGTATGACTTTGTATGTGTGGGAGGTTGTTGGTCAGTCATTTCATCTGATTCCATATCAGGTGTGATTGTCTCAGGCCTGTTTCCATTTATCATGTGACACTTCATGACTAATTTGTCATGTGTTGTGCATTTGGTTTGTTATTTTGCTGTTGTGTGCCATGTCATGGTGTGGCCGACGAGGGTAATGGGGGTTGTGAGGGTTTGGGTGACATACCAGTGATTTTCATGGCCTGTTGTGCAGGGGGTGGTGGGATATGCACCTTGCATGTGTTCCTTTTGGTCACAGCGGATTGGTTATGTTTAAGTAGCTAGGGATGCACACAATGTAGCACTTCCGTGGAAACATTCTCAGGGTGGTAAGGTTGTGACAGTTGTCTGTCTCTTTGTCATCATCAATGTCACCTGGTATGTGCCACGTCTGTGTGCACTTCACAGGGTGGGAGTTTAGGTGAAAAATGTGGCCACAAGCTAGATCCGGGCTGCCTCGCTGCGTGCCCTTTCTGCTCCCATGCGCAGCAGATGTGCGTGTGGTTGGGGATGTGGGAGCACCACCATGTCCACTGGTACGCCTCGCCATGTTGCAACATTGTGCAGGACACATGCTGCCACAATGATCCTGCACACTACTGGGGGTGCATATAGTAGCTGCCCACCAGAGCGGTCAAGGGTGTGGAAGCGTGAATTGAGCACTCTGAATGTGCGATCCACTATGGCCCTGGTTGCAATATGGGCTGCGTTGTATCTTACCTGGGGTGGTGTGGTGGAGTTCCGTATTGGCGTCATCATGTGGGTGCTCAGAGAGTAGGCAGTGTCCCCTGGGGAGATAATGATGGTTGTCATTATTTGGGTATGTGTATTTGTCGGTGTGTGACATGCATGCATGTGCACAGACATTTCTACTCACCAATGAGCAATGTGGTGCCATGCTTCCCATCTTCCAGGGCCCGGCTCAGGGCGGACATTCTATATATGAAACTGTCATGGGCAGACCCTGGATAGTTTGCATAGACAGAGGTGATGATTCCATGGGTATTGCATGCAACCTGTAAATTGTTGGAATGCCAGTGCTTGCGGTTGTGTTAGATGGTCTCAGTGGCCCTAGGTGGATGTAGGGGCACATGGGTGCAATCTATGGCACCGAGCACTTTGGGAAAGTGTGCCACCCTGTAAAAGTCCTGGACCAACAGCCTGCCTTTCTGTGGGTGTTCTGGGCATCTATATGTACCTGCAGACTGAGGGGCGCGCAGTCATGATTGCCAACACCTGGTGTAGGCAGCATGACTGTGTGGGCTGTGATACACCCCCAACTATGGCAGTTGTCCGCTGAAATGACCCAATGGCCAACAAATGCAGGACATTGAGCACCTTTTCCAAGGGGCTCAGTGCTTGGGAGCACAAGGTGGGTGATATGAGGTCATCCTCCCACTCAGTGACCAGGTCTAGGATGATATGAGGTGAAAACCTATACCTGCCATAGACCTCGTCATCAGGCATCCCAAAAAGGCTGGTCCTGGCCAAAAAAATGTGGGGTTGGCTATTCTCCTCCTCCTGCGGTGCCCCACGATCACTGCTGCGAGAAATGGCACAATCATCATAGCTGTATATGCGTGTTTATTGTTTGCGCGCACGTTTATGCTGTGCGGGGGCACTTCTGCCTACCTTCGTGTGGCGAACGTGTTTATGCCTGTGCGTGTCTCTTGGTGTGCGCAGGTTTTCCCTATTTGTTTCCATGAATACGAGATGTTCGCGTGCGTGTGGGCGTTCCATGAATTTCCCAGCAGTACTTCCCAGTTACACCCTCATTTTCATGCGTTGTTCCCTATTTCACGTGTTCTGCCCTCTTTTTTGTGTGTGCGCTACAAATTGTGCGCTTTCGCTGTGTGCGTCGCGCACAGTTTTCGGGATGTCGTAGTGACGTTTAAGGTAGGTGCAGATTTGGCGCAGTTCCCAGGAAAAACACGCGCACAGACTTCCATGAATCACTTGCGTGGGAATTGCTGGATTTTTCTTGCTTGCACCACTGATTTCAGCGCACAATTATTCCATGAATCGGCCCCTAAAACTATATACGCCACCTTCTCTTTGGCTCACATTGAAACCTCTTTTTACATAAGTAAATAGCATAAGTCGGTTTGGAGAATAAAAATCACAATCCTGTCTGGGGTTCACATTTTTATAGCATGTAGCACATCAGAACCGGGCAACACGACACATTCAACAGTTTACTTTATGCAATTTGAAGAATAATCAACACTGGTCAATGAACAAAATCAATTTACATATTCAGTGCTGGGCAATGTCGATGTTTCTGATCACTTAAAAAGGCTAGCACTTTACAGTGCACTTTTCTAATCAGAAGCTTTATTCAATTTACCCTGGAGGAAAGACTTTTTCTGCCCCAACCCAATAACCATATAGTCAGTTACTTGCAGCACCCCTCTACTGAAAGGCCAGGGTTAAGAAATGCAGGACCGTTATTAATTAAAGGGCTATATCAGCGAATGTGGATAGATATGAATGCGTTTTTCACACCCCCGTTCACTTCAGTGCCCGTGTAAGGAAAGGTGGACAGGAAAATGGGGATAGGTATTAATTTTGTGGTTCAGACCCCCCTCCACTTAAAGGCACATGTTGGGGGATGTAGACAGTTTTAGGAATTTTAGTGTTGTTTTAGTTTTAGATTTTAGTTTAGAGATAAAGACAAGGACACTCTTCTTCTCTAAAGAAGTCGGGGTTAACAGGAAGAATAGGATTAGCCAGTTACATTACAGACTATAGTTTGTAGCATATACTGGGAATTAACTTAGTTAATTTTGAATGTTAATACAAGTCACCTCATGGTGTTTTGCTAGAGTGGAATTAATTATATTACATATTATGTCAAATATGCTAACGATCTACACAGATTCCACCCTCCCAGCCTACCCACTATTAAAGGAAGAGGTTCAGGCAAGCAGATTCCGCCACACATTTGGATTTCAAATAACTCAATTCTACTTACATTGAAAACCTCTGTTTAAGGTTCAGGAAAGTCAGCTACATTTCAGGACTCTCTATGGGACAGAGTAGGGATATGGTCACTCTCAAGGATGGTCCCTAGCTCTTCACCATTAGGCTCAGTGAGTTTTTAGGCCTCCTCAGTTTCATTCTTAGTCATTATTAGCTGCTCCCTCTCTCTTTCATAGTGCATTTACTTTATATACCACTCATCACACCCACCAGCTTAACACTCCAAGGAGGTGCCAACTTATTATCTCGCAACCAGGATTGGACAGTTACCCTTCTCTCTCAACCCCCTGACTACAGATAGGTTCCAGGAGTGGTGACATTAAATTATGGTAAAAGGAAGGGAGATGATAAATCCACTGTCCGAAGTGACATTTTCTTTTATGTTACTTTGCAAAATTTCACCTAGTTTGGTCCCTACATGGTAACTATTGTTATGTTACAAATACTTAACACAATGCATATATTTTTGTACTCCTCTCATCATGACAAATCTATCTAGATGTCTCGCATTTCTGCACCATGTTGCCTGCAAAATTAATGTTTTTTTCTCAATTACGTGAACATTATATCAGTGATTATGATCAAACTTTACCATCAGTTATGTTATATCTTTAGCCACTATTGTCCCAAGATTCGGCTTCTTCCCACTGTCTGGGTAGCTCTGATCACTTTTTGTGGCTCGGTATCAGAGTTCTGAAATTCTGACCGTTATATAAATTACCACCGCAGACCCGCCTTGGAATTAGCTTTCAAATGACACCTCAATGGCTTTTCTCACCCTTAAGATGATGGAGCAAATCACAAAAATGTGGCCCTATGGGTAATTCATTGGCAAATACATATGTCACAAACTCCCGTTCTTGGAAGATATGGGATAGGTAGAGGCGTTGCCATTGACTGATCCTGCACGTTTTCTCTATAATGTGCCTTCAGCGGTCTAGTGTTTCCTACTTGCTGCATTCACATCCTTAAACACGGGCAGTCACCGCCCTACATTGCCCTCCCTGAGGAGACAAGCAGATAAGCAGTAAGCTGATCAAGCAGTGGAGTCTGCTGTTTCTTTCATTGCTGTTGGAGGCGGACGCTTTAAAAGCAGCCGTGTGTTTCTCGGCTACGTGAGCAGACAAGCAGATTAGCAATAAGTTGAAAGCTGATCGAGACATGCAGATAAGCAGTAAGCAGTAAACTGATCGAGCGGTGGAGTCTGCTTTTTCTTTCATTGCTCTTGGACTCGTACACATTAAAAGCAACAATGTGTTTCTTGGCTACGTGAGGAGACAAGCAGATAAGCAATAAGTTGAAAGCTGATCGAGCAGTGGAGTCTGCTTTTTCTTTCATTGCTGTTGTAGGCGGATGCTTTAAAAGCACACACCCTGCATGGAGCGCAGCAGTGTGTAGCAATTTGTTTTGTGTTTGAGATGCGGGGTCGTGGCGGCGAGGCTTCGCTTGCTAACCAGGTAAGCTGCAAGTCGTCAGATTCTGCAGTGTCTGTTCCCCCCGCATCATGACTTTGCAAAAGTATGCTGCTGTGTTCTATTTCCTCCACCACGACCAAACAGTAAGTCCTTACATGAGCCGCTTTCCTATCTTTTTTTTTTTTTAACAACGTCCTCCATCACGGCCGCAAGGAGTGGATCATGATACGACTTCCACTGTTTGCCATGGTTCTCCTCCTTTATCAGATGCCAACATATTTTTCAATCGACCTGGGCCTTCGGCATCTTTCTGTTCATCTCCTTCTCCAGAGCTGCAGCCAAGCAGCAACAACACAGGCTGTGTTCCTCCAGCGCAGGAAGAGCCCTTAGTGGACGCCTTTTCTTTTCCAGTCCTAAACTGGATTTTGGACACGATGGACCGTGCCCACAATTTGAACATGTAAGAACTGAGAGAGGTTCACTCTTCTCTAAAAGACTTGCTTGCCAAATTTCATTTTATTGTAGTTCTGAGCATCCCAGGGGCCCTCTCTAAAAATGTATTGCCGGGTGGTTGCTTGCCTCTGGACAATCTAGTCTCTGTAGCGAGTCAAACTTCTGTGCTTGATTTGGTGGCCTCCTCTAGTAAGGTTGCTGAGTCAGGTGATATTGAGGGGACCTTGGTTCCCGATTATGAGGATATTTCATCTAAGCCTTCTTTAGTACCTCTAGTTCCCATTCCCCCTCAACAACCTCAGAGGCTCAGTGTATTGTGTCCCCTTCAGGGACTTCTCCTGGGGTTGCTTTAGCGGTTCCCAGGGGAGGGGAGCACAGAAAGAAGGAAAGAGTTAAAACTCTCATTCCACCTAGACCTGCTCATGGGCAATTAATAGAGGTTCCTTGAAATGTTTGCACCCCTTAAAAAGCCCAGACCAAAATATTTTCTGTAGCGGATGATCTTAAAGATATTCTGCCTTGTGCCCCTTCTATTAAGGTGACTGTTGGACGGATTAAGGGTAAGTGCTCTCCTGTAAGCCATCTCCCTGTGGCTCCTAATGCTGCCAGCAAAAAAAAATGCTGTTAACAGTGTATCTTAAACCAAAGAACGCTGTTGTCATCGAGGAAGTGCCTTTGAACCTTTCTTCCATATCGACTTACTTAATCAATGCGGATGAAGAGGCCTGCCAGTCTAATGTACAACTGGATTCTGTTCTCATCCAGTTTGCCACCCTAGGGCCACAGTAGGTAGTGGTCTTGTGGGGTTAGTTCCATCCATTGATTTCCAGATGCTCTCACATAAAAAGCTTGATCCAACTGTCCTTCCCTTCATATCAGATGTTAAGTTAGCTGGTTCCTTGGATACACCATCTCACTGTTTTGTTACTATGGAAGAAAGAAGGAAGGCTTTAGCGAGTGTGCCAGTATTGGGTGGCTTGCCTTCTTGCTCTGTTAGATTCCCCAAGGGTCCTGTTGGGGGCTCTACATTTAGTCTCCCAGTAAAGGACGAAGCGCTGGAAGAGGTTTCAGCTTCTATGCCTGGTCGTCCATGCTCGAGCCGAGGAGACCAGCTGAGTTATATCTGCTTAAGACGTAACTTTAAGGTGAAGGAGCTTTACCCCTTGAATTGTCAATATATCTTGGCCTTATTTGGGCAGATTTCTAGTCTCAATCGCTCTTTTCCACAGACATAGCCAGAATTTTCTTTTTAGATTTTTGATGTGTAGACATGGTGAAAATTGTTTTTTATTCAACATTGGTGTATAATTTTGTTATGACGGAAAGTGATTGCTTTCTCAAAATGAGTTATATGCTTTCCAAAGACTGGCCTCAGGTAGGATCAAATTTGGCTAGTCGGGGGGGGGCGATGGGGTGGGAACCTGAGGTTAATCCTTACGATCCTCTAAAGATAAGTGTTCAGCTGGCTGATGTCAAACAAACTACTAACATTTCTCGTCAGACATTGAATCGACATGTGTCCTACGACTAGTCTCAAATCATTAACTCGTTGCACCACCATAACCCCATTGAAAGAGGTCTTTGTTGAATTTCTCCGGTGAGACTGGTCTCATGGAACACGCCCAGATTCACACATCTTTGTTCCAATGCCAAACTCTGGATGGACGCAGATTTAGTCTGCATTCAAGAATCTCTTCTGCTTGATACCCCCCTGGTAGATGGGTTTACATTCATTCATGAGCCAGCATCAAAGGGTTTAAAAGGCCGTCCCTACGGTGGCTTGTTTCGTGCCTGGCATATCTCGCCAGATTCCGAGATTGAGGCCATTCATGTAGGCCGCTCAGTTATGCTAGGCTGCAAGATATCTTGGTTAGATCCAACGAGGCCAATTGTTTCTGTTTTGGTTGTTGTACATGTTTATTTTAACTCTGCAACATCCATTTTAACTGATCTTTTAGCAGCCGTTATCAATGTATTTGACGATCGTGCACTTTTACCTAATGTTTGTTTTATAATCCTGGGTGATTTTAATTCAGAATGTCTTGATCCTAAATGGTATCTCCCTGATTCTTTAAGGTGCTTCTCCCAACCTGCCAGAGCATGTGGGATGACACTACATGCTTGCTTTGATGGCTTAGATTTGTCTCCCCTAAATGGTAATCTCTGTAGGATGTTCCCCTTGTTATACCTGGTCAAGTGCTCAGTCAGTTGAAGTCTACCCTAGATTTTGTTTTTGTGACCTCTTCCCTTCTCCCTTTTATAGACTATTTCACTGTTGAATCTGAGACAGCCAGTGATCACTCACGTCACATGGTTGACTTTGTGGTATTTACAAGGTCACTTCTCCAGACCTGCTTTCTGATGCTCTGGAAATCAACCCTTGCAATCATGCAGTTCTATGGAGCATGAAATATGCTCACAGGTTTAATGCAAACATCAATGACCCTTTAGTGGGCGGGCTATTTGTGGAGCTGTGTCCTCGCATTTTCTCTCAATTTCTCCAAAGTACGCTTTCCGTGCTTACTCCAGCCTCTAATCTCACAAGTGAACGTGTCTATGTGACACCTAGACACGTGTATAATAATGAAGTGCGTGAGAGGAAGAAAATGTTGCGAAGGGCATGAGGGAAACATTAAAATCAGGTATGAACATGGCACATACTATTGCCAGGCTTAAGCGAGCGTATAGGAATTGGGCCAAGGGCCATCAAGCTTTGCTTTTGCAAGCTGACGCGAAGTGGATGCTTAGGGCTTTGGCAACCAACTTTTGAAGACTTATTCAAGGGGGAGCGCAATTGTCACTTCAGCACTTCTCTATCCCTTCTTTAAAGTGGGACGCTTACTTCTCTAGTCTGTACACCTTTAATGGCTTCACAACAGGACACTTATCCACTCAATCTAATGGTTTTTCTGCTGAAGTCATCTCTGATGTTGATTTAGAGAGAATTTTGTTGGCAATTACGAGGGCAAAGTCCTCTAATGCCCCGGGGCCAGGAGGCCTGTCCAATTTGATGCTCAAATCCGATCCACCCTTGTGGGCAGCTGTGCTATTACAGCTTTTCCACAATGTGGTGGGTCGACTCTGTGCCCAGATACGTGGAGAGAGGCTATTATAATATTAATTTACAAGAAGGGAGATAGGGCTGATCCAGTGAACTATCGCCCCATTACCCTCTTGGATGCCTACTACAAAAAATGTTGAGGCTTTTTAGTTCGTGCATTGGAAATATTGGGCAACCTCTGCTAACAAGTTGGACTGCAATCAGTCCGGCTTCTGCAAAGGGACAAATACTGCTCTTAATTGCCTGATCCTTCAGCTCTTAAAAAAGCAGGTTTTAAAACTAAAAGGACTATCAATCTTTCCTTTTTCTCGATATCTCCAAGGCCTTGATTGCGTGGATTGGAATAAGCTATGGGGGATGTTGAGGACGTGGGGATGTCCAGAGACATTAGTTGCTTTGTTAGGATTTTTACATAGGGATCTGAAGATTAAGATGAGGCTGCATAAGCAGGCCATGTTTTCAAGGTGGATTTCTGCTGAACGTGGTCTGCACCAAGGTTGTGTCTTGGCCCTGTTCATTTTAATTTATACATCTTGGGCATTAGGTCTGCATTGGCGGGCCCAGGGCTCAATCTTCCAAGGTTGGGTCAGGTGGTCATCCAATAGCTTCTCTATAAAAATGACCTTGTCTTGATTGACTACACGGCAGTTGGCTTGCAGAGATCCCACCTAAGGGCCCAGAAATTATTTAGCGATCTGGGACTTGTGCTAAATGTCCCCAAATCTAAAATTCAGACCTTTAATCACAGAAAGTTCTTATCTGAGAGACGTAACTTTGGCTGGTAGATTGATGGCATGAGATTGCAAGTAGTGACCGAATTTTAAGATTTCCGGGACACTATTAGGTCTAAACAAGCATTGACACCTGCAACAGATGAATTAAGACTTGGAGCAACCTCAGCAGCAACCCAACTTATTGTTATTGATAAGAAGTACGGACACTTTTCTTTGCTACCAGGTCTAAAATTGTACAATCAGGGATCGTTCCGAAATTATCATATGGGGACTGAGATAAAGGAGGCCAATCTTGATTGCGATAGACAGGAGGCTTTCTTGTGGAAAAGATTTTTTAAACTCCCCTGTGGGACTCCATTCGTCCGTTAAGCACATTTTGGGTCTTACTTCACTGCGTACGAGGGTTGATTGGAGAAGAGTGCTTCTTTTTCGCTCCATATTGTTTCCTCACAAGTTTAAACTATTTGTTCAACTTAATATTCTGTACAGGTAGGGTAATTGTGCAAGTCTCGTACATTGGGTTAACTCAATGCAATCAACAATGGCCAACAAATTAATTTCTCTAGAAGAGCTTGAGCACAATCCAGATAGGGTGAAGAAGCTACTGTATGAGGCTGATTGGATCGAGAACTTGGAGGTTCTTTGCTCCTATAAAGTTTTTTCCCTGGACATTAAGCTTCTGAATGTTCTACAGAAATACTTGTGTCAGCATGCTTCTTTTTTTCTCAGAACCATGTGACTAAATATTGAACTAAATCTCCGTCTTAACAGTGATGTTATAGGTGGTCATGCTGAACTGCCTTTAAGTGAAAGTCAATGTCGCCGTGGCAATATGTTCGTGGAAACTTTGAAGCACTTTATCATAGACTGTTCAATTTCAGCAGCCCACCGCGCTGCAATTTTTAGATTTTATAATCCTAATAATAGACTGCTAATTACAGTATTGAATTTGTTGAAATTGCTTTTAACATTGTACAAAATGAATCTGTGTTAGACATGGTTTTCTCTCTTACTCTGTATTTTGATTGGCTGTTTCACTGAGTGTAAAGTTTGTTTTAACTGAATCACACAATAAAATAAAAATAAAAAATTGCGCTGCAACCCTCTCGTTTCCTTTGGGGCCATACGCTGTTGCTCTCTCTCTCTCTCCTCCACTGGGGGCGTAACTTTCCGCCACGCTGGCTTTCTCTTGCTACTGTCTTTTCTGCTCGCTGCTGCTTGCATCCTTCTGTCAGCAGCCGCTAGCAGGCCTTTCTCCTTGCAGCCTCGCATTGTCTCCCCTTCATTCTCAGAGCCTACTTACTGCTTAGCATCTGCTTCCCAGAAGGTTTTTTTCTGCCACCATTGTATGAAATAGAGCCACTAACAACATCATGCTCTATCCTGCTAATCAGTGGTTTTTGTGCCTCACAGCTTTTTCCCCATTTCAGGCTGTCTCTAGGAGCCATGCCACAAGCCCCTTTCTAGTTACCTGTCTAAGGACATTGTGGCGACTCCTCGGAACAGACCTTATCACTTTGATGAAAAAGAGAGTTCCAGGACCCACAAAGAAGAACGCAAGATCACATCATCAGACCAGTTTGCTTCTTCCTCATCAGGTGAGAGTGAATGGGAGGGTTTTCAGAGATTGCAATGCCCTCACTCTAACATGGCCGCAGCTGAACAAGTCCAAGAACTGCTCTTGGCTGTCCAGGGACTGTTAGTAGAGGTACAGGGTTGGAAGGCAGAAAATACAGTTCTCCGCCAGCCAGTGGCAGCTCGTGGCACACCCCATACGGATTTACCTCCCTTAGGACTGGCCTTAGGAAAGTATGATGGGTCTCCCAAGAGACTAAAAGAGTTTCTTGATGCCTATGAGGTTTTCTTTACTTTTAGACCCACTGTTTCCACTTCAGAGCACTACCAGATCAGCTTTTTGATAACCAACATGGTGGGAAATGTCTTAGCTTGGGGGACACCTTTGGTGAATAACTCCAATCCTGTACTCGAGGACTATAATGGCTTTGTAGCCCTTCTTCTATGGACCTTTGAATGGCCTGAAGTGGTGTATGCTGCCAGCGAATCCCTCCTGGACATCAGACAAGGATCCATGATTTGATGTCTTACATCACCTCTTTCAAGCGATTAGCTTTGGAGTCAGAATGCCCTGAAGCTGTTCATGTCACCATCTTAAGAAGAAATCTTCATGAGGATTTGAGGGATGAGTTGGCCAGAATCCCTCATCCTTCTTCCCTAGAGGAGCTGTTTTGTTTGGCATTACAGATAGATTCCTGCCTGTATGAAATACTTTCTGAAAGTGTAACCGAGTGACCTCTTAACCACCTATACCCTTGAATACACTGACAACTACTGAGAAAAAAGCTTCTGAACAAAGCAGAGACGAGACAGGTGATTGTGTCTTTACAGTGCATCAGAGGGACACTTATTGCAGGATTGCCAAGAAGTAACTCCGCAAAGGTTGGGAAATAGAAGACCCTGGTCTTAGGAGGGACCACTGACTTGGGTATGCTTACAAGTCCTGCAAGTATATAGCACCCAACAGGAGATAAGGTGGATTCTCGTCTTATGGTTGCAAGTTTAACATTTCAATGGAACAACGAGCTCCGAAGGAATGTCACTGCCTTACTGGACTGTGGAGCCACTGGTAATTTCTTGGATAATAAATGGGCAGAGCAGGAAGGGGTACTCCAGCTTGTTCGACTTGATGATCAACCGGTGGAAGGGGTTGATGGTCGCCCATTGACCTCTGGAGCTATTACACATACTTCAGTGTCCATGCAGGTCTCATTATTTGATCATCATGAAAGGCTATCTTTCGATATCATCAGAGCCGCCAATTGTTCCCGTTATTTTAGGGCTGCCATGGCTGGGACTCCACAACCCTTTCATAGAATGGACTTTGAACACTGTGTCCTTGCGCTCAGAATACTGTAGGACACATTGCCTTTCCTCGCTGCATAAACACAATGCGTCCGCCTTCTATTCTTCCCATGTAGTTACAGAGGTGAATTGTATTCCTTATCAATATAAAGAGTTTAAGGATGTTTTCAAAGACCAAACTCCTAAAGAACTCCCTCCTCACAGGTCAGAAGACTGTGTCAAAGACCTGCGTCCAGTGGCTTTGATACCCTTCAGAAGAATGCATTTGTTGACCATCCCAGAGAAAAAGGCTCTTCGGGAATACCTTGATAACAATCTTCAGAATGATCTAATACACCCAAATCACCAGTAAGTGCTTCTCGTTTATTAATCCTCAAGAAAGACACGCAAGAGCTAAGACCCTGCAAAGATTATCAGTGCCTATGCCCCTTATAAAGGACATGCTGGATACTGTTCAGGGGGGTGTGATTTTCAGTGAAATGGATTTAAGAGGAGCCTACCACCTACTCTGCATTCAAATAGGAAATTAATGGAAGACAGCATTTCACACTCTGGACGTTTTGAATACAAGGTAATGCTGTTTGCATTAGTTAATGCCCTTGTAATTTTCGAACATTTCAGGGATAGGTTGTTCTTCTGTTCTTCTCATCCATCATCTATTTGGACGACATTCTGGATTTCTCATCCAGCCTAGAACAACATCATCTCCACCGCACCAAAGTCCTGAAACGTCTTCGATCCTACCACGTATGGCGAAACCCCAAAAAGTGTTGGTTCGAGGTATCCTCCATTCCATATCTTGGTTTCATATTGTCTGACAAGGGAATTGAGATGGATCCCCGCAAGATCTCCTCTATCCTTAACTGATCTACTCCAGCTTCCGCTAAGGATATCCAGAGGTTCCAAGGATTAGCAAACTTCCATAGGAAATTGATAAAGAGCTTCCCACTTGGTTCTTCGTTGACTGCCTTACTGAAGAAGGACATACAGTTTGCCTGGAATACCAGTGCTGAAAAGGCTTTCCAGACTCTTAAGTACAAATGTTGCTCCGCTCCAATCTTAGACAAACCAACCAAACCCTTCCTTTCATCGTTGAAGCAGACACATCTGCAGGTGCTGTTGGGACAGTCTTCAAACAGGTTGATAAGAATATAGAACATCCAGTGGCTTATTTTTCTAGGATTCTGACTTCTAGTGAGCTTAATTACACTGTCATCGAGAAGGAGTTATTGGCCATCAAACATGCTTATTAGGAATGGAGACATCTACTTCAGGATTCACTTCATCCCTTCAAAGTCCAGAGAGACCATCGCAACCTTCGAGTGTTACATCAAATGGAATGTCATAATGCCAGGCAGGCAAGGCCGGCCTTTTTTGCCGAATACGACTTCTTCATCACGTACATTCTAGGCAGTGAAAACATCCTTGTGGACATTCTTTACCAATGTCCATTGGTTTACACCAAGGTGCCTCAGCTTTGTGAACAAATGCTTAAGGGAGACCTAATTGTTCTTTCCATCACCTCCTATTTGCAGGAGGTCAAGGCAGTCACTCCTGCAGTTGCTTCTTCCCTTACCGCACAGCACTTATCTAGGTTAGTCATAAAGGACGGGATGTTTTTTCAAGGAAACTGCTTATTCACACCTAGTTGTTCTCTTCAGCATCAGATACTTACCTGGGGTAACAATTCTCGCTTGGTGGGTCACAAGGGGTTTGATGCCATGACTGATCTCATTACCCGATCATTCTGGTGGCCCTCCATTAAGCAAGACATCAAGCGCTACGTCTTGTCCTGTCCTGTTTGTTCCAGGAACAAGTCTTCCACAGCCAGGCCAATAGGATTTCTAGAACAACCTGTAGTGCTCATGGAACCATGGAGTCATATGTCTATGGACTTTGTAGTGGACCTGCCTCCCTCACATGGTTGTACAGATATTATGGTGACTGTGGATAGTTTCAGCAAGACAGCTGGCTCATTTTTCTCTCTTAAAATGGGTGCCTATCAAAACAAAAATGGCTCAAGTCTTCTTGAAGGACATATTCTGCCTACATGGTCATGCTGTCTCTATTCTATCGGATTGAGGATCTCAATATACATCACTGTTCTGGAAGGCACTCTGCCAACTACTTGGAATTGAACGGGCCCTCAGCTCAGGATACCATCCCTCAGGGTTTGTTGTTTTTCAAAGAAACAAGCCGGAGGCAGATCTCTGTCTTTGGCTGTGGCCTCCCTTTGGAACAGCCTCCCAACCACCCTGAAACTTGAGGAGGACCATCTCCGGTTCTGGAAGCACCTCAAGACCTTCCTTTTCGCTTCTGCCTTTGCCCATCTTCTCCCCTGCTTATCTGTTTCTCTCTATCTGCACCGTGCACCTGGTCACCCTATGTCCTTCGGGCCCAGGTACCTGCTCACCCTGCCACACTCCTGCACTGCCTCTGGGCTACCCCTGGCACTGGGTTCTGTATCTTAACCCATACAGTCCCCCTCTCTACTTCCACACTTATCAGATATACCCTATCTGACTAATCATGCACTTACCACTTTTCTGGCTGCACTACCCTTTTCACTAAATTTATTTATCTATTTATTTATTCCACTTATTATTTATTCTGTTCACTCCTCTGCTCGCACTTCCCGCCTGTCCCCTTCCACTCCCTTTCCCCCCTTTCTTTCCCTTTTCCATGCACTTGCGCATTCTTACTGTCACTGGGCCTAGGAAGATCGTATTTTTTTTGTTCTCCCATGATCCCCTCCCTTTGCTTGGTCGCGCTCTGAAACAGTTGTGTTTGAGCACAATATAAATAAAATATCATATCATATCATCCCCAGTCTAATGGACAAACTCAGTGGGGGTCATTACAACCTTGGAGGTAACCATGCCGCAATTTGCGGCATGGTTACCCCCTTACCGGGTACCGGGTCCGGGTTTCTTAAATACCATTCCAACCTTGGAGGACCCGGTAATTTCTCATTCAAGGAACCCTGACCCGGTACATCCCCATTTCCATTCGAGCCCCTATAGTAATGCGGTGGTAGGGGTTTAACGGCTGGCCCTGTTAAACCCCTACCGCCAACCTCGTAATGACCCACAGTGTCTCAATGCCACAGTGGAGCAATACCTCATGGGTTTTACTAATGCCAAGCTAGGTAGCTGGGTAAACTTCCTCTGCACCGCAGAAATGTTTTGTTTTTTTAAATGCCTTACATACTTCTATAAGAATGAGCCCTTTTTTGCCTCTATGGTAGACACCTTCTGGCTTTTAGTTCACAATCCCTTCCTTCATAAAATATGCTGTCCATTCATGAATTGTTGGATACTAATACCACCGCCCACAAAGAAGCTCCTAAGAATCTAGAAGAAAGCTGACAACGGTATAACTCACAAGCCAATTCACATTGGAGAAAGATCCCTGGCTGGAAGGTGGGAACTTAAGTCTGGTTATCCACCGAATACCTGCCTCAATGGGTCCATCCCTCCAAACTGTCACCAAGGTACATCAGTCTTTTCACCATCTCTGCCCAGATAAATCTGGTTGCTTTTCAGCTGCAGCTACTAAAATGTCTTCAGCGTATACAACCTGTATTTCATTCCTCTTTATTGCAAACCTATATTCCAGATGACTGCAATAGAAAGATGAGGCGACAAGACCAAGATAAGGACACAGCTTCATTGGAGTATGTAGTTGAGAGGATATGCGACTCCAGGTATTGGAAGGGAAGATTACAATACCTAGACTGTTGGAAGGGTTATTCCTCTTCAGAAGATTCCTGGCAACCCTTATCTCATATTAAGGCTCCTCTGTTGGTTTAACATTTTCACTGCTTTCATCCCAGAAAACCCAGAACCCCCGCCCATGGAAGGTATGGGATAGGTGGAGGCATCGCCATTGACTGGTCCTGCACATTTTCTCCATAACATGCCTTCAGCAGTCTAGTGTTTCCTACTTGCTGCATTCACTTCCTGAAACAAGGGAAGTCGCCGCCCTTCAATGTGTTGCAACCCTCTAGTTTCCTTTGGGGCCATATGCTGCTTTCTGCTCTCTCTCTCTCCTCTGCCGCTCTATACTGCTAATCAGGGATTTTTGTGCCTCACACGTTTTTCCCCATTTTGGGCTGTCTCCGGTAGGCACGCCACAAGTACCAGTCTAGCTACCTGTTTAAGGGCATTGTAGCTACTCCCCGGAACAGATCTTATATCTTCTTCTTCTTCTTCTTAATTACTGAATGCGTGGGCGGACCCACGCAGGCGCTTCCCCATCCAATAGGATGATGTGCACCAACCCACCAATCAACACATAGCCCACATAAACTCACAACTCCTCCCACCGCCCCGTCTCACAAAATCCAACAACACACTGCTCCTCCTCCTGCCTCTCACCCCGTCACCTCCCAGCAAAGCCTTCCCACTCATCTCAGCCACACCCAGCGCAGACAACCGAACCCTCATCAATTCTCTCTCCACAACATGTTTCTCACACCTAAGCAAAAAAATGTCCTACAGTCTCAGGCACCCCACACACTGCACAGTCCCTCGACTCACGCTTCCCCCAGATCTTATATCTTCGATAAAAAGCGAGTTCTGGGACCCACACAGGAGAACGCAAGATCAGGCCAGTCTGAATCTTCCTGATCAGGTGAGAGTGAAGGGGAGGGTTTTGAGAACATGATACATATTCTCTCTCATTAATTTCACAGCTAGTTTCACTTTAGCTCTGAGGAGTTCATTTCTTGGAACCCATGTGATAAAGTCTGTTTGGCAGCAATGTTGACACTGTCTGCAATAAATCCTCTAGCCTTTTGTACTTTGAACGTTATTGGGCTGCTGGTCGTAAATAGTTGGTTTGTATCGGCCACACAGAGATCTCCCATTGCAGATAAGGAGCTTGGCCAGCCCTGTGATGTCATGAGACCATGCTGACATCTGGCATTCTGTCCTGATAATCGTGAGTCGACCACAATTTTGATATAATACGGTATATTTTCATGCATTTTCACCCACCCAGGGTTGGCTCTCTGTTGATCTGGCCTTGTCGTAAACTTTGTGAACCTCAGTTGCACAGAGATTTCCCTTCCAGATAAGGAGTCAGGCAGGCACTCAAGAATCTGTCCACCAACAAGAAGTGCATTTGTCTGTGTTTAAGGAGATTCACATATTGTATCTGAAATAAAATAGCCTTTTCGATTGAGGCCTTCTTTTCTCAATGCTGCATCTTACTTGTTTAAGCAGTTTGCATCTTTCTGTTATAGTGAAATGTATTTTTGAATCAAGGTATTTTCTTTGTGTTGCACTTCTGTTATTTTTCTTACTGTGGCAAAACTGAAAGTGAAGGGCTTCTGTATTGGAAGGTGGGCCTTATTCGCTTTAAATTAAAATGTTACTTGGCTTTAACTCTCACATGTGAGGTCCAGACCTTTCAGTGTATACAGTATTTCAATTGTGTGGCAGCTTCAGGGAAAATGCTGTCTTGTCTCCCTGCCAGTGAGGTGATGTGCCTTTCCAATCTGCACTGTGACTAAATCTTTCAGCATTCTCTTGGTTTCAAATGCAGAAAGACACACACTTTCCTTAATCCACTGTTCCTTGTGTAATCTTCAGCAAGAGACATATGATCATTCACCAGGCCCTTTCACTGTATTATCATTTTTAGGCCTATCATTTTCTTTATGGTGCTTTGACAGTAGATGCAATGCCTCTCGCAGCAGAGGCCTATTTGGGCCATTCAGTTAATGTCATTTGAGGCTTTAATTTAACCGCACATACCCTCCCCCCGGCTCTTTTCTCTGACGAGTCATCAGAAAGAACAGGAGAGAAAAGGGTTTTAATCTAATGTCTTTTTTTGTTTTGGTTTTGTTGTAGCCCTTCTGGTTCATTTTCTTTCCTTAGGGAGTGGGCGCTCCGGCCTCAACTTCTGTCTTTTGGTTGGGTGGTGTGGAATGGATTCCCCTTCCTTCCTTCTACCTTGGGTTCCTGGGGTCCTCCCCAGACTCCTCTCCTTCCCCTAGGCTGGAAGTGAAGGAAGTGAATTATCTAACAATAGAAAGAAATGAAAGGCTTAGTACTTTTTACACACCATATTTCCCTGGAAGACAGGACATAGCATTCAAGAAAACAAACATTACAGAGACATAGATAAACATTTCATAACATAACATAACACATTTATTTGTGTTAACAATTTCAAAGAATATTGATTAAACTACTTACCTGTTATAATTCTCCATCCAGTGTTTTCACCCTTTCTTTTCACATCTCGGATGGTTCTTCTGCTCAACTTTTATTTGGCTCCTCAATCAGTTGTAACGCTTGTCTGGGATTACAGCTTTTCAACTGATTGATGTGGACCCATTTTCCTTATGTCTGTTCTCCTTTTGGGATGCAAATCTTGTAGGCAACAGGTGATCTTTTATCTACAATTTGTAAGGCACCTCGCCAAGAATTAAGGCATTTCTGCTCATTATAATTATTAATATTATTATTATTATTATTATAATAGTTTTTTTATAATGCACTTAATACCAAAGAGGTTCCTAAACCGGCACCTGGGATTCAACCCTGTGCTGCTCTGGGTCGCCTTGCTTTCAAGATGAATGTGTTGCCACTGAGCTATACTACCCGTACACTACTCCTTGCTCTGTTTCCTTTGAAAATTGTACAGATAAACCTTGTCACCTACCTCATACTCCTTCTTGGTGGTCTTAATATGTTTTCATGGGGGCGTGGCCTGGAGCTCATGGTGGTAGGAGGCTAAGGCGCCGAGCTCGGGCCGAGACGCCGCGTTACGATCCTTGTTTGACCGCATGCAGCTCGTCTCCGGGCCACAAACTCAGACACAAAACGGCGGAAATCGCCGTCGAGCGGCGACACCAATCCCGAGACGAAACGGAGCCGGGAAAGCATAATTCTGCCCTGCACGAACCCTCCCCCTCTCCACCCTCGCCTGCGCTCAAGATGGCGGCCCCCGCGTTGCTCTAACGCGGCCGAAGTTGCCGCGGCGTGCCGCCGTCTGAAAGTCCAGGACACGGAGGAGCGGGTCATCGGCGGATGCGACCCTGGGGAACATACTCCCACACAGCCCCGAAGCCACGCACTGAGCGCCTGCGGCCCCTCCGACACGCAGACGCCGCGAGCCGCAGCCAACAGGTGCTGGAACTGCTCCCGCTGAACGGGCGACGACATCGTCTCCCCAGGAACACTCAGATCGCCGCCGGGAGTAACGCCGACGTGCCTGCAGCGGGGGCCAAAGCCCATGAGGTGAGGAGATAGGGGGGGCCCCGCTAAACTCCACAGCGGCACCACCATTCGTCGCTCTGAGCTCTGAGCCCAACGTCGCTCAGCCCCCCTCGATCCTCCCACAGGACTACCAACACCATCAACCCGCCCCACGCTGCCCGTGAGGATCATATTACCCCTGTAACTTGAGGGCCACTACTACCCAACGTATCATTAAGGCAGCATCGCCCAACCAACGTCCCTAGAGACCCGCCATGTCTGCTAGAGGCAAACCAAAACCTGCCACGATGGACAGCTATGTCTCCACAAAAGCCAGAACCTCGGCTGACCAGCACCCCCCCAGCCCTGATCCTACAAAACCAAAAAACGCAGACCCCACCGAGAGCCAAACACAAGTGCTGGAGACCATAGCATCCCTGCGCACTTTCATTGACACCAAAATTGACGAATTCAGGTCAGACATTCAGCTTGTGAGACAGGATGCCAGGAATTTAACGGACAGGGTCGCCACCTCCGAGGCGACCATCAAAGAGACCACAGAAAACACTGTGGAGCTGAAGGCTAAGGTGACGGACCTCGAAAGGAAGGTGGCTTTTCTCGAGGCGAGGGCTGAGGAGGCCGAGGGGCGTGCCAGAAGGGGCAACATCAGGATACTCGGAATCCCTGAAGGAGATGAGGGCCCGAACCCCACTGCATATATAGAGACTCTACTACAACAAGAGGTGGGCGCAGGCAAACTCACGCAAGGTTTCGCTGTCGAGAGGGCACACAGGTCCCTCCAAAAAAGACCCCCTCCGGGCTCGCACCCTCGCCCAATAATAGCCAAAATACTTAACTTCCAGGACAGAGAAGTCATTCTCAGACACTCCAGGGAGACTGGCCCACTCGAACGCGGCAACTCAAAAATATCTGTCTACCCAGACTACACCCCAAAAGTGCAAAGAGAGAGAAACTCATTTGTTCCAATCAAAGCCAGGTTGCGGCAACTAAATTTAAAATATATGCTGCTCTATCCATCCAGACTAAAAGTCATCTTCAAGGGCCGCTCGATTTTCCTGGAGACCCCAGAGGCCGCCAACATGTGGACGGAGGACAACAACTTAGCCCAAGGCGCAGACACCCATCCCAGAGACAGATGACTGAAGCTATGCAGCAGGTCACATACATGACCGCCGACGCAAGATCCCGCCATAAACACATGCACTCCTCAGTGCGGAAGCAATCTACACTACAGTTCGCTAGATAAACGCGGCTCTCGCTTGGCCCCACACCGGACTCAGGACTTCGCCCCCGCGAACAGACCAGGACATGCCAGTTGCCTGACCGACCCCACTCGAACCCGACGCCCGGATGGGTCCCGACGGTGCGAGAGCGCCTGAGCACAGCAAAGTGAATGCAGTCGCTAGGCGCACCAGTTACAGTTACGTTATCTGTTATGTTAGATGCACAGCCTCCACATCATCACACTCGAGCGAACAACAGAAGAAACTGACACAGTACTTAACGTTAGGCAAGAATGAGGGCCAAACGCCGAATCTCCTCATCAGGAAACCTATCCTTCTGGGCAGACCCTCTGGGGAGGGGATAAGAAAGAGCACCCACACATCCAAATGACATCACAACTAAAGATACTGACGTGGAACGTGCGCGGGATGAACTCCTACCTGAGAAGAAATCGTATTCAATCCTACCTCCGCAGAAAGAAGATCTCTATAGCAATGCACCAGGAAACCCACCTGACGGCGGAATCCTCCTCCAAACTGGCTGAGAGATGGGGAGGCATTGGAAAGGGAGCATCATACTCCAAATACGCACGTGGAGTCTTCACATGGGTGAACCCAAGCGTTCCGTTTCGCCTACAGGGGTCGGAAGCTGATAAGGAGGGCAGATACCTGATACTGTGGGGGACCATTGAACACACAGCAATTTGCCTGGTCAACTCCTACTTCCCGCAACACGGGACACCATCGCATATCTCAATGTTGTGCTCTAAAATAGCCCACCACAGAGAGGGCACCTTCATTTGGGGAGGTGACTTCAACTGCGCCAGAAATGGCGAGATGGACAGGTCGGCGCCCCTACAACAACCACGTAACGCCGCCGCCACGGCTCTCAACAACGCCTTGGAACACTTAGACCTGGTGGACATATGGAGAGAGCAACACCCAGAAGAAAGGAGCTACTCCTATTACTCTGCCCCCCACAAGGTTCACACAAGGATCGACTACCTCTTCATTGACAGGGAACAAGCTGCACTGATGGATGACACCACATACCTAGGCAGATCGATATCTGACCATTCACCGCTGGTTATGCAGTGGAGGTTGAACGACCCCAGGCCCCCGATTCCGACATGGAGACTGTCCCCCATGGCACTCACCGATCAAGAGTTCAAGGAAGATCTAGGCACTAAGCTCGAAGACTACATTGACAACAACAAGGGGTCCGTATCGAGCTGGAGTACGCTATGGGAGGTGATGAAAGTGGTAACACGGGGCAAAGCCATTTCTGGAGCGGGAGGTATTCGGAGACGCCTGAAGGAAACACTGGAAGAACACGAAGCAGAGATAACACGCCTCGAGTCCCAATTAGACACCGCTGCTGAAAAGGAGGAGACCCTGAGGGGGCTCCGAGACGACTGTTGAATGGCTTGGGACAGACTGGCGAAATTCGACTTTGCAGCCAACACCACCAAAGCACACAAAGAGGCCGATAAACCAGGTAGACTACTAGCATGGTTGTGCAAACGAGAACACCAAAGGCACTCCCTCACCGAGATCCAGGATGAACGTGGAGTTACACATAAATCACAACTTGACATTAACACCGCTTTCGCAGAATTCTACTCTGAGCTCTACTCCCACGATAAGCAAGTACCCAGAGAAGACATCAGAGCCTCCCTAGACGAGATCGGACTCCCAAGACTGACCGAAGAACAGCGCGCAGCACTAGACACTGAGATCACCGCTGACGACATCAAGGACGCGATCAGATCTCTAGCCACCAGCAAGTCCCCGGGGAGCGATGGACTCCCGCCCGAGTTCTACAAAACCTACGAAGCCACCATCACTCCAATACTACTGGGGGTCTACACGGAGGCATATGAAGAAGGAATTCTCCCCTGCACCATGAAGGAAACCATCATAATCACTATGCTCAAACCAAACAAGCCACCCGAACGCTGCGATTCCTATCGCCCGCTAGCGATGCTGAACTGCGACGCCAAGATTTTGACCACCATTCTGGCTAAGAGGCTCGCGAGGGTGATTGGGACCATTGTACATGAGGACCAAAACGGGTTCATCCCGGGACGCAACACCACGGCCAACCTAAGAAGGCTACAACACGTCATAGCTGAAACCCAAGAAAGCGACGAGGATCTGGCGGTACTCTCACTAGATGCCGTCAAGGCCTTCGACTCCATCTTCTGGGAGTGGTTAATCGAGGTGTTGAGCGAGTTTGGGTTTGGAGAAGGCTTTGTGAGATGGGTCAGGGTCCTTTATAACTCACCCAGGGCCAGAGTGAAGACCGGACGAATAATATCTGAAGCCTGGGCGATACAAAGAGGCACCAGGCAGGGCTGTCCGCTATCACCCATGTTGTACGTCCTGGGACTGGAGCCGATCGCCATCTACTGCAGGAAACAGTTCTTTGATGCAGGCATAAAGCTGGGCAACAGGCACTTCATAATTTCCTTATATGCAGACGATGTACTCTTATACCTAAAGAACCCACAAATGAACGTGCAGGTTCTGCTCGATGTCCTGGACAATTATGCCCGGGATTCCGGAATCAAATTTAGCAGATCAAAATCTTGTGCATTCCCGCTAGCCAAACTCAACAAGACAATTAAGGAAGATTTGCCGGTGGTGGGGATAAAATGGCAACCAGGAATGTTCCGCTACCTGGGAATCAACATAACGCATACCCCAGAACTCACCCACGACCACAACACTGAAAGAGCAGCAAAAGCACTCCGCAACTTCATGAAGTTCTGGTCAAAGTTGCCACTTGCCATGATGGGCAGAGCAGCAATCGTGAAAATGATTATCCTACCGAGATTCCTCTACTACTTTACAAATTTCTGTTACTACATCCCTATATCCTTCTTCAGAAAGCTGGATTCGCTAATCAGAGACTTCCTATGGGGCCCAGCTAGACACAAGCTACCCCTAAAGATCCTCACGTTGCGACACAAGGAGGGGGGGGTGCAGCTCCCGGACCTACACATGTATTACTTAGCAGCTCAACTCAGCCATGTCACAAAGTGGCTCCACAACGACCCAAATGCGGAATCAGGACTACTAAGGCTAATACCTTCCAATCTGTTTCCCAAGGAATCACTCTGGAACCCACTGAAACAAACACGAGAATTCCCTATGATTGTGCAGCTGGGTAGACAAATTTGGACTAGAACCTGCTCCATCCTTCAAATGACTCACCCGTATTCTCCTGACACCCCCATCCTTGTGGACACATGCCAAACCATAACAGACCTCAGGGTGGCAAGAAATTGGGAGCGCGCTGGGATTTACACTTGGGGCGATATGTACGAAGACGCCAAATTCAGAGAATTCGAAGCAATCCTGGAGTCAGAGGAACTAAACAGAGGCCAATTCCTGTGGTATCATCGTCTCAGACAGGTTGCAAAAACAAAATTGCCAGAATGGCCGGAAGAACCCAACCCCAACCCCCTGCTCAACGAGATGCATGAACTCTCAGACGGCTGGAAACCAATAACCCGTCTCTACGGCCGCCTAATAGACAGACTCAACCCTAAAAGTGCAGCACTAAAAGAAAGATGGGAACTTGACCTCCAGATCACGCTCACGGACACTGAATGGGAGAGAGTATTACTTTACCCCAAGGAGGTCTCCAGGAACACCAGATTCCGACAAATCCAACTCAATGTTCTCTACAGAACATACATGACCCCGAAGAGAGTCGCCAGCTTTAACAAAAAGACATCATCAAACTGCCCTTGGTGCGGCACCAACGCAGCGGACCTACTGCACATGTTCTGGTCCTGTAACAAGGTGTCGCAATTCTGGTCCAAAATAAAGCAAACTTGCATGGAAGCTGGCATTACCAGATACAACTGGGACCCCAAGGAATGCCTGCTCGGAGCATACCCCAGACTGAGCAAGATCAAACACGTGGTGAAGCTGATGGACATTTCCTGCATCCTAGCCAAAAGAACCATAGCTATGGCTTGGAAGTCAAAACCAGGCCTGAGATACGAACACTGGCTCAGAGAACTAGAGCGTTGGACCACAGCCGAGACCAGAGCCTGGCAAGATGGAGCTAACACTGGAATAGCCGACGTAAACAACACCCTTGAAGCGTGGAAGGCCCTCCTCCGCGGCATACCCTTCTCCGCAGACTTCAAGCCCCCCTGAGGTGCCTGCCCACCCTAACATTAAACAAATATTGAACCACCCAGAACCTGAACCTCGATCATTCATAAGCCCTCGAACTCTGCCTTCACACTCCTTCCCTCCGGAATACGAGCTGTACAAGGACACCCACACAAAGAGACTGTGCATTTTTGTTGTTACTTTTGTTGTTACCTGTTACTTTCTCACTCTATACGGCTAACAAGTACCTTCACTAAATGCAGTTTTGAAATGCAAACTTACCCAAATGCCAATAAAAAGTGTTTTTAATATGTTTTCATCCCTTCAGCCAATTTTTCTAAATGGAGATGAGCATAAGCAAAAGCATGCTGAAGGTGCTTCCTTACATTTTCAATGTACTCATGAGTAGTGGATGCATTGAGCAGTGTCTGCTCCTGAGTACTGAAGAGTAGATGCAGAGGTAACACCATTTTGTATCCGGTCATGAGCTCAAATTGAGACATCTTTGTTGCAGAAGATGGTGTAGACCTAATAGCCATCAGAACAAGCAGTAATTGGATGTCCCAACTGGGTCCGGAGTCTGCCACAAACATTTTTAACATACTTACAATTGTCTTGTTGTATTTCTCTATACCCCCTGCTTGTGACCGGGTGGTAGGCAATGTGGAGTTTTCTGTTTTACCCCTAGAATCTCCCACATCTTTGCAATCACCTCACTGGTAACTGGCTTTCATGATAAGACTCAATTATTTATGGGAGGCAGAATCAAGAGAAGATGAGGCTGATCATTAGTGCACCAACTATCTCCGTTTTACAATTCGGGGCTGGAAGACAAACTACCCACTTTGTGTACAAGCATGTGACTGACTACATGCAATTGTTTCTGTAGAGGAACAAATCACTGGCCAAATGAAAGCGACTTGCAAATCAGACCAAGGCTGTGTCATTCGCCTCTTCTATACGGGAGCTTGGTATGTGGGTAAACTGGGTTGAAATTGAACACACAGAAGAAACCCCTTTAAGTAAATGTTGAGGTCCTGACCCATGTGTGGCCAATAGCGAACCTTGCACAAGATTTCTAATGTTGTATGAAACCCACCATAGGGGTGGTTCAACTTCAGGCTTTAGAATGAGGTAGGTACCAACCACTGGTCACATCGACATTGTGGAACCGGAAACATCTTGGAAAATGTCATCAGCACCCGGAGATCCTCTTTACTGGCATAATCCAATTCTGTTTAGGGAAAACTGAAAGGGTCTTCAATGGGTCAATAGAATATTTTGATAATCAGGTCCTCTTTCTGTCCATTAATCAAATCTGCATCTGGGGTATGTTTACTCCACTGTGCCATCGAGAGTTCACTATTTGCCTGAGTTTGTGAGCTGGTGACAGTGGCCACTTGGATTTCACCCAGCAGGTATCCCGTTTCTTTAAAATCCTGTTGCAGAGCCCCAGTTTTAGCCAGCTGGTCAGCCCGGTCATTTCCAGTCTTATCTAGCCTCTCTATTTTGGATTGACCTCTTATCTTCTTCCAATAGATGGTCATCTCATTGGAGCTCACCAGATTATCAATTGACTAGATCAATTTGGCCTGCTTTAAGGGTTTATTGTAGGCACAAAGCATGCCTTGATACTTCCAGTTACTCAGGTGCACCACAAACCCATTCCTGACATAATCAGAGTCAGTGATTATGACCAGCTCTTTGAGTTGGTGGTTCACTGCAGCGAGGATGGCTTGATGATCGCCTATCAACTCTGCAACCAAACTACACCTGTGTCCTATTTTTGTAATCAGCGGAGGTTTCCTGGGTATCATTCACCCAGGCATTCCCAATGCCAACCACTAGTTCTTTTCCCCCAGTGTAATCAACATGGTAGGAGAACCCATCCACATAAACTGTGGGTATCCGCTGGCACGTGTCTTCTTCACAGACTCTGTGTGGGGAAGTTAAGTACACCTCCATGTGGTTGTTTGTCATTAGACTTTCATACTCGGGACAGTTTTATTGGGCACACTCATGCAAGTCTGCCAACCCTTGCGTTAGAGGATTCTTCTTGTTTTGGCCATATCTGACTTCCACAGGAAAGCCTTGCATGGACAGAATCCAGGTAGTAATTCTGGAATTACTGATGCTCCCCGCCCAGGTTCTGTCATTCTGTAGATATTGCAAGGATTGGTGAAGAGTCTTGACAATGATCTACTCCCCTGGATGAATGGGTGCTAATTTTTCGATGCCCACAACCTGGCCAGGGGTGCCTTCTGGCAGACATTAAATTTTTCCTCCAGGGAGGACAACATTTTGCTCACGTACAAGATGAGTTTCTTGACCTTGTCATTCTTTTGGTACAGCACTGCTTTTAGGCAAGTATCTGAGAAACCTGTCTCCTTTATGGGGTAAGACAAACAAGGAGCCTAGTAAAGGCTTCTTTTCCGTTTGTTCAACTCCCTCAGGTCTGCACACAGTCTCCATTGGCCGTTTGGTTTGAGTATCCCCAGTACCGGGATGTTCAATGTACTGTGGATCAGACAAATAATCTGACCGGATTCTAAATTCTCAATAATCTCTGTGAGTGACTCCTTGGATGCAAGAGGTAACCGGCATTGTTTAACAAACACTGGAGCCATCTCGGAGTCCATGGGTATGGTGGTTGAATGAATGGATGTGCATCTAGTCGTATGAGTCCACTGAAAAGATATCTTGGAATTCCAGGAAGAACTGTTTTTGCTTTTGTCTTCGCTCCTCGGTCTCACAGGCATCAGCAAGATTGATCTTTTCCTCGACAATCTGCTTGAAACGTGGAAAGACCTTGAGCTTGGCAATTTCAGCGGAATCCTCCAGTTGGGTGGCAAGATCTCTTTTGATGGTGTTGACCTGGACACGAGGTTCCAGGGATTCTAGGTAGTGGTCCTTGACTCTGAATACTACCTCCTCCTTCCTGATGTCACAGGTCACCTCCTCCACCCGATAGGGGCTGTAAGAGTACACCAAGAAATTCCCTCATGCCAAGTAAAATTCTTTTCTGGAGGAATCCAGTTGCTGATGTCGAAACAGTTGTTTCGGATCAGGGACGTAATTTCACCAAAAGGCCAGGGGTAGCATAAGTGACATCACATGACTCTTGAACTCTGATGACGTCACAGAAAGGGGTGGAACATGACCTTTCACCCCTTCACCAAACAGGAAGTGGCATCACATAGCATTGTTTCTAAATACATAACGAAAAATATGGTTGCGATGTCACTGTAATGTGATATACATTTTTATACAAGAATGGATCACCATATGTATCGTTAATTTCATTATGTATAGAGCCATATTTCCAAATTACTGTGAATGCAAGCAGACGTCCATGGCCAAATGATAATGTTGTGTTATCATATAGCTGTCATTCTTAAGCGATTTATATAGAACAGATATATGTACACTATCACCTAACCTGTGTTGATTCTCATTTATTGATCTCAGAAGGATGATAGGCTGAGTTGGCCTTTCAGGGATTTGAACTTGCAACCTAGATATCACACACCCATCGCAGCAGTGAGCGCTCAACCCACTGAGCTATCTTACCTGTTGTCGCTAACTTTATGGCTATAGTAAAATGAGCAATTACATGACTGAATGCTCTCAAAGATAGAAAGCAAATTACACTCTGTAGTGGATATCATTTAACAGGTAACTCAGATTTAACAGCAGGTCAGTTCATCTGCAGGTCTGGTGCAAAGTTTCCCACATGTCAAGCCTGCTTGGATCTACTTTACATGCTTCAGAGGTTGGCAAAATACATACAATTGGGATGATTCATAACTGTGTATTAAAGAATTTAGAGTAGCACAAGGAAAGCAGTGCACCATGCGGCATCCAGTACTCTGAGCCCTCGATAGATGCAAACAAGCATCCTGAACAGCATGCCATGGAGATAGGAAAGACAGACACATTACCATAAAGCATTAATTGTGGCACAATGAAAGCAAGGGCAACTTTAGGCGCTATGGTCAAACATTTCTGCACTGTACAATAGATTTAAGGCAAAAGAATGTTGTCAGGTGACCAAGGACACAGAGTTGGAATGTCTTGTGATGACGTAACAGAGGCAACAGCAGAACATAACATGCTATCACAGCAACTTGTAAATAGCAAAATACAGAGTGTGAAATGGATGCTTATTCTAGTGTAAAAGATTTAAGCATTGTGAATTTGAGGTGTTTAAGTACAGACTAAATCAGTGACTCACCCCATGAAGTGTGCCTGAAATAATCATTTGAGTCTCACAATTACTATACTTTCTTATTTAGGGCTACTGCTCAAAGTGTTACATTTGTGGACCTCCTGTCTTTTTTTAAGAGGTCTGAACAAGAAAGCCAGCCACTCCAGAACAAAGAGCCACAAAAACAATGTTTACATTTTTTATGGGTAGCAAGGGAGACCCCAGGGGTAGCAAAGGAGAACTCAGGGGTTGCATCTGCGACCCCACTCGACCCCCAATTGACATCCCTGTTTAGGTTTCGTCCCATGATTTCATTACCTAAATCAACAGAATAATGTTGGGCATCAAGCGCCATTCCAAAAAAGGTGTTTGCACCCAAAGTGATACTTCGAGGGTCACTGTTATCCACTTATATTCAAATGGTGTTGTGTTCTAGGTCTCCTAGTGGTGTCGGACTTAAATTCAAATGTTTTTTTAGGCGGTGGGAATTAAAATGTATATATGCGTTCCGATGTGTGAGGTTCTACCATTGCTTAATTTTGAGGGGAATGGTGAATCCTCACACCTGTCCTGGGATGGCATTCTCTTCTAGCATTTGAACTTCAACCGCATAAGGCAGCAATTGTCCCAGAAGGATAGCTCAGCGGCAACGTGCACGCCTTGGAAGCAAGACAACATGAAGCAACACAGGTTTGATCCCTGGGTCCGTGCTTAGAAACCTCTGGGTGTTTAAGCGTGTTATAAATATGCAACTAAGACAAAAACAATTACACAAATAAATAAACAAAAACAATTCCTGTAACAGCGCCTCGATGCCCGTGGGCTCTGTGAGCGCTTTATAAATGTAAAATAAATAAATTGAGCTAACCGGAAAGCTTTTTCAGTGTTGTCAAGGTCCATGTGGTTACCCCGCCCCCCCAGTTGTGACCATGCTTTATTATTAATTCGGTCCAAATTCATTTCAAATCAGTTGAGAATGTCACTCCCTAAATAAAATGTGGAAGGGACATCTCTCACGACCCAACAATTATGCTCTACGATTTTGTTTCCAATGGAAATTATTGGCATACACCTGCTAGCAAAGAGATGTTTGGAGTTTTGAATTTTCAGACCTACTTCCCATTTGCAAATCAATTTAAATGTGGGAATGGCCCAATCTTTTGAGAGTTTCCTGAATAATCCTTCGCTGTTGAAGCTCCATTCATTATTCAGGCATACTCTGGCAAGCACAGGCTCCCTCCCTCATTTATCTGAATGGGGAGAAAAAAACTGTTTGCCTTTTTATTTAATCTCTGTCAGATTTTTAGCAGGTTCCTCATTGTCTGATTTCAAAAACTCAATATTTCTTCTAATTTTGGACTGGTGTAAAATGATAGGGTGTTCCCTTCCAGTGTCGATTGCCACTTAAAACTGGGAGGAAGGTTGATTTTCAAGAATGGAAAAGGGTTCCCATCACCAGTTTGTTCTCCTACAGAGATGACAGTGATGTCTGGAAACTGGTTATTCTTGAAATGGAATTCTACTTTCTTGGACCGTCAACCAATTAAATAGCAGGTACCACTCATGCTTACATAAATGATACTCTTTTTTAATTTTATAGTCCAGTTAATCTGGGTCCAGAGGACCTTGTTTACATAGTCGATCAGAGGTGATAACCTCCTCAAGAGGTCATTCTCCAGTTAACAAGGTGTGTCCTCTGGAGTCATGACTATCACCGGATGTTTAACTCGATGTCGCCCAATTTTTATTTCCAGATTTGCAGTCCCTTCAATGCAAATGTCATTCCTGTCAAAATTGTGGATTTGTCTGGGAAGTGGTGTGAGGGCAATATGGTGGCCCTTGTCCCATACTGAGTTTAGTTGGTCAAAGGCCTTTTTGAACAGGAGGGTGGCTTGTGATAAAGTGTTCACCAGAGGTGATAATTCACAGTGACCCTGCACCTTGGCCGGTGCATAAAATTGGCCTTCCTTCTCCTCAGGGTGCAAAGAAAGTGTGAGTTACTTGTCAGCCCGGTGGTCATTTTCTTAATATTGAACTCGGACACTATGATCTTGGGCAATTTTTCGTGTCAAAGTTCAGAAACCTGTAAGGAACATTTTACAACTGACAATGGGTGGATTTGGGAAATCCTCTTTCTCCCCCAATTCTTTGCTGTCTCCATTTACCTTGAGGCAGTTCTCAGAACTTGTTTGGGGAAAGGACACCACTGTTTCTATTCTGTCTGGGCCCCATTTTTGGGTTTGAAGAATTTCTTGATCTGAGTGAGTCTCCATACTTACCCTGTCCCACTCAAGGTCTTTTGGGACCCATTTTACTTTTAGAAGAATACCCTCATTTTTGAAAGAGAAGGTCTGCTTACCTGAATCATGTGGGGACTTCTCTCTCTCAAAGGGAATGATACAGAGTTCCTCCACAAAGCGGGCACTTCAATGGCCTCTCCTACTTACCCTTTGCTGTTTGGGTTCAAAATTCTGGCGTGAGAAGAGTAACTTTCAGGCTGAGAGTTTTCTAGGGGTTCTGTCTGGGTGAGAAAGGAAGCTTGCTCTAGGGTTTTGCATCTCACCTCCACCTGGGCCACATCCTAAAGAACCTGTGGTTTGTTGGACATTTTTCCCATCATTTCCCCCCAAGGCATCAGCTCTGGATGTTGGGGAATTCTGGGAAGGCAGGGTTATGTTGAGGGTTGGACTGAGACCTCAGCATGCACCCCAGATTGTCAGTCAATTGCTGGACAAGTCGCTCCAGCTGCAAGACCTCTTCTGGGTGGCAGGGAAGCCTCGAGTCATACCTCTGCTGCTCCCGAAAAGGGTACCATTCCCTTCTCCCAGTTTAGCTGAGGTACTGTAATTTGCCCCATAATTTTGCATCCTGAATCTCCCTTCTCTGGGTTCAGGGATCTTTTTTTCTGCAATCAGGCAGAGAGAGGAGGATTATTTTGGAAGTTCCTGTTCAGGCAGTATCTGGGGAAAATGCTCAGGTTGGGAGACGGAGTGATATGTCTCTCCTGAGGGAAGTTTGGAGGGAAGTTTCCTGGGGCAGTACTTAACTGATTGGTCCCCACTCTGGGGCAGGAGAGTGTATACATACCCAAGGATTGGCTTGGTATCCTTGTATCTAGGGCTTAAATAGGTGGCAGGGTCAGAGGTATCATTGTTCTGCGGCCCTGCCTGTCTATCATTTGGTTGGGTCTGGAAAGGGGGTACTTTCTGCCTTCCAATTGGCTTGTTGGCAGGAGGGTTACTTTTAGGCCCCCCATCTCCAGGTCCAAGGGAGGGGTAGTTCTCACCTCTGCTACCTTCACAGAAGCAGATGTGTTAGATGGCTTAGGGGTTTTTGGGGTGTTTTTATTTTCAGTGGCTTCTGGACCTCATAGATCCTGGTGGCTTGTTCAATTATCCAAACCAGGGTCCTCATGAAGGTTTAGAGTAATTATGTATTCAGGGAGCGCATGGAAATAGGTGGTCACGAACTCCCTACTTCCCGGTTCACTCGCCGGGAAGTCTGATCTAATGCACAATCTAGCCCCTGCATAAACTCCCATGGCACCTGATTCTCCCCACATTGCAAATTATATACATCCTTACAGGACTCTTGTGGGTTTCTGTGCGAGGAGAATTTTTTTTAAATCGCTGCCTTATAGCTAAACCATTTATAATGATGTTGTTCCTCCAGTCCTGCAAAGAAACTGGAGTACTCAGGTGAGAATTTCCATTTCCATTTCCATTTCACATAATTTCTCATCTAAAATGTTGCCCTCATCTGGTCATAAATGTCAAGGTGCTCCCAACCTAATACTTGGTATTTTTGTGGTATGGGGCCAAGAAGCTCTTCATGGCCTAGATTTCTCTTATTGTGTCTTTAACAAAACCTTTGCTCTGTTTCACTGTCTTTTTGTTCCTGCTAACTCAGAGCTACTACTGGTACTCCATTCCCTGTCTTCTAGGTTCCCCCTATATCTATGAGACTGGGAATACCTGCCAGAACCACACAGTCTGTACTCCTCTTGCCTGTGCTGCTGTGAATTCTCTGGGTCATTTCCCTGTAGTCACCATTTGGCACAGGATAATACTAAGTCTCTTCCTTAGACTGACCCACATGTGTGGCCTACCTCCTCGCACGTAGTCTGGGAAAATTCATCCCTTCCCCCAAATGTATGGAGGTTTTTAATATGCTACTCATGTGCTGAAGCTTCAAATTGTCTTTTTCAGGAAAGCAGGCTGGGTGGTCTCTCTGTAATCTCATCTTCAATTAAGTCCAACTCTCTGATTTTGCCATCATAGGAGTTTTCCGGCTCAGAATTACTCACAGTACTATGTTTATTCTCTCAGGACAGGCTGGTCCAGCCCCCTTCCCTTCTGTGTGGTAGAGATGAATATTCATTAATATCGGACAAGGACTGGCCTTCCGGATCAGTTTGACTAAGCCTAGGTAAGACCAACTTCTTCATGTCCCCCTGTTCTCTATAGGGGGGGTCTCTATGAGGTCTGTTCCCCCTTGTGTATTGGAAATTGTGGCTATCTGGCCTGGAGTCCCTGATGGGTGGTGTGTCTCTGATTGATCAGAAGGCCCTACCCGATACCCTGACTGATATGGGCGTTTAAATGCCTGTTTATATTTCCTAATTTCCTTATTTAATTTTTCGCTCTTGCCTTTCTTAGTCCAGATTTCCTTCTGGTACCCTGAGAGCTGAACTTTTAGTTGTGACACTGATGCTTGGCTGAATTCAAGTGCACTGGTTTGCCCACCCAGTCCATTCCTCACTGCCTGAACCTCTTCCTAGAGGGTTTCATTTTCCCTCTGAGCTTGTTGTGAAATGGGCATCTGCTCCCAGCGCTTTTCTGTGAGACTGATCACTTCTTTCTCCCGAGCATCTATATCATGGGCTGCCTGCAAAAGGTCAGCTTCAGCTAGTCTCAAATGCCCTAGAAGCTCTGTATTCTCTTCCCTCACTTTGGTGAGTTGGTGGAACTCAGGCTCACCCTTTTCTGTATCCATTTTAAATTGGTTTACATTTTGTAAGAGGACATTATTGTCCTGCTGTAAACTTTCTTTTACTTTCACAAGTTGCATTTTCCGTTGTTTTAAAGCCTTTAAATCTTGGTGCAACTGGTCAAATTAATTCTGGGAGTGAACCCCTTTTATAATTACTTGCTTATTTCCCTATTTAAGTTCCTTGATGACTTGATTGGAAACTACTATTTCATCCAGCAATGCACTACTATGAACAGTTTGATCATTCAGTTTACCTTGAATGTGTTATAAAACAAAAATGTTTATTGTGAATTGGTTTGCATAAAGCCTTACACAGATGTAAAAACAAAATACACAAAACATAAAATATCATACGAAATTCACACAATTACAAAATAAGATCAATAGCGTGTCGAAAATGACCAAGTGCAATGAATAAGGATATATGTTCACCCCCCATGATTGTCGACCATAACAATTCCCTTGAGTGGTCAGATTTAAAGATGTCCAAACCCTTGGGAAATGAAATAGGTCTGATTGAAGTCAGAGCTCGACAGTCTAAAATTCAATGCCTTTACGTTTCAATGCCTGTCTGAGCATTACAAAAATGACAAGTGAACATTGACTCACCAGATGGAACCATGATCCAATGTTTAATTCTCTCTTTAGTGTGAATCTTCATCAATTTGAATTGCAGGTACATGTTACATAATTTGTTACATGGAAAACCACTCAAGTACACTGGTAGTTGACCTCTCCTACATAGAAACCAAGCATACTCACGGTACGAAGCAATATTTAGACAGGGCTTCGAGAGTCACTCTTCAATCGTCGCTTAGGAGTTTAGATTTTGCCACATTGAGTATTAACTCCAGCTCTGATGAGCCAATTCAGTCCAACAGGTTATGCATGTTGTCCCTTGACTCAGTGACTGATTTAACAGAACAATCTTCCAAGATCCAGTGCAAATCAGTGAAAAGAGAGTTACGTGAGGAGACCGCTTGAATGTGGTTTTCAGTTTCTGTGCACTGCCTTTAGTTGTATTGTAGTGCAGCAAACTCTTTTTCTCACTCTGCTCTGACTTGCAAATGGGTTTCTAACTTGTTTTGCAGTTGTTCAATAAGACATTTATATTGTACCTCCAAATTGTGTCTCTGTTGCCATTTCTCCTTCACTTGTTCTCCTTTTTTAAGGCCGCAGTTTAACGCAAACCAGTGGTCTTTTTATTATCAACCGCTCTCAGCTAATTGTAAATAGAAATAGAAATGAGCCGTGAGTTGAGCAATTTGAGCCTGTTCCTCACGTGTAGTTTGGGTCATGTAAAATGCCTCTAACGCTTTGTGTAGCCTTCCACCTTCAAGCCAAATATCAGTTCCTTCTGATGTAATCAAGTGGATAATTTAAGTTTACCAGCTCCCCTTATCCGCCTTTGTACACTCTCCATGAATGAACAGCTTGGTGAGGAGATATTTCCTGGCATCATCCACTTCAATGGCAAAATTGCCTTTTTTCAACTCTGCACCTTTCTTTGCAATAACACAACCACCGTATGCTCTATTCCTATGAGCTTTCCAGTATCAATGTCAAATCATTTGTCAATAATACTCAATCTTCATTTTTTACCTATACACCTCCCTGGAACTCAGGGGTCAAGTCCTCGCTGCACTTTAAGAAAGCAAAAATGACTTTCCATCCACCTCAATGCAAATATATCAAAATGTATAGCCTTCACAGTGTGCTTGTCTAAACAGCCAGCCAAATCCCAGATGAGACCCCATTATGTAACAGTTTATTAAGAGGCCACCCTCAACCCACGGAGTTCCTTCCCTCCCTAATCAAGATATCACACAACACACTGTTTAATTGATTTTTTTTAAATATATATATTTATTTTAATTATACGTTTAATGAAGATCACATTAAAACTACACACACCACCATCTGTATGGCTCATAATTAAACTTCTTTTTACATAAATACATAACACATGTCGTTTTGGAGAACACAAATCACAATCCTTTCTGAGGTTCACTTTTCTATAGCATGTAGCACATCAGAACCTGACAAGTTGCACAATTTAGTCTATGCAGATTTCAATTTAAAGAATAATCAACACTGGTCAATGAACAAAATCAATTTGCATATACAGTGTGGAGCTATTTTGATTTTCCTGCGTGCATAAAAAGGCTAGCAGTTTGGTTCAACTTCATCACATTTAAAGCAAATTTAGACTGGTGCTGCACTCTCACCAATACAACTCTTACTTAAACCCACTTTTAGCATACAGCTCACTTTTCTAATCAGAAGCTTTATTCAATTTACCCCTGAGGAAACACTTTTTTTGCCCCAACACAAAAAAACAGAAAGTCAGTTACTTGCAGCACCCCTTTACTGAAAGACCAGGATTAGGAAATGGGGACAGTCATTCATTTTCTTTTAAACACCCCTTCACTTAAAGGCCCATGTTGGGGGATCTAAATAGTTGGCACCCACCCACTATTAAGGGAACACATTAAGGCAAGCAGATTCCCCGACAAATTTTATTTTAAATGGCTTAATTCTACTTACATTGAAAACCTCTGTTTAAAGTTCAGGAAAGCCAGCTACATTTAAGGACACTCTTTGGCACAAGGCAGAGTTACCATTCTCTCTCCACCCCCTTACTACCGATAGGTTCTGGAAGTGGTGACACTAAATTATGGAAAAAAGAAGGGAGGAGATAAATCCACTGTCTAGAGTGATATTTATGTTGTATGTTACTTTGCAAAGGTTCACCTAAATAGGTCCCTACTTTATAACTATTTTTTTTTTTTACAAATAATCATCATAATGTATATATTTTTGGGCATCTCTCATTGTGACAAATCAAACTAGACGTCTCTCATGTCAGAACCATTTTGCCTCCACATTTGGTGTCTTTTTCTCAATTAAAAGAAGATGATAGCAGTGATTATCATCAAACTTTACCACCAGCTTCTTCCCACTTTCTGGGGAGCTGTGATCACTTTTTGGCTAGGGAATTCCGAAATTCTGACTTTGAATGCGAATTACCCCCAAAGAAACACCTTGAAATTAGCTTTTAAATAATACCTCAATGGCTTTTCTCGCCATTGATGATGGAGAAAATCACGAAAATGTGGTCCTATGGGCAATTCAATGGTAATGATACATTAGTCTCTTTGTTTATCTCTACTGCTAGTTTAACTTTAGCTCTGAGAAGTTAATTTCTTGTAACCCATGTGATACAGAGTCTGTTAAACAGCAGTGTTGACACTGTCTGCCATAAATCCTCTAACCTTCTGTACTTTGAAGGTTAATTGGCTGCTGGTCATAAAAGATTGGATTGCATCGGCCGCACAGAGATTTCCCTTCGCAGATTAGGAGCTAAGCCAGCCCTGTGAGTCAATGCTGACATCTGGCATTCTGTCCTGGTAATCTTGAGTTGACCACTATTTTGATCTAAAACTGTATATTAGAATTCACGCCGCCAATGGCTAGAAATGATGAAAGAACATAATCTCCACATGCTCAATGCATAAACTGAGGGGGACATTCCGGGCTGGAATACATGGTCTAGAGGAGAATCTAAAGCATGCCTAGACTATATATTTGTAACAAACTTGCTCCAGACAATAACACATTTACACATTTGTGATAGATATGCCAACAAGTGATCACAACCTCATAGAAGTAGCCTGGGATGAACCAACTCCTCTCCCCTGTCGAAATCCAAAAACGACAATTGAACTTATGCAAGGCTGCAACAGACTCAGACTAAAAGTGAAGGGTGTAACTCAGATGACCAAAACACTTAGCAATATCAATCAACCATCTGATGAGACTACAGAGTGCACCTGGTTATTGATTCATTTCAAAGAAACAACAAAAAAGAATGATAAAACATCATTCACACCAATGCACATCTATGACATCTCAGTAGTTAAAGCGAAGAGAAACCTTAGAGCAGACATCAGTGAAATCAGACAAAGCAATAACAGACAAATTCTGCCTCATCAAGAAAAGGAAACAAACTTAAAGAAACTGGCTCATAGCCTCACGAGCACACAGGGCATGATGCTGAAACTATAATGAAAATCATCTAAAAAAAACACAAGAATCTTATGGGAACTCCTTAACAATAATGGCAGATTTCAGACGTCTATGCAAATATCCAATGTCTTAGTGGAGAACTGGATCTCTCACTTCACCACCTTATTTGCACCTATCACACAGAAGGCACAGTGGGAACCGCCACAAACCACAGAGGGATAGAACCTTGGCTACAATAGAGATGACTTAGAAAGAATAATCAGAAAACATAATGCCTCAAGAGTGCCTGGCCCTGATGGACTCACCAACTGCAGCCTAACTGCATCCTAAAAGAGGCTTGCGGCCCCTCATCAGACTTTATGATTCTTTTATTTGGAAAAATCACACACAGATGATCAGCATTTCAGGGAGAAACACCATCATCATACCGATTTTCAAGAAAGGCCATAAAGAAGAGCCAAGACATTATAAAACAATTGCCCTTCTAGATGTAATGGGGAAAATATTTGCATCCATTCTTCTCTGTAACCTCAGTAGATGGGCAACAAAAAGTGGGCGATTAGACCCCTGACAAACTGGATTCATCAAGGGAATCGGCACCAGTCTGGATCTCTTCATCCTAAACATACTCAAGTTAAAGACCATCAAAGCCAAGACCAAATACCTCTTGGCATTCTTTGACTTTGAACAAGCATTCAATAGCATGGACAGAAGAATGCTTTGAAAGAAATTATATGATTGGGCCTGTGTGAGTGACCCATTAGAAGCCATTATTGCCCTGTATTTGAATACTTCAATCCAAACAAGACCCGCAAGGCACGGGGAAGTCACAGAGAAAGTAAACACATACAGAGGATTAAAGCAAGGGTGTCCTCTTGAATCCATGAAATTTAATCTATACCTATCTGACCTACAAGACTCACAAAACCTGGTTACAGCCTTTACCCCAGGAATCACAAAACAAATGAATACATTGGATCCTGTATGCTGATGATCTGTTCATCATTGACCAGACACAGATTGGGCAACAGCGCTGACTGAATAAATTCATGGAATACACATTGGCAAACAACCTTAGAATAAACACGAAGAAAACTCACATCTTGGAACTAACAACTGTCCAGGGAAAATCTTATAAGAAAAAGAATATATTTGAATGGAAGCAAGGCAGACATCCCCTTATACAAATCAAATCCATCATGTATCGGGGATTCTTTTCAACTGCAGCATCTGTGAAAAAGACTGGTATGAAGGACTCTGGATCAAGACCAAGGGATTGACCTCATAAGGGAAGGTTATATATTAAAACAATACAGGAACTACACAAAGATACCAGTAATTACATTTAATAAACTGAAGGTTGTACCCATCTTAACATATGGAGGAGAAACTATGCTAAATTTAACCTGGCAAACGTGAGCTCTCCTAGAAGGCCACTTCTGGGAGAAGTGCTAAGACTTCCCAAGGGACTTCCAAAAAGCTCTATTAGATATGGGATAGGACTACAATTCATGGAAATGCAAACCCTATGGAAGACTATGGGGGTCATTACGAGGTTGGAGGTAATGGAAAAATGATGCAGGTTAAGGATTACCGGCATTGCATACCGCTCTGGGCTATTCCGACTTAAGAACCCGGTATTAGAGGTGCCTCTAATGGGAGGACATCACAAGTCAGGCGGACATGCAAATACCGGCATCATGTTATGTTAACGGTACTTGTAGAGCACACTGTCACCAACGGAATTGGTCCCCAGGCGCTCTGGAGGATCTGTAAATGAGAAGGTCGGATGGGTTAGTAAGATGAAGAGGGTGTAGGAAAGTGAGAGGAGTGGTGTACTGTTGGCAGCTTCAACTCGGTAGACACCGGGTGCTGAGCTTTGGTACGAGTATTGGATTGGTGTCAGCCCACGTGTGCTGTTGGTGCAGCTTATGTGTTGTTGCAGTGTGAAGTGCGTGCAGCTGGTTGTGCGAGAGATGGTTGTGTGAGTTTTTTAAGATTGGAGAGAGTTAGAGTTTATATTGGTTAGTGGGTTATGTGACATCTAACATGCAAGCATTCACAGTTCTGTCTAAGTGTAGCACTTGCTGCCCTACACAAGTCAGTCTGAGTGTGGCACTCACCAACCCTCACAATACCATCCTGATATTGCACAGGCCAATGTTCATAATTCTATCCAAGTGCGGGACATGGCAACATTCTCAATTCCTTTTAAGTGTAGTGCTTGGCAATCTTCATACTTCCGTCTAGGTGTGGCACTCGCTAACATTCACAATCCTGTCTAGATCCGTCGCAGGCCAAAGTTAGAAATTATGTCTGAGTATGGCACATGCTAACATTCACAATCCTGTCTATATACTGCGCAGGCTAATGTTCTCAACTCTAAGTGTGGCATATGCTAACATTCACAATCCTGTCTAGATACGGCGCAGGCTAATGTTCTGAACTCTAAGTGTGGCACATGCTAACATTCACAATCCTGTCTAGATACGGTGCAGGCTAATGTTCTCAATTCTAAGTGTGGCATATGCTAACATTCACAATCCTGTATCGATACGGCACAGGCTAATGTTCTCAATTCTAGGTGTGGTGCATGACAACATTCACATTTCAAACATTTCAATAGGAGTTCTGTCAAGTGTGGTGTATGCAAAGCCTTCCTAATTCCATTCAAGTAGGCAGATCCTGACATTTTCAAACCTATCTAGATGCGACCCATGCTAGCATCCACAATTTTCTCCAGGTGTGACACTTGTTAACATTGAATAGTACGTTAGGATGCAGTGCTGGCAATATTTCAAACACTGTCATGGTTGAAATCCGGCTGGTGGTCACACAACTTTCTAAGTATCCATGGGCTAAGTCTATGGCAGTCTATGATATGGGAAGATAAGGTAGAGTGGCGGGGGCTTTCTGGTGTAGAGTAATTGCTCTACACCCCACCCATGCCACACTTACAGTTTTGTTGGTGTCTGTTAGCTGCTGGCTTCATTGGCCTTTGCCTTGGGGCCCTTAGCTGCAGGGGCAGCAATCATGAAGGCGCTAATAGGGGATACCGGCATGCCGGCAATACCGGCATCACGAAGCACCCATAAACTGCTATGTGCAGTGTTTCCAACTGCCACAGGTGCACACAATCAGCACAGGTGAAGGCAATGGAGTCTTGGCCAGCACAAAAGGAGCACACCCACACACACCACTCCTTCCCACACCAAAATGATTCCACTAGTAGTATGAATACTGGGCTGGAGGGCATGCTTTCATTGCTACACCAGCAACAACAACAACAGCAGCAGGCACCACAGAGGAGACGCAGGAGGAGAAGGAGGTTGAGACAGGCCCAGCATGCCCCACCAGTGCAGCCAGTGGTACCACACAGGCAGCCCCCAATCCCCCCCATCAGAGCCAGTCCATTCAACCTAACCCCTGAGCAGATCCACACCCTGTACCGTCTCGACCGGGACACCATCACCACCATCGTGGACATGATACACAACGACATTGTCAGCCTCATTGAAATACACACCACCATCCCCCCTCTACTCAAGGTAGTGTCGGTGCTCCACTTCATTGCCACAGGCACCTGCCAGCACACAGTGGGGCACATGCATGGCATATCACAACCCTTATTTTCTCACATGCTAAACCAAGTACTGGATGCCCTCCTGTTGCACACAAGGGACTACATATCCCTACCACGGACTCCCCAGGAGATTTTTGATACAAATGTTGGCTTCCATGCACTGGCAGGCATGCCAAAATGTATAGGTGCCCTCGACTGCACCCACGTGGAGTTGGTGGTCCTGCATGCAATGGAGGCAGTGTACCGCAACCGCAAGCAATACCACTCTATCAATATGCAGATGGTATATGATGCCAGCAAGATCATCACACATTGTTGTGCCCGATAGCCCGGATCAACTCATGACTCAATGGTCCTGCGGAACTCCACACTACCACGCTACATGGAGCAACATGCAGGACGACGTGCCTGGCTGCTTAGTAAATTGCATGACAGGCACATGGCAGTGAAATGGGGGGATAGATGCACACACCATCCTGGTGACATTGTTGATGTGACAGCACGATGTGCACATCACAAAACACTGTGCCCCAAAGCATCCCAAACTGAACATGACAACCAAATTCCATAGCAATGAAGTTAGCTGGACACCTATCACAACATGCCAAATTTAAAACCACCCCACATCCCACAACACATGCACCACCCATCCTCGTACCTCACCCTCCGTAACACAATCCAGAAACATGCTGTGAATAATCACTATGTAGCTGTCTGCAGCAAATCACCACACAGGACAAGCATCCATGGGAGTGCACTGAACAAAGCCACCAAGGGAATCCACTGCCTGTCACAGGGCTGCCACCACCACAGGAGTGTAGCATGTCACCATGGGAATAATCAGTGCTGAATGGCAAATAATGCAGTGAGTACTGCCAACACTTCTAGTTAGTAAATCATACAGAACACTACACATCACATATTCAACACAAACACAGCGGTATGCGTCCACAATGCATGTGCAACATCAAGACAGTGTACACTGTGTATCAACTTGAAGATGCAACCCACACCATGAGTCCATGGCACAGAACACGTTGAGGGCATGAGAAATGTGTGCATACAACCAGGGACATGCGCATGTGACCATCAATTCTCTACAGGCATGTGTGCAAGTACAGCTGTCCATCATGAATCGACTAACATATACCTTTAATTTCCTATCATGCAGGTGATAGTGGCTATTCCTTGAAGCTGTGGCTCCTCACCCCTGTCCGAAATCCACAGAACAGGCATGAGGAGGACTACAATCGTTCCCATACCCGTACCCGTGTGGTCATTGAGCAGACCTTTGGCCTGTTGAAGGCACGGTTTTGCTGCCTTAGCCGGTCGGGTGGGGCACTCCTCTACAGGCATGAGAAGGTGGCCAAGATCATCATGGCATGTCTCATGCTGCACAACATGTGTATCCGATGGAATGTGCCCCTGCCTCCTGACATTGAACTGCAACCACCTAGTGATGATGAAGGGGATGAAGATGATGTGACCGCACATCATCGCGGTGCCGATGCACAGGAGGGACGTGCTGTGCATCAGTCAGTGATTGCACAATATTTCTCACACACATGGGTGCAGAGGGTGACATGAAAGTGGGACAGAGGGCACTGGGTGTGAGATTACATGTACACTATGCACTGTATATCAATAAATGACACAAATGCAATAAGGAATGTCCGGTCAAGTTTTTTTTTACACAACAGGTGTACTAAAAAGTCAAATAGAATTAAGTGCACAACTCCTCCACCTCACACACCCTTTCCCCCTACACTTCCCCCCACAACTCCCCCACACACCCTCTCCCCTTCCCCCTCCCCCACAACTACCCCACACACCCTTTCCCCGCTCTTGCTCCCCCCACAACTCCCCCACACACATTTTCTCCCCTCACCCTCCCCCCACAACTCCCCCACATATGGGCCCTCATTCCGAGTTTGGAGGTAAGTAACGTCCCTTACCGGCATGGCGCAAATAGCGTGTCTGTGCTGGCACCAGTCCGCTAATAGAGGACTATTACGACTTCACGGGCTTGAGCTTTGCACCATGCCAGTAAGGTACCTAGCGTCATGCTTCAAAAGGCCCCCAAAAGGCCTGACTGGTCTCAAGCTAAGCACAGATAACACTACCGACATTGTCCAATGCGTCATTAGCGGTGACTTTAAATAGCAGTGACCGTAATTAGCGGACACCGCTATTAACAGTCCCCGCAAATAAGCGGAACCGGAAATAGCGCCATCGCACAGGAACGGGAAGGAACATGGCGGACATCTTTAAAAACACAATCCATTGCCATCCTCAGCACACAGGACCCCTGGGACACTGCTGATCGACTGAAAACTTCCTCCTACAACACAAGAATGCTGAAAGCTCTGAAGAAGGGATCTGACCGCCTCAGAAAGGAAAGATTTAATCAGGACGAGCTCCAGATGCTTGTGGACACTTTGCACGAGCATGCAGGCACAGTCTTTAGCAGCAATATGAGAAGAGAAGCAGTGCTACGTAAAAAATAGATCTGGGCACTTGTTGCCCAGAAGTTCAGTGCAGTGGGCAACACACCCCGCACAGTGAAAGACTGCCGTAAGCAGTGGGACGACCTGTGCCTAACAGTATGCTACATATTATCGGTCGATCGCACCCAGGCCATGGAAACTGGAGGAGGACCTAGTTCGCCCATAAAGCTCACCCCGTGGGAGGACACATGCGCAAGCATGATTGGGACGGAATCCATTGAAGGCGTAGGCGAGATGGAGTGTGGCGCCACGACATATGGCGATGGAGGTCAGTGTCCAAAGTAAACACAGTTATGCCAAATCTGATGAAAGTCAACGTCAATGTCTGTCCAAAGAGTCACGCCATGGTCGGCCACACACACACACTCCCTGTAAAGTAGGCCGAAGCATCAGAGACACATGCTAATGCCTGCTGCAAGGCAATACCATACATGACACATACCACACAAAGTAGGTGATTCCACGAGGCACACAGCTTGCATGACCAAAATAGTAAGCATGTTAGCACTGTTCCTGGCCAACATGAGTGACGCCGACATATGGCTGCATTTACCACCCATGTATGATGACATGCCCTTCCCAACACAAATGCCTATTACCCACAATTGTGTGGATGGACAATCGTCCCAATGTATGTATGATGCCTATCCAAACATCACTCATGCCGTCCCTCTCTTCCACCCCCACAGGCAGTGACCCTGAGAGCAAAGAGCAGGACACCACCTCTGCACAGGCCACACCCGGTAAGAGGTCCCAGGAGGACAGCAACCGGCCGTCAACCTCCAGGGGACAAGCCAGGGGGCACCTTGTCCCAGTAACCATGCCACGGCAGGTACACATTGCACCTGTACCACCAAGGCCCTTGGAGGGCACATCACCACCACCCCCCACACCCACTGCTCTGCCTTGACACACCTGTGAGACACCCCATTCGGAGGAGTCTAGTGTGGCTGGGGAGGTGGCAGCCACGGCACCCCTGACAGTGGATGACAGCCAGGAGGACATCTGGGGCACGATGGAGGATGACATAATGGATGTGTTCCATACCCCACCCCAAATTGCATCCCCCCCAAGAATCATTGATCGATACCGGGAACACCAACACCCCAGAGCAGATTGGCCATGACCACACCCAGGGACATCTCAGTCCAGTTTTCACTGTTGGGGCGAATGAGCAGGCTGGGCATGACAGCCAGATTCCCAGCACACCCACAGGTGCAGCTGCAGGGCCACAGCGGGCTGACCTGCTCACTGCACTCGTCCATGAGTTTGTAGAGGACAACCGTCAGGCCAGAGAGGAGTGGCGTACAGAGTTAGCAGCACTAGGCCGGTCCTTTTCGGACAACACCAGCCGCCTCTGCGAGGAGGTCTCGGCCCTCTGGCAGGTGCTAGGGCGCATCACTGATGCGTTGGAGCAGGTCATCCCACCCCACAACCTCAGCAGGAGGCCACACCATCGTCCTGCAGTTCCATCCAAACGAGCCCGCTCCGCAGTTCGGTCCATGCTCAGGGCCGATGGGACATGCCACCCCCTGGCTCTGGGAGTGCCGAGTGAATGTTATGGCAGCCTCATCTAGGCTTCGTGGACTCAATGGGACTTGTGTGGGGGAGTTGTGGGGGGAGGGGGAGGGGGTGAGGGTGTGTGGGGGAGTTGTGGGGGGAGGGGGGTGAGGGTGTGTGGGAGAGTTTTGGGGGGAGGGGAGTGAGGGTGTGTGGGGGAGTTGTGGGGGGAGGGGGAGTGGAGTGAGGGTGGTGAAGGGTCTTGTCACTTACGTTTATATTGTTACATTCAATACACCAGGTGTTTGGAAAAGAAGACCTGAGTGGACATTCATCAATGCGCATGTGTCATTTATTCATATACAGTGCATAGTGTACATGTACCCCAACACCCAGTGCCCTCTGTCCAACTATCAGGTCACCCTCTGCTGACATGTGTGTCAGAAATATTGTGCAATCACTGACTGGCGCACATCACGTCCCTCCTGTGCATCGGCATCATGATGATGTCCTGCCACTTCTTCATCTTCCCCTTCATCTTCATCAGGTGGTAGCAGTTCAATGTCAGGGGGCAGGGGCACGTTGTGGCGGATGCACATATTGTACAGCATTACACATGCCATGATGATCTTGCCCACCTTCTCATGCCTGTAGAGGAGTTCCCCACCCGACCGGCTGAGGCACCGAAATCATGCCTTCAACAGGCCAAAGGTCTGCTCGATTACCACACGGGTACTGGTATAGGAACGATTGTAGTCCTCCTCGTGCCTGTTCTATGGGTTTTGGACAGGGGTGAGGAGCCACGGCTTCAGGGAATAACCACTATCACATGTATGAGAGGAAAATGAAGGTAAATGTCAGGGGAATCATGAAGGACAGCTGCACTAGTCACACATGCCTGCAGGTTATCGTTGCCCACATGTACATGTCCCTGGATACATTGACACCATTCTCTGTTCCTCCATGTGTCCTGTGCCATGGTCTAATGCTGTGGGTTGCATCTTCAAGATTAGACATGGAGTGCACTGCCGTCTTGTTGCACATGCATGGTGTATGCATACAGCTGTGTTTGTGTCAAAATAGTGAGGTGTTGTGTCCTGTGAGATTTACTTAGAGGGAGCGTTGGCAGTAGTCTGTGCAATATTGGGCAATCAGCATTGCCATTCCCATGGTGACATGCAGCACTCCTGTGAGTGTGCCGGCCCTGTGGCAGACAGTGGATTACCTAGTAGGTTAAGTTTGATGCACTCCCAGGGATGCTTGTCCTGTGTGGTGATGTGCTGGAGACAGCAACATGGTGCATATGCACTGCATGGTGCAGGATGGCGTTACGGAGGGTGAGGGTCGCTGATGGGTGGTGCACGTCTTGTGGGATGTGGGGTGGTTTCCTGTTAGTCATGTCGTGATAGGTGTGGACCTTACTTCATTCCTATGGGATTTGTGTGTCTTGTACGGTATGTGATGGTTTGTGGCACAATGTTTGGTGATGTGCACATTGCGCAGTCACATCAACATTGGCAGCATGGTGGTGTGTGCATCTCTCCCCCCTTATCAATGCCATGTGCCAGTCCTGCTACTTACCAAGCAGCCAGGGACGTTGTCCAGCATGTCGCTCCATGAACCATGGTAACGTGGAGTTCCGCAGGACCAAAGAGTCATGAGTCGATCCAGGATATCGAGCACAACAATGTGTGATGATCTTGCTGGCTTTGCATACCATCTTCACATTGATGGAGTGGTATTGCTTGTGGTTGCGGTACACCACCTCTATGGCATGCGGGACCACCACCTCCATGTGGGTGCAGTCGAGGGCACCTACACAATTTGGCCTGCCTGCCAGTGCATGGAAGGCAACTTTTTGTATCAAATATCCCCTGGGGAGTCTGTGGTAGGGATATGTAGTCCCTTGTGTGCTTGAGGAGGGCATCCAGCACTTGGTTCAGTATCCGGGAAAATAGGGGTTGAGATATGCCATGCATCTGCCCCACTGTGTGCTGGCAGGTGCCTGTTGCAAGGAAGTGGAACACAGACACTACCTTCAGTAGAGGGTGGATGGCGGTGCGTATTTCAATGAGGCTCATTATGTTGTCATTTATCAGGTCCACTATGGTGGTGATGGTGTCCCGGTCCAGACAGTAGAGGGTGTGGATCTGCTCTGGGGTTAGGTTGAAATGACTTGCTCTGATGCAAGGGATTGGGGGCTGCCAGCATGGTAACGGTGGCTGCACTCGTGGGGCATGCTGGGCCTGTCTCACCCTCCTTCTCCTCCTGCGTCTCCCCTGTGGTGGCGGCTGTTGTTGTTGTTGATATTGTGGCAATGCAAGCAAGTCCTCCAGCTCCAGTAATGCTACTACTATTGGAATCATCTTGCTGTGGGAGGGGGTGTGGTGTGTGGGTGTGCTCTTTTTGTACTGGGCTAGACTCCATAGCCTCCACCTGTGCTGATTTTGTGGACCTGTGGCAGTTGGGAACACTGCTCAGGGCATTTAACGGTAGGTCGGCGATGCCGGTATTTACGGCATGCCGGTAAGCACTTTTTCCGACTTCATGAGGCCGGTATTTGCATCTCCGCCTCACTTGGGATCTGCTCCAGTTTACGGAATGCCACTAATGCCAGCATGGTGGGTAGCGTGCGCGCGCCCAGACCGTTATTAATGGCTCTGTACTTTCCGATGCCGTTAATAGCGGTCTGGTAGGTCAGAATGTCCCGTAGCGTTAATAAATGCCGGTATTCCTTTACCGGCATCCTTTTTTTCCTTAGCACCAACCTCGGAATGACCCCCATGGTGTCCAAGCAAATGCTTCATGTGTCTGTGTCTATTGCCTTCATCAGGCTGCCCCTTCTACATCCTTCCACTTCCTGCACCTGGTGGTGGCATGTCTGATCGGCGCAAGGTGAGCGCTGACCTGCGTAGGGGGCTGGTTTGGGTAGAGCTTGATGAAGAAGGGGTGGCCGCTTGCTCAAGACTGGGGGCCGGAAGCTCAGTCTACCTGCAATTCGCAATGCGGGCGAGGACCTGCCTCAGTGCAGACACCTCCTCACGGATCCTTGTGGTGCTTGCCTCAATGGCGTGCCTCAGGGAAGCAGCGTTGTCACGCCTCTCCTGCCTCCCTAGGGCTGTGAGCTCCTCCTGGCGCAGCGCTGCCTGTCCTATCTGCTGCACCCCTGCCTGTACACAAGTGGAGGTGGAGGGTGCATGTGTGTCTTCCCCAGATACATGTGGGTCCTCTGTGGGACTCATGCTCCATTGTACGGACTCCCCGCCAGACTGCTCCGGTGTGGTGTATTGGTTGGTATCGACAGGTGTGACCTGGGGGTGATGCAGAACTTGGTGTTGCAGGAAGGTCCGAGGAGGCACACACGCCTGGCCCTGCACATCATCATCTGTCTGGGGTGCCGTAGCTGCCGCCTCCCCAACAGAGCTGTTCTCTGCAGATTGTGCCCCATCGCCCACTGTCTCCTGTGCAGGTGTCACAGGTGTTGTGGAGACTGTGGTATTGGGCCTTAGCAGAACCAGTGCCTTGGCATCCTGAGATGTTTTTGTCTTCAGTGCCTGCCGTGGCTTGTCTGGGCCTTTCGAAGTGGAAGGCCTGTTGCCTTCATCCCTGGCCCTCTTCGGGGTGTAGTCACCTGTGGGGGTGAGTCCCGGGCCTCAGTGTCAGGATCTGAGCCTGTGGGGAACCACGAGAGGGACGGCATGAGTGATGGTTTGAGAAGCATCATGCATACATTTGTATTACTGCTCTTCTACACATTAGAAGGGATTAGGCAGTGGAGTTTTGATGATCATGTTGCTTGCTATATGGGTGGAGCATGCAGGCATCTGTCGGGATCACTCATGTTGGGGCGGGTGTATGCTATGTGACATGCTTTTCTGTTGTGGCCTGCGTGCAGTGTGACTTATGCCATTTTCATATTTGTGTGGTGTGTGTCAGGTATGGCATTGCCATGCTGCATGCATGTGATGTGTCTGTGCTGCGGAGGGCATCTAGGCAGGGAAGTGTCAATGTATTGGGCCATGCATTGCCTCTTTGGACAGACAAATTGGTGGACTATCATCAAACTTAGCATTACAGTGTTTTCTTAGGACACTCACCTCCTTCCGCCGATGAGGTGGCACCACGCTCCATCTTGCCCACACCTTCTATGGCCTCTATGCCAATCGTGCTGGTGCAGATATCCTCCCACCGGCTTAGCTTTATGGGTGAGCTTGGTCCTCCACCATTAGCCATGGCCTGGCTCCAGTTTGCGGAAAGAATGTTCCTCACTCTCAGGTGCAGGTCATCCCAGCGCTTGCAGACATCCTTTATGGTGCAGGGGTGTTGCCTACGGCGCTGACCGCTGACTTTCTGGGCAACAAGTTGCCAGATCTCTTTTTTTTTATTTGAACATCCCTCTTGAGGCTGTTTGCAAAAAGGACCTCTGCATTGTCTGCAAGTGGCTCGGCCAGCATCGTGAGTTCATCCTCGTTGAAGCGCTCTGTGCGCAGCTGGGAAGCACCTTTCTTTGCTGTCTTGGGCATGATGCTGGTGCTGTGTGTTGATTTCTGTGGTCAGGAAAAGGAACCAGATCCTGTGTGGTGAGGATGGCAATGGATTGTGTTTTTTCAAGATGGCCGCCGTGCTCTTTCCCGTTTCTGTGCGATGACGCTACTTCCGGTTCCGCTTATTTACGGGCCTAGTTAGTAGCGGTCACCGCTAATGCCGCGTCCATTGATGCCGGTAGTGCTGTCTGCGTTTTCCGTGATGCCACTAAGGGCCATTTTTTGGACTTTAGCGGCATGGCGGTAATGTCGTTACCGGCATGGCGCAAAGCTCATGCACATGAACTCGTAATAGCCCTCTATTAGCGGGCTCTTTACTACGCAGACACAGTATTTGCACCATGCCGGTAAGGACTCTTACTTAACTCCAACCTTGTAATGACCCCCTATATCTCTCTTTAAGAAGAGCATAATGACAGATCATCTACCTCCACTTGAGATTATCAGAGATACGAACAATTGAAAAAAAGAATAGATACTTGAAAGATGGAGAAAAAGATGTTTGAACTGGCTCAATGTGATCGGAGCGACAACAGAAATATTAATATGAAACCCAGATTTGGTTAAAAAGAAACTAAAGGAATATGATTGGATTCGCACCCAGGAGATTAGAGCAGCATATCATTTGACCATAGAACAAATGAACGAAAGAAGATCAGTCGACAACGTGCCATAATACCTTATTGGTTTTCCCTCGAGGCACTATCGAGACACGTTTCGAAGAGATCGCCTAAACAGCCTCCCCACTCGAAAAGTCTTACATGCGCTGAAAATATACCTAGATGGCAAACCATCTTGTAGATACTGTCAAATGAAACATGTTGTCGAATGTTCAAATTATCTGATGATCGAGCGTTCGCACTTTAGAGACATGAGAACAAGACACCTAGGATATTTTGTCACCAAAGCAACTCACTCACAGCACATGAATGGTGGAACATACTGGTGAACGGAATAAACGTCAGCCTAATCTTAGCAGCCACTAGGTTTTTGGAGAAAATTCTGAACAATGATTTGACATCAGGAAAAAATTGACAACAGCATGGAAATCAATACCTCGTTATCTATATATAAAAGACGGATAAACTTCTGCAAACTTGTTATTGACATAAACTAGTAACTTCTTAGGGTACACTCGATCATCTAAACTGAATGAAATAAAGATAAACAATTGATGCATGTTTTGTATTTAAAGAAACCACAATAAATAAAAAATAAAAAAAATTAAAAAATACTGTACATCAGCTTCGCAGAGATTTCCCTTCCAGAGAAGGAGTGAGGCAGGCCCAACAAGAAGAAGTTCATTTGTCTGTGTTTAAGGAGGTTTACATATTGTATCTGATGCAAAATAGCCTTTTCAATTGAGGGCTTCTTCTTAATTATTTAAGCAGTTTGCATCTTTCTGCTATAAATGTATTTTTGAATTAAGGTATTCTTTTTGTGTTGCACTTACAGTATTTTTCTTACTGTTGTAAAACTGAAAGTGAAGGGCTTCTGTATTGGAAGGTAGGCCTTATTCGCTTTACTTTTCTTGGTTTTAACTTTCACATGCTAGGTCCAGTTTCCCTTACTTTTCAGTGTACATAGCATTTCAATGGGTGGCAGTTTCAGTGACAATGCTGCCTTTATCTATCAGCCAGCAATGTGATGTGCCTTTCCAGTCTGCACTCTGATTATACGTTTCAACATTCTCTTTGTTTCAACTTCAGAAAGACACACACTTTCCTTAATCCACTGTTCCTTGTGTCATCTTCAGTAAGACACATATGTTCATTCACCATGCCCTTTCACTGAATTATGGTTTTTAGGCTTGGCATTTTCTTTAGGGTGCTTTGCAGGTAGATGCAATGCCTCTGGTAGTAAAGGCATACTTGGCCTTTCAGTTCATGACATTTGAAGCTGTCATTTAACCCCACACAAACGCTGGCATTCTATGTGGTGGCAAATCAATGGCATGGTCAACATGATTTTGGAATAATTGTGCTGCTCCTAGAACAGACCATGATACTGAATAGGTGTTCACCAAAAGTTCCTCAACCTCTTCTGAAAATGCTAGCTTAATTACTTCTTCCCCCTCAGTGCATTCCTTAAGATAAAGCTTGAGCCATATTTGTTAAAATATGATCTCGTGATATGTGTAACTCAGACCAAAATAGCACCTCTATTTATTTCAGATAATCCACTTCGAGCTGTATTATAACCGAATATGCTGTATTGTCCTCAAGCACTTTCACGGTGGAAGTAGTTGCTTATGCTTGCTGATGCATTGGAATGCAACCTAAATGTTTCTTGTGCCTTTCTCTGAATATAGTATAGTGACAGAGTCCAAAAGCACTATTGGCCAATAGCCAGAACGTTTGGTCACTGATACTATCCCATGAGTTATGGTGTTGTGCCTTTGCCATTGTCCACCATTAAAGCCTCAGTTTCCTTCCTTTCTCCTTTCTTATCCTCCTTCTTCACATTAATCTGCTCTTCCTTGGGTGCTGAGCCCTATTTCTTCTCTTTCTGTGAAGGAGAAGAAAGATAGTCTTCATCTCTGTAACTTTGTGGATGGCTAAGTTGTCTCCTATCCCTGACGTGATAGGTACTTTTCACACCACTACTGCCTTCATAGTATCTACTACCCTGACTAGCTCCTTGCCTGGAGCTGGTACTATCCCTCTAGATAGAAACCCCTCTGCCATGAAAGTTCTAACTCTCTTCCTCTACTATGTCATACAGGTTGGAAGCACACATCCATACCTTTCTACCTATAGCTGAGACAGTGCTTTTTGCCTGGTTTACTTGTACCAGACTCACCAGTAGGTAGTACCCTTTTAGTCTGTTTTCTCTCACTTACCTCCTTCTTTGACTCCTCCCTGGGGCGTCTACCCAGGAGATCTTACGTAGGGACACATATGACCAAATGTTCTTGTTCACTGTGGACATGGCAAGGCATCTGAAGACTTCTAGTCTCACTGATTCTCCTTTAATAAGTGGCATAATGAATCATTCAATCACGGGATAATTGCCCCCAGCTATGATTAAGCTCATCACTGCTTCTACTACCTGTGTGGCTAATACCTCTCCCAGAATGGAAGTTAATGCTGTAATTGAGGGAGTCCCTATTAGATGAAGGTATAACCAATTATACACTGAAATCCAGCTATCACAGTGCTCTATGTGTGGGTAACAATTGCCAGAGCCCCCTGCCTCTGTTGAGGAGTAACTTGAGGGTATGCAGCCTGAGGATGACTCAATTTAGTGAAATACCATTTAGGGATCTCTTGATGATTATTGGGACAATGCCCACCAAAGTCTTAAGTGTGTGGGATGGAAGTGCCCCTTCTCCCGACTAACACAGGTGTAGGTCTTGCTGGTGCACCCCCAGAGTCCACAGACCTCCCAGACAGTGAAAGTGCTCCTCCCCCCTGCTAACACATGTCGATGTGCTGCCGGTGCAGCCCCCAGAGCTTTCAACTCTGCAGCCTGAGCATGTACAGTTTCAAAGTGCCTTCTCAGAATGTAACAGTGTTCCCTGGTGTACACATAATTTGCCTCCCTAGTTGGGTAGTACCTAAGAATGTGTTCTAAGGTTAACACTTCCTAGCAAAATTACCACGCCTGGGTCTGTTAGTGGGATTTGTCAAACCCCCTTGAAATCAATTCTGATGGTCTGCCTGCTCCGGATACCTAGGTGCATCTTACATTTGGTGTAGGTCCCTTCTAATTGGTAGGATATTAAACATGTCCCCAGGCTTGGCGACAATTGCCTTCATGTATGCAAAAAGGGTCTCCATTGACAATCTTTCAATGAAATTGGTGTTAATATCTCTAACAACTCCTTCATGAAACCATCTATTTAGTGCATGGCAGTAATTTTCAGACATAGGAACATCAACATATGGGTTGGCCATTAATGTTACTCTCAGCTAGACTGCTGATGATTGTTTTATAAAGATAGCCTGCTCTTCACTAGGGTATACTTTAAAGACTTTAAAACACCCTTTGTATCGCCAGGCCTGTAGCAACCCTCTTAGTCCCTCATCAGTAAGTAAGCAGGGAGAATATATTAATGTGTAATATCTTGGTTGTAAGTGGATTAAGTCCTGCCATGTCACCATATGATATGATTTATTTCAACTGTATAAAGAATAGCCTTTCCTCCACCCCAAACGTAGTTTGCTAGACCACCCAAGTAGGGGTTGTGGTAGAATTAGAGGTAGAGAAAAGCAGATTATTGTGAATGAAAGAGAGAGTAGACAATACATCTCTACAGTGGGCTAGCAACCCTCACTCATCCACACAGTACTGATATACTAATGTCATTACATTTATAGAGGGACTACTCTTAAACCACATATCAACCCATTCCTTATTGAAACATGCATAATATAGTTTAAGACGATATACTGCAATGTACATGGATGCCACATAGACACACTTAAAGCATGTGTAAATAGATTCTCAATAAAGATCACTCAGTGAATGCTCTCACACTCTCCTGCTAAATTCATTTATTTTCATCAGAAGAAAACATCATGAAAAATCATAGCAATTATCATTGTGATTGCACACTCAATAGAATAAAGCTTGTTAATAAAACACTTCTATCATGTTCTAGTCTATATCTCTATTTGTAATGAAACACATATAAATCAAAACATCTTCTTATAGGCCATTTGAATGCTAATTCACACTCACTAAGAGGTCTTATACATATGGATAACTCCTCAATTGAATCCTCTTCTAATACCTCTTTCCTTTCTCAATGTGATGTTAAAACAAGTAACACCTCATACTAACACTACTCCTCTGTGATAGAGAGCTGCAAGCTGAGCTGACAGCCTGAAACTGGAGGAAGGCTGAGTTGCACAATACTAGAAATCACTAAAATATGCCCAAATAATCAAATCAAATGTAAAAGCCACATAAGAGAAACCTGCACAGTCTCTAATGGCTAAACCAGAGCCATAACAGAGATTTGCTTTCAATTGGATTGACCAGGATGCAAACATAAGACAAATTCAAATAAGCTAGTTCAATGGGTTTCAGCTGCTAGTTAAGAGCTTGAGGGGTCCATGTACAGCTCATATACAATTAGAATTCTCTCAAAAAGCAAAAAGGAGAAGCTTTTGGAGACCCTGTCATAAAAAAATCAATTATGGCTGCAAAACTCTTGTCAAGAAAAAGAAGAAAGGAAAAGCCCCTCACTTCTCCATTGACCAGAATGGAGACAGCCATCCAGCTTGCTTGGGTGCCCAGCTCTGCCCTACCAGTACTCTTTGATGATCTCAAACATCAGTGCTCAAATGCCTCCCAGAAGCTCCCTTTGTAAAACCTCTGGATTGTTAATGTTTCATAGTACACTGGCTTTCCAAACAGATTCCCCTGATAATGTTTACCCTATTCCCCTAGAATATCAAAACATATATTGAAGGTTTCATCAACATGCTTTCCGAGAATATATTTACAATAGGTTTTCCACAGAACTATCTCATGCTGCATGTGCCTGTTGCCATAAAAGGATTGTATACAGTAGTTTGGAGTGCATCAGGCAATTTCTTCTCATTTACGGCATTATCAGGACTATTTAAATAAACAAAACAGCCACTGGTTCCCAACCCAGAAACTATGCCTACAGTGTTCAATATTTTACCATAAACAAATGATAAACTGCTTGAATTCCAGACCTGCACAGAAGACAGCCAAGGATTCATTTGTAATTGTTAATTTCTAGACAGTAACTCAACTATTTACTGACATGTTGTGTGCAATATATATGACTATCAAATGCATAACTATTTAAGTCCCATGTGTATCCTACTATATATCAGATCTAATATATAACAGGACTACACAGTTTGTGAATAATTCTCATGTCTCATGAATGTATTTTCTTCCAGTTCAGCTAAAATATTTGAGACACTTCTAGGTGCACACCTACGGAGACTGAAAAGAAGCCTTACTGCAGTATTCTGGCCAACCTGGAGGTAATGGTTCTGGATGGTTGGAGTGCCCAGTAAAAGAGCATAAAAAGCATTGCAGTAATCGGGTCTGGAATTAACCAGTGAACCGAGGACTGCTGGACGATCTGATTGCGTAATAAGTGGCAGGACCGATTTTTACATTTACAGTTGATAATGAATGGATTTAAAAACTCACTAACTAACTAAATACAGCCAAGGTTTTAGACCTTGGTGTAAGAGATAGCTGGGACATCAAAAAGTGTTGGACAATGCATTTCAGAGTGAAAACCATTGAGTTTATATTTTAGGCTGAATAAAATCATCGCTGTCACAACCCCTGCCACTGGCCCCAACAGGCAAGCCATCAAGGCTGCACCACGACCTTCCATCATGGCTCCAAGGGACTTACCATTCCGCCCAAGACTCTCTTGGAGTCAGTCCTGGCGCCTTTGGCACCAGGCTCATATGTGAAGCCTGAGAACTTGAGTCCTGGGACTTGCAATAGCCTTTCGACAACATGGATGCCCCCGCATAGCTCAGTCCTAGAACTATGCGGTCTAGTGTTTAGGGTGTGGTCAAAACTAGGGGCACCTGGGATACCTGCAGGCTATATAAGCCACGCCCAAGCAGAGGAACACGCTTCGCGTTACTCTGCTAGCTGCAGCGTGGCGCTCACCACGTTCTGTTCGGAATCTCATCTGCATCCCTGAGCCTGTTACCTGCAAGAACAAGAACATTGCTAGTACACACTTACCTGCGAGCGAATCCTGCTTCTGTCCCTCGCTTCTGGGTCCTGAACATACAGCATCTCGGCGAGCGCTCCTTCGATCTGGAAAGCCACACCTGGGAAGAAAAGAGAACGGAAAAGCAACATTAGTAAGCATTTATTCTCCAATATAGAAAACAAGCAAAATAAGAGCACGCTTATCTGGGGTTAACTCCCCCGTGGCCCACGTCCATTCAGGGCCATTTGAACGACCTGCAAGAGGGAAGAAGACACAGATTAGTGCACAAGAGATCAAGTAGGAGGCACGTGCTACGCTTTATTCACCGTTCTTCATCTTCTCGGCAGCATCCATTCCGGGACATTGCAGCGGCCTGTAAGGAAGAGAGAACAAACAGGTCAGCACATGAAAAGGCACATAGCGCTGTGCATTGCGCTTTCACTTACCATCTAGTGCACAGCCCCAAGCATCACAGCACCACCAGAACTCTATTCGTACCTAAGCAAAGTAAAGGACAAACTGCCAAACCAGCAGTCTTACCTGGACAAACGAGAGTCGCAGCAGGTCTGAGGGCCCACACCAGTGAAGCAACTAGGTTGCGCCGCGCCCATACAACAACGCGCCCCTGCACAGAGCAGCAGGACGGAGAGCACACCATATAATAAAGCAAGGTGAGGAGAGCACCAAGGGGGTCGTTGGGTCCACAAGGGAGGTGGGCTCCAGGCTGCAAGAGATAATAAAACTAAACCCAAATTCCTGTGTTTTCAGACACGGTTCTCGGCTGAACAAGAGTCCAGGGGAGGGAGTTCCAGGTCGGAAGTGGTCCAACCAGACTGAGTGGCATCCCCGTGGATATCAGGTGAGCTTTACACATCTAGGTTTTTGAGGGATTCAGTTGGAGCTTGTTTTCAAGATCTTAATGTTGTGTGCACAGGCTAGCACCCAACCATTGGTTTCAGGGTGATTTTTAAGCCAAATTAGGTCAGGTATCATCAACGTAAGAGTGAAAACTGAGATAAAACTCAGCATAAATGTTCAATAGTGGTATTATATAGAAAAAACAACAGGGGAGAAAGAGAAGACCACTGTGGTGCACCACAGAGAACAGGTAGAGGGTCTGAGTAGTAGGTTCTCATCTTAACTAACTTAATCCGATTGGATAGAAATTAAGAGAACCTCCTCTGATACCCGGGCCAGACTAGAAATAAGAGTCTCAAAATCGACCGTATCAAATGCTGCTAAGAGATCGAGCATGACAAACATGGTCAGTTCTCTCTCATCAGAAGCCCTGAGGATGTCATCCCACACAGATAGTAGAGCAGTTTCAATACCTGCCATGGGCCTAAAGCCGGAATGGAAGATAAAGAGAATTTCATTATCCTCCAAAATCCTTTGTTGTTGTACTGTTACTACTTTTTCAAATATCTCAGCCGGCCACAACAAACCGCCAATAGGTTAATACTTAGATAGAACATAATGCTCTAGTGTGGGTTTTTTAAGAAGTGGGGTACAGTACAATTTTTAAGATCTAAAGACACGCAACCTTGATTCAGTGAGGCTTTTACAAAGTTAGTGATAAAGTCCTTTAAATAAGAGGAGGGTAGTTTTGCAAGGTTTAATGGAATTAGATCACAAGCATAATTTAAGGGTTTAAGATTATAAATCAAAGATTACATTTCATCACTATTGACCTGGGACAATGTGAATGTAGAAGAAATTGATGGAGAGAGGGGCATGTCATCCATATTGGAGAGAGCATATTGTAGATCCATTGGTTATACCTTCAAAGTCTGTCGAATAAGATTCACTTTTGCCATAAAGAATTAATTACATTTGTTTGCCAATTTGTGCGATGGAGTTAGACTGAGTGAGCTGCACACCGAAGAAGTCAAGGTTTTAACTGTGGCAACAAGTTCCTTTGGTCTATTTTTTGAAAGGTCAATCCGATGTTGTAGAAATTGGGATTTCGCTGATGCTGGTTTTATAGGTTGCTAGATCGAGCTTGGCAACCTGGAGGTCTTTGTGATCACTGGATTTATGCAAAAACTTGTCTTTTTTAAGTATTTTAGGGCATCTGAATACCAAACATTAATTTTGTTTGGATTTCTTTGTGCCTTGAAATGGTGCATTTAAGTTAGACACTGTCTGTAAAATTGATGACATGTTAGTTATATAGTAGTCACTACAGTCAAGATCAGGGGAAAAGATAATCCAGCGATTAGCTGAATATCATGATAAAATAGATGTTGTAAACTGAGCATTACAACGACCTACATGGTCTATTGCAATAAAGAAGGTGAAACCAAAATGGCCGGATCACGTAACTGGTTTAATGGAATTTAAGGATACAATATTCCCTCTGTATATGACTAGCTCTACAAAGTGGCCTGGAATGTGGGTGGCAGACACTGAAAGTAACGAAAGGTCATGAGAGTGCAGAGTATCAGTTAACTTGGTGCAATCAGGATTATCTATAGAATCACACCAGATATGAAAATCACTAAGAATTAATATCTTTGAATAGTGAAGATAATGGCGGAAGTGGTGCACAAGTGGTGTTGACGGTGTTGGAGAAGGACCCTTGCTGCAACTTTTTGCAGTATTTAAAAGTCAGATCCTTTACTTTTTTTTCACAAATGTTTTGCCTGTGGAATTAGTGGAGTCTCCTTTAAGGGAGTGGAGGAGGAGCTCGAGGCACACTGAATCAACCCACAGATGAGCCCACTACCGCGTAAGCGGAGCGGAATTGGTGTTGACGGCATTGCATAAGAGCCTTTTTTTTCTCTTTTCCATCCTGTTCTGACATCACCATCTAGAGGAGCTGCACTACGCGATCAAGCCAGCCCGTGATGAGCAACTCGACGACCCTTGAGGCTGAGGCCAGGATAATGACCCGGCAACAGGTAAGGCAGCGTCTTACCTTCTGTCCCGTTCCTCAGACCAAGCCTCACGACCAAAAGTGAAAACCCCCTTGTCTTTGAGACAATCTCTAATCCCCTTTTCTAGTAAGCTCTTAGGGAAAGAAGAAAAGGGGAGGGTCTCGATCATGGTGATGGATTTGGCTGAGATCTCACTGCTGGATACCCCAGTGACGAAGGAGGACAACCTGCCCCTGGGGGTACCCTCAATATTGACTGCAACAATGGTGCCCAACCAGGAGAGGGGCTAAAACGTATAGAGCTGTCACTGCCGCTCCTATGTGACATGGCAGGGGAGAATGCCACCAAAAATGGCAGCCCCTCAGCCGCACAGGACGCATCTAGGATGGCAGACATCACACCATCTGCTGATAAAATGGAGGACACGGGGAGTCCCCCAACCAAGGATATTAGCCCCCCCCGAAAACCCCCAGATCAGTGAAGAGAGCATATGAATGATACTGAGGGGGCAGAATCTTCACTCTTGAAAATCCATCTTGTAGCGGTGATTGATCCACTGTTTGCCAGCAATTCCTATTCTCCCATATCGCCACAAACTATAAAACAACATGAAGTTACGCAGGATTCACTGAATACAGAAGAGGATGAAACTTGGCAAAAATCAACAGCAGTGGGGTACCTGCCATTACAGACTCTCTCTTCTCTGGAAGGAGTGCATTTAGATTTTTGTCAGAAGAATCTGATTGCCCAACAGGACTGAGAGAGCCTGTGCAATGAAAATACCATCGAGGAAGAAAGTAATGATGACTTGGAAACCAACAAAGGCCTCGACAGGGAGGAGGAAATCTGGGAAAATGTGTGTGATCCCTCTAACTAGCCCCCATGTATTGACTTGACAAAGGAGATACTTAAGACCCTATCGGAACTGCACAATGCTCAAAATGGTTAACCTGAGGACGATCTTCAGAAGGATCCCCATTATACATCTAACGTAGAGATATTGGCCCCGACAGCAGTGATACCCTCACCCCTCGCCTCTCCAAAGGGGCCCCCAGGGTTAGGAGCACTTCTACCGTCAAATGCATGTCTGGCCAATAACTGATCCAACATATTTCAAATCTCCCAGGGAGAATCATGATGGAAAAAAGGAGAAGTCTCTCCTTCTTCATGGACAAAATTGCAGCCCTGGATGGAGAATTGCCAACGAACCTCCAATTCTTGACTGTTATGATTCAAGAGGAAAGTTATCCAAACATTGAAGGGAGAAAGTGGATGGAACCTGTAAGTGAGCCCGTGCCCTTACGGGAAAAAGAAGCTCCCCATATGATGATCGATGAACCCTCCCTGACGAAAATCAGTGAACTCTGTAGTAAAGGTAGGATGGATGATTTCATCCACACCCAAAATGTAGTAATGGCTGCACTCAACATTGCAATCGCTCCATTTCTAAAACTTTATGAAACCATCAACGATTCAATGAACTCAGTCCATGCATCACATTTGAATGTGAGGGAGCAGGTAAATGAACTGGTCAGTTTCGTGAACAGACTAGATACAAGATTAGAAAAGGAATCAGACAATTCTTGCAAATGGCAAAATCGCCTGTGCGATCTGGCCCATCAGGATTCGAATGATAAGCAGCTACTCATGGAGGCCATCCTGGAAGATCATAAATGGATCAGGAAATCCACAGAGATAAAGGCCTCTCTCTGTGTGAGCCCATTAGTTGACCAACATGGGAAACCTCTACCTAAATTTCCAGCTTCAAGTACAGCCCCAAAACAAACTAAGGGCCCCCTAATTCTGGGCAAAGGCCTAGCCGGCAGTGGGAAAACCAAGGAAGCATGTAATGCGCAACCGGGCGTAAAATAGGTCAAATCAAACTATTCGATGTTCCAAGACCCAAACTAGATGAATCACCCCGGCAAGAATGACTGCTGAATCTTCTCCATTACAAACTTTCCCATTCCTTTCCTAAAAGAAAACAAAAAAGCAAGCAATTAAACGTAAAGCAAACAGTTCTCGAGCTTTCTTAAGGAATATTCAAACACCGCCTCGAGAAGAATGGATACCCCCAGCAAACAAGCCGAGACGAGAAATAAAATGTAATAAAAAATCTCATGATCACCCTTAAATGGATGCAGCCCCACGGAGGGGATCCAACCATGATCAAGGATCGATAGTGGACCATGACTCTTCAGCTGTCTGAGCAATTTGATTGAAATAATACAAAACAATCAGGAGGAGGAATCTTGGGAGAACATCAGCCTGACTGACTGGAAAGTAATAGATAAATGTTCAAGCCAGCCGGATAATAAGGAAAGACTGAGCAAGGCAAGAACTACAATGGAAAAGAATGAGAAAAGAAGCCCAACCGTAAGAAACAAGACCAGGGCAAAAGACAGTCGACGAAGGAGGGAAAATTGAACGACCTACTACGGGAAATGGAGGACAAAAGATCGCTGCGAATTAAACACCAAGCTGAGACAGAAAGGCCATCTCATCGGACGGAAACTGAGTCACACTCATATACAAAAACACTGGATCTGTTAAGACATTTAGAACATCGAAGAACAAAGAAGACAGGAGGAGAAACCAGCCCCTAGCTCGACCAGTATCCGTGAGAAGGGAAAAGAAAAAGAACTTGAGAGGAAAAAGGGACGGAGATAGACCAGCCAGAAAGGACTCTTCAATGGAAAAAACCGTAAAAGCCTTTCAAGTAAAACTAGAAAGGACCACAAATGACCACAAGAAGATTCTCCTGAATAGGAAAAACACACTGACCTTTCTCAACCAGTTGATACCACCAGGGAACTTAGCACCTGATGATATAACAATCATCGAATTCACCGATGAACGCAGAAAGGATCTTATCACCATTCATCTAAGATCGCAGAAAGTGAGGGATATGGTAATGAAAAATAAGGAGAAGTTGCGAGACCTAGGCTTCAAACAGAATATCTTGCAGGCGGGCGAGGGAAGACACCGGAAGACTGAATCCTCTAGATCTAGGCAAGACCGGCATATTAATAAAATTCAATCATCTGTTGATAACTCACCAAAGTACCGGCAAAGACCACCTCCAAAGTCTAAAAAAAATACCAAAGTACTGAAGAAGTCCACAATACCAGATCTGGCAATTATGCCCAGAGAGATGTTCAACCTGAACCTGTTGACAGAACCCTGACTAAGCTAAGATTTACTGTCGACAACTCAAGATCTAAAGGGAATAGTCTGGGAACCAGAGATACCAAACAAGCAGGAGAAGATAAAAGATCTGCAAAGCCGGATATCCGATTGGAGAAAAAGAAGCAATAGAACACGAAAGAGGGACCAGAAATAAGACCTTGTCTGGCCTCATGGAATACTAGAGGTTTTGGGCACTTATTTTCCGGCAAATGTGTCTTCCTGTCCGAGTTTGAAATTATATGCCTGCAGGAGTCTTGGCTGAGAACAAGTCCGCTATGCGAGGGATATCAAACTTTCATCAGCCCCGCATTGAAAGGGCCCTTGGGAAGGCCTTGCGCTGGCCTGCTGACATTAATTAAAGAGGACAGAGACTTGCAGGTTCGGGACCATCAGATACCCAATCCATACGTTCAGGTGCTGAAATTGGTAAAAAAATAGAGGGAGCCAGGAGACCAGACTCCTCTTGATTAACACATATCGGAGTAGTCAGGAATGCAAAACTGAAAAATACCTCTCAGACATTGTGAAATGTATTGATGAATTCATACTCGAAGACCAAAACCAATTGGTTCTAGTTTTTGACAATCTGAACCTGAAGCTCCTGGACAAAAAAGGCAAACTGAAGCACAGAAAACATCTGGAACCCTGGGAAAGAAGATGGGTCACGGTAATTAACATCAGAGAGACTCAGGGCAACATTCCGGGTGCAGATACCTGGTTTTGTAATCAAAGTAATGCCTATTTGGACTACTGTTTTGTGGCAGGTAACACACTCAAGTGGATTGAATCATTTACCATAAAAAACAGCTGATCAGTGACCATGCTTTATTGGAAGTCGAACTTCGATGGAAAGCCAAAGAGGCATATCGACAAAACGCATGACCAATAGAATTAACATGGGGCAAGAATAGACTCAGGATCAAAGCTTCTGCCATCCCTAAATTAGCGGCTCAGCTAGGCGATAACATCAAAAAATCTAAAATTATGCTGGAATACAGATGGCTGTTGAAGGAATTCGAACTCAAGAGAGACACACAAATAATATCACAGCAATTACAAGAAAACACGTCTACAATATGGACCTTGCCAAAAGGAGAAGGGTGTATTGTGCCAATCGCAGAAGAATCCGTAAAAAAAACTCACCTGATAGCGAGGCAAGAGCTAAGCAATGCAAACAACAGTATAAGAATTGGCTTAAATCCTCAAAGATTTGGCGAGCACAGGTGGATGCAGAGCATATGCTAGCCGCGATTAGCAACGGCAATACAAGATCCCTTTGGGAAATTATAAATAAAGGCAAAGACTTCCAACCATCCTTAACTACAAACCAAGTCTCGAAGGAAGATTGAGTGAACCACTACATAGCCTTATTTAAAGCAGAAGAGACCATTAAATCCTCCACAAAAAGGCAAAATCATCACCCTGGTATATTGAGTTTGACAGGGAAGACATATTATATAGAATCAAACAGCTGAGCTCTTCTACAGTGTCCGGCCCAATGGCATTTCCAATCATATGCTAAAAGAAAACAGGGAGGCATGGACAGACTTCATCTTGACTCTATTCCAGCTAATTATAAAAACTAGATTGATCCCCCAATCCTAGAAGGAAGCCCTGATAGTTCCAATCTCCAAGAAAGGAGACCGTACTAACCCACAGAACTATAGGCCTATTGCCCTTTTGGAATCGATAGGAAAGATCTTCTCCTCAATTTTGCTGAGAGACCTTAAAAACTGGGCTATCAAGGCCGAAATCCTGGACAAACGCCAGACGGTTTTTATGACCTGGGTGGGCACTTCTCTGAATCTGTTTCTATTAAACCTGTTGAAACTGCAAGCAATTGAATCAAAAGGGAACATCTACTTAGGATTTATAGACCGTGAACAGGCCTTTGACGCAGTTAGTAGAGAATGGCACCGCCCCGAAGACCTCCTGGAAGCAATAAAAGTGCTTTATTCTAACACAACAATTAAAATAATTGTCTCTCAAGGGAGGGGACACAACTGAGAACATCCTGACGTTTAAGGGCATTAAACACGGCTGTGCTTTAGGTCCTTTTTTATTTGCTTTGTATTTGGCAGATATAAAAGCTTCACAGGATAAAATCCGAGCATTTCCACCGAAGCTCAAAGGGACTGAACTCCCCTGGATTCTCAATGCAGATGATGTTGTCTTTATCGACCAAACGGCAATAGGGCTACAACGTCGAATAGTGGAATTCAAGGCTTATCTCAATCAAAATAGAATGAATATCAATGTAGATAAGACGATGATCCTGGTAATGCAATCTGCCCTTGGCGCCAGGAAGAAAAGACTGCCTTCACGTGGAGAATCGGAAAACAGGAGTTGAAAATAGTAGATACTATAACATACCTGTGGGTCAAAATTAATAAAAACATCAATGAGCAGGCACAAATAAACTTCCGCAAGGAACGATTAGAAAAATTAACAAACCAGGGGAGAGCTTTACATCGGAGATACGGCACCTACTCCATGATACCGATTATCACCTTTTACAAGCAAAAGGTCGTACTGATCCTGACCTATGGAGCTGAGCCCTGTCTGAACTTATCCTGGACAGAATGGGGGAAATTTGAGGCCTATTTCTGGCAGAAAATCCTTAGAATTCCAAATTGCCTAAAAGTGGAAACAATTAGACATGAATTGAGACTGCAATCTATGGTCTCGATAGTCTTTTTGAAAACCATCTCATTCTATCGTGAATGCCTTTAGGATGATCCCTCAATTCCCTTTGAGATTTTGGTGAACTCAAGGAACAACAAGGATGAGAAATTTCTTTGTATATGGAAACAAAAATGTAATGACTTATTACAACAGAACAACTTCTCAAAAGAGACATTGAAAGCCAATACGGATAAGGCCAAGACATTTTTTCAGGAGAAGGACTGGGTCAAAACGGACCTGCAGAAGGCACCAAATGTTTACTGTCACTACGTAGTTTGGGAAAGGAAAAAATTAAATCACCCTCCCCATACCTTACAAGATTCCCATCATCCCACTACAGGAATCTATTGTTGCGCTGCAGATTAAACCTATTGCCATCAAGAGAAGTGCAATACCTAAGAAAACAGATCATAATCCAAGATGCGTGCTGTCACTTCTGTAGGATTCCTGAAATCCTGGAAACCACAAGACATTTGACACTCACTTGCCGGAATTTTCAAAAACAAAGGAGTTTGTATTTGAACAACTCCCCTGCCTCACTAGACCCTGCCACTGAGGAGTAATGGTGGGAATGCCTAATGACGGTAAATAAACATGGCCAGACGTTGGACACCTTAAAGTTGGTGGAACAGATTTTTCCATTGCTCTTGGAGAACAGTGTTCCAGTCTAGCCGGGGACAGAGCATTCAGGAGGACACTTAGGCTCAAGTGGGCTAAAGAAATTGTATAGTATATATGTTAAAGGTTGAAATGTTTGTGTTTAACCAATAAAAAAAAAAAATAATGGCAACCACACCCTCTGTCAGATTAGTACTGTTAAGCCATTTAATTTGAAAATCCTTAGGAACAAGTAGACGAAAATGTGCCATGGATGTGTCAGTGAACTATTTTTCTATGATAAAACGTAGATGTAATTGTGACGAAATGATGAGATCACTGAGAGCTTTTTTTTTTCATAGCAGATCCGGCATTTATCAATGCCGCCCATAGAAAAATATTTTTAATGCCTTCCATTAAAGTCACGCCCCATTTTCAATGATTTGTATGGCGGAGCAGAGCGGAGGGGTGGAACGCAATTTAAGTGTCTGTAACCTTCTTTCCTCTCTGCCATACAAGTGCTCCAAATGCTGGAGATCCCTATGTGGTTTGTTGGCTTTATGCACCTACACAAATCAGGCTGAATCCATAGGGATCCATTATAAACTCTATCTACCATGCCCGAATGGCAGGCAGCGTGTACAATTATAAATAAACGCTGCCAACATGTGCTAAGCAGTATTCACAGTTAAAATGCCAGGCAGCGCTTACTCATCTGCACATCGGAGTGCAAATGTGCAGGGCAAAAGGCGGCGTAAACATGTGTAAGGCACCTTTTTGCCCTGCACATTTGCACTCCAGCGTGCAAATGAGAAAAATTGGTCAGCAGGGACCTGGCTACCCCTGAGTGCAATCGTACAAGGTCCCCGAGTAACATGCGCTCCATTCAGGTTGAAGGTTGTGTGAATATAGGGCGCAGTTGATCCGAAAAAGTTAAATAGTTCTTGCTTATGTAACAGGCAGGCAAAGAGTTTTGTCAAATTTGGCAGTTATCACATTACCGTTTGGTTCACAAATCAATTAACTGCATCCTGTGTTTGGGACTGGGTTTAAAAACGCAAGGAAAATTGTCACTTTTCAGGACAATTTTTGACATATCAAATGCAAGGGCCACTGAATGTGACCTTTCACTCGCAGTAATTTCCCAGTATTTGCTGCCTGCTGGGCAGACCTTGATCGACAAAAGAGCACAGCAAGATACTTTGATGGGGGCACGCCAATGTCACGACAGCTCCCCGGGTGAGCCATCCATCAATTCAAACAAAAACCGACACAGCCTCCCAAACCTCCTGGCAGAGCTGCACACTGGAGGAGTGTGAGACTGTACCCCACCGCCAAAGCCACAATCATGCTTTAATTTTCTAAAGGTGAATGGCCGTTTTTGCAGGGGTGGGAGAACCCTGAATTCAACATTTGGAGCGTGCACCCGACACTTGTGTATTAATTAGCTTCTGCCATTAAGGTGAATACTGGGAGCGCAATTCAGAATGAGGGGCTTAAAAAGCATGTACAGCTAAATTGAAAAAAAATGCGCACAAATGTACACTCTAGCGCAGGGATAGAATAATATGTGATTTAGTAGTGTACTGGCTCATATTGCTGCTGTCCCGACTTGCACTATGTAAGGACGGCTTGGATGACCCCTCCTTCTGTGCCTTGACCATTGCCTGGGGTCGGGTTTGAAAAGACGCAGGGGGACTGCCGGGCATTTACATAGATTCAGTCATGCATTGGTTTCTGGGTATGGGATGCACACTTGCAGTAAACGAGCAACCAACCTGCCACCCCAGATGTGCAGGACTATGCATGGCATAAACAAAGGTGCATATGCACGTCCCTATGCGTGATGTGCCCATTCACAGCATCTTTATTAATACCCACCGTTTTTTGTTACCCAATCTGGAGGGTGAATTTGCAACTTTTCCGATATGTGCAAGTCGATCCTTCGTTAGGTCTAACACAAAGCTGTTTGACTCACCCCAAATGTGTTCATGTGAACATTGACCACTCTGTAAGCACTGTTTTGAACAGGGGTAAGACTAGTGCGCGTGTGTGTATGTGCGTGTGTGTGCTGTGTGTGTGTTTTTTTTTAACTGAGCCATTGCATATGCCAATACAATAACCCGTGAATCTGTCCATTTTGGACCCATTACATAGCAATAACGCTTTGTCCCCCAGAAAAGTGTCACATGAGTCTTGCTTTGTTTTTTGGCATAAAAAGGCCGCAGATTTATTTTCCACAATATCATAAAACACACTGCACACATCAGTGGAAATAATTCAGAAGATGCGGCGACTGCTCCGTGTCCAATAACCTGCTTCCCCCTTTCCTCCCAAAAGTCCATCATAGGCCCAACTCTCCCAACCCTTTGCGCCTGAGCCTCGTCTGCCCATGCAGGTGTTCTTGAGCGGGGAGAGTGCCGTTTCCTTGGGGGAAGCTGAGCCCTTGTTGTTCCCCCAGACGCCCCTGCCGTTTAGACTCCCAAGGGGGGCTGGTCTGGGAAGAACGAAGACCCTTCCAGCTTTTTCCTGGCTCATCCGGAGTCTGTCTCTTGTGTTTGGTTGCCCAAACACCGCCACGACACAGGCGGGTTACCGCCCACCGTGGCTCCCCCCTACTTCCTCCTTACATTTCTAGGATTTTTGTGCAAAGGTTCCAGAAGAATTGCTCCAACCCCAGTGGTGACAAATGTACCCCATTTAGCTTTCTTCTGGACCTCTCCACAGCTGCGTGCCTATACACACCCCCCCCATTCTGGCCTTGGGATTATCTCTGACCAAATTATTTCAGTTTCTCCCCAGTTGGCCTGCCAATTCCTGTAGAGAGCCCATCATTTCCTGCATCAGAGCCCCCCTTCCCAGGCTTGTCAGGTCGGTACCTCCCAAGTGTATGACCAATACGTCTGTTTGCTGTTTCCCTGGCAATCTGCACACCTGCCCCTGCAGCTGTGCCCATTTCATCCCCGGCACCCTGCCCCGACCGATCTCTTTTTCCTTCGGGTTGCTGCTGGTGGGGAGAAAAGGTGGCATGTCAATTTTATATACTTTCGGCATGATATACCTCTTAAAACACCCTGACCTCCTTTCCCATTGCCCACAGATGAACACCATCTTTTAGAGAGTATTCAGTGGAATTTAAGATGCTAAGGCTGTGTCTGATGTACTTCTGCCCCTGCCACCTTTCCCTCCTGCTCCGGCTTACCAGGGCGTGCCTGCTCTGGGACACTTTTTCATCTGTCCCCTTTCCATCATCTTTTGCCTTAACCAGGGTGGGACTGATCCGGGACACTTCTGCCTCTGTCCCTTTCCATCCTGTTCCGCCTTAACCAAAGTGGGCCTGCTCTGGGACAATTCAGCCCCTGCCACCTTTCCATCATGCTCCGCCTCAACCACACCTGCTTCGGGACCCTTCTGCCCCTGCCACCCTTTTTTCCTACTCCACCGTAACCCAGGTGTCCCTGCTCTGGGACACTTCTGCCTCTGTCACCTTTTCCTCCTATTCCGCCTTAGCCAGGGCGGGCCTGCTCCGGGACACTTCTGCCCCTGCCACCTTTCCATCTTGCTCCACCTTAACCAGGGCATGCCTGCTCCGGGACACTTCTGCCACTGCCACCTTTCCAACTTGTCCCTCATACCGCACCCGTCATAGGTTCCTCACCACTTTTATTCGGCAACCGCTCCCCAACCTACTTATCTTTGCTCTTCCTGCCCTTGCAGGAGTTACCATGCTGGGAGAGTGCCGTTCCTGCCAGGTGAGGTTGAGCAGTATTTGTTTTGCTAGATTTTCCAAAACCAACTTTGCCATCATTGCTGCTTCTCTCACTCCTATCCCTTTCTTTCCATTAAAAGAAGGCTCCCCCTTTACAAACTCCTTGTCATGTGAGCCCAGTTTCCCCCACCCCTACTCCTTAGTGGATTGCTTGCCCTTGCAGGAATTCTGGGCTGGGGAAGTGCAGCTCCTGCCTTGGGAAGGCTGGGCCCTTCCCTATTTCTCTTCCAGGATAAACGGCAGTGTTGGACTTGCTGACCTGATAAACCACACTCCAACCCCGCCAACCTACCGTGCCAACCCTGTACCCTGCTGCCTTGCTTACCACCTTACGCCTTAACACGTTATTTTCGCAATGAACCCTGCTTACATCACCTTGTAGCTTGGAACGCCTGCCACATGTCCCCCAGACTTATCTCCAGACACCCCACTACCAGACCTTGTCATGATATGGTACCACCACCGTGTCCCGCGCCAGTCTGCTTTTCCATGCCTGAACATTTAGCCCCCTTGGCAAAATTTACTAGCCGTATGCAACTCGTCCCTGGCTGGATAGACCGCAATTAAAGGCTCGATTTCCCCCACCCCCTCCAATTAAATGAAAAGCATTGAATATCTTCTTTGAATTCATGCATTAAAGCTGACCTTGGGTCTCGAGCCACAGTTGTTAGGTTTGTTGGCCAGACACTTCACTACCACACTATATAACATTATGACAATTACAAATAAGTGAAGTTGAAAGTCCCTTTTTGATACTGCGAGTTTCAGGGAAAACATTTGTATTGGTTCTTGGAGGTTAAAATGCACACCTTTAAATGTTTTCCAAACACTGTTAGGCCTTTACCTGCTAATTTCTGGCGATGTCACATCCCATTGTAATTGTTTCTGGTTCCCCCCCTTTAATTATTGGGACTTGACCCTGGCAGAAAATTGAACCGCTGTGTGCCCAACTGGGCACAGCAACTGTCCGCCTCTGGTTTCCCCAAAACGTGTAGTATGCAATAGCCCTGACACCCAGAGTTGTTTTATAGAGGTAGCCCCTACCAAGCGCCTCATCTTGTGTTAAGTGGCTCTGGTCGAGAGAAAAGGAGAAGGAGGAAGGGTCAAGCTAGCGTGGCCCACAAGTCTCCATTTGGCATGCCTAGCTTATAAGCGTACTACAGTTATGCTGAATAAGGAGAGTGGATTAGTTTACCGTGTCCCTGACCAATGGACAGGAAGGTTTATAGTGGCATGTAACGGGGAAAAGGCAGGCAATCTCCTGCCATGGACAGCGTAATGCAATCATGCTTATAGCGCTCTTATAAATCCTTGCCTCATCCTACCCATTCTTTACCGTGGCCTCCTTTAGTTGGAGTTGCGCGCCACTGTGTCAGCTACACCCACTCCCGGCCGGTCATACTTTGCAACACAACTACCACTTCCTGCCCCTATTACAAATACATTACCCATGCCCCCACTGCAAACAATGGAGCAATAAACCGTCCAAATCAACATAGCCTACCCACATTGTTTACCAAAGACTGCTAACCGCTGCCCAAGGGCGATTATTAATTCCTGATAAGTCCATGTCCTGCTGACTGTAACCAAGACCCAATCAGCATTAAATACACCAATGCAAACCTTCTCCACAATGGTGAACAGAGTTGTCAGCATGCTGTCCTTATTTGTCCCCAACCATCCCTACGAAACGCGCCCCTGCGCCCCTTACCGTCATGTAAGTGTGGTAAGAAAAAACACTTTCAAAACGGGCCTTAAGGCACTGCGCCCCACACCGTGCACTTTCACAAATAAGAACTCCCTAAACCAAGGCATCCTGCCTGGAGTTTTCCGCCCACAATCAAATAGCAGAAGAAAACCAAACGCTGAGTTTGCAGCATAGCTCTTAAACTCATGATAGCCGCCGACCAGTGAAACTGCAATAGTCGAACAATACTTCGGCCCCTACCATCAGTTACGTCAAAACCCGCATAATAGATGTGTGAATGCCCTGGGGTCTAAATTATTACAACGGCCATGAAAGGCATGTAAAGTTGAACCCCCAAGCCGGGCGTTATGTTACTTGGGACCAAGAAAACTAGGTGCGCGCTTCGACTTACAGGATTTAACCCAACGCTTGCCATAAATTAAGCCTTCTGTACATTAACAGTGCTCAATCAACCTTCGTATCCACGTAACAGGCTCCCTTGAACCCCAAACCTCAGTGTACCTTACATAAAGCACCTCGCCAAGATGAGAACAAAACCTGTGGGAGGCTGTAGGAGAGTACTGCTCAGTCGTACTCTCCCTGAGCTGGAGAGGCCATGCACCTTCATCACAGCTAGAATCGGGGCATACTCTACAAATGTGGTACAGAAGATGCACGCGGCAGGTTTAAAGAACACGTGTTATCCATAAGTCTTACTCAGGATTTTGCGTTTGTATACCATGACATTAAAATTGCCAATGAATATGGCTGCATGTTGCCCACCTTGTGACCACTTGTGCCCCACGCCATGCTCGTAAACCGCCCTCCCGGCGATACAGAACATTGAATTGAAACGCAGCCCCCCGCATACCAGGACTGTGCCCTCATCACCCCCGCCACTGGTGGCTGTACAAAATCGTTTTGCGTGTGTCACATGAACTTAACAGGAAAGCATTTAGGGTCAGCCTTGCAGTTCTAATTTCCTAATTCCAGAGACGGGTAATGCCATTTTACTACCCCGCTTAACATGCTATATGTGCATGCGGGGGGTGCTTGGCTGTAGACACAGTATGCCATGGACCAAACGGGGGGCTTTCGAAACTACGGTTTCTGCCGCTTCATGGCGGATCGAGGGCATAACTAAAAACCGTGTGTGGCCATTCCCGCAATGGACCCTCAACACCCAAACATACCTCTTTCTCCCACTCATTACCTCGGTGGCTAGGAGCACACACCTAGACAAAGCGGACGTCCCTGACTGTACACCTTTCTCGAACCCTTTACAACTTCAAGGCCCTCCAGATAACCCCTCGTCCTAAGCGTTGCTCCTGTATTTCCCAAATCATCATCCTGGTACACACAATAAATACGCTGGTACATATATGCACTTAGTGCGCCACCCCTAAGTGTGTCCCCGGAACCTCTACCTCGCCTTGACATTCTGGGGCCTTGCGCTAGGTGGACATAACGCGGAAAGGTGCTGCATCTGCGTTAAACATTCCATAATGGGCCCATCGACGTTGAAACGCCCACTACTTAATCGACGCCTGCACCGCAGATCCTCGTTCCTCCTTCCCATGCCGCACGTTCTAACCCCTGGATGCCCTGGATGCCCGGCGCCAATGCAATTGACAGTGGAAAACCTGTCCGAGCCTTTGCTAAGCCATCACCCGATATGCCCCAGGAGACCAACGTATACATCAATATAACCACGCTAATGTCCTTGTTTCACGCATGTCAGCTGGGGCAACGGCAAACCCCTTTGTTCCTTTACTGCCCTTCTCCTATAGAGTCACTGGATTAGAAATTGCGTGCAGCTGATGAAGTGCAACCAATGAGGGAACCGATCGGTATTGACTCACTGTTAATTTAAAAGTGAGACACCAGGAAATACGTGTCTGCGTACCGACCTAACAAACTATGATGATATGCCCAGGCCCGTACATGGAAACCCCCCAAAAGGGGCATGAAAAGACCCACAGGGATAGGCAACGGCCCCTGGAAGACTTGCCCCGCACAGTCCGTGATAACTTTACACCTCTCAAGGCAAACATCTGAAGTGGGAAAATGGGAGAAAAGGCTCCCCCCAATCTCCTCGCGACCATGGTCCAGAGGATCGTGGCCCAGACACCCGCCACAAAATGAATTCGTCTATCTGCCAGACGACCAAATACCCTGGTTCAAGAACATACGGTTATGCCCACCAGCCTGCCCTACTCAAGCCGACACCTGCGGCATGGATGAACTCGACTAAGACCTCAACAACAAGCACCCACATCGTTAGAGATGCCATGACGACCTAGCCAACTGCCAAGAACACACGTGCCACCATGCACACTGGACACTCCCACACCAACCCACATGAAGAATATAATCAGTGCTATGACGTAGGTGACCGACACACCCACTGACGCGCATCTTTATTATTTTTTCACATAGGTTTTCCGAAATGCAGAAACGCAAGACGCACAAAGCACTCGCTTACACGCTTGCTGACGCTTCCCCCGACCCTTGCATCGTGATGAAAATATAACGAAGACATGATGCTGCCTATGAAGCCATGTCACACCGCAACACTAGTGCCGTGCATTACACACCCCACCTATGAACCAGGCCCAAGTAGGCCGCAAACAAGAGCCGCCATGAACACTGAACGAACAAGAGTACAAGTGCTGACCATGCAGAACGAGCCCAGCGAGAGCTGACAGCCAAGGGAGCGATGTTGCAACTCGCATGCTACCAGCCGACGCCAAGGTCACACCTGTAGGCAAAGCCAAGCACGCAGAAGCAAATACAACTTTAAATGTGCAGAATTCTGCCTCAGCCACGGCCTCTCCTCACGTGACCAAGCCAACCTGACAAGGTGCCAGACCCACGAGGGAGAAGTCGCCTGTGTCCCACGTCTGGGACACAGGCTGCAACAATGACATGACCCAATGGACACTTACAGTGATGGGAATGGTCTGCTCTCAGGCCTATGAGCAAATACGCGCATTTATCTGCACGAACACATAGTTACATATTGTTGCTAGTGACAGGTACACCGCGAGCTGGGAACAACGATGGTCCCAGGCTGGGGGGCTCGTGAGTGGACCAATCAGAACATGGGGGCACTCATCACTGACGCCACTAACATTAGCCAATCATTAGGGGTTTTCGTGTAACAATTTTCAAGTATCTAATAGAAGGGACAACCCAAGTATACCACCTGACTGACCCTTAACCACTAACAATGTTCTCTATATGTAAGCTATACTAACCCTACCACTCGAGGAACCAATCCAGAGTGGCGATAGGTTTTTCGCTAACTTTCCCAGGTGATACAAGTAGCGCATCATACTGAGGCAAAAAGGGGCCTGCGAGCCCACGAATTTCGAGAGTCTGGACGGACGCGTACCATCCTAGACCCATCCCTGCCGTTGTTCAATAAACAGCAGAACCACCTTGCTTCTTGAGTGTGTCTCATACTCATTTTTGGGGAAGACGGGAGGAGTTGGGGCCTCCCAGCCCAGAGGTCCGCGGACGGCCCAGCCGACCCCGGGAGAAACACCCCGACAAGTTGGAGGCACTGCTGAGATCTGGTTACGATCTACCTTTTTATTTTTCCAAGTACTCTGGTTGCAAGGAGGCACGGCCCCCTCTGCCGCTGCCCCCTTTTTGAGGACTACAGGACTATCGCGGAACTGCGAGAAGACCGGACAGCGCAATCCGGATATTGGCCCTCGGGAGCCGGTTGAGAAGTATCCCGCCCGCGGTTGGCGAGTGTCCAGACGTGGTCCAGACGAGGGGAGGTGGCGAGCCGCTTGGAGGGGTGCACGCAGTCGAGCAGCCCCGCATCAAGAGAACTTGGTGAATATCTCACACCCAACAAGCAATGTGAGATTGTGAGGGAGGGGGGGAGGAATGAAATAAGGGCGGTGGGAGGTGTTATTAAGGTGTACGGCGAAGATTTGATAAATTAGTGTTGACGGTGAAGTGAATGGTAGCTGGACAGGCGCGAGAGCCGTCTGTTACGTCACGGAGAAGGGTGGGCGGAGCAAGAAAACATCATGTGCGGCTGCTCGTAGACACTGATTGGCCTAGGTCGTGACCACCTGTAAGGGGGCGGGTGTGTGTGTGTGTGTGGCTTCCTACGAATCGGCGGTTATTGATCAATGAGTAGATGAGGATCCCTATTGATCGAGCAGCGAAACTCGATAGATAGATGACGTTTTCCTGTAGGCGGTAGCTAACAGGTTGCCTAATATAGAAGATAATTGGCTGGTTAAGCCCTCCTGTTGAGGGGCGTATCACACGCGAGGCGACGCAGCATGCGCAGTCTGATTATTTTATTGGTTACCTTGTTCCAGGCGTGACAAGAGGACAGCTGTGGGGTTAATGGGGACAAATAGCAAAACTTATTTCGAGCTTTTGAAGTGTAAAAGATCTTACCGATAGTTTTGGAAGAGGTTGGTGACGTCACCCGTAGGGCTTTCATAGGATACCTCGACCACACAGTGACCGTGCACGGAGAACACCGGCCACGACGGGTGAGGAAGAAAGAGGAGGGGAGGAGAAAAGTGGGACGGCTGTATAAGCACGTCACACAGGGCACGCAGCCGCAGGGGGCTCCCTGCGCCTTGGCCGTAGGGGGCCGTAACAGTATTAAGGAAGGAAGACAAGGACAGGGAAAAGACAGCATATTTGCAAGCGTTATATTTGGCTGTTTTTCTTTTAGCGGACGGTCGCAAGTCCCCAAACTACAGGGCCAGGTAACACATCTGCAATTGCCATATTTGACTGAGTTTCTTTTAGCGGACGGTCGCAAGTCCCCAAACTACGGGGCCAGGTAACGACTTCTATACTGAAGGGAGCTAACAACACAGCGTAACCATGTCATACAGGTTAGGATCGGGAGGGTGGGGGAACACTCTCACTACCCCACTACAACATATATGTAAAACACTATCACCCCATAGGGAAAAACTGATCAAATACAGCATAGAATGGACACAAGGGACGGACAACAAAATGACGACACCCTGGCCGCCTAACGGCAGTTTCGACCCGTACGTCCAACACTCGCTACTGACACATATACATAATACATACAAGGGGAAGAAGTTGATGCACCACGTGGAGGTGTTTAACTTATGGAGGATGTTCCAGGGGTCCCGACCAGGACCAACCGGAATGTTCACTGTGGAGGAAATGAAGGAGGAGAAGATTAAGGAAGAAGAAGGAAGTGGGGAAAAGGAGGTTGAAAGCGCACAGTGCGCGGGGAGAGGCAGAGAGGGGGAGGAAAAGCTTAGTATCGTAAATGAAACAGAAATAAAAAAGGAACGGACCGACGACATGCCTTTAGCGAATATAGTGAAAAAGGAGGAAGGGGGTTTATATCCTGTAACGGAACTACGAGAAGTGGTAAGGCAACAACTAACGGCGGCTGAGGGGTATTCGAACCCAGCATACAGCCCACCACCATATACAGCTACAAGTGGCTACACAAGGGGGGACGTGACAAGTGTGGTAGGCCCAACTTATACGAAGATGCACGCAAGGGAAGGGAAAACTAGTGAAGAACCAATCCCAGCCATAGGACACGACGAGTGGGTAGCGGCGCAGGTGCTGTTAAAATTGCGAGGGACATTAACGGGAGAAGAGAAGGAGGTAGTAAGGAAAATGAGCGAGGACGATGAGAGTAGCAGTGGAATAAAAGGGGAAGAAGGCAAAAGGAAAGAAGGGGAGCTGTTACGAGCAGAGGAGGAGATGTTGGAGGAACGATTGGCGGAGTTAAGGAATGAGCAAAACGCCCTTATCAAACAGCTTGAGAGGGAGGAACGAGAGAGAAGGAGGGAAAGGAAGGAAAGTAAGGATGAGTTAGAAATAATGAGGGAGCGAACTGAAGAACCGAAGAGGGAAGCTGAAAGGATGAAGACGATAGCAGAAAGGGCATCTCGAGCAGCACAGCGCGACAGGAAAAGAGAGGAAGAAGAGAAAGAAAAGGAAATGAAAATATGGAAGCGGAAAATACTATCAGAAACCACCAAGAAATACGAAGAAGGGAAGGTAATAGAAAGCATATTAGAAAGGGAGAGAGAGAGATGGGAAAGGAGGAGAGAGGAAGAAAGGATATTAGAAAAGGTGAGTAGTGAGGTGATGGAGGAATTAAAAAGAAAAGAGAGGAAATAGGTGGTGAAATAGTAGAGAAAAGGGAAGGGGAAAGAGGAGAAAGGAAAGGAGAGAGTGGGGTAAGGAAATATGTACGCAGGGACGCAGAAGTAGCAACAACATCAGCACAAAGGGGAGCAATTGGTAAAGAAGAAGTGGGAGGAACGGATTTAATAGATTTAAAAACAGTGACGATTAGGGGGAAAAGGACGGATTGGGGGTTGTTGCTCCTGGATGATTTTTGCAGCGAGGAAGAAGAAGGAATGGGGGGAGAAGGAAAAAGAGGAGAAAGGGAAAGCTTAGACAAATTGTACATCACTCGCACCAACAGGGAATCCCCATGGGTGTGCAGAAGGAAGGAAGAGCTGGGGGGGGAGTGAGGAGAAAGAACAAGAAATGGCGGGAAGACAAACACGTGCAGCTACACCCGCATCATCTCGTCCAACATGTCCGCCCACACCCGCTCCTGAGCACACCCCTACGCCAACAGGCTTAGAGATCTCCCCGGACGTAGGCAGGAAGAACGCGCACACACAACCACATCAAATAAAGGAAATAATAAGAGAAGGGGAAGAGATGAAGGGTAAACAACAATGAGCGGGGGAAATATGGACATAATAGATGACGCAGACGACACAGAAGAAGAGGAGGGGTATACGGACTCTACACCGCGACACCTGGGGGAACAGATGGGACACAATCTAATGCCACTATTGGAGAGAGGGGGGGTTAGACCACAATACGTCCCTTGGAAGCATGCAGATAAGGAAAATATAAAGTGTAGGCTCCCATCACTAAGTGGAGGAGCGGGAAAATGGATATATGAGATGGAAAAACACACTGCAGGACAGAAACTAGCAGTAGGAGACGTGAAGGGCCTACTGATATCAATACTAGGGGATGCGGCGATGACATCTGGAAGAGAGCGGGTTTCCCCGGGGTCACAATAACGAACACATCACATGACGGGGCGCCATTTGCGAATTGCAGGCATGCATTATGGCAAGCATTGAGGGTACAATACCCAGACACCTCAGACATAGGAGCAATTACGTCACACAAGATGCGTGAGAACGAAGATCCTGTTGATTATATCCAGGAGATTCAGGAGAAGTGGCATATGTAAACTAGAGAGCAATGGGACAAGACACCAGCAATATTTTACCACATACTAATACAAGGGCTCCCGGAGGCAGTACAAAAACAGTTGAAGAAAGTAGTGGGGATGGAAGCAAAGGCCTGGCCGGAAATACAACTGACAATAGTACACCATTGTAGGACGTGGCAAGAAAAGATGAAACAAAAGGAAGAAGATAGAAAAGCGGAAGAGGCTAAATTAGTGCAGAAAAAACTGACTAAGTACACCATGGAGGGTGCATTAATAACTACGCCAACAACAATGACACCAAACCCCACGCAAGTTGTGGCAGCGCAGGATCCCTCACAACTACAAACACCACCACTACCACAATCACCAGGAATTATAACACAACAGCTGCCACCACCCCCACCATACACGGCTAACATGGGAGGAGGATACATGGCATCAGGAACCCGATATTATAATAACATCAGGGGAAGGGGAGGAATGATGAGGGGGAGGGGATATGGCTATCCTGCACAACAGCAAGGGGGAGTATTCCGAAGCTTCTACCCCACTGGACAACCAGTGTACCAGGATAATGCAGGAAACTTCCCATGGCATACCAGGGAACCACCTGTATGTTGGGTTTGTGGAATGTTAGGACACATGTCACATACCTGTAGAATGAGACCCTCCACACCAGCATGGGGGGAAAAAGGACAGCAAGGGCCTACAAGGGAGCAGCAGGGTTACCAACAACTGCAGGGGCTGCCACAGAACAGCACACAGCAACAGTTAGTAACACAACAACAGCCACAGACATATTCACTACCGCAACAACAGGTGGCAATAACACAACAACACCAAGTGCAGCCAGTGCAGCAGCCCACTCAAATACAGGATCATAAGGTAACCTCCACCGATACACAGCTGCAATAAACACAATTGGGAAGGGTGACTGTCCTAGGACACAACCCTTACACAGGAAGTGGTCAGTCATTATACCCACAATAGGACAGCCCACAGAAGTCCTTGGTGTGTCCCATCCTGTCGATAACACCTAATAGTGTGGAGGAACCACGCATTGAGGTAACGATAGGTGACAAAAAGTTATCATTCCTTGTTGACACTGGGGCAACCCGGTCTTGCATAAGGGAGGGTAGATTTAAGATGTCAGGTGAGGCCATGAACACCCAAGGATTCTCTGGGGCTAGGGGGTTGGTTCACTTTACTGATAACATCTCCTTATCTATTGGAGATTATGACATGTCTGTCCCACTCCTGTATTCAAGGGAATCACCAGTGAACATACTAGGGAGGGACATAATGAGCAGGCTGAATATGACAATCTCCTTCACGGAGGATGGCATAATTTGTTCCACTCCAGGAATAAACATGCTCACTGCACGGCAAATACTGCAAGCATACTGTGGACAGACAGTAACTAGGGCTGAGCCAGTGGATGGCGAACTGTTCCAGTACGGAACAGACATGGCATTTGCCTGGATGCCAGGGATAGAAGGAAAGATCTGGAGGAGGTCAGCAGCATATTTGTTCAGACATGAGACACCAGCCAATGAACCAGAAGGGAAGGTGATTTCAGTGAGCATTGAGAGTATTATAGCAACTGCTGATTATATCGCAGTACATGCCCAAGACAGGGAAGGTAGAGCATGGAGGGCAGTGATAGCCCTGGCTGAGGGATGCAGGCTCACCCAGGTGTCCGATGAGGAGCTCTTTTCAGAAGACAAGGAAGAAGGTGAAATGGTATTTGTGATGAGTGTAGATATATGGCTAAGAGTGACATATAAGCAAGTGGCACAGAAAATGGCTATGGCACTTGAAGCACCCGCATCTACCCCAGTTCCCTTTTACAAGGAAGATATGGCAAAAGTCCCAACGTCACTGTGGACAACAGTCAAAGCAGAATACCCCATAGTAGCAAACCCGGCCACAATATTATGTGGAACTCCGGCAGAGGCCTCAAGGTTCACAGTGATTGACCTCAAAAATGCCTTTTTCTCAATACCCCTACATCCAGATTCACAAGACTTGACACACCAGGTTGCCACAAGGGTACTGCGAGTCACCCTCAATTTTCAACAGAGTAATACAGATGGACTTGGGAAACGTTGAATTGGAAAGTACGGGACTGCAATATGTTGACGATATAATAATTTGCAGCACAAGCGAGAAAAGGTGCAGGGAGGACTCATTGAAAATGCTGACAGTATTGGCTGAAAAATGTTACAAGGTAGACAAAGAAAAGTTACAATACTGTCAGGAACAGGTATTATACATTGGTCAACTAATATCCCAACACGGAAGGAAGATTGCACCACAAAGGGCACAAGCTATATCAAACACGCCGCTACCACAAACGGTGAGGGAGCTGCAGCAGTTCCTGGGATTGTGCAACTACTGTAGAGCATGGGTTTTTGATTACAGCTCATACATAGGACCCCTACTTGAAGCATTGAGAGAAGTACACAAAGGGGAAAAAACATTGGGGTGGACAAGGGAAATGAAGGAAGCATTTGACGAGTTGAAGCACGCAATATCAACTGCTCCGGTACTAGCCACCCCAGATTATGAACGGCAGTTCTTTATCTTTTCACATTGCGACTCAGCAGTAATAAAAACAGTATTGACTCAGAAAACCAGCATGGGACACAAGCCAATAGCATTCTACAGCGGTCACTTGGACCCTGTTATGTTAGGTCATTTCCCTTGCGAACAGAGTCTCGCCGCAGCTGCATTTGCGGTAGAGAAATCATCGTCTATTACAATGGGGTGCCCAACCACACTATTTGTGGAGCATGCGCTGTTTGCAATATTGAATAAGCCTAAGTCCACACTAACCACGCAGAGGGCGTCAGGTTATGAGATCATTTTGTCTAGACCTGAACTGTCAATTGTCAGATGTAGTAGAGTCAACCCAGCAAGGTTTATAGCGGAAGTTATTGAGGAAGGTGATTATGCTCACGATTGTACGCAGACTATCGAAATATATTCATGCACTAGAAAAGTTGAAGAGGATGCACTCAAGGGTGGAGAAATTTTGTTCATTGATGGGTCATCAACAATAGACCAAAGTGATAGGATAAGGAGAACTGGGGCAGCAGTTGTAAAAATGACAGAAGATTTGATGTGTGCCCCGGTGAAATGTGTACAGTTACCACAGCATTATTCGGCTCAAGCAGCAGAATTGGTTGCACTGATCTTGGCGTTGAAGGAAAGCATTGACAAAAGAGTTACTATATATTCTGATAGCGCATATGTCACGTCAACTGTCCACTCGGGACTGATAAAATGGCAGAGAAGGGGGTTTAGGAGAGCTGATGGCACCCCAGTGCAACATGCTCTCTTGTAAGCAGAATTAATTGAAGTAATTAATGATCCCCAAGAGATAGCTTTGGTCAAATGTCCGGCACACACTAATGGAGAAGATCATATCTCAAAAGGGAATGAAACAGCAGACGCACATGCCAAACATGCGGCATACTTTGGTGAAATATGGAACCCCCCAGAGTCTGAGAGAGGGAGAGGGAGGGGGGTGGCAAAACAGATGTTGATGAAAGAAGGGTACACCCATCTCCCAGCCACACAGATAATGGAATTACAGGCGGCCACACCAATGGCAGAAAAGGAACTATGGGTAAAAAGAGGATGTACGATGTCTCCAACTGACGCATTGTGGCGTCAGAATAACACCGGAAAGGTGGTCATGCCGTTGGCCCTGTTGAACACCGCCCTGGCTCAGCTGCATCACCCAGCTCATACAGGAAAGGAAGTAATTGCAGCACGAATTAGGGAAGACTGGTTCTGCCCCGAGTTAAATTCTCATGTAACAAATTTTATCAGCAATTGCCTCACGTGCCAACAGTTTACGGCCGGTCACACGCTGCAAGTGATAAAAGGTACTATACCCCGGCCAGAGGGACCCTTCCTGCACATTCATATTGACTATGTTGATATGATCAATGTATGTCAAGGAAACAGGTATATGATTGTAGTGGTATTCCCGTTCTCCAGGTGGATCGTGCCCGGACCCTGCTCACATGCAGATGCGTTCAGAGCAGCTAAATTTCTAGTGAGAGAAGTTTTCCCCAGGTGGGGTGTGTGTGAGGTGTTGCGGTCAGATAATGGCCCACACTTTGCTAATGAAATGCTTCAGCATATCACGTCCTTGCTAGGTATTAAGCATAAATGTGCGTGTGCATATCACCCGCAGGCCAACGGTTTATGTGAACGCCTGAATGGCCTATTGAAAGAGGCAATAGCAAAGATACAGCAAACAACCAAGAAGAGCTGGTTGTATTGTATCCAGCTAGCTCTATTTGAGCTAAGGAATAGGTCAGGGTCTGATCACCACCTCACACCTCACAAGGTGGTGACAGGAGGTCAAATGCGCCTTCCTCTAATGCCTACATCAAGAGCATTCACAGACCATGAAAACACTGCAACTGTTCTTGGTGATGAAATGTATCAATATGTGTCTTCTTTGATTACTAGTCTAGCGTTTGTATCTCAACAGCTCGAGCGCACGCGGGGCGGGTCGAAGAGTTCTCAACAAGGAACTGGAAAAGGAAGGACTAAGCAAAATTGCTAAAGGTGACCATGTGCTACTCCGCAACTTCAATAGAAAGTGGAACGGCCCACGCTTTACTGGTCCTCATTTGGTAGAGGAGGTAGCTACCAGAGCGGTGAAACTGCAGGATAAGCGTGCCTGGAATCACCTACACGACGTGAAGATCTACAAACTCCAGACCCGCCCTAGCGTTAACGACAGGGCCATTGGAAGAGCAACGACAGCAACGGAATTGGCTAGGGAGAAGGAAACGTCAGCAACAGCTGAGGACAGTAGTGTCACCACACGTGATCACGTCCCAGATTCCCCAGAGACAACTACTGAAATAGAGACTGGACACTTGCCCACAGCCCATCCCATGGTCACGAGATCAAAAAGTAAACAAACTTCCGCCAATTGAGCCCCAAACCCCCTCCCCTCTAAGGTCACTGCCCAATTGAAGGACATTGTTTTACACACGCACACACATGTAAAACACTTGTATGTTTTCTCTTTTCTTCTCTCGCACATGCAGGTACCGCATATAATTGTTTTGTTGAAAAAATAGGTAACTAACAGTGTACTGTGCCCAGGAGTAGATGCTGCCCATGGATGATAGCACCCCTGAAGCACAATCACACCAATTTGTATATAACATTAAAAGACCGAAGTACCTGAAAAGAAGGAGGGTACGTGTATATTACACCGCATTTATTTTGGCCATAGAACAATAATTTCCCCATCTTCACCAGCACTTACCCGTGCTAAGGGATAGGTCACCACGGTTAGCGTGGGAACAGCTCTTCGCCTAGGCACTGAGCGATTACTTGATAGGGAGAACTTGATAACAACATCTAACAATAATAACAAGCATATTGAGGATTTTCAGGCGGGCACCTTTAACGTCGCAAGAATAAACTGCCGGACTGCAGCAAGGTAAGAGCAAATGCCGGTGAGACTAGCTTTTGTAATAAAAATGATAGGAGTATTGGTCATCACTGGCCTATTGGCTGCCTCTGTATGGCAGAAAAGTTATGCTATCAATATTATGGCTGCACCCAAACCTAACATACCCCCTCCCACGGCTGCAACAGGTGAGATGTCAAGTGGTACTAGCAACCGTCCGCATAAGGGAAGTAGAGTTAAACGCAGCACATATTCAGATAACAAGGGTATTGACAATTACATAACAGATTCAGCACATGTCTCAAACAACATGTGGTACCAGCACATGACCCAAATAGGTAAACAGACAACGGAAGATAGCTGTTATGTTTGCTCATTGATCCCATATGACATGAGCGCTTCTCGAACATTCGTCGCCACAGAAATACAAGAAAAGACGGCTCGATGTATAGTATATCTGGCACTATTCCAAACGAGAGGGCGCTTTCAAGGAACGGTGATGAGAATGGAGTGGAAAATAAGAGACACATACCCATACGAAAACAATTTCCTCAAGTCATATTTGAGTTACCATAAGAGCAGTTTGCATGCTGAAGGGTTCAGATACATGACAAGTGGCCCTAAAAAGGGAGAAACGAAGAAAGTAACCCTACAATACCTACCATGTGATTGGTACGCCAATGAAGTTCCTGGTATACAAGGCTGTTGGGAAAGGCCACTGGTAACGATAACAGGGAAGGTATACATGAATTTCCTGGTATACAAGGCTGTTGGGAAAGGCCACTGGTAACAATAACAGGGAAGGTATACATGAATTTGTTCCACTCCAGGATTAAACATGCTCACTGCACGGCAAATACTGCAAGCATACTGTGGACAGACAGTAACTAGGGCTGAGCCAGTGGAACGACGAACTGTTCCAGTACGGAACAGACATGGGATTTGCCTGGATGCCACGGATAGAAGGAAAGATCTGGAGGAGGCCAGCAGCATATTTGTTCAGACCTGAGACACCAGCCAATGAACCAGAAGGCAAGATGATTTCAGTGAGCATCGAGAGTAATATAGCAACTGCTGATTATATGAATGAATGGGACATAGGAGTGGTCGGTAGCAACATGGTAACAAGAGAAAATATTACCACCATAAAGGAACACAATGACAGATGTTGGACGACATGGGGCAAATACGTACCAATGCTGACATGGATGGAGAATGATGAAGAGCCAATAAGCATACTACCGCTGACCACGCCCAAGTTATGCTACCAACACAGAGGAGATGTGGAGGTGGGATACAACACCAACTGTGGAAGCGTGTTAGAATTACCAGAGGGGGGTGCTGGAACTGCAGTGATAATGGATCACTATTGGGCCTGCAGAAATAAGGCATATCACTCCCTGCCCCCGTTGTGGAATGGTATATGCACAATGGTACACATCAATGTACCATCGCTAGTGGTGCCCCAGAAACATGTGAATATGGCCAACTTCCCCAAAATGGATGAAGGGAATAAGAGGAAGAAGAGATCTGTACAATCACAGGAGAGAGAGAACAACAACAACAACAACAACAATAACGTCCTAAACAGAAAAAAGAGACAAGGAGAACCTCTAACAGGAAACTACCTGTGGGGAAGATCGGAAACAGCACTCACTTCTATCCCGCCAGAACACAGGTTATTTAGCAGGGCTGCCATGTTCTTCTCATCAATAATACACCCTGGACTACAAGCTTATGCAAACGCTAAATGGCTCCAGATAACACGATGGGAACTAATGATGACGATTAATTCGACAGTAAACGGATTCAATGCAATAAAAGAGGAACTTCATGCGGTGAGAATGGTAGCACTACAGAACAGATATGTATTGGATCTCCTCACAGCGATGGAAGGAGGAGTTTGCGCGAAGATAGGACAATCATGCTGCACATTTATTCCTGCTAACGATGCCGATAATGGTACACTTACAGAAGCAGTATCACAACTGGCCCAGATGCACTCCAAGATGATGGAAGAAAGTAAAGGAGTAAAGAAGGATGATAGCTGGTTTTCACTGTTATGGTCATGGATGCCATCGTGGCTGTCGGACGGGCTGAAGATAATAGTTGGATGTATAATACTGGCTGCAGCTGTATTGATTGTAATAAGGTTTTGGAAGGCCAGGAAGGCACGCACTATCGACGAGATGATAGAAATGGTTGGTATGCACCCCTTGATGCCAACTGACGATGAACAGCACACAGACGTTATAATAAAGGAAAGAGAGAAACTGCGCAAACAGATCATCACCAATCACTTAGACCCACCATCCGTAAAGCTTGAAAACCCAAGAAACCCAAGGAGCTATATCGGACGATGGGTATACTGCAAACCGGGAGGCAGCTGTTATACATGTACTGGTCATTTGAAGACCATGTCAACCACTATGGACACCTCGGAGGAGTGACTAAAATATGTAGAATAAGAGGAGATAAAGAAAAAGATATGTTTGTGGTCGACAAGTCGACCAGAGGGGGGACTGAAGTGGGAGAATGGGAGAAAAGGCTCGCCCCAATCTCCTCGCGACCATGGCCCAGAGGATTGCGGCCCAGACACCCGCCACGAGATGAATTTGTCTATCTGCCAGACGACCAAATACCCTGGTTCAAGAACATACGGTTATGCCCACCAGCCTGCCCACCAGCCTGCCGACCAGCCTGCCCTACTCAAGCCGACACCTGTGGCATGGATGAACTCGACTAAGACCTCAACAACAAGCACCCACATCGTTAGAGATGCCATGACGACCTAGCCAACTGCCAAGAAAACACGTGCCACCATGCACACTGGACACTCCCACACCAACCCACATGAGGAATATAATCAGTGCTATGACGTAGGTGACGGACACACCCACTGACGCGCATCTTTATTATTTTTTCACATAGGTTTTCCGAAATGCAGAAACACAAGACGCACAAAGCACTCGCTTACACGCTTACTGACGCTTCCCCCGACCCTTGCATCGTGATGAAAATATAGCAAAGACATGATACTGCCTATGAAGCCATGTCACACCGCAACACAAGTGCTGTGCATTACACACCCCCACCTATGAACCAGGTACAAGCAGGCCGCAAACAAGAGCCGCCATGAACACTGAACGAACAAGAGTACAAGTGCTGACCATGCAGAACGAGCACAGCAAGAGCTGACAGCCAAGGGAGCGATGTTGCAACTCGCATGCTACCAGCCAACGCCAAGGTCACACCTGTAGGCCAAGCCAAGCACGCAGAAGCAAATACAACTTTAAATGTGCAGAATTCTGCCTCAGCCACGGTCTCTCCTCAGGTGACCAAGCCAACCTGACAAGGTGCCAGACCCACGAGGGAGAAGTTGCCTGGGTCCCACGTCTGGGACACAGGCTGCAACAATGACATGACCCAATGGACACTTACAGCGATGGGAATGGTCTGCTCTCAGGCCTATGAGCAAATCCGCGCATTGTCTGCACGAACACATAGTTACATATTGTTGCTAGTGACAGGTACACCGCGAGCTCGGAACAACGATGGTCCCAGGCTGGGGGGCTCGCGAGTGGACCAATCAGAACATGGGAGCACTCATCACTGACGCCATTAACATTAGCCAATCATTAGGGGTTTTCGTGTAACAATTTTCAAGTATCTAATAGAAGGGACAACCCAAGTATACCACCTGACTGACCCTTAACCGCTAACAATGTTCTCTATATGTATGCTATACTAACCCTACCACTCGAGGAACCAATCCAGAGTGGCGATAGGTTTTTCGCTAACTTTCCCAGGTGACGCAAGTAGCGCGTCATACTGAGGCAAAAAGGGGCCTGCGAGCCCACGAATTTCGAGAGTCTGGACGGATGCATACGATCCTAGACCCATCCCTGCCTTTGTTCAATAAACAGCAGAACCACCTTGCTTCTTGCGTGTGTCTCATACTCATTTTTGGGGAAGACGGGAGGAGTTGGGGCCTCCCAGCCCGGAGGTCTGCGGACGGCCCAGCGGACCCCGGGAGAAACACCCCGACAAGTCAATACCCATCTATTCTACTGCGAAGCACCAGGAAAACCATTGATGAAATCTGCCAAAAGCGCCTTGAAGCTATTACAGCTGGTAACAGTGGAAGTTCAATGCTCTCCATTAACTTGCTGGAACCCCCTGTTCTCAGCACTCAACACCCTGCCGACTATACCACTAACCCTTTATCCAGTGCTGGCCCTCGCCAAACTTATTAGCCCGCTCCTTACCCGATGCACCTTCCTGTCTGCAACCTTATCGCCGTGCTGCTGGAACCCGATAAAACGGGGACCCTTCATCTTCCGGCTGGACTGCTTCCTCCTCTTCGCTTGGGAACTGCAAAACGAACAAAAAACAAAGTCCTCTGATGGCAGGCGGGCGTCCCACTGCCAAGGTTGGATGCTGCCTGCAGTGGGAAGCCTGCTTGCTTTAAAGGGGGTATCCCCGCCCCTTTCCATTGTAGCCCTTCGTGGGCTTTTTCCCCCTTTTGTACCGCGCTGCCTTGTTTTTGCAGGCTTTCCCCCGCTTTTGCCGCGCTTCGGCGGGTACCTCCCCTCCATCCTGAGGAGGGGGAGGGAAATTAGGAGGATGAGGACACCGCCCGGGTTATCGGGGTGCCGCCTCCATATTCGTAATTTCCGTCGTCACTGCCACGCTCAGCAAACGTAACAATCTGTCTGAAATCTGCATCAATCTGTTGATATATTTGAGTAACACGACAAGAAAGGAACCCATTGCGTCAACGACTGACTGATGCACGTGGAGCTGAAATGCGAGTGAGCAGAACATATGGAACATTATGGGCATATTTAGACTAGACCATTCAGGGGCATTAGAAAACATCAATTGCATTCCTTTGAAAAAACGAGAATTTAAAATACAGTTCCGGTGCATGAAAGCCCCCTCTTTGTTGTGCCTGATTTATAGAGCAGATATCACTTGTCATTTGTTGTCATGAACATCATAGAAAACTGTACGGTTCTATGACGTCAGCAGTGAATACTGCCGGATCCACCCCCTTCTGAAATGGCCACAGCATTACTTGAGTGGCAGGAGACCTTGTCGGGCGCCTCCTGCTCTGCTGAGTCCCTGATCTTTTCTAAAACGAGGGGGGGGGGGCAGTATTCACCCGGCAGAATCTGTGCACTCCCCCTGTCTCCAGCCTCCTCAGGCACTCTGGCAAAGGAAGATCCACCAAGTGCTCAAGTAAGGCACTGATAGAACTGGAATCCTTCACCAGAGGCATTGTTGGGGGGTTGGCAATCGAGCGGGCTATAGCCCCAGGTCTTTTGGTTGTAGCCCGGATAGAAGCTCAGGGACTACTACAACCAGTCCCAACATTAGCTTAGCCCCTGGTCTTTTCCAGACCTAGCAACACCCCTGTCCTTCGCCACAGTGTCACTGCACTGACTCCCACCCACATTGGTAACTAGGCATAAAGGAAATGCTGATGCTGCGGTGACTGGACAAAAGGCCCAGTCCAAGACTGCTGTTCTGATTGGCATAATATAATCTGGTCATGCTGTGCTACGGAAGTGTCATGGAACATGTCAATAATGTATTTAATTGACATTAAAAAATCTGACCACGACCAATGATGTTCCAATTGATCATGTTGGAATGCAGCCATGTTGTGTTGAGAATAATGGATTCTGTAAACCTTGCAAATTCTGCATGCAACCTATGTGGTTTGAACAGCACGCTGACAGTCAAAAAAATGCATTTACTTTTTGAAGTCTGTCCATTTATTTAAATTG